>NC_090439.1:83645743-85122410 GCF_031143425.1 Pleurodeles waltl
ACATAGGTTTGGGGTCCATTTGTGGTTCGCATTCCACTTTTGGAGTATATGGTTTGTGTTGCCCCTATACCTATGTGCTCCTATTGCAATCTACTGTAACTTTACATTGTTTGCATTACTTCCTTTTGCTATTACTGCATATTTTTGGTATTGTGTACATATATCTTGTGTATATTTGGCACCCTCATACTGAGGGTACTCACTGAGATACTTTTGGCATATTGTCATAAAAATAAAGTACCTTTATTTTTAGTATATCTGTGTATTGTGTTTTCTTATGATATTGTGCATATGACACCAATGGTATAGTGGGAGCTTTGCATGTCTCCTAGTTCAGCCTAAGCTGCTCAGCTATAGCTACCTTCTACCAGCCTAAGCTGCTAGAAACACTTCTTCTACACTAATAAGGGATAACTGGACCTGGTGCAGAGTGTAAGTACCCCCTGGTACCCAATACAACCCAGGCCAGCCTCCTACACAGTTCCATAGTGTGTACAGTGCAGTGGCGTACAGTGGAGTGTGTTAGAGTGGAGTGATGTAGAGTGGCATAGCAAGGAGTCACGTGTTGTAACTGGAGTAACACAGACCGGAATGCTGTACAGTGGTGTGTTAAAGAATTGACTGGCATAGAGTGAAATGAGGTACAGTGTAGTGACATACAGAGTAATAACATAGAGTGGCTTACCGTTGAGTGGTGTACAGTGGAGTGGTATACAGTGGAATAGTGTACAATGCAGTGGGGTAGAGTGGAGTGGAATAGAGTGGAAGAGTGCAGAGTGGAGTGGCGTGCAATAGAGTAGCATACAGTAGAGTGGCTTGTAGTGGAGTAATATACACAGTAGTAGCATTCAGTGGATTATCTGAGACTGAATTGGCATAGAGTGGACTGCTGCAGAGTGGAATACCATAGAGTGGAGTGTTGTATCTTGGAGCAGGGTATAGTGTAGTGGGATAGGGGTTAGTGACATACAGTGTAATAGTGCACAATGGAGTGGCTTAAAGTGGAGTGGCAGACAGCGGAATGGCATTCAGTTAAGTAGCGTACAGTTGACTAGTGTGTAGAGGAATACCATTGAGGTTTACTGGTGTATGAGTAGTGATTTACAGTGGAGTGACATAGAGTGAAATAGTGCCAGGTAGAGTGGTGTAGAATGGACTGTTGTATAGTGACATAGGGTACATTGTAGTAGGGTACAGTACACTGGTGTACAGTGGTGTGATGTACAGTGGACTCTCATAGAGTGAAGTGGTGTACAGCACATTGCATAGACTGGAGTGGCATAGAATGAAGTGGAGTGGTGTAGAGTGGAATGGGGTACAGTTGAGTGGTGCAGAGTGGAATGGTGTACAATGCGATGGCGTACAGTGGAATATTGTGTATTAGAGTGGCATACAGGGGAATGGCATAAAATGGAGTGGCATAGAGTAGAGTGTCATACAGTGGAGTTACTTACAGTGGAATAGTGTAAAATGTGTTGCTGTATAGTTTAGTAGCATACAGTGGCCTGGTGTAGACTGGGCTGTCATACAGTTGAGCAGCATTTAATGGAACAGTATACAGTGGAGTGGTGTGCAGTGCAGTGACATACACTGCAGTGTGCTAGAGTAGTGTGGAATACAGTGGAATAGCATTCAGTAGAGTGGCATACAGTGGTGACATAGAGTGGAGTGGTATACAGTAGAGTGTTGTAGAGTGGATTGGCGTAGAGTGGAGTGAGGTACAGTGTAGTGACATACATTGGAATAGTGTAGCGTGAAGTGACATACAGTGCAATAGGGTACATTGGAGAGGGGTAAAAGGGAGTGGCATAGAGTGGAGAGATATACAGTGCAATTCTACTAACGCAGTTCTGCATCAAAAAGTTTAGCACCGGCTTGCGCCATTCCTGAGCGCCAGCCAGATGCCATATTTATGGAATGGTGCAAGCTGGTGCAAACGGTGGGCTAGCGTCAAAAAACGGACTTGAGCCAGGTGAGGGTGGCGGTAAGGGAGAAGGGGGTTTTGCACCAGAAAATGGCATCAGGCTGGTTAGAGGCAAAAAACTGCCTCTAACATGCCTAGCGTCATTTTCTGATGCAAAACCATCCAAATCACATGACTCCTGTCTTAGAAAAGACAGGATTCATGCCCACCACCCCATTGACCAGCACTGAGACCCAGTGTCCCCTGGGCATGGCCATTGCAACCTGTGCCATCCAGGGGGTCCCAAGTTGGGTCCCCGATGGCACTTGAACTTAAAAGCAAGAATACTTACCTCTACTTATCCTACTTACCTGGGATGGGGTCCCCCATCCTCCGGTTCCCTCTGGTGTGGGTGGAGGTGTTCCTGGGGCTTGAGGAGGGCACTTGTTCACCCATTCCTTGGTGTTTTTCCATGGAAATGGGTCCCCAGGTCCCCTAACGCCTGGTCTGCCCAGGCATTAAATAATGGTGCAAAGCAAGCTTTTCACCATTATTTAGCCCCTTCTCCCCGTTCTTTATTAGCATGGGTGGATAAATATGGGGCTATGGGACTAGCACCATTTTTTAGATGGGAAGGCCTACCTTGCATCTCATTGACGCAAAGTAGGTTCAGGCATCTAAAAAATGGTGCAAAGTCCAATATTGTGACGATAGACTGTCTAACGTCAAAATATAGATCTGGAGTTAGTTCTGCGCTGAATTTGCAATAAAAAATTACGCAAATTTGGTGCAAATGGAGTATAAATATGCCCCTATGTTTTATTGTTCTCCCATAACTATTACCATTTTAGTTTACTAGGTAGAGAAAAGTGTTTATAATGTCCTATATATTTGTACATCAGGTTAAGGAGAGCTACACATTTTTAAAACAAATGGTACTCCAAAGATTTTTTACTGAAGATTTAAATATTTTAAAAATGTAACAGTGTATTTTTTCATTTTTAACTATATATGTACATATACATATATTTAATTCATTTTTGGTACTGTGGTACTCCAGAGGCAGTACCAGTGTACTCAATACATTTTTTTAAATGTATAAAAATCTCTAAATATTTTCCCTACCTATTACCACTTTGTTAAAGTGGTAATAGGTAGGGAACAATATCAAAGCTACAGTCTAAACACCCCAACTGACTTAAACCAAATTTTCCAGAAAGCTAGAGCTTGGTCTGCAAAGAGTTGTTTTTGTGATTTGATGTAAATCGATCCAGCAATTTCTGACAAATTAATGCTAAAAAATGTTGCGTATTCATTGGCACACTGATCTTCTCATGAGATTTGATTGCCTGCCACCACATTAACAAGGATATAGTGGCAGACTATCCAGACTGTCTGAAAATATTTTGGATTTTAATCCTATGGCATATTACCTTATTACATACTCTGTGTGAAGAATGCCCATGATGACTGCTTAGTGGCAATGCCATCGGAGGACGATTGTGAATAATATGATTTACAGAATGCAGTTGAAGAGTGCATCATTGCTTTTTTGGACAGTTCAATGGTGTCCACAGATATGGATAAATAGGCCCAGATTTAGGAGGGCCTAGTGCCGTATATCGCAACATTAGCATCATTCTTTTTACGCTAATATGGGAATGTTATAACACATATGCGCCACATATTTACAAAGAGCACAATGCATGCATTGCACCACATTTTAACCCCTTGCACCACATTATGCCTGCACCAGGCATAATTTATGCAAACAGGCATTCCCCCGTTAAAATATTTCATTGCACCATTTTTAGCTGCATTTTCAACGCCTGCAAACAGCAGGCGTTAAAGGAGGCACGCCATTGTTTTCAGTGGGCCTCAATGTACTTTGCAGGATTAATGTCAACATTTTTGGCACCAATACTGCTAAGCGCCAAACTAGCGTAAAAAATGTTGACGCTAGTTCTCTAGCTACTGACATGGTGCACCATATGTTAAATATGGCACACACATGATGGCGTTAGCGGGGCGTCAGGAGGGCACTAAGGGTCACAAGAAAAGTGGCGCTGCATTGTGTGCAGCACCACTTTCTTAAATTCGGCCCATAGTGTTGTGAGGTGTATGGGGATGATATTGTGAAAGTTATAGTTTTGTTTGAAACAAAGGACTACCAAGGAAAAATAAAATGGAGATGAAGATGTAGTGGTACATGAAAATAGCTGCTGAGCTGTTTTTAAAAGATGGCATGCTGCTTGTTGGAGACAAATTAATTCCACCCAAGACTTTCTGGAGGAAAATTTTGCTGATCGCTCACTCTGGCCATTTAGAAATATTATCAAAAAGAGACAAGTTTAAAAGGTTTTTTGCAGGCCAAGTGAAGGAAAAAATGAAAGGCTGGAAGCAGAGTATCTTATATCAAGCAACAGGGATATATCTGTATCTAGGGGCAGATGTATTGTTTCACATGTAGCGCAATACAATAAACCACCTTGCTGTGCTGCACTGCTTGAAAGGGAAAGTACACGAACATGGAGTATTTAACAATATACGCCACATTCCTTTTCTAGCACTGGTGCACTTTTGACTCCCTACTGCAAATGCAGGCACCCTTGAGTCATGTTGCAAGGGGGCCTGCGTTGTAGGCAGGATTTTCTTTGTGTGGTAAGGGACATCCTCCTACACAAAAAAAGATTACACAGAGGCATTTCCCACTTTCTATGTATACTGTAGAATGCAGCACACATAGAAAGTGTAACATTTTGGCACATTTCCAGGTCTACCACAAATGATAAATCTAGGAATGCACCAAAATCCATGGGTGGATGCGTTGGAACACCAACACTTCACCCATGGAATGCCTCCTTAGCACACAGTAACACAGGGCAGCGATCTGCTCTTCCTTGTATTACTCCAGATTTTCAATCCATGCAGGGCCATGCAAGGAGACCTTGCGTGGCCTGATAAATCTAACTTAGGTTTTGCATCTCCCATGCACCTCCTTGCGTGGTGCAAGGGTGATGCAAAACCTTGATAAATAAGGGCCTTAATGTGGGTCCTAAATGAAAGGTAGGGGAGTGCGCAAGAGATCATGGCCAAGAATACTTGAGCATTTCCTAGGACTATTTCAAATGTTGCCTTTATAAAGCAGATGTTTAACTATTTTGTCTGATCATTTATCAAAGGGGTGGAAGACATTTCTGTGCATTGGATTTGCAGTGTATTTTCAATGCCAGCCTGTATTTGCAGATGAAATGCAAAGAGACACTTTGTATTGACTCTCAAACTGCACCTGATAGCAAGTTTTGTACTACTGCAAAATGCACCACAAAATGTATATTTTGCCTATACTTACATGTGCAGGATCTCCACTCTGACTACGGAGTTTCCCCACATATAACTATGGATTTTAGTTCATTTTCTGGGTACTGTCCGATGCTCAGGGCCAAAATGTCCCAGTTAGGGGGCATGGTGGTGGGGGAGGCATGGATTATCCTGTCGATGTACACCACCCCACCTTGGTTAGAAGGGACCTTTTGAGATTTGGTGACAATGCTGTGGAATCAGGTGATGGGGAACCTTGTCATGGGGGTGACTTTAACATGGTAATAGACCCACAGGAGAACACCTGGCATCCAAATGCACGTATGATACAGAGACCATGAGGTATCTCAGACTGGGCAGCTTTCCTGGGTTTAGAGGATGTCTGGCCCGGGTGGCACATTTTTCTGGGGAGGATATTAACTAATATTTCTTCTCATGATTGACACTGAAGATGTGGGAAAGACTGATTTGCTGCCACTCAGAATTTCCTTCTCCAGGGCTTTGTGAGGGGAACGTACTTAGGAGGGTGGAGGCTGAATGTCTGTTGGCTAACAGATGGGGCCTGACAGATGACCTGACACAGGATGTGTGAGGAATGTTTCATTCTGAACACCAACTAGTAGATTCATCCATATGTCTCTGGGGAGCATTTCCTTTTGTATTATGAGGATGGGTCGTGGCACATGGGGAAACATCCTAAACAATGTGTTGCCAACAACGCAGATGTTTCCTGCACAAGTATAACAACGCTTGCCAGAACAATGCATGCCTTTTTCTCTGCCTTAACCATGCATATGACAAACTATGCTTGGGAGGGGACACAGTGAGATAAGAGGGGCTTAGGCAGGGTTGGGGGGTAGTTTTTAAAGTTGAGGGGTGGATTAAGGGCTTGGGGTGGGTAGAGGAGTTGGACTATTTTTTTTTAGGGGCAGGGGTTAGGGACGTTTAGTTTTTTAGGCTTAGTTTGGGTGGGGGACTTGCCAGTTTATTTTTTAGGGGCTGGTGGGGGATTGGGGTATTTTTTTTTAGGGCGTAGGGTGGGGGCAGGGTATTTCATTTTTTAGGGGCAGGGAAGGTTAAAGGAAGGGCGGGAGAAGAGAAGGAAGGATCGGGAAAGGACGCAGTGAGGTAACTGGGGTTTGATTTATTGCTTAGGGTGGGTGGGGGTTGGGGTAGTTTATCTTTTAGGGGCGGGTGTGGGGTTGGGGTAGTTTTTGTAGCGACTTAGGGTGGGTGGGTGATTGAGGTGGTTTATTTCTTAGGGCCAGGGGTAGGCAGGTGGGGTAGTTTATTTTTTAGTGGTGGAGAAGGTTTCAGGAAGGGTGAGAGAAGGGAGGAGAGAAGAGGAGGAAGGATCGGGAGAGAACGAGGTGAGGTAAATAGGGCTGGGTAAGGGTTTGTGGGTAGTTTCTAGTGGTGGGATGGATTTAGGGCTTGGGCTGTGTGGGGGGTCGGGTAGTTTATTTGCTAGGGATGGGAGTAAGGGGGTCAGGGTAGTTCATTTTTTAGGGTGGGTGGGGGATTGGGTAGTTTATTTTTTAGGGGCGGTGGGGGCTTTGGGGTATTTGTTATAAGGGCATAGGGTGGGGGCAGGGTATTTCACTTTTTAGGGGTAGGGAAGGTTAAATGAAGGGTGGGAAGAGAGAAGGAAGGATCGGGAGAGGACACAGTGAGGTAAGTGGGGTTGGGTTTAGTGCTTAGGGTGGGTGGGGGGTTGGGGTAGTTTATTTTTTAGGGTAGGGTGTTGGGTTGGGGTAGTTTTTTTTAATGACTTATTGAGGTGATTTATTTCTTAGGGCCAGGAGTAGGGAGGTGGGGTAGTTTATTTTTTAGTGGTGGAGAAGGTTTCAGGAAGGGTGGGAGAAGGGAGGAGAGAAGAGGAGGAGAAGTTGTTCATGTATATTGGACAAAGAATATAGGAGAGCTTTAGGGGGTACATATCCTCATCTTTTTTTCTATGTCGTTTTAGTTGCTCTAAAACACTCACCTTAGAGAATTATGTTATCAGGATCCTTATCCATTGTTGGTAAGATTTGTGTTCTTTACTTACCTTAGGCCATGTAAAGCACATTTTTACTTTTTCTACCCCTGTATCTTGTGGTGCTGATTCTCACTTCCTTTCACAGTTGTGGTTTTATTACTTTTATTTTCACTATTTGGGGGTATGGGGTGTGACCTTTGATATGTACATTTACACAGGCTGGAGTAGATCTGTATCTTTGGTGAATTGACTATTGTTTGACATTTGGCAGTGATCTGTCACTATATGGATTTTAATGATGGTTATCTGCTGAAAAGCATCCAAAGTTTTTTATATGCATTTAACGTTAAGTTTGATTTTAAGGAAGGATACTTATTGGTTGTGGTACATTGAGATCAATTTATCTTGTGGATTCCAGCTTTAGATTGAATCTTTATTTTTGTTATCAGCCTTGAAGATGTCTTTCATTGGGGATGAAACAAGTGTCAGCTGAACTCTCAACTTAATTAAGAACATCGATACAGATCAGAGCTTCTACAGTTTTATTGATATGAATCATCACTTATTTCGAGGACTATGTATCATGTTAAACTAATGTGCTGTTAAAGTTGATCTTGTGTGGACTAATTTAATTCTATCTAACTGCAAACAGTGTCTTTTGATGTAATGTGTATGTATATTTATTTGACAGTAAAATATGTACATTCAATATGCTCCTGACCCTTGGTTATTAATATAGGTTTAACTAGAGTGCTCCCCTACTTTTTTTTTTGTTTTATAGGTATAGGGATGTAGGCCCAGTTCAAACTGCATCAAATTCCAAGAGGAAAAAGGAACGTATATGCAACAGTCATGCATGTAGTTTGGATTTGTTCAGATTTCAGGTGGTTCTGGTGGCGGGGGAATGGAAAGAGGTGTTGAATGGTTTACTCCATTGAGCCTAAAAAAGTGTTACTGGGATTGTTGGACATGGAGGGAGGGTTTAGACCCAGACATCTGCTGCTGGCCTGGTGTACGCTAGCACTAAAAGAAACATAGCATGATGATGAATGACTCCAGCCCCCCCCCCCCTAAGTGAGTGACAAAGAGGCATGGATTATAGTGCAGGTATGGAAAGAGAGGTGTACGTAGCAAGAGGTTGTCCTCGCAAGCATGATAAAATCTGGAAACCATGCAGGCATTCTTAAACAAGGGGTTTGCTTGATAGGGGTGGATAGTGGCAGGGGGTTGTATTTTGGGATGGATGGTACAAACCTGGAATCCAGACTCTTTGGAAGACCCTTCATATATGGCGAGGAAAGTGTAGAGTTAAGTAAACCCTGATGGGCACTGGACCCAGAGATTTTATTGGATTCGTATGACATGATTGGCTGTTTCGATGTTACGCACTTCACCGACGTGGTGGCTAAATACAGATGGTGATGCAGATTACTATGTTTTATACCCTAATAAAAATTTTGGTAACACAGTATAGATTTTAGTAGTAAATGTGGAAAAGACAGGGGAATCGGTGGGAAAAGTGGAAGAATTACTACTAAAAGTGATGTGATTAGGGAGGAGTATGAGGAGTTTAAGAAGGGTCAGAGAGGGGTTTAGAGAGGAATGTCACCCACCCACACAAGATTACGCCAAGTGTATTTTTCTGTCGGTGAAGACAGGTCCGATAAGCTTTTGCTGTGGGTTTATGAATAGCGAAAGTAGTAAACTTACTACAAAGTGTAAAATTGCTCAAAAGTGCAGCATACCTTTTATTTTAATGATGATAAATGTTTATAATGTGCATGTCCTCACAGTGTGCAATCTAAAGCATAACACACTTACCTGAAATATAGAGCAATATAGAAATTAGGAGAGAACTATGTGCCTCCCAGCATGGAAGACCGTCTCCTTGACAATGTTTTTTTTGGGATTTTGCAATTTTATATTTCTTTCTAATAAGTACTATAATATGTTTCGTTTCGACCACATCATTGATCGCTGAAAATGCGCTGCTTTTTCAGAAAGAGAAATCTTGAACATCATGGCATCAAGAAAAAAAAGTTACCACAACCATGTATGACTTTGTCAACAGGAGCCACTCTTGACCTATTCAGAGTTTTATTGTACATTTGATGATGCAACAAAAATATCGCATGGCTTCTTTCCGGTATATTTGCTGATATGGTGTCACAGACTTTATTGAGCAATTAAAAAATACACACAAGGGAAAATAGTTAATTTTGTTGAGTTGTTTTTTTTCCAAAATCTGACTTTCTTCCAAGTGACATTTAATTCCACTCAGTCTGTCAATGTTTCTGTGGCTACAATGGTTGTTCCAGTAGTTCATGAAATAAAGCCCTTGGTTGCTGGCCTGGGCCGCTAAGTTGTCGTTCTTTCAGATTCGATTTCTCCATAGAGTTCTGCTAGTTTTTGAAATTCGGGCCCCCACTCATCAAGATAATTGTAATCCTGCTCAGAATGTGTAGTGATAGAGTCAAGAGAGCTTACTGAGCCCGCCTCAGATCTCTGACCTTCGTAGGCATAAGTCTGCAGTGAGTCATACGGAGGCCCGCTGGTGTCAAGGTCCGCTTCTACCAGTCTCTGCTCTATGAACTCCTGTACGTTTATACTGTCAAAGCTTGACGGAGTCTGGTGCCTAGGGGTCGAAAAAACCTCCGGTCTTACATCCCTCCGGTATTTGAGATCTTCCGCAGCGGAGGGGTTTCTGAGCGCTGTTATGTCAAATGCTTCCGTATCTTGCTCCCCGCCACCTTCGTCATCATATGTGACTATGTTCTCCCTGATGTCCTCCTCAGAAATAATCAGCGGCTCCTTTTTGCTGCGTCGCAGTGTGATGAAAAGGACCACAATAACTACAGAGGAAACAAAAAGCATTGGATTAGTTCCATTAAAAAACAAAATAAATTGACATTAACTAAGCTAAAAATAAGTCAAAATAGATATGTCTACTTAAACCAATATAGCATTGACATCACACACTTGTTATCACCAAGAGTTTTATAGAGGGGTATTGCATTTCTAATGTGTTTGGCACGTTTTTCTTTCTCTGTCGGGCGTGGAACCACGCTCCAACAACACACAATTGAATAGATCTAGTATGTTCGTATACATAGCCCTTCCATTGCTTGGCTTCAGACGCTGTGGGGCAGATTTACACTTGTTCTGCATTATAGAAGTGACACAAACTGACAAAAATGTTTATTTGGAAGTTACCTTCTAGCGCCCAAAAATAACACAAAGCGTGTGCGCACCTGCAATATGGTGAGAAGCTGCGTGCGTGGCGCTAGGCAGGCTCTTTGTGCACCAGTGCTAAGGGAAAAAGCAGGATAGTACACAAGCAGTGCCATTAACTACTTTGCGCTACTTTTCTTCAAGGAGGTGCACCAAGGGTTGTACATGGCCATCACCATAAGACCACCCATGGGTTTTTATGCAAATACATATTAACTAAAAATGGTAAACAGTGCTTTGCATAAAAAAAGCCTCTTGGAGACAGGTGTTAAAAAGGAGAAATGGTGTGATTTCGCCTAACTTTCCAAGTGCATGTGCACTGTAGTGCACAGCTCAAATCCAATGTGGGGAAAAAAATTAAACTGTGTCTGACCATAGTATTTTGTACTGCAAGCCTACCGTTTCAGTACAAAACCTATGCTGGACATCGCACACCCACTCTTGCATTAAGGTGTGTGCATAGAGCAAGACAGGCTGGGAGAGTGCCAGCACAGGAAAGGAGATACAGCAGTGGTGTAACAAAGGCCCCCATGGCCCCATGGCACGGTGGGCCCCTGAGCTCCAGGAGGGCCCCCCGCTGTGCAGCACCTGGCTTGAGTGAGTCTGGAAGGGAGCCCCTCCATCTTCTTTGCAGGGGGGCCCTGCCAGTTTTGTTGCAACACACAGTCCTGTTTCTTATTAGATATGGCACTGTTCTGATCTCTCCCTTTCATGCAACACAGCACAGCAACTTTACCTTCTGCTCTGCAGTGCGTGAAATGTTAGGAAATCTACAACCTCATCTGTGGAGAAGAGAAGTGCAATGCTATCAATTTAAATTTGTGATCTACTGCAGAGAGAACCACAAATGCTTACAGTTTAGAAGATGTTATCCAGTAGCTAAGGTGCTGATACTGAAATCAGAGGGCCTGGACTGGAATCGTGGCTTCAGAGAGTGTCTGTGTGTCTGAAAGTCATATGATTTTATGTTTAATCTCAATCTAGCTAAAAAAGTGTGATTCCTCAATCGATCTACACAATAACATATCCTACCCCACCACCCATATTAGGCCTTGATTCCGAGTTGCACCATACTGATGTGTCAAAATAATTGAACTTACCATTACCATGTATTAAATCCTCATAAGTTCCAGGCAAATACAAGATAGGCCCCAGGGAATGTGGAATTTCTATGTGGGACTAGATTTACAGATCTTACAACCATATAGAATTCACAACCGCATTTCCTAACTCATAATCAGGGATGTAGTGTACAGTATTCCACCCATCTCAAGTTTGGTATAAATACCAATGCATTCAGCAAGTAAATCATGTTCACAGCTTATTTAAAAGCAGGCAGTTACTAGAAGACTAGTACAATTTGCTATTCAGGATGGAGAGGGAATGAAAATAGGAAGCATTGCCGATTAAAGTACCTTCGGGACCAATTTGAGAAACTTTGTTAAAAAAGAGGGTAAAACCACTGTGAATTATTTTTGTTCTTCTTTTAGAGAAAATGGAGAAACCAAATCACACATTTTAAACAAGTTTTTTCACTTGTATCACAGAGACCTTAACAATGAACGCCTTGTCTTTTTCACATAGAGTTTTTCTCATTCTATGTACGTAATAAAAAATGAACAAACAAATTTTGTTTCAAACATAATTCAGCTTCTCACTTTTGAAAAGTAAGCAGAACATATTTTCTCAACTCATTATTATATAAGCACAGCTGAAATAATGCAACATCAACATCAGCCTTTTTCCAGGGGCACAAATATCATGTGCTCAAACCCATGTAACACGAGCTGCAAAAGTGATGCAAATAGGTTTCCCTGCAGTTTTGCCATGAAAGAAAAGTTCCTGTAATATTCGGCAAATATATATTCAGTAAAGAGTCAATAAAGCAAGTGAGAAGTAACACCACTGCACAGGTCAACGAACTGGTCAATGCACAGCTGGCAGCTCTGCACAGACCCCCAAAGAGTAAGGGAAGCTAGATGCTAGCAGGGCTCGCATTGGACATTGGATGGTTCTCATCATTAATTCTCCAGGCAAAAAATGTGACCCTTACGAGGAAGTTTGAGTGTGCAGGGAGCTGACATACCTTTCATCCAGAAGTTATTTGGCTTAAGGTTTTGACCCAAAAAGCAATACAAAAGCGTAAGCATTAAAAGGCTTTCAAATTTGCAACTGGTATAAAGTGTTTAAACCTTTCCATAGCACAGACCCAGCATTAATTACAAATAAAAACACTTTAAAACAACACAAGAGGTAGTAGTCTTGTTTTAATGCAGGGTACAGTTTAGCGAGAGTGCTTATGCTTTACTTTTTGGTCCAGAAAGTAGAACAAGAGCATAAGCAGTAAAGGGCTTTTAATTTCATGACTGGCATGCCCATTCCACCGGGAAAATGTGGCCCGAACCGAGACAGAGGTGCTTGTACAAAAAAGAGTCAGCACAATTCTATAAGTCAGCAAGCAGCAATAAACAATGGTTGTCTCCAAACAAAGCAAGGTGCAAGAATGGATCAGTCTGGAGTGCACGGGCCTAAACTTTTGATCTTGAATTTATTTTTGTACTTATTTCCTGTTGTGCTCCGTTCGGCCCTAGTGGAACTGGAGTGCAAGGAGGTTAATAAAAATGCAAATGTGCGACCCTAGAGAATCAACATGTTGTTGGCTAATGAAGCTAGATTTATCTAGAGGTGTGTTCTCTTCCTCTTTCCTTGATGAGGCAAAGTATCAGTGTGGGGAATTTTATATGGTTCTACCCCGGAAATCTATTGTGCTGTATTAGGTGCCTGATGGAAAGGGACTGCGAAGGAGGTAGTTTAAAATGTGATTCTGCAGTACAGGAGTAACAACAAGTTGTTGGTTTGTTTCTCCCTTCTTCGTTAACGAAGCAGAGTATCAACGTGGAGTATTTCATTTAGTTCTACACCAGAGTACCGAGGGGGTTGTTAACTGGTGTGACTAGCTTGATCCAGGAACAGGAATGTCTTCACCTTTCTTAGATAAGGCAGAGATTCAAGGTAGGTGGTTGTGTTCAATCCAATTGAATGCCTTCTTTAGGGCTCTTTTGATCTCCAGGAGATATTTCATTGTTTGAGCGATTAATTGTGGCTCATCTAAATTAAGGCAGATGGGTATTGCTTGTCTGCAAGAATGCACCCCTGGTAGATTCCAAAGAGAGTGAAACAAACATTGACGGAGGCTCACAGAAGACTTGCAAATATATATAATGTGAGTTGTGTCCACTTTTGGAGGACCACACAGCCTGCAGGCAACCTTATCTTCTGCCCTCGACCAGGGGATGGGGTGTGAAACTAAAAGTAGAATCCCTAGCTGGTATTTCAAATACTGGCCTCTTATTAGTCTGTTGAAGTCTTTTCCCAGGTATTACTGTGGTTTCAAGGATATGTAGCTGTTTAATACTATCCAGGCATGTGAGTGTCTTTCCAGGGTTGCCCTGCCCTGTAAAGATGATAATAATTTGAACATTTTGTTGACAGCTTTTTTAAAGGTTTCGTAAGTCCCAGTTGCGGACCATAATTCTGCTAGACCAAACAAGTCAATTGTTGCATTGATATGAGATCTATTGATTATTTCCAAACATGCATTGTAATTCATGGTATTCTCTTCGGAGGCCTTTCCAAGATGCTGGCATTGTGGCCACTATTGGGATGTGAATGAATAGTGGGGCCTTGTGCTTAGCCAATTTTTTCAGACCAGTCTTGTTAATGGCCTCGGGGATTCCATTTGGACCTGGGTCTCTGGTGGTTATCCCTTTAGTTATCTGCCGATGTATGGTATTTGCTTCAATAATGGGAGCACTATCTGTATCATTTGCCTCTGCGACTGGTGTGCTACTCCCTCTGATGAGACGTCCCTTTCGGCCTCTGAAGATACCTCTATACCTGTGTGTGAGTTGAAATGGGCATATACGTAGGTGGCCCATGTTTCCGCAGAGCGTCTGGATTCCAGGCAGGGCTGTGATGGACTTCTTAGGGCATTCACCCTTCTCCAGAATGCATTGAAGTTATGTAGCATGATGTCCCAGATTAATTTGGCCCAAAAGGGTTCTGCATTTTTTGCCTCTTTACACTCCAGGCCACCAGTTTTATCTCCTGTTCCATGTGCTTCAGTTCTCCTATGACAATTTCATTGTGTGAAAACAGCCAGACTGCAGTGCCTTATTGACCTTCCTCTTCAATAATTTTGTTGCCCTGTTCTTGTGATGGCTTCAGCTGTTCAGTGGGTGACCTGCTGGGAGGGTACTTTTGGTGTTTATTATTGAGGCCTGGTATTAGTTAAAACATCTGTGAAAGCTTCCCAGTTCTCCCTTGCAGAATTCCCATTGCTCCGGGTACTTTTTAGGTGGTGGTCTGCTTTTTGCACCAAAAAGTCTATTGTGGCTGTGAACCATTTTACTTTCTTTAAGTCAGTTGTACATATTGATCCTTCGGGTTCTGCTGTGCAACTATCTTCGCAAATGGGGAGGGCAAATTCCAGCTCTTTGGGTAGGTGATGACTCTCAGATCTTAGGCCCATTTTGAAAGAGAAGATTAATTGTGGCAAGGGCAGGGATCTTAGCATGTAATCTATTAGGGAGTTTCTGTTGGAAGAGTGAAGAGACAGTCCTGGAGGGATGTCCCTTTGAAACGCCCGTTGAGGACTTGTAAACCCAGATGCTCTAGTTTTACGAGTAAATTGTGACCCTTTGTATCCCTCCTCAATAGGTCAATTGATGCTTGTTTAGGGATCTTTCATTGACCCTCTTGTGCATCTCTGATTTCATTCCTCGTAGGGTGGCCATCAGCTTTGTGTTAAAGTCAGCGGTCACTATAACCATGGAGGTCAGGTGGAACACCCCAACTTTGAAGATGTTTTTGATCAGTTTTTTCAATGTCTCTGCACGAGTCCTCCTTAACTAGAGCCAAATTTAGCTTCCTTTGTAGCTGGGACTGTATTGTGGAAGAAACATGGGATTGAGGCCAAACCCATAGTCCATGTTTCCTGTAAAGCGATCACTGAAAACGTTTGGAGGTATCTTAGTAGGCCTGGTCCTCAAGCTTGCCTGCCAGGCCATTTATGTTTCATGAACAAAAGCAAAAGACAGATGTTATATAATCTGAGCTACTTGCTTTTACTTTCCTGATTCACTTTGAAGACCTTGACATCCATCCCATTCGTTCATCAGAGTCTTTTCCCTGCATTGGGTCATTACAAAGTCAGTTGGGTCTGATACACACTCCTTTCCCACTATTGATGGTGATGTGCCTTTTGCATTTTTGAGGACTGAATAGGGCATGTGTAGAGCTCTTGTTTTCTTGGGCTTGGGGTATTTGGTCCTCTTCAGTGGGTGTGGGCGCTGGGTTTTTGGTATGTTTCTATGACTATCCCTCAGTCCGTAAAATGTTTGCTCTTGTAAAGAACTTTCTGGGCCATGTCAGATGATCCCCAGGTGGCCTTGGTTGATTTGTTATGATGCCCTAATGCTGCACTGATAAATTGAATAGATTCTACTTTGGCAGAAGTGGCCCTCGTGAGTGTAGGGATATGGTTTAGTAGTTTAATGATGTTGCCTTCAAATGAGGATGTCGGTGTTTACCTTCGAGCAATTTGCCAGATAAAACAGGGTTAAGTTTGATCCCCCTTTTGGGGGGGAGGAATGGTTGTCCAGGTGCTGGTATGCTCCCGTCTGCATGAGAGGTTGAGCTAGAGCTCTGTTGGCCTGATGTGTGTCAGAGGCCAGTTGCCCTTGCATTTTGTTTTGGACTGTTCTTTTTAATGATGAGTATCTATTGGAGATCGTTTTACTGGGTGTCCTCGGTGTCAAAAATCCTGTGTCACATGCCGTGCCTCCCTGATACCCCTCAACAATTGAGCCCATCACAGGGCTTACAAAGATCCGATGGTCCTGTGACGTAAGTATAGACAATGGCCCTTGCATAAAGTTTTGGACCATTCATGGTAAGGAAGAGCATTTTTTGGAGACTGTTATTTTGGAAGACAACTGGACAGACATCACTAAGTTGGATTCTATGCCACCCCTTTGTTCATTGGCAAGTGCACCTGGGCCTCACCCGTGTACTCCAGATGTCTTGTCCTGTTCCTGTTGTAGGGATGATTGTTGTTTTTCAGGGTCAGGATTGCCAGCTTCTGTTTTAGTTGATGGATTGATCTCTGAGTATAGGCTTGAAAGCTGGCCAGGCACCCGTGGGGCAACCCCCAGACCCTCTATGTCTGATACTGTTATGTAAAGGGTTGATTTTGTCCAGATTACTTGGTCCAATATTGCCCCATTCATTCGGTAGTGATCTTTCAGTAGCCCTCTGGCGTAGAACTCTTTTTTGACAAAGATGGAATAGTCCCTTAACCACTTTGTTTTTGGGACTTTTTTTGAGGTCATTTTGATCTTGCTTTTGCAGTAATAATGGGGGGGATTCTTTCATGTTTTCCCTAGAGGTTGTTTGGCAATCGACGGAACTGCTCCTGATGCTGATGTTATTTGAGTTGTTTCTGATTGACTCCTCAGCCCCTGACTGCTTCACATTGGTGTCATGTGATGAGGTAAGAGTGGTTAAAGGGTTAGAGGAGGAGGATGGGCTGTTGATGAGGGGAGTTGGTGCATTGGCCTCGCTGTTAGTTCAGTTGATTGGATCTCTGGGCTAGCGCCACCTTGCAGAATCCTTCCCAATGGAGAAGGTGATTCTGTTGTTACTTGAGGCTTGATAACCACATACAGGTCCTCAAAGAGTGCTTCCAGGGTTCCTAGTAGTGTACTGAGTTTCTCCAGTACAGGAGAGCATGAGCACCTTGGGATTAGCTTCATGGTCTTGTCATGGGCACTTTTGATGACATTGTTTAAGTCAGTGATATTTCCGTCGACACCAGCCATGTGCACTGCAACGGTGTTCAGTAGCTCAATTTGTATATCCATTTTGGTGGAGTGATAATCCATTGCATCAATCATTGATTGAATAGTTTTCAGGTTAGAGGGCCAAACTCCATTGTTAGGCAGGTCATTGTGCTCTGCAGCATTCCCTGGGGGTTGTGTTTCAGGCGGAGATTACATTTTCTCTGTTGTGTTCTCGTGATGTTCTCTGTTGTGTATGACACTAGCATCTTGTCCCACTCTTCTTGTGATAGGTAGGAGAGCACCATTTCCTCCACTGACGTCACCCCGGTTTGACAATTGTGGCTGCTGTCTTTTCTATCTGTCTCGTTAACCCCAGGTTGCTCTCCCTCTACCCCACCGGGGGTACGTTCCTATTGTTCATAGATGGGCTTGTAAGTCTAAATATGGGAATCTTTTTTCTGACGTTATTGCCATATTGCTGCATGGTGAGTAAATCTCGTGATGTGACAGATGTAATAGTTTACAGGTCGCGGCCTTCAAGTTGTTAGCTGCCGCAGATTCCACTCAGGTCAGACCTTCGGCTCCCTGGGGTGTTACTGGGCTACTTGGATTAAGGCTCTGCTCCAGCTCTGTGACCTTGGTTGCAGTTCTTCCCCTTCCTGGTTTGTCTGTGTCACCTCCATTATCCAGGAGTAAGAATGGGGAATTGCCAGTCACCCCATGGGAACGGTCAAGTGTAAAGGCCTCATTCATGGCCAGGCCATGGGGTAAGATGCTGGTAACCTTTTCAGCCTTAGTGTGTATGATTATAGTTGGTATTGCATTGCTCTGCCCTGGAAGGTGTTCCCACACAACTCTTTGATGCATTCCCACATTTACCAGAACTGGTAGACCTGGGAATGCACCAAAAAGATGCACCTTCTCAAGTGAGGTGTTTTGCAGCACACACAGAAAGAGGAACATGCCTCTCAGGATTGTTTTTGCGCAGGAAGGTGTGCCTTCCTGCACAAAAACAATCCTGCATGCAAAGGGTGCAAGGGTGCCTGTGTTGGCGCTAGGGTGCCAACGCAGGAGAAATGTCAGGAATGTGCCATACTGGCTTAAATATTCCCTGTCATGCAGTGCAGCACAGCACTATGTAACAATCTCGTAAATAGGCCCCATAGTGTCTGGTGTGAGTAACAAAAGTAACAGAAAACCTGGCACAAAGCCTAAGTATATTTGGGCAGAAATGTTTTAGTTGGTAGTTTGAGCGAGATGTGGCAGTTGACAACTCATTGTCTGATATGAATGCTCTGTTATGAATTTATCAAGAACACTAGAAATCAGCTCCAAAGTTTGTCAAAATGAGGTTTTGGAGCAGAGACCATGCTCAGGCTCGAGTGGGAAGAGAGATTTAGGTGCAATCTCCAGAGCTGGAAAATGAAGTTCAGTGGGAGAGACAGGTACATTGTTGCCAAGATGAGGAATGCTATTCCTTGAATTATGTCATAATCAGTCTCTGAAGTCACATAAACATCATAAAACAGGTTTATGGTGGATTGCCTGTTTGTGTGATGGTTATAGATGAAGAGCTGGATAAAAATAAACGTGTCTTCATATTTTGAACATCTCCTTGTGAGTAAACACTGTTTTAGGGCTTGGCTATTGTAATACCTGTTGATTGTTCTCTGCTTGGTACTGGGTACTTTCCGCCTGCACTTTGACAGCTTTGGATATAATGCGTCCCAATAACATAACATTAATAATGCATGCATCTTGTACGAAAACAGAGTTGGAATTTCGAACTGTAACCCAGGAACTATGTAACTTCAACATACTGAAACAAAATGTTCATATTACTCAAATTCAATGTGATCAGCAAGAACACTGGCTGAATGAGGGGAGTTAGAACTAAAACCTATGAGACTTACAAACCAAACGACAATTTCAACAGCAGGAGCATTAGATGCTGAGCATTATATTGGTTTCTCTAACAGCAACTAAATGAATACGTTCTGCAATCGTCCTGTGCCAACAATTGTAGTTTTGGTGCATGAAGATTGTCGTGCTTCAGTAAACTTGGCAGGACTCAAAAGCAATAAACAAAGTATATTAAAAGCTACGTGCACAGTACTTTAACAAGCGGTGATTATGTCCCAGTGGGCTCAATGTTTCGTCTTTTAAAATGTTCATGAAAAATATATGTATGCTTTGACAAAATGACAGGAAACTGGATTTCAAATGAATGTGAATGATGCATTAAACTATAACAACCTTCAACAACATTCAATAGAATCAAAAAATGTGATTTGAAAGCAATCCTCCTAGACATTTAATAATAAAAACTAATGTAATAAAAAAGGTATTCTTTTCATGGAATTTGTTTCAAAGAAGAGGCTAATAGGCTGAATGTTTCATTTATAATAATGATCTGATCTAAGAGCCATGGGCCCTGATTTATATTTTTGGAGCAAAACTGCACTAACGCAGTTTTGCCGCAAAAAATTTAGCACCGGCTTGCACCATTTCTGAGCACCAGTCGGGCACCATATTTATGGAATGGTGCAAGCTGGTGCAAAGGATAGGCTAGCGTACAAAAAAAAAAAACATGACGTTAGCCGGGTGGGGCTGGTGGTATGAAAAAGGGGTTTTGCACCAAAAAATGACAATAGGCAGGTTAGAGTAAAAGAAATATGACTCCAACCAGCCTAGCATCATTTTCTGACTCAAAACTATCCAAGACCTCATGGACAAGTTGATTTTTGGATCCCATCTGCGGCCTTGTCCTGCTGAGGATGCTACAATTTGGAAAAAGTTTTAAGTGAAAAGGTAACTTTTCGAATGAGACAAATTTGACCCGTGAATCTGACTCATGCTCCATCGCAGTCAGCCTGAAACCTTACCCCTGTTATGGTCTAAAGCAACCAATTGCCCATGGTTGGCGCTTTGCACTTTTTGACACTATGTTTAATTCGAAATTTTAATAATTCATATGTCCATTCATATCATTTCCTCCATTTGCTTTTGGTCATTTTGGTGTCATTTATTTCACTAAATCATTCTCTATGTTCATATATTGGAGTGTGATTTTTACTGTGTTGTATTTTTGACTTTTTACCTGTTTTGGTACTTCATAATGCATAAAACATTTTCTTAAGTTAGGTAAGTCTGCTTTGTGCCACAGCTACCAGGAGTTGAGATCAGGTTTAAATTACTGAAACCTTTGCTTTACCTAACAAGAACAGTGACATCATTACTTGTGGTGGACTACCATCCGCCACAACTAATAATCCACTTTCTAGAAGTGGTTATTTGGAGAGGCGCACTTACAATGATGACATTTCAAATAACCACATTCTGTTCATCAGCACAATTAAGTGCAAATGTCATACATTATCACATCCTACAGCATGAGGTGCTGTACTGACTACAGTATGATGTATGGAGTTTGGGTGGGACCAGATTATAGAACTCAGGAGGAAATGGGGACTCGGATGGAACTATTTGCATGGACAGCCATTACACAGGTGACTCGGACTTTCATTAAAGGGGTTTACAGTGAAAGTGTTCACAAGGTAGACAAATGTCTAGATTTAGAGTTACTTCCAAGTGATGCGGCTGATCCTAAAGATTATCCAGGCTTGCAGGGAAAACCAATGTAGATGCTTTAGTGGAAGGATGATGTAGTTGGATTTCTTCAGCCCTTAAGAAGCTATGCACCCATGTGAAAAATGCCTTTCAGAGGAGTGAGGGTGGTCTCTGGGATGTCATTAAGTAAGGTCTTGTCTTCACCTAAGTGGCAGGAGACTTATGCTTTACCTATAGTTCAGAAGTCTTCTCCTGGGGGAAAAGGTTTAACTTTTTTCAGAAGAGTGTGCATGCCAGTCTGTTTTGGTCTGAGTAGCAAAGCATTCTTTGAGCGAGAAGTTAAAGTTGAGGGTGAATCTAAGAGATTTGGTCTTTTGTGTTGTTGTGGTGCAATCTCCATTTGGATTAAATTGGAGAGCTATGTCTGAATCAGAGAATGTTTGGGGTTCTTGGAAAACAGGAGGCCTTGGGTCGTTATTGGGTTTACCATCTGGTAGTTTGTTGACATTCTTGTATTTTAATGCACTTGAGGTAGTCTTTGATATTGTGTGTCACTGGTTGAGAATTTTTTGAGATAGAACTAGGTGTCATCAGCATAGTAGTAAATCTTGCTGCTGTCTGAAAAGATGGCCCTCAAGGGTTCTATCAAAAAGAAGTGTATTCTTATATACAAAAGAAGCAGGAGGTGGATAGGGTTGACTGATGTTGCATAGTGTCCATTCTCAAGTTAAGAGTGGAGCCGGGCGCTTCTCTATGTCCAGTACAAGAATTCTGATCACTCAGATGTTCTGCCTGACAAAGATAGGAGTAAGGGACTTGTGTTACGCAAGTCGTAGCATGGCAGTGCTCATCCTTTAGTGGGTATTACTAAGCCATGCAAAGCCATTGCAAAGCCCAAAGCCATTTTGCATAGCCCTGCATGGTTTAGTAAATCCAAAGTAATGCCTTGTGTTACCTTGCAGCAGGGAGGCGTTTCATGGGTCGGGTATGGGCATTCCTACACATTCAGACATGGATTCTGGTGCATTCCCGACCCAGGCGTAACCAGTAATAATATATTTTTCCCCCTGTTACTTCCTTTTTCCAAACACCACCAGGCTGTCTTGATAGGTGATACATTGACTCTAAGTTTTTAGTTTGCATCCAAAACACAACAAAGGCTGATTGACAGAAACATTTAGCATGTTCCCTGCTTGTTGAGCTTCATAGTACTGTGAGGCAACTTGCTCTGCAGCGGGTTTTTACACTGCACACTTCAGAGAACACAAACCAAAACTTGCACATGCAAGAAAATGTAATTGTGGACCTGATAAGGGCCGTTGTGTATAATACCAAAGAGCGGAAACAAAATTTAGGACAGCTTACCATTGGTGTTTGACAAAGCATTCCTACCACCATAAATACAATGGCTGAAAGTAAGGCTGATGGCAGAAAGGGGTGCCCCTTATTTTGTGTTGGTGACTAGACCAGGGTCTTGCATGCTGTATGCAGCTACAGGGTCAGCATACCATGCAAAATGTGTATAACAGCACTTCAAAATATAATACAATTTATTTATTATTATTATTTTTTTTTTAAACAGGTTCATTTACGAAAAAACAGCCAACATCAGCAAAACATCCACTGCTGTTTTTTTTTGTTTTTTTTTAATAGGTGTATGAAACTGTAATCTTGGGAAATTTACAATTAGTGGAGGTGTCAATAACGAGATGTGTCTTTGGAAGATTTAAAGGCTAGGGAAAGCAAAGGAACAGGAAATAAAGGGAAGGTCTGAGTTGAGAAAAGAAGGAAGAGGCAATGTGAAAGTCAGAGAACGAGAACAGGAGGAGCAATGCAAGAGCCATTTGTCAGATTGGTTTTCAGTAAAAAAAAATTAAAAAAGCAATAACTGCTGCTCCTAGATCAGTGAGAGGGGGACAGCAGATAATACAGAAAAAGCTTCATAAGGAGAGAGGAGGAACGGGCTGGAACTGGGCAGCTACCAGGGCCAGACTGGTCGTAATGGACATCAGGCATTTCCACGGGAGGCTGGAAGGGTGGAGGCTTGTTTTGCAGTGGTTGGGGGCTGGTTTTGTTACTTGAGCAGTTTTGCAGTGGTGCTACAATATCGCCCCCAGTAACAAAAGGAGCAAGCAAGCATTCCCAACCTCCTGGGGCCGGGCAGTGCTTCCCCCGCTACTTACCCAGAGTGCCCTCCCCCAACCAACCCTCCCTCCCAGTGGCTGGTCTGAGAAAATTGGCAGAGCTGCTTTGGGTTCCCACTCCAGTCCTGTCAGCTACCAGAGAGTGGCGAGAAAGGCAGCAAAAGGGGAGAAGGTGCTATGATTCACACTGCAGTAAGCAAGAGAGGTTTTTTTGATCTAATCCGTTTTGGAAGTAGAACTCTCTAGCAGTGGCACAAGGACTGGTGGTGGCCAGGAGGGCAGATGCAGCCCAGTGGTAAAAAAAAAAAAAAAAAGTGTCCTCCTGCAAAATATGATGTGCGGAGTCCGAGTCTCCAATATAGCTCACAGATATTCATTGACCTTGGGATGAATGGAGGCACCTTGATGGACTGGGGGCCACTTGAAGGGCTGCTCCCCCCTACCCCCCGCTCTGCAGAGTCAGCAGGGGCCTGCGTTACACCCATGCTGCAGGCCTGTGCCCCAGAGTAACTACGACTTTTGATAAGTGCGTTTCACTCCAATCCTTACTTGAGCATCTGTGACACACACTGCCTCACTTGATTTGGGGAGGCAGGGAAGAGATTAGTTTGCGAAGTAATTACCACCACACAAGATGGAAAGTGAGGATCCTCAAGAGAATGGCTTGAAGTCATAGACCTCAGCGCAGGTCACACACTGTGATGGATTGTCTCTTGGTCGGAGAATACCTGTAGCTTTGTCAACAAGCCGAGCGTAGAGAGCAAGACCCTGGACTGCACAGCAATGACCTGGAACGTTTTTTCACACATGTTCAGTCCAGTGAGATTTGATTTAAAGAATTAAAAGATCCTGCGCCATTCTCTGTAAATTATTGCATATGATACAATTGAAGGGACTATGGTGCTGGTATGCAGAGCTGCTTTGAAACTGCCATGGAGAGAATAGTTTTGGCTCACAAACTACAGTTATCACGCACATGCTAATGCAATGTTCAGCTATTTTCACAAGTTACTCACTGATGCTGGTGGACGCTGACATGCTGGTAATTTGCGAGGAGATTGCTTTGATACAGAAATGTGACCCTGATCTATTTTCCTTTGGCTATTGTAACATTCTCATTTTCATAGCAGTGTTATATGCCTTTGACCTCTCCTCAGAACAGCGATTTATTGCATAGAAGTGATTGACTCCGAGAAAAAAAAATAACGCTTGTAATAGATACAAAACGAATTCGTGTAGCAGGTGCGATTTCTTTACATCGTCTTGCAACATGTGTGCACATTTTTCTTTCATGTATTTATTTTGTGAATTGCTGAGATGTATTTAATTTGTTTGAAAGCAACATACCAAAAAAATGCATATTCTGCTGACTTAGTCAATGTACACCAAACACCACCTTTTTTGTCTTTAAATAAATATATCAGTTTATCCTGTAATTTGTCTATTGTTTTCTGTTTTCTTTAATTTAACAATAATTTTAAAGGTAAGGTTAAGTGTACAGTGTCAGAAAACACGCTTCATTGAAGCAGCTTAAGTGGGGCTGCCACTGGAACCCATAGGCTGATGAACTGGATGACACTTTCACATTAATTAGTAGTTTATGGACCTCTTATGTTTACATGTCTGCAGATAAAATGTGGGCTGTGGAAAGAAAAAGAATTAAAATTCTGTAAACAACAATGAGAAAAACACATCTAAAAAGAGCAGCATAGAGGAAATAGGAAAGAAAGAGGATGAGAGAAATTGTTGGGAAGTTAGAGAAGGTAAAAAAGAATGACAAGAAGGAAGGCCAGCTCACAGTAAGGAAATAAATATAAGCGTAAAGAAGGAAAAATGGTAAATGGTAGGTAGGATAGAACAACAAAAGGATAGAAGGAATATAGTTTGGAAGGGAAGAAGGAAAGGATGAACAGGTGAAAGGGTGGATGTAAGTACAGATAAATGGACAGATGGAGGACAGTGACTGGATGGATGAAGAAAAAATGGATGGATGAATAAGATGGATACATTAACGTATTAATGGATGCATAATATATTGGAAGGGCTGGCTGTATGGAAAAAATATGTTTGGATAAGGGATGTGTGGGTGGATGAAAAGTTAAAGCGGTGGCCAGATGAATGCATGAATAGATGTAAGGGTGAAGGGATGAATGGTTGGATGGCTAGACGGGTAATGAAAGGAAGGACGTAACTCTTCTAAGGAAGGTCTACTTGCTCCCTTGAATACTTGGTTTCATTAGGGGTTAGTTTAAGTGGGTGACAACTTCTGTTTCTGGCTACGCCCTTGAATGTGTGCATAGGTTTCACGAGGATTAAGCCATCTAGCATACCTAGGTCTGTCAGACTCTCGCAGTACGACTCATCCTCATAATTCCAGAAAAAACAGGAAACCAGGAGTATTACAATAAGTAAACCATAGCAAGATCTCTGTGAATCAGACCTTTTTTTCTGTTGCTTTTTTGTGATGCTTTTGTTGGCAGTTCTATTATTTAGAAATATTTAAACACTTAGATGAAAAGAAGTAGGTAAGCAGTTGCCAAATGTCAATTGCTCTTATTTTTATTGTTTATAAATACCTGTAGTTATCTCACAATCATCATAGAAACTATGTGGTGACATAGTTGGTTTAGGAAATGGTTTCTGCCTCTTTCTTCTTCCAGCATGTTTCACTTTTGGACCTTTACTGTGGTTGAGTCTCACTATCTGAATCTCACCTTTGGTAATGTCACAGTACTTAGACTGAGAGCATTGGCTGCCAGTGTCCGCCTTTCGAGGTGAGGCTGCTGTGGCATAGCCTGAGTAACAGGCATTAGGTTGGTTACACGTGAACATTTTGCACACATACCTGGGCACCTGTGAGGGCAGCATGTGTGACAGCCCAGTAACTGCACACAGTAGCTTGGCGCAAAAAAAACTCTGTAGTCTTATTTGGCATTCATAGATAGGTCAGGAGGATTTACTGGAAAATCTGCAGTGCTTCACTATTTTACAAACATAGGTGAAATCTGCCTTAAAGTGCAGTTTTGCTCATATTAAGCCTAACAGTCCAGCAAGATGTCAAACTGGGATAAAACATGCAGGCCAAGTTTGAAAATGCAAGTGAAATATTAAGAATGAACATAGTATGAGTTGCAATAATTGTCATATTTCTCTGGATCAACTCATGATCATATTCCAAGTCTTTTACCCCACTACTGGTACAAATTATTTACTCTGCTGCCCAGCAGAGGGAACAAAGTCCTTCACACACAAAGGGAGCAATTATTAGTGACTGATTTAGTTCCTGTGATGGAAGGGTACCCTGCACCTGGGATGAGACAGGCTAGACCCGCTGAACAAATGGGGGCCTTGGGGCTCTACCACAGGCCTACTGTAAGAGCTGGATCTTGTGGGTGCCCCAGGTGAGACGGGGGCACCCAAACCAAAAGAAATAAATGTGCAGCACTAAGCCTCCTTACCTGGCCGCAGGTATTCCATCATTGTTACATCTCCATTTTTTGAGGCAAGACCTCGCAAATTCCAGACGCAGATGTTTTGCTTATCATTTTTTTGTGTGATGCCTCAGGGGTTTCTTGTTTTAAGCTTCATGGGCCTTCCCTGTTAGAGCTGATGGTAGCCAGCTCCAATTGTCCAAATCGCCAAGTTTGGAGACTACTCTAGACCTCAAGCCTTCCACTGTTTGCATGTCCACAGCTTAAACCTTCAGCCCAGAGACTCTGGTGGATAGGAGCCAACCCACTGTGCCTTTCAAAACTGAGGGTACCTCTTTATTCAAGTCCTTTGTTTGCCTCACGAGTGGGGACATATGGCTGACAAAATCCCTTGTCTGCTGGTTTGCAGGCTGGAGCTGGTCCAGATAGCACCCCTCCCGAAAGCGTTCTATTTTTATGCCCCAGCTTTTAGCAACTTCTTACAGGCCATGAATTTGGCTTGACAGTTCGGGCAGTTGAATGTAGAGTGGTTTGTATACTTGCTTTCTGCAAGGCACCAGGAATTTAATGGAAAATATGTTTTGGGATTCAATTTCTGCCAGATCCAGCAAGCCTTTCATCAGTTTGAATATAATTGAATGATCTAGGATATCATAAGAATCTCTACATCTATATTCAGGTATTCACAGTATGCTTTCCTTTGATGCAGTATAGACAGTAGGGCCCTCATTCTGACCCTGGCGGTCTTTGACCGACAGGGCGGAGGACCGCGGGAGCACCGCCGACAAGCCGGCGGTGCTCCAATGGGGATTCCGACCGCGGCGGTAAAGCCGCGGTCGGACCGGCACCACTGGCGGGGTCCCGCCAGTGTACCGCGGCCCCATTGAATCCTCCGCGGCGGCGCAGCTTGCTGCACCGCCGCGGGGATTCCGACCCCCTCTACCGCCATCCAGATCCCGGCGGTCGGACCGCCGAGATCCGGATGGCGGTAGGGGTGGTCGCACTGGCACTGGCACTGGCATGGGCATTGCAGGGGCCCCCGTAAGAGGGCCCCTACATGTATTTCACTGTCTGCTGCGCAGACAGTGAAATACGCGACGGGTGCAACTGCACCCGTCGCACAGCTTCCACTCCGCCGGCTCGATTCCGAGCCGGCTTCATCGTGGAAGCCTCTTTCCCGCTGGGCTGGCTGGCGGTCTGAAGGAGACCGCCCGCCAGCCCAGCGGGAAAGTCAGAATTACCGCCGCGGTCTTTCGACCGCGGAACGGTAACCTGACGGCGGGACTTTGGCGGGCGGCCTCCGCCGCCCGCCAAGGTCAGAATGAGGGCCTAGGTGTCTTAATATTCTTTGAAGAATTTCCAGGTGGGATTGTTACCTGATCTTGTGTGTCCCCCCCCCCCAAAAAGTATTTGACTTCGCCACACAATGCACCGTCCTATTCTGGGTGTCGACCGCACATGTTGCAGATCAATTTAAAACTGCAGTTTATTCTCCAATCATCTATTGTTGGTGGACTGCAGCCATTCTCACCCTTCAACTGGACCAGAATTGGGGACATGGTTCTCCTCGGGGCTGACCTCCCTTCTTTCTGGGCTGCTGGTTTATATGTTGTTATTGTTGGACTCACCGGCAGTACACACACTTCTGCTGCTGTTAGATTGGCTGTTTTCAGGATGGTAATTGCTGGCATTAGGACTGGGGTAACTGCCCTTGGCCCATGCTTAAATGGCTATCCACTGCGGTTGCTGAACCCTCATCTAGATGTCTGGGTAGTCCCAGGGCAGAAACAAAAAACAGAAATCAGATGCTTGCAACTGTTATCTGTATCCACGTCCCTTGTTTCTTTACACTCCTTATACATTGCACTCCACTCACTCATCTCACCAGCACCATCGGTGACCATCATAGCTATCAAGGCTAGCATATCTAACATGGCTGCCATAGGGCTAACTTCGGCCTCAGCATTGATGTCTGCATTGATTTCTGTTGATATCCTCCTCTTAATGCCGTTCCGTCGAGGGTGCTCCAGTGAGTTATCGCCTGCTTTCTTTTCCTCAGGTTGGACTGGGTGATTTTACTGATTCTTCCTGACCGCATGTTCACTGGACTGTGCCTCTTCTATCCCTCAATTTCCAAGATGAGATGGAAGGTGGTGGGATTTTCCTCCGCTGTATCCTCCAATGCCTCTGATGCAAACTTTACTTCTTTTTTTTTACCTCCTCGGGTGCCTCCTCGGGTGGGGGAGTGAAGTTGGGGAGGGCACTTTCCCACATACACAAATGGCACCCAGTCCTAAATCGGGAGACTTCAGTAACTCTGGGGGGTCACCTAGGGCTGTGCCACTAAACACAGCTCCCCCACGCTCCTTTCACTTGCTCACAGCTCACCCACCTTTTGCCTTAGCTTTTGACTTAGCTTAGCATTTGCTCACTGGGACTCTCTGCAGAGGTGATCCACTGGCAGGCAGTCCCAGGTTGCTGCTGGTTGCTAAAGCAAGCTGAAACCATGTTGTCCCTGAGCTCTCCTCCTGTCTTCCTGGCATCCTCATAGCTTCTGGTTCGGCTTCTGGTTTCCAGGTTATCCCTGAGCTTTGATACCGGTCACCGGACTCTTAGCCTCTGTTTCCCAGGTTGTTGATGTATGCTGGACTCTGATTTTGCTGTTTTGGTTACTCTGGGCACTTTACCACTGATAACCAGTGTTAAAGTGCAAGTGCTCCTTTACAAAATATGTATGTAATTGGTTTATCCATGATTTGCATATTTGATTTATTAGTAAGCCCTAGTACAGTGCAGTGGAGGTGCCCAGGGCCTGTAAATCAAATGCTACTAGTGTGCCTGCAGCACTGGTTGTGCCACCCACATAAGTAGCTCTGTAATCATGTCTCAGACCTGCCACTGCAGTGTCTGTGTGTGCAATTTTAACTGTAAATTCGACTTGGCAAGTGTACCCACTTTCCAGGCCTAAACCTTCCATTTCCCTACATGTAAGTCATCCCTAAGGTAGGCCCTAGGAAGCCCCAAGGGCAAGGTGACGTGTATGGTTAAGGTAGGACATATAGTAATGTGTTTTATATGTCCTGACAGTGAAATATTGCTAAATTTGTTTTTCACTGTTGCAAGGCCTGTCCCTCTCATAGATTAACATGCGGGCTACCTTTAAATATGATTAAAGTGTGGATTCCCTTTGGAAGCGGATAGACATGTGGAGTTTGGGGCCTGTGAGCTCACAATTTAAAAATACTTCTTTTAGTAAAGTTGATTTTAAGATTGTATGTTTGAAAATGCCACTTTTAGAAAGTGAGCATTTTCTTGATTATACCATTTCTGTGACTCTGACGGTTTGTGGATTCCCTGTCTAGGTCAGTTTGACAGTTGGGCTGTTTGTACCTCATACTAGACAAGGACACAAAGGGAGCTGGGGTGTAGTCTGCATTTTCTGATGAGCCATCTATGCTAGGAGGGAGGGGAAGAGTGGTCACTCACACCTGAAAGGGCTGTGCCTGCCCTCACACAATGCAGTCTCCAATCCCCTGGTGAGTGTCTGGGGCCTGACCTGGGCAAGGCAGGATTTCACAATCAAGAGAGACTTTGCTTTGAAGTAGGCCTACACCCACAACCACAGACTTTAGAACACTTCTGGAAACCAAGAGGAACCTCTGCCTGGAGAAGAGTTGAAGAGCTGAGGAAGAAGAGCTGCCCTGCCTGTGACTGTGCTTTATGGAGCTATCCTGCAGTTGCTGCTTCTGCCAGAGTAAGAGGGCAAAGACTGGACTTTGTGTGTCTTCCATCTTGTGATGATCTCCAAGGCCTTGATTTAGAGCTTGCCTCCTGTTGTTTGAAGTTGCAGGGACAGCAAAGACCTCTCTCGGCCAGCACCTGGAGTCTCTAGAGAGATTCCTACTCTGCCAAGTGGTGCCCATCCAGTTCCTGGGACCCTGAAAGGAGAAGCTGGCAGCCTAAGAGGAAGAAATCCACGCACAGAATGCTGTGCGGGGAAAAGATCGATGCAACTCCGATCTGCAGCTGAAAAATTGACGTGCCGCCAGTTTCGCAGCTGAAAATCAACGCTCACCTGCAACGCAACTGGAAGGTCGACGCACAGAGCTGGGGAAACGACGTGCAGCTTCGCTGATGGAGGCTGGTGAGATCGTAACCCGCGCTGCGTGGTTTTTGGATCATTGTGCGGCTGGATTTCTGACGCAAGCACTGCTGGGCGTGTTAAAAACAATGCAAGGCCTGCCCGGACCCGAGAGTGCTGACCGGATCGACGCATCACTCTCCTGCGGAGAGAAGAAACAACGGGCCCGACCCGATGAAAGGAGAAACGATGCAAGGTCTCACTCGTGAGCGAAATCAACGCATCACAAGCCCTTTTTTGATGCACACTCGTCCGTGCAGGGTTATTTTTGACACACCCAAGGTACATTTTTACACTAACAGTGTTAGTTTCTGTTTAAAATTACATGAAGACTCTTTTTGCTTTTTAATTGATAACTTGACTTGTGTATTGTGGATTTTTGTCATTTTGGTCTTGTTTTGTTTAGATAAATATTCTCTATTTTTCTAAACCTGTGTTGTGTCATTTTGTAATGATTTCATTAAGTTACTGTGTGTGTTGGTACAAATACTTTACACCTAGCACTCTGAAGTAAAGCCTACTGCTCGTGTCAAGCTACCAAGGGGGTAAGCAGAGGTTAGCTGAGGGTGATTCTCTTTTCCCCTGACTAGAGTGAGGGTCCTTGCTTGGACAGGGAGTAACCTGACTGCCAATCAAAGACCCCATTTCTAACATAGCCCTTAAGCATTAATGAACCACCACCGCAGCCTGGGCTCTGGTGACCTCTAGTCAGGGTCCAAGCCAGCCAGACAGCCACACCAAATTAGGTCGCACTAGATCATACCAGACTGTGCTAAACTTTCCTTGTGGTGCCTGCAGCACTAGCAGCACTCGGCGGGGTCAGCAGGCTCATCCAGACCCCCCACTTCTCAGAGGGCCTCCTCCTGTTCCAAACTCTGCAGCCCAGATATTCGTGATTTGTCACATCCTGCTCCAACCTCCGCTGCCAGAAGCAAAGTTAACTATTTAAAGTGACTATTATTCATAAAAATTGCAGTATTAATGGTAATGATTGCATTTACACATGCTTACCGATTTCATTGATACGATTGCATTTTCTAACATGTGACCGATTTTCTTATAATGTGACGACCCCTTGACCACCAAGCCAAAAGGCTTGTCTTATATTCTTATGTGGTGACCCCTTGATAAAGCACATAGGCTAGCCATATACATTGATGTGATGACCCAGTGATTAAGCCAATAAGATTGCCTTATATTTTGCCCTATATATTGATTTATTGAGCCCTTTCGAAGGCCAAAATGCCTGCTTAATTTACAATGGCACCACATCTTTTGTGCTGTTGTATCTGAAGTAGGTGTGGGGGGGTGTATTGTGATCATGGGTTTATGACATGCTAGGGGTCATATGTGATTCAAGAATGTCAACAAAGTTATTTCCTCTACCTGATGTATATATTTGTATATTAATGTGTGATATTTCCTTAGCATTTTATCATCATGGGCATATGATATTGTTATGGGTTGTCTATGGATCAGGTATAAACTAGGATCTAAAATGTTCTTTTCACCCATTCACAAAAATTATCTGAAATATTAACTATCTATTTTAAAAATCAAAGAACGTAAGGCATTTTAAAAAAAACGAAATGTTTAAGAGTTCAGGAATAGGACATCTGTTTTACTCCTGAAATTTGAGAACACTTTAAAGAGTGGGATTAAGAAAACGTAATTATGTGTACAGAAGCATAGCATAGAAATCTAGTTCCAAACTTATGTGAATATATACAAGACCATAAATGTTTGGACGTACACAAATTCTGGTTACTGCGAAATTCCAAAAGTGTAAAAGAGGACAAGCTTGCTTTTTCGATCAAATATATGACTGGCATTCGAAAAATGCAATTTCTTTCTTCTCATCTGCCAGTCTTGCACTTATCATACATTGGCGTAGCAGAAGTGGGACAGAGATCAAAGCCATAACAATTTTTGGGCTATCTCCCGCAAAACCCCAATCCCTCACTTTCAGAGACAAAATCCTGACCCAACAATTCACAAAAAGAGGCAACTCAATAGCCTTCTTCAATTAGCCTTGCAGGTGTGTAAGAAGCCAAAGTCCAAACACCACCAGAAGTGCACAACCGTGAAGTCTTAATAATCACAGTGCTTTACATTAAAGAGATTAATAACCTAAGGTCCAAACAAGGGGTACTATACAAGTGATTAAAACGTACCAACTAGATACCAATAAAAAGTATTTTGTTCAGATGTGACAAGTGGAAAAAAATGTAAACTGGATAATTAATGTCAATTACCTCTTAAATGAGCCCAGTGGGCGCTCATGTAATATTATTAGTAGCGGTATTTGAAATTTACATAATTAGCTTTCACATGATTAAATCTGGCAACATTTTGTGAAACCAGGAGTAATACCCCAAAATGTGAATCTGTTATTTAGCTATATATGTTATTAAAAAATGCATTCTAGATTACATTTTTGATGCAGGGATGCATTTTGCTCGATGGATCTTCAATGTAGGCAGACAGTGGCAAGAGGTTTGAGTTTCTTTGCCCACTGTTTGGACACTGTAGTCTGTGGCACAGGTCACAGCATGGGTCACATTATTGTTTGGCCTTCTTTCTTCCCCTGTCTTCTACTTTGCTGTCTCTGGGGAAGTGGCTCCAAGAGGTATGAAGACAGACATCTTTCCAGTGTGGCTTGGCCGCACATAGCCTACCATCAGCACGTACAAATCAGTGACTAAGGGCAAATGACCAATGATGTTGAGTCCTTCCTTTATTCAGCGTGGCTACATATCTGTGTAAGACTATTGGTCATGCCTGGGGAGTTGGAACACCAGTGCAGGTTGCAGTGCCCTCAGCGGGTAGTGACCTAGAGGCAGCAAACTAGATATAAGTGACAGGTCCAGCGTGGCTCACGTCCTCACATGGTTGCAGGGACCTTTTGTGGGACAGGCCTCCTTGCATATTGATTCCCCATCATCAAGAGCATCTCAACATCCATCTCCCCGAGATCAGCATGAGCCACAATGGTGGGGCCACAGCTAGGTTTGAGCTTCATCATGGTCAGTGCTGTGGTGGCAGGTAGGGGTTCTGAGCCCTAGGACTGCCCTGGAGTAGACACAACGCACAGAGACATGAATATAGATGATGAAATGGCTGTGCTGTGTAAGGACATCCCTCTGGGAGAGATGACTGCAGTGTAGCATCCTCAGGACACTTGCCTGTATTTTTTTTTTTTTACGCATTAAAAATTCTGATCAGCAGAACAAGTGGCATAGAGCAGCAAATCATCGTATGTAATACTGAAATAAAATACACAAGTACAATTGATCAGGAGATGGGAAAATATTAGTGAAAGATGGCTCAACAAGACTTTAAAGGAATGTTACTCATTTTTGGCACCAGCCACCTTTCCATTTCATTTCAGTCACAAGCAAAAGGGAAGCGCAGAAAATAGTTGGGTGGCCATGGACTGAATGGAGGCCTAGAGAGGAAACATGACTTACATTCGATTTTATATGCTGAGCAGAAATGATGTATGTTAGCAGTTGATAAACATAAAAAATGAAGCAGGTTTCGTGAGTGCAGGCATTTGTCCATACGTATGTACATAGTTACGGCGGGCTGAATAACGGGAATGAACCCCATGGTACGTTTCTTGATTGATTGTTTACAAAAGGCAAGCTAGAAGTAAATATCTATTATTTTGGCACTAGTCTTGAATAGACTGAATAGTATTACCCTTTGCTTTTCTTTCGTAGTTTCTCTGAAAACCCAATAGGAACAAACACATATGACCTTGCAATCGTCTGTGCAGTATAAACTAATAAACAGGTGAGGTGTTTGAGACGTTTCAGTCGTGGTCACATTTCTTTCAGCAGATGGAGGTACAACGTGAAGAGTTAAAAAAACATGTCAGAAATCCTAATCCAGGTATTGTAGTTTCTTACACTGTGGTGTGCAAGCAGCAGACATGAAGTAAATCTGACCCGCTACTGTTTCATGAGAGTAAAAAAGGTAGGTTTCCAGAATACCTAATACCTAATAGGCTTAAATACAGGTATGCTGTGAAGCATCGCAAAATGACCCGGGTAACACATGATAATCTATTTGTGGTATCCATTTAAAGTAAGACTCTGAATAGCAATTTTGCCTCTCCATGTTACGTAAGCCATAAAATGTGTTTTAACATAAACTAAGGGCCATATTTTTGGCCAAGTAGGCCAGTGCAGTGAAGCAAATCACCTTGCTGTGCTGCTTCACAGGGAATGGGCAGGAAAGCTTTGTATTTATCCCAATACAGTGAATACCTGACCTTTCGCCAGCACTGGCTTACAATGGACTGCCTAGCACCAATGCAGGCATCCTTGCAGCATGTTGAAAGGGTGCCTCCATGGCATGTAGGATTGTTTTTGTGGAGGAAGGTGACCTTCCTGCACAAAAATAATCCCCTGAGGCTTTCTCCTCATTCTGCTTGTGTTGTAGAATGCAGCACACAGAGAAAGAGGAAAAAAACAACAAGAAATAAAGATATTTCTCCTTGTTGCACCTCACCTGGGGAGGCGCAGGTTATTGGCGCATTCCGGATCTACCGCGTCTGGTAGTGCTTCAAAATGAATGGATATTGTGTGGGAACACCCAAGCAACATCCATTGAATGCCTCTCTGGTGCAGAGTAAGGCAATGCTGTGATGGCCTTGAGTAGCTTCATAAATCTTATTTTTGAGTTGTGTCATGCATTTAGCACATTGCGTGGTCCAAGTGTGATGCAACTCTCATCATAAATATGGCCCACAGTACGAGCAATTACACAACATCAGATGCTCAAATACATCCAAACCTACACCAGGGCTGAACAATTTAAAACCAAGATACACATGCCAATATAAACAGAGTCTAATGATATCTGTTCCATATTTTATCAGGTTTCTCAGAGAATCTAAATGGAAGTAAAAGCAACTATTTATTTAATTCAGCATTTATGATGAGTTTCAGCAGGCAAGAGTGTACAATTTATTGAGGAAGGTTTCGAGATAGAGAAGATGATACTATGGAGAAAGAACAAGATCAGAATGCTAAGAAAGAAGGGATAAATGTGGAAATTGAAATGAAAAGGTAAAATATTCTGAATGGAGAATAGGGGCGATTGGATAGTAAAGCAGATGTGGATGAGTGCATAAAGTGAGATGAAGGAAGGATCTTAAAGGAATGTGAACTAAATAGGTAAGGAAATGTTAGGATGTATATTCTAGTCATCAGCATTGTGTCTTTGGCGAGGCTTTGAATTACGAGTGACGGAAATCTTTAAATACTGCCACCAGAAGGAGACTTTATGAGATTTTGATCTGTTTTTCCACCATTGGCCCAAGTGGCTCTTATGAACAGTATGAGATGAAAAATTGACATTTCCATTGTGTTCCCATGGCCCATAGAGACACACTTTCTGTGGAAGTTAGGTGGTAAAAGCCAATGAAACATGTGTGAGGTGGAAAAGACAAGATGGTGACAAATCTACTGTCACTGTGGTTAAAACATTCACTGTCACCATAGTTATACTCTCAGTGTCACAGTGCCTCTAGATATTTCCTAGATGCCTTGTCCTAGCTAGGAGACTAGACTGTAATGTGCTCTACTACCGCTCGGGCTTCACCACAAAATTGTCAGAGTCTTGTCTAGTTTGAAAAGAAGTAGCAGAAATTCAGGAGTGCATGACTTGGACCTGACACAGTGTTGCAGTACCATATGGCACTGTTCATCGCAGTGCGGGAATGACAATGAATCAGTGGTTCTCACGGAAAGAGACTGTCCAGAATGACAGGTCTTGCCGAGGTAAGCAGTCTCTGCAGACGATGGGTACATCACTATTCAGCAACAGTTAAGACATACTATCAATTACATGGGGTTGCACCGTGAAGGAAGCAAAGTGCTATAAACATTCGTATGATAATAATCTGTTTAAATCAAGAGAGTTAAGTTTATAATATTTGACGAAATGTAATGCTTGAACACTTGGCTATAGTGAAAACATTAATTGAGGTAAAACCATAGTTTTATAGATAAAACGAGACAGACGGAGATTTTATGTGAAATATAATCTCCTTAATCAAATAACACCAAAAAGAATCAAAATAATGTTCTCCCTTCTCTGCTTTTGCACAAATCATGACAACACTAACAGCAACAAAACCATAAACGTTAAGCGAGACCCATCAAGTTGTTGCCTTAGGAACATTGCTTTAGATTTAATTAAAATGAAAACACGTTTAATGAATTAATTACCTGTTTTATTACATTTTGAATTAGATTTACCTGCCACAAGAAATAAGTATCCTGAACCCTCAATTTTCAAACAATGCATCTATTTCCAGATGAATTCAAACAGCTTTATAAACCCAAGAAAGTCTTCATCTATATAGACCACAAACAATATGGTATGTTTCTAAATGTAGAAATGTTAGCTGGTAAAAACATAAATAATATTACATTTGTTTGTCGCACAGTGCAGTTGTGACATTTGAATGACAATTGACAGTGCAATGCACTAGGAGCCAAATGTACAACCTTTTGTTCTGCGACTCGCAAAAGACCTACGTCATCAATATTCATCAGGTAGGGTGCAATTTGCGACCATATTGGGAATAGCCGCACTCACAGTGTTGGTGCCTGCTTGAAATTGGTGTCATCTGCGATTGTTTTGCGACCCCATTCAGGATCACGAAACAATCATGCGTACCACTGCGATTCACAATTAGGAAGGGATGCCCTTGGAACTCCCCTTCCTAATTGCGAATCGCAACCCCTTTTGGCGATTCGGGGCAGGATGTACAACGTTTTGTTTTGTGACTCATAGTTTGCAATTTGTTTGGGAATTGCAAATTGCGAGTCGCAAAACAAAATGTACACCAGTGTTAAGTACATGGTTTGTGACTCCCAGTGGGATCGCAAATTACCTACTTCATCAATATTCACGAGGAAGGTCGCAATTTGTAACCCCATTGGGAATGGCTGCACTCACAGGGATGGTTGCCTGCTGGGGACAGCAGACCACCATGTCTGTGACTGCTTTTTAAATAAAGCAGGTTTTTTTTATTGGAAATGTATTCTGTTTTCCTTATAAGAAAAAAATGAAAAGTTTTCATTTCATTTTTTTTTATTTTTTAGAGTGGGCAGTGATTTGTGGGACCACTTCCTGTTTGCGAATGCATTACCACCTACTTGAAGTTGGTGGTAACTGCGATTGTTTTGCAACCACATTCACAGTCGCAAAACAATCTTACATCCCCCTGTGACTCACTACAAGTAAGGGACGTCCTTAGCATGCCCCTTCCTAATAGCGACTCCCAAACCTATTCTGCAAGTCAATAACAGGTTACCAACTCACAGAATAGGATTGTTACATGGGGAAAAGCCTTTTCCTGGTCGCCTACAGCCCAGTGGGCCGTCTACAACCGGGAAAACGCTTTTATACATCTGGCCCCAGTAAATAGATTACTGAATCTCAAAATTGAGTTTGTACTTTGGGAAATGCTTTTTTCTTGTCGCAAACTTCCTGATTCTGTGAACTGGGCAGTTTGTGACAAGAAAAAAGCTTTGTACATCTCGCCTTAGCTTTCTAACTGCAGCAGAGAGACTCATAGGGCTCCAAGTGCATTTGCTAACAGTCATAGTTATATCTTTCGGCTCTAAATTACATCATAGATAATTGAAGGTCTCCAGAAAAAGGATCCTAGACTTTTCTGCATCTCAATTATATAAATCTACCAGGAAGGAAAATAAAGAATTAAGGGGCATATTCATGAAAGAGTTGCATCACCCCTGCGCCATGCAGTTGAGTAACATAAGCCCCAGCAAGCCCTGCAGTGAGTGGAGCCCCCGAGTTCCAGGGACTTCCCTCAGCAAAAGTGGTAGGTGTGTGCTGGGAAAGGGGGCCCCTCTATCTACTTTGAAGGGGGGGGGCTCAAGTTTTGTTATGCCACTGGCGCCACACAACAGGGTGCAAGAGCAATGCAACTCAAGTAAGATTTACTAAGTCACACAAGGCCACCTAGTGTGGCTTACCTAGCTTGATAAATGTAGGAGGCTGAACTGGCTTGTAGTGAGTACCTAGGGGTACTTGCACCTTGCACCAGGCCCAGTTATCCCTTATTAGTGTATAGGGTGTCTAGCAGCATAGGCTGATAGATAATGGTAGCTTAGCAGAGCAGCTTAGGCTGAACTAGGAGACGAGTGAAGCTCCTACAGTACCACTAGTGTCATATGCACAATATCATAAGAAAACACAATACACAGATATACTAAAAATAAAGGTACTTTATTTTTATGACAATATGCCAAAGTATCTCAGAGTGTACCCTCAGTATGAGGATAGCAAATATACACAAGATATATGTACACAATACCAAAATATGCAGTAATAGTATTAGAAAACAGTGCAAACAATGTATAGTTACAATAGGATGCAATGGGGACACATAGGGATAGGGGCAACACAAACCATATACTCCAAAAGTGGAATGCGAACCACGAATAGACCCCAAACCTATGTGACCTTGTAGAGGGTCGCTGGGACTATTACAAAATAGTAAGGGTTAGAAAAATAGCCCACCCCAAGACCCTGAAAAGTGAGTGCAAAGTGCACTAAAGTTCCCCAAAGGACATAGAAGTCGTGATAGGGGAATTCTGCAGGAAAGACACAAACCAACAATGCAACAATGATGGATTTCCAGTCGAGGGTACCTGTGGAACAAGGGGACCAAGTCCAAAAGTCACAAGCAAGTCGGAGATGGGCAGATGCCCAGGAAATGCCAGCTGTGGGTGCAAAGAAGCTGCTACTGGACAGTAGAAGCTTAGGTTTCTGCAGGAACTACAAGGGCTAGAGACTTCCCCTTTGGAGGACAGATCCCACACGCCAAGGAGAGTCGTGCAGAAGTGTTTTCCCGCCAAAAGACCGCCAACAAGACTTGCTAGCTGCAAATCATGGGGTTACTGTTTTTGGATGCTGCTGTGGCCCAGGAGGGACCAGGATGTCGCCAATTGCGTCAGGGGACAGAGGGAGCATCGAGCAAGACAAGGAGCCCTCTCAGCAGCAGGCAGCACCCGCAGAAATGCCAGAAACAGGCACTACGAGGATGCATGAAACGGTGCTCACCCGAAGTCACACAAAGGAGTCCCACGTCGCCGGAGAACAACATAGGAGGTCGTGCAATGCAGGTTAGAGTACCGTGGACCCAGGCTGGACTGTGCACAAAGGATTTCCGCCGGAAGTGCACGGAGGCCGGAGTAGCTGCAAAAGTCGTGGTTCCCAGCAATGCAGTCTGGCGTGGGGAGGCAAGGACTTACCTCCACCAAACTTGGACTGAAGAGTCACTGGACTGTGGGAGTCACTTGGACAGAGTTGCTGGATTCAAGGGACCTCGCTCGTCGTGCTGAGAGGAGACCCAAGGTACCGGTGATGCAGTTCTTTGGTGCCTGCGGTTGCAGGGGGACGATTCCGTCGACCCACGGGAGATTTCTTCGGAGCTTCTAGTGCAGAAAGGAGGCAGACTACCCCCACAGCATGCACCACCAGGAAAACAGTCGAGAAGGCGGCAGGATCAGCGTTACAGAGTTGCAGTAGTGTCTTCGCTACTATGTTGCAGTTTTGCAGGCTTCCAGCGCGGTCAGCAGTCGATTCCTTGGCAGAAGGTGAAGAGAGAGATGCAGAGGAACTCGGATGAGCTCTTGCATTCATTATCTAAAGAATCCCCAAAGACAGAGACCCTAAATAGCCAGAAAAGAGGGTTTGGCTACTTAGGAGAGAAGATAGGCTAGCAACACCTGAAGGAGCCTATCAGAAGGAGTCTCTGACGTCACCTGCTGGCACTGGCCACTCAGAGCAGTCCAGTGTGCCAGCAGCACCTCTGTTTCCAAGATGGCAGAGGTCTGGAGCACACTGGAGGAGCTCTGGGCACCTCCCAGGGGAGGTACAGGTCAGGGGAGTGGTCACTCCCCTTTCCTTTGTCCAGTTTCGCGCCAGAGCAGGGCTAAGGGGTCCCTGAACCGGTGTAGACTGGCTTATGCAGAAATGGGCACCATGTGTGCCCATGAAAGCATTTCCAGAGGCTGGGGGAGGCTACTCCTCCCCTGCCTTCACACCATTTTCCAAAGGGAGAGGGTGTAACACCCTCTCTCAGAGGAAGTCCTTTGTTCTGCCATCCTGGGCCAGGCCTGGCTGGACCCCAGGAGGGCAGAAGCCTGTCTGAGGGGTTGGCAGCAGCAGCAGCTGCAGTGAAACCCCGGGAAAGGCAGTTTGGCAGTACCAGGGTCTGTGCTACAGACCACTGCGATCATGGGATTGTGCCAACTATGCCAGGATGGCATAGAGGGGGCAATTCCATGATCATAGACATATTACATGGCCATATTCGGAGTTACCATTGTGAAGCTACATATAGGTAGTGACCTATATGTAGTGCACGCGTGTAATGGTGTCCCCGCACTCACAAAGTCCTGGGAATTGGCCCTGAACAATGTGGGGGCACCTTGGCTAGTGCCAGGGTGCCCTCACACTAAGTAACTTTGCACCTAACCTTTACCAGGTAAAGGTTAGACATATAGGTGACTTATAAGTTACTTAAGTGCAGTGTAAAATGGCTGTGAAATAACGTGGATGTTATTTCACTCAGGCTGCAGTGGCAGGTCTGTGTAAGAATTGTCAGAGCTCCCTATGGGTGGCAAAAGAAATGCTGCAGCCCATAGGGATCTCCTGGAACCCCAATACCCTGGGTACCTCAGTACCATATACTAGGGAATTATAAGGGTGTTCCAGTAAGCCAATGTAAATTGGTAAAATTGGTCACTAGCCTGTTAGTGACAATTTGAAAGAAATGAGAGAGCATAACCACTGAGGTTCTGATTAACAGAGCCTCAGTGAGACAGTTAGTCATAACACAGGTAACACATTCAGGCACACTTATGAGCACTGGTGCCCTGACTAGCAGGGTCCCAGTGACACATACAACTAAAACAACATATATACAGTGAAAAATGGGGGTAACATGCCAGGCAAGATGGTACTTTCCTACACAACCCCCCCCCCCCAAATGAAGGACAATAAGACTAGCCATGACCTGATGAGTCTTCATTGTCTAAGTGGAAATATCTGGAGAGTCCATCTGCATTGGAGTGGCTACTCCCAGGTCTATGTTCCACTGTATAGTCCATTCCCTGTAGGGATATGGACCACCTCAATAATTTAGGATTTTCACCTTTCATTTGTTTTTGCCAAAGTAGAGGTTTGTGGTCTGTCTGAACAATGAAGTGAGTGCCAAACAAGTATGGCCTCAACTTCTTCAGTGCCCCGACCACAGCAAAGGCCTCCCTCTCAATGGCAGACCAACGCTTTTCTCTAGGGGTCAACCTCCTACTAATAAAAGCAACAGGTTGATCCTGGCCCTCAGAATTAAGTTGTAATAGGACTGCCCCTACTCCTAATTCAGATGCATCAGTCTGGACATAGCATTTTTTAGAGTAACAAGGGCTTTTCAGGACAGGTGCAGAGCACATGGCCTGCTTCAGCTCCTCAAAAGCTTTCTGACAGTTTGCTGTCCATAATACCTTTTTAGGCATTTTCTTGGATGTGAGGTCATTAAGAGGGTCTGCAATGGAGCCATAGTTCTTAATGAACCTCCTGTAATACCCAGTGAGGCCTAGGAAGGCTCTCACCTGAGTCTGAGTAGTAGGGGGAACCCAATCTATAATAGTTTGGATTTTCCCCTGCAGTGGTGCAATCTGTTCCCCACCAACAAGGTGTCCCAGATAAACCACCTTCCCCTGCCCTATCTGGCACTTTGAAGCCTTGATAGTGAGGCCTGCCTTTTGCAGGGCATCTAAAACTTTCCATAGGTGGACCAGGTGATCATCCCAACTGGAGCTAAAGACAGCTATATCGTCCAGATATGCTGCACTAAAAGCTTCCAGCCCTTGCAGGACTGTGTTCACCAACCTCTGAAAAGTGGCAGGTGCATTTTTCAATCCAAAAGGCATTACTGTGAATTGGTAATGGCCTCCAATGGTTGAAAATGCAGTTTTAGGTTTAGCATCTTCTGATAATTTGATCTGCCAATACCCTGCAGTCAAATCAAAAGTGCTTAGATACTTGGCAGAAGCCAGTGTATCTATGAGCTCATCTGCCCTGGGTATAGGGTGAGCATCAGTTTTGGTTACCTGGTTGAGACCTCTGTAATCTACACAAAACCGCATTTCCTTCTTTCCATCTTTGGAATGAGGTTTTGGTACAAGTACCACAGGAGAAGCCCATGGACTTTCAGAGTGCTCAACCACTCCCAGTTCTAACATTTTCTGCACCTCTTGCTTTATGCAGTCCCTGACATGGTCAGGCTGCCTATAGATCTTACTTTTGACAGGCAAGCTGTCTCCAGTATCTATAGTGTGCTCACACCAAGAAGTGGTACCTGGCACAGTAGAGAAGAGTTCAGACAACTGACCCAGGAGATTTATGCAATGGTCTTTCTGCTCAGCAGTAAGACAATCAGCCAAAACTACACCTTCCACTAGAGCATCTTGTTCTGTGGAAGAGAAGAGATCAGGTAGAGGATCACTGTCTTCTTCCTGTCCCTCATCAGTTGCCATGAGCAGGGTGAGATCAGCCCTGTCATAGTAGGGTTTCAGGCGATTGACATGGAGCACCCTAAGGGGACTCCTGGCAGTGCCTAAGTCAACTAAGTAGGTGACTTCACCCTTCTTTTCAACAATTATGTGGGGTCCACTCCATTTATCTTGGAGTGCTCTTGGGGCCACAGGCTCCAAGACCCACACTTTCTGCCCTGGTTGGTACTGAACCAAAACAGCCTTCTGATCATGCCATTGCTTCTGGAGCTCTTGGCTGGCCTGAAGGTTTTTACTGGCCTTTTTCATATACTCAGCCATCCTTGATCTGAGGCTAAGTACATAATCCACAATATCTTGCTTTGGAGCTTTTAAAGGTTGTTCCCAACCCTCCTTGACAAGTGTTAGTGGACCCCTAACTGGGTGTCCAAAGAGGAGTTCAAAGGGGCTGAAGCCCACTCCTTTCTGGGGTACCTCCCTGTAGGCAAAAAGGAGGCATGGTAAAAGGATATCCCATCTCCTGCGGAGTTTTTCAGGGAGTCCCATAATCATGCCTTTGAGAGTTTTGTTAAATCTCTCCACCAGTCCATTTGTTTGTGGGTGATAGGGTGTAGTGAACTTGTAAGTCACACCACACTCCTTCCACATGGCCTTTAAGTAAGCAGACATGAAATTGCTTCCCCTGTCTGATACTACTTCCTTTGGGAAGCCCACCCTGGAAAATATTCCCAGGAGGGCCTTTGCCACTGCAGGTGCTGTAGTGGTCCTTAAAGGAATTGCTTCAGGATATCTTGTGGCATGGTCCACTACCACCAAGATAAACCTATTGCCTGAAGCAGTAGGAGGGTCAAGGGGGCCAACTATGTCAACCCCTACCCTTTCAAAGGGACCCCCAACCACAGGCAGTGGAATAAGGGGTGCCTTTGGGGTGCCACCTGTCTTGCCACTGGCTTGACAGGTTTCACAGGACTTACAAAATTCTTTTGTGTCCTCAGACATTCTAGGCCAATGAAACAAGGGAACAAGCCTGTCCCAAGTTTTCATTTGTCCCAGATGTCCAGCTAGGGGAATGTCGTGGGCTAGAGTTAGGAGGAACTTTCTGTACTCCTGAGGAATCACTAACCTCCTGGCAGTTCCAGGCTTAGGATCCCTTGCTTCAGTGTACAAGAGGTTGTCCTCCCAGTAAACTCTGTGAGAGTCACTGACATCCCCATTAGCTTGTTTGACAGCTTGCTGTCTTAGACCCTCTAGTGTGGGACAGGTATGCTGTGCCACACTCAGCTCCTCCCTGGCAGGCCCCCCTTCACCCAAAAGCTCAGCAGTGTCTGCTTCCAGCTCCTCTGGTGTAGGTTCTGCACAGGGTGGAAATTCTTCTTCCTCAGAAGTAGAATCCACTGTAGAGGGAGGGATAGTAGGAAGTGCTTTACTTCTACTAGCCCTAGCTTTAGGGAGCACTTGGTCCATTGTTCCAGGATCCAAGTCACCCTGTCCTTTTTGCTTTTTGGCCTGAGCCCTGGTTAAAGCAAAAATATGCCCTGGGATGCCCAGCATTGCTGCATGGGCCTCCAACTCCACATCGGACCAAGCTGATGTCTCCAAATCATTTCCTAGTAGACAGTCTACAGGTAAATCTGAGGCTACCACAACTTTCTTTGGACCAGTAACCCCCCACAGTTGAGATTTACAACAGCCATGGGGTGGCTAAGTGTGTTGTTGTGAGCATCGGTTACTTGGTACTGGTGACCAAGTAGGAGTTGTTCAGGGTGGACCAGTTTCTCTATGACCATAGTCACACTGGCACCAGTGTCCCTGTAGGCCTGAACCTCAACACCATTTATTAGGGGTAGTTGCTTGTACTTATCCATGTTAAGGGGACAAGCAACCAAGGTGGCTAAATCAATAGCCCCCTCAGAGACTAAAACAGCCTCTGTGGTCTCCCTAATCAGACCAACCCCAACTAAGTTACCAAAAGTGAGCCCAGCTACTCCTTTGGATTGGCTATTAGTAGGTTTGCTCCCACCACCACTGCTATTAGTAGGGACACTAGGTGTAGCAGTAGGGGTTGTAGTGGTAGGAGGCTTGGTGCTTTTCTTTGGACAACTGGGATCTGTTGTCCAATGGCCTTTTATTTTACATAAATAGCACCATGGTTTCTTTTCTTTGTTTTGATTAGAAGAGGATTTGGGCCCACCACCCCCACCAGAGTGTTTTTGTGGGCCTGATGAAGACTCATTTTTAGATTTGTCCCCACCCTTGTCAGAACACTTACCATCCTTCTTCTTGTTGCCATATTTGTCACCCCCTGTATGAACATTTCTGTTCACCCTTGTTCTGACCCATTTGTCTGCCTTCTTTCCCAATTCTTGGGGAGAGATCAGATCAGAGTCCACCAAGTACTGGTGCAACAAATCAGACACACAATTATTAAGAATATGCTCTCTCAGGATCAAGTTATACAGACTGTCATAATCAGTAACTTTACTGCCATGTAACCACCCCTCCAAGGCCTTCACTGAATGGTCAATGAAATCAACCCAGTCTTGTGAAGACTCCTTTTTGGTCTCTCTGAACTTTATCCTGTATTGTTCAGTGGTTAAGCCATAACCATCCAGGAGTGCATTCTTAAGAACTGTAAAATTATTGGCATCACTTTCTTTCACAGTAAGGAGCCTATCCCTACCCTTTCCACTAAATGATAGCCATAGGATAGCAGCCCACTGCCTTTGAGGGACATCCTGTACAACACAGGCCCTCTCAAGTGCAGCAAACCCCTTGTTAATGTCATCCCTCTCCTTATAAGGGGGAACTATCTTGTGCAGATTCCTAGAATCATGCTCTTTTGAAGGATGACTATAGGGAATACTGCTGCTGCCACCATGGTTTTCAAAACCCAACTTCTGTCTTTCCTTCTCTACTTCTAAGGACTGTCTATCCAAATCCAGCTGTTGCTTCTTGAGCTTCAGTCTGGTTTGTTCCACTCTCAATCTATTGAGCTCCCTTTCTAACAATCTGTCATCAGGGTGGGTGGGAGGGACATTCCTTGACACAGAAGTGTGGTGAGAATGGACAGAAGGAGACCTGTCCCTTACCGAAGGCACCCTAACAGCTTGGTTAACAGAAACATCACTTCTACTGTGGTGAGAAACAATACTTTTGCTATGATGTGAGATAACACTATCTGTATGGTGTACCTCTTCATCATTACCAACTATGCTAGACTGTCTAGTAATGGGCAGGCTATGAAGTTTCTTTCCTGAATCTTTTCCTAGGGGAGACCCTGGATCAGATTGGGAACCATTAGCTACTTTTTCAACAGATGGGGCCCTTGTGGCTTTATCTTGTTCTCTAAGCATGTTAAGAAATAATTCCAAGGAAGGATTCTTCCCTACACTCAAACCTCTTTCTACACAGAGACTCCTTGCTCCTTTCCAGCTAAGGTGGTCATATGCAAGTTTGGACAGATCAACATTTTGGCCTGTGCCAGACATTTTTAGAAAGAGTTAAAGTGATAGAAAAAGAGAAAAACGTTTTCAGAACTTTTAGAAAGACAGAAAAAACTTTTTAAACTTTTAAGAACTTTTAAGAAAGTTTAGAGGTACTTTTCAGCACTTTAGAAAAGAGGTGAGAAAAGAAATGCAAAACTTTTTGGTTAGGTGTATATACACTGAACTTGTTTTGTATATTTTTCTCTTATGAAAAGTACAATGACAAGAGTGGTAAGTAGTCTCAAAGCACTTATCCCACCGTTGCACAACAAATGTAGGAGGCTGGACTGGCTTGTAGGGAGTACCTAGGGGTACTTGCACCTTGCACCAGGCCCAGTTATCCCTTATTAGTGTATAGGGTGTCTAGCAGCATAGGCTGATAGATAATGGTAGCTTAGCAGAGCAGCTTAGGCTGAACTAGGAGACGAGTGAAGCTCCTACAGTACCACAAGTGTCATATGCACAATATCATAAGAAAACACAATACACAGATATACTAAAAATAAAGGTACTTTATTTTTATGACAATATGCCAAAGTATCTCAGAGTGTACCCTCAGTATGAGGATAGCAAATATACACAAGCAATATGTACACAATACCAAAATATGCAGTAATAGTATTAGAAAACAGTGCAAACAATGTATAGTTACAATAGGATGCAATGGGGACACATAGGGATAGGGGCAACACAAACCATATACTCCAAAAGTGGAATGCGAACCACGAATGGACCCCAAACCTATGTGACCTTGTAGAGGGTCGCTGGGACTATTAGAAAATAGTAAGGGTTAGAAAAATAGCCCACGCCAAGACCCTGAAAAGTGAGTGCAAAGTGCACTAAAGTTCCCAAAGGACATAGAAGTCGTGATAGGGGAATTCTGCAGGAAAGACACAAACCAACAATGCAACAACGATGGATTTCCAGTCGAGGGTACCTGTGGAACAAGTGGACCAAGTCCAAAAGTCACAAGCAAGTCGGAGATGGGCAGATGCCCAGGAAATGCCAGCTGTGGGTGCAAAGAAGCTGCTACTGGACAGTAGAAGCTTAGGTTTCTGCAGGAACAACAAGGGCTAGAGACTTCCCCTTTGGAGGACGGATCCTTCACGCCGTGGAGAGTCGTGCAGAAGTGTTTTCCCGCCAAAAGACCGCCAACAAGCCTTGCTAGCTGCAAATTGTGCGGTTAGTGTTTTTGGATGCTGCTGTGGCCCAGGAGGGACCAGGATGTCGCCAATTGCGTCAGGGGACAGAGGGAGCATCGAGCAAGACAAGAAGCCCTCTCAGCAGCAGGCAGCACCCGCAGAAGTGCCAGAAACAGGCACTACGAGGATGCGTGAAGCGGTGCTCACCCGAAGTTGCACAAAGGAGTCCCACGTCGACGGAGAACAACTTAGGAGGTCGTGCAATGCAGGTTAGAGTTCCGTGGACCCAGGCTGGACTGTGCACAAAGGATTTCTGCCGGAAGTGCACGGAGACCGGAGTAGTTGCAAAAGTCACGGTTCCCAGCAATGCAGTCTGGCGTGGGGAGGCAAGGACTTACCTCCACCAAACTTGGACTGAAGAGTCACTGGACTGTGGGAGTCACTTGGACAGAGTTGCTGGATTCAAGGGACCTCGCTCGTTGTGCTGAGAGGAGACCCAAGGTACCGGTGATGCAGTTCTTTGGTGCCTGCGGTTGCAGGGGGACGATTCCGTCGACCCACAGGAGATTTCTTCAGAGCTTCTAGTGCAGAGAGGAGGCAGACTACCCCCACAGCATGCACCACCAGGAAAACAGTCGAGAAGGCGGCAGGATCAGCGTTACAGAGTTGCAGTAGTCGTCTTCGCTACTATGTTGCAGTTTTGCAGGCTTCCAGCGCGGTCAGCAGTCGATTCCTTGGCAGAAGGTGAAGAGAGAGATGCAGAGGAACTCGGATGAGCTCTTGCATTCGTTATCTAAAGAATCCCCAAAGACAGAGACCCTAAATAGCCAGAAAAGAGGGTTTGGCTACTTAGGAGAGAAGATAGGCTAGCAACACCTGAAGGAGCCTATCAGAAGGAGTCTCTGACGTCACCTGCTGGCACTGGCCACTCAGAGCAGTCCAGTGTGCCAGCAGCACCTCTGTTTCCAAGATGGCAGAGGTCTGGAGCACACTGGAGGAGCTCTGGGCACCTCCCAGGGGAGGTACAGGTCAGGGGAGTGGTCAATCCCCTTTCCTTTGACCAGTTTCGCGCCAGAGCAGGGCTAAGGGGTCCCTGAACCGGTGTAGACTGGCTTATGCAGAAATGGGCACCATGTGTGCCCATGAAAGCATTTCCAGAGGCTGGGGGAGGCTACTCCTCCCCTGCCTTCACACCATTTTCCAAAGGGAGAGGGTGTAACACCCTCTCTCAGAGGAAGTCCTTTGTTCTGCCATCCTGGGCCAGGCCTGGCTGGACCCCAGGAGGGCAGAAGCCTGTCTGAGGGGTTGGCAGCAGCAGCTGCAGTGAAACCCCGGGAAAGGCAGTTTGGCAGTACCAGGGTCTGTGCTACAGACCACTGGGATCATGGGATTGTGCCAACTATGCCAGGATGGCATAGAGGGGGCAATTCCATGATCATAGACATATTACATGGCCATATTCGGAGTTACCATTGTGAAGCTACATATAGGTAGTGACCTATATGTAGTGCACGCGTGTAATGGTGTCCCCCCACTCACAAAGTCCTGGGAATTGGCCCTGATCAATGTGGGGGCACCTTGGCTAGTGCCAGGGTGCCCTCACACTAAGTAACTTTGCACCTAACCTTTACCAGGTAAAGGTTAGACATATAGGTGACTTATAAGTTACTTAAGTGCAGTGTAAAATGGCTGTGAAATAACGTGGACGTTATTTCACTCAGGCTGCAGTGGCAGGCCTGTGTAAGAATTGTCAGAGCTCCCTATGGGTGGCAAAAGAAATGCTGCAGCCCATAGGGATCTCCTGGAACCCCAACACCCTGGGTACCTCAGTACCATATACTAGGGAATTATAAGGGTGTTCCAGTAAGCCAATGTAAATTGGTAAAATTGGTCACTAGCCTGTTAGTGACAATTTGAAAGAAATGAGAGAGCATAACCACTGAGGTTCTGATTAGCAGAGCCCCAGTGAGACAGTTAGTCATAACACAGGTAACACATTCAGGCACACTTATGAGAACTGGGGCCCTGACTAGCAGGGTCCCAGTGACACATACAACTAAAACAACATATATACAGTGAAAAATGGGGGTAACATGCCAGGCAAGATGGTACTTTCCTACAATAAACCTAGTTTAACACAACACAGTACAAATCACTGCATTGCATTACTCTGCCTTGGGAAGGTATTCCATTGGTAGACGTGGGTGTTCCCACACATTCACCCATGCATTTTGGAGCATTCCGAGATTTACCATTATTGGTAGACCTAGAAATGCGTGAAAATGCTACATCTCCCCAGGTGAGGCGTAACAAGGAAAAATATCTATTTCTCATTGTTATTATCTCTATCTAAATGTGCAGCATTCTGCAGCACACATACAAAGTTGAAAATGCCTCTTAGGATTGTTGATGTGCAGGAAGGTACCCCTTCCTGCACAAATACATTCCTTCTTACAATGCAGGCACCTTAGCGCAAGGGTGCATCCTTTGGCTCTAGGCAGCACGTTATGTGCTGGGAAAAGACAGGAATGCACAGTACACTAAGCATGGTGAATTCCTACCCCTTCCGCATCACATAGCGCAGTGCACAAGGTGACTTGCTGTGCTGCATGTTTTTTAAATAAATATTCCTCTACATATACTATGTTTTCATGCAATGTAGTGAAGCAACCAAAGTTGTGTGCTGCAAAGAGTGAAAGGGAGAAAGTAGAACAATACAATATCCACTAATATATGGTGCTGCTTGTCTCTCCAATGCTGCTGCTGCACTTTAGCAGTAAGGGATCATCCACTTATACATATGTATGAGCTTTTACATGATACCACAGTTGAGGATTTTAAATCAGTTAAATCCATTCTAACTCATTTTCTTTGCACAACAGGTGAGTTTTTTCCAAGTGATACAAGGCCACTTTTATACCCACTACACTTCCAGGCCATTGAAATTCATTGGTTTGCCATAAAGGAATTTTCAATAAATGGGGCTTACATGCTGTATTTAAGTGCACTGGTGTTTCCATAATTAGGTAGAGTGAAGATCCACTATGATGTAAAGAAACATACGCTTGTTAAGACGGTTGCAAGGTCAACAATCTCAAATTCAGCCTGTACTAATGTAGTCCATGGCAGGGGCAATTAATAGACTGATATACTCAGCCCATCTATGAAGGATCACAGAACTATACACATTGGACAGGCTTATTGAAAAACTCTAGAATTTATATAAAAGATTTTTTTCCCTTGATGCACTGCACAAGCACTTTTTTTACTGATCACCTATTGAGCACCTAATAGTTTGACTCAATTAACTGATTGACTCTTGCAATAGTTTGATCCTTCTAATTGATATATATTCTGTCCTTATTAAATCCATTTCAATTTAAGTATTTGAACTGTTCATACCTCTGTGTATTTGCTCATCTTAAAAGGCGTAATTTAGTTGTGTAAGCTGAATTGGGTGCTAAATAAGAAGGTGTACCCATCAGACAGCACCAGTTTTGTTTATATAGCACTGTAGGCAGCCTTGCATCTATGCAAAACCCCTTGCATCATAGTGCACAGATGTGTGTCTGATGTCAAGCATAGGTTTTGTACTGGAATGCTACCCTTCCAGTACAAAATACTATGCTTTGTCATTGTTTAACATTGTCCGTCCTTTGAATGTGTGCTGTATAGTGCCACACACATGAAAGGTTGGAAATGGTTTAAGAACAGTAAACTTTTCTCCATCTTTACACCTGCCTAACGAGTCCAGTAGACATTGATAAACTGACTACATCCATAAAAAGTACTAAAAATAAAGACATATCTGAAATATTTGTCATGAAATTTCCCAGTTAACTCGAGTTTTCAAGGCTAGAAGTAGAAAAGACAGGACCACAGTACAAACTTTAAATGTGCCCAGTTGCTACATAACCCCCTTGGCCTCTCTGTGATGCCACAAACTATAATTTAAAAAGAAAAACGTAATATATGCCCCTCTCTCCATGACCCCCAATTTACAAAAAAAGTTTAAAAAACTGTATTGTGCTCTGTTTTGAGAATCGATCACATGAGCAGGCAATTAGGCCCTCATTATGACATTGGTGGTAAATCCCACTTACCGCCATGCTGACTGCCACCAACATACCTCCACCGCGGTAGATATCCGTTCACCATATTATGACACACACACACCAATCCGTCACTATTCAGCCACATACACAATTCCACCACACGAAAGGTCAGTGATAAACTGTCGGTATCAAAACCCACACCATTACGCCAAAAGAACAACGCCCACCACATTAGGACCCACAAATCACCACGGTGGACATTCAATGGCGGTAAACCATTGGCAGTACATACCGCCACGCTCAAAATACACACACACAAACAAAACCACACCACATTGGACAATTCAAACAACACACAACTGACACCCATACACATACACCACACACCCTCACTCACACCACTATAAAACACGCACACATTGCCTGCAACCCTTTACGACTACAAACAATTGCCACCAGAGCAAGACCACAGACACAACCAGAGCCACACAGTACTCACACCAATACACCACTCATGTACCCCACATTACACACCCCAATACATTACCCAACACACCCTCACCTACACACCTCACACAACACCCATGGCACCACAAAGACACCCCCCCGATTTACAGATGAGGAGCTAAGGGTCATAGTGGAGGAAATCATCAGGGTAGAGCCACAGCTATTTGGAGCACAGGTGCAGCAGATATCGATAGCTAGGAAGATGGAGCTATGGCGGAGAATCGTGGACAGGGTCAACGCAGCGGTACCTCACCCCAGAACTAGGGATGACATCAGGAAGAGGTGGAACGATCAACGGGAGAAGGTACATTCCATTGCAGCAAGGCACCAACTCGCTGTACAGAGGACTGGCGGTGCAACCCCACCTCCTCCCCCACAACTCACAGCATGGGAGGAGCAAGTCTTGGCAATCATGCATCCTGAGGGCCTGGCCGGAGTAGGAGAAGGACTCGACTCTGGTAAGTCAACTCTTTACTGCTATCACCCCCCTATCCTCCATGCCATCACATACCCTCCCCCTCACTCTCACCCTCACTCCCATCACTCCACCACCTCCCACACATCCCACATCACATCTCACTCATCCCAATGCCAAGCCCTACATGCCATTCCAATGCATGGACACCACTCACAGCCCTGCACGAACACCGATCACTAAAGCATGCACACTAGAGAATCAGCTAGCACACCACATACCAACTTACACAAGTGAAAGCTGCCAGGGCAAATACAACCAAAGAGGGCAAGCCACGGATGCACAATATGTCAGACACAGGAACAATGACACATCAATTACATCCCCACAGGTACCCCAGCCAATGTCACTGGAGAGGAGGTACCAATAATATCCAGCCCTCCAACTGAAGAGGCCCAGAGTGATGACGGCAACTCTGGTCTCCTGGATCTGGATGACCAACCTGGCCCATCAGGGACCTCTGGACAGTCAGTTATCCAGGCCCAGTCACACACCACCACAGAGCCTCCGCCATCTGGAAACACCACCACAGCACCCACCCAGCACACCCACAGCTCTGTCCCCAGGACCCCTCAATCAGCAGTGTGTCCACCTCTACAGGTACCCCAGGGCACACCTCATACCCAAGACAATCAGGGACCTGGGGTCAGTGGCAGGGGGCACACGGTTCAGGGGACAGAGGCACAGGCCAACAGGGAAACTGGGAGGACTGCTGTGTGGCAGGGGGGAGGATAGGCCCAGGGAACCAACTCTCAGGGAGGCACTTGCAGAGATCCTGGGAGCATACCATCATTCCTAGAACATGGTGGACCAGATCCTGGACAATATGCAGGAGAACAGGCAGGGATCAGGGAGGACTTGCAGGCCATCAACACCACCCTGGTTTCCATAGCAGGGATGCTGGCAGAAATGGCCAATATTATGAGGGATACAGTCACACAACAGCAGGCCCCTACCACTAGCCAGACATCTGAACTGCCTTCCACCTCCACTGCCACTAGTGGACAGGAGGCCCTGCCACAGGACTCACAGGCCACCAGCACTCCTCCCCCTGCAGGAGAACCACAGCGCAAACGTTTCCTGCAATCCAGGCATAGCCAGAGACTATTGCCAAACCCCCGCCAGGAAATGAGACTCTCTTGATTGTCACCCTTCTGTTCCACTCAGTCACCCTCTCCACCTTGAACTGCCATTGCTCCCCTTCCTATGTCCCTATGGACAATGCATCTGTGCTACAAATAGATTGGAACAATACCCTGGGCTTCCTCCATCCACACCCCACCCCATTGCACTTGCCCCTCTTTTTCTTAGCACTTCAATAAACACCCTTTGAAAAAAAACGATTAGGAGTAAGTCATGTATATCGATTATGTATTCATTGAAATAGGTACAAACATTTTCATTTGACTGTACAGAAAATGAGCATAGATTAATGACCTGTAACTGGCTGCAGTGATCACAACAGGAGCTCTTGTGAGGCACCAACATCTGTAAAATGAATTGTCAAAGGGTACAGTTAAATGTGAAGTAACACTGTCTTATCTGTGTGTCACTGGAAGTATTGTCTGATCACTGCTGTTCTGTTGTCCTCATCCTCTGCCTCCTTGTCCTTACTGTCCACAGGGTCCACTGTTGCCACACGGGCATCTCCAGCCTCCTCCTCCTGCAGAAAATGCACATGGTGTCTCAGGGCAAGGTTGTGCAACATGCAACATGCATTATCTGGCAGACCTTTTTGTGTGAGTAGCAATTATCCTTCTGGTTCTCCCATGTGCCTCATTGTAATGTTCTTCTGCCTTGTCCTGGAATTCCTCACAGGGGTCAGCAGCCAAGATAGGTTGGGGTAACCAGAGTGACCTGCAAATATTGAGGGACAACATTTAGCCACAGACTATCCCGTATGGCTCACACCATACCCATACACCAACATATACTGGGTGGAAATCAGGGCTCACCTATTAGCCACACCCTGTGCCTCTGTAGTTGGCCGATCACATTTGGGATGCTGCTATTCCTCAGGACAAAGGCATCAGGCACCGACCCTGGATACTTAGCATTGACGTGGGAGATGTACTGGTCCGCCAAGCACACCATCTGTACATTCATAGAGTGGAAACTGTTACAATTTCTGAACACCTGTTCATTTTGATGGGGGGGGGGTGGAGAAATGCAATATGTGTTCCATCAATCGCCCCAATTATGTTGGGGATATGTTCCATTGCATAGAATTCTGCCTTCACTGTGGCCAAATCTTCAACCTGGGGAAATACAATGTAGCTGCACATGTGTTTAATCAGGACAGACAACACTCTTGTCAGCACTATTGAGAACATTGGCTGTGACATTCCTGCTGCCAAGCCCACTGTCACTTGGAAAGAACCAGTTGCCAAGAAATGGAGTACTGATAGAACACAAGAGGGGGGATGCCAGTGGGGTGACGGGTAGCAGATATCAGGTCAGGCTCCAATTGGGCACACAGCTCTGTGATTGTGGCCCTGTCCAGTCTATAGGTGAGGATGATGTGCCTGTCCTTCGTTGTTTCCAAGTCCACCTGGGGTCTGTACACAGGGGTATGTCTCCATCTCCTATTCATCCACAGCAGTAGCAATCTATGGGGCAAAAGAGTGAGGAGGCGGTCAAAAACTGAACAATGGGGCAACAACAGTACAATGCATACTGTCAACTTGTAATGGGTCAGTGAGAATTGTCCTGTATGTCCAAATGTAAACAGTGATGCAGAAATTATCCAGGGCCTGCCCCTTCCCTCTGAAATGGCGTCTGCCTGTCCTGTTTGGAGGGACAGGTAGAAGTGAGGTAATTCCACACTGTACGTCGTTGTGGGAGGCGGCCGGGAACCGCCATGCAACTCCTCATTGGTTATGATTGGGCTCTATGGGTTAAGGTGGCCAATGATGATGTATGCCGGCGGTGACGGTATGTACAGCCGTGGACATAACTGCCATTTTCTATCATATTCCTTACTGCCTACCTGACCTTCAACAGGAGAGGACCTGCACTGCATGTGCTGCTGAGACCTGTGTCTGGAACCTACTATGGCCCGTGTGACTGGGGAAAGGGCCCCTGCCTTCACTTCAGCAGAGTCAGAGAGACTGGTGGATGGGGTCCTATCCCAATACGGACTGCTGTATAGGCCTCCAGACCAACAGGTGAGTACACTGTGGGCACGATGCATGTGGCATGAATGCGTGGAGTGGTGTGTGGAGGCCTCGTGTAAGGGGAGTGGGCGGATGTCCCATGGGTGGTGTACAGGTTGTGTGCTGGGCCATGTGTGTACAAATGGTGATGTGAAGGGGTATGGTGGGCCATAAGTGTAAGAAACAGGACTGTCTGACTAATACTGTTTTCCTGTGTGTATTTCATCTGAAGGTCAGCGCCCATCAAAAGAAAGGTATATGGCGTGCCATTGCCAAGGACGTGCGGACCCTGGGGGTCTATGGCAGGTGGTGCACCCACTGTCAGAAACGGTGGGAGGACCTGAGACACTGGGCATGGACGTCAGAGGATGCCCAGCTGGGGATGGCCTCCCAATGAGGAAGGGGTGCTTGTCGAACCCTGACCCCCCTGATGGCCTGCATACTGGTGGTTCCCTATCCAGAGCTGGATGGGCGCTTGAGGGCATCACAGCAGCCACAAGGGGGTGAGTACAGTACCCATCATTACAACTTACACATGGTAGGGTGGTATCCGGGTGGGGGATGTGTGTCAGTGGGTGCCCCTAGGCCAGGCCTGACATGGCAGTGTAGGTCCCTTGGTGGCAAGGGCTCTGAAAGGATAATCCTGCTACCTAGCTCGTAGACATCCACTACTGGTCAATGCTGCGTGGGTCCCTGGTGTGCTGGATTTGCTGGTGTGTGCCCCCCCATGCCTTGGTGGCTAGCAATATCACTGGTAATGCATTGCATAGTGCGTAGGGCTGTTCCCTGTGTGTGAGTGTGCTGTGCACACCAACGGTGGTGTTGGTGCAGCTATTGACCAAGTGTATCCTTTGTCTCTTCCCCCCATTTTTGTTTTGTCACCCTGTCCTTATGTGCATTAGCATCATCTGGCGGAGGAGCAGAGGCAAAGGTGACGGAGGGAGATGCATCCCACAGGACCCAGGAGGCGGAGTCCACCGATGCTGAGGGTACCAGTGGGATGGAGGGCAAGGGGAGCACCACGGCGGAGACTGGAGGGGACAGTTCAGACACATATACCTCCTCCGATGCAAGCTCCCTGGTGGTGATGGACACCTCTGTGACCACCCCAGTTACAGGTACAGCCGCCACGCCCCGTACCAGCAGCACCCTCCCAGCAGCCCCTCATCGAGGTGCCTGTGCCTGCGCATCCTGGAGGGTGGGCATCTCCTTTGCCCCAGGCACCTCAGGCCCTGCCCCAGTGAGCCCTGCTGTCTTGAGTGAGGAGGCTATTGACCTCCTGAGATCCATCTCTGTAGGGCAGTCAACCATTGTGAATGCCATCCAGGGGCTGACAGCCCAGATTCAACAGATTAATGCATTCCTAGATGGCATTCACACTGGCATGGCGGCCCAACAGAGATAGATCCAGGCTCTTGCCTCCTCTCTGATAGCAGCCATTGTCCCTGTTTCCACCCTCCCCCTCCAGCTTCCTCTTCTCAATCCCATTCCCCTCAAACCCAACCTATCCCAAGCACACAGGCAAATGAGAATGCACACAAGACAACACACAAGAGTGGCACAGGCAAACACAAGCACCACACATTATCCCACAAGCACTCACACAAACACCATCCAGATGCAGACATATCAACATCCACTATTTCAACTGTCTCCTCCTCCTCCACCACCACCTTCCTCCTAGTCCTGTCTACACTCACACCTGCATGCACTACGTCATCATCCACCACCAGCATCACCACCACACCTAGCAGAACACACACCTCACTGGCACACACCTCCACAACAGCCATGCACACGTCCCCTGTGTCCTCTCCCACTGTGTCTGTCTCCCCCCCAAGGTACACAAACGCAAGCCCTCAGACACCCAACAGCTACCCACCTCACAACAGCATCCACCTCATGCACCTGCACCCAAAATCAGCAAACAGACACCCCCTACAACCACTCCCTCTTCCTCCACTCTCAAACCTTCTCTCTCTCTTCCCGCCCCAATATCCCTAAAAAACTTTTCCTATCCACCATTGACCTCTTCCCTACCCCTTCCCCCCGTCCTGCACATCGGGCAAGGGTGTCAAAAACCAGCCAAGCACCTCAGCCACCTATTCCACGTCCCAGTAATCACCACACCCACTCATAGTGGGAAAGGATCCAGAGCACATGTCCTGAGGGTGAAAGAGCCTACACCAGGCAGCCTTGAGGGTAAGGAGCCTGCCCAGCTGCTGCCAGGAGCACAAAGGAGCCTGCCCCAGCTGCTGCCAGGAAGACTAAGGAGCCTGCCCCAGCTGCTGCCAGGAAGACAAAGGAGGCTGCCTTAGCTGCCAGGAAGACCAAGGAGCCAGCACCAGCAGGCAAGAAGGGTAAGGGGCCTGGGGGCAGGAACTCTGAAGGAGCCCCCACCACCAACCATGGTTGTGCAGCCATCCGAGGCTGCAGGGGATGGGCTGGAGCCTTCCCCCACAGCAGAAGCACCACCACCACCATTGATCAGCCATCACCGCCGGCGGACGGTATGTAATCCTGACTCCTTGGGCTGCTGTGCAGCCTGCCCCCTGCAAATCAAGTGGGTATGACCTTCCACTCCCCAGGATCAAGAGTACAGGGCATGATGCCCCCTCCAAAACCAGTGGATAAGACACCCACCTACCCCAGCCTCCCCAGGATCAAGAGCACAGGGCACAATGCCCCCTCCAGAACCAGTGGGTAAGACACCCATCTACCCCAGCCTCCTCAGGAACAAGAGCACAGGGCACAATGCCCTCTCCAGAACCAGTGTGGGAGACACCCACTTGAGAAACTGTGGCCTATCACGCCCCAGGACCAAGCACAGGGCATGGTGGCCCCTCCAGAGCATGTGGGCAAGTCACCCACTTGAGAGACTGTGGCCTTGCACTCCCAGGACCAAGCACAGTGCATGCCCAATCCAGAGCATGTGGGCAGGTCACCCACTTGAGAGACTGTGGCTTTGCACTCCCCGGGACCAAGCACAGGACATGTTGCACCCTCCACGACCAGTGGTCTTGTTCCATCTGCCAGCTGAGGTGCCCCCTTCTCCCATCCTCCTGAGGTGCCTGCCTATATCCCAACTGATGCCCGTGCAGTGTTCTCTCCGTGTTGAGGCTGGTGCCATGTGTGGCCTTGGAATTTGGCCTGTGGCCATGTTGACATTGTACATTGTGGACTGGGCTGTGTCCCTTTTTATGTACATATGTATATATCTATGATCGTGCCTCACTTATTTACCCTGATGTGTTGATCTCATTACATTCATTTTTCCAAAAACATTTTGTCCTTGCATTATTCATACGAGGTACGGGGTGAATATGTTTTAGTATTGCAGCTGATTCTGTGTATGGTGTTGGGGGGGTGTGTGTGTGTCACTCTCTCCCCACCTCCCTTTTTTGCTAGGCGTCTGTACTCATTGTCGTCGTCTTCACTGACGTTGATGTTCGTGGTGGAGCAGCACGTAGAAGACCGTGGGGAAGACATGCAGCTCAGGCTCCATGGCAGTGTTGTTGTTCGCTGCGTCTCCAATGGTGAGTCTTTTCACTTCTGTGCAGTGTTTCAGCCAGTCGTTGGTACCGCCCCAGAAAAGGTGGGTGGAGCATTGACTTCCGCCTGGCTGTAGGCCGCTACCACCGTGGTGCCTGTTGTTTCCGCCCTGGAGTTCGGTGTGGTCAAGTGGCTGTCTATCTGAGATCTATCCGCCATGGTCATAATTTGGCGGTAATTACTGCCAGCCTGTTGGCGGTATTACATCCACTTTTACACCAACTGCCAGGGTTGTAATGAAGGCCTTAGTGTTTTACCCCAATCATCATGTCTTGTTTAATTAAATCTGTGATTGTTATTTGTCACAGCCTCAAGATACGGCTGCAGCTCGTTCCCTATCAATGTGGCTAAATGTGTCTGGACACTGCTTTTGGCAGAGTCAACTAAGCCTCACAACTCGCATCCAACTAGAAAATCAGGGTCTGTAAAAATTGTGGGGAATTTATTCTATGAAGTTGTATGCTTATGTATTAGAGTGAAGGAGTATCCAGAAGGTGGTGTTAAGCCATACAGTCTTCCAAAACAATTCTATTAAATTAGGTTTCCTTGTCTGTCCATTATCTATGCAACAACAGAAGTGGGGCAATTCTTATTAAAACAACGAGATGGGTTAGATCAAGCTCACCATGACACACAGATGTGGTACAAGAGAGCGGGATCATCAACAATCTTCCCAGGAAACTAATTTCCACAGATTCTAAAGTTTTTTTATTAGTTTGGCCCCAAACACCTAACCTTTAAGTTGCCATTAAGATACACTTCAAGTAATAAATGATGCTCATTTGCCTGAGGGACTTCATCCCCAACTTTGAGGCAAAGCAAAAAAGAAAACTTTACTGCTTTCACGGACTGGTGACTCCTAGCTGTGATTAGTTCTCTCCATGATACCCTGACATCAAATGAGACACCTAAATGCAAGAAAGAAGTGGTCTCAGCTATGCAGTGCCTCCCCAGCTTGAACGGTCTGTGCTTTGGAGGTCTGGATCCAAGTGTCACAGTAAATGTTTTCCTCTCTGTTTACCTGAAGGTCTAGTTTCAGCATAAAGGCCACAAATGCATCTACACGTGACTGGAGTCCATTTGGTGTACTAGCCATAGGAATGGCATTATCAGCATAGAGGAGAGCTGGCACTGATTGGTGATCAACCTGTGGTATGTCCCTGTAAAATTCAATCAACATCCTTCAAGAGTATTGATGTATAGTGTGAATAGGAGCGGTGCAAGGACACACCCCTAGTTAACCCACCTCATGATACCGAACTCAGCTGAACAAGCTCCATCCCTGCTGTACCGCACTTTGGCAGTGTTACCCATCCAAATTTCCCTAAGAAGGGTAAAAATTGTTGTGCAAAACTCCATTTCCCCCATCAAATTTCACAGCGTAGAATGGTTAACAAGATCAAATGCACTTCAGCAGTCTATGGTTGCTACATAAAGGAAGTTCCTTTTAGACTTGGTTTATTTCCCAATAAATAACTGCAAGTTAGAGCATAGCAGAATGGTTCCAACCAATTTAAAGAACCAATAATGAATGTTAGAAAGTAAATTTTGCTCCCCCGTCCATGAGTGTAATCTGGCCAAGATGTTTCTGTCAGTCACCTTAAAAAACAAATCTAACAAGAAAATAGGGCAATAAAATTTAGAGTCCCCGCAATCAACTTTCTTATATATGGACATGATTAAAGACCAGGTATTCAGCTATCTGCACCGGCAGATCACTCTAAGAATGTTAGTAATATATGGGCCCCATTAATTCAAATTTGACTTAAAATGGTGCACCGCGACACATCAGGGTCTGAGGCCTTCCCCCTGCTCTTTCTAATTACAGTAATCACTTCTTCTACAGAAACATTTGGGATTAACGCTTGGGCCCCTGGGATTAGATTAGGGGCTTCATCACTATTATTAGCAGAATATCACAGCTCAACTTCAGGGGCTACAAATATTGCTGAAATGGTGTACCCAATCGTAAGGACAAATTACGATTTCTAGATTAGGAGCACGCACATCCTTAGAGAAGGGCCTATTGATGAGTTCCCAGAAGGCTGCACCATCAATCAACCGACTCACCTTCACAAGTGCTTCCCAGGCATAGACTCTAATGATCTTTCTTCTTTCTTTTAGGATAGTTGTATATTACTATCTCAATTGAAAAATCTCACGTTTGTTTCTGTTAGTTTTATTTAGGGCCTTCTTCAGTGCTATGTACAAAATAGTACAATTACTATCAAACCATCCCTGAGGCATCGATTCACCCCTACCACCAGAGCTTCTCAATTTGTCCATTTTGTGATATCCACAAATGCAGTAATGATACAGAAGTCAGTGGCTTTATCAACTATACATACCTCAAAACTCTTATTTTTCTCCTGAATCAAACTGGCCAGGAATCCCTTAGGGTTAGCTGTATACCACCTAATGCCCAACCCATTTGCTCCAACCACCTCAGTATTACTCACAAACCCTGTGAATATGAGACTGTTTCCCTCGCAATAGAGAGTGAATGCTAAACTGAGGGGTTGTAGTCCCTGATACATGTTGTGTATGTTTTAAGATATGTCAAAAAACATATGTGAACATTGTGTAACCAACACAAAATCTATGATTGTCTCCTCACCTCTGCCAGTAAAGTTAGGCTCATACTCCAGGGGAATTGGACACATTATATTTTTAAACACAAGTTCATTTATCAAAAAGGCTGAGTTTAAATACCTCACCATACGAATCATGAGCAAAGAGTGAATTGGCAGAACCTGCACAGTCATAAATACCACAGACCTCAAGGGCAGGAAAAGGGCATAAATGTGCATTAAGATACCCTGCCCGAACTCAGTCCCCAGTTTATTAGCTAACAGGTGTAAAATATTTTGTTCCTTTTAAAATAATAATCTGTTAGTGGTGGGAAGTAATCCTACTCTTAACCACAGATTCAGGAAATAAAATGGAGATAAAATAGAAAAACCAGCGTTGGCTATGCCCACTGGAGATGAAAATGTTGAGGTGAAAGACACTGACTCCTGTATCATTACTTAATTTGTGGACATCTCAAAATATACTAAGGACAAATTGATGAGATCTGGGGCTAGGGGTGAATCGTCACCTTGGAGATGTTTGATAGTAATTGTACTATGTCACACAGTGCACTGAAGAAGCACTAAAGAAGGCCCTAAAGAAACCTAAAAGGGACAAAAGTGGTATTTGTCTATTGAGACAGAAATATAGAACTAAACTAAAAGAAAGAAGGACGGTCATAAGCGGGGAGGGATGGGAAGCTCTTGTGAAGGTGTTACGTGAATGATAGTACTAGTCCAAGGGTCTGGAATGATAGTTCAGCAGCTGCCTGCCTAGTCCTTGCTCCTGTGCAACAACATTAGAGGCACACGCTAAAGGAAAAGTTAAATCATATCATTCATTGCAGGTTTCCAGTCCATATGAATGTATTAATCATAGAACTGAGAACCCCAAAGTCCAAATAACAATATCCTAAAGAAGATCTAATCACATGGTAAACAGCTGTGTAACACTTCAGTCCTTCTGTGTGGTTCAACCAGTTTACAGTTTAATCCAATTCAACACAATTCTTGTCCTTCTGTATATGCAGATGATGGATTTCAATTGTGACTCAGCCAACACGTGTTTCGTCTTGGGAAATAACCCAACAACTTCCTCAGGACTGAAATGTCATGAACAAAAAAATCCCTTTGTAAAAGAGAGAAATTGCAAATATAACAAACTAATGCCCCGTCACCAAAATACCCTGGGTATGGAGACCAGTTATTATAAGTCACCTCATAGTACATGATTCAAAGATTTAGAACAATGTTTACTAACACTATCGTGATCCTTAATATTACCTGCATAATGACATGCCTCATATTGTGTTACAATGTGGTGCAACCTATAAGATAATTTTCCATATTGTATATTACACAGCACCTCCTATGTGAGTAGTGCGACACACAATGCACACACATGTGCAACATAACTTAGTGAATATCGAAGAAGAAAATGCTACCAAAACTCTACCTGGTACAACACCAGTGATTAGATCAAAATGATAGGTTCAGTCACCCCCATTTCTCAGGCTCTATCGTATTCCCACATGCCTCGATAACTGTTAATAGAAAACACAAGTACTAATTCATGCAGCTACCCAATGCGGTATTAATCAATGCAATACATTGTATCTGTCCATGAAAACACTCGTAACGCATCAGCCTTCACCATGACTTGCAAAATCAGCTTTATTGCCACACTCACCCTCTAGATTGTCGCCTGCTCCCTAACACTCTATGCCTATCTTGTTTACTTATCCTGCCAACTGATTCCATCGAGGTCTTTCCCACAGCAACAATATATTTCCTAGAACCATTAGTATAGTTATAACATTGTGGCAATGTGTTGAGAGCCGCAAGTACAAACCATGCAATTATCAGCAATGTTTGTTGGTAAACTGTGCTTACAAATGCAGCATTTACCACACATATCCCTACAATTGCCTTGAGGAAGAATGCTTAGCACTATGTAAAAGTGCATATGTATACTAGTCAATTTCTATCAGTTGTAATTGCTTTCAAAACTCAATTTTCCACACAATTCCTGAAAAACCCTGCCTCACTTTGGTTGTTCTTTAAAAGGCACTATTTCCTATTGTCAAGAATAGCTGTAAAAGTAGAATAATACTAATACTTGTTGAATTCTTCAAATCCTATCATATCCCGACAATGTTTTATGGATATTGTGGCTGGGTGTGACCATCAACTCTATTCTTTAAATGCAGGTCAGACCAAAACATCGATGCCTGGCAGCAGGCTAGTGGGGGCTCTGTGTTATATTCCTCTCCCTAACACTTTCAGTGAAAAAGGTCCAAAACATATTTATTTGTACAATCTCTATTGCTCAGACTTTCTGCAGACAAATTATAGAATATTAGTCAACCACACTAAGCCACTTAGGTTTATGGAGTTTACTTTTTAAGCCAGCTATATTCCAGAATAAAAAATGTATCTGCTATTTAGGCAATGTTAATGCAGCATATGGTTGCTTTGTTGCAAAATGGGAAAACTCAGTAACTCTGTTTTGCCCCATAAAATCATGGGGATTCAGGGAAATATAGGGGCATATTTATACTCCGTTTGCGCCAAATTTGCATCGTTTTTTTCGACGCAAATTCGGCGCAAAACTAACGCCATATTTATACTTTGGCGTTAGACGCGTCTAGCGCCAAAGTAGGAGGAATGAGCGTCATTTTTTTGCGTGAACGCCTTCCTTGCGTTAATGAGATGCAAGGTAGGCGTTCCCGTCTAAAAAAATTACTGCGACGCAAATGCGTCGTATTTATACTCCCGGGCAAAAATCACGCCCGGGAGTGGGCGGGGCAAAAAACCCCGCATTTGCGCCTCTTTTTAACGCCTGGGTCAGGGCAGGCGTTAAGGGACCTGTGGGCTCAAAATGAGCCCACAGCTGCCCTCCCATGCCCCCAGGGACCCCCCCTGCCACCCTTGCCCACCCCAGGAGGACACCCAAGGATGGAGGGACCCATCCCAGGGACATTCAGGTAAGTTCAGGTAAGTATAATTATTATATTTTTTTAAATATTTGTTTTTGGCATAGGGGGCCTGATTTGTGCCCCCCTACATGCCACAATGCCCAATGACCATGCCCAGGGGACATAAGTCCCCTGGGCATGGCCATTGGGCAAGGGGGCATGACTCCTGTCTTTACTAAGACAGGAGTCATGTAAATGGCGTCTGGGCGTCGTTAAAAATGGCGCAAATCGGGTGGAGGCGATTTTTTAGCGTCAACCTGACTTGCCATTTTTCCCTACGCCGACGCTGCCTGGTGTACGTGTTTTTTTTCCACGCACACCAGGCAGCGCCGGTCTGCTAGCGCCGGCTAACGCCATTCAATAAATACGGCGCCCGCATGGTGCTTCAGAATGGTGTTAGCCGGCGCAAAACTTTTTGACGCTAAACTGCTTTAGCGCAGTTTAGCGTCAAAAAGTATAAATACGGGCCTCAGTGTCTCACCACTTACCGGGACCGGTGCTGTTTTCCCCGTGACTGCTCTCTTCGGCGGCCAGCTTTTCACTTTTAAAGGCCGAGCTTCGAGTTCCTGTACTTTCACATGTTATTTACGACGGCCGGCTTATCGGGCCGGCCGCATCGTAACACTTGGTGTTCTTTTTATTTCGACTCAGCACTTTTTACACTTTCGAGTGACCTCAGGAGCGGTCCGTGGGCTCTCAACATTTTTGTTATTATTAGGACTGACTGGATACTACCAATGCCCTGAAGAAGCCCGTTTGTTTGGGCGAAACGCGTTGGCGACTGTTCATCTTGTATATTCCTTTTGACCAGTGGATTGCAAGGCGACTGTTCATCTTGTATATTCCTTTTGACCAGTGGATTGCAAGACAATGTGGTTACTTCACTCCACTTTTCCTTGATTCCTTACTTTATTTTCATTTATGGAACTGTGTGGAATCATAATTTCTTTGGACTCATGATAAAACATTAAAATGACAAGACCGATCAGTTTTGCTTCAGAAGATTGAATATTTCTTTGTTTTATCATATAATACTTTTTGTGTTGATTGCGGTGCACCACCTAGTCGATTATCTTTATATGTGGGGCCCTTCCAGCCCTGCCTAGTACCATGGTTGCAGCAGGAACTATGGTGTAGTTGCACGCTTTGTGTCATCAATAACGCTATTTACTACCTAGTACTTTTTGGGGATAGTGCGTTGCTTCAGAGCTTGCTGCAATTTCCATTTTGTTTGTCAAATATAGTGGGATGCAGGAGATTAATGTTCATTATTGGCGATGGTGCCACTTGTTGATGCACCCAAATTTGCCTTGGGGAAATCTCCAGGTGGCCATGAGATACGGATTGATTCAAGATAAGAGTGGTGTCTATTTGAAGCTGGTGGTTTGGGAAATGTTTTATTAATCATTCAGTCCCATCTAAGACTTTAAGAGGTGTAAATCAAGTTGTTAAGTGAATACCAGAGGCTCTCCCCCGACCATTGTGGGGTGCACTGGAACTATCAACCATTCTTATACCCTAATGGAAGCACAATAATCACAGAGGTCCTACAACCGGCTTAGGTCAAGCAAGATAGCAGTCATATCACCACTGGGGGCCTGAAATTCAGAATAATACAAATACCTCCTGTTAAACTTGGCATTCTTGGAGTGGTCTCCCCTAACTTTTGTTTCCCATGTTATTGATGTGTGCTGGACTCTGTTTTTGCTGTTTTTTTTACTCTGGGCACTTTACCACTGCTATCCAGTGCTAAAGTGCAAATGCTCCTATGTAAAATGTATGTGTAATTGGAGTTCCATGATTGGCATATTTGATTTACTGGTAAGTCCCTAGTACAGTACACTAGAAGTGCCCATGGCCTGTAAATCAAATGCTACTAGTGGGCCTGCAGCACTGGTTGTGCCACCTACCTTATTAGCCCTGTAAACATGGCTCAGACCTGCCACTGCAGTGTCTATGTGTGCAGTTGTAAACAGCCAATTCGACTTGGCAAGTGTACCCACTTGCCAGGCCTAAACCTTCCCTTTTCTTACATGTAAGACACCCCTCAGGTAGGCCCGAGGTAGCCCCATGGGCGGGGTGTACTGTATGTTTAAGGTAGGACAAATACTAATGTTCTTTTATGTCCTGAACGTGAAATACTGCCAAATTCAGTTTTCACTATGTAAGGCCTATCTCTCTCATAGGTTAACATGGGGGCTGCCTTTAAATATGATTTAAGTGTAGATTTCCTTTGGGAGCAGATAGGCATATGGAGTTTGGGGTCTTTGAACTCACATTCTAAAGATTAAAGTTGGTTCTGAGATTGTATGTTTGAAAATACCACTTTTAGAAAGTAGGCATTTTCTTTCTTAAACCATTCTGTGACTCTGCCTGTTTGTGTATTCCCTGTCTGGGTTAGTTGACAGTTGGGCTGTTTGCAACTCTTTCTAGACAGTGACACAAAGGGGGCTGGGGTGTAGCCTGCAAATCCTGATGAGTCATCTGTGCTAGGAGGGAGGGGAGGAGTGGTCACTCACTCCTGAAAGGGCTCTGCCTGTCCTCACACAATGCAGTCCCTCACCCCCTGGTGTGTGTGTGGGGCCTGGCCTGGGCAAGGCAGGATCTTGCAAACAAGAGAGACTTTGCTTTGAAGTACGCCTACTTCATAGGCAGAAGGGGGTATAAGAAGAGCACCCAAAACCCTGAAAATTAGATCACTTCTGGAATCAAGGGGAACCTCTGCCAAGGAGAAGAGCTGAAGAGCTGAGGAGAAGTGCTGCCCTGGCTGTGATTGTACTTTGTGGAGCTATCCTGCAGTTGGTGCTTCTGAATGTGAAAGGGGACAAAGACTGGACTTTGTTGTGCTTTCCTCCTTGTGAAGAATCTCCAAGGGCTTGAAATGAGCTTGCCTCCTGTTGTTGAAGTCTCAGGGCCATCAAAGACTTCCCCTGCCAGCACCTGGACTCTCTGATGAGACTCCTGTCCTGCCAAGTGGTGCCCTATCCAGTTCCTGGGCCCTTGAAAGGTGAAGCTGGCAGACCAAGACTGAAAATCCACGCAGAGACTGCCATGCGGGGAAATTTTTGACGAACCTTCTGTGACGCGGCTGAGAAACGATGCGCCGCCGGCTTCGCGGCTGAAATCAGCGCTCCACCTGCATCGCAGCTGGATGATCAATGCAATGTGGCTGGAGAAACAAAGCGCAACACCCGCTAACCGAGACTGATAACAACGCAAACCTCATGCAGCGCTGTTTTGTGATACAGTGCGACCGGATTTTCAAAGCAACATCACTGGGCATGGAAAATCAATGCAAAGCCTGCCTGGACTCGAGGTGCCTGTCTGGATCGACGCATTTCTCTCTTGCGGAGAGGAAAACCGGTGCACACCGACCGGAGGAGAAAAGATGCACGGGCTCGCTTGCGAGTGAGAACTCAACTCATCACTGGCCTTTTCCAACCCACACTCGCCCATGCAGTGTTATTTTTACGCAATTCAGGTACTTTTGCATGCTAACAGTGTTCTCACTGTTTTCTAAAGGATTTAAGACTCCTAGGGGCATATTTATACTCCGTTTGCGCCAAATTTGCCTCGTTTTTTTCGACGCAAATTCGGCGCAAAACTAATGCCATATTTATACTTTGGCGTTAGACACGTCTAGCGCCAAAGTAGGAGTAAAGAGCGTCATTTTTTTGCGTGAACGCCTTCCTTGTGTTAATGAGATGCAAGGTAGGCGTTCCCGCCCAAAAAAATGACTGCGACGCAAATGCGTCGTATTTATACTCCCGGGCAAAAATCACGCTCGGGAGTGGGCGGGTCAAAAAACCCCGCATTTGCGCCGCTTTTTAACGCCTGGGTCAGGGCAGGCGTAAGGGACCTGTGGGCTCAAAATGAGCCCACAGCTGCCCTCCCATGCCCCCAGGAACCCCCCCTGCCACCCTTGCCCACCCCAGGAGGACACCCAAGGATGGAGGGACCCACCCCAGGGACATTCAGGTAAGTTCAGGTAAGTATAACAAAATTTATTTTTATATTTTTTTTTTGGCATAGGGGGGCCTGATTTGTGCCCCCCTACATGCCACAATGCCCAATGACCATGCCCAGGGGACAGAAGTCCCCTGGGCATGGCCATTGGGCAAGGGGGCATGACTCCTGTCTTTACTAAGACAGGAGTCATGTAAATGGCGTCTGGCCGTCGTTAAAAATGGCGCAAATCGGGTGGAGGCGATTTTTTTGCGTCAACCTGACTTGCACCATTTTTAAGACGCCCTAACGCCATTTTTCCCTACGCCGGCGCTGCCTGGTGTACGTGGTTTTTTTCCACGCACACCAGGCAGCGCCGGTCTGCTTGCGCCAGCTAACGCCATTCAATAAATACGGCGCCCGCATGGCGCTTCAGAATGGCGTTAGCCGGCGCAAAAAATTTTGGCGCTAAACTGCGTTAGCGCAGTTTAGCGTCAAAAAGTATAAATACGGGCCCTAGTCTATTAAAATTAATAAGTTGACTTGTGTACGTTGGATGATTTTTGTCGTTTTGGTCTTGTTTTGTTTAGATAAATATTACCTATTTTTCTAATCTTGTGCTGTGTCATTTTGTAGTGTGTTCATTGAGTTACTGTGTGTGTTGGTACAAATACTTTACACCTTGCTTCTGAAGTTAAGCCTGCCTGCTTGTTCCAAGCTACCAAGAGGGTGAGAGGGGGTTAACTTAGGGTGATTCTCCTTTACCCTGACTAGAATGAGGGTCCTTGCTTGGACAGGGGGTAACCTGACTGCCAACCAAAGACCCCAATTTTAACACCTCCATATATTTTTTATCCTTTCCCCAACCAATGGACTCTATGCGCTGTAATAAGATCCTGCGAAAGAATGTTAATGTTGCCCAAAGTTTTACCAATCTAGTGAAGGACTTAGTTTTTTTTTGTTTGGCCCAGCTCTCACTTTCATAGGAGCCAGAGTAGGTGTGTTCGCTAATACCAATACTTATGGCGATGATTTTGGTGCTACATCTGGAATTAGCAAATTATGCGTGGAAAGATGCACTTGAAAGTTCCGGCCCAGGTCTTGCAAGGGTTTTTGGATCTTATTCATTAACAGGTGAATCAGTGGTCTTTCCACCACAAATGAAACTGCCTTACTATGCTGTTGACAGGATGCATCCTTAGGTAAAATAGAGAGAGTGGACCTCTGTTTTTCCACATTAGTGTTTGCTTTTGAGGACTGGGTAGGAGGCTTAAGATCATTTATTGCCTTTAGACAGACAGCTACTATGACTTCCACCTCAGAGAGGCTGTTTGAAAAAGTTGAATAAAATGTTTTTTTAACAGCCCTTCAAGGCCAGATATTGTAGACTGCAACTTGTCAATTGTAACCATATCGAACAACAATGTGGCCACACAAGCATTCAGCTACATTTAGAGTTAGAGTTCTATTTCCCTCGGGTAAAGTAAATAAGGACAGATCAGGTGGTTTCCTGCACTGCCCTTTCCTTCTTATTGGGCAGTGGATGGTCTTCTGTGGGGGAAGATGGACCTGTAGGCGGACTCTCACAAATTACCAAAGGTTTTAAAAATGCACCCAGATTGTCCAGACTCTTACTCTGGCCCTCTTTTTCTCTCTGTCGCACAGTAACGCATTGAGGGGCTTTTGTAAATCAGTCACTGAGAGCTCTGTGGTCTCAAGTCTGTCCTCCACAGCTGAGATTTTCTTATTAATGGCCCCATCACATTACTTAGAAATTGGCTATAGCACTTACAGTGGGTGCTTTACCTTCCATGTCCTTAAGCCTCTGTTTGCCCATCGCTGTTCACTGATGTAGCCTTCACTAAACAGTTTCCAAAAAGCTACAGGGCAAAAAGGTTTCACAACCTCCTCTGGGTTTGGATGGGCGCAGACAGGCCTTCTCTTTGCCCCTTCCTTGCCCTTACTTGCATCCAGGCACACCCCACACACGACCTGCACCAAGCAAGGAGAGGAGCATTTTTATAGTACCAGACTTCATTTCAGCCCCTCTTCTTGAAAAGGGCTAATGGACTGTATGCTGGACAATGATGTTCAAATGTTATGGCACAAACTGCACATTAGGTGTAAAAGTGTGGTTTTACAGTACCACTCAGAGTCTCACCCCCTTGTCCTGAAGAGGGCAAGTGCAGTGCAGACTAGACAACGAAGTCAAAGTGTCTCCATGTTAATGTCAATTTCCAAATCATTTACCACAGCTGCCACATCCCGTTCTCCTCACATTCGTTAAATATTATCATATTGCTTCATCACTGTCTAATCTTACATGCCTACCAGCAGGAGCAGAAGAACTCTGTGACCTCCTTTCATCAGCCAACAACCCCAGTCACCTGGACAGACTCCAGGCAGTGAAGATTGCTTTGAATGAAAACAAACCTTCTCTTCATATTCGTATTATATTGATATACAAAAAATTAATTTTTAAATGATCCTTTAACAAAAATATGGAGAGCTCTCTAAAGATTCAGAGACTGTGAGCCTTGATTAAATTAGACAATAATTGTATCTGCTTAAGATAGGGTTAATGGTCCACGAAATTGCAAGGTTTTTTGTTTGCAAATTCTCTGAAATGATGTGATGAACATCGTGACTTATTTTACGTGCCTGGAGTTAGACTTTTTTTTTTTTTTTTTGCTTGGAGTGTAATATGAAAACATCGCAGGTGTTTCCTAGATTTTACAATTACTAGTATACTCACTAAGCCAATTCCTTTTACACGTGTGTCCTTCATAAGCAACAATACACAGTTTCACCGTCACCTTCCAACTATGCCACTACTACTGCTTCGCAACTATTTTAAAATTAAATATACAGTACCAGTAAATAAGATCTTATCTGATCATTCTTAGGCGAGAGCAAGAAAAATTCAATCTATTTAAAATAATTTATTGTGAAAGTGTAATTTGCACATATGAAGCTCTATGTTTTATCACTCTAGAGGCTATCAGTTCCATTGTCTCCATACCCACAGTAGTTGAACATGAAGAAAATAATAATTCACTTCCTGATTCGAGACACAAAACGACATACATTTTCGCAATTATTATGTAACTTGTTAAATATGCCATCTACCTTAAACTGTGAGAGGCGCTTGATGCCATTTCCTAAAGGAAATATAGTCGAACGTGATATTCAATAGTACCTTTCATATTAATACAATAAACATATGCAGTATTTTATGCCCTTCATTTTGCAAGCATCTTGACATAGCGAATCAAAACATATGGTCTGTTTTGCTTTTTTCTAAACTGAAATAAAGTAAGTGCAATTATAACTAAGTGGTAGACGAGAGACACAAAGGGGCATATTTATACTCTGTTTGTGCCGGAATTGCGTCATTTTTTTTTACGCAATTCCGACGCAAAACTAACTCCATATTTATACTTTGGCGTTAGACGCGTCTAGCGCCAAAGTCCATGGAGTTTGCGTAATTTTTTAGCGTGGACACCTACTTTGCGTTAATGATATGCAAGGTAGGCGTTCCCGTCTACAAAAATTTACTCCGAGGCATGTGCGCCGTATTTATACTCCCGGGCAAAATTCACGCCCGGGAGTGGGCGGGTCAAAAAAAATGACGTCCGGCCGCTTTTGTGCCGTTTTTTAGTGCCTGGTCAGGGCAGGCGTTAAGGGACCCGTGGGCTCGGAAGGAGCCCAGAGGTGGCCTCCCAAGCCCCTAGGGACACCCCCTGCCACCCTTGCCCACCCCAGGAGGACACCCAAGGCTGGAGGGACCCATCCCAGGGACATTAAGGTAAGTTCAGGTAAGTTTTATTTTTTTATTTTTTAGTGGCATAGGGGGGCCTGATTTGTACCCCCCTACATGCCACTATGCCCAATGACCATGCCCAGGGGACATAAGTCCCCTGGGCATGGCCATTGGGCAAGGGGGCATGACTCCTGTCTTTGCTAGGACAGGAGTCATTTCAATGGGGGTTGGGAGTCGAAAAAAATGGCGCAAATCGGGTTGAGGCGAAAAATTTGCCTCAGCCTGACTTGCCCCATTTTTTCACGCCCAAGCTCCATATCCCCCTACGCCGGCGCTGCCTGGTGTATGTCGTTTTTTTTCACGCACACCAGGCAGCGCCAGCGGCTAACGCCGGCTAAAGTCATTGAATAAATACGGCGCCCGCATGGCGCTTCAGAATGGCCTTAGCCGGCGCTAATTTTTTTGACGCAAAACTGCATTAGCACAGTTTTGCGTCAAAAAGTATAAATATGGCCCAAAATGTCTAATGGTACTTTGGAGGGGTGCTCCAACGTACACATTTAGAAATACTTTTTTTCATAAAAATTGGTGCTTGTTTAGAACTTTCCGTCACTTGCATTAAACTATTTAAGATTTTAAAGATGGCAATGGTATTTAGTTATCCCTTCTGAAACCACATTTTTTCCAAGCACCTTGGCAAAATTATTTGATTTTCACAAACAATTGTGAAACGCCTGGGAAACCTTTAGGTTTCCTACTTGGCATACCACCTCCAGGAAAGCCTAATAGATCTGAAAGGGTGATCTTTATGGGCAAGCGTTATATTAGGTACAGAGGTAGAGAACGTTACAGTATAGAAGATGGCATCAATATTGAAAGAAATACTATAAAGTGGTTCAGTCCTTGATTTGAAATGTATTAATCCGACCATCTATATATGTCAGATAAAAAGATGAAAATAGGTATGTGATACTCAATACAGACTCAAGACCTAGGACCCCAATACTTATGGATACCACTTATCACTTATATCAGAAGGGCAAAAATCAGTCTCACTGTGTAGGCAAAAGGCAGATTTCCTCCACAAACCATTCTTTCAAGATTCCAAAAAGGAAAAATAGCCCCCCAAGGCAACCACTGGCTGGGATCTCTGGGGTCTGGGTTCATGCCTTGAACCTCTTTTGCTATTTTGTGACTTGTACCTAAATCATCAAGCGGGCAAAATCTCGAATTACTTGAACGGCATGGTGGCTGCCCCCCCAAAATGACTCCTTTCAATTGGACCTGAAGTGAATGAATTCTCTATCACAATTATGTGACTACTCTCACCTTTTTCTCTATCAGTCTCTCGAACAAACTTAAACTCGAGAGAGGGAGAGAAAAGAGACTATCAGGATTTACCAAATCCCTACACTAACAGTGGGTGAGGGTATAACTTATAATTTTCAATTATACAGATTTTAACTTCTGCCACATATACTGTTACTGAATGTGATGATTTCAATTTCTTATTGAATCTAGATTCATCCATACAACATAACATCACAGTACAAAACAGAACAACACAACATAATATAACATAACATTACAAGTATTAGAAAACACACGTTCACCCCAGCAGGGGTATCTTGGGGGTGACTCAAATATTATGGCCCTCATTAGAACCATGGGGGTCGGTGATAAAGCGGCGGTAATACCGCCAAGAGGTGGGCAGTAAAAAAAATGGAATTATGACCACGGCAGAAACCGCCCAGACAGACAGCCACTTTAACACACCGACTGCCATGGCAGTAGCAACAAGCACCACAACGGTAACCGCCAACAGCCAGGCGGTAGCCAATGTTTCACCCACTGTATTAAGACAGGCCTATCGGACACCTTCTCCGGTGTGCTACCAACGACATCAAAAGCACGGAGGAAACAGAACACAGAAGTCAAAGGACTCACCTCTGGACACTCAGGGAACAACCACCGCATCATGGAGCCCGAGTTGCACATCTTCCCCATGCTTGTATACCTCTTCATGCATTACGAACATCAATGCCGGCGAAGACGACCACAGTGAGTACTTCCACCTAGCACACACATCAAATCAAATCAAATCATTAACATTTATAAAGCGCGCTACTCACCCGTGCGGGTCTCAAGGCGCTAGGGGAAAAAGGGGGGGTTATCGCTGTTCGAACTGCCAGGTCTTTAGGAGTCTCCGGAAAGCGGAGTGGTTCTGGGTGGTCCTGAGGCTGGTGGGGAGGGAGTTCCAGGTCTTGGCCGCCAGGAAGGAGAAAGATCTCCCACCCGCCGTGGAGCGGCGGATGCGAGGGACAGCAGCGAGTGCGAGGCCAGAGGAGCGGAGGAGGCGGGTGGGGACGTAGAAGCTGAGGCGTCTGTTGAGGTATTCCGGTCCTTTGTCGTTGAGGGCTTTGTGTGCGTGGGTGAGAAGTCGGAAGGTGATCCTTTTGCTGACAGGGAGCCAATGCAGGTGTCTCAGGTGTGCGGAGATGTGGCTGCTGCGGGGTATGTCGAGTATGAGGCGGGCCGAGGCGTTTTGAATGCGTTGCTGGCGATTTTGGAGTTTGGCTGTGGTCCCGGCGTAGAGGGTGTTGCCGTAGTCCAGGCGGCTCGTGACGAGAGCGTGGGTCACGGTTTTTCTGGTGTCGGCGGGGATCCAGCGGAAGATCTTGCGGAGCATGCAGAGGCTGAGGAAGCAGGCGGAGGACACGGCGTTGACTTGCTTGGTCATGGTGAGAAGAGGGTCCAAGATGAAGCCGAGGTTGCGGGCGTGGTCTGTGGGGGTCGGTGCGGTGCCGAGGGCCGTGGGCCACCAGGAGTCGTCCCAGGTGGACGGGGTGTTGCTGAGGATGAGGACTTCCGTTTTTTCAGAGTTCAGCTTTAGGCGGCTGAGCCTCATCCAATCTGCGACGTCCTTCATACCCTCTTGTAGGTTGGTCTTGGCGCTGGCGGGGTCCTTGGTGAGGGAGAGTATAAGTTGGGTGTCGTCGGCGTAGGAGGTGATGATGATGTCGTGCTTGCGTACGATGTTGGCGAGGGGGCTCATGTAGACATTGAAGAGTGTCGGGCTGAGTGATGAGCCTTGGGGTACGCCGCAGATGATCTCAGTGGGTTCTGAGTGAAACGGAGGGAGGTAAACTCTTTGGGAACGGTTTGAGAGGAAGGAGGCGATCCAGTCCAGGGCCTGGCCTTCGATCCCGGTGGAGCGGAGGCGGGTGATTAGGGTGCGGTGACAGACGGTGTCAAAGGCAGCCGAGAGGTCGAGCAGAATGAGGGCGACTGTTTCACCGTTGTCCATCAGGGTTCTGATGTCGTCAGTGACTGAGATGGAGGGGGGAGGAAAAAGAGAGTGACACACACATGCAACACGCAACACCCGACCCACCCCAACATCATACACACAAACAGATGCAATAACATTACATATCCACCCTGTACCCCTCGGGAATAATGCAAGGACATGAGGAATTGATTAACGTGAGTGTAATAAGATGAAATAGTATAAATATGTGCTTCTAAATCAAAACAGTATATACATAAATACAAATGGAGGGACACTGCCCAGTCCTCAATGTCCGTGGGCCACAGGGCCACTACACATAGGCCAAGGCCCCACCTCACTCCTGCAACAATCGGGAGAGAACACTGCAGGGGCATAGAGTCAAAAATACACAGGCATCTCAGGGGGACGGGGAATGGGGGCACCTCAGCCGGAAGATGGTACAACATTAATGGTCCTGGAGGGGGCTACATGCCTTGTGTGATGTCCTGGGGAGTGCAAGGCCACAGTCTCTCAAGTGGGTGGTTTGCCCACTGCTTGGTCTTGGGGAGTGTAAGGCTGCAGTCTCTTTTCTGGATGGCTTCTCCACTGGTTCTGTAGGGGGCCTCGTGTCCAGTGTGCTTCATCCTGGCAAGGATGGGGTGAGTGGATGGCTTCTTCCACTGGTTCTGGAGGGGGTCTTGTGCCCAGTGTGCTTCATCCTGGCAAGGATGGGGTGAGTGGATGGCTTCTTCCACTGGTTCTGGAGAAGGCCTTGTGCCCTGTGATGCAGCACTTGGGGAGTGCAAGGTCACAGTCTCTCACCTGGGTGTCACACAACAGCCCATAGAGGCAGGACTACACACTGCCTTCCGGCGGTGACGGCTGCTCAGTGGTGGCAGTGGCGGGGCCCGTGCCGGGGCTGGCAGTGGTGGGGGGTGCTCCAGCCCATCCCCTGCAGCCTCGGACGCTGCCCACTGGGGCTGCTGCTGCTGGTGGTGGTGCAGGCAGTGGTGGGAGGAGGCTCCAGCCCTTCCCCTGCAGCCTTGGAGAGCTGAGCCGCCATGGTTGGTGGTGGGGGCTCAGAATCGGTCCCAGCACCAGGCCTCCTGTCTTTCCTGTCTGCTGGTGCAAGCCCTTGCCCTTCTATTTGGCAGCTGGTGGTGCCTCCTTGCCCCTCCCTTTGGCAGCTGGTGGTTTCTCCTTGCCCTTCTCTTTGGCAGCTGGTGGTGCACCCTTGCCCTTCCCTTTGGCATCTGGTGGTGCCTCCTTGCCCTTCCCTTTGGCAGCTGGTGGTGCCCCCTTGCCCTTCCCTTTGGCATCTGGTGGTGCCTCCTTGCCCTTCCCTTTGGCAGCTGGTGGTGCCTTCCTTGCCCTTCCCTTTGGCAGCTGGTGCAGGTACACTTTCAGTGGGTTCTGCCCACCCTGGCCTGACGTGAAGGCCGGGGGGGATTGGGGCGGGAAGAGGGTGAAAGTTTGGAAGTGGAGGAAAGAGGGAGTGGTTGTTAGAGGTGTCTGCTGATTTTGGGTGCAGGTGCATGGGCTGGATGCTCTTGTGAGGTGGATGGCTGTTGGGTGTCTGAGTGCTTGCGTTTGTGTACTTTGGGAGGAGGGGGCACAGACACAGTGGGAGAGGACACAGGGGACGTGTGCATGAATGTGGGGGGGTGACTACCAGTGAGGGGAGTGTAGTGATGGGCGTGGATGAGGATGTAGTGCATGCAAGTGTGAGTGTAGATGCAACTGGGAGGGATGTGGAGGACGAGGAGGAGAGGGACACAGTGGAGGCAGTGGACACAGTGTAGACGCTGGATGTTGGTATGTCATCATCTGGTTGGTGTTTGTGTGCATGCCTGTGTGATGATGTGTGGTGCTTGTGTTTGCTCCTGTGTGTTGTCTTGTGTGCATGCTGGTTTGCCTGTGTGCTTGAGATAGGTTGGGGTTGAGGGGAATGGGATTTGGTAGAGGAAGGTGGAGGGGGGAGGCTAGAAACAGGGGCAATGGCTGCCATCAGAGCCTGGATTGATCTCTGTTGGGCCGCCATACCAGATAGCATTCAGTATGGTTGACTGCCCAACAGAGATGGATAGCAGGAGGTCAATAGCTTCCTCACTCAGGGCAGCAGGGCTAACTGGGGCAGGGCCTGAGGTGCCTTGGGTGAAGGAGATGCCCACCCTCCTGGAAGAGCGGGCACAGGAAACTTGCTGCTGGGCTGCTGGGAGGGCGGGGCTGGTACAGGGGGTGGTGGCTGTACCTGTAGTTGGGGTGGGCACAGAGGTGTCCGCCACCACTAGGGTGCTTCTAATCGGAGGAGGTATCACTGTCAGAACTGTCCCCTACTGTCTCCGCTGTGGTGCTCCCACACCCTCCGTCCCAATGATGCCCTCACTGCGGTGGATTCAGCCTCATGGGCTCTGTGGGATGCAGCTTCCTCCGTCACCGGTGCATCTGCTCCTCCGCCAGATGATACTAATGCACATAAGGACAGGGTGACAAAACAAAAAGGGGGGGAGAGACAAAGGATACACTTGGCCAATGGCTGATCCAACACCACTGTTGGCGTGCACAACCCACACACACACAGGGAACAGCCCTACGCACTAGGCAATGCACTACCAGTCACAATGCTACTCACCAGGCCATGGACCAGAATACCTAACACCAATAGCAGCATACCTGGCACCCACAGACCCCTGCCCAGTAGTGGATGCCTTCTAGCTTGGTAGGAGGTGGTGTTCATCAGCCCCTCGCCAACATGGGACCTACCCTGCAATGTCTGGCCTGGCCTAGGGGCACCCACAGGCCCACATCCCCTACCCGGAGACCACCCCACCACGTTCAAGTAGTATATTGGGAAACTGTACTCACCCCCTTGGGGCTGCTGTGATGCCCTCAAGCACCCATCCAGCTCTGGATAGGCCACCTCCAGTATGAGGGCCATCAGGGAGGTCAGGACTCGACAGGCATCTTCCTTGCCCAGCATCTCAGGTTCACCCGCCGTTTGCGACAGTGCCGTAGACCGACAGGGTCCGCACGTCCTTGGCGATGGCACGCCATATATCCTTTTTCTAATGGGCGCTGACCTGCAGAAAAATAAACATAGAAAAAGGTATCAGTCAGACCGTCCAGCATCTTACACTCATGGCCCACTATAGCCCTCACATCCCCTTACGCACAGACATTGTCCACCATACATGCATCACGCTGCCCAGAACCCTTCCATCAACCCCCCACACGAGGCCCTCACACACAGCTCTCCATGCATTCATGCCCCTTGCATCGTGCTCACAGTGTACTCACCTGTTGGTCTGGAGGCCCATACAGCATTCGGTACTGGGGTAGGACCCCTTCCACCAGCCTCTCCAACTCCACAGCGGTGAAGGCAGGGGCCCTTTCCCTAGTGACACGAGCCATGGTCTGTTCCAGACACAGGTCACAGCAGCACTTACAGTGTAGGTTCTCTCCTGTTGAAGGTCAGGTAGCAAGTGAGTGAACAGATAGAAAATGGCAGTCATGTCCGTGGCGGTGCGTACCGTCACCGCCGGCGTACATCACCACTGGCCACTGTAACCCATCGGGCCCAATAATAACCAATGAGGAGTTGCACGGCGGTACTCGACCGCCTCCCACAACGGCGCACAACATCAGCGGCATTACCTCATTTCCACATGTCCATCCACACAGGACAGGCGGATGCCGTCTCGGGGGAGGGGCAGGCCATGGCACCTAACTGCGTCACAGTACACTTAGGCACCATTTTGGGCCTATCCAACAAAATACTGTTACAGTCACAACATGCAATGCAGTGTAGTGGTTGGAAATGGGGAATACTGACTAGCTGCTCCCTGTATTGCCCCCTTGATTACAACTGCTGCGGATGAACAGGAGATGGAGACACCCCCCCCCGTGTACAGACCCCTGGTGGACTTGGGAACAATGGAGGACAGGCACATTATCCTCACCTACAGACTGGACAGGGCCACAATCACAGAGCTATGTGCCCAATTGGAGCCTGACCTGATATCTGCTATCTGTCCCCCCACTGGGATCCCCCCCTCTTGTGCAAGTCCTATCTGTGCTCCATTTCTTGTCAACTGGCTCCTTCCAAGTGACAGTGGACTTGGCAGCAGGAATGTCACAGCCAATGTTCTCAATAGTGCTGACCAGAGTGTTGTCTGCCCTGATTAAACACATGCACAGCTACATTGTTTTTCCCCAGGTGGAGGATTTGGCCACAGTGAAAGCTGACTTCTATGCAATGGGACATATCCTCAACATCATTTGGGCAATCGATGGTACACATATTGCATTTGTCCCCCCCCCAGAGAAATGAACAGGTGCTCATAAATCAAAAGAGCTTTCACTCCATGGATGTGCAGATAGTGTGCATGGTGGACCAGTACATCTCCCACATCAATACAAAGTATCCTGGGTCTGTGCACGAAGCCTTTATCCTGAGGAATAGCAGCATCCCATATGTGATGGGTCAATTCCAGAGGTACTGGGTGTGGCTAATAGGTGAGCCCTGGTTCCCATTCAGTGTATTCTGGTGCATGTGTATGGTGTTGGCCATAAGGGTTAGTGTGTGGCTAACAGGTATCCCTTGATTTTTTCAGGTGACTCTGGTTACCCCAACCTCTCATGGCTACTGTCCCCTGTGAGGAATACCAGGACAAGGGAAGAGGAATGTTACAATGAGGCACATGAGCGAACAAGAAGAATAATAGAAAGGACATTCGGCCTCCTAAAGACCAGGTTTTGTTGCCTCCATCTAACTGGAGGATCTCTGTACTACTCACCCAAGATGGTCAGCCAGATAATCGTGGCATGCTGCATGATGCATAATCTTGCCTTGAGACACCAGGTGCCTTTTCTGCAGGAGGATGAGGCTGGAGATGGGCTTGTGGCAGCAGTGGACCCTGTGGACAGTGAAGATGAGGAGGCAGAGGATGTATTGCAGTGTTTAAAGCTTGATAAACGAATGCTTTGTTCAATCGTTTGACAGACTCCATACTTGTATTTTTTAAATGGTGTTTATTTAAGTGCTAAGAAATAGAGGGGGCAGTGGAATGCGCTGGGCTGAGGGTGGAGGAAAGTCCAGGATAGAGTCCAGTCTATTTGTATCACAGGTGCATTGTTCAAGGGGGCATCGGAAGGGGCACAATGGCAGTTCAAGGTCGACAGGGTGACAGAGTGGGACACAAGGGTGACAATCAGGTGAGTCTTATTTCCTGGTAGAGGTCTTGGCAATGTTCTCTTGCTTCTGCCTGGATTTCAGGGACCATTTGCGGGGTGGGTCTCCTTCTGCAGTGGGAGGGGTGCTGGTGGCCTGTTGTTCCTGTGGCAGGGCCTCCTGTCCACTAGCGGCAGCGGAGGTGGAGGGCTGTTCATCGGTGTGGCCAGTGTCAGGGGCCTGGTGGTGTGCCACTGCCTCCCTCATGCTTTTGGCCATGTCTGCCAGCACCCCTGCAGTGGTGACCAGGGTGGTGTGGATGCCCTTCAGGTCCTCCCTGATCCCCAGATACTGTCCCTCCTGCAGCCTCTGGGTCTCCTGCAACTTGTCCTGTATCTGGTCCATCATCTCCTGGGAATGGTAGTATGCTCCCAGGATGTTGGTGAGTGCCTCATGGAGATTCGGTTCCCTGGGCCTTTCCTCCCCTTTTCACACAGCAGTCCTCCCAGCTTCCCTGTTGTCCTGTGCCTCTGTCCCCTGAACTGTGTGCCAACTGCCACTGACCCCAGGTCCCTGATCATCCTGTGTTTGTGGTGTGCCCTGGGGTCCCTGTAGTGGTAGAAACACTGCTGATTGACCTGTCCTGGGGACAGAGGTATGGGCCCGCTGGGTGGGTGCTGTGCTGGTGTTTCGTGAGGGGGGAGGCTCTGTGGTGGTATGGGACTGTGCCTGGGTAACCGACTGTCCGGAGAGAGCCCTGATGGGCCAGGTTGGTCATCCAGATCCAGGTGTCCAGAGCTGCTGTCATCACTGTGGGCCTCTTCTCTGGGGGGGCTCTGGATGTTGCTGGCACCTCCTCTCCGGTGACGTTGTGTGGGGGACCAGTGGGGATGTAAATGCAGTGTTATTGTTACTGCGTGTGCCATCTTGTGCATGGGTGTGTTGCCCTCTATGGCTGTGATTGCCCTGTCAGCTTTGCCTTGTGTGAGTAGTGATTTTGTGGGCTAGGCGATTCTCTCTAATGTGCATGCTTTAGTGATGTGTGTCCATACAGGTCTGAGATGGGGGTCTGTGCATTGGTCTTATGTGCATGGCTTGGTATTGGGATGGGTGGGTTGTGATGGTGGTGTGTATGTGAGGTGGTGGAGTGATGGGGGTGAGGGTAGGGGTGGGAGTATGTTTTGGCATGCAGGTGGAGGGGTGAAAGTAGTAAAGAGTTGACTTGCCAGAGTCCAGTCCTCCTGCTATTCCTGCCAGGCCCTCAGCCTGCAGTATTGCCAAGACTTGCTCCTCCCATGTTGTTAGTTGTGGGGGTGAAGGTAGGGGTCCCCCGCCAGTCCTCTGTACTTCTATCTGGTGTCTTGCTACCACAAAACGCACCTTCCCCCGTAGGTTGTGCCACTTCTTCCTGATGTTATCCCTTGTTCTGGGTTGCTGTCCCACGGCATTGACCCTGTCCACAATTCTCCACCATAGCTCCATCTTCCTAGCAATGCATGTCTGCTGCACCTGTGATCTGAATAGTTGTGGCTCTACCCGGATGATTTCCTCCACCATGACCCATAGCTCCTCCTCAGAGAACCTGGGGTGTCTTTGTGGTGCCATGGGTGTAGTGTGTGTGGTGTGTGTGAGGGTGTGTGGGGTGATGTGTTGGGGTGTGTGCTGTAAGGTGCGTGGATGGTGTATGGGTAATGGTGTTCTGTGGCTCTGGTTCTGTGGGTGCTCTTGGTGTCTCTCTCTCTCTCTGGTGGCAATTCTTTCTAGTTGTAAAGGGTTGTGAATAGTGTTTGTGTGCGTGTTTTATATTGGTGTGGGTGTGGTGTGTGTATGTGTGTCAGGTGTGTGTAGTTTGAATTGTCCAATGAAGTGTTGTTTTGTTAGGTTGTGTGCATTTTGAGTGCGGCGGTATGTACCGCCAATGGTTTACCGCGGTTGAAAGTCCGCCGCAGTGATTCATGTGTCATAATGTTGTGGGCATAGTTCCGTTGGCGTAACGGTGTGAGTTTGGATACCGCCAGTTTATCACTGACCTTTGGGCTGGCGGACTTGTGTGTGTGGCTGTATAGTGACGGATTGCTATGTGTGTGTCATAATATGGGTAGCGGTAAACCACAGCGCCGGCGGTATGGTGGCGGCAGTCAGCATGGCGGTAAGTGGGACTTACCTTCAATGTCATAATGAGGGACTGTATGTTTATAGTTACTCAAAATAAAGGTAATCATATAAGTGAGGACCTATGTTTTTGGAGAAAAAGGAATGACATTATTTCACCCAATTTGTCTCTTTGGAGGTAAATTATTTGTTGTTTGAAAAGTGTGCCATGAACCACGGGACCTTTCTCCCACCACAAGGTTGATCACTACTGCCCAGACTGCATGTAGGTATCTATCTTAGGATTCCTGTCTACAAACGGAATTATGGGCAGTTCAAAATTGCTCAGTACTGGGTGACCCCTGTCGCTGTAACCTCATAACTGGAGTGTTTTTGTCCATCTTCATTTCTTGTTTTTATATTTGTCCCATTCTGGTCCTGTGTTCTATCTATCATGCCAGAAAACACCTGCACCAAATAGTCATGATGCACAGGACAACAGTAAACACTAGTTCCTGTTGGAAGCGAAGCACTCCCTGGACATGAGGACATGCAAGCTTGTGTTGCAACTTGGATGCATTACACCGCCTGGTATCTGCATCCAACCTGTATGAACAGCTTTTTACTGAAGAAGGCTAATGGGGGTAATTATCCTAGATAGTGAACCAGTTGTCTATTGTCAATGTCTCAGTGTCAATATCCCAATGTCAGTGTTCAGCGTCACCATACACGTCAGTGCATTATTGTTACATTACCCTCATCATTGCCTCTGTAACAGTGTCGCTATGTTGTGTCACTGTTCTCGTACTGTCATAGTGCCACTAATTTAGTGTTACTGTCATTGTGCCCTAGCATCCCCATGCCAGTGTTCCTAAGAAATTGCTCTGTGGGCATGTCCCATCATTAGTGTTTTTCTCCACTAGAAAGAGTGCATGTGTCACTGTATTCCTGACACTACTGATGTTCCTATTACAGTGTCCTAGTGTCAGTGTCATTATCTTAGTGACGGTGGCTATTTGCCAGTAACCCTTGGTCCTCATGCTCCTTGTTCAAGTCCTAAAATCAGTGTTTTCTTGTCACCATATCCATGTCAATGTCCACTTTTTGGTGTTAGTGCATGTGTTGCACTGTCAGTTAAATTACGAGTGTCCCTTTTTCAGTGCTCATGTATACCCTTTAACAGTTTCCTAGCATGAGTGCGGGTTTCTCATGTCAGTGTGAAAGCCTTATTGTCCTACATGATGTTGTTGCTTGTTGAGGGTAAAGAAGGGCAAGTAATATGATGATCTGAAAGTGCATAAAAGTGGGTCTCTAAGTTTATCTTGCATGTATCTCGTAGTTTCTCATTATCCTATTGAGACAACTGGATTCTGGTGGCAGAATCACTTGTATTGTGGGGGACTGAGTCTGATCCCACACCATGTGACACCTGTCGGTCTAATCCAGGTTTTTTTCCGGCTAACTAGCAGTGCCTGATCTCCACCAAAGAGCAGGGATGATTGGGGCAACTGGGTGCATGACATAAATGACTCCTCCTGGGGAATCGTGGTCACTCAGATCTCATCTGTTTCTCTCAGTTACATTCCTCTCACATACGCAAGGACATTTAGAGGCAGAGTATAGTTCAATAAAGTTTTTATTGAAATAACTGCATCTTACATAATAAGGCATGTATTGCAATAACTAGGACGATGAAGCACAACAGGATTAAAATTGTGACAAGGAGTGTAAAACACAGGAATAAAGCTACAATATTGTCACTAAAGTTTTTTTAGGATAGTTCCTACCTAAGCTATGTTAGAGCACAGCATGTTAATCTCTAATTCTGCCCTTTAGGTTCCCCTGGGAAGACATCTTCCCTCATACCAGAGCAAGAGGCCTGTAGTCTACATAGGCAGCTGCAGTGAAGCACTCAGCATCCAGTCGTGGTTATCTGGCTGGAATCTCCCTCTAACATACATGGGTCAAAGTATTGTTTTTATACTAAAACATCTGATGTTCCAAGAAAGGATCTCCACGTAAAAGTGTGTATATTTCTGTGAACATTAGAGACAATGCGTACCACTTTTGCCGGCAACCTATCTTACTGCAGCCTTGAGAAAAGCACAGAGTGAAAGAAATGTCTTGTTTAAGAACATATGCTGAACTAGGCGAAGAACAGCTAGATAGAGAAAATAAAACAAGACCACAAATGTGGCTACTGTTAAAATAATATAACAACGCTAAAATGAAACATATCTAGGGTAAAGTGCACAGCGGCAGGCATAGTTTGCTAAAATAATGTGCATAAAACTACAGTTACAAGGCTACACAACACATGCACTGAAAGGTATTTACCCCGAGCTAAGCTTTTAAAAAAAATTATAATAATCTCTTCTCCAGCCAGCCCTCCTTACAATCAATTGCGTTTAGAGGGCAAGCATAACCAGAGCTGTGCAAGGCCCTGCCAGGCACTATCTGTGGCTTTTATCCTGAGGCTTCATGTGCACTGACCTCTATGGCTGTTTCTTATTTGCCCATGACATTGTAAATATTAGTGGCATTATTTGACAGGACTATTATTAGGATTTTCATTCTTTTTCCTACTGTAATTCTCATGATCACTCTTCTTAACCACAAAGATGATAAAAATAATTATATTAATAGTTGTAGGTCTAGTGTCAAGGCTATTTTTGTATTCTATTTTGGTCTGACAGTCTGTAATATGGTGAATTATCTGTAAAACAGACCTATGCTCTGCCATTAATTAGATTAATGCCTAATTAACATATAGTAACCCACGTTTTACATTATTTTGCTACCGAACCTCCAGCAGTATATAGTCTCTTTGAATTGCAATAAAGGACCAGTTCATGAGATTTAGGGGCATATCTCAGAGCCCCTAGTGCCATTCCAATGCTACATTAATGTCATTTTTTATGCTAATGTGGCGTTAGCAGCCAAAAACGCCATACCATATTTACAAAGTGGCACAATGCATGCATTGCGCCACTTTGTAACCCTTTGCACTACATATGCCTGTGCTAGGCATAATGTTTGCAAAGGGGGCGTTCCCCTTTTCGAGGGGCAAAAAATGGTGCAAAGAAATCTAAGAGATTTCCTTGCGCCATTTTTTTTTGGTTCTTTTAATGCCTGCTAAAATGTTATTTTTCAACCTTACAGCACACATTAACACGAGGCCCCTGAGCCCCCCATACCACCACCATGTGTGCACGGCATTTTAAATGTGTGCGCTAAGGGCACAAGAAAAGTGGCACTACACTGTGTGCAGCACCACTTTTCTTAAATATGCCCCTTAGTGTTGAATTATAATCTTATATTTTGTGACAAACTAACCTGATCCAACACTCTTGATTGGGTTGTTCAAAGAACGGAAACAGACTTAAATTCTAAATCATAGCTTGTGGTTTGCAAATCTGTTGTTTCCTCTTCTAATAATCCAATTTATAAACTCTATTGGGTTGTATACCATCTCATTCTTTTAGCATCATTTACTATTGGGTGCATGGGCATGCCCTGAATGACAACATAGATTCCTATTCCAGCTGTCTCCCTTATGCAGCCATTTGAATCGACCGACTTCCAGAAATTACACTGGAGTGAAGCAAACAGCCGGTTATTGAAAGATCTTTTGTTGGAACTGATCAAGACAGACATGCCGACTTGTACATGAAGGGCAGAAACCTTTTTTATGCCTGGAACATTTCTTCTATCTCTCTCTCTCTCTGTTGACTGCAAATTGTACATGACTAAACTCGCTCAAGTGAACATAACTTGATACACTAAAATCCATCATTTAAAAATCATAGGGATTTACCTGTTCTCTGAAATACTTATCACTTTATTCTTGATTTTTTCTTTCTAGATTTTGTAGTCTATCAATAAAACAGGTAACATTTTTACCCAACTAGTACAATATTGCAATTGTCAATCCCCAATTGCTAGGGGTACTTGGAATTATAGAAAAAACACTTGTGTTCTGTTTGTTCCTCACTCACTTATTAAGTAGGTATTAAACTATGAAATGTATAAATATCAGTAAGGATTGCATAACTGTATCATGCAGCAAATATGAATATGTGTAAAAGATTAATATTGTATAATGTGTACCCTTAATGCTATGGATTTCTTATTTGGTAGACATATTTCCTAGAGGGATTATATGTTATAAAGTTATAAAATCTTTGCAAAATTGCTGCTTTATGTCTTTCAGAACTGTAGAATTAAATACCTAATGGTCTTAACTCCCCTACATGACAGTTATTGAACACGAACGTTTTAGCTTATTGAATAAAGACACAATTGCTCTTTAACTATGGGACTAATGTACAAACCCTTCCCCGATGCAAACCTTGCTATTTATAGCAAAATCACATGGGTTTGGGACCAAAAAAGAGTTTGCTGAGAGTTATTATACTCGTTTTACCAGTTAGAAACATTTTTCTGACTCATAAAAAGGCTTTCGTGAGCTCAATTATTATTATTCGTTAGACAAGTCATTCTGTGACCATTGCAAGTGGGAAATTGGTCATGAAACCTATTATTAGAAATTTCAGACTGTATAATATGCCCCCATTATTAAACGAGTTAGTGCACACTTACCATAAACAGCAGGGGCTACCTCCCTGCTATGGCACAGAAGCGTCACTCCACTAATGAAAAGCAGAATAATGAAGGAATAATCCAAGTATTTTATTATCCCTTCATTTTTCCTCCTTCATAGGGTGGGGCGGGGTGGGGCCAGCCTCGTCCACTTCGAATGGAGGAGGAGTGGTATGTGCACATCTAAAGGTACACGCCTGGCCAAACTGAGATGCGCACTTAGAAACTCTCCACCCGGCTGTATTTTACAGCCGGGTTGAGACCAGACACACTGCCCTACTCCCTCCCTTAGTGACATTTCTGCCCACTCAGGCCAATCACAGCACTTCTTTCATGCTATGTAACGGCATGAGAGAAAAGTTGTGATTGGTTGAGGAGGGAAGCACAGGAGACGAGGCGGCTGGCGGGAGCGAGGGAACACAGAGGGGCAGATAAGGCTATTTATTTATTTTTTTAAAATGCCCCCACACTCTCTGCTCCATGCACTGCCCCCCACCTGTTCCTAGCAACAGCTGCGGCTGGTAAAATGGTTCATTTTGGACTGCTTATTATGAAATGAAATATAAGCAAAACATACACACTATTAATAAGTGGCCAAAAAGGATGGGAATTGGCATTTTTGCATGCATATTTTTGTACAAATTATATTGCTTCTCCAACTCCTTATTGACATATAAAGTTCCTTGGAATAATGTACAGAAAATGCAAGAAATGACCTTCAACAGGTGTGCCTCCTTTGCTGTTATTGTTCATATTTATCTGTTTTTTCCTGTGCCAATGCAGAAGTATTTTTAGAAACCAGGAGAACAATATTTTGTTGTGAACCATTTATGTTGTACCATGTGTGTAATTTTTCACTCTTGTATCATGGATTAACTAAAGTTAATATATATTTTACAAACGATTTCAGTAGCATTTGACATAAAACTATATTTATGAACTGTATTTGTGTTACCAAAAAATGTTTTTCATCTCCAAGAATCGATCCTGGATAACACGCTTTACTTATAGAAAAAGTCTAGTTATATGGTTCGATAGATATAGTCTGATTATGACAATGACAATGATTTCTTCAAACTGCTCAGGTAATTATTGCAAAGGACTGGTGTTTGTAGTATGGACCATGACATGGTGGTACTTCAGTGCGCCAGGCTCCACACCTCATTATCTTGTAAATGTGTAAACCAACATTAATACAACGTTTTCTACCAAGTTTTATTGTTCACTTTAGCAATCATCTAATAGAAATGCAGAGCTGTGTCTAGCTTAAATATTCCTTACAGTGTCGTGAACAGGATACAAATCTACAGACCTTTTATGATGGTATTGCTGATGATATTGTACCAATATTATTATTTCTCTCTGACCCTAAGTTCCAATTACGTTTTTTTGCAGTAATCAATAATTAAAAAATAAATAAAACATAACTATACTCTTGCACTGAAAAACTGAGTTTGTGATGTGACAGCCACAAGTAGTCTGGCATACCAATAACAAGTGATTTTTAGATGTGTCATCTTTGTGAGAGCTTTAGGTAGTCTGCAGTAAAGCAGTACTACCAATGGTCTGTTTGGTGCTATGAATCAATAGCTAGTCAACTGGTTCCGAATATGGTAATCCAGCAAACCAAGTCAGATTTATTATAAAGAAAAATTGGATAGGGGTAAGAGAACAAGGGGGCATATTTATAATGATCTAATGCTACTTTGCTTCACATTAATGACATTATTGTTTATGTTAATGTGGCCCAACAAGGCCGAAATCCCTGTTCTGTATTTACAGGGTGGTGCAATGCATTCATTACAAGGCCATGATTAAGATCTCCAGGACAATCATAATCTATAAATCAGAGAATATATGTTTTGAGTCAGAGCCAAAAGGTCAATTGTTTTGCCACATGATAGACACAAAGTTCATGCAAATAAATGACCATTAAATTCCGTACCAACTTCCAAAGCATCTAAAGTCTCAATTTACAAAATGGATGAAAATGTTATTTTTCAGCCTTGCAGCCCATGCGAGATGTAAAAGGTAAGTAACAGTTTAGTAGGCTTGTCTGGGATCTCTGACATATTACTGCAAAACGTCCTCCACTTTGTTTTCTGGTATTTGACTTTCCTACAACTCCTTTGTCTGGAGAAGTATATCCAAACTTATATTGAGAGGCAGAATATGTTTTTATTTGCAGAAATGCAACTGTGGAAAGGGCTATGTAGGTCAAACATCAATAAAGTTGAGGATACAAATGAATTAGTAGAAATTAGAAATTTGAAATTAAATGTTGAGGTCATGTGTGACACAGCATTCTCAGGGGTGAGTCTCAACCTGCAACTAAGAATACACATATGTAAATTAATAACAGTATGCCATTGAGGTAACATTACTGAAACTATATAAAAAAGTGACTCCTGGTGCAGAGGAAGAATTTCAGATCAATTACACAACTGGGTTACTTAACCTTGCTCCCGACTAAGGAAATTACCATTATTTAAAAGCACTATCATATTTGCAAATCAATGAACATTGGAACTTATGTATGATTAAAGAAAAAAGAAAAAAGAAACACAACAAAATATGGAAGACATTCCAACAAAGTGTGTCTCTTAATCAGGGCAATATTCCAAAGTTTATTGGAGTGGGAATACAAGATAGGACAGCACCTGACATTGTACACAAAAAATGTCCAAAATAATAATAGTCTTACATACTGCAGGGTTGATTTATCAAAATGTTCACAATGCAGCACAGCAAGACACCTTGCTCAATTGCAATGTGTGACACGAAGAGGGTAGAAATGCACCAGACATAACATTATATGGCACATTCATGTTCTCTTCTTGCACTGGTGCAATGTGTGCTGCCTAGCACCAACACAGGTACTCCTGCAGCATGGTGCAAGGGTGCCTGCATTGCAGGCAGGATTGTTTTTGTGCAGGATGAGTCACCTTCCTGCACACAAGCAGTCTTTTTAAGCTTTACCACTATTCTACAGCATGTGTAGAAATAAGAAAAAAAAGCAAAAAAATATGATATTTTTCCTTGTTACACCTCCTCTGGGAAGGTTTAGCATTTTGACACATTCCCAAGTCTTACACTCATGGTGAATCTAAGAATGCGCCAAAGTCCATGGGTGATGTGCGGGAACACCCACACTGCACCCATAGAACACCTCCCTAGGGCTGAGTAACTCAAGGCTGTGACTTGTGCTGCCTTGCGCTGCTCCAGATTTACCAAACTCCGCAGAGCCACACAAGGGCAGCCTTGCGTGGCATGGTCTATCTCATTCTTGGTTTTGTGTCCCCCTGCTTCCATTTGCATGGCACCAGGGTGGCACCAAACCTTTGATAAATATGCCCCTAAGCCTTTCCTTCCATTTTAAATAACCATCATCGTAGTCATATTTTTAGAGGGTGACTTTGTTCTACCACTTGATTTTTTTTTTAGCATTGCCAAAATATGGCTGAACTGTGGTTCCTGCATCACACTTCCAAGAATGCAGCCTTTAGCCTTCTATTTTGTATCTGAGTCCAAACTGCAACAAAGCAAAAATCTAACTTTCAGCATCCAGTTGCAGAGAAAATATTTTTCATTTTAAGCTTAGAAAAAGAGGTTGCTTAAGCCAAAATATTGTGTTGTTCTTGGCTGTGAATAAACATTTGTACCATTCATTTGATGTACATGCCTCATGCTCCCCCAAGGTTTTTTTCCAATGCTTGTTATGTGCACATTTATAATTTTCCAATTGTTCTTTCACATTTATATTCCCGCTATGTGGCCAAGCCAATTTTTTAATTCTAGTAACTATGTCATTACCTTCCAGGTAAAAATATAATCAAAAAATCTTTAATAATTGAAATGCATAATCAGATTGAAAGATGCTTGGAAGTGTATCTTTATTTTGGACATTTTTGTCGGCGGCTAAGGATCAGTGTGCTGAAAAACATGCCTCAGTTTTAAAAGAAAAAAGCAACTGCAGCAGAAGAGACCTAGCCAAGTCACAGCTGCATCATAAATTGTTGTAGTCCCGGGAAGCAGTCTGTAACATTACATCATAACACAGGCACAAAACGGTTGCAGAAAAAAATCTGTAATGTACATAAAGCGACCACCCTAACTGTTAAAGAAATTTGTATCAACAACGTGCAACTCACAAATGCGAGAAAGGACATTACTAGCTAATGACATTGCTAAACAAAAACAACAAAAAGTGGGTGGTAAATTAAGGAGACATTTCGCAGAGAACATGGGTCAAGTTTCTCTCTAAAGCCCTTATTCCCTTATGATTTTAGAATAAACATCTGCCCCATCTTATCCCATGCAGACCACATTCTGAACTTCATAAAGAAGTGTAGCTATCGATGATGCAGCTGACGCTATCGCACACAGCCGCAGAAAAGAGGGTTTCCACTGCACTGGCTGCTGTGCCTTGCTGCCGGTGTGTTTGGTGTTCTCTGTTCGGTAAAGTCTCAAGCCTGTCTGAATTTGTCAGTGGAACAAAGAACTGTAATGGGGGAAGGGGTGATCAGTGCAGTGCTTCATTTTTGCTTATTGTTTCCGCACCGGCACTTATTTCTGAGGGCTGGCGCTTATTCTTCTGCCTCAAACATTTGCTACGAGCAAAAGACACATATGGGAAAGACAGAGGAAGAGAAAAACGAAAAAGCGTCACAAAGATACAAAGCAAAAAGCTGCCAGAGTGAGCTGAAGGGGCAGGGAGTGGCTTTAAATGGATTGAAGAGGCCCAAGATGGCTTCAGAATTATGCTGCCTCGGTATTCCGTGCTGGTACATTTAAATGCATCAGCCAGGAGTTTAAGAGGAGGGCTTTGGGCACTGGCACGTTTTTATTTACAAATTAAGCCCTGGATCAGTGTGGTGAGTGCACTCATCTCCCAATGACTGGACCTGTTCGGCTTGTTTAACAAATGAACCCTGAGCTGTGCTGTACTACCACAGTATATGCTGAGTACATGTATGGCTGACAGAATGAAGTTTATATGTGGAGATTGTGAAAAGTAACACATGGTTCAGTATTGTCTGGTCAGCTCACCACTATCCCAAGTGCAATATTCTTCCCTTTGGTGTTTGCTCCAGCAAGTTGCTGCTTTTTAACTGCTCTGCGCCTGCCACCTTGAGGCTTATTATCTATCAATTAAACCAAAAAGCCTGCAAAGTTCAAGAAAATTAACCTGTTGAGGTCAGCAAGAGGGGAAATTGGATTGTTTAATGAGTAGCAAGAGGGGGGTTGATTTCATAGGTGCTTGAGGGCCTGTAGGAGGTTCCAACATGTTCAGAAATCCCTTGCCTGGTGACGACTCGCAACACCCGAAGTTGTTGTGTTCTATGATGACCACTAAATTGATAACTATGATGCTCTGTGGAGGTAGTTTGTGAACCTTGTGCCTACAATCCCTTACCAGCATAGGTCCTGCTCTTGTCACATTTCACTTCATCACTATCATATCACATGGTGTAGGTAACACATAATTGTGGTTATACCATCATGCGTTACAGGAGTGACACAATCATGTAATCAACAATGCATATATAATTTGATTTCATGAGTCTAACCTTCAACATGAAGGTTTGCGCTGATTATGCGTCCCGTTTTAGGTAATTTACTTAATCTGGGACTCGTTTTAGGCCAATGAATCTTTTGACGCTGATTGGAGACACCTTAAGACGAGATAACTAATCAGCATGTCAATCAATAGATCAATAACCTCATCAATATTCACAATAACAAATCAATCAAATTGGTTAGGGACATTAACCCCTTAGCTGCTGGGCCTTTCCCCCCCCAGTGCTGAGCCCTTTTTTGGCTATTTGGGGTAGTTCGCGCTTAGGGCTTCATAACTTTTTGTCCACATAAGCTAACCACGCCAAATTTGCGTCCTTTTTTTCCAACATCCTAGGGATTCTAATGGTACCCAGAGTTGGTGGTTTCCCCTGGAGGAGACCAAGAAAATAGCCAAAATACAGTGAAAATTTTGTTTTTTCCAAAAAAATGGGAAAAAAGGGCTGCCGAAGAAGGCTTGTGGTTTTTTCCCTGAAAATGTCATCAACCAAGGGTTTCTGGTGCTGAAATCACTATCTTCCCACCTTTCAGGAACGGGCAGACTTGAATCAGAAAATCGAATTTTTCAACACAAATTTGGCATTTCACTGGGACATACCCCATTTCTACTATATTTGGTGCTTTCAGCCTCTTTCCAGTTAGTGACAGGAATGGGTGTGAAACCAATGCTGGATCCCGGAATGCTAAACATTTCTGAAAACTAGACAAAATTCTGAATTCAGCAAGGGGTCATTTGTGTAGATCCTACAAGGTTTTCCTACAGAAAATAACAGCTGAAATAAAAAAATATTGAAATTGAGCTGAAAACAACAGCCATTTTTCTTTATGTTTTACTCTGTAACTTTTTTCTGCGATGTCAGATTTCTGAAAGCAATATACCGTTTTGTCTGCTGGACTCTTCTGGTTGCGGGGATATAAAGGGCTTGTAGGTTCATCAAGAACCCTAGGTACCCAGAGCCAATAAATAAGCTGCACCCTGCAGTTGGTTTTCATTCTATACTGGGTATACAGCAATTCATTTGCTGAAATATGAAGAGTGAAAAAGAGGTATCAAGAAAACCTTTGCATTTCCAAAATGGGATCAAGATAAGGTTTTGAGGAGCAGTGGTTATTTGCACATCGCTGAATTCCGAGGTGCCCATACTAGCATGTGAATTGCAGGGCATTTCTCAAATAGACGTCTTTTTTACACACTCTCTTATATTTGGAAGGAAAAAATGTAGAGAAAGATAAGGGGCAATAACACTTGTTTTGCTATTCTGTGTTCCCCCAAGTCTCCCGATAAAAATGATACCTCACTTGTGTGGGTAGGCCTAGTGCCCGCGACAGGAAATGCCCCAAAACACAACATGGACACATCCTATTTTTTTTATAGAAAACACAGCTGTTTTTTCCAAAGTGCCTACCTGTAGATTTTGGCCTCTAGCTCAGCCGGCACATAGGGAAACCTACCAAACCTGTGCATTTCTGAAAACTAGAGACCTAGGGGAATCCAAGGAGGGGTGACTTGCGGGGCTCGGACCAGGTTCTGTTACCCAGAATCCTTTGCAAACCTCAAAAAGTGGCTAAAAAAACAAGTTTTCCTCAGATTTCGGTGACAGAAAGTTCTGGAATCTGAGAGGAGCCACAAATTTCCTTCCACCCGGCGTTCCCCCAAGTCTCCCGATAAAAATGATACCTCACTTGTGTGGGTAGGCCTAGCGCCCGCGACAGGAAACGCCCCAAAGCGCAACGTGGACACATCAAAATTTTTGGAAGAAAACAGAGGTGTTTTTTGAGAAGTGCCTACCTGTAGATTTTGGCCTCTAGCTCAGCCGGCACCTAGGGAAACCTACCAAACCTGTGCATTTCTGAAAACTAGAGACCTAGGGCAATCCAAGGAGGGGTGACTCGCGGGGCTCGGACCAGGTTCTGTTACCCAGAATCCTTTGCAAACCTCAAAAAGTGGCTAAAAAAACAAGTTTTCCTCAGATTTCGGTGACAGAAAGTTCTGGAATCTGAGAGGAGCCACAAATTTCCTTCCACCCTGCGTTCCCCCAAGTCTCCCGATAAAAATGATACCTCACTTGTGTGGGTAGGCCTAGCGCCCGCGACAGGAAACGCCCCAAAGCGCAACGTGGACACATCAAAATTTTTGGAAGAAAACAGAGGTGTTTTTTGAGAAGTGCCTACCTGTAGATTTTGGCCTCTAGCTCAGCCGGCACCTAGGGAAACCTACCGAACCTGTGCATTTCTGAAAACTAGAGACCTAGGGCAATCCAAGGAGGGGTGACTCGCGGGGCTCGGACCAGGTTCTGTTACCCAGAATCCTTTGCAAACCTCAAAAAGTGGCTAAAAAAACAAGTTTTCCTCAGATTTCGGTGACAGAAAGTTCTGGAATCTGAGAGGAGCCACAAATTTCCTTCCACCCGGCGTTCCCCCAAGTCTCCCGATAAAAATGATACCTCACTTGTGTGGGTAGGCCTAGCGCCCGCGACAGGAAACGCCCCAAAGCGCAACGTGGACACATCAAAATTTTTGGAAGAAAACAGAGGTGTTTTTTGAGAAGTGCCTACCTGTAGATTTTGGCCTCTAGCTCAGCCGGCACCTAGGGAAACCTACCAAACCTGTGCATTTCTGAAAACTAGAGACCTAGGGCAATCCAAGGAGGGGTGACTCGCGGGGCTCGGACCAGGTTCTGTTACCCAGAATCCTTTGCAAACCTCAAAAAGTGGCTAAAAAAACAAGTTTTCCTCAGATTTCGGTGACAGAAAGTTCTGGAATCTGAGAGGAGCCACAAATTTCCTTCCACCCGGCGTTCCCCCAAGTCTCCCGATAAAAATGATACCTCACTTGTGTGGGTAGGCCTAGCGCCCGCGACAGGAAACGCCCCAAAGCGCAACGTGGACACATCAAAATTTTTGGAAGAAAACAGAGGTGTTTTTTGAGAAGTGCCTACCTGTAGATTTTGGCCTCTAGCTCAGCCGGCACCTAGGGAAACCTACCAAACCTGTGCATTTCTGAAAACTAGAGACCTAGGGCAATACAAGGAGGGGTGACTCGCGGGGCTCGGACCAGGTTCTGTTACCCACAATCCTTTGCAAACCTCAAAAAGTGGCTAAAAAAACAAGTTTTCCTCACATTTCGGTGACAGAAAGTTCTGGAATCTGAGAGGAGCCACAAATTTTCTTCCACCCGGCGTTCCCCCAAGTCTCCCGATAAAAATGATACCTCACTTGTGTGGGTAGGCCTAGCGCCCGCGACAGGAAATGCCCCAAAACAGAACGTGGACACATCACATTTTTTCATAGAAAACAGTGCCTACCTGTGGATTTTGGCCTCTAGCTCAGCCGGCACCTGGAGAAACCTAGCAAACCAGCACATTTTTGTAAACTAGAAACCCAGGGGAATCCAAGATGAGGTGACTTGTGGGGCTCGGACCAGGTTCTGTTACCCAGAATCCTTTGCAAACCTCAAAATGTGGCTAAAATACCACGTTTTCCACACATTTCGGTGACAGAAAGTTCTGGAATCTGAGGGGAGCCACAAATTTCCTTCCACCCAGCGTTCCCCCAAGTCTCCCGATAAATATGATACCTCACTTGTGTGGTTAGGCCTGGTGCCTGCGACAGGAATAGATCACACAACGGTCAATGTTGGTCCTTACGTGAGGCAGCTGTTGACCCTGGGGTGATCCATTCCTGACACAGGCACTAGGTGTAGGCACTCAAGTGGGGTAGTGTTTTTATCAGGACAGGTGAGGAGTCACTGGGTGGTAGGAATGTTGTGGATCCCAGCATATTCCTGTAGTTTGTGTGACAGAAATGCGAGAAAAATAGAGTTTTTTCTCAACATTTCAGCTTTGCAGGGTATTCTGGGTAAGAAAACTTTGGGGAATCCACACAAGTCACACCTCTGTGGACTCCCCCGAATGTCTAGTTTCCAGAAATGTTTGGGTTTAGTGTGTTTCTCTATATGGCCGCCGAATCCAGGACCAAAAACACAGGTGCCTGCCTTACAAAACCAGTTTGTTTTGCCATAGACAATTTTGATGTCTCCACAATATGATTTGGGTGGTGGAATTTGGGGCTGAACTAAATTGGTGAGCTCCCAAGAGAGCACTCTCTCTCTGCTTGCCGCCGCATTCACCTGCTCTCTGGGTTGGCCTAACCCACTATTACCCAGTTGCACGAACAGCTTGCGAAGGGACAGCAGGACTGTCCTCATCACCTCCCTCATAATGTACTGGAAGAGGAGTTTTCGAATGGGACTCCTCTGACTGAAAAATCACTCCCAGAGTCTGCGCCATTGTCCTATCCCTCAGATGCTGTCTCAGTATCTGATGTCTCAGTCTCTGATCCTATGTCAGAGCGGTCCTCTATAACCCGAGTGCAGGCAGCAGTCATCCATCAAGATGCCATCTCTGCTATTGGCTAAACTGTTGCTCTAAAACACTAGCCTACGTAGACAGTCACAAAATCGATGATGTGTGTGAGATACGTGCAACAGTAGAGGCCACCTTACCTGCGCTTCTTCCCTCAATCAGCACGTACTTTCAAGACACTCAAAAAACACCTTGTCACATACCATTCGTCACAGTCTTTAGCACCTCCTGCGCCCAGTCCAACAATCATTATTGGTGCTCCCACTCCCTCCTCCTCGGATTCCCTCATTACCACCCAGCAAAAGTGCCCTTCATCTCTCCATAGACTTTACTAATGTACTCAGCTATTTACATAAAATACAGATGTGCTCTTTGCAGTAGGCATATAAACCTTCTGCGCTTCTTTATGGCACTAAAACTGCCACTAGACAAGTCGGACCCTTTTCCCCCCAGGGAAACCACACACATATTGACAAAAGTGATGTATATATGACAGCCAACCACCTGAAACTCAACTCAAGCAAAACCGAAATAATCCTCTTTGGCCCTCACCAAAAAAACCTGGGACCCCCCATGGTGGCCCACCACGCTAGGCCCTGCACCCACCCCCGCCAACTACGCACGCAACCTCAGCATCATCCTAGACTCCTCCCTCTCTATGACCCAACAAATCAACGCTCTTACCTCCTCATGCTTCAACAAACTCCGTATACTGAAAAACATTAAAATGGATCCCCACAGAGACCAGAAAAACTGTCACTCACGCACTCATCAGCAGCAGGCTTGATTACAGAAACGCCCTCTACGCCGGCACCACTCTAAAACTCAAGTGCAAACTACACGCATCCAGAACTCAGCAGCACGACTCATCCTCGACCTCCACCGACACGAACACATCTCTCCACACCTCAAATCCCTCCACTGGCTCCCCATTGACAAAAGGATCACCTTCAAGATCCTCATCCTCACACACAAATCACTCCACAACACAGGCCCTGCCTACCTCAACGAGAGTCACCTTCCACACCCCCACACGAAACGTCCGTTCAGCTGACCTCTCTCTCGCCTCTGACCCCCGCATCAAACACACCACCACCGGGGGCAGATCCTTCTCCTACATTGCACCCAAAACATGGAACGCACTCACAACTCACATTCGCAAGACCCAAAACCTACTTCTTTTCAGGAAGGGCCTCAAAACCTGGCTTTTTGAACAGTGAACCTCCTAGCCCCTTTCCCTCCCCCCCGTCCCCCCCCCAGCGCCTTGAGACCCTCACAGGTGAGTAGCGCGCTTTATAAATCTCTTTGATACAGATCTACCTATATATATATATATAAATATATATCTACATAGATATATCTATAGATATATCCATGTACCTAGATATATCTATCTACATAGATATATATATATAGATATATACATATATTTTTTTTTAGTTGTTGTATGGTTTCCTTGGGGGCCAAAATGGCCACCAGGGAAACCCTACAACATCTAAAAAAAAAATTGCCCCCACAGGGGGTCACCCTGCCCACGGGCGACCCCCTGTCATTTCATTTTATTTTTATTTTTTTATTTTTTTGAAAAAAAAAAAAAATCCCCTGGGGGGGGGCGCGATCGCGCCCCCCCCCCCCCTCCCCAGGGGGCACCTACCTTTTTATTTTTTTAGGAAAATTATGCCGGGGGGGGGGGCGGCCCGTTTTCCGGGGGGGGCTGCCCCCCAAAAGTGAAATCCCTGGTGTCTAGTGGGGTTTCCTGGCCCCCGATCGCAGCTGTGCTGCGATCGGGGGCCAGGAAACCGTTTCAGAAGGCCTCATAAGAAAGGGGAGAGTCTCCCCTTTCTTACGAGGCCTTTTCAAAATGTTTCCTGACCCCCCCGATCGCAGCTGTGCTGCGATCGGGGGAGCCAGGAAACCTGAAAGTGTTTCCTGGCCCCCGATCGCAGCACAGCTGCGACCGGGGGCCAGGAAACACTTTCAGAAGGCCTCATAAGAAAGGGGAGAGTCTCCCCTTTCTTACGAGGCCTTTTCAAAATGTTTCCTGACCCCCCCGATCGCAGCTGTGCTGCGATCGGGGGAGCCAGGAAACCTGAAAGTGTTTCCTGGCCCCCGATCGCAGCACAGCTGCGACCGGGGGCCAGGAAACACTTTCAGGAAGGCCTCGTAAGAAAGGGGAGTGTCTCCCCTTTCTTACGAGGCCTTCCTGAAAGTGTTTCCTGGCCCCCGATCACAGCTGTGCTGCGATCGGGGGCCAGGAAACACTTTCAGGAAGGCCTCGTAAGAAAGGGGAGACTCCCCCCTTTCTTACGAGGCCTTCCCGAACGTGAAAAAGGCCGTTTTCCCCATGAAAGCAGGAAGCGGCCGCAAGGCTGCTTCCTGCTTTCATGGGGAAAACACCTTTGCAACGTCAGCGCGCCTCGCGGCGCGCTGACGTCACAAAGGGGCGGGTGGGGGGCGGGGGGAGACACGGTAGCTTCCGTGTCTCCCGGGGGGGGAAAAAAAATAAAAAATAAATCCTCGGGTGCGACGCACCCGAGGATTTATTAATGCCCTTCCTGGTGTCGGCCACTGGTCGTGACCCGCACCAGGGAGGGTGTGTGGGCGTCGGCCAGTGGCCGACGCCCGCATTTAAGAGGTTAATGAAAACCGAAACACCCCATGACCTTTCAGTCATGAATAACCACACAGAATGTTGTAAGATTTATAATATTTATTCCCTATTGATTACACTCTACTAGCAAGTTTATTAGTCTCAATACCTGAAACACATCAACAATGTCACAATATGGCAATTCGAATAAGATTTAATCAAATCAAAGATCATAAACATTAGAACAAAGCACAACGTCAACATGGATTTAATCTGAGCAGAGTATCATTTGCGCATTATTCAACAAAGCATCGATTTAGTCCTTTGTCTATTTGCTTCGTCCTACTGAACCCCTTAACTATCTTTGAATTAGCATTAGCATGTTGGGCTTCATGCAAAGCAATTTAGCAACACAAATTTAGAAAACATCTGTCTATGGTCTCTATCAAAAGAAGCAGTTGGTACCTAGAAAGAAAAGGCAAACAGACAATTACAATTTCATTATCATAGAGTTACCCTCCATTATGGGTCAGCATACAGAGTCAGTCTTCGTCCTCAGGACATCAGTCGATTCGCCATCAGCCAGGAAACTCAGCAAAGTTCAGCAAGACAGGTAATAAGGAACACTTCCCTCATAGGGAGGAACAGTATGAATCGGGCAAGACAAGGGTGAGGATGGCTTGAAGATTCAAACAGCAAAGTCTTTGAGACAGAGTGACAAAGTGGCTAGGTGCTAGCAAAGAATTGCACATAATGGCTGATTTCTCCTTGTGACACAGTGTTATATTAATCTTGTTGAACAGTCTCCTAATATCCAATTGGGCAGCTTTTGGAGCATCATTATCTCCAAACAATAATTGGTTTGCCATCTCACTAGGATTTTCACGTTAGTACAGTTCTCACGTAGTTAATTGGCTCCTGTAATTGACATCTCCAACGGGTAGAATGTCAGGTACAAACTTTTATTCTTGCAGGCTCAGTCAGTAGTCCCATTGTCTTTACCAGTTCAGGCGACCTTGTACCTGTTGCAAGTTTAAACTGTTGCATTCAGCAAGAATGTCTCCTTGAGCAAGTTGGGTCTCATGAGAAAGAATCTACTACGGTTACACACATCTTCTAGCTTCTGGAAAAGTACGGCTACATGTCCTTCAGTAAGTCAGCACATTGCACGTTAGAAAAACACATTTAATATGAGACCGGCCGCTAGGACTGGACTCATGCTAACTAAGGCCTAGTAATTAATTTTAGTAAATCTTAACACATAACTCTTAACACTAATAGAAAACCACACATTAGTACATCAATAATTAATTATTAGTCAACTTCATTTATCATCCTATACATTGGTAGCCACTCCCCGTGGGCACATTTCAAGCGCATATGTTAAAAGAACATTAATACATTTTCTATGCGACATCATTATACATTAATTTGCAAACATTCCATGTTAATTTTTGATTATAATAACTACACTCCAACAGCGCGCGTTGCAATATTACTTTTTTGTAGGTGCATCTGTGTGAATTTTTACTTAATGAAAGACATATTGTGAATTGAAACTAGTGTGGTAGGGGAGGATAATTTGCGAGGACAAGGAACGCTAACTAGTTGAGAAGAAAAGACTTCTGTTTGTGTACCAGACAACGAGAAGCCTTCCAGGTCGTCGTGAGATTCAACTCTCAGGATAAGAATTTGAGGGAAGTTGTCAATCTCAACAGTGCAAGGAAGATGAAAAACTGCTGGCATGGATGATGTACCTAGACAAAGGCAGATTTCCTTGAGACCTAGAGGAGTACAGACCTCTCTACTCTTTATTCCTTTGTGTGACATTATGCTATGCATCTCCTCTCTATCAGAACTTCTACTGAACTGAGATTTCTGCTATGCTGACTCTTTCCTATATTTCCTGAGACTTAGGGCCATATGTACGAACACATTTTCCCATAGACACAGAATGGGCAATACTGTTTGGTACATCTGGCCTTTAATTAGGTTTGCCACATAGCTCAGTTTAGGAGATTTAGATTAACGTACATTCTCCAATGACTAGGCAAGAAGACAGCAATTTATATACAGATCTTTAGATTCTGTTTCTCATTTTGTATTACTTCAACTGCAATTCTCATATGCCTTATACGGTTTAACTTCATTCAATGCTATACTTCACCTTTGGTGAGTTTTTACTTGTATAGCATGTTCTTGAGATTCATTTACATTAGTTTGACCCTTAATTTCTAATAAACTTTTGAATTTTATCCTCTACCTCCTGGATATGTTAATTGAATTGAAAGGTTGATTTTAACTCTCCTTTACTTCTCTCTAAAAGGGTTTGTCAGTAGAAGAAAATAAGAATGTGGGCCTAAAGCTTCATCAAGGTATTTGTCAAATACATATTCACTCTGAGGGGTTTCTTGGTGCTTTTGACAGATAACATGCTTATTGTTACCAAAGGTGATGGTATTCTTTTTATTAATCTTGGAAGGATGAGAGACGTAATAGACCCGCCAGGTTTCAAGCTTGTGAACATCCATTGAACGAACATACAAAGCTTGCAATGTTGCTCATGTACACTGATTTCTTTCTTTGTTTTAAATATTTTCCTACAGCATCCTTCTTATTTTTGAGTGTAGTGTCTGTTTGGTGTTAATGCTTTGGTTCATATATATCTACTGTTGTGATTTTCCTGAACAATATCCTAAAATATATGACTGTCTGTTAGAGCTTAATGAATTATGGAGCCAGCAGGTAAGTGTCCCTGCGTGAAGGGGGTGATTCATTCTCGGGAGCAAGCAACATTTTTGGTAGAATTAATATCTAAAAACATAAGATACAACATAAATAATTATAGGACTTATTATTGTGTCTCTTATGCATTTGCAAATCTTACCATCGCCCATGACAACAATAATAATTTTGATTGTGTACTGTAAAAAGGAAAACTACTGGAATTGCAATACATCAATAATGAGATTAATAATGTATTACTTTAAAGCAATTCAATAAGCTATTTCGATATGCACTGACATGCTAGTGGTTGAGATTGCACAGATCTTACAATGCACATCCTTTCTGACCTTCATCACCAAGCAGATTTAGCTATTTCACTCTCACTACAGATATGTCAGGACTTCACACAATACTGTTTATAGTGGCATATGCTATTCACTGAAACTCCAGGTCCCACGTAATTCACTTCAATACCGACCTAATGAGGTATTTACAGTCCCCCGTCAATGTACCCCGATGCAGCCCTTCGCCATGCTCTGATGTCCTCATACTGTAATATTTGCAAGGCTTTGATTGTGCACATTTATTATGACCTGAGGACGCACAGCTAATCGGGTATAATGAAGGCAATCAGAAAGCGTCTAGGAATCCACAGGATAGAAAAACCTGACATATAGTTAGTTAATGTGTTTGCCACATTAAACTATGTAAGCGTGAGGTCATATGTTCCATTCAAAGTAAGATGGTCTCCAGTGGTCTGTGTGCACATTTAGATCAAATATTCTATGTTTAGTGGCATAGCTTGGATTGGTAATAGGGCTGCTTCACATAACTCGTAAGGCATGTTTATTTGGTAAAACCTAACAAACGAGATGAGCGAGTGTAATAACAAATATGTGTGTGTGTGAGAGAAAGAAGAGCGAGGACGAGAAAGAGGAGAGGAGATAAGCTTTGCACCATTATTTAGCCCCTCCTCCTACCCGTACATTATTTTAGCATGGGGGGTTAAATATGGGGCCATAGGGTTAGCAACATTTCTTAGATGGCAATGCCTACCTTGCATCTCATTCACGCAAGGTAGGTTCACACATCTAAAAAAATGGTGCAAACTCCAATATTTTGATGTTAGACGGGTCTAACGTCAAAATATAAATATGGAATTAGTTTTGCGAAAAATGAAACAAATTCAGTGCAAATGGAGTATATATATGCCCCTCAGTGCACCGCCGCAGCACCGCAATAGAGTGACGTTGTGATGTTGCAAGGAGTTTGTTAATAAGCCCCTATACATGTGTGACCAGACGTTTCCATTTGCGCTTGCGATTAGAATTCTCAGCGGCATAGCTTGCTGCTGAAATATACGTACCATGTAGTCTGCAGATTTAAATTCTGCAGGGTTAACCTTATTTGTCTCTTTTCCTTCATTGACAAATGAGTACATTTGAATAGGCAATTCATACCAGCATTTTTTTGCTCTATTTATTCGACTTCAATAACAAGAAAACAACACAAACAGCCACATAAAGCTACCCTCTGCTTCTTCAATCAGACCAAACAAGCTTCGATAATGTCTGTGAACATCCTGCAAGCTAGGCACAAAATTAGAAAAATCCTTTTCTGCTGGCCGAGGGCAGAGAAGAAGAAGAGTTTTAACATTTCAAGAGTTTCTCTGAAATAGTAAGTCACTGAACCATCAGTAACTTCTTAAGGCGTGAAATCACTTTCTTTATTTCTGCTTTCCCTGTTGAAACCTGGAACAAAAGTTGTCAAAAGGATCACTTCCTAAGTTCAGCGGGATAGGCACATTTATTTTGAGCGCAATTGACAACCAAATACAGACACTTTACACCAGCCTCCAAATCTCTGACCCTTTACCACTGACCCAAGAAAAGACATTTTAGAAGACGGTTTTTACCAGCTACTGTCTATTGTGTTTAAAAATGCACGCTACAACAACGCTACAAAGGATTCCTTGGGTAGAAATATCTAGGCCCATATTTATACTTTTTGACGCAAAACTGCGCTAACGCAGTTTTGCGTCAAAAAAATTTGCGTCGTCTAACGCCATTTGGATGCGCCGTGCGGGCGTCAAATTTATACTTTGACGTACGGCGGCGCAACCAACAGGTGGGCGTCAGGATATTGTGACGCACACAGCGGCGTCAAGTCGTAAGGAAAAACCACGTAAAGGCGACGCACATCACCGTGGGCCGATTTACGACAGCGCAATCGTGAAAGCGCTGGTTTTTCTCACGCAATTGCGTCAAATTCTAGCGCGAAAACTGCAGTGTTACCAGAGAGCCAACATGGATCCCAGTGGACACAACAGAGCCCAGGATGATGACAGCAGACCAGGAACCAGCCAAGAGGTCCCACAAACAAACCAGGATAACCAAAAAAAGAAAAGAAAGTGTCGCTTCAGTGAAGAGGAGCAGGAAATCCTGGTGAGAGAGGTGACGGCACACCAGCACCAACTTTTCATAACATCCAAATTGCCACTCAGTAGGAGAGAGGCCATATGGAAGCAAATAGTGGACAAGATCAACAGTGTGGCTGAAGAACGCCGCACAGTCACTGAGTGTAAGAAACGCTGGCATGACTGTAAACGCAGGACCAAAGAGAAAATGGCCAGGAACAGGAAGGCAGCAATGCAGACTGGAGGTGGGAGTCCAGCACAACAGGAGGCCCTGGACCACATGGAGGAGATGGTTGCAGCCGCCATCCCCGAGGAGATCGTCACAGGGATTCAAGGGCAGGACAGTGCAGACTACCAAGACACAATGCACATGCAGGGTAAGTCGCATGGGGAATTATAATGCACTAATGTTAACTGCAACCAGGGGGGGAATACCTACTACACAATGCATGTAAGTCAGCATATACATAGAGTGGCATGGGTAAAGGAGCACAGTAGGGGGGCATGCCTAGCACACACTGAAGCTGGGGCACCACCAAACACAGCAACAAGTACAGCCCCATGGGGACATCCTGTAAGTACAACAATAGAGCCAAGGGAAAGCAGCGACAGGTAGGAAGGCCACTACAGCAAACTCACATCCAGGCACTTGTTTTGTAAAATCTATCCTACAGCAACTAGGTCCCTATCAGTAACCCAGTAGGCAAAGCAACAACTGCAATGTAACTGCCACAACACCTTACAATAACGCCTCTCATCTCTGTGCAGCTACAGTACCAAATGGCAGCAACCTCCCCATGGAATATACATACACAAATTAGGGGGTGACATTGACATCCGCAACAAGTCAGTGTAAAAATACAAACGCACCAGTACACTCAAATGCCCAATGTCCATACCTGACACATACATAAGCCAAAGTAAACAGCAATAGGACCCACACAGCACCAACCACACACACATGCTGCATACGTCAGGGTCCCTCACATGCCTGGATAACAAGGCTACATCACTAATGTCATACTGCTCAGACAACACCTGAGGAGGAGACATAGGCAACTGGTCACTCCAACACACCTGCAAAGTCTGACAAACAAATCGGACCTTCATACGATAAACAGGCTTATACAATCAAACACACATGACCCACCTTCATCTTCAAACATCAACAATGTTTACATCCACACCACATCCAAACATGAACATGCATAGGAAATGGCACGGAACATGTACACTGCATGCAATGTGAATCAAAAGTGAATGGGGCAGGTCCTGAGAGGCAAGTGTGTTGGCAGGGCACTCACAACACCCACAGTCAGTCAATGTGTATTCTGGCAAGTGTAATGTATACTTTGCGCATTAGCCTCAGGCTGTAGGCCTTTCTGCACCTTACCCTGAATGTACTCTTACGCATATGCTCACATCTAAGAGCCTCTGAGCACTTTGCACTACATGCTTCTCATTGGCCTTCCTATCAGGAAATATACCAAATAGCCAGTCCTAGGGTGTTGTTAATAAGTCCAATCACACTGTTTTGCCTACATCTGCACTGTAGTGTGCCAGAACAGATACACTCTGTGTCCCAGTCAAGGATACAGTCTGGTACTTTGCGGATAGATGGGGTAGGGGTTCTGATTTGCCATTCCTGCGTAGGGAAACTATCTCATCACCATGACTTATGACTTATAAAATCACTTCCTTGTCCCAAGACACACAAGAGGGAGTCTCCAAACAGAGAAACACCAGACGCTGCCTGCCTTGCTGCAGATGCAAAACCAGATCACAGGCCATTGCTCAGATATGACGGATGAAGTCTCCCCAGTGATTCAGACAGGCAGGCTAGAAGCTTAACATGCTGTGCTATAAATAGAACAAGCAGAGGGAGAGTACAAACTGTTAGGCACCATGATAGCTTTCGACCAATGTCTTACTCTCCTGCTGACTATTTCAAGTCTACCATGTTGAAGTATTTGGGTTATTGTGGCTCACACCTAAATATAGACAAGTCAGTTGTTCAAAGAGATCATCATATGAAACAAATACTGTCTTTGACTTTTGTGTATGAGTTCATACTGGAAAAGAGTGAAGATGTTGGGATCTGAGTGACCACAACTTCCCTGAAAAGTTCCAAAGATGTCATGGGCTCGGATGTATAATCATTCCTTTGCTGTGGGAGACATGAGCCAATGCTAGTTAGCTAGAGCAAAATGAAAGAATCAGGGTGACAGAGTCAATTAAAAGTGGGTCAGACTCAGTCCATCACACCATTAGCTATCCTGCTGCCTCGTAAGCAAGTCAGCTCAGGTCGGATAATGAGAACACACCCTCGAAAATGTCTCTACATAAGAATAGTTAATCACGGAGGGACTAGTAGGACACAAAGATGCCTATTCACAAAATGTTACAAAGCAACACCTAGCGGCAATTAGGCAGACAAGTCTGGTAGCTCCACATCACACATGTGACACACAGGTGGGCCATAGGCCTACAACAATGCCCATATGAAGGACAGCAGATACCCAGAAAAAAACAGACACCAAAGATAAGGCATCCAAACGCCTGTAACTGTTTGCAAACTTGTTACAACACAGACACACTAATTGTACCCTGTTTCATTGCAGAGGAACATGGATCTCCTGCCGATATGCCTGACCCTGATTTCCCTGATGACATCGATGACGACCCCATCAACCTCTCCCCACAAACCCTCCACATGGTCTTAGGAAGCCTCCAAACCCCACCTTCAGTCCCAAGGAGGAGCCCAGAAGAAGCAGCCACCCCAGTAGACCCACCTGCCACCCCAAATGTAATACCTGCCAGCTCCAACACAGCTGAGGACTCCGACGACACTGGAACCAGCTTTGAAAGAACCGTCGTTGGGGTCCAGCGGGAGCTGGCCAAGGAGGTGCGGGTGGGGATGCAAACTATGGCAGCCAGCCTTGAGAGGGTGCGTTCGTGCATGATCCCTCCTGCTGATCAGACAGCTGTGATGCAAGCACTAACATCGCACATGCAGGAACTTGTAGAAACTCAAAAGCAAATCGCCACAGCTGTCATCCAGTTGACGGAACAACTAAGAATGCAAGCCAGTCAACGGGTGCACGAATGCAACATCGAACCCCTCAGGGCTGACCTGGCTGCCTACCATCGGGATGTGGCTGCCATTCTGAGAAACCAGCAGGCCCTCCTTGCTGCAGTATTGCCCTTCCTAAGTCCACAGGGACTAGCCCCCGGGATGTCTGCGTCCATGTCTTCTAACACTGAGGTGTGTGTTGCCCCTTCACAACCAACAACAACAAGGACAGAGGAGGCAACACACACATCAGAAGAAGAAGACGTGGAACAGATAACCTTCACACGGAGGAGTACCCGGAAGCCCTAGTCCCTGCACCATGGCCTACTCTGACCAAGGTCCTGCGTTTAGTCAAAGCCCAGTTTCTGAACACCTACACTCAATGACTGTTTGGCAATCCACTGTTTGACTTGTCCACATTGCCAGTGAATGTCTCTCTCCTACAATTTGGTAATCCTGTCCCTCTGCACTGACACCTTCTATAGGCTCACCAAGAAATGATGCCCCAGAACGGACTCTGCCAAAATGTTGAATGGACAATTTGCACTACAACACCTGTAAATAAATCGCACTTGCTCACCTATTGTGTCTCTGTGTCATTTCACACTTCAACTGTGCAGTACCTAACTCCAAAGTGGCTGTGTGGCAACCCTGTTGAATCTCTATACTACTGTCCTGATGTCATATATTCAGATCCATCTGTGCATTGGCCAGGATTGCATCATAGCCCTACCATACTGAGGGAAATAACTGAGGAAGGAACTAAGCACACACAATCATGCTGTGTTGGTCAGAATGATGCACCATCTATTGCTATTCCAGAGAGCAAATGGTGTCTGGGAAATGTAGGCTCCATGCAAGACTTAAATAAGAATGGATGCCGCTTAATGTAATGAATCGTGTACAAATCACACTGCATTAACTTCCCTTACAGAGTAGGCTTCCATGAAGGAAATTCATGCTGCTTCAGTACACACATGATGTAGCTCAGCAATGAAAGCAGCAATACATGAGTGTGAACAACTCCTCATCTACAAAGATCTCCCTGAGCTTCACACTGCTGTCCGACCTAACAATTAACCCACATTGACATGTAATGAAGCACTCTTTGTGAAGTTGGACACATATCATAACAAAAGCTTGGTGTACAATGCACACTACCAATGGGGAGTCTCCCAATTTGAGGATACTTAACAAGTGAGCACACGGGTAGATGGGATGTTAAACATCCATTCCCAGGGGATGCTGAGCATAGGACACAAATGTCACACTAAATCATTCTGCAACATGGATGTCAAGGCCATGATAAAGTAGCACCTAACGCATCAAGTAAAGGGTTAACAAAATATTTATTTATATCTAGTACTACAAGAGGCAACTAAGGGAAAGGTACACCTACACTAATCTAACCTGACTACTAATAACCCACAACTGTCCCTATCTAACCTAAGCTAAACTTACTCTACACATGTAACGAAACGATCTAAACATCAACCCCCCACCCACCATTATGAGACAGGACACATGCAGGACAAAACATACTAACCTACACACATACTACACTATCCTAAACAAGCAGATAATTTTTTTTTTTTTTTGTTTTACATTTTTTTTGTTTTTTTGTTTTATTAAACATGAATCCCAACATTGCCCCCCACCCACCCACCCACACACAAATATTTGAGAAAAATAACAAGGACCCCCCACCCTCTTCCCTAACACTAACTAAGCTACATACCTATCCTAATCCTAATACTAATCCCCAAAGCCCAACTAACAGGAGAAAAAAAGGAAAGAGGTGAGAGGGGAGGGATAAAAGTTTAAGAGGGCAAACGAACTAGACGTTTGCACTCCTTAGTGTGCGCCTGATGTCGCGGACCCGGGTCTTTACATAGTTCATGTCATCAGTCAGGTTGCCCACCTTCCTCAAAAGTTTGTCCACTTTCTGGGACAATGCCTGGAAGGCTGCAGGGTCCACGGGAGGGTCTGTGGGGAGGGTTTGTGTGCCAGCAGAGGTCGAGCTAGTGGCAGCTGTTGGTGGGACATGTGACTGTCCTGCTGCCAGCACACGGCTGGGTCCAGGTCGTGCTGCATGCGGCGGGTCCATGGCAGCCGAAGTAGATGGGACCACTGGGCCAGACCTGGTGGCTGTGTCGTTGGTGGCTGTAGGTGGCACACTTGTTGGAGGCTGTGGTGTGGCCCACCACGCCCCGGAGGCCCTTTCGGAGTGATACCTGCGGCCCATCCGCCGATACCCAGACTGCACCTGCAGGATGTGCCTGTAACGGATGGCACGCCGCTCAAAATGGATGCGATCGGCCGCCCTCATGTTAGCAGCTGTGAAGAGAAAAGGCAGATATTTACCTTTGGCTTTGCATTGGGTGGGATAGCACAATGGGTTATTTGTACATTACTAGAAATGTATAGGTTGCAGCAATTGTCACAACATAGTTCACAGAAGGGCTCAGAGGAAGTACATGTGAAGCATGCATACATAAGGGCATATCACACCTAGAATATCCAGGTCTCTACATGATGGATGACATCACCCTACACTACTCATCCTAATCATCCCTACGGTTTTGTACATCATGGCTGCACCTCTTCCGCATACTTACTTCACTACATATGTCACTATATGTGATAACTATCACACTCCTCACTCTAAGCCATCTGGAATTGGTTGTGTGCTAAGATTGAACCAATGGGCTATAACCCAATGTCTACACTAGGGACCAGATGTAGGAAGATGGGAAATGGGACGAACAATCTGCAATGCAGAATGGGGTATCTGACACCGTCTGTGAGTTGCTATGGGGTTGCTAAGAGCCACCTCATTTACATCAATGATGTGGGTTGCAAGTTGCTCCACCTTTGCAACTATGGGCACTCACGGGGATGGAGGCCTGCTGGGAACAGCAGACCTCCATGTCCGTGACCGCTTGGAAATAACGCAGAACATGTTCCCCAAGTGTAGGCCGTTTACCTCAATGGGAAATGAGCAGCACTTAGAAATAAATTACGACAATTTCAATATTGAATAATTTAAGGCACTTAGGCCCGTATTTATATTTGTTGTTGCGCCGCATTTGCGTCACTTGTTGACGCAAAAGCCGCGCAAAATTGCAAATTCCAATTGTAATTTGTAAGTTTGCGCCGTTTTGGCGTCAAAAAGCTGGGCAAATGTGGTGCAAAAAAATTATAAATACGGGCCGCAGTGGTCCCAAGGACCACTGCCTGTTTTGTACAGGATTATTTTGGTACACTCGGAAAGGTGATGGGTTACAATGGGGACCCCTTACTGCTAGCAAGTGGGTTACCATCCACTTAAAGTGGATGATAACTGCGACTCACTTAGCAACCACAAACTCCATTGCAAATGGACTTGCATACCACTGTCAGTTGCAAATAGGACTGGAAAAAGCCTTCATATTTAGGATTAGGAATAAAATCTCCCATATATTTTCATGATCACCTAATACATTTCGGAATAGGAAACAGATGTTTGCAACTCACACACAATAATTATGAGTTTATCAACTTGTACACAGTTTGGCACATCTGGCCCTAGGTTCTGACTCACGACACAAAAGGTGTCAAGTAAGTGTGAGATACTGGTTGCTACAGTCCAAGGTAGCCGGTTTCACATTAACATCCCAGTCGTTGAGGGTGGTGTGGGAAGAACAACCACCAATCCCATGTGAAATGCACACCCAGGAGTGTATTGAACGTTCACCAAGTATGTGCCTTCACACACAAGACCTATGAATGGCTAGCAACACGTTGGACTTAGGCAAACATTGTGACATCCATGGACCACACATGTCACAATGATATGACTTTTGCCAACATGACATACTATCAGTGAGGCATGTTTTACTACACACACAGAGGAGGTGGAACACCCATTCTCATGATTCAACAGAACACATAGGCCATTGCACTCAAGTCACACACACTCCTAGTTCAGCTTGTGTAAGTACATGCCCCCGGAAGATCCAACCTACAGTGTGCACAGTCCATCCTCAACTAGGAAGATGCACTTTTCATCACAGCCATGTGCCTAAGCTATATGGGAGAATGTCAGTCTGATATGCAGACTCAGTTCATGTCAAGTCCCCGACCAAGTCTTACTTTGACCAGTGTATTCTAAGTAACTCATCCCATTCCCCATTGCGGCCCAACTGTAATGTCCTACAGCCCCTCAATCTCAGAGATGGCTAGGTGTTGCTTAACAGAAACATAAGTCCAATTTGATAGCACACTAACACGACAATGGCAATGAACGGCCAGCGCATCACATCATGATTTCTCTTGAACACACAGTAGTCCATTTTGCGTCATTGCCAAATAAATATATCAAATAGCACTCAGGCAACACTCACTGTAGGTATCGGGGTCGTCGAAGTGTGCCACCTCTCCCACGGTGTAAGGCTCTGGTCCACCTGTAAAGCATGACAGGAAGAATGTACTCAGACTGGGTGGACTGACAAAATAATTCTGTTACAATGACACTGTGAGAATATGACATGGTAATGATACACTTTCACACATGCTCATACTGCATGGATGAGTTTGTATTCAACATTAACATTGGATGATTCTCCTGCTACAGTTACACACCCTACTACACACATGCAGTGGCCAGGACAGTCAGGTGTCGTCCAAGTTTACTCACAATAATTATGCCCCGCCAATATTGTTATCCAAACATCTCAGCATGTGCATTCCAGAGAGACATCCAGACACTTGTTCCATGAGGACTGCATGACCACTCACAGTCAAACAGCCTGTGTGGACATGTTCAACACACAGCAACCACACACACATGTGACATATCTGTGGAAAACATATCTGACTTCATGTGACGTGTATAAAACACACATGTATATCATCATCATGGGATTCAAATCAGATTTCGAGCGATGGGGTCTACATATGTAGGTATGTTGTTTCGACATGACTTACTCATTGCCCATTATGACATGTAGAGTACAAATAGAGCCATTAACGTGTTGCTTGTCTGACACAAATGCTACACTACATTACATACAGCTACAGCCATCTGGTATGTGTAGAACAACTGAGCCATCTGACTGCTAGCATAGGTCTTCATACACATTGTGCAACACGTACACATTAGGGCACATATGTAAACATTAGTAAGGCAGCATTTGCATCATTGCATCACGCAGAGATGGGCCACACCTGCCAAATACAGATATATGTATTAAGTTTCTGCTGTTTGAGGGAGAAAAAGTGTAGCCAATTTGGGGATATCAATATATATTGACAAGGGCCTAGGTTTCCCTAGCATTACACATAGGCAGCTCCTTATCTAGCAGATTGGGTAACATTCATCACATGTTCACACACAGATTACTATCATGTCCATGTAATTGATTGCTACTCACCAACAGGGCCACCAATCCTGACTCCCAGGTGGTCCAGCAGGTCCTGTTCCCTCGTGATCAGATCGGCCCAGCGGTGTTTCAACTGATGGACATTCCGCATGGTCCCATGGACCCGGACCATGTGATGGCGCACCTTCTCCCAGCGAATTTTCCGGGCCTCCGTGTGATACCCCTGTATCACACGGCCCCCAGCCTCCAGCATCAGCGGGAGGAAATGGCACACTAGCCAGATAAATCCCCCCAATTCATCTTCGCCCATCCTGGACAGGCGAGGCCTCCCTGACATTATGACTGATGACTAACAGAAAAAATAAAGTAGGAAATGGGGAAAGGTAGAGGTGTGAAGTTAAGAAAAGGAGAAAATAGCCCAACTAACCCCAATAACTACCCTAGCCACAACAGACTCCCACAGACAATACAAACAAATACAGGAATGGACAAAACTAGACTTAACAGACTGAGACAATGATACACAACAATATTAGACTGAACAAAGTACAAAAGACAAGCTACACAGGACAACAAAGCAGTAATTCACAGGACAACACTCTTCACTGAACCACACAGTCTAGAAAAATCTGAGACTGAAAAGTGAAAGTGAAAGTCAACTTCCAATACAGATTTGGCAAACAGGATATCCTATTACATCACTTCCTGCATAAAATGGCCGCCGTTTTTTAATCGCGGTTTGCGTCGTATTTTCACGCATACATAATTTCGCGTCATTTTTTATGACGCATAATATTGCACATGCTGCTGAGTGTAAAAATATGATATGAATATTAATATTTATTTACTGTACGAGATGTCCAAAAATATGTGCATGTTGCGTCATTTTTTCCGACGCATACATGATGGGCGTCATATTTTATCCACCTACAGGAGTGCTAATGCTGCTGAGTGAAAAAATATGATATGAATATTAATATTCATTTACTGTACGAGATGTCCAAAAATATGTGCATGTTGCGTCATTTTTTCCGACGCATACATGATGGGCGTCATATTTTATCCACCTACAGGAGTGCTAATGCTGCAGAGTGAAAAAATATGATATGAATATTAATATTCATTTACTGTACGAGATGTCCGAAAATATGTGCATGTTGCGTCATTTTTTCCGACGCATACATGATGGGCGTCATATTTTATCCACCTACAGGAGTGCTAATGCTGCTGAGTGAAAAAATATGATATGAATATTGTGAGAAGGTAGCCTCTTTCTAGCCTTGTTACCCCCACTTTTGGCCTGTTTGTGAGTGTATGTCAGGGTGTTTGTCACTGTTTTCACTGTCTCACTGGGATCCTGATAGCCAGGCCTCAGTGCTTATAGTGAAAACACCATGTTTTCAGTATGGTTGTTATGTGTCACTGGGATCCTGCTAGTCAGGACCCCAGTGCTCATAGGTTTGTGGCCTATATGTATGTGTCACTGGGACCCTGTCACACAGGGCCCCAGTGCTCATAGGTGTGCATGTATATGTTCCCTGTGTGGTGCCTAACTGTCTCACTGAGGCTCTGCTAACCAGAACCTCAGTGGTTATGCTCTCTCATTACTTTTAAATTGTCACTAACAGGCTAGTGACCATTTTTACCAATTTACATTGGCTTACTGGAACACCCTTATAATTCCCTAGTATATGGTACTGAGGTACCCAGGGTATTGGGGTTCCAGGAGATCCCTATGGGCTGCAGCATTTCTTTTGCCACCCATAGGGAGCTCTGACAATTCTTACACAGGCCTGCCACTGCAGCCTGAGTGAAATAACGTCCACGTTATTTCACAGCCATTTTACACTGCACTTAAGTAACTTATAAGTCACCTATATGTCTAACCTTTACCTGGTAAAGGTTAGGTGCAAAGTTACTTAGTGTGAGGGCACCCTGGCACTAGCCAAGGTGCCCCCACATTGTTCAGAGCCAATTCACTGAACTTTGTGAGTGCGGGGACACCATTACACGCGTGCACTACATATAGGTCACTACCTATATGTAGCTTCACCATGGTAACTCCGAATATGGCCATGTAACATGTCTATGATCATGGAATTGCCCCCTCTATACCATCCTGGCATAGTTGGCACAATCCCATGATCCCTGTGGTCTGTAGCACAGACCCTGGTACTGCCAAACTGCCCTTCCTGGGGTTTCACTGCAGCTGCTGCTGCTGCCAACCCCTCAGACAGGCAGCTGCCCTCCTGGGGTCCAGCCAGGCCTGGCCCAGGATGGCAGAACAAAGAACTTCCTCTGAGAGAGGGTGTGATACCCTCTCCCTTTGGAAAATGGTGTGAAGGCAGGGGAGGAGTAGCCTCCCCCAGCCTCTGGAAATGCTTTGTTGGGCACAGATGTGCCCAATTCTGCATAAGCCAGTCTACACCGGTTCAGGGACCCCTTAGCCCCTGCTCTGGCGCGAAACTGGACAAATGAAAGGGGAGTGACCACTCCCCTGACCTGCACCTCCCCTGGGAGGTGTCCAGAGCTCCTCCAGTGTGCTCCAGACCTCTGCCATCTTGGAAACAGAGGTGCTGCTGGCACACTGGACTGCTCTGAGTGGCCAGTGCCACCAGGTGACGTCAGAGACTCCTTGTGATAGGCTCCTTCAGGTGTTAGTAGCCTTTCCTCTCTCCTAGGTAGCCAAACCCTCTTTTCTGGCTATTTAGGGTCTCTGTCTCTGGGGAAACTTTAGATAACGAATGCATGAGCTCAGCCGAGTTCCTCTGCATCTCCCTCTTCACCTTCTGATAAGGAATCGACCGCTGACCGCGCTGGAAGCCTGCAAACCTGCAACATAGTAGCAAAGACGACTACTGCAACTCTGTAACGCTGATCCTGCCGCCTTCTCGACTGTTTTCCTGCTTGTGCATGCTGTGGGGGTAGTCTGCCTCCTCTCTGCACCAGAAGCTCCGAAGAAATCTCCCGTGGGTCGACGGAATCTTCCCCCTGCAACCGCAGGCACCAAAAAGCTGCATCTCCGGTCCCTTGGGTCTCCTCTCAGCACGACGAGCGAGGTCCCTCGAATCCAGCGACACCGTCCAAGTGACCCCCACAGTCCAGTGACTCTTCAGCCCAAGTTTGGTGGAGGTAAGTCCTTGCCTCACCTCGCTGGGCTGCATTGCTGGGAACCGCGACTTTGCAAGCTTCTCCGGCCCCTGTGCACTTCCGGCGGAAATCCTGTGTGCACAGCCAAGCCTGGGTCCACGGCACTCTAACCTGCATTGCACGACTTTCTAAGTTGGTCTCCGGCGACGTGGGACTCCTTTGTGCAACTTCGGCGAGCACCGTTTCACGCATCCTCGTAGTGCCTGTTTCTGGCACTTCTCCGGGTGCTACCTGCTTCAGTGAGGGCTCTTTGTCTTGCTCGACGTCCCTTCTCTCTGCAGGTCCAATTTGCGACCTCCTGGTCCCTCCTGGGCCCCAGCAGCGTCCAAAAACGCCAAATGCACGATTTGCGTGTAGCAAGGCTTGTTGGCGTCCATCCGGCGGGAAAACACTTCTGCACGACTCTCCAAGGCGTGGGGGATCCATCCTCCAAAGGGAAAGTCTCTAGCCCTTGTCGTTCCTGCAGTATTCACAGTTCTTCAGCCTAGTAAGAGCTTCTTTGCACCAACCGCTGGCATTTCTTGGGCATCTGCCCATCTCCGAGCTGCTTGTGACTTTTGGACTTGGTCCCCTTGCTCCACAGGTACCTTCAGACAGGAATCCATCGTTGTTGCATTGCTGATTTGTGTTTTCCTTGCATTCTCCCTCTAACACGACTATTTTGTCCTTAGGGGAACTTTGGTGCACTTTGCACTCACTTTTCAGGGTCTTGGGGAGGGTTATTTTTCTAACTCTCACTATTTTCTAATAGTCCCAGCGACCCTCTACAAGGTCACATAGGTTTGGGGTCCATTCGTGGTTCGCATTCCACTTCTGGAGTATATGGTTTGTGTTGCCCCTATTCCTATGTTTCCCCATTGCATCCTATTGTAACTATACATTGTTTGCACTGTTTTCTAAGACGATACTGCATATTTTTGCTATTGTGTATATATATCTTGTGTATATTTCCTATCCTCTCACTGAGGGTACACTCTAAGATACTTTGGCATATTGTCATAAAAATAAAGTACCTTTATTTTTAGTATAACTGTGTATTGTGTTTTCTTATGATATTGTGCATATGACACTAAGTGGTACTGTAGTAGCTTCACACGTCTCCTAGTTCAGCCTAAGCTGCTCTGCTAAGCTACCATTATCTATCAGCCTAAGCTGCTAGACACCCTATACACTAATAAGGGATAACTGGGCCTTGTGCAAGGTGCAAGTACCCCTTGGTACTCACTACAAGCCAGTCCAGCCTCCTACAAATATTAATATTCATTTACTGTACGAGATGTACGAAAATATGTGCATGTTGCGTCATTTTTTCCGACGCATACATGATGCGCATACATGAAACGTACAGGAATGCACATGCTGCTGAGTCAAATCTGAAATATGATGTAACTTATATTTTGCTGTCTAAATCTGTGAAATTTTTGTATACATTCAGATTTGACTCTGCATTCTGTGCACTCATGTACGTGACCAAAATATGACACCCATGCTGTATGCGTAGAATTATGATCAAATCTTTTTGTTACGTCTTCATGTTTTTAACTTGGGGAAGGTGATTTGTCAGGGTCAAACGGGGCAATGTGATACACATTTGTGTTTGGATATGCCACATGTCCATTGTTGTATGTATGGCAGGCATTCACACAGTAATGGTGTGGATACGTTACATAATGTCTTTTCCATATTTGTCAACATATTTGTGGCAATTGCTGATGGCTGTTTGGAAATGATGGATGGGATACCATGATGTATTCCTTCTCCAAATTTGGTCCACACTTATGATGGTGATGCTTTTATCTGGAGTCCTAACAGGGAGTGCAATGGTCACTTACAGTTATTATGGGGCTAACCATGTCCTAGCCTCATTTTGTGTTTGTGCTTTGTGTTCTACTCTTGACATGTAGGCCACACATGTACCTTATGCATGTGTTTGGCTCACAAGTACAGGATTTGTGTATGTTTGTGGGACCGTAGAAGTGGACTTAGGCCCCCAGCACCCTAGGATTTGACCATCCTGATTAGTTACAGTATCCATGGCTTGGCTTAATATTTTATGGGAAACCTGCAGCAGCAGGCTAATGTAAGGCCATATGGTATGTATGACTGTTGACCATTCATTCATCTCATTAGCCCATTAGAAGTTTGCAGTAATGATGATTTTGAGCTGACATGCCTACCATTTCCCAATGACTATGTTTGGAAGACTCTGAGCGTTCCTGATGTTCTGGGGAATATTCTTTAGTGGGTGTCTGTGTCCCTTTCTGCATTAACTGGTTAAGTGGCATGTCACATTCTTCCTGCTAGGTTCAAACTGGGACCCGACTGTGATGGTCTACTTTCAATAATTTGGTTGATTGTATGACATATGTGTACATGTGTGTTGGTATGTGGATCCACTATCACCTGTCTGGGTGTATGTTGTCACTGTGACATCCAGGTCTCCTCCTGAGTTAGTGGCAGCTAATGTTGTCCCAATTGTGTTTTGCTCATATCACCCACTGGAGAGAAGCCATTGATGACATGGTGACGTACACATGGATGGTCCCACCCTGTCTCTGACCACATGTGATGTGACTTTCACATGATCTACTTTTTTTGTCTGGGTGCAAGACTGTCTCAGGTGTTTTGATGTAGCATGTGGATTTGCCACATTTGTACTCATGTGGGCCTCTGTGTATGGCAATGTATCATGTCACATCCTACCCTCTGTGCATACAATTGAAATGTTCTTTTTTGTTGTGATGATTGTTATGGCATTGTTGGTCAAGGAGACCACATTCTTCGTCAGCATTTTATAAGTAAAGGTGCTCAGTAATGCATGGACCAAAGCATGATGTGGTGTTTGATATCTGTGTTTATTTACAATAGTGTAATACAGGTGATTATTATACATTAAGCAAAAAAATTATTTACAAGCTGCTGGCGCCTACGCTGTCCTGCTGCCGTGTTGGGTTGTCCCCCCTCCTGTTGCGGGCCAGCATCCTCCTCTTCGTCATCCTCAGGCATGCCTGGGTCCAGTTCAAGGAGGGGAATGTTCCTCTGGACACATATATTGTGCAATATGGCACAAGTGAGGATGATTTTGCACACCATCTCTGGGGAATAGAGTAGGCTCCCGCCAGTGATGTCAAGGCAGCGGAACCTAGACTTTAGGATCCCAAAGGTCCTCTCCACAATGCTGCGGGTCCTCTTGTGGGCGTCATTGTATGCCCGCTCTGCAGCAGTGATTGGGTTCCCGAATGGTGTCATCACCCAAGGCTGGATGCCATACCCCTGATCAGCTGAAAGAGAAAGAGAATGGATTGAATTAGATGTAGGAGGCAGTGTTGTACGGATCTTTGATGGCTGTAGTTGTCTTGTGTTGTCTGTGACTCTTTTGTGTACTAATGTTCCAACCTATGGTTGTTATTGAAAACTTTGCTTTGATATATTTTCCCTTGGCTGAGCAAGTGTTTGTTGGCTAACCGTTTGTCAGAAGGACTGTTTTTGTTGTTGCAGTAGAGTGTTCCCTCCCTAGCATTGTGACTAGTGATACAGTTGTCTGTGTGTCCTCACTGGGGGTGTGATGTTAGTTCCATGCCGAGTTAAAACGTGAAAGTGTATTTGACACCTTCATGTGTATGAGCCCAGGCCATCCCATACCTTTTGACTTATGCATTGTATTAGTGTACAGGTTATTTTGAGACTTCCAATCTGTAAAGTGACATTTGGCCAACCACACTCATTGATGTCTTCACATTAGGCTGTGGATTAAATTCCAATGTGTGACAGGTTAAATGTTGACTTCTGACACATGGCTAGTGATGTGAGTACCTCAGTGTGTTCCTGGCTAGGTGTTGCTATTGTGGTGTATGTGTTGTTTGTCCTAGAGGGTTTGTGTGCGGTGTGTGTATGGGTTTGTTTTTTGTCCTTACCAACAAGTAGTCCATTGCCATAGCGTCCATCCTGGAAGTGTTGGTTGATGGTGGAGTGACGGAAGATGAATGCGTCATGTACACTCCCAGGATATTTGGCCACGATGTTGGTGATCAGTCCTTGGTGATCGACTATGGCCTGCACGTTGATTGAATGTGTGTGCTTCCTGTTGCGGTAGAGGTGTTCTGAATCAGCAGGTGGCACAAGGCGTACGTGTGTGCAGTCGATTGCACCAAGGACGTGCGGGAAGCCACTGATGGCGTAGAACCCCTGTTTTATTTTCTGCTGCTTCTGCAGTGTGTTAGGGAAGCAGATATGGCGGGGTGTCAGGCGAATGATGGCATCCAGGACTTTAGGCAGGAATGCAGAGAATGATGGTTGGGAAATTCCACCAACCAGGGCACCAGTTGTCTGAAAGGAGCCACTTGCCAGCAGGTGTAGTACGGCAAGCAGCTTTGTTTCAGTTGGGATAGTGCGGGGTGTCACTAAAGTGGGGGCCAACTGTTGTTCGATATTTGCCAGCAGCTGCTGAATGGCCTGCCAGTTCAACCGGTACCTCTGGATGATGTCCCGTTCCATGAGGCCATGCAGGGTTGTTCTTGGGCGGAATATCCTGTCCTGCCTTCTGCACTGTCTTTGGGGTCCCTGCTGTTGTTGTTGTAGCTGCTGTTGTTGCTGCAGGGCTCTGCGTCTACGTGCACGTTGAAGAAAAAGCACCTCCATAGCTCCCTGTTGCTGCTCTGCTGCTCTGTTGTTTGTTCTGTGTGTTCTGCTTAAGTACAGGTGTGTTTGCCCCATTTTAACGCCTGCCCTGACCCAGGCGTTAAAATTTAACGCTATTCGTGCTTTGCGTCATTTTTTTGCGCCGCCTACGGCCCGGGAGACATTTTTGCCCGGAAGCATAAATACGACGCACCGCTGTATGCGTGGGTTTTTGGACGGGAACGCCTACCCTGCATGTCATTAACGCAGGGCGGGGTGCCGCTTCCAAAAACTCACGCACATAGCGCCATTCCCCTTGTGCGCCGCATCGGGCGTCAGGGTATAAATATGGGGCATCGTTTGCGCTGAATGTGCGTCAAAATTTTTGACGCACATTCGGCGCAACCGGAGTATAAATATGGCCCCTAATCGCCCTATTTATTTTAATCTATGCATTTGTGACCATTGTCACGCACTAAGTATGCATCACGATCAATCACTATCCAGAAATCGTTCTCAAACAACTTTAACATGGTGGTACTTAAAAAAACATCTGTAGTCGTGAAACTAAAACAGCAATCTCACAGGGATGACAAGGGGACGGAGGTGTAGAACAGGGGCTAATTTTACTTGATTGCATTAGGACTCACAGCAACCTTAATACATATCTGGCTTCACAGGGCTAAAATGTACAAGTTTTTCTCCACTGTGAAGTTATGAGTAGGAACAGAGAAAAGAATGAATCACATTGAAGAAACAGTCACCTTGCATTGTTTTATCCTAGAGACATAGCAACCGGTATACTTATTTTTTTTTTACATAATATTCATTATGCACTCTCCGTAGAGGGGAAGATTTTCATACTGGGGGAACGTGTCATCCTTGCCATTTCTGACTTTCCTCATTGTGCTGTTCCTTTAGTGGGGGGTTGACATCCTTAAACACCTAAGAGGTATTCTGCATTGACCTAAATTCTCCACAGCAGGGTAAAAGGCTCTGCTGGACCAAAGTGCACTCATAGTGCGTATGTGTAACAATCTGGTGGAAATTGATTTAATATGCAGGCTCACAAGCCTTTTTACTTTTGAGTATAACCAATTCTGGTCCCCATAACTGTTGCTGCCATTTCCTTCTAAGTGAATCTATGGTTGTGCTTACAGACTGTATGCATGAATAAGTTGTGCTGTTTAATCGAGGTTCTGTTCTAAGTGTGAGCGCATACATTTTGTACTAATACTTTCCTCATATGTAATCATACTTATATTTTGATATATTGATCGTTATATATTAATTGTATATTAACTCGAAAATTGTGACCTACTTAATGGCTGCCAACAAGCAATAGGCCTATATTTGTTTTATTATGTCAAGCTAATGTCATGATGAAATAATTCTGTCTCTCTAAGAGTGTGTTCTTTGCTAAAATAAATGCTGAAATAAAATGTGTATTTTGTGGTCTCTGCTAGGCTGAAGCAGATGCAAGGTCACTGAGCAATGTTATCTGTACAAAATGTTTCCAGTGTGTTCTGTTTTCTAGCTTCAATTCCGTAGCCTAACAGACTTCATTCTTTGTATTGGAATATTTTGCTTGCAGTTATGTTTCTAACTTATGTTCTTTCCTCGAGGGAGAAATGTTTCCATATTTTGTAATCACTATCCTGTGACAACATAGTCAGGAGATGTCGAACAATGGGTCCACAGATGCAATGGGAGAAGAGGGTGTACAAGCTACAAGTGTATTAGTTTGAGTTTCGTCAATGGAATAAAAGCAAATAGAAGAGCTTCGAGCTAACATTTTTTATAATTTTGATATCTGTTAAGGTTCTGATTGGACATAATTTTCTCACCTTATGTTCTAAACCAATTGTTGGGTTTTAACAAGTTTAATTTAATGTTCAGTCACCATTGTTTCGGAGTTCATTCTTCTTTGGGATATTCATGTATCCTGAGCTCCAGAGATCTTACTTTTATGATCTGTCACTTTGGCATTTCATGCTTTGCCAGTTAGTCTACTGACATGCTGGTGTTTATTATCTTCTGAGTTTACTATGTCTGTTCATTACTGAACAAATGCTTTGATGGTTTAGTATTCTTACAGTCCAAATTCTAAACTATACCCCTCACACCTTGTTCCTGTTTCAATGCTGATGTCTGATGTTGCTGTAACCCCGATGAAGTAGACGTTGCTGAATACCTTAGTCATAGGGTAAATGTATGAACTGTGTATTGTTATTTGTCTTTTGTTTTTCAGGTACCAACTTCTAATATTACAATAGTGTTGCTATTTTTGATAGTGCCTTAGCTAGATGTTTTCTAAATTCATCTCACTAAATTTTTTTACATAAAGTCGAACATGTTAATGCTAATTACTGGTTAGTGAGGTGTTACTCTCATATTCCTGAATGGTTATTGATTTTCTAAGTTTCCTATTTCAATGCATTCAATTTCTCTTGCACAGATTCTATTGCTATGGTTCTGTGTAATAACTATTGAGATATTATGTTTATCTGCACTGATTAAGCTTAGATTAATACGCCAACTAAATCAGCCTTTATTGTTTCTCTACACGTATCATTTGAGTTTGAGAATTATTTTCATGACTCTAGCATTGTTAATATAGGAAGAATTAACCTTTAACTTCTTCAGAAATTGGTTTGGTTATTGACGTAGTAACTGATTATTATATGCTTAATTAACATTATTTATGGCGTATTTACTGTGACGTTTTCTTTAAAGCGGAAATGGTTTGGTTCAGCGACCTAGAACATCAAATCCGCTATCTAGTCTGTTATGACTAAAATGTAGCAAAGATTTCCGCTTTAGCACAAGCACCCCCCATGTTGCACCGGTTGGGCTTCTCTTCTTCAGTGTTAACACCATTCTTGCTTCTTTCCATGGAGAAACTCCATTGCTTATCACCTTTATTGCCCAATGACAGCTTCAGCCTTGTATGTTTTAAGGGCTGAAATCCATATTAGGGCAACAGGTCTGCATGGGTGCAGTGCACTTACTAAAATTAGTCTGACTGCCAGTTCGTCCAGTGGCAAAAGCAACATTAAAACCGATCTTGGATTTCAGGCTTTTGACTTTCCAATCCACAATCTTTAGCCCATCTGTTGCTCTACTCCTTACATTTTGAAAGCAGGAAGTCTCTAGCTGGCTTGGTTTATGATGTCAGAAGTATAGGAGGGTATCTATCTATCTATCATCTATCTATCTATCTATCTATCTATCTATCTATCTATCTATCTATCTAACTGTGGCAATCCTCAATGCATAGTTATGGTTAGGACTACATTTCCATAAGGAATTTATTTTTTTGGATTGTTAATAACTTTGACACCATTTGGCGAACCTTCAAGACACATTCCGACAAATCTCATCCATTTCAGCTTCCTTCTGGAAGTTTAGGGGGGATCTGTAGAGGGGGCAGAGAATAAGGTTTACCAAAAAACACACCCCATTCCACTCTATGCCACTTCATGCTAGTCCACTCTATGCCAATCTACTCTATGCCACTGTACTCTACTGTCTCACTGAACACCACTGTACTCTATAATACTCTGCTCCACACCACCCCTCTCTACATCACTCCTTTCTATAGTATTCCACTGAGCGCCACTCCACTTTTGGCCACTCCAAACTTCTCTTATCTACTCTATGCCACTCCACTCTACAGTACTCTACTGCATGCCACTGCGCTCAATGCTACTCTACTCTCTGCCACTCCACTCTATGCCACTTTACGGTATTGCTCTGTATGCCATTTCCCTCTACGCCACTCCACTCATTATTCCTCCACTATCTGCCACTCCACTCTACTTCACTCCTCTCAACCCTACACCACTCTATACAGCTTAACTCTATGCCACACCTCTGTATATTATTACACTGTGCAGCCCTCCTCTCTGTGGCACTCCCCTCTATGTCAATCCACTCCACACTATTCCACTCTATGGCACTCCACTCTACTCTATTCATTTGCATGCTACACCACACTATCCACTCCACTCTATGCCACTCCACCCTATGTTATTCCACTGTATGCCACTCCACTCTACAACACTTCATTCTATGCCAATCCACTCAATGGTATTTCCACTCTTCACCACTCCTCCCATTCTATGGTACTCCACTCTAACCAACTCCCCTCCATCTCACTCCACTGCACTTCGCTTTACAACACTCCACTTAACTCCACTCTACACCCCTCCATTGTACCACACAATAGTCCACTCTTTAGCACTCCACTGTACAACGGTGTACTCGTCTACGGAAGTGTAGGGCACTCTGCTTTACTCTATGCACTATACAACACTGTACGCCACTCTATGCAACTCCCTCTATGCCACTTCACCCTACTTTACTGTACTCCACACTATGACATAATACTCCACTCTACTCTACAGTACTCTACTACGCCACTCTATACCACTCCACTCTATACTACTCTAGAACATGAGAGTGGAGAAAAGAAGGAGCAGTATCAGCAAGTAAAGGTAGTGACACCACGGGTTTGCCTGTGGTTAGGACCTACCTCCAACTATCTGCATGCATCCAACACCCTGGTGTACATAGTCTTCAGCCGTGGGGAGCAGGGGGCTAGATGTATGGTCTAGCCTGTGGCAAACCTCTGCATCCAGTGTCCCTCAGCCAGTCAACCTCCCTGCATGCGTCCTTTGACCTTGCCCAGCATGGTGCTAGCTGGATGGCCTACCCCCATTTGTGCCCCCCCAATCTGCCGCAAGCAGCCTTTGACCATGTGCAGGGGGGTTAGAGCAGGGCTTATCCTGCACCCAAGCCCTTAACTCAAACCTCAGTTGGCAGTCTACCCCGCTGCACAAAGCCTTCAGCCATGAACAGTGTGGGGTTGGCTGCAGGGCCTTTCCTGTGGCCAGGCCCAGGGCCTCCCTCCCAAATGCAGCTAGCCTCTGCTACACATAGTGAAACTTGCACAATGCTGCTATACAGCTCCCACAGGAGTACAGGGTTATCTCATGGGAGGGCCGCACTGGTTCCCATGGGAGTCCAGCGGTACTGGAGGTATGAATTGTTTTTATTCTTTTGGCCTGGGGTCCCTCTGTATCCCCATAGATGTTCCAGAAGGGCAGGTTATCCCTCACACAACCCTTATATGTACTTTTGTTTTATTAAGTTCATCTAACAGGGGCCGAGAAAAAGATTCCATTATAAATCAGATCTCTCAATTTTGTTATATTTAGGTACAGTGGGACTCCTGCAGGATCAGTCCTCCAGATCTACGATTCTTAACTGCTTCTTGACTACCCTGAGCAAATTTCTTCAAAATGACTGAACAGATTCACATCAAATAATAAAAAACACACTTTCTGAGTAAAGGTATAACCTTCTTCTGAATGTGGTGTAATCCCGTTCAGCTGTTTTTTCTGCATCACTTCTTACATTTTTAGAGAGCCCTCCTTTTTTGACTCCTGCTTGACAAATCACCCCGAAACGTTCCAGGAAGGAGATGAAGAGGGGGCAATTGTTTTGAAATTTACAAGTAGATCCATCAAATGGCACCACAGTTATTAGTAAACCCTGGTTTAAGTGCAGTTTGAGGATGAAGTGGCCAAGATACACAAAAGTGTTAACATTTTCAAACCCATTTGGTACCTTCTTGTAAAGCAAGTATCTCATAAAATACTGATTTACCCCAAACCATGAAATGCCAGAATTCTGAGTAAAGTTCTACATTCATGCCAAGGCTGTGAAAATCTTTTCTAAATGTTTTGCTGTAGCAGTGGCAGGAACCATTGTGTTAAGAGGCACCTTGAGAAGGAAGATTTCAGGTTAGAAATGCTGGAGCTACACAATAAAACAATTTCTGTTTTAACATAGGACAACTCATGCCTAGGCATTTTGTAAGTAAATACAATGATTAAGGGACTACAAAGAGGTATATATACATGTAAGTTTTTTGTGTCAACCTGATATTTGCTGTGTTCATATCTTATTTAATTGGTTATGCAGCAGCACAGTTTAGCTGAAAGGTGTGGTTCAGGGAAGGTAGAACCGATAACCTCACTAACTATAGAACTAACATGTTTCATGACATAACCAGTTATCTTGTGCTAACTTCTCCACAAGCAACAAATGGGCATCTGCTTTGTCCTTTTTTATCATAGCTTATTGTGTTAACTTATTGTTTTCCTCAATCTTCTTTCCTTGAGATCTATGGGTTGTCACAACTTTTTCTAGTGTGAGTGGCAGCCACATAGTCTTTGGGGAATGTGTGATTCATGCTGTCTAACAATCATGCAGAGAGAAAAGCTTTGCTCCAACATTATAATCAAGCAGAGAGAAAAGCTTCATATGGGTGCTAAAGAGGGCAACACATCTTTTTGACCGATCCCTTAATTTCCCCTGTAGGAAAGTACCATTTTGCCTGGCATGTTACCCCCATTTTCACTGTATGTATGTTTGTTTTTGCCTATGTGTCACGGGGATCCTGCTAGTCAGGACCCCAGTGCTCATAATGTATGTCCTGTATGTGTTCCCTCTGTGGTGCCTAACTGTATCACTGAGGCTCTGCTAACCAGAACCTCAGGGTTTATGCTCTCTCTGCTTTTAAAATTGTCACTACAGGCTAGTGACTAATTTTACCAATTCTCATTGGCACACTGGAACACCCTTATAATTCCCCTGTATATGGTACCTAGGTACCCAGGGTATTGGGGTTCCAGGAGATCCCTATGGGCTGCAGCATTTATTTTGCCACCCATAGGGAGCTCTGACAATTCTTACACAGGACTGCCACTGCAGCCCAAGTGAAATAACGTCCACATTATTTCACAGCCATTTTCACTGTACATAAGTAGCTTATAAGTCACCTATATGTCTAACCCTCTTTTGGTGAAGGTTGGGTGCCAAGTTACTTAGTGTGTGGGCACCCTGGCACTAGCCAAGGTGCCCCCACATTGTTCAGGGCAAATTCCACGGACTTTGTGAGTGCGGGGACACCATTACACATGTGCACTACATATAGGTCAATACCTATATGTAGCGTCACCATGGTAACTCTGAACATGGCCATGTAACATGTCTAGGATCATGGAATTGTCACCCCAATACCATCCTGGTATTGGGGTGACAATTCCATGCATCCCCGGGTCTCTAGCACAGAGGTACTACCCTGGGTACTGCCAAACTTGCTTTCCAGGGTCTCCACTGGAGCTGCTGTCAACCCCTCAGACAGGTTTCTGCCCCCCTGGGGGCTGGGCAGCCTGGTCCCAGGAAGGCAGAACAAAGGATTTCCTCTGAGAGAGGGTGTTACACCCTCTCTCTTTGGAATTAGGTGTGAATGGCTGGGGAGGAGTAGCCTCCCCCAGCCTCTGGAAATGCTTTGATGGGCACAGATAGTGCCCTCTCTGCATAAGCCAGTCTACACCGGTTCAGGGATCCCCCAGCCCTGCTCTGGCGCGAAACTGGACAAAGGAAAGGGGAGTGACCACTCCTCTGACCAGCACCTCCCAGGGGAGGTGCCCAGAGCTCCTCCAGTGTGTCCCAGACCTCTGCCATCTTGGATACAGAGGTGTTGGGGCACAATGGACAGCTCTGAGTGGCCAATGCCAGCAGGTGACGTCAGAGACCCCTCCTGATAGGTTCTTACCTCTCTCAGAAGCCAATCCTCCTCTGAGGGCTATTTAGGGTCTCTCCTGCGGGCATCTCACAAGATAACGAATGCAAGAGCTCACCAGAGTTCCTCTGCACTTCCCTCTTTTACTTCTGCCAAGGATCGACTGCTGACTGCTTTGGGACGTCTGCAAAACCGCAACAAAGTGGCAAGACAACTACCAGCAATATTGTAGCTCCTTATCCTGCCAGCTTTCTTGACTGTTTCCTGGTGGTGCATGCTCTGAGGGCTGTCTGCCTTCACCCTGCACTGGAAGCCAAGAAGTAATCTGCCGTGGGTCGACGGGATCTTCCCCCTGCTAACGTATGCACCAAACTTCTGCATCACCGGTCCTCTGGGTCCCCTCTCATCCTGACGAGCGTGGTCCCTGGAACACAGTCCAAATTTGGTGGAGGTAAGTCCTTGCCTCCCCACACCAGACAGTAATCCTGTGTACTGCGTGATCTGCAGCTGCTTGTGCTTCTGTGCACTTTTCCAAGACTTCCTTTGTGCACAGCCTAGCCCAGGTCCCCAGCACTCTGTTCTGCATTTCCCAACTCGCTGAGTTGGAGTCCGATGTCGTAGGACCCTCCTTAGTGACTCTGAGTTGACCGCTGTCCTCAGATCTTCTAAGTGCCTGTTCCAGTACTTCTGCGGGTGCTGCCTGCTTCTGTCGGGGCTCTCTGAGTTGCTGAGCGCCACCTCTGTCTCCTCCTCCAAGGGGTGACCTCCTGGTCCTTCCGGGGCCTTAGCAGCACCGAAAATCCTCAACCGCAACTCTTGCAGCTAGCAAGGCTTGATTGCAGTGTTTCTGTGTGGAAAGAACTCTGCATCCTCCAGCACACCGTGGGACATCTTCTGACCAAAGGAGAAGTTCCTGGCACCTTCCGTTTTTTGCAGAATCTTCGGCTTCTTCCACCCAGAGGCAGCCCTTTTGCACCTTCATTCGGGGTTTAGTAGGCTCCTGCCCCCCCTGGACACTTGCGTGACTCTTGGACTTGGTCCCCTTCCTTTACAGGTCCTCAGGTCCAGGAATCTGTCTTCAGTGTTTTGCTGGCAGTTGTTGTTCTTGCAGAATCCCCTATCTCGACTATACAGTCTTTCTGGGGTAGTAGGGTAACTTTAGTCCTACTTTTCAGGGTCTTGGGGTTGGGTATCTTGGACACCCTTAGTGTTTTCTAACAGTTCCAGTGACCCTCTACAACCTACCATATGCCTGGGGTCCATTCGTGATTCGCATTCCACTTTTGGAGTATATGGTTTGTGTTGCCCCTAGGTCTATTCCTACCTATTGCATTATTTTGTGATTCTACATTGTTTGCACTACTTTTCTTACTGTTACATACCTGATTTTGGTTTGTGTACATATAATTTGTGTATATTACTTACCTCCGAAGAGGCGGTATCCCCTGAGATACTTTTGGCATATTGTCACAAAAATAAAGTACCTTTATTTTTAGTAACTCTGAGTATTGTGTCTTCTTGTGATATAGTGCTGTATGATATAAGTGGTATAGTAGGAGCTTTGCATGTCTCCTAGTTCGGCCTAAGCTGCTCTGCTATAGCTACCTCTATCAGCCTAAGCTGCTAGAACACCTCTATTCTACTAATAAGGGGTAACTGGACCTGGCGCAAGGCGTAAGTACCACAAGGTACCCACTATAAGCCAGGCCAGCCTCCTACATCCCCTGCAAGGATCAAAATTAAAATTAGAAAATTTAATATTACCTGCTGGCTGTCGACGCAGTGTATCTATGGGTCAGCTACAGTTTCCATTGTTTCCATTAAAAAGGCAATTTTGGATGTGCCTATTCATTTGGACCCCATGAACACAGCTGTACCAAATATGCCACTTTTAGCATGTGGGGCTGAGTTCAACATTTGAATTTGCATTCAGGTGACCACAGGTTAACAGAGGTTTCCTAAAAGATGCATTTTTCCATTTTTGCTCCCAAAAGAAATGTTTACTTGCAGCTACATGTAAAAACACACAGAAATGATTTATGTCAGACTTGGCATATGAGTGCAACTGTTTGATGTAGATATGCTAAGTGATCTCTTTAGATATTAGCATTTAAATGAATGAATGGTGGGTATAATAAGGTTAATACTTTGGAATAACTTGACCATTTGAAACTGCTATTTCAGTCAAAGATATCTGATTTTTTTTCAAGGAATGTGATCTGATAAAAGAGTTCAATGTCTGCCATCATGAAAATCTTGATTTTTACCACTGTGGAAAAAAATCCACAGCACAGTTGAAGCACTATTAAATGTACCCATCCCCTAGAAGGGACACTCAGAGCCATGGGAAAAAGGGAACAAAAACTGAAAAATAATGATTTTATCCCAGTAAAATTGTGATTGTGTATTTGTAAATAGGCACAAAAAAACATGATTTTCTCAAACACCTCAATGTTTAAAAAGAGAAAACCAAGAAGGCTACTTTTGTGGGAAGGTCTAGGTAATTTTCATATGTGAGAGGCTGCTCAGTCTGGCTGCAAGTTGAGCCCTGGGGTATACCCCGGCTGTACACACCCAGAGATAATGCACAGCAAGGAACGAGTACATGGCAGGTGAATGCAGTACAACAGATAAAAACCTGATGAAATTCAATGAAAAAACAAGGTTAAACATTAGTTAAGGTTCAGCTAACACAAGCCTGAAACAGCCCTGAAATGCACTAGTAATGGTGCACAAAAGAAGTGTGAACGCTCCCTTACTGAATGTGAAAAGGAAATCAGTCTTTGTGCATATTACCTCAAGTTTGCTTAAATGGCATTTATGGGGAAAGGTCCTTGAACTGGTGTGCATCTGGTTGGGAGCAACATATTAAAATAGCTGGGCACATATTTAGGGCATTTGCCAATTTTGATAGGGTAAATGCTTCAGTCAAGGAGCTTTTGGAAGGGCTGGGAGATGAAAGGTCAATTTCCCAGCTCCTACCAGGCTAGATCTAAGTACGTTCTTGGCATTCAGAGAGAACAAAGTAACCTCCCAGATTTCCATTCTGCAACAAGCTTCTTTGACTGGTGAGAAAGTGAGGAGTTAGAGAAAGAGAAAGAAACTCAGGGTGAGGGGTGGATGATTGGATAATTAGATTGAATCTCAAAGATGTCTACTTTTTTATCAGATTGCTTTTAATGAGTTTAAAGGTGAACCCTGGGCACATATAGTGCACAGTACCTGGGGACTTATAACTAAATTAAATAGTCCAATTGGGTATGATCCATTGTTACCATGTTTAAAGGGAGAGAGCATATGCACTTAAGCACTGGTTAGCAGTGGTAAAGTGGGCAGAGTCTAAAAAACATGCAAAAATGAGGTCAGAAAGAGAGGAGGAGGAAGGCAAAAAGTCTGGGGATGACCCTGCAGAAAGGCAATTACCAACAATTACTGACACGTGTTAGCGGATGAGCAATCAGAAAAAGAATAAACCAACAGTATAACCCAATGTAGGTACCGGGTGTTCTCACCTACTCCTTCCTTCTTTCCCTTCTCACTGGTGAGTATCACATCCTTCAAAGATGTATAACTTTCCATACTTTTCGGTTGTGACATTTTAGGTATATTAGAAGTAGGAAAAGGTTTTTGGGGAAGACAAACACAGGAAGTTTGCATGGTTCAGCTTCTTTCTGATATTCCTGAACAAGTTAAAACTGAAGGTACAGTTGATTTTGATGGTTCTGTTATTTGTGAATCTAAGTTTCTGGTTAAAAAGAGAGAGGTCAGAATAAATAAATTCTTGTTTATTATGCAGCAAACCTGGTATGGATATTTGTGGACAAGTAATTGGCGAGGGGAAGCAAAACGTTGTTGAGAATGGACATTGATTTCAAATCCCAATACATCAATAGTTTAGGGGAATGAGAGCTAAGGATTTAGCAAAACTGACAAAAGAGTTTTGGGTCTTTGGTTTGGAACTTTGGTGAGATATAAATATCTGTCAGATTTATCAACGGAAATTCAAGGTGCCTCTAAAATGTTAGTGAGCGGAAGTTAGACACAGTATTTCAACCTAATGTTTTTGTCAATCTGGTTACTTTAGATATATCTTTTTATGTGTCTTGCTTATCTAGGCTATTGCATAAATCCATCATTTGGAATGTAGATTCAAAGGCATTTGCTATAGACTCTTTTAGCAGATTTAGCCAAAAAGAAAGGGTGGTCTAATTTTACCTTTGCAATGATTCTGAGGGCCTGATTAAGACCTTGTAGGATGGGTTACGCCATCACAACAGTGAGAAATATACCATGCGCCAACATCTAAATGCCATTGTATACTATGGGATTTAGATTTCGGTGGAGGGGATATCCGTCAACGTTATGATGGAGTAATCCTCCCGCCGAGTTCTAAATTAGGCCCTAAGTGTGCTTTTGCAGGTGAAGAAGCATCTATCTGATCCAGCTCCAGTTATGGAAGACTGGAAGACGTAGTCATGAGTGTGAACAGTTCTGGAAATGTGTGGGGAAGTACTGGTCTGAGTCCCAAAGCTCAAAATGTATTGCTGGAACCAGAAAGGTGAGGTAATGAGACACCAGTTGACTCATTTTAAATAGAATGTTTACTCTAGAATGAGATTTGTTCGCCACAAAAATCAAATCAAATCTTCATTACTTGTACTATCATTACCTGATTAATATGAACTAAAAACTTTTACCGTTGCTTCCGAAAAAGGCAGCTGAACCACTAATTTCTTTAGTAAAACCTTTCAGGCTGACTTCTACCTCCACAACTTCCAGGCATCTTGGGTGGATCATGAAAGATGGGCAAACTGTTGTTATTCTTCCTGAAGCACATTTTTGGTGCTATCACAATCTTTCTTTCTGCTGTGTTATTTAGAGGATTTTTAAAAGCCGCCTAATGTCATATCATGTGATAAGAAGCCACTATTGTGTGCATCAGAGGAGACGCTGGACATGCGCTGGTGATTTTCCAGTGATTCAGTGATAGTGAAATCTATATTTTATAAGACGTGGAGCATCAGATTACCTCTCTTATGATTCTCCACATATGTTTTCTTCTCAGTCTGTCTTTTTACAAAGAAAATGGAGAGTTCTTTATAATGGGAAGCATTACGTGTAAAGTTATTGTACCATACTGTAATATAGAGTATTTTGTAACTTTGTAAAAATTATCTGTTGATATGTTTGTTTTGTTTTGGTAAACTAGCATGTCTAGAATGTTTCTTTGATTTTTTTAATCATTGAAGATTTTTGCTGGTAGCAGATCCTGAAAATTAACAGTTTGAGCCGGTATGCTATGATGGCTGATGGGGTGCAGTATGGCATTGCAAGTATCCCCATAGGAGATTTTCAGTGCATTGCTCTTTTTAACTTTTATAAAAGAGTCAGCATTATCTGGCAGTGTTCTGGAACAACGGTACATGTGTACTCTATGCAATTCTTATTTTATGACTATTTCTGCTCAGTTTTAATGTTACTGATAGAGCAGAAATGAAATATGTATGCATATAATCTAAGCATTCTAATATTTAATAAATCCGGTAATAAATTTGAAAAGGTGTCTAATTATATCATTCCTCCTTATGACAAAGAATTCCAAAATACGATTCATCTATCAGTACCTTCAGTATTAATTATCTCACAAATTACAGTCTTAAATCAGGTACTTTTCCAATTGCAAGATCGTGTTTGTATTCATGTACTTAAATTAGATTCTCAGTTAAATCTAATGATCTAATGCCCAAGTAAATGTAATTTTATAAAGCAATAATCAGCATCCGACCAAAGACTGACTGGTTAATCACCATGGCTTGCCCATCTACAATATAGAAAAGACACGTATTGCTGAAGGCAAGGGCAGGTTGCAGAATCCATCCAATCTTTGTCACAAGTAAAGAACTAATTTAATTAATACAACACAGCAACAATGCAAAAGTCCAGCAATAAACTATTTAAAATCAGTATGACTGCTACTCAGAAGCCTGAAAGTGGTCACATTATGTTTACGAGACAATTGTTAGAAAATCACAAGCAAAATTATTGAAAACATCCACCTATCTGAAATATTTGTAACACAATCTTGCCTTGCAAACTTTTGACTTGCAGACAGTTTTACAAGTTAGACTTGGGCGAGACCACAAATGTGAAGAAATGCATTTATGTTTCAGTGTTAGAACTGTGGAAAAGAGGGTGGGGAGTCTTAAAACAGCTTTATAAATTCAGAAGTGTAATTTAAGAATTGCATATGGGACAGAGGCCAGATGCACAAAGGGTACAATGCAAACCAATCTGCGTTTTCTGCACACAGACTTTTAAAAAGATCAGACCCTCCCCCTAAAACAGACAGGATATGCTTTAAAAAAGATGTTGGCATATTTTGAGTGCCAGTGGGGAAAAACATGCAGTGGTCCACTGGACCACTGGATGTTAATACCGGAAACACCCTGCAACAGCCTGCCGCAATTCAAAAGATGGGAGCTGTCCCACTGGACAAGCTTCTATTGCAAATCAGTTACCACACAATGTGGTATGTCATTCCCTGGTCCAGCAGGATTACTTTAAAAGCCATCCCAGAATCACTGGAAGATCATCCAACTACTGCCTAAGTCATTTTCACGTCATCAGACATCATCAAGCTCTTGAAGTCATCAGCAAATATTATAAACTAGACCCTGATGATTTCAGGATGGCTTGAAAATGATTTTTTGATTACTTCACAAGAATGTTTCTGATGACTGGGGATGCTTTTAAAATTAGTTTATCATTATTTTTAAGCTAGGATTGTCCCTGATGAGTTAAAGATGATTTTAAAATGACTATCTGATTACTTCAGAACAATTAACAAAATCAAATGTTTTCTGTCCACTATTTTGGGTGGATGTTCATCAGGAATACTGAACCTTTTGGCTGATTAGTGAACAGTGAAAACTATTTAACTTCTACTTGAGTTGTCTGTAACATGCAAATCAGTGATTCATTTGAGCTGGTGGTTTCGGTGAGGGGCATTGGCACTTATTTTTGAGCGGTGGCAGCTATTTTTCAGCATCAGGCATTTAAAGTGAGAAAAAGACACATATGGAAAAGATGGAAGAAGAGAAAAACGAAAAAGTGACACAAAGGGAAAAAGCAGAAAGCTGCAAGAGTGGGCTAAAGGGGCAGGAAAAGGGTGTATCTGGCTTAAAGAGGCCCGAGATGGCTGTAGGACTGGGTTGCCTCTGTATTCTGTGCTCTCACATTTAATTGCAGCAGCCATGTCTTTCGAAGGAGAGCTTTGGGCACCAGCACATTTTTATTTACAAATTAAGCATTGACGCAAAAAAAGCAAACAATGTACCTTCAGAAAAAAGCGTCAAAGGTAATATGCAGGGTAATATTTGTACTGTTTTTATTTAATTTAAGTAGATGGGCAAAAAAGAGGGTGCAGGCGCATCTACCAGTAATAAAAGTGATTAAATCTTGATTATTGGGGTGTGTGCAATTGTTGATTTTTTATTTTTCCTACATGTTCCAGTAATTGTCACTTGCTGTGGACTAGGTAAAGCAAAAAATGCCTTGCAGCATAATCCAACAGCTGCTGCATAAATTGAGATTCCAACAAAAATAACATTTCTTGGTCAAAGGGACTTGAAAAAACTCACAGCAGACTTTGAGCATGCAGTACCATGGCAAGCACACTGAAAAGACTGGCTAGTCAACTTACAAACATCCATTGCTCTATTCAGATATTAAACAGGTAATAAAGAGGTAAACATTTTTGTAGATTGTGTTAATTACCTCAGCTGATGGTCAGGGAAAGGAGTTTAATAATTTCCAATGTTTTACAGCCGGGAAGTCGGAGACTTCCTAAAAAAACACCAGGAGAATGCATTTTCCCTTGGCACATATTGAAACACAGGCACTTTTCGGCAGGAGACAGGTAAAATAGAGCAATTTTTTGCTTGAAAATCGAGTCTAGGCGTCAATGGGCGTTTTGCCTTCAATATTACAAATTATTTTCATATTTAAAATTAATCATAAGGAGTAGAAATAATGGCATCTTCTTTGTCATAAAAATTTTCTTACTGGGAAGAGTTGTTGAAGAGTTCTATAATAAACCTGAAGCACAACATCAGTTGTAAAACATTTTTGGAATGTACAGCATAAAAGGTGTCCCTTTTATTACAAGAAGTGTATAAAGTTAGGAAGTCTTGGTTTATGCTCGGTGCAATATTGTCTGTTTTATGCAAACTACTTTACTTCGAACGTTGAAAAATACATTCTAGGAAAATATTGCTCCTGTCCATTTATGCATAGGAAAGCATTATTTGTTGGCGAAAAAACATTTTATTTAGAGCCGCTAAATGTGTTTAATTCTTAAATATTTTTTTTATTTTTTAAGGTATTAGAGTCCTGTCTCTTTCATTTGATAATACAATGACAAAATAGTGATACAAGAATGTTACAGAATGCATACATGCCAACATTTTATGTGAGCAAAGAGGATGATTTTTAAGAAAATAATTGGGAGAATGTAATTGACCAATAGAGTTATATTCATGGAGAGAAAAATTCAGGTGAGGACAGCCAAAATAAAAATAAAGACATTTTTGGATTTAAAAAAAAGGCGTCTCCCGCCTGAACCAAGTTTATTGGCATATATGAAAATGGCATAATTTTTCTTTCCTGTAGGCACGATTTAGCCAATCTTGTCACATAATTAGGTCGCCTTTTACTGCATAATTCAGTGGCTTTGACACTATTGAGTATTTGTGAGAACACAATTTTAATACAGTTGAGAGGTAAAAACAAGTTTGCAGGCGAAAAAAAGTATGTTTAATTCTTAACACTAATTAAAATGATGTGTTGATGGCATCGCCCACTTTTGCAATGGAAATGGCACAATTTGGAGGTATCATGGAAAGATAAAGTTGGAACTAAACATTACCCCGGGGTTTACTTTTGCCCTTTTTCTATGACGTTATCCAATCCGGAAGTAGCCCCGAGTCCTCGAACCAGGCCTGTAGAGAGACTGGCGAAGAAAGATGAAAATATGAGCTGCCGCGCCGAGCAACCGATTACTGATTACATGCTGCCTTGTGTTTGCAGGAGAATGGAAGGGAGGTGCAATTCTAAATGAACATCGTCAGTACTGTTTTTTTCGATTTGTTTTTTAAGAGAAGAGGAGGTTATGGCTGCCCACCTTCACACTTCTGGGCTGCCTCATCCGCACTTTCAAAGGCGAGAGCCTCTCCAGTGATACCAGCCGATGAAAGAGGAGCCTTATTTAAGAAAGGTGATGTAAGAGGCTATCACTCATTGAGCAGCACATCACTACAGTTAAACGGAGAGATTGCAATTATACATCTAATTACACAGCCAAAATCCATACATAGGAGTAGAATTGGTGAAATCTACTACTAACCTGATTTTAGTTTGCATGCGCTCTCTGTCACTGCGACGGACGTGGGCGACCCCGAGATGTCAGGTAACGAAATGTCTGGGCTGTGAATGGAGTGTACACGGACACCATACCTCTCCTACCGTTGAAAACTTACACTGTCCAGTGAAGGTGAGAACTCGGATTGGATATTAGTGCAAGGCCAGTCCTGCTGTTGCAATGTAACAGTGGCAAAGGAAGTTCACTACAGAGACCTTTCCTGTGCCTCTGCTTTCATGGATGAGGAGAAAACGATCATACAATAATCACCCGTGAGACTGTTACAGAAAATGTCGCCTCGCAAGATTATGAGTGCAAAATAAATAGAAACATTCCGTATACTAATATTTTTTTTACCTAGGGTTAAACAAATCCAGCTACGTTTTAATAAAATACAAGGCTGCATAATGTGGCAAGCTGTGATTCAGGTACTGCAGTGTACAAAGTATTTCCCACTGGCCACCGAGATGTGGGTGCTTGGCATCTGAAACTTTGCAATGTCCACAAACATTATTGACCAAAACAAGGTCTCTCTTAATATCCTTCGCCATAGCCTTGCCTTTTCCGTATATCAGTATCGCCTGCCCCCCGCTAACTCCATGGCTTTTCTCTTCAACGGTGCCCCCACTTTCTCTTTCAAACTTGCCACTGCGGCAAAGGGAAAGTCTCTCGCCCATGTTGATTTTATAGGCTTAAACATGCCAAGAAATGGGATATTTTCTACATGTTTTGCTCGTTCCTGTTAACCTGTACCCTTATTTGGTTGCATTTCTCGTTTCCTGCACCTACTTTAAACTGCCCCCGCCTTGCACAGTGCTCCGGCGGTGTTTGCAAATAGGCAGAGCAACTCGAGCTACGTGCCAAGGAAGGACCAAATTATTAAGCAGGGTTGATTAAATAATGTTGCCACAAAACAAGAATTATGTAGCATAATGAGGCACTTTTTATAGTATTACCTCATTATTTTGACATCTGTACACGTTAACACTGTCTGTGCAAATGTTTTGCCTCATTACTTTCAGATTAACACCCAAGTGCAGCAATAAGTAATGTAAAATGACCAGTCAATATTTGTGATGTGCTTTCTACTGTGCGGAAACAAGCATTGCTCCTTCACTTTTAGTACGTTTTGATCCCTTTGAGTTAGAATCAATTTTTTTGTCAAAACCAGCAGTTTATGCAGCAGATGATGAATTATGTGGCAACTTAATTGGAAAACACTTCAGTAATAAAATCTCGTGATTTGAGTACTCGTACACAGGACCTGTCATCAGTGCCTAGAAAATATGCTCTTTGAAGAGAGAGCTTAATAAATGTGCAAGCCTTATGTTGGAAACGCCTGCATCACTGTAAGCCTACCAACGTTGTCTTATGATTTCATTTTCTACCCTCCGTAGTGGTCTTGACGACGTCCAGGGCCATTACCATTAGGCGGCAAGGGAGCGAAAAATTATTCAACAGGGTTAACTAAATTCTGTGCAAGAAAAGGTAAATTATGCAGCGGAATGCATCACATTCTGTGATAATAATAATTCATTGTTTTATCATTTTTTACACATGCTAACACTGTCTGGGCAAATATGCCATCTCTTTAGTACCAGTTTAAATACCACATACAGCAATAAGCAACAGAAAGATGACCAGCCAACCTTTGCCAAGGTCTCACCACTGCACAAGAACACGTTAACACGTTTTTAGGGAAGTTTGATCTGTTTGAGCAAGAAATATTTTTTATTAAACTCTGGCGATTGTACAGCAGATGATGGATTATGTGGCAAATTCATTACTACACTGAAAATGCATCTGCTTTAGAAGAGCGTAATTCCCGTGACCCTTCTTATAGCTCCTCAGGTTGATCATGTGGATGTCACATAGGGTGACTCACAATGAATGTGTGGGACGCTGTGAATCTAAACTAGTAATGAAAGGATAGCAGCTATCATTTAGCAAATCACACTTTGATTCTGGTGACCTCACACCCTACTTGTTATAGTTTATAGTATTTGACTAGTGCCTCAGTAGCTCCAAGGAGAACTTTTAGGGCGGATATTTTTATTGTTGCAGAATGTGCTGTCCACTGAACACCATGGTGGGTAGGGGTTTTTGACTGAGTACAGATTACAGAAATGAGGGAGCTGGGTTGTGCTGCTGCAAAACAGGGATCAGAGTATTTTTTGCTCAATTTTATATGTGCATAAATGTTAACATTTTATATATGTTATTGCCTTTTTTGCATAATAGGCAGTTGTGCAAAAAGGGTTTGCTATAGTTCATAATATAAACTTTTTTCTGCACCAGCACATTCGGGACACAAATGAAAACTATACTAGATTAAAACATGATTTTATATGCAGTAGACAATTTTTTAATTCTTTCGCAATCTGCTTTTCTTTCGACCCCACACAACAATCTTTATGAAGTGAGAGCAAGAGTAATGCCACATTGTTCCATTACTTAATTCACAAGCAGCCCAAAATAATAGCACATTTGCTCCAGTTTTATGTCTTAACTACTTGGCAGCATATTAGAGATGTATTGTTAGCTTACTTTTGGCTTACAGCCCATATAGTGCTTGCCACTTGTTGGCTTCATTGTTACTCTGATTTGCTTACTTCTTTTTCGTTAGTTTGTATGAGCTTTCTCTCCTCTTCTTGAATGTGTACCTCCTCTGGAGCATACATTGCTGACCACTGGTTGGCTTCATTATAACACTGATTTGTGTACTTTTTTTTGTTAGTGCGTATGGGCTCTCTCTCCTCTTCTTGTATTTATACTTCCTCTGGAGCATGGAAGCATCACTGTGTCCTTATACTGCTCAACGTTTTAGGTTCTACCTTTTCTTCTTGTTTAAGCACTCTGTGAAACTGCATGCATTCCATCTATCTAACTGTTGAGCTTATCTTCCTATTCTCTTCCCTTCTCTCCATTCTCCCTTTGCTTTCTGCCTTCTGTCCAATGTTCCTCTTTTGCTCTGCTTTCCTCTCACTAGGTGCTTTTTACTTTTTACCTTCCTGGCTTGCTCTTTCTCTCTCCTTTCACGTGTTCCTTTCTTGTCTTCTTCCCTAGCCTCGCTCCTCTTATCACTTTTCATTCTCATCAAGTTCCACTTCATTCTTGCACTCCCAATCTCTGATTTTCCCAGTTCTCTTAACATTATTTTTCTAACAAAACTAACATATCGACCTTTGTCTTCATACTTTCACCCCTTCCTCACTCGCCCTTTTATGTTTTTCATTCTTGCACATGTCTTTCATGATTTCCACCTGTCTATTTCCTTCTCTCTGCACCACTCTGCTTCCCTCCACCTTCACCTTACAAAGTGTTTGCACATTGTAACCCAGACCTGGTACATACGTATAGTGATAGCTCATGCACTGTGGGGGTACATTTTCTGCAGTACTGTTTGTTTGAGACTCACCTGCCCAACCCAATTCTCTTTCTGGCTCCTTGGCTTTGAAGGGAAACACTGTGTGTGCAGATGTGTTTTTTGTGAAAAGAAATAATGGCAATGGGTGAAGTGTGTTATCCCACGCTCTATGCTGTAGTGGATAAATAAACAAATGACAGACCTATGGATGGAGAGGGAATGCTTCAATAAGTAAATATATTGAACATATTTTTGTAAAATCAAAGGGTCTTGGCTAACACCAGGCTTAAAAGTAGAGCTATAAGGCTTGGAGGCTCCCTGAGGTGTACTGAGATCAAAATGTGATGGTAGGGAGTCCTAATAGGGTCTTGGACAAGGTCTCCTGCAGTGACTCCTGCAGTGAAGTTAGGGGGGCTTATGATGGTGAGATTTCTTACATTAAAAGTCTGCTATCCCCAAGCACAGCTCTTAAAGAGAGGTGATAGTCTAATTAGCTTTTTCAGAGCCTTTTTCTTAAATATAGGTGCAGTTTTCTGAGAGTTGGTCAGGCTTCAACACTGCTAACTGGCATTCTATTGACATTATTTGAAATTCCTCTATAACTTGACCCAACAATTATGTCGCAGAAAATCCCAGAAAGTGGGATTAAGCTAAAAAAAGAGACAGAGTGACTTGTGATTCAGATAACATCTTGTGCTATAAGTACCTTAAAAGAATAACATTTTATTTTTGTAGTTGACAAGGGAGGCCAGAGTTAAGCAGGTGATAACATGAATATTTGATACTATACTTATTTTTTTTCTTTTAAGCCTTGAAAATGACAGTTGTTACCATTTCACTCTTTCATCATACTCCATTTACCAATCCAAGGATGGAGACTAAGGTGGTCATTACAACCCTGGCGGACGGTGTTAAAGCGGCGGTAAGACCGCCAACAGGCTGGCGGTCTTTTTTTTAGTATTATGACCATGGCGGTTACCGCCATGGTCATCCGCCACTTCCCCGTTCCGCCCGTCAGGGCGGAGACGACCGCTGGGCTGGAGACCTGGGTCTCCAGCCCGGCGGCCGTGACAATACCTCCGCCGGTATTGTGACCCGGCTTACCGCCGTGGATTTCCAGCGGTAGGAACCGCCATGAAATCCAGGGCGGTAAGCACTATCAGTGCCAGGGAATTCCTTCCCTGGCACTGATAGGGGTCTCACCCACCCCTCACCCCACCCCAACTCCCTCCCCTACCCCCCCACCACTCCTGCCACCCCCCAAAGGTGGCAGGGCCTCCCTCCCCACCCCGACCCCCAACATTACCTTACACTGACACACCCACAAGCACGCAGGCACCACCAACACACATACACGCACACACACCGACATACATGCCAAGATCCACACACACAGTCAGACACGCACACCCACATTCAAACATACACCCACACAACCATACATACATACATTCAGACACGCACCCAAAACACGCAACACCCCCGCAAGCATACATGCACTCACACCCCCCCTACATACACAGACGCACACCCCCATACACCCACACCACACACAACACCCCCCGCCCCTCTCCCCTAACGGACGATCGACTTACCTGTTCCGTCAATCCTCCGGGAGGGGACGGGAGCCATGGGGGCAGCTCCGCCACCACCACACCGCCAACAGAATACCGCCGCGCAGAATCACAGGACGTGATTAGCTCGGCGGTGTTCTGTTGGCGTGGCGGTGGAGGTGGAGCAACCTCCACTTCCCCGCCACCGCAAGTATGGCTGTTGGCGGTTCTCTGTCGGAAAAACGACGGAGGGCAGCCAACGGTCATAATACGCCGAGCGGCAAACCACCACTACTGGCGGTCTTCCGCACGGCGGTCCCTCGGCAGTCTTCTTAAAAGACCGCCGAGGTTGTAATGACCACCTACGTTTTCATTTGAAGGATTTGAACTTGAGACCTGCAGATTTCTGGAAGTCAATAATAGTATTTACTCAATGAACAGTTTTGTCAATGTCGGAAGAGAATGTGGGCGGAGAGAAAGAAGCAGGCAGTTGGGACGGTCTAATGAGTGTGACAATGCAACAGGACAATGAGGGTGGCTTATGGCAGAAGAGGACATGTACACACATCTTGAATGAGGTTAGATTGGAGGATATTGGAACTGAAGGATTAGTGTCAGAACATTGCCTAAACAGGTGGCAGTATGTATGTATGTATATGGTATTTGTGAAGTGTGATCTAAGCCAACAAGCAGCTGAGTGCTGTATCTGTGCAAAAACAAGCATAAAGTCAATGAGTTAGATGTTTATGGATGGTTAGTGCATGTGAGGTAGTGTTGCCTAAAGAGAAAGGGTCATCTTCATCTATAATCAAGAGAGTATCGTCTACGAATAGTCAAGAGTGCATAGTCTGTGATGTGTAATGTAGCTGTTTTCATGCAGCAGCATTATCTGAAACCAGACTGGTAGTTATGCAGGAGATGGTAAACATTGACGTGATCTTGGAGTTGAACATAGACTGCTTTTTAGGTGTCACCTGAGGCAGCACATGCGATGTTGTTTGCGAGACATTTTGTGCACTTAGCAGGGGGTTAGAGTTCACCTACTGCTTACCACTGATTAGCTTCACTATCATTTTCATATCATTGCTTCTTTTAAGTCAGAGCGTGCTGTCTTCACTTCCTGTTTGTGTGTTTGTCCCTCTCCTGAAGAATGGCCCACGGACTGCTTCCTTGCCCCATGTCTTTCCACAAGTTGCGTTTTCCGTGGTATGTTTTTTCTTTTAGTTTCAGTCCTCTATAATAGTGAACGTGTTAGCAGGCACTTCCCCTCATCCTGCCCCGCTTTGCTTACCCTTCTCCTGTGATGTTGCTTGCACTTGCCCTCTTCCACGTCAGTCTGTGCCCTGTCCTGTTTGCTCTGTCCCTCTCACCCAGTCACTTGTGCCATCTTCACGTTGTTGCTTGCTCTGTCCCTCCAGCCTCCCATGCTGTTGCGTGTCCTGTCCCTCTCGCATTGTTGCTTGCCCTGTCCCTCAACCAGCCTCTAGAAGTGTTGCTTGCACATCCTTCCCTGACAACAGGTCTTGCCCATCAAGTGTTACTGGCTTTATCATTGCCTTTTAGCCATGCTGTGCACCATGGCTGAAGGTTGGAAAAAAAGGCTCTATGGTGCAGCCACCACTGACCATTTTAAGAAGATTCCCTGCAAATTATCTCCTCCATGTATTCACTCACTAGTGCCATGAGTCAGATGGTCTGACTGTCTCACTTGGGCACAGGACTCAGGAGAAGGCTGCAGGGTTTGATGTAAGGGGGGCTCAATCACAAACATGAGAGATTTCAAGTCTGCATTATTAAAAATGTGTTTAATCCTACACTACTTGAGTAATCAAACCCCAAGACAGCTATCAGTCCCAAATAGCCTCTGAGATTGGGCTACAGTAGGCCATGTTTTTATTTGTTCACTGCATAAGAGCAGAAAATAAAAAGGCATGCCCTCTTCTCATGAAAAGCTGTAGGAAGGTATTGATAAACTCTGTAAGCAGTAGAGAAAGAAAAACAGTTGCCTACATTTTAAAGCAGTAGGGAATAAATGTATTGTTTACTGCTAGCAAAACACTGGTCACAAATACTGTGCAGCATTCTGGAGACCAGTAAATAATTTCCTGAATCAACCTTTGTATGTTGGAAATGGCCCTTTTTGCAGGGTCATCCCTAAAGTGTTTGCCTCCTTCCTCCTAGTTTTTGTGACGTGTTTTTGTGGGCTTTAGGACTCTGGGAACTTTACCACCTCTAACCAGTGCTAAAATGGACATGCTCTCTGTGTAAACTGCATTGTTGTTTGGTTTATCCATGATTGACATATTCGATTTACTAGTAAGTCCCTAGTAAAGTGCACTAGAGGTGCCCAGGGCCTGTAAATCAAATGCTTCTAGTGGGCCTGCAACACTGCTTGTGCAACCCACATTACTAGCCCTGAAACATGGCTGCAACCTGCCACTGCAGTGTCTGTGTGTGCAGTTTTAAACTGCCAATTTGACTTGGCCAGTGTACCCACTTGCCAGGCCTAAACCTTCCCTTTTTATACATGTAAGGCACCCCTAAGGTAGGCCCCAGGAAGCCTCATGGGCAGGGTGCAGTGTTTGTTAAAGGTGGGACATGTACTGATGTGTGTAACATGTCCTAACATTGAAATACTGCTAAATTCACTCTTCACTGTGGCAAGGCCTATCTCGCTAATAGGTTAACATTGCGGCTGCCTTTAAATAATGTTAAAGTGCAGATTCCCTATGAGAGCAGATCGAAATATGGAGTTTGGGGTCTCTGAACTCACAACTTAAAAATACATATTTTAGTAAAATTGGTTTTTAGATTGCTAGTTTGAAAATGCCACTTTTAGAAAGTAGGCATTTTCTTGCTCAAACCATTCTGTTACACTGCCTGTTTGTGGGTTGCCTGTCTGGGTTAGTTTGACAATTGGGCTGTTTGTGAACCCCTCTAGACACTGAGACAAAGGAAACTGGGGTGTAGCTTGCATATTCTGTTGAGTCATCTGTGCTAGAGTGGAGGGAGGAGTGGTCACTTGCACCTGAATGAGCTGTGCCTCCCCTCTCACAATGCAATCTCCAACCCACTGGTGTGTGTCTGGGGCCAGGCCTGGGTAAGGCAGAATCCTGTAAACAACAGAGACTTTACTTTGAAGTTCGCCAACTTCAAAGTCAGATAGTGGTATAAGTAGTAGTAGTATAAGCCCCAGATTCTATATTTTTTCAAGATCACTTCTAGATTCAAGAGGAACCTCTGCCAAGGAGAAGAGCTGAAGAGCTGAGAAGTGCTGCCCCAACACGTGACTGTGCTTTGTTGGGCTATCCACCAGTTTCTGCTTCTGCCTGTGAAAGGGGACAAAGACTGGATTTTGTTGAGCATTCCTGCTTAAGAAGAATCTCCAAGGGCTTGAACTGAGTTTACCTCCTGTTTTGAAGTCTCAGGGCCATCAAAGACTTCCTCTGCCAGCACCTGGATTCTCTGCTGAGAATCCTGTGAAGTGGTGCCCTATCCAGTCCCTGGGCCCTTGAAAGGTGAAGTTGGTATAACAAGAGCTGAAATCCACACACAGAACTCCGTGCAGGGAAATTTTTGATGCACCAACTGCAACGCAGCTGATTAACAACACGCCGCCGCCTTCGCGGCTAAAATCGATGCTCCACCTGTATCACAGCTGGGAGATCAACACATCGTGGCTGGAGAAACAACACGCAAAACCCACTTGCAGTTACTGATAATGATGCAAACTCAATGCAACGTGGTTTTCTATCACCATGCAATCGGATTTCTCACTCATCGTCTCTGGGTGTCAAAGTCATCCCAACCCTGCGCAGATCCAAGGTGCCCCATCCAGAAATCAACGCATTGCTCTCTTGCGAGGGAGAAAAACGACGCATCGCCACTCCGACTGGAGAAGAAACTACGCACGGCCTCCCTTGCGAGGAAGGAATCAATGCATCTCTTCCTTTTCTGATGCATGCTCAACAGCCCAGCTTTATTTTTAACGCTAACCATGTACTTTGTGTTAAATCAACGTTTCCATTGTTTTCTATGGAGTAAGAATCTTATTCTTTTGAAAATTCATATTTTGACTTGTGTATGTTGGTGTTCTGTCATTTTTGTTTGATTTAGATAAATATTGCCTATTTTTCTAAACTGGTGTAGAGTCCATTTTGTAGTGTTTTCACTGTGTTACTGCGTGTGTTGGTACAAATACTTTACACATTGCCTCTGGGCTAAGCCTGCCTGCTTGGGCCAGGCTACCAAGGGCGTAAGTGGGGGTTAACCATGTGTGTTTCTCTATTGCCCTGACAAGAGTGAGGGTCCTTTCTTGGACAGGGGGTAGCCTGACTGCCAACCAAAGACCCCATTTCTAACAATGTACAAATAGATTGGTTCTGAAAATTCAGTTATGGAGTGGGTCGCAATCTGACCTACCTAAATAATTCATTAAGAAAGTCACTAATTGCAACTAACTGTGATTGGAATTCACCTTAGAGACTGTGGCCTGCTGAGGTCAGCACAGCACCATGTCTGCCTTTCAATAAAGCAAACCTTATATGTTTTATTACAGCCCATTTATCTTAAAGGACACATGACTGCTTTTAAAAAGAAAAGTTTTTTGTTTGCTTGAGAGTTGCCAGCTATACAGAATTTTTTTCTTTTAACTTCACAAAGGGGACGTGAGCTTAAAGGAACTCCTTCCATTTTGCAAATGTGCTATGCCATCTTAAAAGTCAATGTAACTTATGCGCAACACTGGATCAACATTCGTTCTCTCATGACACTGCTCGCTCTCACCATTTAGGTGATGATACCTCCTACATAGACTTACAATCTACTTGTCACAACTCCCACACCATTTACTATTACCCACTCAGTACAATTCAGAACCCAATTGCCATGCCATATATTTGCACACAGACCACAACTCCGCTACATGCAGCACAACTGGGCAGCATCACTTATCTCAACACTCATATCCCTTGCTTCCAATGCTACTTTCTTACATAATTCACTTAAAATCAGTCTTTAACAGCACACTTTATTTATAACTCATTCACACAAGTACCTGTTCAAGGCATTCACCACCACTCACTCTTAACATCACTCATATAACTGTGTCACAACACTAATCGCTTATCCTACTCATTCACTGTAACACCCCAACAAAGAACCATTTAGCCATTTGAGGTGTTCCACAGCAACATCAGCAAAAATGTATAACTCACTCACAGAGCACTGACTCCCATTACTCCAGTTCAGAAACAAAGCACATAAGATGCATTATCACTTGTCTCCGTCATCTATTCACTGACACCTCACAACACACATTCAGCTGCATACAATATCAGTCATCCCATCAGAACACCACTATGACACACACTCGCAGCCCCAACTACAGCACCAGACACTCATTCCACTCTCTAGCTTGTAGGCAGTTTCAACAGTATTTACTTTTGGTACCAAACACTCACACTGTCACACAACCACATGATAACCTGTTCACACAACTATCTCTAATCTCAACCACCAACTTCACCATTCACCACCTCACTCTAGCATTTGTACTCCTGGACCAGTCACACAACTACTTTACTACTGAGGGCCTGATGTAGAGTTAGGTGGATTGGGTTGCTCCATCACAGGAATAGCTCAGCTGAAGTCACTGGATGACTTCCTTTTTGACTTGGGAGTACCTGAACAATGACTTGTAACCACATTTGCAATCTCAAGCCGTTAACACCTTGCATTCTGAATAGGAGTGAGGAGGAGAAAAGCCCTTTTCATACCTCCGCCCGTAGGCAAATCAGAATGAGTCTAGAAAAGTTTTTTCTAACTCCCAAATAATTATTGATACATTCCTACATGTACTTTCACAGTAAAAAAAAAGTCTGCAGTTTTGCAAACCGTAGCCTTTGCTATTGCAAAATGCAGTTAAAACATCAGGTTGTAAGAATATTGATTAGTAAATCTGGGCTAGAATCCAGCTTGCTTAAATCCTAAACAGGATCATCCTTTGCAAACTTTGTGTCTGAAATAGCTAAACATGCCTTTTAATCTTCTTGCTATTCATATTTAAATTATTTTGACTTTGCGTAGATTCAGCTTGCTAATGGAGCAATATTGCAAATAAATATCTAATTCATTCTTGCTAATTGCTGAATTTTATAAGAACAATAAAGCAATCGTTTAAAATGTGATATTGAGGTATGTCTTGTATCTGAATTACATTATGCCTGACTTGTTCTTGTTAAAATACTCTTTCACTGTGCAGGTATGTGACGGGAATGTTAGAATGATGTCATTGTTCATTTCTTTTTCTTGCCTGCACCCTTTTGTGCCTTCATCTGGACAATGCCTATTTTCATTAGTCCTAAGGCAATGATTGATGCAGTGCCTTGTCTGTGTAATCTGCATTCAATGTAAAGGTTTGATTCCTCCAATGATAGTTGAAAGGTATAATATGCATGCTGCTGAGCACTGTGATGAACCTGTGAGTGACATGTTCAAAATGTAGTAGGAAGGTTGTATGGGTTCAAGCGTATGTTGCAGTCACAAATGTGTATCCTGCAGAATACACAGTAATGTAGCTTCCTCTGTAAAGCACCCTGTGCAAATAGCTGTATGTGCCCTTAAAAATTGTGCTTGAAAATCTACATCCCTAAATCAGACATTCATTCTTTCATGGTTCGTAACAGTGCGGTTAGCGATGGTAAGTGACAAAATAGGTGCAGGGAAGGGTGGGGGAGCACTCATCTCCATCTACATCAATATCATGTTAAAGTCTGGAAATTAGAGCACTGCTGGAGTGCATACTTCAAGGGCAGACACCCGCACACCATCTTTACCTTACTTTTGTACTTAATGCCCTGCTTCTGAACTAATGGATATTTTGGGGATGCTTGCCGCTCAGTGGGGCTTGCAACAGCTCACACGGCTGGGTGTAGAGAATCCCACAATTCCTTTTGGCATGGCAGGTATTCATGTGGGATTTTCAGGTGGGATTCTCAGCTGCTCCTGGTGCAGGTTCCTTTTCCTGTCCTATAAGTGCAAAACATTGGCACAGTCCTCAGTTGTTCCCGGTGCTAGAAAAAAAATCCCTTTCTTAGGCTAATGCATCAGTCTTCACACACTGCCATCTTACTCTTCTTCCATTAACAACATTGTTCCTGTATCGCTTTTGTGACGTGACACTCATGTGACCCATTGTTAGACTTGGCATCCTTGGCGTGGTCTCCCCTAACTTTTTGCCTCTGCTTCCCAGGTTGTTGATGTGTGCTGGACTCTGTTTTTGCTGTTTTTGATACCCTGGGCACTTTACCACTGCTAACCAATGCTAAAATGCAAGTGCTCCTCTGTAAAATGTATGTGTAATTGACTTAACAAAAAAAACAAAAAGAGGGTCCCTGATCAGATATGGAGAGAGATCCAGGGAAATAGAATAGAAGAAACAAACATCACTCTCCCATTAATGTTTAAAGTATTAATTAATCTGAAATAACACCATATTAAACACACAATGATTTTATTCATATATAAATATGAACCAAAGCACATATGTAATAAGACAAATCCCCCCAACGACAAAACAAAAAGGTCAATAATTCAACTTATATACCGATAAAACTACAACACAAACGAACAGACATACTGGACCAAAACAAACTACAACATCAAAAAATCGTGTGCCGTATACAAGGATTGTATGTGAAATTGTATAAATATATAATTTCATACTCTTATGATTTTGATCATGGTTGTTGAACATTATTGTCTTTATTTTTATTTGTTAGTATACATTGATGTCATTATTTGTTTGTCCGGCTTTGATGTTGTCGTTTGTTTTCATTCATGGTGCAGTGTATGTTAAAGGTGGGACATGTACTGATTTGTGTTACATGTCCTAATAGGGAAATACTGCTAAATTCAGTCTTCACTGTTGCAAGGTGTATCTCTCTCTCATAGGTTAACATTGGGTCTGCCTTTAAATATAAGATTAACGTGCATATTCCCTTTGTGAGCAGATTGAAATCAGGAGTTTAGGGTCTCTGAACTCACAATTTAAAAATACATCTTTTAGTGAAGTTGGTTTTTAGATTGTTAGTTTGAAAATGCCACTTTTAGAAAGTAGGCATTTTCTTGCTTAAACCATTCTGTGACTCTCCCTGTTTGTGGATTCCCTGTCTGGGTCATTTTGACAGTTAGGGCTGTTGGCACCTCTCCTCTAGACAGTGACACAAAGGGAGCTGGGGTGTAGCCTGCATATCCTGATGAGCCGTATGTGCTAGAGTGGAGGGAGGAGTGGTCACTCACACCTGAATGGGCTATGCCTGCCCTCTCACAATGCAGTCCGCAACCCCCTGGTGTGTGTCTGAGGCCTGGCATGGGCAAGGCAGGATCTTGTGAACAATGGAGACTTTCCTTTAAAGTAGGCCTACTTTAAAGGCAGAAAGAGGTATAAGTATTGGACCCCAAACCCCTGAAAATTAGATTACTTCTGGAACCAAGAGGAACCTCTGCCAAGGAGAAGAGCTGGAGAGCTGGAAGAGGAGTACTGCCCCTTTGCCTGTGACTGTTCTTTGTTTGGTTGGCCTGCAGTAGCTGCTTCTGCCTGAAAGAGGACAAAGACAAACTTTTGTGTGACTTTCCACTGGTGAAGAATCTCCAAGGGCTTAAATTGGGCTTGCCTCCTGTTGTTGATGTCTCAGGGACATTGAAGACTTCTCTCTGCCAGCACTTGAACTCTCTGCTGAGTCTCCTTCCCTGCCAAGTGGGGCCCTAAACTGTATCTGGGCCCTTAAAAGGTGAAGCTGGTGGAAAAGGACAGAAATCCACCACAGACTGCCGTGCGGGGAAACTTTTGACGCACCATCCGCAACCTGGCTGATAAATAACGTGCCGCCTGCCTTGTGGTTAAAATCAACTCACCACCTGCATCGTGGCTGGGAGATAGAGGAATCTCAGCTGGAGAAACAATGTGCAACACCCGCTAGTGGCTGCTGATAACGATGCAAGCCCCACACAGCATGGTTTCCTGACACCGTGCAACCGGATTTCGAATGCAATATTGTTGGGTGTGAAAAATCAACACAATGTCTGCCCAGACCCAAGGTGCCTGCTAGGGAATCTACGCATTGCTGTCTTGCAGGAGAGGAAACGATGCATGCCAACCCAACCGGAGAAGAAACGACGCGTGGTCTTGCTTGCATTTGAGAAATTGACGCATCGCTGGCCTTTTTCAAAGCACGCTCGCCTGTGTGGCTTTATTTTTTATGCTAACCAGGTACTTTGTGTAACAACAGCATTCTCACTGTTTTCTAAGGATTAAGACTCTTATTCTTTTTAAAATTCATATCTTGACTTGTGTATGTAGGATTTTTGTTGTTTTGGTCTTGTTTGATTTAGATAAATAGTTCCTTTTTTTCTAAACTGGTGTGGTGTCCATTTTGTAGTGTTTGCACTGTATTACTGTATGTGTTGGTACAAATACTTTACACATTGCTTCTAATGTTAAACCTGCATGCTCGGCCAAACTACCAAGGAGTGAGCGGGGGTTAACTGAGTGTGATTCTCCTTTACCCTGACTATAGTGAGGGTCCTTGCTTGGACAGAGGGTAACCTAACTGCCAACCAAAGACCCCGTTTCTAATACCCCTGAATCAAAACACGTGCTTATCTATTCCACGTACAGGGGAAGTGCACTCTATAGCTCTTCTCCTCTATCGACCAAAAATCGAGCTATGCCATGAAACTTTTGAAAGTGTCAACATTAATTCTCTGTACCTTGTTTAATTAATAGGAAATATTCTGACAAAATAATTAATTTTAAATAAGGAAAATAAATAACAAAATAACATTAAGGAGCTTGACTTCACACCCAAACATCTATAAAATACAACAGGTAAGATCTGCAATTATCTATCCTTTCTTAAACGTCATCTCATTTCAGTTTCTTTACAGTAGATTCCAATCTGAGCACAGTGTCAATACAGTTTACCTGTGTATTTTTATTGCTGTACATCACAGGAAGTTATCATATATGCATAAATATAAATTCATAATTTACATCATTACTATTAGGAGACTTTATTTAGGAGAGTTGTGTAGGCATATATAAAGCTTTCAGGATTTTGTTTTTACATTTTTTTTGCCAGCATTTAGGAGTTGAGACATTTTACATAGTAGGATGGGCATTATCTCCACTCAGTCTGCGACCACTGGCACAAATGCAAAGGGAGTTACTGATTCTGTGTAGGTCGGAATAGGACATGGTATGTAAAGCACCGGGTCAATATCAATACCCTGAGAAGTACTAGATACCTCCTTTCTGGGGTTTGGCTTTGTAAATGGGGGACAACATGCAGATTCAGTTGCTATTGCTCTGTGATATGCAGGTTTTGTGTTTTTCTAGATATTTTTCCCCAATAAATGTTCAATATTTTACCTGGTAAAATCAGTGGGGGTTTGATTATCATTGCAAATCTTGGAATTCGCATCCTTTTGCAAATTTCTTAATTAACCTCTAGCTATAATCAGGGGCAGTATTTTCCCACCATCTTTGGCAGTTACAACTAATTACACTAAGATAAAGATAAGATAAAGTGAATTACACTGCTGGAACAAAAGGCCCCATCGGAAGGACAACATTGTAAAAGTAAGAATAAATATTTGAATGTATATTCACTATTCTCAACTGACTCCCTATGTAAATTGAAGGTATATATATCATCAAGGGACACATCAAGGGTATGGATAGTAAGTCCCTTTTATAACTTTCTTGTGATATTGAACACGTTGGCTTAGATATGTCTGTAGGGACAATGCTCAGAACACAGTGTTTAAGTAGAATAGCTGTCCGGATCTTGGAAGTGTCTGGATCTTTTTCTTCATCATTGTCCAGTTTCCACGGCTGTGGGAATCAATGCTGTAGTATTAGCCAGGACAAAAAGAGACCTTTGTGAGCCACTTTTGGAGTGCATGTGGTTTTCTGTAGATCCTAAATTAATGGGTAAACATTACCCCCAGAGCTTATCTTACAATAAAAAAAAACAGAAGAGCAAATGTGAGAGGGGGAGATTGTGACCTAATGGCCTGAGCTGCCAACTTTGGAGCAGAGGAACCACTTTCGAGTCTTAGAAGTTGACACAATATCCTATGATTCTGAACAGATCACTTAATCTTCCTGTGCCTACAAAAAATGAATGTGTAACATAACTGGTGCTCCTTAAAATGTCCCAATATCTTCGGGTCAATTTCACCCTATATATAACTGAAAAAAAAGAACAAATGACGTGAACATTCAAGAGAGAAGAGTGGAAGCTAAAATAGGTCTAATTTTTGGGCAGAAATTGTGCCCTATGTGAATGCAGAACACAGAGACATACTCAGATGAAATTGGCTTGTGTACTCACAGGATCGTAGCTCCAAGTGGGTTGTTTGGGGTGTTACAATCTCTTAAAACAATGTATTCTATAGTAAATAGTTGGATACAAGTGCTTTCAGTCAGGTAATGTGAACTGCCTGTTGGATTTCATCTGGGGTTTTTACATGCCTGCACTAACAAATACAAAGACACTCTCTCTCATCTATGTTTTGAAGGCCTTAAAGACGTTGATTAGTTTGAAAAATATTGCTTAGGTACCCGTAACAATCCGTGCTCCACCCTCTTTCCACTGTCCTTAAGACCCCCTCATTTATTTCCTGCCTACCACATAATGGCCCAGATTTAAGAAGGCCTGGCTCCTCCTTGCTCCGCATTAGCATCAATTTTTAATGAAGCTAACGTGGGCCAACGAGGCCAAATTCGCCATACTATTTTTTTTTTTTACAAAGTTGTAACCCCTTCCGCTACATTATGCCTATGCCAGGCATGATCTATGCAAGGGGGCTTTCCCGTTAAGTGGACTGCAAAAATGGCACAGTGGAACCTAAGAGATTCCACTGCCCATTTTGAGAGGCTATTTTTAACGCCTGCATAGAGCAAGCGTTGTAAGGGGACATACCATTGTTTTCAATGGGACCCTATGTACTCTGCATGATTAGCATCAAATTTTGGCACTAATCCAACACAGTACATCAATAGTGGAAAAAATGTGACACTATTGCTCCACCCTGCGCCATGGTGCACCTTATAATAAATACAGTGTACACACGGTGGCGGTAGTGGGGAGCTAAGGGGCGCAAGAAAAGTGGTGCTGCATTAGATGCAGTGCCACTTTTCATAAATGTGGGCAAATGTGTTTTAAAAAGATGTCCCAGCATGATTGTTTGGAAATCTACCCCTATGTACACATAGTCACTAAAAATCCAGTGTGAAACTAACTTCGAGCTGAAATTATCCCTGTGCTGGCGCCAGCAGGCAAAACAAGGAACAAAGTTATGCATGTGTCGGAGACTTCCTACACAAATGGGATTTCTATAGGTAGCTGAGTGGAAATAGTGGATCTGACTAGTTACCTGAATGGGAGGGAGAGAGTGAAAATTATAATTTGCAAAATGTGCAGTTGAAACAAGCTAGAAACAGTTTCCCACTAAACTTGAAATCTGCATGCACTTACTTCCTTTGAATTACAGCTGAGACATTTTTATTTCTGTGCTCATGGGGAGACCCTCCCATGTTCTTTGGCCAAACGTCTTGCCATTTGGTAGTACAGACACACATATGGTGTGCTGGTATATGACAATAAACAATTAGGCCAAGATTTAAGAGGGCCTAGTGCCTCCTTGTGCCACATTAGCATCATTTTTTTTACTGTAATGCGGCTGAACGAGGCCAAAATCGCCACGCCATATTTACAAAGAGATGCAATGCATGCATTACACTATTTTGTAACCCCTTGCACCACAATATGCCTGTGCCAGGCATAATGTATGCAAGGGGGTGTTCCCCCATTAGCGGGACCGCAAAAATTGCACAGTGGATTCTAAGGCCCAGATTTATACTCTATTTGCGCTAAATTAGCGTCATTTTTTTAATGCTAATTCAGCACAAACTTAACTCCATATTTATATTTTGATGCTAGACTAGTCTAGCACCAAAATATTTGAGTTAAAGTCATTTTTTGGATGCGTGAAACCACATTGCGTCAATGAGATGCAAAGTGGGCATTCCCAATCAAAAAATGACTCAAAGTCCCTAGCGCCTTATTTATCCTCCCGTGCAAAAATGGGGCACTGGAGGAAGGCGGGCCTAAATAATGCTGCTAAGCCTGCTTAGTGCCATTATTTAACGCCTGGGTCTGGGCAGGCACTAGAGGACCTGTGGACCCATTTCCATGGTCAAACACCACCCCCAGCCACACCAGAGGGACACCACAGGATGGGGGACCCCATCTCAGGTAAGTATAGGTAAGTAGCGGTAAGTATTTTTTTAAAAAATGTAAGTGCCATTGGGGGCCCCATACATGGCATAGGGTGCAGTGGCCATGCCCAGGGGACCCTAGTCCACTGTGCTGGTCATTGGGGTGGTTGGCATGACTCCTGTCTGTTATAAGACAGGAGTCATGTGGTATGGATTGTTTTGCGTCAAGAAATGACGCTAGACTGGTTAGAGTCATCTTTTTTTTACTCTAACCAGCCTAACATCATATTTGGTACAAAACACCATTCTCCCATACCACCACCCCACCCGGCTAACATAACTTTCCATGATGTTAGCCCACCCTTTGCGCCGCATTGCGCCATTCCATAACTTTGGCGCTCGCCTGGCGTCCTGGAATGGCGAAAGCCGGCACCTTACTTTTTGACACAAAACTGCGCAAATGCAGTTTTGCATCAAAAAGTATAAATCTGGGCCTAGAGCACAGAGCAAGGGGTTAAAATCGGGCACACCATTGCTTTCAAGGGGTCCCTATGTACTGTGCAGGATTGGCGCTAATCCTTCACAGTAAATTAGTAGCGTCACAAATGTTGACGCTATTGCCCCGACCATGCACCATGGTGTGCCGTATATTAAATACGGTCACACATGGTGGCGGTAGAGGGGCACTAAGGGGCGTAAGAAAAGTGATAGTGCATTAGATGCACCACTTTTCTTCAATCAGGCCCTTAATGTGCGGCGCACGATTGCTAGCATAAGTGTTGACAAAAAAAACAAGAACCTAACAAAACTAATTCGAATACAACGCTTTTCAACATCACTCACGGAGAAACCCTCACATGCTTTCTGCGCTCTCTCTTTTTATGGAAGCATTGAGATGTTCTCAGATGTTCTCTGAAGTTCCATTCGTAGTAATGAAAAATTCTAATTTGAAACAGAAAATTGTACCATGCTGGCCAGATAAAGCCAAGAGAAAAAAACATGAATGAGGAGAAATTAATTGTTTTCTTTCCTTTTCAGAGTTCGCATAAGCCAGAATGGGTCGGGCTTTTAGTTTTAGCCGATTGTGCAAAGCACCTCACAAAGCTTCGGTTAGAACTGAGCCTCATCGTTTCAAACACTTAACTTCCTCGTGGCCTGTGCAAGGATTGGTGTCTCAACCTATTTCTTAAGAAGATTTGTCACAATTAAAAAAATAAATTAAAAATATGAATCATCGCCTGACTTCGGAGGGGGGGTAATTATCTACATTTCCAACGTTGTTGCTCTTTTCATTTTCGATAACCCTCTTTTCATTAAACTGTCTCTCCAAAAATAAATATTAAAATAAAACAAGCTAAAATGAAGTGGCACTCTGATGCCACGAGGAGTACTTACCAAGCAGGATGATGACACATAGTAGAATGGCGATTAAGGCTCCAGTGCTTAGACCCGCCGAGGAGAGGAAGGCTTCTGCGTGGCAGGTCCGGACTCGCCCGTCCCTTTCACAAGCGCACACTCGGATCGTGAGGGTGGTCGTGCTGCTTAGAGAGGGGTTTCCACCGTCGGAGATAACAATGGGAAGATAATACACGCTTTGGGCAGTGCGGCTGAATTTCCTCCTCCGTGTAACAATGCTGGCAGTATTATCTGTACAAAAAATAAGCAAGGAATGTAAGGCACAAATGATGGATAGTGACCCGCAGAAGTAATAAAAAATATAAGGGTTATTGAACAGATGGATGAAAACGTTGATAGGAAGGTTGAAACCCATAATTGTCAATGCCAGTTGGTCACACCCGTGTAATGTATTTGCTGTGCTATTTTTCTTTTACTAGAAGTCTGTCTGCCACTCTTGCACTCAAAACGTAGATCAACCATCTGTCAATTGTTTTTAAAGCGAATGAAAAATCTTTAAAAAAAACATGGCGCAGGCATTCACGATGTACTCCTTTTCAGTTTATACTTTCAATTACGGTTCCAAGATAGCAGGCGGCCAGCGCAGAAGTGTAAATTAAAAAATAAAGTATGCAAGAGATGACATGCAATGGAGCAGAAGCGACTTCCAGTGTGCAGGTTTTAGATACTACTACTATTACTACTACTACTACTACTACTGCTGATAATTTTAAATTTTATTAAAAGGGGGTGGGGGGTTCAGAGTATGAACGTTATTGAGGGGTCGCCAAGGGCCGCAGCTGCGACCCCTGACTTGCCGTTGCGACCCCAGGCACTGTCTTTGCGACCCCCGGCCTCAGAGGTGCCTAAATCATTGCCAGGAGCACAATGGCAGCTTGTCCTTAAGAAGTTGGGTGAGGCTCCTATCTCGTTGTTTTCCCTTATTTTTATTACATTGATCGTAAATAATGTTTAAATATTCTCTATTAGTGTAATTAAAATACAATTAGCTAGACTATGGCCCTTCCTAGCAGCTGAGGTAAGTAAAAATTGCTATTAAATGAATGTTGTTTGTGTGCTTGAGGCTGCGTGTGTGTTTGCCGAGAGTGTGTGTACGTGTGAGTGTGTGTATATGTCAGCGTGTGTATGAATTTAATTTAAGGTCAAAGAGTGTGTGATGTCACTTCCGCTTAGCCTGGCATTTTGGTGAACGGACGTTCATGGTTAAAGGACAGGGTGTGAGTGACAGGTAAAGTTAAAGATGCATATAGGCGAAAGCTGATATTATAGGAGCAAATGTTAAATGATGAGTGGCCCAGTACGTACCAGTGTGCTGCGCGGCCCTCTTGAAGAAATGAAATAAAAAAATAAACATAAATATGGTGACTGGGACAAAAGTGAGGAAAGCTACGTACTGCCGTAGAGGCTAGAGGAAAATTATAAAAAGTACCCCTCACATCAGTAATGCAAGGATACAGGTCTGCCGATAAAAATGATGAGAAGCTATGCTCTAGGCGGAGGAAAAAATCAAGAATTGGGAGGAAAGCCTTTGAAAAAAGGGCACAGTAGTGAGATAGACAAAAAAACACCCAATCCACGAGAAGGGAGCTAACCGAAAGCCACCTCTGTGTATGTTTTACTGCAGGCCAGAGGTTCTTAACCTGTGGCCAGGGACCCCTGAGGAATTCTCATGGGAGATACAGCTGGTTAGACAATGAAATAATATTAATAGATTTATAAAGTGTATATCAATTAATCAGCAAAATTAAAAATAACACATTCTCTAAATGTTAAGAAATTTGAATTTGCAGACTAAGAATTAAGTTGGTATCATATTGACTCGTGGGAGCAGTTTAAGTGCGTCAGACAGAACATTGAACGTGATGGGTATCCTCAATTGAATTTAGAAAAGCTTCAACCTTCCCATTAAATTATTATTTTTTTAAATATTTGTTTGTGAAATAAATATTTAATCACTTGTTTATTTGTTTGGTTAATACTCATTTCCGTATTTTTGTGCATAGTTAAGCAGACCAAATCATTAAATCAGGTTAGACTAGCGTCCTGGTGTTGCAATATTAAATCGTATTCCAATACTGATTAAGTGAGGGTACACAGAAATCAAAAGCTAAGAACTACTGCTGTAAGCAACAGGTCTTCAACGTTTGAGAGCTGAGGCTGCCTGTAGTTGGAGACTTGAAAATTACTTATTAGATAGAAAGGGACATGCAAAGGTAAATACGAAGAAAGAGTAAAATTGATAGTAAGTCAGAAGGCAGACGTTCAAAAATCTCTCAACATAAAAAGAGTTAATAGGGGCCTGCTGAAGAAGCAGGAAGCGTCTCAGGTGTGAAATAAAAAGGTTAATGAATTATAGATTTCCACAAAAGGTTCTTGATCTGATTTTCTGATCAGCAGTCAATTCATATTTTTTTCTGTGAGCATGCCAATGCTTATAAAGGTTAGAAATAAAAAACATTTTTTTTTTAATATGTGTGACTTAGGGCCATATGTACGAACACATTTTCCCATTGACATAGAATGTGAAAAACCCTTTGCTACATCTGGCCCTTACTCACATCTTACTTCTGAATGTCCATGAGTAACTCAACCTCCTCATAGAAAAAAGGCTCTGTAAATTCAGCTGGCTAGTCCACTGCGTTTGATCATCACTCTATTTATAATGTAAGAACAAATGACAAGCATTCAGGTCAATGAGATACTAATTAGGTGAACACTGTTGGCCTTCTCCTCTAAAAGCATTCACTGAGTTTGCAAACGGCAATTTTAAAAGGAAACATGGTTCTGAAAATCTCGCATAATAACTGATCAACATGAACTACATTTGGTACTCTGGTTTTCCAAAATGTCTCTAGTATAAAGAGAGTGTGATTTCATCAATTGTTTTTTTTTGTGTGATCACACTGTATCCATTGGTGTGAGGCATTGTCAATCCCATCTGGGATGGAGGAGTATTTCTCCCTCACTGTCATGCTAATGGTCATTGGGTGTATCATTGTCCCTCCAACAAAGTTGTTATATTGCAAAACATTAGAAAGTATTTTACTTCAGAAAAGTACACTCAGTAATCATACATTCTATAAAGTACACTCTGTAATGACACATTCAGTTATTTACCTCAGATATGGACTGTACACCGAAAGAAAACCCATTTAGAAATTATCTTCAGGGCAGAAGACTATTTATAAAGCTTCTGAAAGGAGGAGTGGCAGCCTGACTTTCAGATGGCATCTTAACTGCTTTTTACAAATCAGGATGGCTTAACCCCAAAAAGTCTGCTATGATGTAAAAAAAGATTCTGTTTCTCACTCTACCCCACCCTCGACGTTTACATATCTTACAATGCTCCAGGCTTTTGCGCTGCCCTACTCTCCTTAACACTGCTTTGCTATGGCTCAGTACACCCAGCTCCTGCTGTACCCCACTCTCCTTGTTGCAATAGCTAATAGTGCTCCAAGTTTCTGTTTTCTTTGCCTGTACCTGCCAGCTTCTGTGAATTGCGTGTTAGGCTGATGGTAGTATTTCAGAACACCCACAGAAAACATGGTTGTTACAAAACTATTGTGGGCTCAATATCGACTACAAATATATATACACAATATATATATCGCATACATATATGTGTGTGTATGTGTGTATATATATATATATATATATATATATATATATATATATTTGCAAAATTAAGTATATAAGCGGAAAAGGATTCTGAACCACGCAAGCCTAAACAATGCAGTCCGAACAACGACTGCATTGTTACCACGAATGCCTTCACGGTGAATGCCTCAACAACGAATTTTAGTTGTAAAGGCATTCCTGGAAAAGGCATGCGTGAACGGCATGCTTGGTTAAAGCATGTGACTCCCCCCACCCCATCCCCTCACCCCTAAAACAATCGTACCCCAACCACCCACCCCACCCCTAAAAATAATTCTAACACTACCCCAACTCCTACCCCTAAAACTTAAACTACCCGCCCCTAAAACTACTGTGACCCTCCATCCCGCTAGATATTACAAATAACCCCAAACCGCCACCCGTAAAAACTAAAAATACCTGATCCCATCACCCCATCCCTAAAACTACAGCAACCCCCACCCCTAAAACAATAGTACCCCAACCACCCATCCCCACCCCTAAAAACAATTCTGACACTACCCCAACCCCCACCCCTAAAACTTAAACTACCCCACCCCTAAAACTACCGCAGCCCTCCACCCGCCAAAAACTAAAAATAACCCCAAACCCCCCACGCCGCCCCTAAAAACTAAAAATACGTGACCCCTCCACCCCACCTCTAAAACTACTGCTACGCCCACCTCTAAAACTACAGCGACCCCCACCCCCTAAAACCTAACCTAACCTACCCGAACCCCCAACCCCCACCCCTAAAAACTAAAAATACCCAACCACCCCACCCCTAAAACTACTGTGACCCCACACCCCCTAAACCTGAACTACCCTGACTCCCCACCCCACCCCTAAAACTACCCGAACCCCCAACTCCGCCCCTAAAAACCAAAAATACCCCAAACCCCCACCCCTAAAACTACCGCGACCCCCACCCCCTAAAGCCTAAACTACCTGACCCCCCACCCTGCCCCTAAACCTACCCGACCCCCACTCCACCCCTAAAAACTAAAAATACTGCAACCCCCCCTAAAACTACTGCGCCCCCCCCAACTCACCCTAAAACCTAAACTACCCTGACCCCCCCACCCCACCCCTAAAAACAAAAAATACCCCGACCCCCCACTCCTGTCCCTAAAATAAAAAATGTCCTGAACCCCCACCCGCCCCTAAAATGGCCCCAGCTCCACTTACCTGATCGCTTCCACTGACAAAGCTGACTCCCTTCTTCTGTGCCTTAACCACGCATGTACGTTGTTCAGCACATGCATGGCTAAGGCACCGAACAAGGAAGTCGTGGTTAACAAAAGCTTTGTTGTCCACGACTTCGTTGTTCGGTAGTCGTGGTTGGTGATCTTTCCCAGATAAGCGTATACTTATCTCTATATATACTTACCTTCTCAATATTTTTTGCAATCAATATTTAGGCCTTGTTTCTCTTTCATAGTCTGGTAGAAAATCCATCTGATGGATTTGCTGGCCAAATTATTTAATGTGCAGAACAATAGAAGCCATGCCAAACTACCCCGACCCCCCAACCGCACCCCCCAACCCGCCGCTGAAAATACCCTGACCCCCCACCATATGCCTAAAACTACTGCGACCCCCTAAAACCTAAAATACTCCGATCCCCACCCCACCCCTAAAAACTAAAAATACCCCCACACCCCGCTCCTAAAACTACCACAACTCCTTACCCCCTAAAACCTAAAATACCCCGACCCCCCTGCCCCTAAAAACTAAAAATACCCCTACCAATACCCTTGCCCCTAAAACTAAAGCGACCCTGCCCCTAAAACCAAAAATGCAGTGATTGTGGGAACCTTTGTTATGCCACTGCCATCAGTACCACGATTACCACCATCACGTTCTCTATTATTAACATTAATATATTTTAATAACTAACAACTTTCCAATGTATGTCACACCAACACCAATCCTCCAAGGGAAATGGCCTTAGGGAAAAAGATGTACAAACAAAAATCATCTTTCTATAGATGGTTCATCAAGATACCTTATTATTAAAAGATACACTTTAATAGCAGAAGTGTTTCTTGTAATTCCATCAAAGAAATGTTGATATTTTATAAACCACGTCTCTTATCAAATGTTATAAAGAAATAAGGTGTTCGCCGCTATGTACTTTCAGAGTAAGATATACCTGAAAACCGTTACTGATGAATGGAATCGGATGTACATCTAGTAATAAAAGTTCATGCACACTAGGAGAAAGCTTCTCATTAGGGGTATGGATAGAGAAGAAAATGCTGTGTCCTGATTTTGAGAAAGTAGGCTCTTTTTATCATGGTTACCCCCACTTTTGGCCTGTTTGTTAGTGTGTGTCAGTGTGTTTTTACTGTGTCACTGGGATCCTGCTAGCCAGGACCCCAGTGCTCATAGATAAAAACCTATATGTCAGTGTGTTTTGCCGGTCTCACTGGGATCCTGCTAGCCAGGACCATAGTACTCATAGTTTCTGGCCTAATGTGTGTGTCTGTATAGTGCTTAACTTGGGCGGTAAGCTTAGACTTAATAGATTTGCTTTTTATGAATGCCATAAGTACTGTATTTTATGATGACTTTTATGTATGTATATATACTTTTATGGCTAAACGCCGAATAAAGTTATTTTGACTGACTGACTGACTGACTAGTGCTTAACTGTGTCACTGAGGCTGTGCTAATCAGAACATCAGTGCTTTTGCTCTCTCTGCTTTTAAATTTGTCACTGTAGGCTAGTGAGTTCATTCACCAATCTCAATGGGCACACTGGACCCCCCCCTTATAAGTCCTTAGTATATGGTACCTAGGTACCCAGGGCATTGGGGTTCCAGGAGATTCCTATGGGCTGCAGCATTTCTTTTGCCACCCATAGTGAGCTCAGACAAACCCTTCCACAGGCCTTCCATTGCAGCCTGTGTGAAATAACGCACATGTTATTTCACAGCCATTTTCACTGCCCTTCGGTAACTTATAAGTCACCTATATGTCTAACCTTCACTTGCTGAAGGTTAGGTGCAAAGTTACTAAGTGTGAGGTCACCATTGCACTAGCAAAGGTTCCCCCACATAGTTCAGGGCCATTTCATCGGATTTTGTGAGTGTGGGGATGCCATTACACATGTGCACTACATGTAGGTCAATACCTATATGTAGCTTCACAATGGTAACTCCGAAAATGGCCATGTAACATGTCTAAGATCATGGAATTGTCCCCCAATTCCAAATCTGGTATTAGAGAGCCAATTCCATGCATCCTGGGGGCTCCACCATTGACCCCCAGTATTGCCAAACCAGCTCTCTGAGGCTTGCACTGCAGCTACAGCTGCTGCCACCTCACAGACAGGGTTCTGCCCTCCTGGGGTCTGGGCAGCCCAGTCCCAGGAAGGCAGAACAAAGCATTTCCTCTGAGAGCAGGGTGTTACACCCTCTCCCTTTGGAAATAGGTGTTACAGGCTGGGGAGGGGTAGCCTCCCCCAGCCTCTGGAAATGCTTTAAAGGGCACATACGGTGCCCTCCTTGTATAAACCAGCCTACACCAGTTCAGGGATCCCTTGTCCCCTGCTCTGGCGCGATACTGGACAAAGGAAAGGGGAGTTACCACTCCCCTGTCCATCACCACCCTAGGGGTGGTGCCCACAGCTCCTCCAGTGTGTCCCAGACTTCAGCCATCTTGCTTTGCAAGGTGTAGGGGCACTCTGAAGGCCTCTGAGTGGCCAGTGCCAGCAGGTGACGTCAGAGTCCCCTCCTGATAGGTCCATACCTGATAAGGTAGCCAATCCCCCTCTGAGGGCTATTTAGGGTCTCTCCTGTGGGTGCTCTTCAGATTCTTCTTGCAAGTTTCCTTCAGGAATCCTTTGCAACTACTTCAGCATCTTTTGACCTCAGATCAACTGCAGCCTGCTCCAAGAAATGCTGTAACTGCAACAAAGTATCCACAAGGGATACTTTTCTTCTGCAACCTCACCTCAAAGTCAGCAACTGCAACAGTTTCCATGGTGTATACGCTCTATGGACTCCCTGTCTTCATCCTGCACCAGAAAGACCGAAAAAATCTCCCGGGAGTGACGGAGTCACTCCCCTGCTCCAGCAGGCACCTTCCAAGATGACGACCGGTACCCTTGGACTCCTCTCACAGCGATGAGCATGCTCCTACAGACACAGAGGGTGGACATCATCGACATAGATTGCCCTGAGGTCCTGCTGATGCAATTTGGAGGAGGAAAGACCTTGCCTTCCCAGAGAGCAATGGTACCCCTGTGTACTGCGTCTTCTTCACCTCCTGAGGCCTCTGTGCACTATTTGCAAAATTCCTTTGTGCACAGCTTGGCTCAGGTCCCCAGCACTCCATCCTGTGACACTCAACTTGCTGAGTTGTTCTGCAATGGCGTGGGACTTTCCTTTGTTGTGTTTCATCAACCGAGTTTTGCACCTCCTTTGTCCCCATGTCCTGAGACTCCCAGGGGTGCTGGCTGGCATCCTTAGGGCTCTCTAAAGTGCTGAGAACCCCCTCTTCATCCTCACACAGAGTTGATGCCTCCAGCTCCCTCCTGGGTCCATCCAGCATCATTTTGACGCAAAACGTACTTTTGTCGAAACCAAGGCTTGTTGGTGACTTCCAACACAAAATCATGTCCGCAACGCTCTTCACATTGTGGAACATCCTTTGCATCATGCAGGAATCTGCTGGCATTTCCCAGGGTGCATTCCTGCAGTCTTCGACTAACCGGGGACTCTTCTTTTGCACCCTCTTCTAGGTTGGCAGAGGCTCCTGTCCTTCCTGGAACTTCTTGCGACTTCTGGATTTGGTCCCCTTCCTTTGCAGGTCTTCAGGACCTGGAATCCATCAGTTGTTCTTTGCAGACTTGGTTGGTTGCTGCAGAATCCCACTCACGAGGTGTCGTGTGTCCTAAGGAAACTTGCAGTACTTTACTCCTGCTTTTCTGGGCTCTGGGTTGGGGTCATTTACTAACCTTTACTGTATTCTTACTCTCCCAGTGATTCTGCACACACTACACTTGTCTAGGGGGGAATTTGTGATTCGCATTCCACTTTCTCTGTATATGGTTTGTGTTACCCATAGACCGATTTTCTCCCATTGCATTCTATAGCATTTCCTATTCTTTGCACTGTTCAATGACTATTTACTTGTCTAATTTTGGTGTCTAGTGTATACATTGTGTATAATACTTACCTCCAGAAGGAGTATTCTCTCTAAGATATTTTTGGTACTGTGTCACCCAAATAAATACCTTTATTTTTGGTAGAAGTGAGTATTGTCTTTACTTGTGTATAAGTACTGTGTAACTATAAGTAATATTGCATGAGCTCTGCATGTCTCGTAGTTCAGCCTAAGCTGCTCTCCTATAGCTACCTCTATCAGCCTAAGCTGCTAGAACACTACTACATTTCACTAATAAGGATATCTGGATCTGGTATAAGGTGTAAGTACCCAAGGTACCCACTACAAACCAGGTCAGCCTCCTACACTGATGAAGGCTAATTAAAGAAAGGTACGCCAGAACACTGTTTTCACTGAATTCAGTTTATGAAACTGTATTGATGAGAACAGTTTGTGTGAGGATATGATGTGGCAAAGGTCACAAAACTAAATGCTTTACAAACAGTATACACCGTAAAAGGGAAGTGTGTGTATAAAGGTTACTTGACATTGATACATAACAAGTTGTAATTACTGTAGGTTAGGAAGAGAGACTAGCACTTCATACAAGAATTTTAATGAACTGATATAAGAAAACATATGTAACCTAATGGGATTTGTTTTATGAAAAAAATAACTGCAGATAATAAAATAAATATTTCTATACAATTGAATAAATAAATATTTCCTTGAAATTGGAAAACACGAGAAATGACAGTTTTGTAATTAAAAATATCAGAGGTGAACAGTCAAGACATCAAAACATTGTTATACATTTGTAGTTTACAGTTACATCAATGCAAAGAGCTCTGTTAGAATAATGCCAGTACACGCAATACATAAATACAGATCGGCAGTCTGTTTCACTGCACAAATAATGAATATATTGCACAGTCAAAAGCCAATTATTCTGTTAATGTTTTTTTTCTTCTAATTGGTAAACCCTGTGTTGGTCCCTGCACCTGGTGGGCTCAGTGATTCCTTAAACATGTCTCACATCCAGAGACTGCATCTGGTGTGGCATGTATCTGAGAGTAAAATAGTGCACAGACACATGTTGAAAAAATATGGCCCACAACTAAATACTCCATGTTGCTGTTGGTGTATCTTAGTTGATTTGTGGAATGCTGAACAATGCAACCAATCACCTCAGAGATCTGGGTTGAATTCATTGTTTTTTTTGCCCACCATGCCACCCCAGTTTGGACCCAGCTATATGCAAATCAGTCTTGACCCTGTTCCCCAGGGAAACAGGCAAGCCTGAACTGGCAGGCCAGGTCCTCCCTGGTCCGTAAACAAGCATGGTGGAACAGGTTTCAGAGTTTCACCCCTCATCAGCCAGGCTAGCCTGAATCCAGTGGCGCAGTGAGTACAGGACCCACGTCTGGGCATACCCTTCCCACTTAGGGCAACAAAAGCAAAAGTAACAGATAATGGATGGAATGCGGACAATGCAAACGTTCACCTTAAGTCACAGATATCTGGGTTGAATCCAGTGTTTTATTGCCCACCACGCCATCCTAGTTTGGACACAGCCATATGCAATACAGTCTTGACTATGTTTCCCATGGGAACAGTCCCGCCCAAACTGCCAGGCAGGCCCTCCCTGGACCAGAAACCAGCATCTTGGGACCGTTTTCAGGGTATCACCCCTCATCAGCCAGGTTAGCTTGAATCAAGTGGCGCAGTAAGGTCCACATGGGCACTGCTTTAACCATGACCCATGTGAGTCATACAAATGTGCTAAACGGTGGCCCCTACAGATGGCTAATGGGTTGTGTAGAGTTATAATAGAGGAAATAAAAGGGCAATGCTTTAGGTTATGAACATCTAGATACAAGCTGTGACTAAAGGATGAGTAACTATATATCTTTCACACTCAAACAAACATTGTATGTCTACCGTTGAGCACTACACTGCGTAGACCTCACAAATATATACCAAACACAGCTTGTAAACGCAAGACAAGTGCTACATTTCACGTTTTGTTTTGGGTTCACAAAGAATATGGCCGCATGTCATGGACTGTTTTAACTCAAAACTTAACTAAATACTAATTACTTTCCACAGCAATGACTTGAGAGGGGAATTGCTAAGACGTATCTGACTGATACACAATACGACATCCCAATGCACTAAGTAAGAACTCCCGTCACAAATTTTGAGTACTCCTCAAGGTACCCCAGCTGTAGGCTATGCAGTATCTACACTGTATTCACACTGGACACGAAGCCCAGTTTAAGAGAGTAGGCCGAAGTTCCTAAAGTGAAGTTATTGAAAATGCCAGATGTAAAATCATCTATGATGTAATAAGTTAGGTCTTGAGCAGATGGTGTTGCTGAGGACTTAGATAATGACCAGGATAATTGCTGTCATTGATTGTTATTATTATTATTATTAATTGTTACTGTTATTGTCATTATTGCCTCGGAGTTCCATAAACATACAGTATAGAGGAACTCATCCTTGAGCCTCATTCCTCTATATGGTTACGGAACTCCTTGTGACTTGCAGTTTTCTTATAATGTATGACAGGTGGTACTTTATCCCTTATATTCTTCCATTTTGAATGAACATATTCCCTATACAATATATATAAATTTTAACATCCAATATGTTTCTCTTGTGACTTCTGCCATCAGCTTTTTTTTTTTTCGTTCCCTTTTCATCAAATATTATGGACAATTCTGTGCATGCATATTTTTCTGATACCGACAAAGCATTGCAATGAAAGTTCTGTCTTTTTGAGAATAATTCAGCAAATGTAGGCCCATTTGGTTTGGCCGTAATTGCTTTAGTGATTGTAATTGCAAGTGTTAATGTGGTGAAGCACCACAGAAATGACATGAAAATGTATTTTTCTCTTAGGTGCTGTCCCTAGCTAACTTGCTACCGTTGTACCACCTGCAACTATAATATGTTAATTATAGCCATATATCTGTAGTTCTTTATTTCTTCATGATGCTTCATCCTACTCCTTTTAACGCCTGAACACATATCGGTTTGCAGCATGGCGCTGCACCTGAAACACATTCACGGTTCCATGTGGTGCACAACAACTCAATATTAAATAAATGAAAAAAAAAATCAACACGGTCAGCGATGTATAGCAACAACACAGAAATTAAAATCATAAGAAAAAAAGAAGGAACTAAATAAGAAGACGGGAGAAATGAAGGATGCAATGAAAAACGGCAGAATGACTGGAAAGCAGATGGGTGGAAGAAAGGATGGATGGGGGAGAGGTGAAGGAATTGAGAGGGAAAAGGGAAAGAAATGGTGGCTGAAGGCAGGAAGGACCGAGGGAGGGAGATACGATAAGAAAGCAAAAATAGATGGGAAGAAGGAAAAAAAGGAGGGAGGATAGTGAAGGAAATAAGCAGGAAATTCAGGAATAAAAATAGAAAATGTAGAAAGAAAAGGAAGAAGGAAAGAATGAAACAAGAATGGAAGGATACAAAGGAATGACATAAGGAAAGGTTGAAAGAAGTAGAAGGATGGTTTGAAAAAGGAGAGGGATTTCAAGGAGCAAGAATTGAGAAGAAGGAAGTGGCGATCGAAAGCAGTAATTAATAATGTAAAAAAACAAGGAAAAAACTAAGGCATAAGAAACGGGAAATGAAATTAGAAATGAGGGAGTTGGAAGGGAAAAAAAGGGAAACAGAAAGGAAGGATGAAAGAGGAAAAAAGAAAAGACGGGTATGTTAAACAAGAAAGAGAAGGGGAGTCAGTGGCATAACAAAGGCCTCTGCAGCTCCCGCGGTGCGGAAGGGGCCCGAGCTCCAGCAGGTCCCCTAAACACAGCACATTGTGCACGGGCAGCAGGCCCCTGTCGGAGTCCAGAAGGGAGATGGAACCTTCAATGTTCTTTTGAGGCCCCCTCAAGTTTCGTTTATGCCACAAAGGGAAGTAACATGATAGAAAAGAAGTAGAAACAAGCATTTGCAATGCAACGCATCTCACGGTCACTCGAGTTAGAGCTATTAGCATTGCAAATTTCTAAGAGGACTGTTCTTGCCACATAAATTGAAAATGAAAAGTAAAACAGTTGACAGAAGCAAGCCGATTCCAAGCGCCACTGCCACCATAAGCGTGAGCGTGAGAGTTATTGGCTCCCTGCGTGAATGTCTAGAAAAGATTGCAGCTGGGATGAACGACAAACCGAAACTGAAGGAGGGGCCATCACACACTGTAACAAGAGGAAAGGTTAAAGTATTGTGATGGATAACAAAAATGTTCACTTAGTTAAATCGCCTGTGGGAGGGAACTCAGCACACAAACGAGGAACATTTCACAAAATTCACCAATAAAAATGAAGCATTTAAAAGAAGCACAACAAGCAACAAATAGCAAGAGTAGGCATGGGTAAAAGACCACAGAGAGATTACAACAGGCCAGAGCGCTTGCGCACTCGACCCTAGAAAAGTGGCAAATCAAGGAAAAGTGGGGCAGAAGAGAAGAAATAAGCGAAAGAACAACAGAGAGGAACGGATGGAAGAAAGGTAGCAAGGACACTAAAAACATCTGAATAAAAGAGTACATGAAAGGAATGTAAACTTTAATATAATATTTTAAATAAAGAACAGATCTATATATCATTTGAGACTGACAAAGAAAAAAATAGGAAATATGTTTGAAAATTGCCAACCACATATTAGTTTATGAAAAATTGTGGGTAGAATAGAACATGATATTGTTCGTTAATATCCAAGTGACATACTTTTTAGTCTCTGTTAGTGACAATCATATAAGCGATGCGTTTTGACAACCAAAGCAAGTTTTTTGCTTCCACAATGTTTCCAAATGTTAAATAGCTCCGCTTCAAAAGCATACTATTTCTTCCAAGGGAAGAAAGTCTGTGTGTGATGTGACAGGAAAGGTTGTGGACTACTCCAGAGAAAAGAATTGGGGAGAGGTGATGGATTGGTAAGAACATGCCAGCAGAGGGAACATGTTTTAAGTTATATTTCCATTATTAACTTGAATGTGCATGCTTTCTAGCAGTGAGTGTCTTTTGAAAGTGATATATTTTCTTGAAGTGTATTTGCATTTCACAAATAATTACCATCCTGTTATGCATGATCATTTTTATAGCAGTACACCAAGGAGCTATATTCAACAAACGGAAGTACAAAATACAAATAGAGTGACCAGCGGGGTAAGAAACAAGCATTGGCAAACCAATAAGTTTCGCCTTTGTTTTTTCTTTTTCATTCTATCGTATTATCTAATTGAATTATAAATATTAGAACATTTTTATAATAATGTTTGTTTGAACTTTAATAAATCGTTAATAATTGTTCATGTTGTGTATTAATTCAACATACATCACAACATAAGCAACTATTAACGATTTATCAAATTTAAAACAAACATTATTATGAAATGTTTATAATATTTATAACACATATTACATAGTAAGAAAGAATGCAAAAAACAAGATGAAACATATTGACTTTGCCAATATTTGTTATTTATTTATTTGCAGTTTTTTTTTAACATAGGACAAACTCGACCCAAAGGTATTGGAGCGCCTTACTTGAGCAGCAGTTACCTTACACAAGGACGCATTATTTTTTTATTTTATTTCTTTTAGGCATGGAAAGAGCGCTCATAATGTGGTCCTAGCTGAATGCAGTTGAGGGTCAGAATACTGCTCTGAGCAGTGTATATGAGCTGTGTTGGACCTGGCCCTTTTACAGGGTCATTCCCCAGACATTATGGGGGTCATTACAACATTGGCGGTATAAGGCGCTTACCGCCGTGCAGAAGACCGCCAATACACCACCGCGGCAGCGGTAGACCGCCACAGCTATTATGACACACATCTCGGAATCCGCCGAAATTCAGACACCCACACAATCCCGCCACACCAAAGGTCAGCGATAAACATGCAGAAACAAATCCTCCACCTCCACGCCAACAGAAACTCGCCCATGCCATTACGACCCACGAATCCACGCGGTGGTCTTTCAACCGCGGTATTCCATTGGCGGTACACACCGCCGCGCTCAAAATACACACACATCTACTAAACACCGCCACATTGGACAATTACAAATACACACACCTGATACACATACACACACCACTCCCACACATCCAATACAATATAAAACACACACCCACATCACCCACAAACCCCAACAACCAAAAATTCAGAGAGAAGGCGAGAGAGAGAGCACAGAATAGACAACCCCATCACACAGAGGCACACAACACCATCACCCACACAACATACACGCAGAAAACACCACCTACAACTACACTCACCACACTCATCAACACATACACAACCCCACACATCACACACAACACCCCATGTCACGCCAAAGACACCCCGCTTCTCCGAGGAGGAGCTCAGGGTCATGGTGGAGGAAATCGTACGGGTAGAGCCACAGCTATTTGGCTCACAGGTACAGCACACATCCATAGCCAGGAAGATGGAGCTATGGCGCAGAATAGTGGACAGGGTCAACGCAGTGGGACAGCACCCAAGAAATAGGGAGGACATCAGGAAGAGGTGGAACGACCTACGGGGGAAGGTGCGTTCCACGGTCTCCAGGCACCACATTGCAGTACAGCGGACTGGCGGCGGACCCCCACCTCCTCCCCCTCAACTAACAACATGGGAGGAGCAAGTCTTGTCCATCTTGCATCCTGAGGGCCACGGATGAGTCATTGGAGGAACAGACACTGGTAAGTCAAATCTTCACTATCATATCCCCCACCCTACCTGCATGCTATCACACACCGCCACCCTCACATCCTCCCCTATCACCCAAACTCCTCACTAATGTACCCATAACACCAACTACACATCCCAACCCCAAGACCTGCATGACACAACTAAGCATGGACACCCACCACTAAAGCATGCCCACTGCACATACCCAGTACACCCCCCAACCATCAGCACACAACCCCACACACAGGAATGCCTGCACTGGGGTTCACGCACACCCAACCATTGCACACCATTACACACACACATGCAATAATCATGTACTTATACCCCCGCAGGAACCCGAAGGAACGTCACCACACCAGAGGGACCAGACAACACCACTCCACCCCCAGAAGAGGCCCACAGTGACGACAGCAGCTCTGCCCTACTGGATCTTGATGACCAGCCCGGACCATCGTGGGCCTCAGGACAGTCGGTTCTCCTTGCCCAGCCACAGCCCAACACCGAGCTTCCACCCTCTGGTAACATCAGCACAGCACCCACCCGCCAGGCCCAAACCTCCCTACCCAGGACAGGTCAATCAGCGGTGTGTCCACCACTACAGGGCACCCAGGCTAACCCAACACCCCAACAACAACAGGGACCTGGGGGCAGTGGTAGTGGGCACACGGTCCAGGGGACGGAGGCACAGGAATACAGGGGAACTGGGAGGGCTGCTGTGCGACAGAGGGAGGACAGGCCAAGGGAACCAACTCTCCACGAGGCCCATTCCTCCATCATGGGAGCATACCACCACTCCCAGGAGACGATGGCGACGGTCCTGGACAAGTTGCAGGAGACCCTGCGTCTGCAGGAGGAGCAGTATTTGGGGTTCAGGGAGGAGCTCAGGACCATCGGCTCCACCCTGGGCACCATCGTAGGGGTGCTGACGGACATTCAAAAGACCTTGAGGGACACCGTGGCACTCCAAGGGGCCCCTGACACTAGTCAGGACGACGAACTGCCCACCACCTTTGCTGGCGCTAGTGGACAGGACGCCCCGCCACAGGACCACCACACCAGCACCCCATCCCCTGCAGACGGACAACCACCACGCACGCGGGCCCTGAGATCCAGGAACAGGACAGAGCAAGATGGCAAGACCCCCGCCAGGAAATAAGACCACCCTGATTGTCCCCCCACTGTCCCACTTTGTTACCCTGTCCAAATCGGAACAGCCTCAGTTCCACTTCCAATGGCCAGAGGTGCAATGTACCTGTGAGACTAATAGACTGGACTCTGCCATGGACATTCCTCCACCATCACCCATCCCCATTTGACAACCCCCTTCATTTTTTAGCACTTAAATAAACACCCTTGAAACACTAAATAAAATGGAGTCAGTCTATGATTTGTAATTTTTTATTATCAATGACAGAGTCATAATGGGTTACCCATTGGAAGGCTAACATACCAATGTCACACATCACAAGCCCTTCAAGGATGCAAGCAGTTGACACGTAGGTTACCACATTTGTGAAACTGAAATGGAAGGGGACAACTCAGTTAACAAATAGTGAGTGAAATGTCGGTACAGGATAGAGGTAGACGTGTGAAAGTTAATATAATGTTAAACCTGAAAATGTACTCACCTGTGTTTCACTGGAAATATTGCTGTATGACTGACTCCCTGTAGTCGTTTTCTTCTTCCTTAGCTTCATCCTCATCACTGTCCACAGGCTCCACAGGCTCCACAGCTGCTACAAGACCGTCATCTGGATCATCCTCCTGTAGAAAAGGCACCTGGCGTCGCGATGCCAAATTATGGAGCATGGAGCAGGCGATGATGATGTCGCACACCTTCTTCGGTGAGTAGAATAGGGACCCACCTGTCATATGGAGGCACCTGAACCTGGCCTTCAGGAGGCCGAAGGTGTGTTCGATCACCCTCCTAGTCCACCCATGGGCCTCATTGTACCGTTCCTCTGCCCTGGTCCTGGGATTCCTCACTGGGGTCAGTAGCCAGGAAAGGTTGGGGTAACCAGAGTCCCCCAATAGCCATACACGGTGCCTCTGGAGTTGACCCATCATATCAGGGATGCTGCTATTGCGTAGGATGTAGGCGTCATGCACAGAGCCAGGGAACATAGCATTTACCTGCAAGATGTACTGGTCTGCCAAACAGACCCTCTGGACATTCATTGAATGATAACTCTTCCTGTTCCTGTAAACCTGTTCACTCCTGCAGGGGGGGGCAGAGCTACATGGGTCCCATCAATGGCACCTATGATGTTGGGGATATGTCCAAGGGCATAGAAGTCACCTTTCACTGTAGGCAAATCCTCCACCTCAGGGAAAAGGATGTATCTCCTTACGTGTTTCAGAAGGGCAGCCAACACTCTGGACAAGATGTTGGAAAACATAGGCTGGGACATCCCTGATGCCATGACCACAATTGTCTGAAAAGACCCACTTGCAAGGAAATGGAGCACTGACAGCACCTGCACGTCAGGGGGGATTCCAGTTTTGATGGCGGATTGGTGACATCAGGTCTGGCTCCAACTGGGTACATAGTTCATGGATAGTGGCACAGTCAAACCTGTAGGTGACGATTAAATGTCTCTCTTCCATTGTCAACAGATCCACCAGCAGTCGGTACACCGGAGGATTCCGCCATCTTCTCATATGTCCCAGCTGACGGTGCCTAAGAAGGACAACAGCGAATAAACAGTCACTATTCCTCCAGGTATGTACCCACAGTCACACACAAGACTACACCAGACAATAAACCCTTCCTGGATGTGTGTTGAGTGTAGGCCTCGGTATGTGTGACGCAGTAGTAAATGAAGCCATGTGGGCCCCTGAAATGGCGGCTGCCTGACCTCTAAACTGGGACAATGGGATTGTGGAGTAACAGCGCTGGCGTTGCACACCGTCGCGGTAGGCGGTCGTAGACCGCGGTGCAATGCTGCATTGGTTAACATTGGACCCTATGGGTCCCAGGAGCCAATGAACAGGTGCGCCGGCGGTGATGATGCGCACCGCCGCGCACGTCACCGCCGCGGATGTCACCGCCATTTTCTATCTGTTCAATCACTAGATACCTGACCTTCGACAGGAGAGGACCTACACTGCTAGTGCTGCTGTGACCTCGGTCTGGAAGCAACGATGGCTGCTGCGTCTGGGGAAAGGGCCCCTGCCTTCACTGCACAGGAGTTGGAGAAACTTGTGGATGGGGTCTTCCCCAGTACATGCTACTCTACGGTCCTCCAGACCAATAGGTTAGTACACAGGAAGCACATTGTATGGGCTAGGCCGGGGTGGACAGGGCTGGGTGGAAGAGGGAAGGGGGCAGAGTTGATACTACAGTAAAGCATGGGAATAAAAGGCCCACATGGCCAGAGTAGGGAGGGGGCCACTCACAACGACGGTGCAGTTGGTAATGACTGTTCCTCTTTCCTTGTGCATGTCATGTAGGTCAGCGCCCACCAGAAGAGGGACATTTGCCGTGCCATCGCCAAGGAGGTCCGGACCCTGGGGGCCCACCAGAGACGGGGCACCAACTGCCGTAAGAGATGGGAGGACATTCGCCGCTGCAGCAAGAAGATGGCGGAGGCTCAGCTGGGGATGGCCTCCCAACGTGGGAGGGGTGCCGTTTCACCAGGACCCCCCTGATGTTCCGGATCCTGGCGGTGGCCTACCCGGAGTTGGATGGGCGCTTAAGGACATCACAGCAGACACAAGGGGGTGAGTACAACCTCATTCTGCGGACTTTGCGTGCAGTGGAGGGGTCTGGGTGGGGAAGGTGGGCTTGTGTGTGTCCCTAGGCCATGGCGAGTTAGGTAGGGAAGGCCCCTCCGTAATGTGTGCCATGTGGCACTCTACCCCACCTCAGAAGTGTGCAAAGTTGAGGTATAGTTGCCCCTGTGGCATCCATGTGCGCAGATTTCCAGCATTGCCATGTAGGCCATATCCCAGAAATTGCATGTCCAGAGGCCAGGAGCACGGCGTAATGCATGGGGCTGCTGCGTCTGTCTTGTCCGCCAACGGTAGCGGTATGCCATGCACTAAAACTCTTTTTGTTCTGTCTCCCCCCCCCCTTTTCCTGCTCTCCCTGTCCTTTTGTACATCAGCATCATCAGGCGGAGGTACAGTGGCACTGGAGCACGAGGGAGCTGCATCCCACATGGCCATGGAGGGCCACATCACAGGCTCTGAATGCACCAGTGGGACGGAGGGCGAGGGGAGCTTCACGTCGGCCACCGGATCACCAAGCAGCAACACGGACTCGTCCGCCGATGGGAGCTCCCGTGTGGTGGCGGCACCATCTGTGCGCCCCACTTCTACAGGTACAGCCGCCACTTCCCCTACCAGCACCGCCCTCCCAGCAGCCCCTCAGCGTTCACCCCGTGCCCGCTCACCCAGGAGGGTGGGCATCGCCTTCGCCCCAGGCACCTCAGGCCCTGCCCCAGTCACCCCTGCTGCCCTCAGTGAGGAGGCCATTGACCACCTCAGGTCACTCACTGTTGGGCAGTCTACCAATGTGAATGCCATCCAGTTTGTAGAAAGGGAGTTGCAACACGGTAATGCATTCCTGGAGGGCATTCATTCTGGTCAGGCTGCCCTTCAGCGAACCCTGCAATCTCTGGCCTCAGCACTGATGGCAGCCATTGTCCCTGTGTCCAGCCTCCCCCCTCCAACTTCCTCCACCCAGACCCAATCCCCTGTACCCCAGCCCATCCCAAGCACAACTACAGACCAGCATGCACACAAGTCAACACACACAAGTAGCTCAAGCAAACTTAGGCACCACACACACCACAGGCACTCACGCAAGCCTCACCCACATACAGACACAGCAACATCCACTGTCTCCACTGTGTCCCCCTCCTCCTTTTCTCCCTCCTCCCTCCCAGTCTCGTCTACACACACACCTGCATGCACCACATCTACAGGCACTAGGACTCGCACCAGACACCCAGCAACACAAGCCGCTCACCTGCACTCACCACCTCAACTGCCATTTACACGTCCCCTGTGTCCTCTCCCAGTGTGTCTGTGACGCCCCCTCCCAAAGTACACAAACGCCGGCAATCACTCACCCAACATCCATCCACCTCACGACAGCCTCCAGTACCTGCACCTGCACCCAAAACACCTAAAGTGACACCTCCTACAACCACCTCCTCTTCCTCCACTCCCAGGGACCCTCCAGCTACCCATCCCAGTGTCCGTCAGAAACTGTCCATATGTCAAATTGACCTTTTTGCCCCCACCCCCCCTCCAATTCATCAGTCCAGTCGTAGTGCCTCAGCCAAAAAGCCTCCAGTACCAGTGGTGCGTGTTCAAGGTTTTTGGAGTGCACCGTCCACCAGGGTAGGCAGTAGGACCCAGAGCCAAGGCACTGGCAGCCCACCCCCTGTAAAGGCTCTGAAATTGGGGAGTGGACGACGGGACCGTGTCAAGACTCCTGGTGGGACAACAAGTGAAATGGGATCCAAGGCGATTGGTGAGTCAGCTGTAACTCCAAAGAAGGTGGGGAAGGTCCAGAGGAAGTCTCCCCAGCCTGTTGTGAGTGTCACGGCGGAGAAGTGCACCATCATTTCCGGCGGTCCAGACACAACCGCCAGCACCGTCGTCACTGGTCCAGAGACCACCGCCGGAGTCACAGCCCAGGAGGACCCAAGTATTGTCACTGGTCAGGAGACCACCGCCGGAGTCACAGCCCAGGAGGGCCCAAGTATCGTCACTGGTCAGGAGACCACCGCCACCGCCGGAGTCACAGCCCAGGAGGGCCCAAGTATCGTCACTGGTCAGGAGACCACCGCCACCGCCGGAGTCACAGCCCAGGAGGGCCCAAGTATCGTCACTGGTCAGGAGACCACCGCCACCGCCGGAGTCAGTGCCCAGGAGGGCCCAAGTATCGTTACTGGTCCAGAGACCACCGCCGGAGTCACAGACCAGGAGGGGACAGGATGCCACAGCCCCGCTGGCCAATGATGGAACGCCATGCCACACACAAATGTCCAGTATGGAGATCGTCATGCCACACACCAATGCCCAGTGTGGAGATCGTCATGCCACACACCAATGTCCAGTGTGGAGATCGTCATGCCACACACCAATGTCCAGTATCAGAACCGCCATGGCAAAGCACCGCTGAACAGGGCAAAGACCGCCATGTCAAAGCACCGCTGAACAGGGCAGAGACCGCCATGTCAAAGCACTGCTGAACAGGGCAGAGACCGCCATGTCAAAGCACCATTGAACAGTCCTGAACCGCCATGGCAAAGCACCGCTGAACAGGGCAAAGACCGCCATGGCAAAGCACCGCTGAACAGTCCTGAACCGCCATGGCAAAGCACCGCTGAACAGGGCAAAGACCGCCATGTCAAAGCACCGCTGAACAGGGCAGAGACCGCCATGTCAAAGCACCACCGCCATGGCAAAGCACCGCTGAACAGGGCAAAGACCGCCATGGCAAAGCACCGCTGAACAGTCCTGAACCGCCATGGCAAAGCACCGCTGAACAGGGCAAAGACCGCCATGTCAAAGCACCGCTGAACAGGGCAGAGACCGCCATGTCAAAGCACCGCTGAACAGGGCAAAGACCGCCATGTCAAAGCACCGCTGAACAGGGCAAAGACCGCCATGGCAAAGCACTGCTGAACAGTCCTGAACCGCCATGGCAAAGCACCGCTGAACAGGGCAAAGACCGCCATGTCAAAGCACTGCTGAACAGGGCAGAGACCGCCATGTCAAAGCACCGCTGAACAGGGCAAAGACCGCCATGGCAAAGCACCGCTGAACAGGGCAAAGACCGGCATCGCAAAGCACCGCTGAACAGGGCATGCACCGTGTAGGAATGAATGTACCGCCACATCAGGCATCCTTATCCCATGTGCAGCTGGGACAGTGACAGGACAGGAACTCTCACGGGGAGACTCATTCAGTCTGGGCACCAGTCCCCCTCCAGAACCAGTGGAGACCTGCATCTACTTGAGAGACTGTGGCTTTGCACTCCCCAGGATGGCACAGTGGGCAACCCACCCACTGTAGAGACTTGTGAGACTGTGGCTTTGCACTCCCCAGGACGGCACAGTGGGCAAACCACCCACTGTAGAGACTTGTGAGACTGTGGCTTTGCACTCCCCAGGATGGCACAGTGGGCAACCCACCCACTGTAGAGACTTGTGAGACTGTGGCTTTGCACTCCCCAGGATGGCACAGTGGGCAAACCACCCACTGTAGAGACTTGAGAGACTGTGGCTTTGCACTCCCCAGGATACATCAATGGGCATGGAGCCCCGTCGTGGATATGGCTTTGCAGTCACCCGGCTGAGGTGCCCCCCCTTCCCTTCCTTCTGAGGTGCCTGTAGTATTTCTATCTGATGCCCCGGCAGTGTTCTCTCGGATTTTGGTCAGGTATCTATTGTGGGCCTCGCCCATGCATTTTTGGACTGTTGGTGCACGGACATTGTTGTGTACATATCTGCACTACTTCTTGTATTGTATATATAATTATGAGTGATTTAGAGATATATATCTGTATATTTTTGTATGACATGTATATTGGCACATTACAATGTTTGACCGAAATTCGCATTGTCTTTGCATTCTTCCGGGGGGATTGTGGGTTGTTAATGTGATAGTTTTGACTGCATTGGTGTGTATGTTGTAATATGCGAGGGTGGGGGTGTTTGGTGGGTGTCCCCCTGACTTTTGCCTCCCCCGTGTCGTAGATGCCGTACTCACTGGTATCTTCTGCGCCTACGTCGCTGTTGGTCGTAAACGAGCAGAAAGACAAGGGCAGGTAGTATTTGGAGTTCCGGGTCCATGGAGTCGTCGTTCCTCGTGGGATGTGTTGAGGTGAGGGTTTTCCCATAGCAAAAGCTGTTTCCGCCGTGTTTTTATCCACAGTGAATCCGCCCCGGAAAAGGTGGCGGATTGGCCTGTTGTAATACTGTGGGCGGTACATTGTCTCCCGCCTGTCTGTTGGCGGTAACCGCTGCGCTGCTTGTCTGTACCGCCATGGCGGACGGTGTGTTAAAGTGCCTGTCTTTGTTGGCGGTTTCCGCCAGGGTCATGATTCAATTTTTTTGTCCGCCGGCCTGTTTGCGGTATTACCGCACCTTTTCCACCATCCGCCAGGGTTGTAATGACCCCCTATGTCTTTTTCCTCCCTATTTTTCTGACCTTTGTTGGCTGCGCTGTTTGAAGCGCTTTCTGTGTGGTCCGTATCACCGCCCCAGCCCGGGACACCAGTAAAAGCACTTCCTGGCTGCCAAGTTCACCGACGCAACCCAGGTGTTTTAACTAGACCAAGAACGAGCGTTGCAAGCTCCCTAGTGGCCCCGGGCACACAGAAAAGGAAACCGGAGCAAGCGTGCTTCTATCAGTGCCCCTGGGGCAAGGATCCCTCCAAGGAGCTCCCCCAGGGCACCATCCAGCCTCCACACACTGGCTCCTACTGAGAAGGAGCGTCACCGCCGAGGCTGTCTCCAGGAGGAGTGCAGCATGTTGAGAGAGGTGTCGGCCTCTCTCCCTGTTTTCTTCCGGCAGCCACACCACGAGGGTGGCTGCCTTCAGCTTTGCAGGGCACAGGGGAATAGAGGGAATTCCTTCCCCCTGGCCACTGCCTTAGGTGCGCGATCGCCCCAGTAATCCACGTATGGCCTTCTTTGGTGTCCCCCCCCCGATGGAAGGCCCTGACTAGAATGGGTGGGTTTTGCCTGGCTTAGGTGCATAGTCTAGTCAACCAGAAACCCCATTTCTAACAAGCTGTTTGCAGGTAACAGGCAGGGTCTTGCTGTGCATTGTGTGCAGTTGAGAGGTGAGCAGCCCTGTCTTTGAAATGCACATTACCACCTCAATACATCCTGTTTTATACCCAAAGGGGGAGTCCTTTTCAATCGAGTTTTGGCACCATCTCACTATCTACTTCTAAGCACTCGTCAGTTAAAACCTGAGGATAGGTGGCACTGGTAGTGGTTTGTGAATTACCCAGTTTTAATCAGAGTGTCTGGGGGGGGATAGAATACAAAAATATCTATACCTTACTCTGCGTTAACCATGTTTCTGTCCAATGCACAAGGCTGCCTTACTAGCACCACTATGGATGTCATAACACCAGTGCAAGGTTTGACCCCATGCCTGAGTTCATACCACAAATCCTAGGAGACAGCTATGAGTCAGTTCTTGGGTCGAGTCAGGGAAAGAGATGTGAGGGCCGGGGGTACATGAGCTGTGTTGTGGTGACTTTTCACAATTTACAGCAGATTTGAATTGCCAAGGTCCAGTTTCCTACCGGTTTTGACAAACAGAGATAACAAGTTCTCTGGCTTCACACTTAGATGCTGTATGTATACCATCAGCCCCTCACAGTATTTGTAAGGAATCCACAGGTTTTGTCTCCATCATGTGCTACATTGAAGGAAGGAAGTAAAGAAAGAAGAAAGAAGACAGAAGACAGCATGCGGTAAAGAAGAAAGAAGACAGGAGTGAAGAACGAAGGTAGGAGATGGCTTGTGGTGAAGAAGAAAGAATACAGCAGTAAAGAAAGAAGATGTCAGCGAAGAAAGAAGACCTTCAGCATCATAACCAGAGAGGAAGGACACTGGCCAGTGTCTAATGGGAAGCGACTGGAAGGAGTACTTTGCTCCAGAGGCAACCTGTTAGAAATGGGGTTTTTGGTTGGCAGTCAGGTTGCCCTCTGTCCAAGCAAGAACCCTCACTCTAGTCAGGGTAAGTCACACACAATCCAAAATCAGCCTGTGCTCACCCTCCGGTAGCTTGGCACGAGCAGTCAGGCTTAACTTAGAAGGCAATGTGTAAAGCATTTGTGCAATAAATCATACAACACCATAGCATAACACCACAAAAATACACCACACAGTGTTTAGAAAAATATATAATATTTATCTGGGTATCTTCAGGTCGAAACGATCAAAGTTGCAATATGAATTTGTAAAGATATCACTGAAAAGTGATATAAAGTGTCTTAAGTCATTAGAAAGTAAATAGAGTCTCTTTCAAACACAAAGTACCTGGTTTCTGGTGGAAAATCTCCTCAGAGGGCCACAAAGGAAGAGATGTGTGGAAAAAGGGTGTGTGCGTCGATTTCTCCCCAGCACACACAGACTTGCGTCGTTATTTTCCACGCGGGGAAGTCGAGCGTCGTTTTTCGGCGCGCGGACATTCTCTTTCTGTGGGTCACAGGGATTACCAGATGTCCCGGGTCTGTGCGTTGATTTTCCTGCTTGTTTTCCGGCTGCGCGTCGTTCTGCGGGGCTGTGCGTCGAAGTTTCGATCTCACGGCAGGCGTCGCGTCGATTTCTCCCGGGAAGTCAGGCGGCGTTGTCCTTGCGAGGCCGTGCGTCAAAGTTTCGGTCGTCCCGAAGACGTCGCGTTGATCAGCGTCGGTGTGCGGCGTTTTTCTTGCCGCGGAACAAGCTGTGCGTCGAAAAGTTCGGCGCACGGAGCGTCCAAGAGGAAGAGAGAAGTCTTTTTGGTCCTGAGACTTCAGGGAACAGGAGGCAAGCTCTATCCAAGCCCTTGGAGAGCACTTTTACAGCCAGACAAGAGTTCAGCAAGGCAGCAGGCCAACCGCAAGGCAGCAGTCCTTTGTAGAAAAGCAGACAGGTGAGTCCTTTGAGCAGCCAGGCAGTTCTTCTTGGCAGGATGTAGTTTCTGGTTCAGGTTTCTTCTCCAGCAAGTGTCTGATGAGGTAGGGCAGAGGCCCTGTTTTATACTAAGTTGTGCCTTTGAAGTGGGGGTGACTTCAAAGAGTCTCTAAGAAATGCACCAAGCCCCCTTTCAGTTCAATCCTGTCTGCCAGAGTCCCAGTAGGGGGTGTGGCAGTCCTTTGTGTGAGGGCAGGCCCTCCACCCTCCCAGCCCAGGAAGACCCATTCAAAATGCAGATGTATGCAAGTGAGGCTGAGTACCCTGTGTTTGGGGTGTGTCTGAGTGAATGCACAAGGAGCTGTCAACTAAACCTAGCCAGACGTGGATTGAAGGGCACAACAAGATTTTAGTGCAAAGAAATGCTCACTTTCTAAAAGTGGCATTTCTAGAATAGTAATATTAAATCCGACTTCACCAGTCAGCAGGATTTTGTATTACCATTCTGGCCATACTAACTATGACCTTCCTGCTCCTTTCAGATCAGCAGCTGCCACTTCAACAGTGTATGAGGGCAGCCCCAATGTTAGCCTATGAAAGGAGCAGGCCTCACAGTAGTGTAAAAACGAATTTAGGAGTTTTACACTACCAGGACATATAACTACACAGGTACATGTCCTGCCTTTTACCTACACAGCACCCTGCTCTAGGGGTTACCTAGGGCACACATTAGGGATGACTTATATGTAGTAAAAGGGGAGTTCTAGGCTTGGCAAGTACTTTTAAATGCCAAGTCGAAGTGGCAGTGAAACTGCACACACAGGTCTTGCAATGGCAGGCCTGAGACAGGGTTAAGGGGCTACTGAGGTGGGTGGCACAACCAGTGCTGCAGGCCCACTAGTAGCATTTAATCTACCTGCCCTAGGCACATGTAGTGCACTCTACCAGGGACTTACAAGTAAATTAAATAGTCAATCATGGATAAACCAATCAGTAGTACAATTTACCCAGGGAGCATATGCACTTTAGCACTGGTTAGCAGTGGTAAAGTGGCCAGAGGTCAAAAGCCAACAACAACAGGTCAGAACAAATAGGAGGAAGGAGGCAAAAAGTTTGGGGATGTCCCTGTCAAAAAGCCAGGTCCAACACAACCCGATTACAAGAATGGCGAAGAAGATGAAGAAGACATCAGGCAGTGAAGCAAGACGATGTGCAGACGACGTGCTGGCACACAGAAGCAAATAAATCAGAGCAACGGTAGACTAGGCCAATGGTAAGTTCAGGTAAGTAAGGGGTTGGTTCAAAGCCCCTTTTAAGTTTTTTCATTATTTTTTATTAACAATAGATTTTGGAAGAAGAGTGCAAGCCTGCGTGCGTGCAGGCGAAACCTAAAAAAGAGCTGGTAACAGCAGTACATTTTCCTGCCGTGCAGCTTTTAGAGGTACGTTTTTCTCACTGTTTTGGGACTCTGGGCCAATTACTCCATAGTCAAAGAGGACCAGTTTCAATACTGATGAGGGGCAGACAGCTGCCTGACACTCAGGGCAATCAGTGTATGAGCCAACAGACAGAAGGTTACATACTATAAGCAAGCATGCCTTCACCAAACTGTCTGGGTCCTAATCGTGAACAAGAGAGCTAAGCACTCACACTACTCACTATAAGGCAGGTTCTAGTGACCCCCTAGTGTAGGTCTAGGTGCTTCATCAAATTCCCAATTCATGCTAGATTAGGAACTTGCCTATGGAATATTGTCTGGAGTCTAGAGGCTAGTGGCTACCAGGATAATGAAAGCTGGAGGGCCAACAATGTTAAACGAAGAAAATGTTTGCACAAGGACAGAATAAGGCCATCAAGCAAAGTCACTGCTCAGCTCTCCTGCACTTGTAGATAGTGGTTTCTTGCGCAGTCATACTGCAGTTTGTTTCGATAGAGAGGGTTTCTATTGCTCTCTGTCCACGTCTGGAAACTTTTATGCAAGCAAGATGAGTTGCATGTCACACCAAAATGTTTCAGCCCTTCATCATATTTAGTTGCAGTCTTGAGGAAATGAGCAGCCTACAGCTAATAATCCAGGTAGCATTACAGTAGGGTTCGTACAGGTCTTTGAGCTAGATAGTAAGTCCAGCATATTTTTACATTCATTGGTAACTGGGCTGCATGAAGCTGCCTGTCACTGCCAGGCAGCAAGAACGGTGGTTCGGTTTGCAGAACAAGCCAACATTGCTTCAGCACCAGAAAGTATACAATGGCTTTGCCAGTCATATATACTTGAGAGCCCTATCTGTGGTGTATAATGCCACTCACCAGGCCTGCTCAGAATGTTTGAAAGAAATATTTATAAATTGCCCAAGGAATCATGAAGTCCATAGTGAGGGAACGTTTAATTGTCCTCTGTTAGAACAGAAACCCTTTGGGAGGGGAGCAGCTACAAGTATTTAGATTTGAGATCTGGAATAAGCTCACTCAGGAGGTAAAAAAAATTCTCAAAATGTAAAGTATTAAAAAAAATATTGTAAACGTCTGTTTTACTCCTTAGCTTGAGAACACTATTTAACCAAGGGCCTGACACAATTTGGATTTGGGGCTGTCCTTGTTTCTTTTGGGCAGCAGTCCAAAAGAAACTACGACCCCACTCTTGCACTCTATTTAGAACTTAAAATACATTTACCATTATCTAATTTTCACCCTAATGACAGGGGCACGTAATGTGATCGTAATCAGTATGGCCACGTTTGACCCAGCTTTCGGACCTACATTTACTGGGAGAGAACACAAGGCATTAGCCATTAAGTGTAACTATTATCCCCCAAAAATGAACAAAGCTACCACCATACTCCAGTGATCCAGCCGGGTTTTCCAGCTGTTGCTAAGAGAATCAGTCCTTACCACCTTGAGTTACTGTGAGCAGTATGCAGTAGTCAACATTGATATTGTCCTGCCAATAGTACTGAGCAGTTCTTTTAACCACCAATGCAAATCATCTTAACAATCAAAGGCTGATATTTGAATTCTCTGTGGTGTACATTTTGATATATGCTACTGATGAAGCAGAAAATGAAGGTTTTACATTTATTAACACGTAAACGTAGTGTGAAATAATCATGTGTGACTTTAACCGACCTAATAAAGATTGTACGGGGACAAAATGTGCCCTCAGAATAGTTTGCCAACATTTATACGCGTGCTTTATATAACGTGGTGTATTAGAATTGCACTAATCCGACATAATCGTAAACGTGTGCTATGATTTGCTTGTGTGAAATGCCTTAGCTTAGCATGACTTTAGCGGAGGCTTTGGCCTAGTTGCCTGGTCTCACGGTTTAGATGCTCGTATTTTTCCACTGTGCTAATAAACGTGTATTTTTGCTTGAAGCTGTACTTTTCCACAGAAACCGTTCACATGCTTATCTTAAGGTTTCGTGCCAGCCTGGCATATTTTCTCTTTACTCCAAGGTCGATTTGCAGGTGCGGACAATGGAAGCTCTGAAAGCGAGTTAATTGGCATAAAATGTTGCAACTTGCGTACCCATCTCCAAGGATAATGTATGCTTAAGTAAAAGCTTGAGAACTGTCGTTTTTGATTGGACAATTTGAAGCTAACCTATGAACCCTCCAATGGAAGACCCTACTGGATTTGAACTGTTGTCTATAAAAACCAGGTGCAAGAGAGGAAACTCTCTCTCCATTTTTGGACACCCCGCCATTTTGTAGACTTCGTAGCTATTATGGCCCACTTTGCTGCGACGCCATTTTGAGAGACTTTGATTCTTTCTCTAATCGAGAGAAAGAGACTTCAAATGATTCTTGCCCTAGAGACTTTAACTCTGATCCCTTTGCATGAAGTAGTAGTCTTACCTTGCCGCCGTGAGGCAATTGCCCCGTCCACCCCTGCCCCTTTGCCCCGTCCCATGCTGATCGAAACGGTACCCATGCTGACCGAAGAACGGTACCTGTGAGACGAAGACTTCCTTGTATGCTGATCGTAATTGGTAAATATGAAAGGAAATTGTAAAATTGCATTGTGTTTCTTTTAGGTAACCAACTGCTGATTTTGATAAGAGCCCTAGTTAGGAGTTTTTCTAAATTAATGTTGCTAAATTGTTTTTGGATGAAGTCCCACATGCTGATGCGAATTTGAGGTTAGACGAGGATTCCATATGTCGCACGATGCAATTTGAGATCTTGTTATGCTGACTAAATGTATGCAATTAGTTCATTACAGATTATCGTATTAGTGATTTGCATTGCTATTATCGAATGCCTTGTGATTCAAATGCTACATAGATTGCACTTGTTTCGCCGTTATGGACAGCTATTAATGTTCATATATGTTTATCATTTGGTGTTGAGACACATTTATATTGTGCTAGCTTTGTTAATATAGGGAAATAAAATTCACTAACTTTGAATAAACTGGTGTGGTTATTCCAGACTGAAAGGTTAGGGTTCGCCGAAATGTATTCTGGATTAATTGTCAAGTGTTATGTTGATCAAGGTATTGCTTATGTTCGTTATTGATTATTGATTAGAGGAAGTTGACCGATATAGAGTACAGAGAGTTCCCACTAAGTCAAAAGATTCATCGGCCTAAAGAGCGTCCGAAAACAGGTAAAATTATTAGTACGGACCGCTCTATCAGTAGATGGTAGCAGAGGACGGTTACGTCTTTTGGGACCTTGTACTCTTAAAGTACATGGTGTTGAATTAACGGTTACGCGTTTTGAGACCCCATTCGAGAAGTTGAATTAGATTTTCTTGGGTAAAACAGATTGACAGAATGATGATGGGCTAGGTCCACCGCGACTTTCCCGGGATCTCGGAGCTTGCGAATGGAGAGAACGGAGGTGTGGAATCAGCGTTGGCGGTACTAGTGATGGTATGAATGAAGTTAGGGTTTTGCGCTTGCACAGCTTATTGCCGCAGGGTGTGTGAAAAGGTTGCGAGGATTTTTCTTTTTAGAGGATAGCGGAGGTGCGACTCCGAGTGTAGAAGTAGTGAAGTCGTCGAACTTCATAGAAATAGCGGAGGTGCGACTCCGAGTGTGGGAGTAGGGAAGTCGTCGAACTTCATGTGCGTGTGGCGATTTGTGCATAAAAAGGTCCACGTGGTTGTTGTTGTTGAGACGGGCCCTGCGAGGTCAAGAGACTCCGGAGTATGTTGATCTATGTTGTGGTCTGGGCGGTTTAGTAGGTTGATCGGGCGTGGTCAACGGGTCGGTACGTGTGTTAGGGAGTGAAAGAAACTTCGACTTCGGGCTTTGACAAGATTCTAAGTGCACTAGAATAGATCACTGACAAGTTGAGAGTAGGTCTGCGGGTCAGATTTGCTTGCGAACGTGGGGACCGAGAAAGACGGAATAGCGGCCGAGGCTAGTGAAAGGTCCCTAAGGTCCTGAAGCGATTGTGTTACCCTTCCTGTAGTAAACCGACAGATCTGTTTTATTTTTGGTAGCTCGCGATACATGCAAGAAGTTGTTACGAGAGGAGGTGAGTGAAGGAAGACTAGCCGCGAGGCTTTGTCAGCCGCAGTGGGTGTGAGTGTGACGTCACTAGGAGCCGCGCTGGGATAGGTTGGTTGCAGAGAAGGGTCACGCACGGATTGGACGCAGTCCTTGGGGCCCGATTGGAAGGGGAAAGGCAGGTGAAGAGTATTCCGGGAATTAAAGTCACCTATTGATTACAAACTTTGTGAAATAAAAGGACGAGAAAATGAATTTCTTTAAAGCATTCAGGAGCGCGATGAAGGGGGAGTCTTACATTAAAGCCAGCGTAGGAGAGGAGACGCCACCCGAGGGTACACCAGCTTACATTGTAATGGAAGAGAAGGGGGTAGCTCCGTGTCTTTGGCTAAAGCAATGGCACAAACTGACAGAGAAACATGGGAGCGTAGCATTCCCGATACATGGGACATTCAATATAAGGATCCTAGAGAATTTGAGATTCACGATGTATGACATGAAGGTGCCTCCAAGGCCAGCCCAATTTGTGGCTCTAGCGATTTGGGAATTAATGGCTAGACAGCAACAGAAAAATAAGTTTGAAACAAGGATGAGGAAGGTAGAAAAGACACTAGCGGACGCTAGGTGGGATAATGCACAGAAGGTGTGGAGGTCAGATGTATTGCAGGGGATAAAACTGTTTCCCGCAATTACTAAGGAAGAAGGGGAGGCAGGTAAGAAAGCTACCTGTAAGACAGACAGGAAGTGTTCCAAGGATAGAGAGGACGAGGAAAAGTTGAGAAGAGAAGAGGAGTTAGAGGATGAGGAGTTAATAATGCAATTGCTGAACGACCGTCCACCACCTTATGCGGAAAATGGACAAGGACCAAGTACCAGTTCTGCCCCTCCGGCACCGGTACAGAACAGTGAAACTCAGAGTTCAGGAGCGTCATCGGGATCTAAGGACTCGAGTTTATTGTTCACCCCGCAGATACCGCAGGTTAGGAGAATATATCCAGATGTGCCCGTGTTGAAACCAGCAGAAAATTATCAGCCGCAGATGCCAGGGTACTACAACAGTGATAACAGTGCAGGAATGATTCTAGATCCAACCGTAAGGGGAGTACAGAATGGTCACAACCAGACATTGTCACAAGCCGAATCAACCCAGTTTTTGATGCCTCAAAAGCAGATACAAGGGGGAAACGCACATACTCAGATGACGGGGAGCCAGATGGGCATGCCGGCAATGATGACCCATGGTGTGGGAATGAACATGCCTCAGAACATGGGGAATGGACAGAACCCAGATGCGATATCGCTACCCATTACTGTAGGTCCACCGGTACCTTTGTACAGTCAGCCTAATTTAGGTATGAGCGGTCAGGGAACAATGCTGCAGAATGGGACAGAAAGAAGGTACATAGAAAACACTCCAGGGATAACTCCGATAGTGGCTCAGCCAAATGGATCTGGGACCTTGATGGAGTTTAGTCCCATATGTGCTCAGTCAACACTGGTGAGGTCGAGCCCCCCACTGATAATACCTCTAACATCGGACACTGAAAAGTTGCCGCAACCATCAATGGCAGTCGATGTGAACGCTACATTGATGGGGGTGAATGCGCAACAGCTGACACAATGGTTCAACAGTCTAAATTCCACACAAAGTTCAGCCAGTGGGAAAGGAGAAGACTATATGAATAGGGTCAGGTTGAACATGGAAGCACAAGAATTGGTGGAAGGGACTATGGGTGTGAATAGGTTAGAGTCCTACACAGAAGAAGAGCTGAGGTATCTATGTCCCAGGATTACGAAGGAAGTGAACAAGGTACATAAGAGCTTGCAGGAAGCAGCTGACAGAAACGGGGTTGACATAGACAAGATGAAACACTTGAGCAGAAGCTACAGGTTGGATTTTGGGACCACAGATTTTGAACACATGAGGTCAGCAGGCATGAAAGCACACCTTAGAGAATTGCTGCAGAGTGCCCAAGTGTGGAGGTGTCTAGACAAGTGGGAAAGCAGGTGGGTAAAGAGGAAGGAAAAGAGGAGGGACAGTGCTACAGAGCACAATGAGAAAAGACCGCAGAGTAGTGATACAGTAACTATGTTACCAATGAGGGAGACAGCAGGGGGAAAGTTAATACATGTACCATGGCACAGAAGCGACATTCAGTCTTTTACGGACGATTTTCCCAAACTGAGAGAGAAGCCGATTGAATGGTATCAACAGACAGATAGGTTTGTGAAGCTTGCAAAATGTCTCTGGGAAGACCTGAATACTCTATTTGAGATTGTGGTTCCGGCAGATTTGTGGGAGGATTGCAAAAGAGCTGTAGGTTGGCCGACAAGTGAACCAGAGAGAGACAGGGAGACGGGTGCACCATCACCTATGGTGATGAGCTTGTACTATAAGGTGATTGAGCATTTGAAGACTAAGGTACCCACGAAAAATGTGGATTGGCAGAAGATTGATCGAACTGCCCAAGAGACTAAAGAATCGATTCATAGTTACTATGAGAGATTGTTGAAGGCGTTTAAGAACTACAGTGGGACGGAAACAATAGAGGCGAAGGACATGCTCCATTTTGTCTTCAGATTTGTGGAAGGGCTGAGACCAGAGATAAGTCAGATGATAAAGTCGCATTTGATTTGCTGGCAGTCGAAACCGATTGATGAGGTGTTGAATTATGCGAAATACTGTAGTGACGAAATTGAGGTGAAACAGAAAAGGTTGAAAGAGAAGGTGATGATGATGCAGCTTAAGGCAGCTCAGACAGGTCTGCAAGGTCTGCAAGGGTTGCAAGGGTTCCAACAGCAGGTACCGCAACCGCAGCCGCAGTTGCAGGGAAACATGGCGTTTCAGTCACAGGCCAGAGGCAGAGGAGGTTTTGTGAATAATGGTCCGGATTTGAACACTGTTGTGACGGGTGTGCAGGCAATGAAGAAGGTGATGCCGTGTCACGTGTGCGGAATAGTAGGTCATTGGAAACGCGAGTGCCCGATGGTGGTGCAGGAAGGTGCAGGTGTAGGTGTAGGTGTTGGTCAGCAAAACAATGATGTCAATGCATTTCAGACAATGAAAGGACCGAAAATGAGAGGTCCAAACCCACATTTTCAGACTGTAAATCAGTTGCAGGGATTGCAACCTATGCAGCCGCAGCAGATGCAGATGCCCCGTATGCAGATGACGCAAATGCAGCCAATGCAACAGCAGTTACCTATGGTACCTAATCAGCAAATGCAAATACCCTTGGCACCAATGAGTCAGCAGCAAGTGATGGTTCCTCCACAGGTCTCGGGTCAGGTAATGAGTACAAATGGCACCGTACAACAGTTCCCACTACACAGTGAGAGTGGAATAAACAATGTATGGGAGAGTGAAAGTTCAGAAGAAGAAGGAGATTGTGTGCTTGCAGCATCCTTGGAAGTTGATCAAAAGGGTCCGTACGTAGAGGGAAGAGTAATGGGTCATTGTGTCTCGTTCTTGGTTGACACGGGAGCCACACGTTCAACAGTTAAGAGCAGTGAAGTACCAAATTTGCCACTCTCAGGGAGAACAGTTCAAGTGGTGGGGGTAGCGAACAGGCACCTGACGAACCCAATAACAGATCCGGTACCAGTCAGCATCGGTAACTATCAAGGGGTACATCAGTTTGTGGTATGTGACTCAAGCCCGATAGCACTATTGGGGAGAGACCTATTGTGCAAATTGGGTTGTTCGATAATGTGTTCGAACGAAGGAATAACAATCCAGACGAGCAGTGATGGGGAAGAAGAGGACAGTGTAGAGGGAGATGAGATGGAAACTGTCGATGAAGAGTATCCTCTGATTTGTCTTTTCCCGATGGTAACTGAAGAAGACATCCCAGCTGAATTACGGGAAACAGTCAGAAAGGAAGTGTGGGATATGACAGGGAAAGAGGTGGGATTGATGAAAGGAGTGGAACCAGTGAAAGTGACTGTAAAGCCCAATGCAATCTTTCCCAAGACCCCACAGTACCACATGGCACAAGACACCCTCATGAAAGTTGCCCAACTCATTGACGAATTTGTAAAACAGGGGGTACTGAAAGAAGTGTTAAGCAGTCCATGTAATTCACCAATAATGGGACTAATAAAGCCGAGTGGAAAGGTCCGACTCGTGCAGGACTTGAGGAAAATAAATGACATCATAGTCAAGTGCTGCCCAGTAGTACCGAATCCAGCTGTGATAATGTTCCAGGTCCCTTGCGATGCTGAGTGGTTCTCAGTCATCGATTTGTCACAAGCGTTCTTCTCGGTGCCTCTTCATGAGGACAGCCAATTTCTCTTTTGTTTCAAATTCTTAGACAGAGTGTACAGTTGGTGTCGAATTCCTCAAGGGTTTTCTGAGTCACCGTCAATATTCAATCAGATCCTAAAGAAAGACCTGGAAGCATTAGAATTGCCATTCGAGTCAACTCTAATACAGTACATTGATGACTTACTGGTTGCATCAAAGACAGAAAGTGGCTGCACAGCCGATACCATTGCTCTGTTGAACCATTTAGGGAGGAATGGACATAAGGTATCTCCTTCCAAATTACAGTTCTGTCAGAAGAAAGTGAAATACTTGGGTCACCAGATAGAGAAAGGGTCAAGGAGAATAATGAAGGAAAGAATAACGAGTATACTCCAAATGAGTCCACCAAAGACAAGGAAGGAGGTGAGGAAGTTTTTGGGAATGGTGGGTTATTGTCGCCAGTGGATTCCCAACTTCTCGACTCTAGCGAAGCCTTTACTGAAATTGACCCAGAAGGATGCCTTGGATGAAATTGAGCTGAAAGGAGATGAGATGGATGCTTTTGTTGAACTGAAAGAATGCATGTGCAGGGCTCCAGCTTTAGGTATGCCTGACTACACAAAGCCTTTCACATTGTTTTGTCATGAACGTGATGCATGTTCTTTGTCTGTCTTGACCCAAGCCCATGGTGGCGTAAACAGACCAGTAGCGTATTTTTCAGCTACTTTGGATCCGGTCGCAGCAGCACTCCCAGGGTGTTTGCGCGCCGTAGCAGCAGTTGGTATCAGCCTCACTCAGAGTGAAGGAATAGTGATGGGACACCCAGTAACAGTCATGGTCCCTCACTCAGTTGAGATACTTTTGACCCGCTCCCGAACGCAGCACATGACCGGAGCAAGACTCACAAGGTATGAAACGATAATTCTGGGCTCACCAAATGTGCAGCTGAAAAGGTGCACTACGTTGAATCCAGCAACGTTGCTCCCTGGAGAAAATGCCGAAAATTGAGAACGCTGAAGACGTCGAGCATGACTGCCTTCAGGTGACTGAATTTTGCACAAAACCTCGACCGGACATTAAGGATACTAAGCTTGATGAAAATGACCAAATTCTTTTTGTTGATGGTTCATGTCTAAGAGACGGGATGGGGATTTTGAAAGCAGGATATGCTGTATGTACTGTAACAGGGGTCTTGGAAGCGGGATGGCTTCAAGGAGTCTATTCTGCACAAGTAGCAGAACTTGTAGCCCTTACCAGAGCATGTCAACTGTCTGCATTGATGAAAGTCACCATTTACACTGATAGTCAATACGGGTTTGGGATTGTGCATGACTTTGGACAACTATGGTCACAGAGAGGTTTCCTCACTTCTTCAGGATCCCCAGTGAAGAACGGGGAAAGGATAAGGGAATTGTTACACGCCATTCAAGTGCCAGCCGAAGTTGCAGTGGTAAAGTGTAGTGCTCACACGAAAGGACAGGACTATGTTTCTCTGGGAAATGCATATGCGGATCAAGTCGCAAGATTTTGTGCCTTGAACTGTATATTACTCAGGGATGATTGGAATACGATAAATGAGCCAGAACTCGAACCAGCTGAAGCATTTGCCTTGAAGGTCGTAGATACAATAGATGAATTAAAAGCATTACAAAATAATGTCAGGGAGGATGAAAGAGATTCCTGGATTAAATCACAATGTATAAAGAGACAAGACGAGTTATGGGTTTCAAATGAGGGAAATGTTTTTTGCCAAACAGTCTCTTATCACAGCTTGCGCGGTTCTATCATGGGCAAGCTCACCTAGGGAGAGATGCCATGATAAGATTGTTCAAAACTGATTGGTTTAACCCCAGATTTCGTCAAGCTGCAGAAGCAGTTCGCCATCGATGTGTCACTTGCCAGCAGATGAACCCAGGAAAGGGAACAGTTGTGAACGCGAGCCACATTGGTAGGGCAAGCGGGCCTTTTAGTCGTATGCAGATGGACTTCATTGAGATGCCTGTGCATGGGGGTCTGAAATACGTGTTGGTGATTGTGTGCATTTTTAGTCACTGGATTGAGGCATACCCTACACGTAGAAACGACAGCCTTACAGTTGCAAAGCTATTGTTAAGAGAGTTAATACCACGTTTCGGATTCCCGATCTCTTTAGAATCAGATAGGGGAAGTCACTTCAATAACGAGGTAATAAAGTTACTTTGCGAAGCGCTGAACATTGAGCAAAAGCTGCACTGTAGCTATCGCCCTGAAGCCTCAGGACTGGTGGAGCAGATGAATGGTACACTGAAATCGAGAATGGCGAAAATATGTGCATCGACAAATTTGAAATGGCCTGACGCATTGCCCTTAGTGCTAATGTCAATGAGAAACACCCCTGATAGAAAGACTGGATTGTCTCTGCATGAAATTCTCATGGGCAGGGCTATGAGACTTCCTGCAGTTCCCGCAAACGTGCTTTTGAATATTACAGATGATATGGTGTTAGACTACTGCAAGGGTCTGGCTGACGTGGTTCGCTCTTTCTCTCACCAGGTGGAAGCGACCACCTTGCCACCGATCCAAGGTCCAGGACACGCACTGAAAGCAGGTGACTGGGTCGTGGTAAAGAAGCACGTGAGAAAGTCGTGTCTGGAACCCCGTTGGAAAGGCCCTTTCCAAGTGATCCTGACGACAACTACCGCTGTGAAGTGTGCGGGGGTTCCCAACTGGATTCACGCCAGTCACACAAAGAAGGTGTTGTGTCCCACAGATGAGGAAGTTGAAGCGCTGAAATTACCAGTGCCTGACAAAGCAGTGCTGAGTGCTGAGACAGAGCAAAACCGAACTGAAAGCGAACAGGCAGAAACGGGAGAGAGAGAGATATTCTCTGAGGACGAAGAGACCAACTCGCTTGGGGGAGACCAAGGAGAAAGTTCAGACAGCGACGAAGCAGCTGAAGGTGACAAGGAGCCTGAAGCAGCTGAGGGTAGCAAAGAGCCTGAAGCAGCTGAAGATGACAAAGAACCTGAAGCAGCTGAAAGTGATAAAGAGCCTGACGAAAGTAACGGTGACGAAGGGCTCGAAAAAGGTGAAAATGCAGGAGAGCCTGATCAGAGGAGGGCTTTCCCAGAAGCAGACGATACAGAAAAGGGAAAAGAGAACGTGATTGATTCCCCAGGAGGAGGGGACAAGGCAGAACAGAACGAAAAAGTTCAAGCTTCCACAGAAAAGACAGCAGGTCCATTAAATGGACACGGTGCAAAGAGGAGACTAAGGGGGTCATTCTGACTCCCGCCGGGCGCGGTTACCGCGCGCCTGGCGGGAGCCGCCAAAATACCGTACCGCGGTCGGAAGACCGCGGCGGGTATTTTGAGTTTTCCCCTGGGCTGGCGGGCGGCCTTCAAAAGGACGCCCGCCAGCCCAGGGGAAAACGACCTTCCCACCATGAAGCCGGCTCGTAATCGAGCCGGCGGAGTGGGAAGGTGCGACGGGTGCTACTGCACCCGTCGCATATTTCACTGTCTGCTATGCAGACAGTGAAATACAAGCGGGGCCCTCTTACGGGGGCCCCTGCAGTGCCCATGCCATTGGCATGGGCACTGCAGGGGCCCCCAGGGGCCCCGCGACACCCCCTACTGCCATCCTGTTCCTGGCGGGCGAACCGCCAGAAACAGGATGGCGGTAGGGGGTGTCAGAATCCCCAAGGCGGCGCAGCATGCTGCGCCGCCTTGGAGGATTCTGATGGGCAGCGGAAAACCGGCGGGAGACCGCCGGTTTTCCTGCACTGACCGCGGCCAAAGTGCCGCGGTCAGAATGCCCTAAGGGGCACCGCCAGGCTGTTGGCGGTGCTCCCATGGTCGGGGTCAGAATGACCCCCTAAGTATATCACCAATAAAAGAAAGGACTAAAGAAAGTTTGGACGACGGAGAAAGGCCAAAAGTGAAAGAGAAAAGAAAGGAAGTGACTGTTGTGGAACAATCCTCAAGTGAAGAAAAGGACTTGACAAAAGAGGAGAGTACCAGCGAAGCAGAATCGAAAAGAGAAGCAAAATTGAAAAGGAAAAGGATACCAAACAGGAGATATTCCGGTCCTGAATGGGCATATGCAGTCAATGACGATTGGACTGACGAGTTTGTATCTCTAAGCATCGAGAACGAAGAAGAAGAAGAGATACCAATAGAAAAGAAAAGTTTTATGGACTCTGTCGATTGAAAGAGTAATAAATGACATTGCTTGCTACAATCTAACGTGAAAAAAATAAAAAAACAACAAGCTGAGACATTGCTAAACCGGATGAGACATTTGCTAAACTGATAAAGACTGAGTTATTGCCGAATTGAGACAAATGCTGCTAACCGATGAGTGACTGGCCTTTTGAAGAAGACGGTGTGAACATTGCGCTCGTTCAGCTTTGTAACTGAATTGCTAAATAGTTTCTTTTATAGGTGCTTCCAGCTCTCTGATTCTATACAGATCATGACGCAAAACAGTAGAAAGAAATATTGTAAATATGTGTGTATAGGCTTGATAATTGCATGCGTACTAATAATAATGGCAATAGTGCTTGGAATGCATGGAAAGGGTGAGGATGAGAGAATTGATGCTTCTACTATTGCTCCTGTTACTGTCACTGAACTAACCGCATTGAAAAGACTAGCATTAGATGAGAGACTCTTGCATGATAGGAAGGAGCTTTCGTATAACGTTTTCTATCGCTTGCTAACAGAATATGTTGAGACTATGGATGCAAAGGATTGTTATGTGTGTACACAAATACCGACATCAGTGAAGGAAGGGGTGACATATCACCACATGCCTCTTACATACGGGATTACATGTAGTATAGTAATGTCTAGGTTTTATGGTCAAACTAACATACAGTATTTTTATTCAAATTATGATGTTACCTTTGCATATGTTCCTATAATAGCGCAGCTAAGCCAGATTGCTAAAGATTGGGATGCTAAAATAATGAGGGAATTTTTCGAGCCAATGCAACCTTTAGAAACGGCTCACGCTCATAGGGAAAACCTTACCTGCTCGCTCTCTGCAGTAGAAATAAGCTTTTTAGATCGCAGAGATGATAGAAGGGCACAAATGAAGGCGAAATTAGAAAAAGAGCTACATAAGAGGACTTCAGTAGATAATTATGATTTTGCTGCAATAAAGACACAAGGGAAAATAGCTTTAGATGCTTGGTATGTAGGGAAATTTTGTATATATCGAGGAGAATCCTATTATGACAACATTTTTGTAGGAGCAAGTGAGTGTAAACATACGTTTATTTTTAAGGCCAAATGGACATTCATGATGAACGGACTTGACCCTGTCATTCCAGGTGTATATTACATTTGTGGGTATAATGCCTATTATCGTCTTCCAAAGGGATGGTGGGGAAGATGTTATTTGGGTATAGTGTTCCCAAAGGTTTATCAACTGGATGACCTATCGATGATTCAAAAGACATCTGGATCCCATCGTATCCAGAAAAGAGAGACCGCAGCTGCTGTGGTAGGAGATATATTTGGAGCCATGATTCCTTCATTGGGAGTTGTGTTGAATTCCATTAAAATAAGAAAGTTGTCTACTATAGTGGATAACATGTTGACAAAGTTTTCAGGTGCTATAATCCTGATAGATGCTGAACTTGCAGCGGAAAGAGCTATGACTCTTCAAAATAGGCTTGCTTTAGACATTCTTTTAGCAAAGGATGGTGGCGTTTGCAAAATGCTTGGTGCGCGCCACTGTTGTACCTATATACCTGACAATAGTGTGAAAATTAAAACTATGCTTGCTAATCTAACAAAAGAAAGTGCAGATTTGAAGGAACTGAAAGAGCCAGGAGTGTGGGAGAAGGTTGGAAAAGGACTTGCTTCAGTGGGACATTGGATTGGGGGAATTTGGAATGGAATATTGCTAAAAATAATAGAAGGAATATTAATAGTAATAATTTGCATATTTGGAATTTGGGGAATAAAAAAAGGATAATAATGATTATGGAAAGAATTAAAAGAAGAAAAGAAGAGAAAATAATGAAGAGAATGGCAGAAGAATACAAAGCGCAAACGAAGGGAATTAAAAGGAAAAGAGAACTGACAGAATTTTAATGGAATAAAGTTTGTGGGCGTGGTTTGGTGTGATGACTAGTAGTCATCAGAGGATGGATTGATGAAGCAGAAAATGAAGGTTTTACATTTATTAACACGTAAACGTAGTGTGAAATAATCATGTGTGACTTTAACCGAACTAATAAAGATTGTACGGGGACAAAATGTGCCCTCAGAATAGTTTGCCAACATTTATACGCGTGCTTTATATAACGTGGTGTATTAGAATTGCACTAATCCGACATAATCGTAAACGTGTGCTATGATTTGCTTGTTTGAAATGCTTTAGCTTAGCATGACTTTAGCGGAGGCTTTGGCCTAGTTGCCTGGTCTCACGGTTTAGATGCTCGTATTTTTCCACTGTGCTAATAAACGTGTATTTTTGCTTGAAGCTGTACTTTTCCACAGAAACCGTTCACATGCTTATCTTAAGGTTTCGTGCCAGCCTGGCATATTTTCTCTTTACTCCAAGGTCGATTTGCAGGTGCGGACAATGGAAGCTCTGAAAGCGAGTTAATTGGCATAAAATGTTGCAACTTGCGTACCCATCTCCAAGGATAATGTATGCTTAAGTAAAAGCTTGAGAACTGTCGTTTTTGATTGGACAATTTGAAGCTAACCTATGAACCCTCCAATGGAAGACCCTACTGGATTTGAACTGTTGTCTATAAAAACCAGGTGCAAGAGAGGAAACTCTCTCTCCATTTTTGGACACCCCGCCATTTTGTAGACTTCGTAGCTATTATGGCCCACTTTGCTGCGACGCCATTTTGAGAGACTTTGACTCTTTCTCTAATCGAGAGAAAGAGACTTCAAATGATTCTTGCCCTAGAGACTTTAACTCTGATCCCTTTGCATGAAGTAGTAGTCTTACCTTGCCGCCGTGAGGCAATTGCTCCGTCCACCCCTGCCCCTTTGCCCCGTCCCATGCTGATCGAAACGGTACCCATGCTGACCGAAGAACGGTACCTGTGAGACGAAGACTTCCTTGTATGCTGATCGTAATTGGTAAATATGAAAGGAAATTGTAAAATTGCATTGTGTTTCTTTTAGGTAACCAACTGCTGATTTTGATAAGAGCCCTAGTTAGGAGTTTTTCTAAATTAATGTTGCTAAATTGTTTTTGCATGAAGTCCCACATGCTGATGCGAATTTGAGGTTAGAAGAGGATTCCATATGTCGCATGATGCAATTTGAGATCTTGTTATGCTGACTAAATGTATGCAATTAGTTCATTACAGATTATTGTATTAGTGATTTGCATTGCTATTATCGAATGCCTTGTGATTCAAATGCTACATAGATTGCACTTGTTTCGCCGTTATGGACAGCTATTAATGTTCATATATGTTTATCATTTGGTGTTGAGACACATTTATATTGTGCTAGCTTTGTTAATATAGGGAAATAAAATTCACTAACTTTGAATAAACTGGTGTGGTTATTCCTGACTGAAAGGTCAGGGTTCGCCGAAATGTATTCTGGATTAATTGTCAAGTGTTATGTTGATCAAGGTATTGCTTATGTTCGTTATTGATTATTGATTAGAGGAAGTTGACCGATATAGAGTACAGAGAGTTCCCACTAAGTCAAAAGATTCATCGGCCTAAAGAGCGTCCGAAAACAGGTAAAATTATTAGTACGGACCGCTCTATCACTACTCAAAAAATATAAGGTTGCAGGGACATGCAATGCTGTAGGCAGCACATTATTTTCCTTCCACCATTCATAGAGAGAGATCTTCTGGAAATTAAACACCGTACCCAACCCCATTAAAATCTCACTAACCCCACCCACATTTATTTACATTTAAAGTGGTGCCCATCCGAGCCACCAACATCATGAAATTGATGCTCTGACTGCAAAAACTACTAGTTGAGGGTGGCTCAAACCAAAATGGTTGCTGATAATAGCACATCACTTCTTTCAAAATGGTACACCGATTGAGGCTATCTGTAGAAACCAAAGCTGTGAAGCTCAATTCTTGCAGCCTTAGCTTGAGAAGGTTACAGGCTTGCTATTATCTGTCTGTTCTATGATGCCTTAATGAGAAGTGTGCTAAACCAAAAGTTAACACCAACTAAATAGGCTTATTTATAGTTTGGCGACTATTCTGTCCACCTTATTACCAGTGCCATAGGATATAATGTACTTGGTATAAGTCTGACGGACATCCATCATGCAAATGACAGAGTAACCGTCCACCAAACTCTTAATTAGGCCCTTGGCATCTTCCACAGCTCAGTAATTATCTAAACTATACTAACCCTAAAAGATCTTTGTGAATAAGGCTCCATCGTTTCCTTGTTTATGTCACTCATATGTTGAGTGTGTGGAAGGTGTAGGAAGGTGACATGTTAACCCTATTTACAATAGCATTATGCTGAAATATAAATTTGTTTTGATATTTGCCTGGAGACAAACGTATGTACACACTACAGGGTAGTGTCTTAGTAGTGGCTGAGCATCTGGCAAAGGCTTTGCACTTATCATTCTACTAGAGAAAAATCCCATAATACAAGAAATCCCTGATATACTTATAGTTGGTGACAGTAATCATTTTCAGTATGAATTGCTTAATTTTCTTTTAAATGTATTTATTTAATTACTTGCTTCAGAAGCACTAGGTGTGATAGAAGGCGAATAACGGGGCCTGAATATCATCACCTTATTAACCTACAGGAGTTTCGTTTGGATGAATGGAAAGATAATTTGCGCATTTTTGTGTGGTAAACTCCAAGTATACGTTTTTTTTAATTTTTTTTAATTAATCATGTTCCATGAAATCATTAAGCGCTTTAATATAGTGGCTTGATTGCAAAAAATGCAACTCACGGGTTTACAAAAATGACTTTGAACCTTGACAGACCAGTATTGGTTAAGCTAATAGGCCTAACTTTATTGTGGTAAAGCATGCAAACATGGGCATGCACATATGTGGTTCGAATGCATTATCCTTAGCACATTACATCATATTTGCTATGACAGTTCTTGCTTTTTTGAGAATTCCCGTAATGCTATGGGCTTGGATAATGCTGTTGATGCAGGAGCCGGGCCAAGGTGCATCTTACCCACTGCTCTTCTTTTTTCAAGCCTGAGCTGGAGCAGCCAGGGTTGAACAAATTGTCTGCATGGAAAGTGCCTTTCCTCAACAATGGCTGAGATGGAGGATGGCAGCACTGGGTGGATGTTGTGAATTCCAGGTGTGTTGTGAAGCTGATCCTCTACCTATGCTCGAGCAGTTGATGTGCTGAGACGGTATAACCGTACCCGATATGTATCAGGTGGCTGCTGAGATTAGAGTGCACCACTGTGGGGTGCACCGTTCAATGGTCTCTTCTCAGTGCAACAGAGATACCCAGGGGTGCAAAAGAGAACCTATACCGTGGTAATGGCATGTTTGAAGGGTGAAGGGACACTCACGTGGGTACTTCATATGTGCTAGGGGAATAGTAAAGACAACCTCCCAATGTGAACCTACAGCACCTATTGGGAGATAGTGAAATGCTGGGATCCCTCTTCCTTCCTCTACATGTGAAAGGTTGTTGGTGGCAAAGCTATGTAGTGTGAAGAAAGAGTAAGCATGCAAAAATGCACCTCTGCGTGCTTAAAGCCGATGCTGTGACTTATGATTGCTTGGTGGTGCATGCTGATAGGCCACAGGCCGTTGACTCTATCAAGCAGTCATCATGGATTCGAACTGGAACTGCGAGTGGCAGTGAACGGTCATATGCATGTGACACTACATGCCTCTATGTGTGGCATGGTTTCCATTCTTCTACTGGCAGAGGTGTGTAGAGGAGATTGCTGGTGTGGGGCTAACAACTAATCTGATAAAGAGCAAGAGTTAGACTGACAGGAGATGTGACCTGTCACTTTCTGTGCCTGGCCCTGGCACTTGAATTAACAGTGTTTGCTCCTACGCAAATGAATTAAACTGCTTGTGCTTGCAATTATGAAATGTAAATGCATGTCATATATTTCTGTAATTTACACTAGATGTACAAGATCTTGATTGTTCCCATCAAAACACATAATATATACCACTCTGTTGCTCCCTATCTAGGTTCACACTTTATAAATATACATACATACATACATACATACATACATACATACATTCATACAGACGATCTTCCTGGGATCCCAACACCTCACCTTAAGCACTCGGTTAGATTTTCTGACTGCTAGACTTCTAATAAAAGCCCAGAGCTCCACTTAAAGAAGCAGACGAGAAGGGTATGTAGGAGACCAGCAGACAAATTCAGAGCTATGCAAGAGCAGGACTGTGCAAAGAGGCAATGGATGGTGCTGCTGGGACATTGAATGATGAATGATTTGTAAAGGTGCAGGTCATTGCGTGTTCAATATTACAGTAGCCTTGCTTTTCTATTACAATGGAGCAGGACAGCCTAGGGCACCTACTTTCTCCTGGCTAAAGAGAAGTTTGCACAGGTGCCCAGGATGGTAAACCGTTTTGTGATGCCCCCTCTGCCGGCACCAAATGGGCATTTGGGGCTCAAAAAGAATTGAGCAGTGCACTAAGGCTGACAGTATGCGGTTACCAGTAGTGTTGGGTGTCATGAATGCTGCACTGTCCTCCAAGGGCAGTAAAGAGAGCTTAGATGCAGGGATTGATGGACACCACTCAGATAAGACAGTGGGAAATAAACAAATAGACAACTATAGAGATGTGGGAGAGAAAACAGGCAGAACACTGATGGTCCCTTTTGAGAGTGGCAGGTGATAAAGCAAAAGGGAATCTTTAGGACAATATAAACATGGAAGAATAGCCCGGCATGCTGTTTTATCATGCATTCATATGATAAAACAATAACAACACAGGGGTAGAGGATATTGGTCGCACTGCTGCAAATACATCAGGGGTGGGGAGGTAGTATGTAGCAGAAGGCTTGATGCTTCTGCACTTTGCTTTAAACGACTCATTTAGATTGTCACAAGCAATGCAACACATTATTCACTATGCCACTGAAATAGATTAATTTAAACTCCATCAACAAGCCGTATTATAAAGTCTACACCACATTATAAATATTAGAAAAATGACATGAGCTTGATTGGCAGGACATCCAAAAGTGGCTAAAAAGAAAAAGAGCAGGAAGGTCAAAGGCTGAAGAGGACTGACCCAAAGCCCACAGTCTATCTCTATAGGTTATTTGTTTTTTGCTTCAAGACTAGGTGAAATGAGCTCCCAATGCAGGCAACTGAAGCTGTCTAGATCTAGACTTAAAAATTGTGTGATTTGACATTTCATTTTGTTTCATTCTCCCTTAAAGTATACATATCTGCATTGAAAATACAATTGTGCTCTTTAGTACCTGCTAATGTATTTTAGCATCTAATAGCTACCCTCCATTCTGTTTTGTCTAATGTTGGTTCAACTGTATCCTGCACAGATAACACAGTTCTGAGCCCAGGACCTTTTGTTTAAGATACTTCCGCTGTTTTCAGCTGCTACTTGCAAAGTACTCAAGACCTCCTTGCCTTAAGTGAAATAAAACAGCAAGCAAAAACAAGGTCAATCAAAAGACAGTTATCACTGTATAATATTCAGGATAATATTCAATGGGTATCTTATGTAAGCTTTTTAATTGAACAGAAAGTCTGGAATAATCATACTAATACTAGACTAATTAGCAAAAGAAGCATATTCAGAGGTTTTATAGCGTAACGCCGTGAATTGAATTACTGTTAGGTGTTTAATGCAAACAAATTTGCTCAGCAAGACGTCCAAAGTGTTGATTAGAATGGTATATAAGCTTTAAAAAAAAAACAGATCAGAATTTCAAGTGATTACAGAGTCGGTGGTGGGTTGGAGAAGCGGTCTACAGAAAAGAGGGCTCTTAAGTGGAACTAGGGCTTTTTTAGTTACATTATTTGGAGTTAAGAAAAGGGCAAGGTTATGGCGAGGAAGGTGTTATTGGTTATATGACACTATATCAAGATTGTTAATATCAACCTCCAAAAATATAGCATCCACTGCATTGCCTAACTGTAATTCACTGAGGTAAACATGGATTCACAATTTTTAATTCCACATCTACTCACCTTGAAAATATAGTGGTATTCGGTCTAGTGTATGATGTAATATTGCCATGGAGTATAATTCATGTGATGTGGAGAGGGAAGTACCTTGGACTAGAGGTGAATATAAATGAGTTAATCTACTCATGTATAGAGTGGAATATTGATATGGTGCGTGTTAGAAATGGGGTCTCTAGTTGACAGTCAGTTTACACCCGGTCCAAGTAGGGAACCTCACTGTAATTAGGTAAGGGAGATACACAGCTCAGATAACCCCTGCTCACCCCCTTGGTAGCTTGGCACACGCAGTCAGGCTTATCTCAGAGGCAATGTGTAAAATATTTGCACAAACATATACAGTAACACAGTGAAAACACCACAAAAGTATTCCACACCAGTCTAGAAAAATAGCCAATATTTATCTCAATCAACAAAAATCCAGCATACACAAGAAAGTATATTAATTTTTAAAGTGAAAAGTCTTAATCCATAAGAATCAATGGATGCGTTGTTTTAGCACAAAGTACCTGGTATGCGTCAAAAATAAAGCTGCAGGGGCGAGCATGCATCAGAAAAGCAAGCAATGCAGCAGTTCTTTCCTCGCAGGGAAGGGATGCATAGATTTCAGAAAGCAGCCTCGGGTCCGTGTGGTGCTGTTGAGGATTTTGACGCCCAGGGTTGATGGGTGGAAAATCCAGAGGCATGACAGCAATAAATCAACGCTGAGGTGGCGATGCATCAATTTCACTGGCGCTGCAGGCGCTACATTGATTTTTCTGCTGCCCGCCTCTGGTGCAGGAATTTCCTCTCATGTTCTCCTTCCAGGGGCCCAGGGACCGGATGTGGCACCACTTGGCAAGACAGCAAGAGAGCCTAGGTGCTGGTAGATGAAGTCTTTGATGTCCCTGAGAGTTTTTAACAGGAGGCAAACTCAGTCCAAGCCATTGAATAATCTTCCCAAGCAGGATACATAGCAAAGTCCAGTCTTTGTCCTCTCTAAAGCAGAAGCAGCACCTGCAGGCCAACCCAGCAAAGCAGACACAGCAAAGGGAAAGTAGTCCTCTTCAGAGCTCTTCCACTCCTCTCTTTGGCAGAGGTTCCTCTAGATCCAGAAGGGTTCTAAAGTTGTGGGGTCTGCAATCCAATACTTACTCTCATTTCTGTCTTTGAAGTAGGCAAACTTCAAAGGAAAGTCTTTGTAGTGCACATGGCCCCACCTCTTCCTTACCCCGCTCCAGCCACACTCTACGGGGTCGGAGACTGTTTTGTGAGTAGACAGACACAGCCCTTTCAAGTGAAGGTGACAGATCCACCCTCCCACTCTAGCCGAGGAAGACTCATCAGGATATGCAGAACTCACCTCAGCCCCCTTTGTGTTACTGTCTAGAGTGAATTCACAAACAGCCCAACTGTAAACCTGACCCACACATATATTCAGTAGCCAGGCAGAAGCACAGAATGCTTAAGCAAGAAAATGCCCACTTTCTAAAAGTGGCATTTTTAAACAGACAGTCTAAAAAACAACTTTACCAAAAGATGTATTTTTAAATTGTGAATTCATAGACCCCAAACCCCATAGCCATATCTGCTCCCAATAGGAAACTACACTTAAAAGATATTTAAAGGCAATCTCCATGTTAACCTATGGGAGAGATAGGCCTTGCAATAGTGAAAAAACATATTTGGCAGTATTTCACTATCAGAACATATAAAACACACAAGTACATGCCCTACATTTTAAATACACTGCACTCTGCCCATGGGTCTACCTAAGGCCTACCTTAGCGGTGCCTTACATGTACTAAAAGGGAAGGTATGGGTGGTTGAACTGACAGTGCAAAACTGCACACACAAACACTGCAGTGGCAGGTCTGAGACATGTTTACAGGGCTAGCCATGTGGGTGGCACAATCAGTCCTGCGGGCCCACTAGTGACATTTGATTTACAAACCATGGCCATCTCTAGTGCAGTTTACTATGGACTTACTGGTAAATTAAATATGTCAATCATGGATAAACCAATCACCAGTACCCTTTTGATACAGAACACATGCACTTTAGCACTAGTTAGGAGTGGTAAAGCGCCCAGAGTCCTAAAGCCAACAAAACAGGTCAGAAAACTAGGAGGAGGGAGGCAAAAAGTGTGGGGATGACCCTGCGAAAAGAGCAAGGTCCATCAGTGCAGTATATATAATGCACAAAGATTTGTTCAAAATCTTGTAGTAATGGCCATTTAAATAATTACTGGTGAAATACATTTCTTAAATGTAATAAAATTAGAAGTATAAGGGCTACGCATTTACATTGTTCACAAATAAAGAGGATGCCCACATCAACAAAGGATGCTATAATGAAGATATGAAACTGGTGTTGGCTGGATTAACTGAAAATACTCAAAGCCATAACAGCCGCCATGATATTATCGATTATTGACAAAAAAAAATGTAATGGTTGGACTTTGCTGCAGAGATATTGGCTGGTAGTTTAAATTTCAGCTTTCTGGTATCTCCTCAGCAAAGTCTGGCCAACTCGTAATGAGGCCTTAACTAAGGCTTTCCATTTGTGTCCCACATTTCATCAACAATTATGTGAGCTATGCAATGTCTGTTGCGCCCCACCATCTTTTCACACTGAATCAACATTTGAGTATAATTTCTTCCTACCTAGCACTGCAAAGTGAATTGGGCAACATGCTGACAAAAAGTAATAATTAATAAATAAATATTCAATTGGACAGGGTTAGACCGATGGGTTGGTCTAACTTAGTGTGTGAGCCAGTTTTGTGGCTGTGAGTGGGCCTGTTTTATGGTCTGCTTGGCCGGTTTTTACTGTTGATTTCCATGATTTTAAAGCAAACATTGCCTGAAACAAGCACAATGCATGCAGTCCACCATACTTTGCGAAACAAGTATACAGCGTGTTTTTACAAGTTCAAAACGGCTTCAGTTTTTAAAGTGGGCCTCTAATTAACTAATAAGGACCACTGTTATTTTTGTGTCCGGACCTATTTTCTGTCCTAGGCCGACCGTGTATTGCTATATCTCTTCATGCCACTGTAAGTAGAACTCTTCAGAATGAACCAGAGCTGTCTAGAAGCAATATTGTTGTTACGGTAGCTCCAGTTCCCAGAAAAAGTGCTAAACAAACTGCTTTCGACTTCTTGAAGTGGAGACTTGAAAATGGGCCCAATTCATTGTCTGGCTTTCAAACTTTGGCTTGCCGTTTTTTCGTGCCTGCTTGTTATCTGCTGTGCCAAATTATCCCACGTCTTTTCTCGCCACCCTTAAATGAAAAGTGAAGGATTGTTTGTGCCTACCTGATGTGACAGGAAAATACATGCAGCTGATCTAACAACGTCAGTTCCTTATGTTACCTATTAAATCTTCGAAGTTATGTATTACTGGAAAATAGGCGCCTGGCCCTGGGAAGCATTGAAGTCGAATTCCTCTGCTTTGCAAGCAATTGTGAGCACAGTAAAAAATGCAGGAACCCGCCAAGAGAAGTAATTTACAATTTGCAACTTGGAATTAGAACATAAAATGGCGTGATGAATGAAAAGCATTAATCATGAAAAAATTATACAAATAGACTACTTTTCATGGACTTCCAGTTTATCCGTCAAACTAATGTTATATTCTGAGGGCGCATTAATCATTTAATCAATGTGTACTATATCCAACTGCCTTCCCTGTGATGAGGTAGCACAATCAATATGCAATCAAGGCTGAGTTTTAATACAAAGCCTGGCATAATTTGTATTTTGCAATGAAAAATGGCTTTAATTTTCTCAAAATATGGTTTAAATAATCAAGAACTACAAAGACTGAAATCAAGCCAGACCTGTGGTACATATTTAAAGCAATTCGAGTTTTTTTTATAACTAAAACACCATTCGAATTCATATTAAAGCCTGAAAGAGCAATTCATTGTGTGTAGCATCTTAAACGTTAGAAGTGTCATCGAGGATGTTGGGAAATGGAAGATGAAGAAATCTGAATCAAAGGTCCCAGTATCATCTTTTTGACTTCAGAAGTTTTAGGATACATTACAGTGGACCACTGCAATTTCTTTAAGCAACCAGATTTAAAGCTGTCCTTTTCCACATTGGATGAAGGAAGTCGAAGTGAGCAGCATCTGTAGGGGTACAACATGCCCATACTTTTTTTTAATTAACCAAAGAGTTCCCCTAACTTGTGATGGATAATTCGGACACTTGAGATGCCCCAGCTGAAGTAGAAAGGAGTGAATCTCCTGTGTTGTAAAGCCAAGGGCAGGTCAGTCAGCTGAGCATAAAACAAGCATTGGCGAAACCATTATGTCTCACCTATCCAAGAAATATTGGCTTTCCAATGTATTTTAGCTATGTGGTCGAACAACGCAGCTGCTGTGCAGAGTGTCTAAAAGTTCTAAAAAACGCATTATTATGCAGCTGCCACTGACTTCATCACAGTGATTATATATGGCTGGTGGGGGAGTGAACAAGAACAAAGGGATGGTAGGAATAGGAAGAAAAGAAGCAGCATTGACAAAGGTGGTTGGAGAGTTAGGTAGTACTGATAAAAGGACGGTGAGGAGTGAGAGCGAAAGAAGCAAAGAAGCAACACAGCACAGAAAATGGGGTAAGGGTGGGATGGATGGAAGCAACACAGTTGATGGGGGTGGGGTGGTATTGGAAGAAGCAACAAAGAAAACAGGGGTGGGAGACAATGGAGCAATAAAGACAAAGGGGGTGGGAGGCAAAGGAGCAATAAAGACAACGAGGGTGGGAGGACAAGATGGAACACAGGGTGCGAGTTGTGTGTGTTTAATAAGTAACACAAACACATGGAAGGTGGGGTGGGAGGGAAAGAGGCAAGAAGGACAACAGGGAGCAGGCAGGGAAGAAGTAACATGAACAATGGTGGAATGGGAAGGGTGAAGAAAGGTTGGTATAATCCTGAGAGTAAAGGTGATAGCTATGGTAGTTGTGGAGAAGGGAGTCCCTGAAATAATTTGCCAGTGCAAGGGATGGAAGTTATATGCCTTGATGAAACAATGGTGTTCTTGGGATTAACCCACTATCTGTGCCCTTCAAAGCATTTTCAGAGGCTGGGGGAGGCTACTCCTCCCCAGCCCTAAACACCTATTTCCAAAGGGAGAGGGTGTAACACCCTCTCTCAGAGGAAATCCTTTTTTCTGCCTTCCTGGGACTGGGCTGCTCAGACCCCAGGAGGGCAGAAACCTGTCTGAGGGTTGGCAGCAGCAGTAGCTGCAGAGAAAACCCCAGAAAGCTGGTTTGTCAGTACCCGGGGTCCATGCTGGAGCCCCGGGGATGCATGGGATTGGCACCCCAATACCAGATTTGCCACGGGGGGACAATTCCATGATCTTAGACATGTTACATGGCCATATTCGGAGTTACCATTGTGAAGCTATATATGGGTATTGACCTATATGTAGTGCACGCGTGTAATGGTGTACCCGCACTCACAAAGTCTGGGGAAATTGCCCTGAACAATTTGGGGGCACCTTGGCTAGTGCCAGGGTGCCTTCACACTTAGTAACTTTGCACCTAACCTTCATTAAGTGAGGGTTAGACATATAGGTGACTTATAAGTTACTTAAGTGCAGTGTAAAATGGCTGTGAAATAACATGGACGTTATTTCACTCAGGCTGCAGTGTCAGTCCTGTGTAAGAATTGTCTAAGCTCCCTATGGGTGGCAAAAGAAATGCTGCAGCCCATAGGGATCTCCTTTAAACCCCACTACCCTGGGTACCTAGGTAGCACATACTAGGGAATTATAAGGGTGTTCCAGTGTGCCAATCAGAATTGGTGAAAACGATCACTAGCCTGCAGGGACAATTTTAAAAGCAGTGAGAGCATAAACACTGAGGTTCTGGTTAGCAGAGCCTCAGTGATACAGTTAGGCACCACACAGGGAACACATATAGGCCACAAACTATGAGCACTGGGGCCTTAGCTAGCAGGGTCCCAGTGACACATATTAAACACACTGACAAATAGGGTTTTCACTATGAACCCTGGGGTCCTGGCTAGCAGGATCCCAGTGAGACAGTAGAAACACCCTGACATATACTCACAAACAGGCCAAAAGTGGGGGTAACAAGGCTAGAAAGAGGCTACCTTCCTACAAAAAGCACATCCAGCACCAATGCCTGCAACCAGGCCGGGGCATCCTCTCGATCCATTATTGCAAGTCTGTTTATTTATTGTGATTGGAACGCTATCCTGCAGCATGGTCGAGTCCATGGGACGCCCAAATATGATACCAATACCATTATGGTTTTCTCAGACTTTACTCGGAAAGTACAAGCCCTCCGTAAGGATTATACGTCTGTTAAGAAGTGACTTCGAGATCATGAGTTACGATACAGCCTGATGTTTCCTGCCAAAGTGCAGGTACAACATGATGGTTGAGGATTGTTGTTCACAACCCCTAAGCCAGCACATCAGTGGCTCGACACAATGGGTGACATCATGGCGGTCGCAGAGCACCCCGGGTACGGCGGGCTTGGGTCCGAGTATGTAAAGGCTCATGACGTCAGAGGAGGTCTGCAGATTTCGCCCAAAGTACTACTAGTCAGCTCCTCTTTGATTAAGTAATGTAGGCTCTCGTGCGGGACCCATTGCTCACTTCTAATGTTGCACATATTATGCTCTAAGGTACAGGAGGCACCTCTCAAGACTGTTTGATACTTGGATGGAGGGGTTCTCCAGTTTGCTACAATCCCAGCAGGGGGTTTGAGTGTCTTTGTCCTTGCCACCTTCTGTGATGTTCACTCAGAGGATTTTTTTTTTAGTAAGGCTCAATGTGTTTATTGAGAGGGGGATTCTGGTTTCAGGGCTTGGTGGTTAGGCACACTTGTTGGAGTCACAGTTGTTTAGTCTCACTGCCTATGGATGGGGGGTTACTATGGGGGTTGTTGACTGCTGCATTGGTTCTAATAGGTAAACATTGGCAGTTCATTAATGCAGTGCCTGCATTTGTCACCTGCTATGATAGTAGAAAGGATTGTAGTGTTTTCCCCCTCGGGAAGGCGTGCAGGTACACCTGAATAGAATGACGATATGGCTGGGAAATTGAAGTTGCTCATTTGGACCTTGCATGGACTAGGTGAACAAATTAAACATCGGAGTGTGTATTCATATATGAGATTGTATGGAGTCTCAATTCATTTCTTACATGAAACACATACATGGGGAAACTGCTTGTTTGTCCTTCAACGTAGGTGGAGAGGTCAACTCTTTGTCACGTCATATTCTAGTTATGCAAGGGGAGAAGCGATATGGATGGCCCGAGTCCCGTTTGTGGCCCATACCTCCATGCTGGATCCTAATGGGAGCTATGTTTTTATCCCGGGCAGGTTGGACGCCAGAGAGGTTTGTTTAGTATATGTCTATACGTCCAATAATGATGATAAGCACTTCTTCAGGGAAGTGGTTGGGGCGGTGAGGGAGTAAGTGGTCAAAGGGCTAATCTTTATGGGGAACTTTAATTGTGTCCTGAATAGCGACGTAGACCGGTATCACCCAGAGGAGAAGTAAAACCATCCATGACAGGTGCTTTACTTGAGATCATGACCATAATGGGGCGACAGGACGTGTGGAGAGAGCACAATCCCCTGTCCAAGCCATATTCCTGCTATGAGTCTGCGGCTGACACATATAGCTGTGTAGATTATTGCTGCACTAATTGCCCCATACTTCATTGTATGGAACAGGCCACCTATCTTACCCACTACATCTCAGACCATTCACCTTTATTGGTGTGTCTCTGGTTGTCAGGGGAGTTGCCGAAGATCCCCTCATGGCGCATGTGCCCTGATGCCCTAATTGACCCTGGATTTGTGGAAATGGTTCAGACTACTTTAAGCAGCTACTTTACAGAAAGTGCATCTGCAAGGAGTGTGGAGTGGGATGCATTAAAAGTGGTACTGCGCGGCGAGTGTTAAAAAAAGACCTATAGTGTTAAACAGCAATTATCCACCCCCTTGAGCTCGCTAGAATGCCAGCTAGACAATCTAGAATGTGAGGTTGTGGATCAGCCACAATCTCTTCAGGAGTGGACGAGGTGTAGATGGGATGTATTGGAGACTTGGGCCCGTTTAGAAAAAAAAGTGTGCCCCAACTACCGGCAGCGCCTCCATAGGGTAGGCGATAAAGCCAGCAGAATGATGTCATACATCCTCTGTGTCGAGAACGGACTCCCCCCAGTGGTGGGTATATGGAATAGAATGGGAGAGAAGGTTTGCACGCAGTATGGTATGGCTGAAAGGTTCACCACTTACCTGGAAGCTTTGCCAAATTAAAGAAGAAGCTCACTTATGGGAGGGGTTGAACTGCCCGTCCTTTCTGGGTTGGTCAGAGAGCAGATGGGGGAGCCATTCTCCAAGGAGGAGGTTGTGGTAGCCATTCACTCATTAAAAACTGCTAAGGCCCGGGGTGGCAATGGCCTCCCCTCAGAATATTATCAGCGTAGGGCTGGTTTCCTGGCAGATAAGCTCCTGGAAGTATATGTGGAGGCCTTTGATAAAGGCTTGCTCCGAGATTCCATGCATGAGGCAGTAATAGCCATGCTGCCAAAGCCAGATAGGGACAGGGAAGGTATTTCATCATATCGCCCCCTATCCATGCTCAACGTTGACTTTAAGATACTGAGCAGAATCCTGATGGACTAGTGCCCCATCTCACTGGTCTCATCCCCGAGGACCAGTGTGGGTTCATCCCAAGCAGGAATACTACCAGAAATCTGCGGAAGCTGGGATTGGTGTGGCATGCCCTTAGGGAGGTAAATCACCCTTGTGCCCTGACCTTTCTAGATATAGAGCAGGCCTTTGATTCATTATGGTGGGAGTACCGTTGGGAAGTCATACGCACAATGGGCTTAGGTGATAATTGTATCCGTTAGGTGAAGTTATTGTACTCAAAGCCTATGACCCGGGTGAGGGTGGGTGGCGTGGTTTCTAAGCAGTTCCAATTACATTGTGGTACCCGGCAGGGGTGCCCTCTGTCACCCCTGCTCTTCTCACTGGCCATGGAGCCCACTGGCCTGTCAGTTATGAGTGGTCATAGGAGACTGTGGAATCTAGGACAGGGGTGGGACACATGTGGTCTCATTGTGTGCGGACAACACATTATTTTATTTACGGCACCTGAAACGCTTGGTTCCACTGCTTTTGACTCTGTTGTCCGAATTTGCCTGCATATCAGGCTTCAAAGTCAACAAGACTAGATCTAGGTTGTTTTCCATGGGTGGTCTAATGACTACACCGTCGGCCGCTCTACTGCTCACCAACGTCCTATGGACACTGGATAGCGTTAAGTACTTGAGTACACATCTGGCCCCCCAGGAAGCAGCGCTTTAGGGAATTAAAGATAGCAAGGGTCTTGTCGAACCTGGCCAAATCAATAGGTTTTTAGAATTCTCTACACCTTTCACTAATGGGCAAGGTGGCGCTAATGAAAATGCTTGTGGTTCTGCGGTGTCTCTACATATTTCCGGGGCCGTTTTATGATATTCCCTGAAAGGAATTCCAGAAACTGGACAGACAGATCGTTAAGCTACCATGGGCAATGGAGAGAAGGAGGGTGGGGCTCGCCACACTCAGTGCATTGCTCTGCCTCCCGTGGCTCCACCCTGTAAGTACAGCCCTTTCCCTGGCTCGTCTAAACTCCTGACCCCTGTCAGGAGTTCGAAGCCCTGCTCCACCCGCAGGCTTCTGTCTGCGCCTCATCTCTGGTGTCTAGTGGGAGAGCTCTGCTTTCCTACTAGGCTACCTTCTGCCCCTCTCTCCTTTTGCTTTGCTTTGCTCTCTGCTCTGATTCACTACTGTCCCTTCGTGCCCCATTTCCTTGTTTCTCTCTCACTCCGCTCTCTCTATCTCTCACTTTTGCTCTCCCCCACCTCTGCTGCCCCTGCGGCCCCACCCCTTTCTTCGGCTCTGCCCCCTTTTTTGTGCCATTTTTTGCCCCTTCTCGCCTCCCAGCTGTCCTCTCCTCCTCCCCACCTCCCTACTTAATGGCGGCCACTGCGTGGTAGGTTGAGCAATACCACTGACAGTGCATTGTTCAGCCTCCTGTGGCTCCACCCTGTAAGTAGAGCCCTTTCCCTGGCTCCTCTGAACTCCTGACCCGTGTCAGGAGTTTGAGGCCCTCCTCCACCTGCAGGCTTCTGCCTGTGCCTCATCCTTGGTGTCAAGTGGGAGAGCTCTGCTTTCCTACTAGGCTACCTTCTGCCTCTTTCCTCCTTTTGCTTTGCTCTCTGCTCTCCTTCACTACTGTCCCTTAGTGCTCCTTTTCCTTGTTTCTCTCTCACTCCGCTCTCTCCCTTCACTTTCACTCTCCTCCTCTCTCTGTCTCCTGCCGCTGCTGCCCCGCGGCCCCACCCCCTTTGTCAGCTCCGCCCCCTTTTTCGTACCTTTTTTATCCCCCTCCCACCTCCCAGCTGCCCTCTCCTCCCCTCATCTCCCTACTTAATGGTGGCCGCTGCGTGGCCATCTAGCGGCTGCCCGCAGCGGCCGTGCTGCTGGCGTGCCAAAGGCAAGCCCGTCTGCACCTGCCCACACCTGGACGGCGCCCAGTGCCAGACCCCTGTCTCCCATCCCCCCACTGCTGCCACACATGTCTTCACTACGACGCCACCACCCTCCGTGCCCGCAACACCGGCCGCTCTCCTGCCTGCCTTCAAGCCTCCCTGCAGACCACCCGTAGACCCTTCTTCTGCCTGAACTGCACCTTCACCAGCCTCCATGCCAACAACCCACCCACCAAGGCAGGACGCAACCATCTCAGATGTATCCTCCTCAACACCTGCTGTGTCCACAACCACGCAGTATAACTATGGAATCTATTCGACTCAGCCTCCCCAGACATTGCCTTCCTGACCGAGACCTGGATGAACCCCTCCTCAGTGCCTGACATCGCCATAGCCATCCCGGACAGCTACAAGATCACCCGCAGGGCCCGCTCCAACAAACCAGGAGGAGGCATCACCATCATACATAAGAACACCCTCAGGATCACGACCAACACCGAAGACACCCTCAGCACCGGCGAACACCTGCACTTCCAAATCCACACTGACCCAAACACCACCCTCTGAGGGACCCTCGTCTACAGGACCCCGGGCCCACGACAGCAGTTTAGCGACTCCATTGCCGATATCATCAGCACGCACGCTCTCACATCCACTGATTACATACTCCTCGGAGACTTAAACTTCCACCTCGAGAACACCAATGACAACAACACCGCCACCTGCTCGACAATCTATCCAACTTCGGCCTCAAACAGCTCATCACGACACCAACGCACTCCGCAAGGCACACACTTGACCCTATTTTCTCTGCCAGCAATCACGCCTCTTTTAGTCACACCACCGAACTCTACTGGAAAGACCACCGCTGCATCCACTTTTCCTTCAAGAAACCCACAACACACCACCACCCACAACAGATCCCCCACCGCAGTTGGAACAAGGTCACCAAAGACCAACTTATTGCGACCCTCTCCCAAAACCCACCCATTGACACCACCAACACTGATGCAGCTGCCCGCAACTTCAGGCAATGGGTCAACCCCTGTGCCAATACTCTCGCCCCAACCAAGAATTCATCCAACAGATGCAACAACAGAAAGGCCTTCTGGTTTACTGCTGACCTCCACAAATCTAAGCAAAGCTGCTGACGACCCAAAAGAAAGTGGTGCCAAGATCAGACTCTAGACAACCTCACAGCCTTCAAAAACACCATCCACAGACACCACCAACTCAGCAGAGCCACCAAGAGAACCGCCTTAAAAGACCGAATTAACAACAACGCACACAGCCACAAGGAGCTCTTCAACATCGTGAAGGAACTCTCCAACCCCAGCTCCATTGCCAACGACATCCCACCATCCCAAGACCTCTGCGACTCCCTAGTCTCCTACTTCCAGTGCAAGATTGCAGACATCCACCACAGCTTCAGCACCCAGACCCCCCGGAAACCACTGATACCACAGATTCACCTCCGACTAACCACCTCCTCTCCTGGACCCCCGTCAACGACAACGACACCATCGGAATCATGAACACCATCCACTCCGGCTCTCCATCTGACCCCTGCCCTCACCACATTCTCAACAAAGCAAGCTCTGTCATCGCACCCCAACTACGGAAGATCATCAAGAGGTCCTTCGAGTCCGCCACCTTCCCGGAGAGCTGGAAACATGCTGAGATCAACGCCCTCCTCAAAAAACCCAGGGTGGACCCAAAGGACCTCAAGAACTTCTGGCCCGCTTCCTCGAGGAGAAACGCACTCTGGACCCTTCCCAATCCAGATTCCGCAGCCACCACAGCACTGAAACCGCCCTTATCGCAGCCACCGACAACATCAGAACCATGCTAGACAGCAGCAAAACCGCGGCCCTCATCCTACTGGACCTCTCGACCATGCTCAACACCGTCTGCCACCACACCTTATGCTCACGCCTCAGCAATCCAGGACAGAGCCCTGGACTGGGTCACCTCCTTTCTCATCGGCAGAACTCAGAGAGTCCGTCTCCCCCATTCTGCACGGAGGCCACCGGAATCATCTGCGGCGTACCCCAGAGTTCATCCCTCAGCCCTACCCTCTTCAATGTCTATATGGCCCTGCTCGCTAACATCACCAGATCCCACAACCGCAGCATCATCTCATACGCTGACGACACCCAGCTGATCCTCTCCCTCACCAAGGAATCCGCCAAGACCTACCTCCATGAAGGAATGAAGACCATCGCTGAATGGATGAAGAGCAGCTGCCTCAAACTCAAATCCAACAAGACGGAAGTCCTCATCTTTGGTTCCGCTCCCTCTGCATGGGATGACACCTGGTGGCCTGCCACTCTCGGAACCACTACGACTCCCACCGACCACGCACGCAACCTAGGATTCATCTTGGACCCCTCACTATCCATGATCCAGCAAGTCAACGCCATCTCCTCCTCCTGCTTCAATACCCTCCACATGCTCTGAAAGATCTACAAATGGATACCCATCCAAACCAGAAGAACAGTCACCCAAGCCTTTGTAAGCAGCAAGCTGAGCTTCGGCAGTGCCCTCTATGCAGGAATCACAGCCAAACTCCAGAAGAGGCTGCAACGCATCCAGAAAGTCTCTGCGCACCTCATCCTGGACATCCCCCACCACTGCCACATCACAGATCACCTGAAAATCCTGCACTGGCTCCCAGTCAACAAGAGAATCACATTCAAGCTCCTCATCTACGCTCACAAAGCACTGCACAAGACCAGACCAGAATTCTTCAACACACAACTCTCCTTTTACACCCCGACCCGGCAATTCTGCTCCGCCGACTTCGCCCTCGCAACCGTCCCACGCATCTGCAGAACTACAACTGGCGGTAGATCATTCTCGCACCTCGCTGCCAAAACGTGGAACACTCATCCCACCCACCTGTGCCAGACCAAAGACCTCCTTACCTTCAAGAAACTTCTCAAGACCTGGCTGTTCAAGCAGTAGCAGCACCCCCCCCAATTCTCCCCTGTCCCCTCCTCAGTGCCTTGAGACCCTCACGGGTGAGTAGGGTGCTTTACAAATTCCTGATTGATTGAGGTGCACTTGGGGGGGTGGGGCATTGGTGGTGCCTAATCTTGAGTGATACTACCTCACCACACAACTTTAGCATGCGATACCCTGGTTTGATGAAGAGGATAACTGGGAAAAACGTTTACTGGCTGGGACCTACAGGAATCATTCATTGCCGGAGCTGCTTTTGATGGGTGTAGGGGTCCCCGCGGGTCTCCCCGATATAATCAGACGAGTCTGTGGGGCATGGCAGTGCACTGTCAAGCGGGTGATGCGTTAGGCATCCTTCACAAAGGACATGCACATTTGGATACTTAAACCCTTTAAACAAATTGCACAATCAATGATGATGGCGGGCTGAGAGGTGCGACACAGGGGAGATCTGTAGCCAAATGGTAGATTTATTACCCTGTCAGAGGCACTGGAAGTATTCCAACTTGACGTGGGGAAATTCCTGCACTATGCAAAGATTTCTGCATTGGCATGAGAAATCTTGCCCTCCTTTCCGGAGGCGCACACTCCTTCCCGAATGCTAAAGGCATTGCTAACTCTAGGGGGGTGGGAATGCTCAATTATACAGGGCACTTAGGGATGACATACCATTGGCAGATCTCCCTGTGCAAAATAAATGGCAGTTGACAATACCTGAACAGTTAACTTCGACGAACTGGGGAAATATCCATGCTGGGGTGAAGACGGTCTCCTCCAATGCCCACTTTAAGCTGATTCAATACAATATCATACATCAAGTGTACCTTTCCCCCAAAATGTTACATATCATTTACCCTCAAAGGTCCTCTCAATGCCCTAGATGCAGGCAAGGGGAGGCTGATTTTATCCATGTGCTATGGAAATGCCGAGTGGCAGAGACACACTGGGGGAGGTGCTTCAAGTGCTAAGGGAGTCCACAGGAGGAACGATACCCAGATATATTAACTACTGTCTGTTGGGGAGAGTGTCCTACAAGAAATCACAGAAAATAGTGAGAAGGTTCATATTGCTTGGCCTAGTACTGGCTAAGCGGAGATTGGCCACACAGTGGTTGTCCCCGAGGGCCGCTGCACTGGCTGAGTGGAAACTTGATATGATAGAATGGGCAACTGCAGATGAATGTCATATGAAGCTCACTCGTAGAGACATGAAACTAGGGAGGACCTGCTCACCTGGGCTTCTTTGCTGAATGGTCTTATAGAACAGGGGGAGTCCAACAATGAGCTAGCGACAAGCGGTTTCGGGGAAAGAGGAGAGGATAGCTCCAATGATGATGACAACAGAATCCAAGAAGGGATGGTAGGTCTAAGGGTTGATGCCAGCCCACGCCTGGACCTCACACAGGGGAGGGGAGAGTCTGATACACAGGATACGGTAAATAGAAGGAATGGGGAGGCAGACCATCTCTGGTACTTTGTTATGCACTCCAAAATGCACTGTCTGTACGATTATTATACTACTATTTCAGATGACATTAAGATGCGAGCAATAGGAATTGATGACTATTTTATTGTTTCTGTTACCCTTGTGTTGCATTGTGAAATGCCAATAAAAATGTATATTAAAAAAAATAATAATAATAGTTTGCTGTGATTGACACTGTGTGTATGATTGCGTGTGTTTGTTTGTGCATTTGTGTGTGCGCATGCACAACTAATGAATTGCACCATATCACTGGAATTACCATCATGTATTGTGACATTTTCATGGCAATTTTAGCAGCATGTAAACAATCATAAATGCGACAGATAAAAATTAAATTCATGTAAATGTACTGCCTGTATAACTTTTTCTTGAGAGTACTATGAAATCCTGTTGTGTCAATAACTTGGGAAGATTTGGGGCATACTTACAAGCCCCTAGTGTCACCAGAGCATCACTTTTTGTCATGCTCCGGTGGCGCTATCCACTATGCTATATTTACATTGTCCCTCTGATGCAGTTTTCTACTGCAGAGGGGCATGCAGTGGGTGTTGCTGTGGCCATTCCACTGCAACACCCATTGATTTCGAGGCTGCTCCACATTTACAAGGAATCATAGGCAGCGCCAAAAATTAACGCTAACCCTGTGTGCCGTTAGCAAGGAGAACTTTAGAGCAAAACACCATGAAGGATTGTTTATGTGCAGGATACACTATTTTGCACACTTTTATTAAGTGTTGAAAAATGGTAGAGAGACAAATACTTATTTTTTTGGACACTGTTAGTTGCATAATAGTACAATGTTATTCCCTGTTCCATCACTGACTGTTACCAATCTACAGGAAAGTGCTGCATCATAACTTTCAAACCTGTTTGTACACATTGACATTTCTCCGGATATCTAGTCATCCAAAAAGGCATTTTTTCTGTTTTTATTATGTTGCCTCTCTAACTTACTGCTGATAATCCTACTTTCTGAATGGAATACCTACATTCACACCAATAATGTTTCCAAAGTCGTTCAAGAACCTCTACCTAAAGCTGCTGTTTAGAAATGAGAATATCCAGTGCCTATTGTGTACTAGGGAGTTTAACATGGTTTCCCTATTACAAGTAGGTAAGTACTGTACGGCCATCTCAACATAGGTGCATAAGAACGTTTCCCATTTTTTTGTTTACACTTGGACCCCAGGGGTGCTCCCTCTAGGACCCCCCCTCCAACCCGAACAAGGGCCAGAGGATCAGGGTACACCTAACCCACCCCATTACACGTTGTTTTATTTAAATTTTCAGGACATGGGGATCTAGTCTCTGAGTCCTAAAATTGCGACTTCACCATTTCTCATCATGTTGCAGCCAGCCAATCACATCACTCACCTCACAGGACTGGTGTCAGTCCCACGGGGACCACCAAATCAGAATGCTTCATTTGTTGTTTTTTCCCTTGGTACTTCCTTTGTACTCACACTGCAGTACTGCAGCTTCATATAGCTACACATTTTGAAGCTTGATTTCTCTCAAATGGCAGAAGGGTTTTCAACAAATCACAAAAAGCACACTTTCTGGGTAAGGGACTAGCTTTCTATCAAACTTGGTGTAATTCTGTTCAGCACTTGTGGCTGTAGCTCTCTCTAAAGTTCCTGTGGGAAATTGTATGTGAACAGCAAGCTTTGGAACCCCTCTTTCTTAGCTCCCACTTGATGTATCACCCTCAAACATTCCAGGAATAAGTTGAGGCCGATGAAACTTTTTTTGGGAAGTTTTGTGAAGATGTGTCAAACAGTGTCAACATTATTAGCAAAACAAAACATAAATTTCATATGGAAACTCTGCCCTAACTAATATTACAGAACAGTGATGCCACTATGTAATTTCTGAAGCAAATGTTTATCCACCTCAGCTCCTTCCTGAAATTTTGGGAAGCAACACAGAAAAAATGGCTAAAAGAAATGACACTAAATTTAGCAGAAAGTTAGAACTTTGCTCAAAAACCATGCTTTTTGTTATTTGGTGTAAACCTGTTCAGTGGTTTTCAAGAAGTTTGTGTTTGAAGAGTTGCTCAGGGTGGTCAAGAAGGGGTTCAATTATTAGATATAGGTGTACTGTTAGTATCCATATTTGATCCGATTAGCCACTTTAAAGAGAACTAGCAAATCCTGATTAGCTTACACAATCAAATCAAACAGATTGTGGCAGCCATTACTGGACTTAGGGATATGGTCCCAACATCCTGATTTAAAAAAAAAAGAAGAAAAAAAAAAATATATATATATATATATAAATAAGAGGCCTATGTGATTGTACCTTGACCTTAGAGGTCCTGTTTCTTGACTGGCTGCCAACAAAATTGACAATTTTTTGTGACAGCCCTTACAGGACTTGATGATGTTGCCCCCTTGGCAATGCATGTAATGAAAGCATGTTTAAGATGGTGACAAAAAGCAGACATGTAAAGAGTGATACTGGGTTATAGTCTCAAGATAAATTTGTCTCTGGTACAATGCTATTTTTAGAAACTGTGATGTGTTCCTAGATGATTTTACCCAGTGAAAAGTGTTGATACAGTGCTGGCATTTAATGAACCATGTATGACAGAAAAACTTTCTCTCATGATTTTGTCATTAAGGTTATGCAAGGTGCTCCAAAAGCTAAAATGAAAGCATCTTTCACACTATATTCCACAGCTATATGAGAATAAATTTTGACATTCTGAGTAAAACTTGCATGTTCCACAGCAGCAACAGCCTGTCAGATGATTCCCCAGTGCTCTACCACAGCTTTCGACTGTGTTCTACTGAATGGCTAGATCCTAACATTCTGTCTTTATGATAAAAGTGGGCCACACCTTAAGACATTTTGATGGAATCAAAGCTGTAAACACTAAAGCATTCCTTTCTTTTGGAAATGAACAAATGAGATTTTTTGTCTTAGAAATTGTAGTTAGTGCTTTCGAAAGCTACAATGAGGATAAATTTCCACATCTTCCTCATCCAGTTCAGTGAAAAATTCTGAGATGCAACCTGAAGCATATACTTTCAACACCAGCAGCACCCTGTCAGTTAACTCCATAGTAATAAACTGCATCTTTACCACAGAATTCTAATAAGCAAATAGAGCTCTCACACTTTGGACTAGATTTACTAAGGTTTTGCATTGCCCATGCATCACACAAGGTAACTCAAGGCAAAGCAAGCCCTTAACTGGGATTTACTAAGCCACGCAAAGCCAACTTTTGTTGCTCTGTGGATAAGAAAATCCAAGCTAAAGCAAGGCAGTGCATGCTGTTGCCTTCTGTTACCTTCTGGCATGAAGACGTTCCATGGGTGGAGTATGGGGATTCGCACACATCCACCGATTGACTTTTGGTGCATTCCCAGATTTACGAGGAGTTGTAAACCTGGAAATGTGTCAAAATGTGCGATTCTCAGATCCAGCTTCAAAAAGGAAAAATAGCTTTATTTCTCATTGTTGTTTTACTTTTTCTACACGTGATGCATTCCACATCGCAACATAGAAAAAGTAAAATGCCATTAAGAATTATTTTTGTGCAGGAAGGTAGTAGCTCTTTGTGAACAAAAACAATCTTGCTTGTAATGCAGGCATCCCTGCACCTTGGTGTGCACCAGAACATGGCGGCAGCAGAAATGTGCCATATCTTTGTAAATATTGCAGATTTCTGATGTCTCCCTTTCATGCAATGGAAAGCAGTAAGTTGTCTTGTTGAACTGCGCTGCTTGAAATTTTAGTAAATCTGCTTTTTTGTATTAGAAGAAAATGTTAGGCACTGCTGAATGCCATTTTGCTGGAATAAGAGCTGTTGAATTATAAGACATTTTTCTGTAGAACAGGCCAAAGTAAATGAAGATTGAGATGTTGGTTCAGGCACAAAACCAGAGGGTGAAAAATGTGAGATGTCATTTCGTGATCTCATCAGTGGTGTCATTAAACACGTCATCAGTGATGTAATATGTGATGTCATAAGCAGTACATGGTGGGACTGCAAGTTAAACGTAGCTGAGTAAACTAGACCTGGTGAATTTCACAGGTTTTTGTTTTTTAAACATTAGTTTTTACCTTATTTCAGCGCGTAACCATAATGTTATTTTAACTTTTGTTTTTCAATGAATAGAAATTGCTATATATTAACTGGTGTTCCTCTTGTAAAGTTACATTTGCCAGCATTTAAGGCCTTTTTTTCTTTCTCATATCCCATTTTCCTACTTTTGGTGGTTGTTGCATGTGCTAGTGCGCGCTGACATATGGTATTGGGGTTGTGTGCGCGAGGGCATTCATTGTGAGTGTAGTATGCTCGTGAGCACCTTGCAGGATACGCTTTCAAATCACGTTCTCTTCACGTTCTCTTCAACACATAAGACATGAGTACTAGATTGAATAATGCCACTCGTGTCTCATGTGCCACTGGGATGTTAATGCGGTATGAGGGAAATTCTTGTAGGCCTTAAGTTAGCATGAGCCGAAGCTTAGCTGCCTGGCTCGCATATTAAATGTATTTTTCCTATCTTGCAGTGTGCTGACTCGCAAAGGACATGACCTCTTGTTTTCTTCAAACTAGAAGCTGAATGTAACCATAGCAGATCCATTCCCATGAATTCCATATTGCTTGTAGAAATTATTAAGACAAAATTCAACAGTGTAGATTAATGTAATTAACCAGAGTTCCATAGAAGCAGTACATAGACAGCACACGTGCCACACATATGAGCAGCATTGCGCACATGACATTCCATGTACATGTCAGCCCATTTCCTAACTCCTGACACACCCATGCACCTGGGCACAACCCACCTGTCTGAAGAGGTCCCTGGAATAGTAAGATGTGTACCCTGATATTCCCTCCTCTACACACACAGCTTGTCAATAGCAGCCCAGTGTGCTACACCCTTTCCTATGGTATACCATTGTCATAGAACATCTGACTGCATGGACGTCAGGCCAATTAACACACTGGCTTCTACTTTCCAAGCCTTGTTAGCACCTGTAGATTCCTTCCCGTGTGAAAATGTCTGTTGGCCATTAGAATGCAAATCTCACCTACAGGACTTGTGAGAAACAGATGCAGCCCACACCTGTGATCACCTCCATGCACACCACCCATTTCAACAAGCACTGCCCCTGCTGATGCCTGGAACAGCATAGGAGTTGCCATTTTGTCTAATACACCGTTAAGCATTGATACTAATCAAGCCATATAACACAGCCCTTGGGTTCATTTGTCACCTTCAAAAACACAAGACATGCACAGTTTGACATGTCAACTGTCTAGTTCGTCCTCCAAACAGTCTTAGTCAGACCACTGATTATGTAACTTGTCAAATTGCAGGATCCTGATTCACCCTGCATCTTGTCAGCCTGACTGGCATCTGTCTGTGCGTCACCCTAAAGTATCCCTGTGGCTACATATGTACAATACTTGTGTTAGCAAACCTCTCACTCATCAGAGGGTATTTGGGCATGTGCTTCTTCAATGCATACCCAAATACATTGTATAGCATCATCTGCCTTCTAACTGTACCATATGAGTTAAATCCTCTGTGAAAACCAAAATTCTTGGCCCATCCCTTGTCTGGGTCTCATTTCTGCATGAATGACAAAGTGTGACAGTGTCCCAGGGCCGTATGCAGGGATTGGGTACTGGGCCTTCAGCAGAACCAACAACCTCTGATGATGTCCATGAAAAATCCACACATGTCAGGACCCTGACAGTTCACAAACAGAATTACATTGCTCATTGATGGGCCGTGTGTGGTGAATAGCTGCGAGAATAATCAGCACAGAGGCTATGATGTTCCCAGATGCAGTGGGAATTGCAGAGGCAAACCTGTGTACAAATGTTATAATGACACCTGCCGGAACATGACACCTGAGACATTATCTCACTCAGCACACCAAGGTTGCCCTGTTGACTGTCTCATTACATGTCTTTAGTGACAGGCATATCCGCAGGAGATCTATCATCCTCTGCAATGCAACGGGGTACAATTAGTGTGTATGTGTTGTGGCATTAGTGATGTGACATGCCTGCCTTGTGATGAATTCACATTGTGATCTTGTTTCGTGTTTATTGCTCCAGTCTTTCAGATGGGCATTCTCCCAGGCCTATGGCCCACCTGCATGTCACATGTATAGTATTAAGTTATTGGACTTCTCTGCATCATCTCCTCTAGTCTTGTTTTAGGCCAAATAGTGAATTGCCACCTTCTTGTCCTACGCAACCCTCCATCTACATCCATTCTCATGGTGAGACCTTTCACTGGCTGTGGGTGTTCTGATGGCACAGGCAGCACACTTGACAATCTGGACCTGCCCCAGTCTCTGATCTTTCACATCCACTTAAATGTAGTTGACATGTAGCATATCCTATGCATAGCAATGTTATGGCACAATATGGATGTTGGCATTGGTAATGTGTACAGCTGATGTTGGGAATGTGTGGTACATTGGATTGCCCTGATAATCGTAGCAGTGTCCTATTTCGTCCTCTGACTGTGCAGGTGTATTTCAGTGACCAGTTACATGTGTCCTCCCCCTCAATGCTGTTTTCTGAGCAGTATGACATTTGGGATATTGCCTTGTTACCCAGGCACAGGATGGACCCTGACATATGCAGCATGGGTATGTCCTTAGTGCTGTGTAGCTCCTATTGTTGTTGACATTGGCTGATGTTTGCAACAACTATGGGCATTGACATTTGACAGTACTGGGGCCTTTGTCTTTTTTCAGGGGATTGTTGAAGTTGTCATCCTCAACCCTCTTTTTTAGGTGTTTATGATCCATGGGGAGGTTACTGCCATTGGCTACTTGAGCTGCACAGAGAGCGGAGGTGGTAGTGGCAACTGTTGTAGCAGTTACATTCCAGTTGTCGGTATGGCTAGAGGTTGTTAATAGGGCCCTAGTTAATGTAGGGGGTATGGTGGCTGACGTGTGCTGGGATGTCAGTTTGACGTTGTGCCTTTCCCTCCTGGCGTGGCTTTCCCTTTGCTCCATTGTTGCCATGGCAGCATGCCCCCATGGGACTGTTGTTGGTGGAGTGTAATGGTGTGCCCCAGCTTCTGTCTGTGCAGGCCATGCCCCCATGCCATTCCCCTTTACCCATGCCACTCCATGCATATGATGAGTGTTGGACCTGGCTTTTTGACGGGGACATCCCCAAACTTTTTGCCTCCTTCCTCCTATTTTTTCTGACCTGTTGTTGTTGGCTTTTGACCTCTGGGCACTTTACCACTGCTAACCAGTGCTAAAGTGCATATGCTCTCTGGGTAAATTGTACTACTGATTGGTTTATCCATGATTGACTATTTAATTTACTTGTAAGTCCCTGGTAGAGTGCACTACATGTGCCTAGGGCAGGTAGATTAAATGCTACTAGTGGGCCTGCAGCACTGGTTGTGCCACCCACCTCAGTAGCCTCTTAAACCTGTCTCAGGCCTGCCATTGCAAGGCCTGTGTGTGCAGTTTCACTGCCACTTCGACTTGGCATTTAAAAGTACTTGTCAAGCCTAGAACTCCCCTTTTACTACATATAAGTCATCCCTAATGTGTGCCCTAGGTAACCCCTAGAGCAGGGTGCTGTGTAGGTAAAAGGCAGGACATGTACCTGAGTAGTTATATGTCCTGGTAGTGTGAAACTCCTAAATTCGTTTTTACACTACTGTGAGGCCTGCTCCTTTCATAGGCTAACATTGGGGCTGCCCTCATACACTGTTGAAGTGGCAGCTGCTGATCTAAAAGGAGCAGGAAGGTCATACTTAGTATGGCCGGAATGGTAATACAAAATCCTGCTGACTGGTGAAGTCGGATTTAATATTACTATTCTAGAAATGCCACTTTTAGAAAGTGAGCATTTCTTTGCACTAAAAACTTGTTGTGCCCTTCAATCCACGTCTGGCTAGGTTTAGTTGACAGCTCCTTGTGCATTCACTCAGACACACCCCAAACACAGGGTACTCAGCCTCACTTGCATACATCTGCATTTTGAATGGGTCTTCCTGGGCTGGGAGGGTGGAGGGCCTGCCCTCACACAAAGGACTGCCACACCCCCTACTGGGACTCTGGCAGACAGGATTGAGCTGAAAGGGAACTTGGTGCATTTCTTAGAGACTCTTTGAAGTCACCCCCACTTCAAAGGCACAACTTAGTATAAAACAGGGCCTCTGCCCTACCTCATCAGACACTTGCTGGAGAAGAAACCTGAACCAGAAACTACATCCTGCCAAGAAGAACTGCCTGGCTGCTCAAAGGACTCACCTGTCTGCTTTTCTACAAAGGACTGCTGCCTTGCTGTTGGCCTGCTGCCTTGCTGAACTCTTGCCTGGCTGTAAAAGTGCTCTCCAAGGGCTTGGATAGAGCTTGCCTCCTGTTCCCTGAAGTCTCAGGACCAAAAAGACTTCACTCTTCCTCTTGGACGCTCCGTGCGCCGAACTTTTCGACGCACAGCTTATTCCGCGGCAAGAAAAACGCTGCACACCGACGCTGATCAACGCGACGCCTTCGGGACGACCGAAACTTTGGCGCACGGCCTCGCAAGGACAACGCCGCCCGACTTTCCGGGAGAAATCGACGCGACGCCTGCCGTGAGATCAAAACTTTGACGCACGGCCTCGCAAGGACAACGCCGCCCGACTCCGCAGGAGAAATCGACGCGACGCCTGCCGGGCGATCAAAACTTTGACGCACGGCCTCGCAAGGACAACGCCGCCCGACTCCGCAGGAGAAATCGACGCGACGCCTGCCGTGAGATCAAAACTTTGACGCACGGCCTCGCAAGGACAACGCCGCCCGACTCCGCAGGAGAAATCGACGCGACGCCTGCCGTGAGATCGAAACTTCGACGCGCAGCCCCGCAGAACGACGCGCAGCCGGAAAACAAGCAGGAAAATCCACGCACAGACCCGGGACAACTGGTAATCCCCACGACCCACAGAAAGAGACTGTCCGCGCGCCGGAAAACGACGCCCGACTTCCCCGCGTGGAAAATAACGACGCAAGTCCGTGTGTGCTGGGGAGAAATCGACGCACACACCCTTTTTCCCTGTGACGATCTCCTCAGGGATGACGGCTGCAACCATCTCCTCCATGTGGTCCAGGGCCTCCTGGTGTGCTGGACTCCCACCTCCAGTCTGCAGTGCTGCCTCCCTGTTCCTGGCCAACTTTTCCTTGGTCCTGCGCTTGCAGTCATGCCAGTGTTTTCTGCACTCGATGAGTGTTCTGCGTACTTCTGCCACACTGTTGATCTTGTGGACAATTTGTTGCCATATAGCCTCTCTCCTACTAATTGGCAATTTAGAGGTGACAAACAGTTGGTGCTGGTGTTCCATCACCTTTTTAACCAGAATTTCCTGCTCCTCTGCACTGAAGCGACACTTTCTTTTCTTCTTGAAAGTGTCCTGGTTCTTGTGTGGGTCCTCCTGACTGGTTCCTGGTCTGTTGTCATCTTCCTGGGGTCTGTAGTTGCATCTGGGATCCATTTTGGCTCTCCACTGCTGAAATGGCAGTGTTTGCGTTTTTTTTTTATGCTGTTGTGTCAAAAAATGCTGCATATCTGGTTTGCGGAGTCGTAAATCGACCCACAGTCATTTCCGCTGCGTTAACGTCGTTTTGCTTTACGACTTGACGCTGCGGTGTGCATCAAAATAAATGACTCCCACCTGTGGTTTGCGCCGTCGTGCATCAAAGTATACATTTCACACCCGCACGGTGCACCAAAATGGAGTGGTCACCCTCACACAATGCAGTCTCTAACCCCCTGGTGAGTGTCTGGTGCCTGGCCTGGGCAAGGCAGGATATCACATTCAAAAGAAACTTTACTTTGAAGTAGGCCTACTTCAAGGGAGAAATTGGGTATAAGAAGGGCACCCAAAACCACAGACTTTAGAACACTTCTGGAAACCAAGAGGAACCTCTGCCTGGAGAAGAGCTGATGAGCTGAGGAAGAAGAGCTGCCCTGCCTGTGACTGTGATTTGTGGAGCTATCCTGCACTTGCTGCTTCTGCCAGAGTAAGAGGGCAAAGACTGGACTTTGTGTGACTTCCATCTTGTGAAAATCTCCAAGGGCTTGACTTAGAGCTTGCCTCCTGTTGTTGCAAGTCTCAGGGACAGCAAAGACTTCTCTCTGCCAGCACCTGGAGTGTCTGAAGAGACTCCCACTCTGCCTATGGTGCCTATCCAGTCCCTGGCACCCTGAAAGGAGAAGCTGCCAGCCTAAGAGGAAGAGATTCACGCACAGAACGCTGTGCGGGGAAAAGGTCGATGCAACTCTGATCTGCAGCTGGAAAATTGACGCACCGCTGGCTTCGCAGCTGAAAATCAACGCATGCCTGAAACGCAACCGAAGAATTGACGCACGGAGCTGGAGAATCGACGCGCAGCATCACTGACGGAGGCTGGTGAGATCGCAACCCACGCTGCGTGGTTTTCGGATCATCGTGCGGACCGGAATTCTTCCCCCATCCCTACTAAACATCACCTGAATCTTCCAATCAATTCAATGAAGATTTTCTGATCACTTTTGGAAAGATTCCCGAAATAAGGTTGACCATTTCTCATTTTTCCATCACTTTTAAATGAAAGTCATTACCTCAAATAAATGACTCCCACCTGTGGTTTGCGCCGTCGTGCATCAAAGTATAAATTTCACGCCCGCACGGCGCACCAAAATGTCGTTAGCCGGTGTGTAGGAAGTTGGCTCTGTATGCACTATTTCAAAGTAAGGAATAGTATGCACAGAGTCCAAGGGTTCCCCTTAGAGGTAAGATAGTGGCAAAAAGAGATAATACTAATGCTCTATTTTGTGGTAGTGTGGTCGAGCAGTAGGCTTATCCAAGGAGTAGTGTTAAGCATTTGTTGTACATACACATAGACAATAAATGAGGTACACACACTCAGAGACAAATCCAGCCAATAGGTTTTTATATAGAAAAATATCTTTTCTTAGTTTATTTTAAGAACCACAGGTTCAAATTCTACATGTAATATCTCATTCGAAAGGTATTGCAGGTAAGTACTTTAGGAACTTCAAATCATCAAAATTGCATGTATACTTTTCAAGTTATTGACAAATAGCTGTTTTAAAAGTGGACACAGTGCAATTTTCACAGTTCCTAGGGGAGGTAAGTATTTGTTAGGTTAACCAGGTAAGTAAGACACTTACAGGGCTTAGTTCTTGGTCCAAGGTAGCCCACCGTTGGGGGTTCAGAGCAACCCCAAAGTCACCACACCAGCAGCTCAGGGCCGGTCAGGTGCAGAGTTCAAAGTGGTGCCCAAAACGCATAGGCTAGAATGGAGAGAAGGGGGTGCCCCGGTTCCGGTCTGCTTGCAGGTAAGTACCCGCGTCTTCGGAGGGCAGACCAGGGGGGTTTTGTAGGGCACCGGGGGGGACACAAGTCCACACAGAAATTTCACCCTCAGCGGCGCGGGGGCGGCCGGGTGCAGTGTAGAAACCAGCGTCGGGTTCGCAATGTTAGTCTATGAGAGATCTCGGGATCTCTTCAGCGCTGCAGGCAGGCAAGGGGGGGATTCCTCGGGGAAACCTCCACTTGGGCAAGGGAGAGGGACTCCTGGGGGTCACTTCTCCAGTGAAAGTCCGGTCCTTCAGGTCCTGGGGGCTGCGGGTGCAGGGTCTCTCCCAGGCGTCGGGACTTTAGGTTCAAAGAGTCGCGGTCAGGGGAAGCCTCGGGATTCCCTCTGCAGGCGGCGCTGTGGGGGCTCAGGGGGGACAGGTTTTGGTACTCACAGTATCAGAGTAGTCCTGGGGTCCCTCCTGAGGTGTTGGATCGCCACCAGCCGAGTCGGGGTCGCCGGGTGCAGTGTTGCAAGTCTCACGCTTCTTGCGGGGAGCTTGCAGGGTTCTTTAAAGTTGCTGGAAACAAAGTTGCAGCTTTTCTTGGAGCAGGTCCGCTGTCCTCGGGAGTTTCTTGTCTTTTCGAAGCAGGGGCAGTCCTCAGAGGATGTCGAGGTCGCTGGTCCCTTTGGAAGGCGTCGCTGGAGCAGGATCTTTGGAAGGCAGGAGACAGGCCGGTGAGTTTCTGGAGCCAAGGCAGTTGTCGTCTTCTGGTCTTCCGCTGCAGGGGTTTTCAGCTGGGCAGTCCTTCTTCTTGTAGTTGCAGGAATCTAATTTTCTAGGGTTCAGGGTAGCCCTTAAATACTAAATTTAAGGGCGTGTTTAGGTCTGGGGGGTTAGTAGCCAATGGCTACTAGCCCTGAGGGTGGGTACACCCTCTTTGTGCCTCCTCCCAAGGGGAGGGGGTCACAATCCTAACCCTATTGGGGGAATCCTCCATCGGCAAGATGGAGGATTTCTAAAAGTCAGAGTCACCTCAGCTCAGGACACCTTAGGGGCTGTCCTGACTGGCCAGTGACTCCTCCTTGTTTTTCTCATTATTTTCTCCGGCCTTGCCGCCAAAAGTGGGGCCTGGCCGGAGGGGGCGGGCAACTCCACTAGCTGGAGTGTCCTGCTGGGTTGGCACAAAGGAGGTGAGCCTTTGAGGCTCACCGCCAGGTGTGACAATTCCTGCCTGGGGGAGGTGTTAGCATCTCCACCCAGTGCAGGCTTTGTTACTGGCCTCAGAGTGACAAAGGCACTCTCCCCATGGGGCCAGCAACATGTCTCGGTTTGTGGCAGGCTGCTAAAACTAGTCAGCCTACACAGATAGTCGGTTAAGTTTCAGGGGGCACCTCTAAGGTGCCCTCTGGGGTGTATTTTACAATAAAATGTCCACTGGCATCAGTGTGCATTTATTGTGCTGAGAAGTTTGATACCAAACTTCCCAGTTTTCAGTGTAGCCATTATGGTGCTGTGGAGTTCGTGTTTGACAGACTCCCAGACCATATACTCTTATGGCTACCCTGCACTTACAATGTCTAAGGTTTTGTTTAGACACTGTAGGGGTACCATGCTCATGCACTGGTACCCTCACCTATGGTATAGTGCACCCTGCCTTAGGGCTGTAAGGCCTGCTAGAGGGGTGTCTTACCTATACTGCATAGGCAGTGAGAGGCTGGCATGGCACCCTGAGGGGAGTGCCATGTCGAGTTACTCGTTTTGTCCTCACTAGCACACACAAGCTGGCAAGCAGTGTGTCTGTGCTGAGTGCGAGGTCTCCAGGGTGGCATAAGACATGCTGCAGCCCTTAGAGACCTTCCTTGGCATCAGGGCCCTTGGTACTAGAAGTACCAGTTACAAGGGACTTATCTGGATGCCAGGGTCTGCCAATTGTGGATACAAAAGTACAGGTTAGGGAAAGAACACTGGTGCTGGGGCCTGGTTAGCAGGCCTCAGCACACTTTCAATTGTAAACATAGCATCAGCAAAGGCAAAAAGTCAGGGGGCAACCATGCCAAGGAGGCATTTCCTTACACAACCCCCCCCCAAACGAAAGAGGATGAGACTAACCTTTCCCAAGAGAGTCTCCATTTTCTAAGTGGAAGAACCTGGAAAGGCCATCTGCATTGGCATGGGCAGTCCCAGGTCTGTGTTCCACTATAAAGTCCATTCCCTGTAGGGAGATGGACCACCTCAACAGTTTAGGATTTTCACCTTTCATTTGCATCAGCCATTTGAGAGGTCTGTGGTCAGTTTGAACTAGGAAGTGAGTCCCAAAGAGGTATGGTCTCAGCTTCTTCAGGGACCAAACCACAGCAAAGGCCTCCCTCTCAATGGTACTCCAACGCTGCTCCCTGGGGAGTAACCTCCTGCTAATGAAAGCAACAGGCTGGTCAAGGCCATCATCATTTGTTTGGGACAAAACTGCCCCTATCCCATGTTCAGAGGCATCAGTCTGCACAATGAACTGCTTAGAATAATCTGGAGCTTTTAGAACTGGTGCTGAGCACATTGCCTGTTTCAGGGTGTCAAAGGCCTGTTGGCATTCCACAGTCCAGTTCACTTTCTTGGGCATTTTCTTGGAGGTGAGTTCAGTGAGGGCTGTCACAATGGATCCATATCCCTTCACAAACCTCCTGTAATACCCAGTCAAGCCAAGGAATGCCCTGACTTGAGTCTGGGTTTTTGGAGCTACCCAGTCCAGAATAGTCTGGATCTTGGGTTGGAGTGGCTGAACTTGGCCTCCACCTACAAGGTGTCCCAAGTAAACCACAGTTCCCTGCCATATCTGGCATTTGGATGCCTTGATAGAGAGGCCTGCAGATTGCAGAGCCTTCAAAACCTTCTTCAGGTGGACCAGGTGATCCTGCCAGGTGGAGCTAAAGACAGCAATATCATCAAGATAAGCTGTTCTAAAGGACTCCAAGCCAGCAAGGACTTGATTCACCAACCTTTGGAAGGTGGCAGGGGCATTCTTTAAACCAAAGGGCATAACAGTAAACTGATAATGCCCATCAGGTGTGGAGAATGCTGTTTTCTCTTTTGCTCCAGGTGCCATTTTTATTTGCCAGTACCCTGCTGTCAAGTCAAAGGTACTTAAGAATTTGGCAGCACCTAATTTGTCTATGAGCTCATCAGCTCTTGGAATTGGATGAGCATCTGTCTTGGTGACAGAATTGAGCCCTCTGTAGTCCACACAAAACCTCATCTCTTTCTTTCCATCTTTGGTGTGAGGTTTGGGGACTAAGACCACTGGGCTAGCCCAGGGGCTGTCAGAGCGCTCAATTACTCCCAATTCCAGCATCTTGTGGACTTCCACCTTGATGCTTTCCTTAACATGGTCAGATTGTCTAAAGATTTTGTTCTTGACAGGCATGCTGTCTCCTGTGTCCACATCATGGGTACACAGGTGTGTCTGACCAGGGGTTAAGGAGAAGAGTTCAGGAAACTGTTGTAGGACTCTCCTACAATCAGCTTGCTGTTGGCCAGAGAGGGTGTCTGAGTAGATCACTCCATCTACTGTGCCATCTTTTGGGTCTGATGACAGAAGATCAGGGAGAGGTTCACTCTCTGCCTCCTGATCCTCATCTGTTACCATCAACAGATTCACATCAGCCCTGTCATGGAAGAGCTTAAGGCGGTTCACATGGATCACCCTCTTGGGGCTCCTGCTTGTGCCCAGGTCCACCAGGTAGGTGACCTGACTCTTCCTTTCTAGTACTGGGTAAGGGCCACTCCATTTGTCCTGGAGTGCCCTGGGAGCCACAGGCTCCAGAACCCAGACTTTCTGCCCTGGTTGGAACTCAACCAGTGCAGCCTTTTGGTCATACCAAAACTTCTGGAGCTGTTGGCTGGCCTCAAGGTTTTTGGTTGCCTTCTCCATGTACTCTGCCATTCTAGAGCGAAGGCCAAGTACATAGTCCACTATGTCCTGTTTAGGCTCATGGAGAGGTCTCTCCCAGCCTTCTTTAACAAGGGCAAGTGGTCCCCTTACAGGATGACCAAACAGAAGTTCAAAGGGTGAGAATCCTACTCCCTTCTGTGGCACCTCTCTGTAAGCGAAAAGCAGGCATGGCAAGAGGACATCCCATCTCCTTTTGAGTTTTTCTGGGAGCCCCATGATCATGCCCTTTAATGTCTTGTTGAATCTCTCAACCAAGCCATTAGTTTGTGGATGGTATGGTGTAGTGAATTTATAAGTCACTCCACACTCATTCCACATGTGCTTTAGGTATGCTGACATGAAGTTGGTACCTCTGTCAGACACCACCTCCTTAGGGAAACCCACTCTGGTAAAGATACCAATGAGGGCCTTGGCTACTGCAGGGGCAGTAGTCGACCTAAGGGGAATAGCTTCAGGATACCTGGTAGCATGATCCACTACTACCAGGATATACATATTTCCTGAGGCTGTGGGAGGTTCTAGTGGACCAACTATGTCCACACCCACTCTTTCAAAGGGAACCCCCACCACTGGAAGTGGAATGAGGGGGGCCTTTGGATGTCCACCTGTCTTACCACTGGCTTGACAGGTGGGGCAGGAGAGGCAAAACTCCTTAACCATGTTGGACATATTGGGCCAGTAGAAGTGGTTGACTAACCTCTCCCACGTCTTGGTTTGTCCCAAATGTCCAGCAAGGGGAATGTCATGGGCCAATGTTAGGATGAACTTCCTGAACAGCTGAGGCACTACCACTCTCCTAGTGGCACCAGGTTTGGGGTCTCTGGCCTCAGTGTACAGGAGTCCATCTTCCCAATAGACCCTATGCGTTCCATTTTTCTTGCCTTTGGACTCTTCAGCAGCTTGCTGCCTAAGGCCTTCAAGAGAGGGACAGGTTTCTTGTCCCTTACACAGCTCCTCCCTTGAGGGTCCCCCTGGGCCTAAGAGCTCAACCTGATAAGGTTCAAGCTCCAAAGGCTCAGTTCCCTCAGAGGGCAGAACTTCTTCCTGAGAAGAGAGGTTCCCTTTCTTTTGCTGTGTTGCAGTTGGTTTCCCAACTGACTTTCCTGTTCTCTTGGTAGGCTGGGCCATTCTTCCAGACTCCAGCTCTACTTGTTCACCCTGTGCCTTGCATTGTGCTCTTGTTTTAACACACACCAGTTCAGGGATACCCAGCATTGCTGCATGGGTTTTTAGTTCTACCTCAGCCCATGCTGAGGACTCCAGGTCATTTCCAAGCAGACAGTCCACTGGGATATTTGAGGAGACCACCACCTGTTTCAGGCCATTGACCCCTCCCCATTCTAAAGTAACCATTGCCATGGGATGTACTTTTCTCTGATTGTCAGCGTTGGTGACTGTGTAAGTTTTTCCAGTCAGGTATTGGCCAGGGGAAACCAGTTTCTCTGTCACCATGGTGACACTGACACCTGTATCCCTCAGGCCCTCTATTCTAGTCCCATTAATTAAGAGTTGCTGTCTGTATTTTTGCATGTTAGGCGGCCAGACAGCTAGTGTGGCTAAATCCACCCCACCCTCAGAAACTAGAGTAGCTTCAGTGTGGACCCTGATTTGCTCTGGGCACACTGTTGATCCCACTTGGAGACTAGCCATACCAGTGTTACCTGGATGGGAGTTTGGAGTGGAACCTTTCTTGGGACAGGCCTTGTCTCCAGTTTGGTGTCCATGCTGTTTACAGCTATGACACCAGGCCTTTTTGGGATCAAAGTTTTTACCCTTGTTCCCATTGTTTTGTGAAGAGGCTCTGGGCCCACCCTCCTGTGCAGGTTTTTGGGGGCCTGTAGAAGACTCTTTACTATTTTTAGTTTTGGTTGTCTCATCACCCTTCCCCTGGGGAGTCTTTGTGACCCCTTTCTTTTGGTCACCCCCTGTTGAAGTCTTGGACACCCTTGTCTTGACCCAATGGTCCGCCTTCTTTCCCAATTCTTGGGGAGAAATTGGTCCTAGGTCTACCAGATGCTGATGCAGTTTATCATTGAAACAATTACTTAACAGGTGTTCTTTCACAAATAAATTGTACAGCCCATCATAATTACTTACACCACTGCCTTGAATCCAACCATCTAGTGTTTTCACTGAGTAGTCAACAAAGTCAACCCAGGTCTGGCTCGAGGATTTTTGAGCCCCCCTGAACCTAATCCTGTACTCCTCAGTGGAGAATCCAAAGCCCTCAATCAGGGTACCCTTCATGAGGTCATAAGATTCTGCATCTTTTCCAGAGAGTGTGAGGAGTCTATCCCTACACTTTCCAGTGAATATTTCCCAAAGGAGAGCACCCCAGTGAGATCTGTTCACTTTTCTGGTTACACAAGCCCTCTCAAAAGCTGTGAACCACTTGGTGATGTCATCACCATCTTCATATTTTGTCACAATCCCTTTGGGGATTTTTAACATGTCAGGAGAATCTCTGACCCTATTTATATTGCTGCCACCATTGATGGGTCCTAGGCCCATCTCTTGTCTTTCCCTTTCTATGGCTAGGAGCTGTCTCTCTAAAGCCAATCTTTTGGCCATCCTGGCTAACAGGAGGTCATCTTCACTGAGAGCATCCTCAGTGATTTCAGAAATGTGGGACCCTCCTGTGAGGGACTCACTATTTCTGACTAACACAGTTGGAGACAGGACTTGAGGGGTCCTGTTCTCCCTATTTAGGACTGGAGGAGGGACATTGGCCTCCAAGTCACTAATTTCTTCCTCTGTGATGTCATCATCAGAGGGGTTGGCTTTTTCAAACTCTGCCAACAGCTCCTGGAGCTGAATTTTGGTAGGTCTGGAGCCAATGGTTATTTTTTTGATATTACAGAGAGACCTTAGCTCCCTCATCTTAAGATGGAGGTAAGGTGTGGTGTCGAGTTCCACCACCTGCATCTCTGTATCAGACATTATTCTGCTAAGAGTTGGAATACTTTTTAAAGAATCTAAAACTGTTTCTAGAATCTAATTTCAAACTTTTAACAAACTTTTAAACTCTAAAAGACAATGCTAAACAGGGACTTAACACACAAGGCCCTAGCAGGACTTTTAAGAATTTAGAAAAATTTCAAATTGCAAAAATGAATTTCTAATGACAATTTTGGAATTTGTCGTGTGATCAGGTATTGGCTGAGTAGTCCAGCAAATGCAAAGTCTTGTACCCCACCGCTGATCCACCAATGTAGGAAGTTGGCTCTGTATGCACTATTTCAAAGTAAGGAATAGTATGCACAGAGTCCAAGGGTTCCCCTTAGAGGTAAGATAGTGGCAAAAAGAGATAATACTAATGCTCTATTTTGTGGTAGTGTGGTCGAGCAGTAGGCTTATCCAAGGAGTAGTGTTAAGCATTTGTTGTACATACACATAGACAATAAATGAGGTACACACACTCAGAGACAAATCCAGCCAATAGGTTTTTATATAGAAAAATATCTTTTCTTAGTTTATTTTAAGAACCACAGGTTCAAATTCTACATGTAATATCTCATTCGAAAGGTATTGCAGGTAAGTACTTTAGGAACTTCAAATCATCAAAATTGCATGTATACTTTTCAAGTTATTGACAAATAGCTGTTTTAAAAGTGGACACAGTGCAATTTTCACAGTTCCTAGGGGAGGTAAGTATTTGTTAGGTTAACCAGGTAAGTAAGACACTTACAGGGCTTAGTTCTTGGTCCAAGGTAGCCCACCGTTGGGGGTTCAGAGCAACCCCAAAGTCACCACACCAGCAGCTCAGGGCCGGTCAGGTGCAGAGTTCAAAGTGGTGCCCAAAACGCATAGGCTAGAATGGAGAGAAGGGGGTGCCCCGGTTCCGGTCTGCTTGCAGGTAAGTACCCGCGTCTTCGGAGGGCAGACCAGGGGGGTTTTGTAGGGCACCGGGGGGGACACAAGTCCACACAGAAATTTCACCCTCAGCGGCGCGGGGGCGGCCGGGTGCAGTGTAGAAACCAGCGTCGGGTTCGCAATGTTAGTCTATGAGAGATCTCGGGATCTCTTCAGCGCTGCAGGCAGGCAAGGGGGGGATTCCTCGGGGAAACCTCCACTTGGGCAAGGGAGAGGGACTCCTGGGGGTCACTTCTCCAGTGAAAGTCCGGTCCTTCAGGTCCTGGGGGCTGCGGGTGCAGGGTCTCTCCCAGGCGTCGGGACTTTAGGTTCAAAGAGTCGCGGTCAGGGGAAGCCTCGGGATTCCCTCTGCAGGCGGCGCTGTGGGGGCTCAGGGGGGACAGGTTTTGGTACTCACAGTATCAGAGTAGTCCTGGGGTCCCTCCTGAGGTGTTGGATCGCCACCAGCCGAGTCGGGGTCGCCGGGTGCAGTGTTGCAAGTCTCACGCTTCTTGCGGGGAGCTTGCAGGGTTCTTTAAAGTTGCTGGAAACAAAGTTGCAGCTTTTCTTGGAGCAGGTCCGCTGTCCTCGGGAGTTTCTTGTCTTTTCGAAGCAGGGGCAGTCCTCAGAGGATGTCGAGGTCGCTGGTCCCTTTGGAAGGCGTCGCTGGAGCAGGATCTTTGGAAGGCAGGAGACAGGCCGGTGAGTTTCTGGAGCCAAGGCAGTTGTCGTCTTCTGGTCTTCCGCTGCAGGGGTTTTCAGCTGGGCAGTCCTTCTTCTTGTAGTTGCAGGAATCTAATTTTCTAGGGTTCAGGGTAGCCCTTAAATACTAAATTTAAGGGCGTGTTTAGGTCTGGGGGGTTAGTAGCCAATGGCTACTAGCCCTGAGGGTGGGTACACCCTCTTTGTGCCTCCTCCCAAGGGGAGGGGGTCACAATCCTAACCCTATTGGGGGAATCCTCCATCGGCAAGATGGAGGATTTCTAAAAGTCAGAGTCACCTCAGCTCAGGACACCTTAGGGGCTGTCCTGACTGGCCAGTGACTCCTCCTTGTTTTTCTCATTATTTTCTCCGGCCTTGCCGCCAAAAGTGGGGCCTGGCCGGAGGGGGCGGGCAACTCCACTAGCTGGAGTGTCCTGCTGGGTTGGCACAAAGGAGGTGAGCCTTTGAGGCTCACCGCCAGGTGTGACAATTCCTGCCTGGGGGAGGTGTTAGCATCTCCACCCAGTGCAGGCTTTGTTACTGGCCTCAGAGTGACAAAGGCACTCTCCCCATGGGGCCAGCAACATGTCTCGGTTTGTGGCAGGCTGCTAAAACTAGTCAGCCTACACAGATAGTCGGTTAAGTTTCAGGGGGCACCTCTAAGGTGCCCTCTGGGGTGTATTTTACAATAAAATGTACACTGGCATCAGTGTGCATTTATTGTGCTGAGAAGTTTGATACCAAACTTCCCAGTTTTCAGTGTAGCCATTATGGTGCTGTGGAGTTCGTGTTTGACAGACTCCCAGACCATATACTCTTATGGCTACCCTGCACTTACAATGTCTAAGGTTTTGTTTAGACACTGTAGGGGTACCATGCTCATGCACTGGTACCCTCACCTATGGTATAGTGCACCCTGCCTTAGGGCTGTAAGGCCTGCTAGAGGGGTGTCTTACCTATACTGCATAGGCAGTGAGAGGCTGGCATGGCACCCTGAGGGGAGTGCCATGTCGAGTTACTCGTTTTGTCCTCACTAGCACACACAAGCTGGCAAGCAGTGTGTCTGTGCTGAGTGCGAGGTCTCCAGGGTGGCATAAGACATGCTGCAGCCCTTAGAGACCTTCCTTGGCATCAGGGCCCTTGGTACTAGAAGTACCAGTTACAAGGGACTTATCTGGATGCCAGGGTCTGCCAATTGTGGATACAAAAGTACAGGTTAGGGAAAGAACACTGGTGCTGGGGCCTGGTTAGCAGGCCTCAGCACACTTTCAATTGTAAACATAGCATCAGCAAAGGCAAAAAGTCAGGGGGCAACCATGCCAAGGAGGCATTTCCTTACACAACCCCCCCCCAAACGAAAGAGGATGAGACTAACCTTTCCCAAGAGAGTCTCCATTTTCTAAGTGGAAGAACCTGGAAAGGCCATCTGCATTGGCATGGGCAGTCCCAGGTCTGTGTTCCACTATAAAGTCCATTCCCTGTAGGGAGATGGACCACCTCAACAGTTTAGGATTTTCACCTTTCATTTGCATCAGCCATTTGAGAGGTCTGTGGTCAGTTTGAACTAGGAAGTGAGTCCCAAAGAGGTATGGTCTCAGCTTCTTCAGGGACCAAACCACAGCAAAGGCCTCCCTCTCAATGGCACTCCAACGCTGCTCCCTGGGGAGTAACCTCCTGCTAATGAAAGCAACAGGCTGGTCAAGGCCATCATCATTTGTTTGGGACAAAACTGCCCCTATCCCATGTTCAGAGGCATCAGTCTGCACAATGAACTGCTTAGAATAATATGGAGCTTTTAGAACTGGTGCTGAGCACATTGCCTGTTTCAGGGTGTCAAAGGCCTGTTGGCATTCCACAGTCCAGTTCACTTTCTTGGGCATTTTCTTGGAGGTGAGTTCAGTGAGGGCTGTCACAATGGATCCATATCCCTTCACAAACCTCCTGTAATACCCAGTCAAGCCAAGGAATGCCCTGACTTGAGTCTGGGTTTTTGGAGCTACCCAGTCCAGAATAGTCTGGATCTTGGGTTGGAGTGGCTGAACTTGGCCTCCACCTACAAGGTGTCCCAAGTAAACCACAGTTCCCTGCCCTATCTGGCATTTGGATGCCTTGATAGAGAGGCCTGCAGATTGCAGAGCCTTCAAAACCTTCTTCAGGTGGACCAGGTGATCCTGCCAGGTGGAGCTAAAGACAGCAATATCATCAAGATAAGCTGTGCTAAAGGACTCCAAGCCAGCAAGGACTTGATTCACCAACCTTTGGAAGGTGGCAGGGGCATTCTTTAAACCAAAGGGCATAACAGTAAACTGATAATGCCCATCAGGTGTGGAGAATGCTGTTTTCTCTTTTGCTCCAGGTGCCATTTTTATTTGCCAGTACCCTGCTGTCAAGTCAAAGGTACTTAAGAATTTGGCAGCACCTAATTTGTCTATGAGCTCATCAGCTCTTGGAATTGGATGAGCATCTGTCTTGGTGACAGAATTGAGCCCTCTGTAGTCCACACAAAACCTCATCTCTTTCTTTCCATCTTTGGTGTGAGGTTTGGGGACTAAGACCACTGGGCTAGCCCAGGGGCTGTCAGAGCGCTCAATTACTCCCAATTCCAGCATCTTGTGGACTTCCACCTTGATGCTTTCCTTAACATGGTCAGATTGTCTAAAGATTTTGTTCTTGACAGGCATGCTGTCTCCTGTGTCCACATCATGGGTACACAGGTGTGTCTGACCAGGGGTTAAGGAGAAGAGTTCAGGAAACTGTTGTAGGACTCTCCTACAATCAGCTTGCTGTTGGCCAGAGAGGGTGTCTGAGTAGATCACTCCATCTACTGTGCCATCTTTTGGGTCTGATGACAGAAGATCAGGGAGAGGTTCACTCTCTGCCTCCTGATCCTCATCTGTTACCATCAACAGATTCACATCAGCCCTGTCATGGAAGAGCTTAAGGCGGTTCACATGGATCACCCTCTTGGGGCTCCTGCTTGTGCCCAGGTCCACCAGGTAGGTGACCTGACTCTTCCTTTCTAGTACTGGGTAAGGGCCACTCCATTTGTCCTGGAGTGCCCTGGGAGCCACAGGCTCCAGAACCCAGACTTTCTGCCCTGGTTGGAACTCAACCAGTGCAGCCTTTTGGTCATACCAAAACTTCTGGAGCTGTTGGCTGGCCTCAAGGTTTTTGGTTGCCTTCTCCATGTACTCTGCCATTCTAGAGCGAAGGCCAAGTACATAGTCCACTATGTCCTGTTTAGGCTCATGGAGAGGTCTCTCCCAGCCTTCTTTAACAAGGGCAAGTGGTCCCCTTACAGGATGACCAAACAGAAGTTCAAAGGGTGAGAATCCTACTCCCTTCTGTGGCACCTCTCTGTAAGCGAAAAGCAGGCATGGCAAGAGGACATCCCATCTCCTTTTGAGTTTTTCTGGGAGCCCCATGATCATGCCCTTTAATGTCTTGTTGAATCTCTCAACCAAGCCATTAGTTTGTGGATGGTATGGTGTAGTGAATTTATAAGTCACTCCACACTCATTCCACATGTGCTTTAGGTATGCTGACATGAAGTTGGTACCTCTGTCAGACACCACCTCCTTAGGGAAACCCACTCTGGTAAAGATACCAATGAGGGCCTTGGCTACTGCAGGGGCAGTAGTCGACCTAAGGGGAATAGCTTCAGGATACCTGGTAGCATGATCCACTACTACCAGGATATACATATTTCCTGAGGCTGTGGGAGGTTCTAGTGGACCAACTATGTCCACACCCACTCTTTCAAAGGGAACCCCCACCACTGGAAGTGGAATGAGGGGGGCCTTTGGATGTCCACCTGTCTTACCACTGGCTTGACAGGTGGGGCAGGAGAGGCAAAACTCCTTAACCATGTTGGACATATTGGGCCAGTAGAAGTGGTTGACTAACCTCTCCCACGTCTTGGTTTGTCCCAAATGTCCAGCAAGGGGAATGTCATGGGCCAATGTTAGGATGAACTTCCTGAACAGCTGAGGCACTACCACTCTCCTAGTGGCACCAGGTTTGGGGTCTCTGGCCTCAGTGTACAGGAGTCCATCTTCCCAATAGACCCTATGCGTTCCATTTTTCTTGCCTTTGGACTCTTCAGCAGCTTGCTGCCTAAGGCCTTCAAGAGAGGGACAGGTTTCTTGTCCCTTACACAGCTCCTCCCTTGAGGGTCCCCCTGGGCCTAAGAGCTCAACCTGATAAGGTTCAAGCTCCAAAGGCTCAGTTCCCTCAGAGGGCAGAACTTCTTCCTGAGAAGAGAGGTTCCCTTTCTTTTGCTGTGTTGCAGTTGGTTTCCCAACTGACTTTCCTGTTCTCTTGGTAGGCTGGGCCATTCTTCCAGACTCCAGCTCTACTTGTTCACCCTGTGCCTTGCATTGTGCTCTTGTTTTCACACACACCAGTTCAGGGATACCCAGCATTGCTGCATGGGTTTTTAGTTCTACCTCAGCCCATGCTGAGGACTCCAGGTCATTTCCAAGCAGACAGTCCACTGGGATATTTGAGGAGACCACCACCTGTTTCAGGCCATTGACCCCTCCCCATTCTAAAGTAACCATTGCCATGGGATGTACTTTTCTCTGATTGTCAGCGTTGGTGACTGTGTAAGTTTTTCCAGTCAGGTATTGGCCAGGGGAAACCAGTTTCTCTGTCACCATGGTGACACTGACACCTGTATCCCTCAGGCCCTCTATTCTAGTCCCATTAATTAAGAGTTGCTGTCTGTATTTTTGCATGTTAGGCGGCCAGACAGCTAGTGTGGCTAAATCCACCCCACCCTCAGAAACTAGAGTAGCTTCAGTGTGGACCCTGATTTGCTCTGGGCACACTGTTGATCCCACTTGGAGACTAGCCATACCAGTGTTACCTGGATGGGAGTTTGGAGTGGAACCTTTCTTGGGACAGGCCTTGTCTCCAGTTTGGTGTCCATGCTGTTTACAGCTATGACACCAGGCCTTTTTGGGATCAAAGTTTTTACCCTTGTTCCCATTGTTTTGTGAAGAGGCTCTGGGCCCACCCTCCTGTGCAGGTTTTTGGGGGCCTGTAGAAGACTCTTTACTATTTTTAGTTTTGGTTGTCTCATCACCCTTCCCCTGGGGAGTCTTTGTGACCCCTTTCTTTTGGTCACCCCCTGTTGAAGTCTTGGACACCCTTGTCTTGACCCAATGGTCCGCCTTCTTTCCCAATTCTTGGGGAGAAATTGGTCCTAGGTCTACCAGATGCTGATGCAGTTTATCATTGAAACAATTACTTAACAGGTGTTCTTTCACAAATAAATTGTACAGCCCATCATAATTACTTACACCACTGCCTTGAATCCAACCATCTAGTGTTTTCACTGAGTAGTCAACAAAGTCAACCCAGGTCTGGCTCGAGGATTTTTGAGCCCCCCTGAACCTAATCCTGTACTCCTCAGTGGAGAATCCAAAGCCCTCAATCAGGGTACCCTTCATGAGGTCATAAGATTCTGCATCTTTTCCAGAGAGTGTGAGGAGTCTATCCCTACACTTTCCAGTGAATATTTCCCAAAGGAGAGCACCCCAGTGAGATCTGTTCACTTTTCTGGTTACACAAGCCCTCTCAAAAGCTGTGAACCACTTGGTGATGTCATCACCATCTTCATATTTTGTTACAATCCCTTTGGGGATTTTTAACATGTCAGGAGAATCTCTGACCCTATTTATATTGCTGCCACCATTGATGGGTCCTAGGCCCATCTCTTGTCTTTCCCTTTCTATGGCTAGGAGCTGTCTCTCTAAAGCCAATCTTTTGGCCATCCTGGCTAACAGGAGGTCATCTTCACTGAGAGCATCCTCAGTGATTTCAGAAATGTGGGACCCTCCTGTGAGGGACTCACTATTTCTGACTAACACAGTTGGAGACAGGACTTGAGGGGTCCTGTTCTCCCTATTTAGGACTGGAGGAGGGACATTGGCCTCCAAGTCACTAATTTCTTCCTCTGTGATGTCATCATCAGAGGGGTTGGCTTTTTCAAACTCTGCCAACAGCTCCTGGAGCTGAATTTTGGTAGGTCTGGAGCCAATGGTTATTTTTTTGATATTACAGAGAGACCTTAGCTCCCTCATCTTAAGATGGAGGTAAGGTGTGGTGTCGAGTTCCACCACCTGCATCTCTGTATCAGACATTATTCTGCTAAGAGTTGGAATACTTTTTAAAGAATCTAAAACTGTTTCTAGAATCTAATTTCAAACTTTTAACAAACTTTTAAACTCTAAAAGACAATGCTAAACAGGGACTTAACACACAAGGCCCTAGCAGGACTTTTAAGAATTTAGAAAAATTTCAAATTGCAAAAATGAATTTCTAATGACAATTTTGGAATTTGTCGTGTGATCAGGTATTGGCTGAGTAGTCCAGCAAATGCAAAGTCTTGTACCCCACCGCTGATCCACCAATGTAGGAAGTTGGCTCTGTATGCACTATTTCAAAGTAAGGAATAGTATGCACAGAGTCCAAGGGTTCCCCTTAGAGGTAAGATAGTGGCAAAAAGAGATAATACTAATGCTCTATTTTGTGGTAGTGTGGTCGAGCAGTAGGCTTATCCAAGGAGTAGTGTTAAGCATTTGTTGTACATACACATAGACAATAAATGAGGTACACACACTCAGAGACAAATCCAGCCAATAGGTTTTTATATAGAAAAATATCTTTTCTTAGTTTATTTTAAGAACCACAGGTTCAAATTCTACATGTAATATCTCATTCGAAAGGTATTGCAGGTAAGTACTTTAGGAACTTCAAATCATCAAAATTGCATGTATACTTTTCAAGTTATTGACAAATAGCTGTTTTAAAAGTGGACACAGTGCAATTTTCACAGTTCCTAGGGGAGGTAAGTATTTGTTAGGTTAACCAGGTAAGTAAGACACTTACAGGGCTTAGTTCTTGGTCCAAGGTAGCCCACCGTTGGGGGTTCAGAGCAACCCCAAAGTCACCACACCAGCAGCTCAGGGCCGGTCAGGTGCAGAGTTCAAAGTGGTGCCCAAAACGCATAGGCTAGAATGGAGAGAAGGGGGTGCCCCGGTTCCGGTCTGCTTGCAGGTAAGTACCCGCGTCTTCGGAGGGCAGACCAGGGGGGTTTTGTAGGGCACCGGGGGGGACACAAGTCCACACAGAAATTTCACCCTCAGCGGCGCGGGAGCGGCCGGGTGCAGTGTAGAAACCAGCGTCGGGTTCGCAATGTTAGTCTATGAGAGATCTCGGGATCTCTTCAGCGCTGCAGGCAGGCAAGGGGGGGATTCCTCGGGGAAACCTCCACTTGGGCAAGGGAGAGGGACTCCTGGGGGTCACTTCTCCAGTGAAAGTCCGGTCCTTCAGGTCCTGGGGGCTGCGGGTGCAGGGTCTCTCCCAGGCGTCGGGACTTTAGGTTCAAAGAGTCGCGGTCAGGGGAAGCCTCGGGATTCCCTCTGCAGGCGGCGCTGTGGGGGCTCAGGGGGGACAGGTTTTGGTACTCACAGTATCAGAGTAGTCCTGGGGTCCCTCCTGAGGTGTTGGATCGCCACCAGCCGAGTCGGGGTCGCCGGGTGCAGTGTTGCAAGTCTCACGCTTCTTGCGGGGAGCTTGCAGGGTTCTTTAAAGTTGCTGGAAACAAAGTTGCAGCTTTTCTTGGAGCAGGTCCGCTGTCCTCGGGAGTTTCTTGTCTTTTCGAAGCAGGGGCAGTCCTCAGAGGATGTCGAGGTCGCTGGTCCCTTTGGAAGGCGTCGCTGGAGCAGGATCTTTGGAAGGCAGGAGACAGGCCGGTGAGTTTCTGGAGCCAAGGCAGTTGTCGTCTTCTGGTCTTCCGCTGCAGGGGTTTTCAGCTGGGCAGTCCTTCTTCTTGTAGTTGCAGGAATCTAATTTTCTAGGGTTCAGGGTAGCCCTTAAATACTAAATTTAAGGGCGTGTTTAGGTCTGGGGGGTTAGTAGCCAATGGCTACTAGCCCTGAGGGTGGGTACACCCTCTTTGTGCCTCCTCCCAAGGGGAGGGGGTCACAATCCTAACCCTATTGGGGGAATCCTCCATCGGCAAGATGGAGGATTTCTAAAAGTCAGAGTCACCTCAGCTCAGGACACCTTAGGGGCTGTCCTGACTGGCCAGTGACTCCTCCTTGTTTTTCTCATTATTTTCTCCGGCCTTGCCGCCAAAAGTGGGGCCTGGCCGGAGGGGGCGGGCAACTCCACTAGCTGGAGTGTCCTGCTGGGTTGGCACAAAGGAGGTGAGCCTTTGAGGCTCACCGCCAGGTGTGACAATTCCTGCCTGGGGGAGGTGTTAGCATCTCCACCCAGTGCAGGCTTTGTTACTGGCCTCAGAGTGACAAAGGCACTCTCCCCATGGGGCCAGCAACATGTCTCGGTTTGTGGCAGGCTGCTAAAACTAGTCAGCCTACACAGATAGTCGGTTAAGTTTCAGGGGGCACCTCTAAGGTGCCCTCTGGGGTGTATTTTACAATAAAATGTACACTGGCATCAGTGTGCATTTATTGTGCTGAGAAGTTTGATACCAAACTTCCCAGTTTTCAGTGTAGCCATTATGGTGCTGTGGAGTTCGTGTTTGACAGACTCCCAGACCATATACTCTTATGGCTACCCTGCACTTACAATGTCTAAGGTTTTGTTTAGACACTGTAGGGGTACCATGCTCATGCACTGGTACCCTCACCTATGGTATAGTGCACCCTGCCTTAGGGCTGTAAGGCCTGCTAGAGGGGTGTCTTACCTATACTGCATAGGCAGTGAGAGGCTGGCATGGCACCCTGAGGGGAGTGCCATGTCGAGTTACTCGTTTTGTCCTCACTAGCACACACAAGCTGGCAAGCAGTGTGTCTGTGCTGAGTGAGAGGTCTCCAGGGTGGCATAAGACATGCTGCAGCCCTTAGAGACCTTCCTTGGCATCAGGGCCCTTGGTACTAGAAGTACCAGTTACAAGGGACTTATCTGGATGCCAGGGTCTGCCAATTGTGGATACAAAAGTACAGGTTAGGGAAAGAACACTGGTGCTGGGGCCTGGTTAGCAGGCCTCAGCACACTTTCAATTGTAAACATAGCATCAGCAAAGGCAAAAAGTCAGGGGGCAATCATGCCAAGGAGGCATTTCCTTACACGGTGGTATTATTTTTTACTCGAAACTACGCCGGTTCAGTTTTGCGTCAAAAAGTATAAATATGGCCCATAATGTGAAACCAAAGAGGGAGAGATCAGGAACTGTCACTGAGGCTGACTGAAGCTACATGGATCAGTAGACTGCGACCTGTGAAAAATGGTCTTAATGTTGAAATTAGTTACATTATTTCCTTTAGGACTTCATTGTGTTAAAATGTGATGGTGTGGATTCTGGAATTATCCTTGAGGCAGACAGAGGTTGGATAGATCAACAGAATATTGGCCAAGGAAAGAGGACTGTGTAGATGTTTTTAATAAAAAAATGGTAGCTGGAATGACTGGATACATTCTATTGCTTTGTTAGAAATTGTTTTTCTCGTTGGCAGAGGTATGCACCCTGTCCAAGCAGAAACACGATCCCAGTCAGGACAAGTCACAAAACACCTTGAATTAAGCTGTGCTCACCCCCTGATAGCTTGGCACAGAGAAAACACAAAAAATGTCACACCTGGTTAGAAAAATAGAGCTTATATTAATGAACAAACCTAAACCTAAGTGACAAAAATCCTATAAGTAGAACTTGATATACAAATTTTTAAATAACAAACTGAAACATAGTGCTTAAAAGTATAAAGCGCTAACTAGATTTATCTGGTCTCACCAGACCGTTTCAAATCTGAAAGTTCAGGCCAATTGCAATGGAGCATGAGTCAGATACAAGGACCAGCCTTGGCCTCCAAGGGCCCCCTTCCAGGAGTGCAGGACTGGATTAACACCACGTGACAGGCCAAGACTGACAGTTGGCAGAGTCCAGGTGTTGTAACAGGTGAGTTGGAAGTCTTTTATGTCCCTGAGACTTCAGAAAACAGGAGGCAAGTCAGCAAACAATTGGAGTAACTTTGGTTCTAGGTTGGAGAGATGCAGTTCCAGTCCTTCTCACTCCCCGGCAAGGAGGGCAGCAGGCCAGCACAGCAGAGCAGAAATCCAGCAGAGTAGCAGTCCAGCAGAGTGCAGGCCTTCTTCCTGGCCGAGTTTCCACAGGTCCAGAAGTGTACTGAGTTGGTGGTGTCTGAGGTCCAGTACTTACACCCAATACTGTCAATTTGAAGTGGGGGAGACTTTAAAGAGAGTCCCTGCCCTTCCTGCCCTGGGTCCAGACTCACTACAAGGGATACACAGCCCTTTGTGTAGAGACAAGACACAGCCTATTCAGGTGTAGGTGTCAGCTCCTCCCTCTCACCCTGCCCAAGAGGGTCCATCAGGCTGTGGATGGACCATCAGTCACACCTAATCTCCCTTTGTGTGTTGATGTTTAGAGGGAATGCACAAAGCCCAGCTGTCACCCATCCACATTGTGCATTCAGATCTAGGCAGAAGACACCAAATAGCTGAAGTAAGAAAATGCCAACTTTGTAAAAGTGGTATTTTCAGAATAACAATTTAAAATCCAACTTCACTGTGATTTGAAATTGTGTTTCTAGAGTCATCCACAGGGTCCCATCTCTTCCCAATAGGACATTACAGTTATAAAATGTAATAAACTAACCTCAATGTTATCCTATGGGAGAAAGAGAGAGACCCTGTGGTACTGAAATACACATTTAAGAGGTTTTCACTACTAGGACACTTAAAACTGAAAAGTACATGTCCTCCCTTTCAAATCCACTGCACTCTGCCCTTGGGCTGTCCAGGGCCTACCTTAGAGGTGATATTTGTATTAAGAAGGAAGATTTGGGCCTGGAAAGAGGACTAACTTGCCAGGTAGACATGACAGTTTAAAACTGCATACACAGGCTCTGCAATGGCAGGCCTAAGACATGTTTGAAGGGCTACTATAGTGAGGGGCACAATCAGTGCTGCAGGTTCACTAGTAATGTACAGGCCCTAGGCAAATTTACTAGGACTTATAAGTAAATTAAATATGCCAATTGTGAATAAGCCAATGTTACCCTGTTTTTAACAGAGAGCACATGCACTTTAGCACTGGTTAGCAGTGGTAAAGTGCCCAGAGTCCTACATCCAGCTAAAAACAAGATCAGCAAACCAGTGAGTCTGAAGACAAAAGATCAGGGGAAACCACATCAAGTATGCCAGGTCTAACAGCTATGTTCTCATTGGAACTTATGTTCATCTGGGGAAAGATTATTTTATTTAGCTCCTCCTCCCACCCGTGCATCATTTTAGCATGGGCGGATAAATATGGGGCTATGGGGATAGCACAATTTTTTAGGTGGGAAAGCCTATCTTGCACCTCATTGGTTCACGCATCAAGAAAATGGTGCATACTCCAATATTGTGACGTTAGACATGTCTAGCCTCAAAACATAAATATGGAGATAAGTTTGCGCCTGGATATGCTTAAAAAAATTATGCAAATTCGGCGCAAACAGAGTATAAATGGCCCTTGTTACTTACATCGAAACAGTACAATGTTGAAAATGCTTAAGATAAAACAATAATTAATGGTAGGAGAAAGAAGCACTTCCATTGGCAAGGAGCAGATGGCACAGAGAAGGTATTATAAAATTGAAGGGAGAGAGGTAAAAGGAATGACTTGTGGAATACCTCCAAGTGAAAACACAAAAAAGGGGAGTGTTTGATGTTGATAAGGGTCTACTCTGTTTTAAGAACTAGAACAAGGAAAATACAGTGGAACTGAAAACCCAAGAATAAATAACTGAGAACGAATAAATGTTTGTGGTAAAAAGAGTTCTGAATTAAAACCACAAATTAAAAATAAAAATAAGGTGTAAAACCATTTAAAAAAACAAAAAACTTGTATTTATGAAATACGTTCATGACAACGTGAAAGAAAATGTGTGATCGCTATAAGCTACCTTGTCCTTCCTGCTTGCATACAGAGTAAAAACCTAACAATGACTCATGTTTCTCTCTCACACCAGGGATGTAACACAGGCCCCTGCAGCCCCTGCAGCTCAGGGTGGTCCCAACACTTCAGATAGCTCCTTTATACCCCTAGGCCAATGATTATCTGTAGGCCCCCAGCATTTTCAGTAACTCCAGTGTCTCACACCCCTGTGTGTTTTGTGAATTGAAAGAAACATACAATTCTTTTATAATGTTATGTTATGACAAAAGCACCGACTCATCACGTTTGCGATGAATGTCCTGTTGCCTTTTCTCCACACGAAGACCGAGAGCAAGCCCCTTGGGCTGAGCAATCAAGTTAGGTTTGGAAAATGTGCCCACTATAACATACAGCGAATTCCCAGAGAGCATGAGTTATTCAGTAGAGCTAATCGATTTCTTGCAGTGGTATTGCCATATCAAAAGGGAATATAAACTGGTTAACTGTGGATTTACTGTTCCTAACTCCACTTCTATGTACTTTGAAGATACATAGTGAAAAAAGGTAGATGGAATAAACATATACTATCCTATATTTACACGTTCAAGATATCTGGTTAGTCAATATTATGGTGGCAATATTTGTGTATGTCGATATTCAAAACTCGATATTATGGAAACATACCAGCAATGCTAGGTGAGATACAGTAATAACTGTTTTACCATGCTTTATTTTCTTAATACAGGTGCTCTCTAATGGGAGAGCGATCGTGGGCCTGCCTACATGTATAGTCATTGACTCCCTCTGTTACTTACAATGTCCTTATAACATAAAGTTGCTGGTACATTTTTCAAAATATACCTATATGTGATAACGAAAATCGTTAATTGACTGACATGGTGCCTACCATTTTGACAGCTCGATTATTTCATCAAAAACCTGAAAATAGGTGCAAGTGTTTTGCTTTCCCCACTACTACAGACAAAATAAATACTCAGGATGAAGGAGCACATCCTTATGACAATCCTGCCAAATTCATCTTATTTATAGCTAATAATTATAAGTGCTGCCTCCTTGTATTACATGCACTATCAATTTAGCTAAAAAGCGTTTTAAATCATTTACTCCAAACCATTTTTCTTTTTCTGTCTGAGAAGCCTATTCTCTTTTTGTTTTTTCTTTCTTTTGAGTTCACTTAGTACATTCTACTTCCATAATAATTTTCTTCTAACCCCTTCAAAATGCATATATAACATAATTATTAATGATGAGTAATATCCTGTCATCCTAGGAATTATGTTTTTCACTCAATTACTCATTGCATGTAATTGGCTGTGGGCAAAAAGCAGTTTAAAGGCAGCGGTAAAATCCATTTAAAAGAATAGTGCCCCATGTAGTTCAAATATAACTTTCATTTTTATACAGTGCTTGTTAGACTTTTCATCCTTGGCGTGGTTCCCTTAACATTTTGCCTCTGTTCCTCAGGTTGTTGATGTGTGCTGGACTCTGATTTTGCTGTTTTTGTTACTCTGGGCACTTTACCACTGCTAACCAGTGCTAAAGTGCAAGTGCTCCTTTACAAAATCTGTATGTAATTGGCTTATCCATGATTGGCATACTTGATTTACTAGGAAGTCCCTAGTAAAGTGCAGTTGAGGTGCCAGGGCCTGTAAATCAAATGTCACTAGTGGGCCTGCAGCACTGGTTGTGCCACCCACACAAGTAGCTCTGTAATCATGTCTCAGACCTGCCACTGCAGTGTCTGTGTGTGCAGTTTTAACTGTAAATTCGACTTGACAAGTGTACTCACTTGTCAGGCCTAAACCTTCCCTTTTCTTACATGTCAGACACCCCTAAGGTAGGCCCTAGGTAGCCCCAAGGGCAGGGTGAAGTGTATGATTAAGGTAGGACATATAGTAATGTGTTTTATATGTCCTGACAGTAACATATTGCTAAATTTGTTTTTCTCTGTTGCAAGGCCTGTCTGTCCCTCTCATAGGTTAACATGGGGGCTACCTTTACATCTGATAAAAGTGTAGATTCCCTTTGGGAGCGGATGGACGTGTGGAGTTCGGGGTCTCTGAGCTCACAATTTAAAAATACATCTTTTAGTAAAGTTGATTTTAAGATTGTGTGTTTGAAAATGCCACTTTTAGAAAGTGTGCATTTTCTTGTTTATACCATTTCTGTGACTCTGCCTGTTTGTGGATTCCCTGTCTGGGTCAGTTTGACGTTTGGGCTGGTTGCACCTCACACTAGACAGTGACGCAAAGGGAGCTGGGGTATAGCCTGCTTATCCTGATGAGCCATCTGTGTTAGGAGGGAGGGGAGGAGTGGTCACCCTCACACAATGCAGTCTCTAACCCCCTGGTGAGTGTCTGGTGCCTGGTCTGGGCAAGGTAGGATATCACATTCAAAAGAAACTTTACTTTGAAGTAGGCCTACTTCAAGGGAGAAATTGGGTATAAGAAGGGCACCCAAAACCACAGACTTTAGAACACTTCTGGAAACCAAGAGGAACCTCTGCCTGGAGAAGAGCTGAAGAGCTGAGGAAGAAGAGCTGCCCTGCCTGTGACTGTGATTTGTGGAGCTATCCTGCACTTGCTGCTTCTGCCAGAGTAAGAGGGCAAAGACTGGACTTTGTGTGCCTTCCATCTTGTGAAAATCTCCAAGGGCTTGACTTAGAGCTTGCCTCCTGTTGTTGGAAGTCTCAGGGACAGCAAAGACTTCTCTCTGCCAGCACCTGGAGTGTCTGAAGAGACTCCCACTCTGCCTATGATGCCTATCTAGTCCCTGGCACCCTGAAAGGAGAAGCTGCCAGCCTAAGAGGAAGAGATTCACGCACAGAACGCTGTGCGGGGAAAAGGTCGACGCAACTCTGATCTGCAGCTGGAAAATTGACGCGCCGCTGGCTTCGCAGCTGAAAATCAACGGACGCCTGAAACGCGACCGAAGAATTGACGCACGGAGCTGGAGAATCGACGCGCAGCATCGCTGACGGAGGCTGGTGAGATCGCAACCCACGCTGTGTGGTTTTCGGATCATCGTGCAGACTGGAATTCTTCCCCCATCCCTACTAAACATCACCTGAATCGTCCAATCAATTCAATGAAGATTTTCTGATCACTTTTGGAAAGATTCCCAAAATAAGGTTGACCATTTCTCATTTTTCCATCACTTTTAAATGAAAGTCATTACCTCAAATAAATGACTCCCACCTGTGGTTTGCGCCGTTGTGCATCAAAGTATAAATTTCACGCCCGCACAGCGCACCAAAATGGCGTTAGCCGGCGGTATTATTTTTTACGCGAAACTACAGCGGTGCAGTTTTGTGTCAAAAAGTATAAATATGGCCCATAATGTGCAACCCAAGAGGGAGAGATCAGGAACTGTCACTGAGGCTGAATGAAGCTACATGGATCAGTAGACTGCGACCTGTGGAAAATGGTCTTAATGTTGAAATTAGTTACATTATTTCCTTTAGGACTTCATCGTGTTAAAATGTGATGGTGTGGATCCTGGAATTATCCTTGAGGCAGACAGAGGTTGGATAGATCAACAGAATATGGGCCAAGGAAAGAAGACTGTGTAGATGTTTTTAATAAAAAAATGGTAGGTGGAATGACTGGATACATTCTATTGCTTTGTTAGAAATTGGTTTTCTCGTTGGCAGAGGTATGCACCCTGTCCAAGCAGAAACACGATCCCAGTCAGGACAAGTCACAAAACACCTTAAATTAAGCTGTGCTCACCCCCTGGTAGTTTGGCACAGAGAAAACACAAAAAATGTCACACCTGGTTAGAAAAATAGAGCTTATATTAATGAACAAACCTAAACCTAAGTGACAAAAATCCTATAAGTAGAACTTGATATACAAATTTTTAAATAACAAACTGAAACATAGTGCTTAAAAGTATAAAGCGCTAACTAGAGTTATCTGGTCTCACCAGACCGTTTCAAATCTGAAAGTTCAGGCCAATTGCAATGGAGCATGAGTCAGATACAAGGACCAGCCTTGGCCTCCAAGGGCCCCCTTCCAGGAGTGCAGGACTGGATTAACACCACGTGACAGGCCAAGACTGACAGTTGGCAGAGTCCAGGTGTTGTAACAGGTGAGTTGGAAGTCTTTTATGTCCCTGAGACTTCAGAAAACAGGAGGCAAGTCAGCAAACAATTGGAGTAACTTTGGTTCTAGGTTGGAGAGATGCAGTTCCAGTCCTTCTCACTCCCAGGCAAGGAGGGCAGCAGGCCAGCACAGCAGAGCAGAAATCCAGCAGAGTAGCAGTCCAGCAGAGTGCAGGCCTTCTTCCTGGCCGAGTATCCGCAGGTCCAGAAGTGTACTGAGTTGGTGGTGTCTGAGGTCCAGTACTTACACCCAATACTGTCAATTTTAAGTGGGGGAGACTTTAAAGAGAGTCCCTGCCCTTCCTGCCCTGGGTCCAGACTCACTACAAGGGGTACACAGCCCTTTGTGTAGAGACAAGACACAGCCTATTCAGGTGTAGGTGTCAGCTCCTCCCTCTCACCCTGCCCAAGAGGGTCCATCAGGCTGTGGATGGACCATCAGTCACACCTAATCTCCCTTTGTGTGTTGATGTTTAGAGGGAATGCACAAAGCCCAGCTGTCACCCATCCACATTGTGCATTCAGAGCTAGGCAGAAGACACCAAATAGCTGAAGTAAGAAAATGCCAACTTTGTAAAAGTGGTATTTTCAGAATAACAATTTAAAATCCAACTTCACTGTGATTTGAAATTGTGTTTCTAGAGTCATCCACAGGGTCCCATCTCTTCCCAATCGGACATTACAGTTATAAATGTAATAAACTAACCTCAATGTTATCCTATGGGAGAAAGAGAGAGACCTTGTGGTACTGAAATACGCATTTAAGAGGTTTTCACTACTAGGACACGTAAAACTGAAAAGTACATGTCCTCCCTTTCAAATCCACTGCACCCTGCCCTTGGGCTGTCCAGGGCCTACCTTAGAGGTGATATTTGTATTAAGAAGGAAGATTTGGGCCTGGAAAGAGGACTAACTTGCCAGGTAGACATGACAGTTTAAAACTGCATACACAGGCTCTGCAATGGCAGGCCTAAGACATGTTTGAAGGGCTACTGAAGTGAGGGGCACAATCAGTGCTGCAGGTTCACTAGTAATGTACAGGCCCTGGGCAAATTTACTAGGACTTGTAAGTAAATTAAATATGCCAATTGTGAATAAGCCAATGTTACCCTGTTTTTAACAGAGAGCACATGCACTTTAGCACTATTTAGCAGTGGTAAAGTGCCCAGAGTCCTACATCCAGCTAAAAACAAGATCAGCAAACCAGTGAGTCTGAAGACAAAAGATCAGGGGAAACCACGTCAAGTATGCCAGGTGTAACAGCTATGTTCTCATTGGAACTTATGTTCATCTGGAGAAAGATTATTTTATTTAGCCCCTCCTCCCACCCGTGCATCATTTTAGCATGGGCGGATAAATATGGGGCTATGTGGATAGCACAATTTTTTAGGTGGGAAAGCCTATCTTGCACCTCATTGGTTCACGCATCAACAAAATGGTGCATACTCCAATATTGTGACGTTAGACATGTCTAGCCTCAATACATAAATATGGAGATAAGTTTGCGCCTGGATATGCTTACAAAAATTATGCAAATTTGGCGCAAACAGAGTATAAATGGCCCTTGGTACTTACATCGAAACAGTACAATGTTGAAAATGCTTAAGATAAAACAATAATTAATGGAAGGAGAAAGAAGCACTTCCAGTGGCAAGGGGCAGATGGCACAGAGAAGGTATTATAAAATTGAAGGGAGAGAGGTAAAAGGAATGACTTGTGGAATACCTCCAAGTGAAAACACAAAAAAGGGGAGTGTTTGATGTTGATAAGGGTCTACTCCGTATTTAGAACTAGAACAAGGAAAATACAGTGGAACTGAAAACCCAAGAATAAATAACTGAGAACGAATAAATGTTTGTTGTAAAAAGGGTTCCGAATTAAAACCACAAATTAAAAATAAAAATAAGGCGTAAAACCATTAAAAAAAACAAAAAACTTGTATTTATGAAATACGTTCATGACAACGTGAAAGAAAATGTGTGATCGCTATAGGCTACCTTGTCCTTCCTGCTTGCATACAGAGTAAAAAAACTAACAATGACTCATGTTTCTCCCTCACACCAGGGATGTAACATAGGCCCCTGCAGCCCCTGCAGCCCCTGCAGCTCAGGGTGGTCCCAACACTTCAGATAGCTCCTTTATACCCCTAGGCCAATGATTATCTGTAGGCCCCCAGCATTTTCAGTAACTCCAGTGTCTCACACCCCTGTGTGTTTTATGAATTGAACGAAACATACAATTCTTTTATAATGTTATGTTATGACAAAAGCACCGACTCATCACGTTTGCGATGAATGTCCTGTTGCCTTTTCTCCAAACGAAGACCGAGAGCAAGCCCCTTGGGCTGAGCAATCAAGTTAGGTTTGGAAAATGTGCCCACTATAACATACAGCGAATTCCCAGAGAGCATGAGTTATTCAGTAGAGCTAATCGATTTCTTGCAGTGGTATTGCCATATCAAAAGGGAATATAAACTGGTTAACTGTGGATTTACTGTTCCTAACTCCACTTCTATGTACTTTGAAGATACATAGTGAAAAAAGGTAGATGGAATAAACATATACTATCCTATATTTACACGTTCAAGATATCTGGTTAGTCAATATTATGGTGGCAATATTTGTGTATGTCGATATTCAAAACTCGATATTATGGAAACATACCAGCTATGCTAGGTGAGATACAGTAATAACTGTTTTACCATGCTTTATTTTCTTAATACAGGTGCTCTCTAATGGGAAAGCGATCGTGGGCCTGCCTACATGTATAGTCATTGACTCCCTCTGTTACTTACAATGTCCTTATAACATAAAGTTGCTGGTACATTTTTCAAAATATACCGATCTGTGATAACGAAAATCGTTAATTGACTGACATGGTGCCTACCATTTTGACAGCTCGATTATTTCATCAAAAACCTGAAAATAGGTGCGAGTGTTTTGCTTTCCCCACTACTACAGACAAAATAAATACTCAGGATGAAGGAGCACATCCTTATTACAATCCTGCCAAATTCATCTTATTTATAGCTAATAATTATAAGTGCTGCCTCGTTGTATTACATGCACTATCAATTTAGCTAAAAAGCGTTTTAAATCATTTACTCCAAACCATTTTTCTTTTTCTGTGTGAAAAGCCTATTCTCTTTTTGTTTTTTCTTTCTTTTGAGTTCACTTAGTACATTCTACTTCCATAATAATTTTCTTCTAACCCCTTCAAAATGCATATATAACATAATTATTAATGATGAGTAATATCCTGTCATCCTAGGAATGATGTTTTTCACTCAATTACTCATTGCATGTAATTGGCTGTGGGCAAAAAGCAGTTTAAAGGCAGCGGTAAAATCCATTTAAAAGAATAGTGCCCCATGTAGTTCAAATATAACTTTCATTTTTATACAGTGCTTGTTAGACTTTTCATCCTTGGCGTGGTCTCCCTTAACATTTTGCCTCTGTTCCTCAGGTTGTTGATGTGTGCTGGACTCTGATTTTGCTGTTTTTGTTACTCTGGGCACTTTACCACTGCTAACCAGTGCTAAAGTGCAAGTGCTCCTTTACACAATCTGTCTGTAATTGGCTTATGCATGATTGGCATACTTGATTTACTAGGAAGTCCCTAGTAAAGTGCAGTTGAGGTGCCAGGGCCTGTAAATCAAATGCCACTAGTGGGCCTGCAGCACTGGTTGTGCCACCCACACAAGTAGCTCTGTAATCATGTCTCAGACCTGCCACCGCAGTGTCTGTGTGTGCAGTTTTAACTGTAAATTCGACTTGACAAGTGTACTCACTTGTCAGGCCTAAATCTTCTCTTTTCTTACATGTCAGACACCCCTAAGGTAGGCCCTAGGTAGCCCCAAGGGCAGGGTGCAGTGTATGATTAAGGTAGGACATATAGTAATGTGTTTTATATGTCCTGACAGTAACATATTGCTAAATTTGTTTTTCTCTGTTGCAAGGCCTGTCTGTCCCTCTCATAGGTTAACATGGGGGCTACCTTTACATCTGATAAAAGTGTAGATTCCCTTTGGGAGCGGATGGACGTGTGGAGTTCGGGGTCTCTGAGCTCACAATTTAAAAATACATCTTTTAGTAAAGTTGATTTTAAGATTGTGTGTTTGAAAATGCCACTTTTAGAAAGTGTGCATTTTCTTGTTTATACCATTTCTGTGACTCTGCCTGTTTGTGGATTCCCTGTCTGGGTCAGTTTGACATTTGGGCTGGTTGCACCTCACACTAGACAGTGACGCAAAGGGAGCTGGGGTATAGCCTGCATATCCTGATGAGAAATCTGTGCTAGGAGGGAGGGAAGGAGTGGTCACCCTCACACAATGCAGTCTCTAACCCCCTGGTGAGTGTCTGGTGCCTGGCCTGGGCAAGGCAGGATATCACATTCAAAAGAAACTTTACTTTGAAGTAGGCCTACTTCAAGGGAGAAATTGGGTATAAGAAGGGCACCCAAAACCACAGACTTTAGAACACTTCTGGAAACCAAGAGGAACCTCTGCCTGGAGGAGAGCTGAAGAGCTGAGGAAGAAGAGCTGCCCTGCCTGTGACTGTGATTTGTGGAGCTATGCTGCACTTGCTGCTTCTGCCAGAGTAAGAGGGCAAAGACTGGACTTTGTGTGCCTTCCATCTTGTGAAAATCTCCAAGGGCTAGACTTAGAGCTTGCCTCCTGTTGTTGGAAGTCTCAGGGACAGCAAAGACTTCTCTCTGCCAGCACCTGGAGTGTCTGAAGAGACTCCCACTCTGCCTATGGTGCCCATCCAGTCCCTGGCACCCTGAAAGGAGAAGCTGCCAGCCTAAGAGGAAGAGATTCACGCACAGAACGCTGTGCGGGGAAAAGGCCGACGCAACTCTGATCTGCAGCTGGAAAATTGACGCACCGCTGGCTTCGCAGCTGAAAATCAACGCACGCATGAAACGCGACCGAAGAATTGACGCACGGAGCTGGAGAATCGACGCGCAGCATCGCTGACGGAGGCTGGTGCGATCGCAACCCACGCTGCATGATTTTCGGATCATCGTGCGGACCGGAATTCTTCCCCCATCCCTACTAAACATCACCTGAATCTTCCAATCAATTCAATGAAGATTTTCTGATCACTTTTGGAAAGATTCCCGAAATAAGGTTGACCATTTCTCATTTTTCCATCACTTTTAAATGAAAGTCATTACCTTTTTATTTAATACATTGAATGTTAGTTGTAAATATGTTGACAAACATGAATCTAGTTAATTTAGGTCTAGAGCGAGTCCCATATCTCCATGGAGAATTGTTAATATTAAGTGTATCCAGCTGTTTTCGTATTTTCTAAACAGTAAGCATAAACATACTTAGAATGACGTAAATGGCTTCCACTTCAAACTGTGTAATGTAAGAAGTGGCAAAGGATTATAAAAACATCCCACAGGAGATTTTGCTTTTTATATGCCACTTATTATATTTATCTTTCCTTGCCCTAAAATAGTCCTTGCTTGTTTCTTCTTAGCAACGTACCTAAATAATTATGTGGGGTTAACCATGTTCTAGTTTTACTATTACAACTGCTTTGTTCCTGTTAAGTGCATAGCACGCTTTGCTGTGATTTTAAATCTGAATATGTAGAATGCAAAGTTAAAAATATATTTATGCTGTTACTCTACTGTCAAATTCATCACCCCCCTCCTTGATCTATGTAATGTCTGCCATGCCTGTGATATAATGTACCATGTAGTTGCTATGCGAAGCATGTCTGGTAGAAACGGTTAGTTTACAGTTAAATATGAAACACATAAAATACACAATGACATTTTCACACAGATCCGTTCGAATGATGTAGTGATGGCTCTCTTTTGTCATACATGTTCATATGATTAACTATAAAGATGTATTTTTAAGGATCATTTATGTAGAGCCATCAGCTGTCAACCGACAGCCTCTAGATGGGTTTGAGGAAAAGGTACAGTTCAAAGAAGACACTATAAGGGGAAGGGTACTTCTACCTTATTTAATCATATTCCAATCATAATGTCTATGTTTACTCGTATTCCAATCATAATGTCTATGTTAATCCAGAGCCCCCTGTACCCTGTCATTAACAGTTGCACTGGCTTGGAGCAGAGTTCAACACCTGCTTTTATGTGCTTGCACTGTCTAAAGCGCATGCATTTAACTCGGAATTTCTCCAAATTAAGACGTGACTGGCAGATAGCCCAGTCTGGACCCTGAGAAAGGCAGCCAAGACATGTCCTCGCAGTAGTTCATGCATTAATGTGGAGACATTCTGGGATAAATGTTTGCGCTTTAAACTCTGTGTTGGAAATGTTCCAAAACATTTTGCCTCCTTCCTCCTAGTTTTTCAGAATTGTTTTTGTTGGCTTTAAGACTCTGGGCACTTTACCACTGCTAACTAGTGCTACAGTGCACATGCCGTCTATGTAAATTGTATTGGTGATTGGGTTTTCCATGATTAGCATATTTGATTTACTAGTAAGTCCCTAGTAAAGTGTACTAGAGGTGCCCAGGGCCTGTTAATTAAATGCTACTAGTTTGCGTGCAGCACTGGTTGTGCCACCCACATAAGTAGCCCAGTAAACATGCCTCAAACCTGCCACTGCAGTGTCTGTGTGTACAGTTAACCTGCCACTTTGACTTGGCTAGTATACCCATTTGCCAGGCCTAAAACGTCCATTTTTATACATGTAAGGTACCGCTAAGATAAGCTCTAGGTATCCCCATAAGCAGGGTGCAATGTATGTTAAAGGTGGGACATGTACTGATGTCATGTACTGACAGTGAAATACTGCTAAATTCAGTCCTCACTGTTGCAAAGCCTATCTATCTCATAGGTTAACATGGGGGCTGCCTTTAAATGTTATTACAGTGCATGTTCCCTCTGAGAGCAGATAGAAATATGGGGCCTCTGAACTCACAATTTAGTTGAAAATGCCACTTTTGGAAAGCATTTTCTTGTTTAAACCGTTCTGTGAGTCTGCCTGTTTGTGGATTGCCTGTCTGGGTCAGTTTCACAGTTGGGCTGTTTGTGAATCTTCTCTAGACAGTGAGACAAAGTGAGCTGGGGTATAGCCTACATTTCCTGATCTCTGCTGGGTGGGAGGGGAGGAGTGACCACTCACACCTCAAAGGGCTGTGCCTGCCCTCACACAATGCAGTCTCCAATCCCGTGGTGTGTGCCTGAGGCCTGGGCAAGGTAGAGTCTTGAACACAACAGAGACTTCTCTTTGAAGTAGGCCTACTTCAAAGGCAGAAATGAGCAGAAGAAGAGCCCCCAAAACCCCTGAAAATTAGATCAATTCAGGAATCAAGAGGAACCTCTGCCAAGGAGAAGAGCTGAAGAGCTGAGGAGAAGTGCTGCCCCTGCCTGTGACTGTGCTTTGTTGAGCTATCCTGCAGTTGCTGCTTCTGCCAGTTAATGGGGACAAAGACTGGACGTTGTTGTGCATTCCTGCTTGAGAATAATCTCCAAGGGCTTGAACTCTGCTTTCCTCCTCTTGAAGTCTCAGGCCCATCAAAGACTTCCCCTACCAGAACCTGAACCCTCTGCTGAGACTCCTGCCCTGCCAATGGTACCCTATCCAGGCCCGGATACAGTGCCTGAGGAGGGGAGAAAGACCAGAGTAGTTCATTTGTAGAAGTTTGGGTGAATGGACACTCTATCATTCTTGATTGATACTGGTGCTACCAATCTACTGTTACAACAGTGGAAGTTCCAAACCTGCCCCTCTCGGGGAAAAGAATCCAAGATGTAGGAGTCACAAATGAGCAAATGACAAACAAATAGCAGAGCAAGTACATTTTAAATAGGGTCCTTTGAGGAGAATCACCAGTTTGTGTTGTGTGCAGTGAGGTTGCTAGGACGTATTCACTGTGCAAATTAAATTGCACTATCTATTGTACACCAAAAGGCATATCATTCTGTTGTACTTAGTACTCGCGAACAGCGTTCAGCGTGCTGCCTCGCGAGTAAGCTTCCATCGCTGCCAGGAGAGATGCGCGGAGTGAGCGCAGCTCGGACGACGGTTGCTGGTCGAGCAGCCCTTGCTCGGACGCGTTTGGAGACCGGGGGTACATTTCAAGAAAATAAACTAACCAATTTAATTACGACCACGTTCTCTCTCGCTTACTTCATTTGGCGACGAGGGTCGTGGTCTCCAGACGCGCGGGCCCGCGCGCCAGGAACAGGTGTGGCTGCATTACGGTTTCCCCCTGCTTATTTTTCTTCGTTGGAGGCAGTAGCGACGCTCAAACCACCAGAAAGACGCATGGAAATAGGCTATCACAGCACCCCGAGGGAGTGGCCTTGTTCTCCGGAGTTACTCCCACCGGCTGCAGAAATCAGCCCAACGCAAGCTAAGGAGATTGATTTGTACAAAATAAAAACTGAGGTATGGATCTGCTCTACAGATGTTAGAATCTCTGCCACTTTATGTTGTCACAGTGTATGTGTACAGACAAGAGTAACAGACTTAGGATACTATTCTTATATCAGTGCTATTTGAAGGAAGCATTTTAGACTCTTGTTTACAGATGGTCTTGGATAACAAACAAATGTTATAAAAAAAAGTACGCAATTTTTCTTTCTTCTGCATTGGACATTTCATCAACATTATTTTTCTTTGTGCTTTCTTCATGAAGTTGCACCATGCAAACGGTTCTGCCCCCACCGCCATTTTTAGACAGCCCAGGCGAACCACCTATATGTTGGAAACAATGGTATGATGCCTTAGAAACGTATTTAGGGGCGATTGGGGCATCACAGTACAGGCCAGAACGGAAAAAATGTCTTCTTCTCCATTCTGTTGGCTTTGAGGGTAGAGCGATTTTCAAGCACCAACCTAAAGTACAAATGGACGATGATGAAATGGATGAGTCTGAGTCTGCAGTGAAGAAAATGAGCAACAGATTTGATGCACCTCCCAGCTTGGTGGTGGCTAGGCACAAATTCTTTAAAAGAGAACAACGCTCCAGTGAAGATGTGGACACCTACATTTCAGTGTTGCGCCTTCTAGCTGCGGAATGTAAGTTCGGAGCACTGGGTGATCAACTCATCAGAGACCAATTTATTTGTCAAGGGACAGAAAAGTCTATCAGACAGAAGTTGTTATGGCTGGACAATCCAACGTTGGTGGAGACGATAAGAATTGCAAAGAGCATTGAATCTTCTATCAAGTCCTCCAAGGAAATAGAATTGGCGACGACTAGCAGAGTCAATGCTGTCATCAACAAGGATGACAAAAGGACTGGGGTCAAATCAAGTGGACAGAAAAACAATAAGTTTGCCAATTCCAATGTTTTTTTCAAACCATTTTTTTTTGTTTTAGATGTGGTAATATGATGCATCAAAAAGGATTTAGGAGTTGCCCAGCGTTGAATGTCCAATGTAGGAGCTGTGGCAGTTTGGGGCATTTTGCCAAAGTCTGTCAAGGTGGAAAACGAGAGTCTGTCATGACGGTGATGGGAGAGAATGATGAAGCGGTGGAGAACCTTATGGGAGAGGTTCAGGACATGGTTTTGAGTGTAGTTGAGGGAGCGGTTAAGTCTGGTGATCCGGATAATTGCGTGGATCCCTATGTTTGCATAAGAGTGGGAGACAAGTCATTGTGTTTGCTGGTAGACTCAGGGGCTAGGATTACCAAGCTTACCCTGGACTTGTTCAAGCTGAATTGGGGAGAGCGTGCCCTTGAGCCGCCAGACAGGGCTCCAGTGTCCTACGAAGGAAGGAAGATTGAACTTCAAGGTTTCTATGAGGACATTCTCGAGTTTAGGGGGAGACACATATTTGGGAGATCTATGTAGCAGCAAGAGGGTTGAACATTTTAGGCTGGTTCCATCAGGGCCTGTTTGGAATGGTGTTGCAGCCAGGTACGTCTGAGCAGGTTGCAGTTCTAAGAGAAACGGGGGAGATTGAAGGCCTTCTCAATGATTTCCCTAAAGTCTTTTCAGGTGAATTGGGAAAGTTGAATGGGTTTAAACATAAAATAAAAGTGAAAGCCAATGCCATTCCAGTCAAGCATAAAATTAAGTCTGTCGCTTTTAGCGTGAGAGAAGATTTAGAAAAGGAACTGGAAAATTTACAGAACAAAGGGATTATAGAACCAATTGAATCCTCTTTGTGGCTTTCTCCGTTAGTAGTAGCTAGGAAAAAGAATGGCTCATGGCATTGTTCTTAGGAGAGAGAAGTGTCCCTTCATGAAGTCGTCGGTTGAGTACTTGGGTCAAGTAATAAGTCAGGAGGGTGTTAGCCCGAAACCCGGTTTGATTGATGCGATCACAGCAGCTCCTCAGCCCACAGACAAGGCTGGTGTTAAAGCGTTTTTAGGTATGTGTGAGTTTTACTTTCGGTTTATACCGGAGTATGCGAGTCAAGTGAGAGTTTTGTCCAATTTATTGAAAGACAAGACCAGTTTTGAGTGGGGATCAGAATGTGAAAAAGCATTTGAGGACATCAAAATCCAGTTGACGCAAGCCAAAGTGCTGAAACCGTATGATCAACGATTCCAATGTTGTCTTACGGTTGATGCCAGCAATATTGGACTGGGAGCAGTGTGGACTCAAATGATTGATGGTGTTGAAAACACCCTTGGCTTTGAGTCTAGAGTATTAAGAACACCAGAAGTGCATTATTCTGTCATCGAAAAGGAGCTCCTGGCTTGTGTTTGGGCCATTGAAAAATTCAGGTGTTATGTGTGTAGGTGGCACTTTGTGTTGAAAACAGATCATAAGCCGTTAGTTTCAATCTTGAAAGGGACTAACGACAAAACATGTACACCCAGAATTGCTAGATCAGTAGTGAGGTTGATGCAGTATGATTTCGAAGTCATGCATATACACGGGGGTGGAATGTAAGAGCAGATTATCTGTCGAGATTTCCCAGTCAGAATAGCCCGACGACTGATGAAATTGTGGACGACGAATGTTGTATGATTGCAGCTGTTGAGGTTGAACAGGTGTGTCTGTGTTCTGAATCAGAGTGGAAGGAGAAGTTGGCAGATGACATTGACATGTGCACAGTTATGAGGTTTATAGTTGAGGCTGGCCGTATGAGAGGGACTTGTCGATGGTGATTCAGCCATTTTGGAAAATTTCTGATGAGTTAACAATTGAGGAGGGCCTTCTCTTGAGGAATGACAAACTAATTCCTCCGGAGGGGTTGAGGTGTTCTTTACTGAAGAAAGCGCATGAAGGTCATTTGGGGGCCACAATGACCAAAAGACGAGTAAGAGACAGCTTTTGGTGGCCTCGCATGGACTATGAAATCGAACAATTAGTAAGGAATTGTGTTGTGTGTTCCAACTCTGACAAGAGTTTGAAACCTGTGACACCACCCCTTATGCCTATAACGTGTCCTGGAGGTCACTGGCGCAAATTGGGGGTTGATATGGTGGGCCCTTTTCACTTGCTCAATTGTAAGCTACGGTATGCGTACGTCATGGTTGACTATTTTTCTAAGTGGCCTTATGTCAAATTTGTTCAGGACCCGAATGCCAAGGCTCTTGTGATTTTCTTGAGGGAAGTGTTTATGAATGAGGGGTTTCTGGAGGAAGTCATTTTGGACAATGGTGTTCAATTTGTGTCTGAAGAGTTTAAAACATTTTTGAAGCAAGGTGCAGTTAAACATTTGAGATGTTCCCTTTATCAACCCCAAACAAATGGTTTGGTAGAGAGATTCAACCATGCGTTGGGGGACTGTATCAGGTGGGCGTTGAAGAGTGGGTGTGATGTGCAGGCGTCGGTTCAAGCAATGCTTTGGTTTTACAGAACAACTCCTCATTCCACCACAGGGGTATCTCCTTTTGAAGCTTTGAAAGGGAGAAAGCCTAATATGCAAATCAAACCCGGGTGGATGTCCAAGTTTTTTTAACAAATGCTGGTCGGAGATCGTACTGACTTTATCAAGGCTAATTTGGAAAACAAGCAGTTTACACAAAAGAGATACTCTGACAACAAGAAATGGGCTAAAGAGTCGCCTATTGCAGTAGGTGATTGGGTAGCTGTAAAACTGCCTACTTTTGTTAAGAAAGGCAATGCCAAATTTTCTGAACCGGTTAGGGTTGAACTGGTCTTAGGTAATGCTGTAAGGGTTCAGGGCAATAAGTGGTGGAACAAATCCAAGGTTGTCAAACTGAAAGGGAGATGGGATCCTCAGGTTGTGAGCAAGTGTGGTTTGGTAAAGCAATCTGACCCGAACGAAAGTGGTGCTGGTTTGGTGAAACAGTCAGACTTGCGTGACAGTGGTGGTGAGGGTCCGGTCGTGCGCAGGAGTAATAGAGTCCGAAAATTGCCTTGGAAACTGCGTCAATGAGACAACGTGTAATTTCTATGAAAACACTGTCAACGTTAATTGTTATTTGTTCACTCTTTTTGTGGTTGTTGGTACTTATAGATATTTTGGTGTTTTTTTGTTGGAGGGGGTTGTGATGGTACTGTAAAAAAACAAAAAAAACTCAAGGTTGTACTTAGTACTCGCAAGCAGCGTGCTGCCTCGCGAGTAAGCTTCCATCGTTGCCAGGAGAGACGCGCGGACTGAGCGTGGCTCGGACGACGGTTGCTGGTCGAGCAGCCCTTGCTCGGACGCGTTTGGAGACCGGGGGTACATTTCAAGGAAATAAACTAACCAATTTATTTACGACCACGTTCTCTCTCGCTTACTTCATTTGGCGACAAGGGTCGTGGTCTCCAGACGCAGCGGGCCCGCGCGCCAGGAACAGGTGTGGCTGCATTACGGTTTCCCCCTTCTTATTTTTCTTCGTTGAAGGCAGTAGCGACGCTCAAACCACCAGAAAGACGCATGGAAATAGGCTATCACAGCACCCCGAGGGAGTGGCCTTTGGAGACCGGGGGTACATTTCAAGAAAATATACCAACCAATTGAATTACGACCACGCTCTCCCTCGCTTACTTCACATTCCAGACTCATGAGGAAGATGCAGACTTTAAACTGATGAGTCAAGGGCCAGAGGTTGGGCAGTATCACACAATGGCATCTGAGGACTTACCACCAGATCATAGGGATACAGTGACACCTGAGGTCTGGAACATTTCAGGAAAAAATATTGCACTCATAAAGGCAGTTGAGCTTGTTCATATAAAAGTTAAACCCAATGTTGAGTACCCAAAAACCCCACAGTATACTCTGACATCTGAAACAATTGCTGGGATTACTCGAATGATTGAGTCAATTAGATAACAAGGCATATTGAAAGAAATAATGGGGAATCTATGTAATTCACCGAATATGGTCTTGCAGAAGCCTAGTATTACATACTAAATACTGTGGTACAGAATCCATCTGTGATTTTGTTTCAAATTCCATGTGAGGCTCAGGGGTTCACTGTCATAGATTTGTGTCAGGCATTTTTCCCCATTCCTTTGCATGAGAACAGTCAGTGCCTCTTTGTATTCCAGATCCTAAATCGTTGTTTGGCATAGTGCCAAGCACCACAAGGGTACACAGAGAGTCCCTCAATCTTTTATCAGATCCTCAAAAAAAGATCTTGAGTCTTTGATCATGCCCTGTAACTCTTTCCTAAGTCAGTATATTGGTTGGTGGTGTCTGATACTCAATAAGCTTGCAAACGAGACACCATTCCATTGCTGAACTGCTTGGCTGAGAATCAACATAAAGTGTCTCCGAGTAAGTTGCAGTATTGCCAGAAGAAAGTTCTGCATCTTGCACATCATATTGAGAAAGGAGCAAGGAATGTGTCCCAAGAAACAATCTTGGTGATTCTTAAGATGAGTCCGCCAACCACCCAGAGAGAAGTCAGGATGTTTTTGGAATGGTGGACTACTGTCTCCAGTGGATATATTTTAGACCTGACAGCCTTAGAGTGTCTCTGCCCCAATCTTTTTGCCTGTTTGCCTCACATTTTTGCTGTATCTTTTTGTTGGTCTTGGACTCCGATAACTTTGCCAATGCTGACCAATGTTTAAGTGCATGTGCTTCTTCCCTAAACATGGTAACATTGGTGTATCCACAATTGGCAATCTTAATTTACTTGTATGCCCTTTGTAAAGTGGTATATCATATACCCAAGGCCTGTAAATTAAATGCAACTAGTAGGCCTGCAGCATTGATTGTGCCACCCACTGAAGTAGCCCTTTAAACATATCTCAGGACTGTAATTGCAGTGCCTCTGTATGCAGTTTCGCTGCCCCTTTGACTTGGCACTTAAAACCTTTAGCCAAGCCATAAACACCCCATTTATTACATATACCTTCCATATACTTTTTTTTTTGTTAAATCTTTTTATTGCATTTATAACATAAACAAAACTGATACTACTAAAATACTTATAAAAGTTAAGAATAGAGTGGGAAAAAAGAAAAAAAAAAAAAAAAATAGATAGTAGAAAAGTATACTTGATAACTGGTCACGAGTCTGTTGTTTGGTGGTCTGATGAAGGGGGAAAGTCCGCCGTGGGGGGGGAGGTCTATGGGGCGATCAGGGTGCAGGGGTATGATTTCGAGCAGGATACATTTGTCGTGGGTGGAGTGTACCTTTGTGGATATAGTTTCGCAGCTGTATAACTAGGGTGTGTGTTTATATTCTTATCATCTGTGTTCGAATGAGGTTTGAGGTCTAGGTAGTTGTGTATAGGAAATATGTAGATAGATATCCAGCGTGTGAACACTTTACCAAATCCCAGTAACTGCAGGGTTGCCATCAGATATGGCCATCCCAGTGTGTCGAAAGCTTTTTCAACGTCTAGTGAAGCCGCAACTCTGGAGTAGTCTGTATCAGGAGTTTCAGCGGAGTTTCAGCGATCAGGCGCAATAGGTTCCTGATGTTGATAGAGGTGTTGCGTCCTGGTATAAATCCTGATTGGTCTGGGTGTACCAGGGAAGAAATTATTGGGAGAAGTCGGTTGGATAGTACCTTGCCTAATATTTTACAGTCCGAGTTTAAAAGTGATAGGGGTCGGTAAGAGCGTACATCCAGTGGGTCGCGGCCCTTTTTATGGAGGACTACAATCATAGCTTTGCGCTGTGAGTCTGGGAAACAACCTATTTCGTATGCCTCCTGTAGCATGGTCAGATATAGAGTGAGCGTTTGTGATGAGAAAGTCTGATAGTACTTGATCGGTAATCCGTCTTCCCCTGGTGCTTTATTGTGGGCTAGCTGTTGCAGTGCTTGTTTTATTTCATCACTTTCGATGGGTTTGTCTAACTCTAGTGCTTGTGCAGCTGTTAATTGATTTACGTGGGAGGTCCTGAAGAAATCTTCTTGTTGTGGTGCGAGTGGGGGAGGTTCTGCCTGATATAACCTTGCATAATACTGCCTAAATGCGTAGTTTATTTTTGATTGTGTATTCACTATCACACCAGTATCTAGGCGGATGGCGTTTATAGGAGTATGCTGCTGGGTCCCTTTCGCTAACCAGGCCACCATATGACTTGATCTATCGCCCTCAGCGTGTAATCGCGCCATATTGTATCAATAGTCGAATTTTCGTAGGCGGGTTTCGGCATCGCCCCATTGTTTTTTGAGTGTGATTGTGTTATTCTTAGCAGTACTATTTAAGGCCGCCTCGCATTCTGCCTTCCGTAATTTCTCCTTGGTATCGTGTAGCTCAGAGAGCAGTGTGTGCTTGATACCTCCTGCAGCCCCGATGCACATGCCCCTGACTACCACCTTGTGTCCATCCCACTCGATTGCGCGTGTTGTGGCTGTTTGACTATTAATTGTGAAATATGACTTTATGGTGTCAGCTAGTTCTTCCCGGAATGGCGGGTCACGCAACAAGATGGGTTGTAAGCGCCAAGTGGGTATTCGTGATGGTTGAATACCCCATCTCAGTGTGACGATTAGGGGGCAGTGGTCCGATAGGGTTTTGGCCAGATAGTTGACGCTATGTATTAAGTGTGTTAATGTGGGGGAGCTTAATAGCAAATCAATCCGTGTGTGGAGGTTGTGTACGGGTGAATAAAAGGAATATTCTCTATCAACGGGATGGAGACTTCTCCATGCATCGTGTAGCCTCCGTTCTGTTATCCAGAACCTTAACATCTCAGATACCCGTCTACTAGGGGCGCTTATTAATGGCGGGTGTGATCTGTCCATAGAGATGTCCGGTACACTGTTAAAATCTCCTCCCCAGATAATTGGTATGGACGGGTCCTGTGAGATCTGTGCGGATGTGGCCCTCAGGAATTCCCCTTGTCCCGAGTTTGGGGCATATATACCAGCTTTGGCTAGCTGTCTACCATCCAACTCTCCAGTGAGGCAGACATATCTGCCATCTGTGTCTATATACGTGTCTTGGACCGTGTATGGGATCCCTGGTGCGATCCATATCAGTACTCCCTTTGCATATTTGGATATTTTAGTTCCATAAACAGTGCCCGACCAGCTCTTATTAATTTTGTTTAATTCTTGTGTGGTGGCATGGGTCTCCTGTAGTATAGCTATATGCACTTTGTGACATCTGAGATATGTATGTACTCTGCGTCTTTTAGTTGGGTTAGCCAAGCCTCTTATGTTCCAGGTTACGATGTTGTATGTCATTGAAACGTTTTGTGTACGAATCACTAGCGGTGCATGTTTTTAAGTAGGATTTGCTGCGTCCCCTCGCCCATCGCCCCCCCAACCTCCCCAAATCCAATCAACCCTCGAGTGTGGTGTGGTTAATACATACCTTAAGGAGTTAAGAGTAAGAGGAATATAGAAGAAAGGGGGAAAGGGGAAAAAGTGTGAATAACCAGGCACAACAGGTGCAAGAGTGGCTTCGAGCCGATTCGTGTCCATACGGGAACCCATCTGGGTTAGGGGGCTGCTGTGGTATGTGGTCCAAGGTGGCCGCGGGGTCCGGCCCATTCGGGTGTCGTCTTCTCCCATTTAGGCACGTTCAGGCCGGAAGGCGCGCCGGCTTCAGGCGCATAGTGTTTAGGGCTTTCGGAGTAGGTTAATCGCTGCATCTGTGTGTTACCTTCTCAGAGGTCGTCTGCGGTGCGTGGTGTGACCACCGGTCCCGAGATTAGTGGGGATGTGGGCAGGCTTTGCGGGGACCCCACCGAGTCCGAGTCCGTGGTACTATATTCGCGGTTGTGCTGTGTTCGAATACTCGAGAACCTATTAACGTCCTTTAATGCTTGAGCTTGCCAGTCCGATGCTTGCTTTTCAGTAGGGCGTGATCCGGTTCTGGGTTTCAATTTCCTTTTCTTACGCTTTTTTTGTGTTAGCCATTCCTTTTGCTCTGGGTGTTCATTTGTGGGGTCTATCAAGCCCTTGGCGTGGATCCAAGTCCATACATCCTCTGGGGACGGGAAGACGTGAGTTTTATCGCCATCGACTACTCGTAGTCTGGCAGGATACATGAGGGAGTATGGAAAGTTCTTATCGCGTAGTACCTGTTTTGCCATAGTAAAGGTGGCACGTCTGCGCTGGACCTCTGCTGTATAGTCCGGATAAGCTGTGACTTTTACGTTTTCAATTTCGACGGGTCCCAGCGCACGGAAGCTCTTTAGGATTTGATCTCTATCCCGGTAATTCAACAGCCTGGCTATTAATGGGTGAGGAGGGGCTCCCGGGCGTGCGGGACCGCCCAGGATCCGGTGTGCCCGCTCCACTGTCAGAAAAGGGGAGGCCTCCTGCTGTAATATGTGATCTTTCAGCCAGCTCTCTAGAAATAACTCTGCGTTAGGGAGCTCGATTCGCTCCAGGAATCCCATAAATCTAATGTTATTACGGCATGAACGGCCTTCCGCCTCCTCCGCGCGTCTTTGGAGTTGTATTATCTCAGATTCCTGCTGTTGTATTCGGTTTTTCATGTCCTCTATATTTGGTTGAGATGTTTTTAGGGTAGATTCGACGGTGGTTACTCTATCCGCTAGCTTCCGGTGTTCAGTGCGTAGGATAGTGACTTCCACTGCCATTGCATCCATCTTTCCTTCCAGGGATGATTTAGTTTCTAATATTGCCTGCAGTACCTTGTCAAATTGTAACGAGTGAGCAGCTAGCGTTTCAGTCACTTTATGCAGTGGATCTGGGCTCTTCGTCGTTGGCGGGTCTCCGAGTCTGGTCTCTGATTGGCCCCTCGGTGGCTTTGGTTTCACCATGGTTTCACCTGTTCTAAGCTCTCTTTGTATTGCGTTGTGATTGAGGTGGTTAGTTTATATGGTTCTTGTATCTGATTAGGCAAAATTTGTTGTGTGTCCATCAGTGGGAGCTTGATGCGTTCCGCAAGAGGTATGCACCGGATGTGTGCAATTGGCGATTGCGTGTTGCAGCGCACGTGTCTGTGCGTTTTATGTTGGGGGAGAATCAGCTTTGCTCCTTACAAGAGAGGTGTGCCTGGTACTTGCAGTTGGCTATTGCGCGTTGTGATTCCCATATCTATGCGTCTTATGTTAGAAAAAGAGAAAAGGAAGAAACGGCATTGCTCCCTGGCTGTATGCAAGACTAGGAAATGTCACTGATTCCAATTTTCGTTGGTGGGTGTGGTAGATGCCTTTACCTAGTACTTGATTTCCGAGCCCACTCAAGATACTCCTTTAATAGGGCACAGCGTAGTTTGATTACCCCGTTGAACTCCGATGTGCGTTACGTGTTGGGAATGGCTAGCGCTCCGCAGTTGTTGCTGGGCTCCGTACTTCTCCATCGACCTGACCTCTTTTTAGCACGCAATCATTTGGTGTAATTAAACAGCAGTTCCCAAGAACTTCGGTCTGCAGCCTTTTCCTCGTTCGCAGTTAGATCTCAATTGGGCCGCGTCGCCGTGCCCTAATGTTCGTCCGGAGTCTTAAGCTGCCCGTTAGATTGGGCGCCTATGGCATGCGAGGGTGTATCCGTGGTTGCGTGCTGCGGTGCCCGTATCTGCGCGTTTTATGTTAGGAAAAAAAGAGAGAGGGAGGAACGGCTTTGCTCCCAGGCTGTGTGCAAGGCTAGGGAATGTCACTGAGTCCAGTTTTCGTTGGTGGGTGTGGTGGATGCTTTTACATAGTACTTGACTTCTGGGCCCACCCAAAACACTCCTTCGATATAGCACAGCGTAGTTTGATTTCACTTTTGAGCTCCATTGTACGTTTCGTGTTAGGAATGGCTAGCGCACCGCGTTTGTTTCTAAGCTCCGTACCTCCCCATCGACCTGGCCTCTCCTTAGCACGCAAACGTTCGGTGTGATTAAACAGCAGTTTCCAGAAACTTCGGTCTGCTGCCTTTTTTCTCGTCCGTGGTTAGATCTCCATCGGGCCGCGTCGCTATGCGTGTGCTTTGCGACTAGGCCCTAATGTTCGTCCGGAGTCTTAAGCAGCCCGTTAGATCGGGTGTCTATGGCATGCGAGGGTGCGTCCGTGGCTCCTCGCCGTCCCCACCCGCAGTGCTAGGATCGCTCCGTAACTGCGCGCAGGGTGCAGCCGCCGCTATCGTCGGGCCGCTCGGCTCCTCGCTCGCGCTCGTCCGCATCTCTTTACCATCGGGGCTCTGGGCGAACCGCTGCGTCAGTTTGTTCAGGTCTTCAGGGTCTCGGGATGTTACTGAGCATGAAGCATGTGGGTTCGGAGGTTTTCAACGCCTGGAGACAGGAGGATTACAGGATAATTGTGGGCCGGGCACGGAGCTCTGATTCAAGCGACCGCACTCGCCGCCATCTTGGCCACGCCCATACCTTCCATATACTTATAGCAAGCGTGCGTTTCTCTGCTCTTGCTGCTCTGTGAGCCTTGCAGCCTATCTCTATTATACATCTAGGATAGGTGATAGCTACACTTTGTTCATTTCCTCTAGACAGCCACAAAAGCAGAAAGAATGGGTGTGACAAAGAATCCATCTGTATTCATCTGCATTCTGATGGGCCTTTCTGGGGAGGAAGGGTGTAGGGGAACTGCCGCTTACACTTTGATAGGAGAGTGCCTGTCCCCTCACAAAGGGCTGATTACCCCCTACTGATAGTCTGGAGCCCACGGCTGGGTTGAAAGGAAAACCTGTGCATTTTAAGGAGCTGCTTTGAATCACTCCCACTTCAAAGGCACATTTGGGTATAAGTACTGGATCCCTGACCCTACCAAATCAGTACACTACGGGACATGAGAAGAACTCTGCTGGAGTAAACACTGCTATGCTGGAAGCATTGCCACTCTTCCTGTATTGACTGCACTAAAGAACTGCTTCTCTGATTTGCTGAGTTGCCCTGCTGCCTGCTGATCTCTGTCCTGCTGAGTACAAGGACTGGACTGATCTCACTTGAACCCCGAGTGACTCTGGTGCTGCTGGACTCTACCATCTGTGAGTCCAACCCTTGCCTAAGGTGCCCCCTCCAGTACTGGGCCTCAGAAGTGGGTTTTGCAGCTGCTTTCTGCTAAAAACAAACACATCACCCCTTTGACGCCGACTGTGAGGTTGTTCGATCATAGCGGATTCACACACTATGCAGGCCAATGATGCTCTGCGCAACTCAACAATGACGCATTGTAATCATCTCTATGAAGATTGACGCTGATGCATGACCTGACTGCATGGAAAATGTCACTCTAATGCCTTTGCATTTGTTCCTCAACATCGACGCTCACTCCACACAGGGTATATCTTTAGCGGACCCTGTATGGGATTTGTGGCCTTTGTGCATTGGACCCTTACAACCTCAAGTAACATTTTGACTGCTAGTGTCTTCTAAGCACTATTTTTTGTTTAATCTTTAAAAAATCATAGCTTGTCTTCTACTCATTGGAGTTTTGTTGTTTTGGTCTTGCTTTACTCAGAAAAATATTCTCTATTGTTTTAAACCTGTGTGGATTTATTTTTGTGGTGTTACATTTGTGTTACTGAGTGTGTGTGTGTCTGTGTGTGTTGCACAAATACTTTACACATTGCCTCCTAATTTAAGTCTGCCTGCTCTGTGCCAGGGTACCAGAGGGTGAGCACAAGTTCATTTAAAAGTGTGCATCTGGCTTATCCTGACAAGAATTGTGGTCCCTAGTCGACACAATGCATACCTCTGCCAACTAGGGACCCAATTTCTAACACTGGTGATCACTGGTAAGGATAGGACTTGTGTTTGTGCAATACCATATAGTAATTTAGTATTCACTACAACTCTATACTTATGATCAATTCAAACCTTTCATTTCTCCCTTTTCTGACATATTTTAACTTTACCAAAGTCCTTTTGCCCAAGACCCATTTATTCTGCCATATCTGTGGTCCTACCTGGAAATATAGACTTTGAGCTGGCCAACCTGGAAGCATATACAGTGGCCCAGCCCAAGGGGTTCTGCCAGGAGACAAGGTTGTTCCATAAGGGGGAGGGGAGTGCCATGAAGGCAGAGCACAGGTAGCAGCCCATTCCGAAAGAGAAATGGATGAGGAGGAGTGGTCTGAGTATGGATACGACCAGGACCTGACAGAAGGTCCTGTTATGCAGCCTACTGATGTGGGGAGTAATATCCTCCCACGACTCGAAGTCAACATCAGACCAGAGGAGCTGGAGGACAGGAGGGAGGAGAGAAAGCTGAAGCTAAAGCTTGCCCAGTTAGAGAAGGACCAGGCCCTTGCCAAAATGGAGAAAGAACAGGCTCTAGAGGAGGAGAAAAAGCTGTCCACGGAGGAGAGAAAAATGACCCAGAAGCTCAGCATGGTAGAGCTGGATATCATAGCCCTGAGAGAGGGGTACAACAACATCAATGTGGCAGCATACCTGGAGTATCCCGTGGTGAGACCAGAGTCAGTATACTGAAGGATTTTGTGCCCAGTTGTGCTGTGGAAGATGATGACATAGACAAATTGTTTGCAGCCCTTGAAGCAGCTCTGAGAAAGCACAATGTCCCAGAGGAGTTCTGGAGTTGTAGTATATGGCGGTATATGCCCATAGTGGGCAGGACACACTCCTTACACTAGAGGTAGAGGACTAGACATGCTACACTGCAATGAAGGCCACCCTAGGTAATAGGGTTGGACTGATCCCTGATCAGATTCAGGTTCAGCAAGAAGATCTCTACACACACATGGGTGGATTTCTTGGATTATGCCAGAAAGGCACTGAGGGGCTGGGCAAGGGCCAGCAATGCTGCCAATTATTCAGGGCTGTACAACTTGATTTTAAAGGAGCACATGATTGATAGTTGTTTTTCAGAGATGCACCAACACCTGGTTGATAGCACAATTACTGACCCCACAAAGCCTGCTGAGAAGGCAAATATCTGGGTCAGCACCAGAGTGTCCAAGAAAGCATCTAGGGGGACTACCAAAATGGTGGTGAGGGGGAGATAAAAAGACAGAGTTCTCTAAAGGTCCCCAAACCAACTTACAAAGAAAGAGGTCTGGTTCTCATTCCCAATCTGGCCCCCAAAAGAAAAACAACCTGGATAGAAGTCATCACCCCAAAACTCACAAGTGCTATGTGTGCTTCGAGTATGGACACTACTGTGGTGGTTAGTGTAGTGATGGGGAACAATTTGTCCCAGTTACTGGGGAGAATTTTAGTGGGGTGACCCTTGTGTCTCGAGGTGACAGCAAGATGGTTCCTAACATCCATGTGTCTTCAAATGCTACAAAGTATAGGCAATGAATCACCATCAATGAGCATGGTTTGTGGCTCTGAGGGATACAGGTACCAGGATGACTATGGTAAGGAGTCAACTGGTGTCTTCAGAGCATGTGATTACTAATGCATTGCACAAGGCTGTGATGGCTGACAATAGAGATTATCACTATCCAGTGGCCCTCGTTCCATTTGAGTGGGGGTGGGGGAGTTTCAGGACTTTTGAAGGTTGCTGTGCACCCTGCTGTGCCTATGGACTGTTTGCTTGATAATGACCTTGAGCACACTATCTGGAAAGAAGTGAAGCTTAAGGCTCATGTGGAGATGTTGGAGTTACCTGATTGGACCTGTGCTATAACAAAGTCCATGGCTGATCGGAGGGGAGTCAGATAGGGCTGGAGCCTTGAACAATGGCCCAACCAGCTTCTAAAAAAGGCAAATATTGTGGGAAACCAGCCCCTGAATGTACCCCAAGTGAGATGGATAGGGCACCTGCGGTGGCCACCCCAGAGTCCACTGAGGAGGATATTGATTCCCTTGGTGACCTGCATAAACTTTCTGGATGGCATGTAGAAAGAAGAGCCACTAAGACGTTCTGTAGGGCTCAAAGAGAGTGTCCAACCATGAGGGCAGAAGTCACCAGGCTGACGTCCAAGGAGCAGATGATGTCTCAGGGAGCTATCACATTTACAAGAAGGACAACCTCCTTTGCATTGAGCCTAAGGCTCCTGTTCATGTGACCACAAGGGCCCTCGTGGTCGCCCAATGATACAGGGCCTTCCTACTGGATCTGGTGCACAAGATTCCCCTGGCAGGACATATGGGTCAGGACTAGACCATTGCAAGACATGTTCCCCAGTTCTCTTGGCCCAAGATTAGAACTTCCATAGAATAATTCTGTAGAACGTGTGTTACCTGCCAGGCCAGTGGGAAGACAGGGCAGTGGCTGAAAGTCCCCCTTATCCCTTGCCTTTCATTGGCACACACTTTTTTCAGGTGGGCATCAAAATTGTTAGGCCTATGGATCCCCAGGCTGCATCAGGCAACAGGTTTATCCTGGTTCTGGTGGATCTTGCCACGAGGTACCCAGAGGCAATCCCTTTAAAAACCACCACTGCACTGCAGTGCCAAAGGTCCTGATGGGATTTTTACCTGAGTAGGTTTCCCCAAGGAAGGTGTGTCTGACAGAGGCACAATATTCATGTCTGCATACAGGCACTCAATGCAGCCTGCAACCAGCACACGGAATCTGTCAGCTGTGAGTCTTACTCTGCCAAGTGGTGCCAATCCATTCCTGGGCCCTTGGAAGTAAGTACCTGGGCTGCAACCAAAAGAAATCAACTGTTACAAATGGGGTCTTTGGTTGGCAGTCAGGTTACCCCCTGTCCAAGCAAGGACCTTCACTCTCGGCAGGGTAAAGGAGAATCACCCTCAGTTAACCCCTCTCACCCCCTTGGTAGATTGGCACAAGCAGGCAGGTTTAACTTCAGAGTCTAGGTGTAAAGTATTTGTACCAACACACTCAATAACTCAGTGAAAACACAACAAAATGACACAACACAGGTTTAGGAAAATAGGAAATTTTAGGGGAGACCACACCAAGGATGCCAAGTCTAACATCAATGTATCGATGATATTGCGTCAGTTGGAACTGACGCATTTACTTCACAACACCAATGCATCACCATGGCTCCCTGAGGCATGAACACCACTGACTGCGCAATGTATTGTCCCTGAATTCAGATGTATCTCTGACCTTGTCTGCCTCAGCATCGACAGATCGCTCTAACCCAACAGTTTGACGATGATGCATCGCCTCGACAAACAACACTGCCTGAACTTCAACACATCCTCAACGCTGTACAGCCTGGAACTGATGCATCACCTACATCTCCTCAATCGACAACGACACAGCTCTTCCTCTGCTCTACTTATTAAGGACTTGAGTGGGACCTGTATGAATCTTGTAGCTGGCCTGTCCTCCATCGCAGTCAGTCTGAACTTTGGATTTACCCAGGTCCAGCGCGACCTCAAGTAGCCTTTTAGCGCTATTGACTTCTAAGCACTATTTTTGGTGTCTGCTTCAAAAACCATATTTCGACTTCTACTGATTGGATGTTTGTCATTTATATCTTGTTTTACTCATACAAATATAATCTACTTTTTTAACCCTATGTGGTGTACTTTTTGTGATGTTTCATTGTGTGTGTGTGTGAAGCAATGTGTTCAAGATTATTGCCCAATCATGATCTCAGATTATCTTCAAAAGGGGTAATCTTCCAGTACAAAACCTATGCTATGCATCATACAAGCACACACACACACACACACACACATGCCCACACATACACACAGACACACACACACACATACAATTGCACCTTGGAGCAAAGGATGCATGTGGCACTAAGCTGTTGTTTGTCAGCACAGAGGATAAGAGCAACAGCAGGACATCTGTTTTTAGTAAGTGTGGCTCTCCGCTTCTTTCGTTCCCTTTATCAACGCAGTGCAACAACTTTGTTGCTTACACTGCATTGAATCCAAAAATTGAAAATATGCCCCTTTGCCACTTATTAATAATATGTTTCCATTGAGTTACAATGAAAATCGTGTTTCACTGTTTTCCTTCAGGGCTTTAGTTTTCCTTAATAAATCCTTAAGTAACTGTGTTCCCTACAACTGATTGCTGTAACTTTTGTTCTACTTGTTTGTTTTCGTTACCTTCCATTGGAGCTGTCAAGACATTTATGTCTTGTGTAATTGTGGATTGGCTAGCTGTTGAACACATGCCAATGCATTTTCTCTAAGGAAGACCTGGTTGATTGAGATACGCTACTCAACATGGGCCAGGGCCCCCTCAAAGAAACCAATCTACCTGTGTGGGTCACATTAATGGGAACTGCAACACAGATCACATAACATTTGTGACCTTTATCCCTGATAGCTTAATGCTTTGGATCTCTATAACTGTGACCAGACAGATTACTGCATATTGGAATTAGATGCAAAACTACAGCTAAATCTGAATCAGCCTCAACAAGTAAAAATTTCCATTGGGTCAAAAGGAAGGAACGTGTGGGAACTTACTGAAATACCATATTGGATCTGTAGTAGGCAACGATCAAGGCAGAATCTAAACTGGGATAAACTGCCCTTGGACAAGTATTCTGTTACATTCTCTTCTACGTTAATTGTAGGTATGGCAAAGGTATGGTGTAGAAGTGTGAAATACACCAGAACATGAAGAGTAAGAGCTAGCCTCTTTTCTTTAACTTCCTAGTGTTAGAGTAATCCACCTCTCAAACAACACACATAAAAACCTTGAGTAGTCATTAAGAAAAAGAGGGGGAAGACGGATGACCTACCTCCTTATTCGTGGCTTGCCTATCCTTTGATTTCTGAATCTCCATATTCCTAAATATGGGTAGATCATTGGGCAAAAACTACCTAACAGATTCTGCTCCAAAACTCCCACTGATTTGAATTATCTTCATGCCAAGTATTCTAAATCCATATGCTTCAAGAAACATTGGTGCTGATGGGTATGGTGAGGTTAAGAGTGGCCACCATGCCTTATTCATATCACAGAGGTAGTTTATTTGGCACTACAGAGGCATCAGTCATCACACTTTGCCAGCCACATTGAGAGATCATGAAACACAAAATCTGTGTTCAGTGACCCCAGGTTAGCCAGGCAACGGCCCACTTCTGCCTCAGGATGTGTTTTTGTGACACTAGTACTGAAGCTGAGATGAAACACACACAGAGCCTGCTGCAAAGCCTTAGGTAGACTCAGGGGCATATTAACAAGAAATAAAGCATTGCAGCAGTGATGCGTCAAAAATACTTCTGATGCACAGAAATCCATTACAACACCATAGGTGTGCCATATTTAGACTACGAGGCACCATGACACAAGGACCCAGGGTGCATCAGAAATTCTGAAGCATTTGTGGAAAGATTGCCATAATGATTCAGCCCCAAAAGTGATGCATCACTGAAGTTGGCCTCACAACTGACACCACTTCAGTGATGCATCAAAATGTAGAGGTACTGCATTAGTTATAATTGACACTAGTAGTGTAATGTGTCAAGACTAATGTGAAATACTAGAAATTTGTGGGGAAACACCTTGTATAATTTCACATTGATCCTGGATTTAGTCTGAGCAGTATGGCTGTGTCATATAACAGTGGAAATAGTCTACTTATGTGTATGTGGAGACCTGAGTATGTGTGACATGGTGAGAGGCAGTGTTATGTGAGTGAATAGAAATATATGGTGTAACATAATGTAGAAATTCATGTATTTCCTACGTTATGTGTGTACTTACCTGTTGTCCTTTGGAGTCTGCACCCCTGGACCAGGGGACCCCTCCTTCCATGGAGAAGTGACAATCCTGGCCTGCCACTTGCAAACAATACACGTCACATACACTTTCTGCAGAGGATAATGACATCATAGGTGCCATAGCCCCAGGTTGATCGTGGGGTCCTACAACATGACTGTCACATGTGTAGACCTAATACAATTAGTGGGGAGGTAGCAAATATACATCTTGCAAATGGTCAGAATCCATTTAAAAGGCCACTGCGTGTGTCCCTACACCTGTTTTTAGGAACAATAGGAATTCTGACACATTGCAGGTTTTTCGACACACATCTGACAGATGCATCAAAGGTTGAAAATCGAGTAAATATCACTGCATCACATGTAAGTGACTTTTTCCAGTAGAACACCCACTCTGCATACATTGATTTCTCTGTGACGCAGCTAGATTCTGTGCAGGTTTTTTTTTATACAACCCCCCAAAAAATGATGCATTTGGCCAAATGTGTTATGTTGCAAAAATGGAGCTAAACAGAGCGCCGCCGCTGCATCACAAAAATGATGCAACGACGGCACAAGGCCCTTGTAAATATCTCCCTCAGATGTGACTACAAGGCATCTGCCTCTGTTAAGTTCTAGAGGCTGTTTTGTGCATGCTCAATATAAATGCTGAGACACTGATGTCGGAGAAAATTAAAATTGAACTGTAATGTCCTACTCTGAACCCTGAATCACCAGAGTTGAGCTTAACTCCTCTACTTCCAAAATCTAGCCCTGTACTATCCAGAAACGCAAATGAGGGCTGTAATGCCTGGAAAGCTTTAATGGAATTGTTGGTAATTCAATATACACATAAAACAATCTGTACCATATTCATCATACAGAAAAGGCGAAAGATTGCCTTTTGACAAAATGCTCAAGTACTCGTTATGGGCAATGTAAATGTTTTAAAAGAAAAATAAGGTATGTACAAACGCAAGGCAGATTTGGCAGTGTTAGGAGAAGAATAGAGGTTTAGATTATTTCATCTGTGATAATCTAAATCTAGATTCTTGAATATTTGTATTAAAATTAAATGAACAAATGAAAAATAAACAAAGTATATATGGTTAAGTATTTTTTTTTACTTATAAAAAAATGCTAATAGTAATTCTTTGCAAATCAGGATTGCAGAGTGTATTTAGATAACAAATATTTTCAGGTCAGATGCCACGTTTCCAACGCTGGGCACGAAATCACTCAGTAATTAGCAAGATCTTTGGTCCCATTTAGCTTGGACACTACAACATATTTCACGCTGGGCTACTGAACTCAGAGATGCAGAATCCCCAAAGGATCCTGAATAAAGAAGCAGGAACGTGTTTTATCTTTAAAAAGCTTTAACTAATGGGACCTAGCCCAGAAATAACTTAACTGGCTCATGATACACCAAATGATTCATTTCAGTGTCGAGAACACCAAGCACATGGCTTTCTAGGAGAGAGGCGCACTCTATCGGCAAAATCTGGCATACTGATATATACCTAAGTGAGACCTGACATCGAAGAATGCTGCTCAGCTGTGTATTACCCTCCAAAATTAACATAACATAAAGAAATTACACATAAAAGTTTGGGTTTCCACCTTGCAACACACTATTCCCAACCTTAAGCTACAGACCGAGTGTTGGACTTGTAAGACCCTAGTAGAGTGCACTATATGTGCCTAGGGCCTGTAGATTAAATGCTACTAGTGGGCCTGCAGCACTGGTTGTGCCACCCACTTAAGTAGCCCTTTTACCTTGTCTCAGGCCTGCCATTACAAGGCCTGTGTGTGCAGTTTCACTGCCACTTCGACTTGGCATTTAAAAGTACCTGCCAAGTCTAAAACTCCCCTTTTCCTACATATAAGTCACCCCTAAGGTGTGCCCTTGGTAACCCCTAGAGCAGGGTGCTGTGTGGGTAAAAGGCAGGACATTTACCTGTGTAGTTTATATGTCCTGATAGTGTAAAACTCCGAAATTAATTTTTACACTACTGTGAGGCCTGCTCCCTTTATAGGCTAACATTGGGGCTGCCCTCATACATTGTTGAAGTGGTAGCTGCTAATCTGAAAGGAGTAGGAAGGTCATATTTAGTATGGCCAGAATAGTAATACAAAATCCTGCTGACTGGTGAAGTTGTATTTAATATTACTATTTTAGAAATGCCACTTTTAGAAAGTGAGCATTTCTCTGCACTTAAATCTTTCTGTACATTACAATCCACGTCTGGCGAGGTTTAGTTGACAGCTCCTTGGGCATTCACTCAGACACACCCCAAACACAGGGTACTCAGCCTCACTTGCATACATCTGCATTTTGAATGGGTCTTCCTGGGCTGGGAGGGTGGAGGGGCTGCACTCACACAAAGGACTGCCACAACCCCTACTGGGACCCTGGCAGACAGGATTGAACTGAAAGGGGACCTGGTGCACTTCTAGGCCCCTCTTTGAAGTCTCCCCCACTTCAAAGGCACATTTTAGTATAAAACAGGGCCTCTGCCCTACCACCTCAGACACTCGCTGGAGAAGAAACCTGAACCAGAACCTGCATCCTGCCAAGAAGAACTGCCTGGCTGCTCAAAGGACTCACCTGACTGCTTTCTACAAAGGACTGCTGCCTTGCTGTTGGCCTGCTGCCTTGCTGAACTCTTGCCTTGCTGCAGAAGTGCTCTCCAAGGGCTTGGATAGAGCTTGCCTCCTGTTCCCTGAAGTCTCAGGACCAAAAAGACTTCCATCTTTCAACTTGACTCCTTGTGCGCCGAAAAATTTGACGCACAGCTTGCTCCGGAGTGAAAAATTCACCGCACGCCGATCTGGAAAGACGCCGCTCGACCCAGGAGGGAAAAGATCGACGCAATGCCTGCAGTGCAACCGGAACTTCGATGCACGGCCCGTCTGGACAACGCCGCCGGACTTCCAGAGAGGAAACCGACGCAACGCCTGCAGTGAGGGAGAAAATTCCACGCACAGCCCACCGGAACGACGCGCAGCCGGATAATAAGCCCAGGATTCCACGCACAGACCCCGGGACATCTGGTAATCCAGCAACCCACAGAGGAGACTGTCCGCGCCCCGGAAATCGACGCAATGTCTTCCCCGCATGGAAAATAACGACGCAAGTCCGTGTGTGAAGGGGCAAAACCGATGCACACACCATTCATATACGCATCTCCTCCTCTGCGGCCCTCTGCGGAGAGTTTCCACTCCAACCCAGGTACTTTGTGCTTGAAAGATACTTTGTTTGCTTTTTAAAGACTTAAGACACTTTATATCACTTTTCAGTGATATCTCTACAATTTCTTATTGCATCTTTTATCATTCTTGACCTGCAAATATCCAGATAAATATTATATATTTTTCTAAACACTGTGTGGTGTATTTTTGTGGTGCTATATTGTGTTATTGTATGACTTATTGCACAAATACTTTACACATTGCCTTCTAAGTTAAGCCTGACTGCTCAGTGCCAAGCTACCAGAGGGTGGGCACAGGATAATTTGGATTGTGTGTGACTTACCCTGACTAGAGTGAGGGTCCTTGCTTGGACAGGGAGTAACCTGACTGCCAACCAAAGACCCCATTTCTAACACCGAGCAACCTCAAATTTAGGAAACACCCAACAGCTAATTTGGTCCAGGGATGTAACAAAGGACCCCACAGCCCCTCGATGCAATAGCCCCCAAGCTACAGGTTGCCCACTCAGTACAGCACCAGGCCTGTGTGAGCCCGGATGGGGGCTCCCTCCATGTTCTGTGCAGGTGGCCCCTTCAAATTTCGATATGCCACTGCTGCAGTCCCTGTGGCGCAGTGGACCCTGGAGCTTCAGGGGGCCCCCTCGCCCCAGTAATCTGGCCTGAGAGCCCCTGAGTGTGTCCAGAAAGCCCCCCCCTCAAGTTTTGCTGCGCTACTGATTTCTTCATGAATCATTTTATGAGAAATTTAGGATGATCAGTATCGTTACAGAAACACTGTGGGTCAGATTTGCAAGGAACTGGCACAGCGATCTGCACCAAAATTGGCAGCGCCACACTGCAACACGCTGTATTTACAAAAATGCTGTGCACCCCTGTGTTTCCCCTAGTGCTGGCACTAAATTTAGCTGCCAGAGCCAATGCAGGCATCTTTGCACCATAGTGCAAGGGTGTCTGCGTTGAAGGGAATGATTGTTTATGTGCAGGAAGGTGTCTCTTCCTGCACATACACAATCTACAAGGGCGATTTGGTACTTCTATGTGTGGTGCAGAATGTAGGACACATAGAAGTACCAAATAGTCATTATTGAATGATTACTTATGAGCAGGAAGGGGCACCATCCTGCACATAAACAATCATTCAAGGAGTTGTGCTCTTTCTATGTGTGCTGCAGAATGCAGCACAGATGGAAAAAGGGAAAATGAGGAGGAACAAAAAAAGTATTTCTCTTCGTTGTGACATGCTAACGCCACCCCTGGCATGCTGTTAGTTTTTGGCACTGCCGCAGATTTACGATTCTTTGTAAATCTGGGGCAGCATCAAAAGCAATAGGTGTTGTGGTGAAGCACCCACAACAAAACCAATCGATTGCACGCCCCTCTGCCAGAGAAAACTGCATCAGAGGGACCCATATTTACAAGGTGGTGTTAAGCCACAAAAAGTTTCTTAGTGCCGCCTTGTAAATATGGCTCAGTGCACAGCCCCACTGAAGCGTCACAAAAAGAGATGCCCTGGTGGGGCTAGGAGCTTGTGAATATGTCCCTATATACTTTGTCACAGGTTCCAGTCCCCTGCAAGCAATAAGGTCCAATCCAAGAGTCTCTGCCATCACTGACAATATTAGTGAGAGAAGTTGCCCCCGCCACTTGCTGATTTTTTCCATCTTTTCTATTAGAAGTCATACACACCATTGTCTACACACATATATTCAACAGCATTTTTGCAATTTGAAATAAATTACAAAATTACCAAAGCTATTGCTGTTTTTTTCTCAAAATACAAATATCATATGACAATATAATGAAAATGACTGTCAGTGATGGTAAAACCAGCCAAGCCATTTGTGACAAATGTATATCCAGATTACATTATAATATAGTAAACAATGTATAAAAAGGATTACAATGTCTTTATAACAGTACAATCATAAACTGTAGATTGTAAGAAAGTGGGCTATTTGTTGAGAGGGGTGGGAGCCCCATTTAGGCAATCACCACAATCCTTGTACATTTTGTTAAATAAAATGATATGAGAATAAAAACATGTAGTACGTAACACTAGAGAAATGTAATTTTAAAGTTTGAAGTAAAAATAGCGGCAAGAAGAAGAAATCATCAATAGTGGGTATCTGGTCTCACTGGACCAGAAGAATCAGGCCAAACACAGTGGTGTGCAGGTCGGGTACAGGACTGAGCTCAGCCTACTGGGAGTTGGTGTCAATGGTGCGAGTTCTGTGAAGTGCTGTTTTAGAAGGCTTCTTGTAACTATGCTTTGGTACAGATGATGCTTTCATCTGTGCGGCAAGGGTTTGCTGGACTTTGAGTCTCTCGTGTCAGTTTCGATGAAGCTTTCAGCTATGGGGTGAATGTTGTTGATTCTGATGAAGCACTCAGCTATGCAGCAAGGCCTTGCAGGGCTTCGTGCCACTTGGCGTTGGTTCCAATGAAGCTTGCAGCTGAGCAGCGAGGCTTTGTTGGGTTCTGAGTTGCTTCACGCTGGATTTGATGGAACCTTCAGTAAGACAAAAAGGAGTACTCTCGGATGCTGGTCAAGGATCCAGGAATTGAGGGGCACCTCTTGGAGATCAGGACTCATGCCAGAAGAAGCCAGCAACATGGCTCAGGACAGTTCAGTTGTAGGACCGGTTGCAGCAGGTCAGCTAGGGTGTTGTAGGGAGGACTCTGAAGCTTGTTGTACTCCTGTCGCTCATACAGGAGGTCAGCTAACCGAACAGTGTATTCACACTAAGTAGCCTGGGATGAAGGCACAGAAAAATAAAATTTTCCTACTCAGGCAGCAAGGCAGTCCTTCGAGCTGCAGGTCAGACCTTTGACAGCAGGGTAGTCCTTTGTCTGTAACTACCAAAGCTCCAAGGAGTGTTCTGATGAGTGGCTTTGGAGGTTCAATATTAATATCTCATGGCAGCCTTTATTTTGGGGACTCCCTGTCCTGCCCCAAATTCTGCTTCTTGGAAGTTCTTCCCCTTCCCCTGTCAAGGATCCAAACTGTCTGGAGGTGACAAAAGGCAGGCCAGGCCTGGTGTCATTTCCTTTGTGGGTGCAGTGGAGGTGGATGATGCTATTCTGCACTCATCTTGCCAGCGTGGCCAGCCCTGTCCACACCTAAGCCCTCTTTGTGTTACTGTCTGGAGACAACCCAAACTCCAACAGCAAAGTTCTTCACAGCCATGTGACCCAAGACCATGATAGAAGGCACATATTGTTGGGGTAAGGAAACCGCTAACTTTCTAAAAGATGCTTTTTCACAATTGTAACATGAAATCTGACTCCACTATCAAAGAAGATTTTAAATTAAAAAGAATTTGAGTGTAAACTACGTATCACTGTCTGCTTCCAATCTACAGTTACCACTTATTATTTGTAAAAATGTAACCCAGTGTTAGTCAATGAGAGATAGGCATGTAAATCTTTAAGGAAAGTGGCGCACTGCAGCACAGCAACTCACCTTGCTGCAATGCATCACTGGGAAAGGACAGGAAAGTGCTATATTTGAGGCATACAGTGCATTCCTGTCCTTTCCTCCTATGCTGGTGTACAATGGACTGCCTAACGCCAATGCAGGCACCTGTGCACCATGGTCCAAGGGGGCCTCCATTGCAGACAGGATATTTTTTATCTGCAGGAAAGTGCACCTTCCTGCACACAAACAATCCTTAGAGAAATATTTCTCTGTATATGTGTGCTGCAGGATGCAGCACACATAGAAAGAGGAAATAACAAGGAGAAATCATGATATTTCTCCTTGTTTCACCTGTCTTGGGGTTGGGTATCTTTTTGGTGCTTTCCAAGGTTGGGAAATCTGAAAATGGGTAAAAAACCATGGGAGTTGCATGGGAGCACCCTTGCAATGCCCCTGGAACGCCTCCCTTACATAGAGGAATGCAACACAGTATTTTGTGCTGTGTTGCATTACTCCATATATTTGGAACCACAAAAAGTGGCTTTGTGTGGCTTCAAAAATATGGCTCAGAAGTTTGTATCATGCTTGTACCTTGATGAATGGTGCAAGCATAGCACAAACATCTTGTAAATATTACCCTAATTATCTGTGCCCTAATTTTAAATACAGTGCACCCTGTCCTATGAACCTTTAGGGCCTACTTTGAGAGTGACTTATAAGTTGTTTTTTTTTTTTTAAAGATTTCGAACTGACAAAATGATTATTGTGCACTGTCAAAATGCCAGTTTAAAATAGCACACACATATTGCAGTGGCAGATCTAAGACATGTTTTACAGTGCTACCTTCGAGAGTTGCACAATGAGTGTTGCTGCCCATGAGCAGCATTTAATTTACAGACCCTGGGTACATGTATTATCATTTACTATGGATTTATAGGTACATTGAAAGTACCAATAAATAGATGCCAATTGTACAAGGTTTTAGGGAGAGAGCACACACACTTTACCACCGCTTAGTAGTAAAAAAGTGCAATGAGTTATAATGCTACAAACAACAAGTTCATCAGGAGAAGGCAAAAATCTTGTGGTGACCCTTGGAAAATGTCCAGGTTCAACAAAGATCAAAAGCAATATAAACAAAGATATGGACATTCGTAAATTCATAGATTGCAGATCACAAGCAAACACATGAAATTAACATCACAGGCTTTCTACTTATAGGTCTACACTATTTTGTGTAAAATACTGGGGAATTTAATTCATGCCTCAGTGTTTGGGTTTAATTTTTGGTATTCACTTACTCATGGACGATATACTCTCGATTTTGATTTAAATTATCTTTAAGGTAACTGGTTACAATCTTCCTCGGATCAGTTTCTTATGAATATATTAAGAAAGTAAGGTCCGATTTATTTCAAACTCATTTACTCAAACCAATTATGCACAAAGTAGATGAGATGCTTTATACCATGGGAAAGGGCGGTAATTTGATTACGTGGTGTGTGGAGCCTTTTTACAGTATTAGGCTCAATCCAGAGCTTCTCTTCAACGTATTTATGAGTCAGACATGGTTAGACCACGTCATTGTATGCAATGTTGGAATATCCCTACAGGGTGTCACATGCCACGCTCTTTCAATACCTTTAATCAGGCTTGTCTCACACCTAATGGTATTAATAAAATATACCCAGGAGCACACTCAGAATACCCTAGCCGTACATGCCCTGATGCTGATTTCCTGCATGTGCTCTCGTCCTGCCATTCTCTCTCTTCATACTGGCCTGGTGTTACTGAGTTAACTAACGTGATGGGTTGCACGCAGATGAATTCCTCTAAAATGGTCCTGCTGGGCTTCTTTCAGTGTGCCAACAATGAGAAAGCATCCATCAAGTTTATATATCGGGTTTTACTTCTAGCCAAGTGCAATATTGGCTATCCATTGAGAGAACTCATTTCTGCTATCTAATGAGACATGGTGTAAGGTCTTGTTTCCTTGATTCCCATCTGAGAGTACTCTGTTTCATAGGGAGGAGTGCTCTAGACTGAGAACATATTTTGTAGTACAAACCTTTGGTAGAGTAATTCAAAAACTGTTCCAAGGACAACAGTCCTCCTCCATAAATTCCCCCTGACATATTTTTTCTATAATTTGTATTTGCTATAAATTCTGTTTTGCATACTGCTATGACTGATGGGTCCCTTTGTTTCATTCGAGCAACTACATAATCCTTCATTTTAAATTTGTAGAACATTCGGGGTTGGTATGCAGGACTACAGGCTTTTAGGAGCGGGGTTGGATTTATTGTGCTACTTATGGTACGTTTCTGTATTGCTGTTTTATACAATACATATTTAGACATAGAAGAAAGCAAGAAGAGGGAAGAAAATAAGGTAAAGCAGACAAATGGTGCTCCTGATTCTTTTATTTGCCGATCTAAGATGCTGGTGCTCCTGATTCTTTTATTTGCCGATCTAAGATGTGGATGATACTTGCAATGTCATTCTGTCATATGAAAACCGTCTACCACTAGAATACAAGCACCTATACAATATATTTAACAAAGTGTGTTTCCTGTGAAGGAATAATAATGTTGCCTTTTTAAAACCCCTTTTCCTCAGTGAAGTGTGCACTCACAGATTTGCCATAAGGACAATGGAAGAATGAAGACTCAAACCACCTTGGGTTCATTCAGTTATGCCATGATCTGATTTAATAAGAGACGCCAAATCAAACAGTGTAACTTAGAGAACCCCCTTCACCACTTTCTCACTACATGCCTTAGAGCAGTGTTCCCCAACCCCCGGGCCGCGGACTGGTGCCGGTCCGTGGATCAATCGGCACCGGGCCGCCCGAGGAACTTCAACTTAATTTCACTGTGGCGGGCGGCTGAGGCGCAGAGCATTGCGCCCTCCCAAGCGGGCCACGGAAAAATTATCCAACATTTACCGGTCCGCGGCGATAAAAAGGTTGGACAACACTGCCTTAGAGGAGAGACCAGTTTAGAAAAGGTTGAGATTTTATTTTACAAGACGTTTAAAAAGACAAAAGGGTCTGGAAGCTTTCATGCTAAGCCAAGGCCATTATCCTTCGTGGCTAAACATAACTTGTCCTTGGGAATGAAGTGCCCAGAATTAACAGTCAACACAAAGGTTGCAGCAAGGGGTTGTGATCCCAGTAATTTTTACTCAAAACTTTCCCAACTAGGGGGTGACTAAACATACTTTTAGATAAAAAAATATAATCTATCATTGAGCGGCAACCCAGTCCAAAGAAAGTTGGAATAGGGTTGGCATCAGATGTCAGTTTCTAGGGTGTTGATAAAGAAGAGCTAGATGATAAGGCTACAGAGTTGAGGACACTGCGCATCGGTTTCAGTGGCTGGAATATCGAAATCTGCCTTCACAACATCATTAATAAATGTTGCGGTATTCCCAGGTATTTCCGCATTGAAATTGCCACAGATAATCACATTAGGCTGGTAGCCCTTTGATTTCGAGCCGGCCATGCAAACAACATTAACCAAATCCACATAATTACGATTTGAAGCATGAGAAAAATCGGTGTCATAAAAATTAACTAAGCAGAAGCCAAAATTTCTCCAACTATATTTATTTATTATATAGACAAAAAAGTAAAAATATATGGCTGATAAAACAACCTTAATAGCAACCTCTTTAGGGTACTATCTGGAATGGGGTTACCATGGCTTGCAGTGACTTTTGTGATTAATGCCATAACAAAATCTGCATCCTCCATACTCACTGCAAGTTTACAATATAGTGTGGTAGTTGACTTGCCGGTCTTATTTCAGGCATGTTTCAGTGTTTCCCTTGAACAAACACACTTCTGAGGTTTATCTACAGAAGTTCACATACGCTACATTGTTTTGTTGCAAGTCAGCTCCTGGGTGTTTCATCATCATGCTTTGTGGAGACACTGGGGCCTTCTCACTTCAGTCGCTGTATTTTCTAGTCTTTATTCTCTTCCCGTATCTCTATATGCATCCTAAAGCTTATTCATCAATCCTAGTGAATAAGCCTATCACAGACACAGAAATATCATAAATACTAGCTGCTACTACCTTGCACATTTTTCCCTGTGGGCTTTGTTACATATAGTTTCAGTGATTATGAAGCTAGTGGCAAGTTCCCTACATTACACTCTAATAGCTATACTTACTATCTGGAGTTTTTTTCAGTCATTTTTCTTTCCTATCCCCTCAGCAGAATGGAAGGGGAGCTTGAATGGTAAAGGATGTGATAAGTCATCACCCTCATCATAATGCAGCACACGCTACTCACAGAGATCTCTAGATGGTCAGGACTTGTTGGATGAAGTACTATTTAGTGTCTAGTGAATGGGCATCTAAACCAGAACTTAATTATAAGATCCAACAACACGCAGTAACTGGTGCAAGACAACAGAAGACAGTCAGGGCTCTATCATCTATCTGTACTGATTGGTAGCTGGAGGAATACGACTCATCAGTGCTAAACGTAGCTCCTACTTCAGTGTTGGGTATTAGGCCACAGAAACCACATAGTGGGCTTCATCAGTAGTTTTGATTGCTTTATTCTTCTACTCCCCTCAAAGACTAATTCAAAAAGAGCATCTTGGAGCTATCTCCAGAAATGTACCTTCAAGCATGGTTGTCTTTTTCACTTTTGAAGAATTCACAAAACCCTCCCAGGTTAGGCCATGTAGCTGCAGTATTAGTAGCTTATGAAGTATAATCAGAAGACAGAGTTTTTACTTTCGTTTTCAATAGCCACTGGTACTTGTACAATACACAAAAATACACAGGGCACAACCGCACATCGGCAAATTCAAACTTCTTTGTGCAACTCTCTATTTCCACAAGAAGGCAAACTCTTTTTCCTGAGGTAATTCTCCTTCTCCTACACGCACAAATGCTACTTCGGGAGTGGTTCTCCATTCCTCTTATCCTTTAAAGGGATTTACTCTGGCACCTGCAAGATAAGCTTTTGTGAAATCTTATGGTCTTAAATCCTACGTTTATACTCATTATTCAGTTTAAAGAGTAGATGGGAACGAATGTTTCTAATATTGATTATCGAAGTTTATCGAAGTGTAATTCAGCAGGCAGAACCACACGTGCCTTGTTGTTTCTGATGCTGGCAATTTTACAAGCTTGAAAACGAAATCTTTACAGGGAGATCGTTGTTGTGCATGTTTTAATTTCCCTCTGCCAAGTCAGTCTTGCATTATGCTGATTATCTACTGATGTTATTTTAATTAATGGTGGTTACCCATTGTATCCTCTTGAGTAAAATAGCTAATTAAGTACTGCATGTTTCAAACTATCTGTTCCGTTACTGACCTTTTATTCATATTACTGTACACAAATATATATGGACCGAATCAAAACCATTTTTGATTTTGCAATTACATGTCTTTGGTGGTAAGGGAGAGCATGATCCAAACACCATTTACCACCCCATTAAAAAAGTGTGGAAGTGGTAATGTGTTGCACTAATACAATAATATTTTTGCATATTTGTTGTACTACATTTTATTGCGGTGAAGACGTGAATTGCATTATTTTTTTTATTTTTTTTCATGCTGCATTTGTTGTTTCATTGTGGTACTGGTGTGTCACGTTCTGCTGATGGTTTTGTTGTTCTGTGTCCAATTAAGATTTTCAGGTGTTGCTATTTTGATTTGTATTGTGAACGTTGTGCTGTGTTCTTTTGTTTGATTGATGTAAAAAAATATAGCTACATTCCCAGTATAAAATTAAATGAATTCCTTTAAAGTTCTAGTGACAAACAAGCATTTACATCTGTTTAAGGAGAACTTAAGCGACTTAAGTAAAAACTGGGGCATGCCTTAAAAAGCACTTTTATTTCTCACTTTATGTGATACCGACATGATCCTTTTCTCCTCTAGTTTGAGTAAAGAAGATAAGTCTATTCATCATGCTACCATAAAAGGGACCTTTAGGAAATGCAGTTCTTACTGAATGATTTATCTGAAACTGATTTACTGGTGCAGCACCACCGGGGAACCTTTCCAATCACCCCTTGGAGTCCTCAAAAACTTTGATTGGTAGGACACATTTACCAAAGGAGCACTGTTTATGTTTCTCTTTATTCCCGCTCGCAATTGCATATTTGGGATTAATGTGTGTAGTAGATATGATGATTCTTGTCATCATCACTTATTGCCAAGGTTGTTTTTTAAACTAAAACGTTATATTTGTAGGTGAGCTCATAATGCGACATTTTTCTTTTAATCCGTGAAATGTTCACTCATAAAGCCAGTGTAATTTCAATCTACCTTTGCAATGGTTTATCAAACACAATCATGTTTATTGCGATGGAAAAGCTGTCAGGAATGGATTAACTACAAAGATTCCAAAACTGTTTCATGCTCGCTTTGTAGCACGGACTTTCAGCATATATTTACTTGTGTTTTAATTAGAATTTGTTAAATTTGCAAGTCTTATAACACCGAGGACGAGGCTATTGAAGAGTGCCTTTAAAAGGTAAATGTTTGAAGGATTAGATATATGCTAGTAGATACTTTCTGTTAAATAGTCCCCTTTTTTAGGGCAAGACGTTTTAAAGCATATTTTGTGGATTTAATTGATATTGTGTCATACTTTTACAGTTGCGGCTGCCACTCAATGGGGCAGGTTGGCATTGGGGGGTTGAGGGTATGGGGGGAAAATACAACAAAAAGCATACCTTCCGCGGAGACGCGCTTGTCTCCCCTCTGTCCTCCTCCTCTCTCACGCAGGCTCCCAGCCAATCACGATGCTGCTGTCACTTGCATGACAGCAGCATTGTGATTTGTCCAAGAGTCCTGCTTCGCCGCTCAGTCTGGGAGTGGGAGCCTGGGCATGTTCGCCACTCTGCTGGGCAACATAGCCGGGTAGAGAATATGCAAAGTGCGCATGTCTTTTTGGCCAGCCCAACACGGCTGGCCAAACAGATATGTGCACTATGTGCAGCAAAAAGACCTCCACCGGCCCCCTCCCTTCAGCCCAGTCCCGCCTCTTACTCCCAGGAAAAATAAATGATAATAACATTGCGTTATTATCATTTTATTTTTCCTTTCCCACAATCCATTGAGACGATGCTCCTCCGCCTTAGCAGAAGAGCTGCTCCTGTACTTTTATTTCTACCAACTATTTACTTCATCATCATCATCATCATTTACTTTATTTTGGTAAGAAAAACACACCATAAAAGTGCAATACATAACAATGTGTAAAGAAAAATTATAAAAAATGCACAATAAAAATGTATAAAAGATTCTTAAAAAGAAAATTAAAACCATAAAAAGATAGACATAAGAGATTTCTTACACCAGCAACACCTCTGGACCCAACAAATATCAGCTAATATCATGCACCAAGGTAAATGTACATAAAAGAAATCTGAATCTAAAAGACAGCCACCCAAACTTATTCTCTTAAAATGCTAATCTAAAACACCACAGATGGTTCCTAAAATGTTTCCATAAAATAGAATATATAAGCAAATAAATCCAGTTTAGGGAATTCTCTCAGCAGATGAGCAAATCTCAAAGACCATTTATATCCAATAATAATATAAAAGCTGCACCTCAGGTTACACAAGATACCAATTGATGTCACGCACCAAGATACAATAAATATGCATGGAAAGATCTAAATCTAAAAGGCAGCTACCCAGTCATGTTCTTTAAAGTCGCTAATCTGAAACGCCAAATTGATTCAAAGAATTTTGCCACCGGATAAACTATATGAACCGCTGGATCAGATTTAAAAATCCTCTCGGCATGTAAACAGCTCCTAAGGCCCAATTGTTTGCATAGAGGATTAATCCAAGAGGCCCTCTGTTTGTCATATGCACGACATTGAAAAAGGACATGTAAGACAGACTCTTAGTTTTTACATCCCTACGGGCATGACTTGGACTTGTTAATAGAATTAGGCCATTTGTAAGTTAAAGAACACAGAGGGAGAGACCATATTCTGAATCTGATAAAAAGGGCACACGCGGATAGGGAAAGTGCTGCATCCAAGGGCTCAAACTCATAGTGGCATTTGGACTGCAAATAGGTATCAGTCATGGACAATGGCGCAACCTCAGCCAGTTGAGCAGTTTGGACTTTGAGCCAAAAAGCGTCCTTCAATGACTGCACAGCATTTTTAGGAATGGAAAGGGGATCCTTCCAATAGGACCCCAAACCAAGGAGCATTAGAGACCGTTCGACATACACACACCAATTGATTTTAATCTTGGGGTTGTGGCCCACCAGATTGAGGAGCCCACATCTAAATGGAATGAGGGCATCTGAAGACCGTAGCCAAATCCAAAACAGGAGAACCCTTAAGGCAGCAATGTGATTAATTGGTAAGAGATTTAGATCCATTCGGATGGGCAAGGATGGAGTGCTAGAAGGAACTTTTAGCAACATCTTCAAAAAAACGTTTTCCACCCTAGCCAGATTCCCCAAGTTGCAATGGCCCCAAAGCTCCGCACCATACAAAGCCCCCCTGGCTTGAGATTTATATATTTCAAGAGCAGGAGTCATGGCAAAACTAGGGGATCTGGTCGCAAATCGCACAATGCCACCCGCCCTTTGTTTCAGGCACATTAATGATTTCTGGCGATGGGCATGCCAGAAGTGTAAGTCTTCTAATTTTATACCTAGGTAATCGAAAGTGCCTACTCTTTCCAGGGAAACGCCTTCTAACTATTTACTTGATAAGCGAATAACATGATGTGTTTATTCATGCATACATTTAGGAAAATTCCACTATAATGCACTGAATAATTATGGAGCATTTTTTGTGATGCAAACAATCCTATTTAGATTATTTAAAAAATAGATAATAAAAACAATACATTTGAGCAAAATCTATGCATTGCTCTCATCTGTTAACAGCCTGCTATCTAGATCTTTTTGTTACATGTGTGGATGTGTACCTTTTTAAATATATCTCTTAGTACATTCACTAGTAACCTAACCTAGCTTAACCGTAGAAACGCAAGAATATTATGTACAAGCAAAAATATTTCCAAAAGGTGTGACCACAAACAAACTGGCTGCAACATTCAAAGCCGTAGTGGGAGTGATATGGCTTTGGAGTGGCCAGTTGCTACTGAGAAACATGCAGTGCATCTGTTTAGTAGAGGAATCCAAAATATTAATCTCTATTTTCCCAGAATTCATGACCTGATGTAATTTTTTTGCAAACTGTAAATAATTGTAAGCACACGTTGACCTGAGACAGCACATGTCAGAGTGTGGTGTTTTGTTGGAGCGTACCTTTAAAACCATATTCATACATATTAAAGTGAGCGTCTTGATTTCAATAAGAAAAGCTGCTACTCCCCAGTGTGTCTGAATGGCACAGTACCCGAATAATATAGGGTAAGTGACTTCACAAACTTGTCATGATTCATAAGTTTGTTTTTACACATACATTCACGTGTGCTGTGCATTCATGTATGTATCATGATGGATGCATACATGTGCAATGCAGGACACAAGACCAGATAGGTTTACACAATAAAGCATAGATACATAGGCCTATATTTACAAAAAGTGGTGCTTCATTACATGAAGTGTCACTTTTCTTGCGCCCCATTGCGCTCCCATAACACACCCATGTGTCTGCCATTTTAATGATATGGCACACCATGGCGCACATTAGGATCAATAGCATCCTAATTTCTGATGCTATTGTGATACTTTGCATGATTAGCGCCAGAAATGTGACCGCTAATCCTGCAAAGTACATAGAGGTGTATTATAAACAATGGTGTGCCTCAATTTAACACCTGCACTGAGCAGGCATTAAAAATGATGAGAACAATTGTCCAGCGCAATCTCATAGATTCCACTGCATCATTTTTCTGGGCCTCCTAACAGAGGAATGTTCGCCCTCGCCTACATTATGCCTGGTGCAGGCATAATGTGGCTCAAGGATATATCACGTGCACCACTTTGTAAATTTGCCGCTGCATTTTTGTCAACCTAATGCCATATTAGCATACAAAATAATTACGCTAATGTGGCACTAGGTGGCTATAGGCCTTTCTTACATTTGGGGCATAATGTATGCTGTTCATAAATTCTATGGATACTGTTGTACCATCAGCTTACCACTTTTTTAGGTGAAGGCGGTGGACTGACAGGTAAGACTTTTTCTTACCAGCATGCACTTGGAAGGTGCATGAGTGACTGACTGTAGGGGTAACTGGACTGCCCTGACAAAGGCCCTTTACCTTCTTATGAGGGATTCCATTTGAGATCAAAACATGCTGCTGATTACATTCTGATGTGATGTTCAAGACATAAACTCCTTGTAGCATCCATATGTTTTAATCCAACCAAATGTATCCACACATAAATGAAGTCCTTGGATTTACACATATGTTATTTTATGATTACCTGGACCCCACGTTAATTTTCAGATCTCGCTCCACAATGACATTAAGATCATCATGTTAGTATCAACTTTATCACCATGGATCAGACTGGCCAATGATGAAGCATGCACAAACGAGTGGGTGAGTCCTTTCTGACCAATATCTGTTTGCTTTATTGTGGCCTCTATCCTGTACCCTAATGTTGTTCCTTTGCTCTGAGAAAAATGGGGAAAGACCCCTGCCAACCCAGTTGTGTGATATAGGTTACTTTTAGAGGATGTATGGCAGGTGTACCTCTAGCTCCTTCCTGGTGTGATTCCCATGTCAATCATTGCCAGCTGTTCGCTGATCGATGAAACAGACTAACAGACTCCATAATAAGTAAACATAGTATGGAATTATGGAGATTATTTGGACCACGGTTGGCTGTTTTCTGTTCAGTCAGTTCAGCAGAGGAATGTACGCTGCTGTCCTGGTGGACATACAGACTCCCATGTTTAGAAATCTTTACCGACTGCAGAGGAGCCGCCACTACAGCAGCTTCTCTGAAGGCACTGAAAGATTGCTGAGTGGCTACCATGTTTCATGCCGTTGCTCAGCAAACTTTTTTGTTTTAACAAAACAAACTTGTGAATCAGGAGTTTGTCTTGGTATAACAAAAAATGTATGACTCTGATATCATGGGAGTTTTCTCCCATGACGAGTGGGTAATTAAATTTAATATTTTTTCCAAGCGTGCAGGCATTTCAGGGGCATCCCAAACACAAAATTGTACTCCAGAACATAGGACAGGTGGTCTTAGGTGCTTATACTGCTTGCCTCAAGTCTGTCAGGCTGTTAGTGTAATCTTTCCACCGGTAGAGCAGGCAGGGGCATAAATGGTAGAAATAAAATGGTATGCTGTCTCTAAATAGCAATGACAAACGGTCAGTTGGGGGAAAGAGGCTTGTCTACCTTTGTGATCGAGTACCCTGTGTGCTAAACGCTTAATGTGGCCACATGTTTTGAAAATATCTTTAAATGGCTATCTCTGTGTAGCCAATGGCTATGCTCTGCGAGACATTTGGTTTACTTATGGGGGCTTAGAGCCCACCAATCCTTACTTCTGGTTGGCTTAATTGTCACTCTCATTTTCTTGCTTCTACTTTCAGTGCATGCTGGCTTCATTTCCTCTTGGTATGTTTGTCCCTCCTCTGGTCCTCTGGAATATAGCCCATGTACTTCTTCCGTGTATAGTGCAGTATCCTTCCACTGCTTGCATGTTTTTCAGTGTCCATTTTTTCTTTCTTACTTCCAACACTCCTTATATGCGCAAGTGCTTGTAGGCTCCCCACCCCATGGTATTGCTTACCTCATCCCTTATACTTGTGTAGTTGCTTGCTATGTTGTAGCTGCTTGCCCTTAGTTTTGCCTCTATCTAATTTTACGTGTCACATTTTTGTTTTACTGTGTTTTGAAAAACGTGATTAAGTTAAATGCAAACCACGGAGCTCTGTGGGTTTTACATGCAATTGTTCTATTTCAAAGACAGAGCGGCCAAAACTATTTACTGTGAATGCAAGGAGGTGTGCATGCTATAGTCCTAGGATTATATAATTTGGTCAAGGAGGTATCCAGGAACACAGCTTACTTTTTTCGATACCAACATTGACATTAGTAAATTATATATCCTGTTTTAGCATATTAGGTCTGCTGATATATATGTTCCCTTTGGATTGTACAGATTTTTCTTACAGAGAGCCTGATTCACAAAGGTAAATTTTTCTGTGAGCTCACTCTTACTTCGTATTAACAAAACTGCAACTGAATAGTAAGCTTTCCACTCTGCAGCTGGGGTGTAGAACTCTGCACATGAAAAGATGGGACGGGCCTATGTGCAGAGTGTAGGTGTACCTTTGTGAATTGGACCCACAGACAATTGACTGCTTCCAAGCTTCCCTTCCCACAAATGTGTTGGACACAATTTAAACAAACAATGGAATGTTTTTATTATTTGGGTTGTGTGGTATATTCATAATAACATTTGTGATGGAAATATGTCAATCAAACCCCTTGTGAATTAGAATCTTTTATTACGGCAGGGAATACATGTTTTTTACCTAAATTGTGGGAGTGTTTATTTCTTCCTCATTAAGTGATGGGTGTCACTTAATCTCAATATATAAATATATTTCCTATGGTGAAGACCTCTGAACTTGCAAACATAATAAAAAATCCTTTCAATTTTAAACAACACCCACTGAAAGTGACCTCTCTTCATCAAAAACAACAGGTGAATCTGTGTCATCTACCTCATTTTTTACTCACTGTATCAACTCAGAGGATGAAAGTCTGAGTCACCCCGCAGCTTTGTTGCACACAGATCTTAAAGCCAGGCTAATTGACCAGATGAGCTAACTCACCTCACCTGGTTTGCAATCAGGTTGTTAAAGAGCCTTGAAGGCTGAAATAGAAACGGCCGTGAGATGTTAAAGCTGGAAGCACACAACCATCCCACCCTAACCCCCCACACCATGCGCTCCACCAGGAGTCTAACACAGTCCTGTGTTCAGAGGATGTCGGACCCCTGAACCTGTTTTGTGACCCTCCCATACCCATCTTATGTGATACATTTATTTAACTTTAACTCATTAAAAACACATGCAATCAAATTACACAAAGAAGAGTTCATGTAAATTCTATCCTTAGAAAATCTTTTAACTAAACAGAAAAAATAAGCATGTTTACAACATTATCAGCGATCTCAGTTGCACTGAAGACCCTGTCATTGGTTACCAAATCTGCCCAACACCTACACCCCATTGCTGCCTGCCCATTTCCACTGCCTTACCCCGCCAGAAAAAAGTGCTAGGACATGGTCAGCACTTGCTTAGTCCTCTCATTTTTTTAAAAGCGTTAATCGATGCTGCTCGGCACCTTGGCTGTTGTACAACATGGCTAAAATACATTGACAAAGCCAATAGCTTGTGTTTAGGTAAGACCTGTAGCTTTGCCCACGCTTGTTTACCTTAACTGCCTGGAGGAAATCTCTCCCTTCCCCAATCAAAGTACTCCTATGACATTTTTACTACAATAATTCCTTCAATCTTTTGGATTAATGAGCAAAAACACCTAAATCATACATTCTAAATCATGCACAGGGCAGGCTGGGTGCCCCCTCATTTGAATCCCACCATATGGTGGCGCAGCTGCAGTGGGTGTCACATGTATGAAACCACCACAGACAAGGTTCCCTTGCTGGTAACTGTTCCCCACCAGCTCCTACTACCCTCCATCAAATTTCACAGTTCCTGGCCATTTCATACTTGGGTGGCCACAAGCAGCTAGCCTGGGTGTTCCAGGTGCAGCACCACATACTACCATATACCACGAGATTCCCTTCCAAGGGCTGCCTTGATTTTCAGGTACTTTCGCAATGGAGGACCTGACCTCCTGGCACAATAGATCAATAGAAACACTGGGAGGCCTGTTCTAAGACCAACACCTGATGATATTTGACCAACTGTGTCAAGACCATGGTATCCCCCAGACCAATTCCTCCAATATGGCCAACTATTGACAATGTGGCACACGGTAGACGTAGAGCCCCCATGCACATTCAGCCATCCATACACTGTACACTGTGGGTATCGGGCATCATCTGATAAGATGGTTACAAAAAGCAATAAGAGAACATACCGGGTCTCCCTGACACCCATACGTCGAAAATGAGAGGATGATATTGGGCGACCGTTACACGATTCAGAATGGGCAGAAGCCCTTGAGCCACCCCAACTCATTTCTCAGAACTCACGGTTTAAGTGCATCCAATAGACAGTCCTACACCAGGCCTATCTTACCCAGACAAAACGAAACCACATATTTCCCATTGATAACCTCACACACCATAGCTACCATTCTGATGCAGCAGATCTCTGGCACATGCTACATATTTGCAAGTAGTCCATGACACCCTGGCATCTGTTTCAGAACTTACACACCTGAGCACATGGGAGTTTATGGCTTTGGGGGTCTATAAGCGAGAGAAAAGACATAGGCCCATATTTATACTTTTTGACGCAAAACTGCACCGGTGCAGTTTTGCGTCAAAAATATTACCGCCGGCTAACTCCATTTTGGTGCGCCGTGCGGGCGTCATATTTATACTTTGACGCACGGCGGCGCAAACAACAGGTGGGAGTCATTATTTTTGGCGCACACCGCGGCGTCAAGTCGTAAAGGAAAACAACATTAACACGATGGAAATGACTGTGGGTCGATTTACGACACCGCAAACCGGATATGCACCGTTTTTTTTGACGCAGTAGCGTAAAAAACCCCAGCAAACACAGCCATTTCACCAGAGGAGAGCCTAAATGGATCCCAGATGCCACTACAGACCCCAGGAAGATGACAGCAGACCAGGAACTAGCCAGGAGGACCCACACAAGAACCAGGACACTTTTAAGAAGAAGAGAAAGTGTCGCTTTAGTGCAGAGGAGCAGGAAATTCTGGTTAAAGAGGTGACGGAACACCAGCACCAACTGTTTGTCACATCAAAGTTGCCAATCAGTAGGAGAGAGGCAATATGGCAACAAATTGTCGACAAAATTAACAGTGTGGCTGAAGTACGCAGAACAGTCATTGAGTGCAAGATACGCTGGCATGACTTCAAGCGCAGGACCAAGGAAAAGATGGCCAGGAACAGGAAGGCAGCACTGCAGACTGGAGGTGGGAGTCCAGCACACCAGGAGGCCCTGGACCACATGGAGGAGATGGTCGCAGCCGTCATCCCTGAGGAGATCGTCACAGGGATTCAAGGACAGGACAGCGCAGACTACCAGGAGACAAGGCACATGCAGGGTAAGTCGCATGGGGAATTAAAGTGCAATAATGTCATCTACAACCGGGGGGGATACCAACCACTAAATGCATGGAAGTCATCTAATACATGGAGTGGTATGGGTAAAGGGGCACGGCAGGGGGGCATTGCCCGTTCTGAGAAGACCTGGGGCACACCATTACAAAACACCAACAACAGTCCCATGGGGGCATGCTGTCATGCCAAAGATGGAGCAAATGGAAAGCCACGACAGGAGGGAAGGCCACTACGTCAAACTGACATCCTGGCACACATCAGCCAACATACCCCCTACATCAACTAGGGCCCTATTAGCAATCCTCTAGCCATACCGACAACTGCAATGTAACTGTGACAACAGTTGCCACTACCACCTCTGCTCTGTGTGCAGCTCAAGTAGCCAATGGCAGTAACCTCCCTATGGATCATACACATCTAAATTAGGGGGTGAGGATGACAACTGCAACAATCCCCAGAAACAAGACAAAGGCCCCAGTACTCTCAAATGTCAATGCCCATAGTTGTCGCAAACTTCAGCCAATGTAAACAACAATAGGAGCTACACAGCACTAAGGACACACCCATGCTGCATATGTCAGGGTCCATCCTGTGCCTGGGTAACAAGGCAACATCCCAAATGTCATACTGCTGAGACAACAGCATTGAGGAGGGGACACATGTAACTGGTCACTGAAATACACTTGCACAGTCAGAGGATGAAATAGGACACTGATACGACTATCAGGGCAATCCAATGTAACACACATTCCCCAACATCAGCAGGACTCATTAACAATGTCAACATCCATATCGGATCATAACATTGCCATGCATAGGATATGCCACATGTCAATGACATTTAAGTGGATGTGAACGATCAGAGATTGGGGCAGGTCCAGATTGTTAAGTGTGCTGCCAGGGCCATCAGTACACCCACAGCCAGTGAAAGTTCTCACCATGAGAATGGATGTACACAGAGGGTCAAGTAGGAAAAGAAGGTGGCAATTCTCTATTTGGCATAAATCAACACCTAGAGGCGATGAGGCTGACAAGTCTGATAACTCCATAACATACATGTGACTCACAGGTTGGCCATAGGCCTGGAAGAATGCCCATCTGAAGGACTGGAGAAATTAACACAAAACAAGATCACAAAGTGAATTCATCAAAAGGCAGGCACGTCACCTCAAAATTGCCACAACACAGACACACTAATTGTACCATGTTTCATTGCAGAGGAAGATGGCTCTCCTGTCGATATGCCTGTCCCATATTTCCCTGATGGCATGGATGACGAGCCGATAAACATTCCCCAGGAGACCATCCAAAAGGTCCTTGAAACCCTCCAGACCCCACCTTCTGTCACAAGGAGGAGCACAGAACAAGCAGCCATCGCAGACGAACCACCCACCACCCCAATTGTAAGACCTGCCAGCTCCAATACAGCTGAGGACTCTGATGACACTGGCACCAGCTTTGAGAGAACTGTAGTTGGAGTACAGAGGAAGCTGGCCAAGGAGGTGCGGGTGGGGATGCAAAATATGGCAGCCAGCCTTGAGGGGATGCGTTTGTGCATGATGTCATCTGCAGATCAGGCAGCAGCTATGCAACCCCTAACATCTAACTTGCATGAACTGCAGAAAACCCAGAAGGAAATCAGCACAGCTGTAATACAGTTGTCCCAACACCTACAACAGCAATCCTGTCAACGCATGCACGAATGCAATATTGAACCCCTCAGAGCCGACCTGGCTGCCTACCATCGTGATGTGGCTGCTATTCTCAAGAACCAGCAGATCCTCCTTGCTGCAGTACTGCCCTTAAGACCTTCACAGGGAGCAGCGATCGGGATGTCTGACTCCACGTCTTCTAACACTGAGGTGTGTGTTGCCCCTTCACAACCAACAACAACAAGGACAAAGCAGGCAACACACACATCAGAAGAAGAAGACATGGAACAGATCACATTCACAAGGAAAATGACCCGGAAGCACTAGTCCCTGCCACATGGCCAACATTTACCAAGGTCCTGCGCTTTGTAACTTGCCAGTCTTGCAACAACTGTACTCAAGCACTGTTCTGCAAACCACTGTATATCTTGTCACCCAGCCCAGTGATTATCTCTCTCCTACTCATTGGCTAAGTCTGTCCCTCTGCACTGTCTGAAACAACAACCCCAGCATGTCAAAAGCATTTAGGTAAACCCTTGTGTTGGATCACAATGTAAGATGTCACTATAATGGACTCACAATCATGGACAATGTACAGATAGCACTGCAGCACTTTTCAATAAATAGCACTTACACAACAATTCTGTCTCTGGGTAATGTGACATATCAACTGTGCAGTAGATAACTGAAATGTGCCTTCTGTCAAATTACGTACCTTGTCAATACAACTGTCCTGATATTATGTAGTCAGAGAAATCTGCACAGTGCCCATGATTGCATCATACTCTGCCCATCCTGAGGGACAAATCTGATGAAGTGAGAAACCATACACCATCATGCTGTGTTGGACAGAAGAATGCTTCCTCAGGGGATAACTAAGTCATCAAATAGTGTTAGCAAAATGTTGTCACCATGCAAAAATAACACAATAAACATGCCACACTAATCTAAGTAAACACTACAAAAACTGCACAAATGAAGGTGTCTGAGTTAACATACAAATAGGTAATCATGCCGAACTGTGTCACAAATGATGTATGAGGGTCATGAAGACAGGAATACAAGATTTCCAATGAGAACTCATCTTTTAAGGGTGTGCATGATCATCACACTGCAGTCAGACCTAAAACTGTTTCCCCAATATCAAGTCTGGAAGCACTGTTAGTAACTTTGAAAACACACTTATCAGCAGAAACACTTTGGGATCCATATTAACTATGATTGGTGGTTGCAACAAAGGGTCGACACTTTGCAAGGTAGCTCTGGGCTAGCTGCCAATCGTACAGCTCAGTTGGGATTTGTTTGTAGCATAGGACACAGATGTTATAGTACCAAATTGATGCACACTGAATCCAAACCCACGATCAAGTACCATTCAACACATACTATTAAGGGGTAACCAAATATTTATTAAATACTAACCATAGATGAGGAAACTGAAGGAAAAATCTTACCTACCCTAATCTACCCTGACTACTCATTACCCACAACTGTCCCTAACTAACCTAAGCTACACTTACTTATCACATGTAATGAAACGTTCTAAACATCTACCCCCCAACCCCCCTTATGAGACGGGACACATGGAGGACAACACATACTAACCTAAACACATACTATACTATCCTACACAAATATATATTTTTTTGGTATTTTTCTTTGTAATTTGTTTTTTTTTTCTTTTTAGTTTTTTTTTTTTTAACACACAAGAACCCCAACATAGCACCACCTACCGACCCACACACTTAATAAGTAAAAATATTAAGAATGAGGACCCCCCACACCAACACTAACTAAACTAATAGCCTATACTAACCTAACACTAAGCCCCCTAAGCCCACTAACTATAAGAACAAGGAACGAGGATGGAAGGGACGGAATCATGTCCATCAAAAGAAGTGTCTAGAGGTTGGCCCTCCGGAGGGTCCTCTTAATGTCCTTGACCCACCGTTTAATGTGCTGCACGTCCTGGCTCAGGTGCCTCAACTTGCGCAGCACTTTGTCCATCTTATGTTCCATTCTGTTGAAGGCTGCAGGGTCAACAGATGGAGCAGTGGCAGTCTGGGTACCGGTGGAGGAGGTCTGTGTGGGTGTGGTGCCAGGCCTAGTGGGCTGTCCTGCACCGGTGGCAATGCTGGGGCCTGGAAGTCCAGCAGATGTTGGACCAACAGTGGCAGCTGTGGGTGGGGCCACCTGGCTCTGATTGGTGGTTGTGCTGGTGGTGGCTGTGGTGGGCAAAGTAGGCCCACCCTGTGGGAAGGCTCGCCATGCCCCGGAGGCCCGTTCATGGCGATATCGCCGGGCCATCCTCCGGAACCCCGACTCCACCAGCAGGATGTGCTGAAATCGCATGGCCCGGCGCTGAAATTCACGGACCTGGTCTGGAGTCATGTTAGCAGCTGTGAAGACAAATGCAGATATTCTACATTAGTAACTGCATTGTGTGAAACGGCACAGCAAGTTAATCAGACATTACATCTACTGTACTTTTAACAGATCATATCACAATACAGAGCATTGAATGTCCCTGAGGAAGTATATGGCAGACCAGACTACAAAGGTCACATCACACAAAGCACATCCATAACCTACAAGATGGGTAATAACTGGCTTTGACTTGCAATCTGAGTTCTGACAGTTATCATCTAAGAATCATGCTGCATATCCTCCGCCAAGAGCTGGGCTAAAAATGTCAGTGTACGGAAAGCAAAACTAAAGCCACATGGTCTGCAAGTTGTAACTGGACTTGCCAGTACAGTACCAAGTGCCAAACCTGAGTGTGTATACTAGTATGCAACCAAACCGTCACTTATTCACAGGTATGTGTAACATACTGGTAGCATCAGTACTAGGTACCCCATTCACAAACCCATGGCCGTGTTTGAGGGGGGGCGGTGGATACACAACTATAATTTGCCAACAACATGTACACCGAGGAGTGTATAGGAAACTCCACACATGTTTGTCTCTACAGACACACCACAGGTAAGGTCTATCTACAATTAGGAGTCAGCAAACCCTAGAGCACTCATAGGGTCAGACATGTCAGGAAATGCAGAACTTAGTACACAACATATACTTCCAGTGAGGCCTGACTTACATCAGACAAAGAATTGCTAGAACACCCATGATCATGAACTGCATGCACACCTAGGCCATTGCACTCAGGTTCCACAGACTAGATGCACTACATGTGGAAGTACATGCTGCTAGGAGGGTCTACCTACTGTTTCAAAATTACGTAGGTAAATAGGGAAGCAGATGTCTATTGGAAAGCTATTAGCTCTACCAATCTTAGAGAATGTGGGTCTGACAGGCTGACTAAATTGGGTCTGACTTCCATTGCGACTCTTGGTGATACAAGTGTCATACACATGACTATCCCCTGTACTCACAGTGGGGCCTACAGGGATGCCCTACATGATACCATTGGATATGCATTGGCAAACTCAAAACATGTGAGAACGGCATTCCCACTCATGGAACAAGTGAAAAGCTTGCCCAACGCATCACACCTTGCTATGCGTCCAACTCACACGAGTCCATAACCAGCAAACACAACACATAACAGACATATCAACACTTACTGGAGTGGTTGGGGTCCTCAAATGTCGCCACCTCTCCCACAGTGTAGGGTGCCGGTCCACCTGTAAGGTATGGAAGGAAGAAATGTGCTCAAAATCTGTGCACAGTGCAACAATTTCATAAACATTTACAATGTGTAGGCTTAATAATGAAATGGCAGCCCTTCAGACATGATGGTACTGGATCTGATAAATCACGGCCAACTTCTACATAGCATGGGTCTCCTGTGACAGTTACACACATATCTGCACATATACATTGGCCCTAACTATCATGTGGTTGCAAACATGCCCCATAATTGGTGTGCACTAAAAAATATGGAGTGTAATCGTCTCATCATGTGCATCCAAGAGAGACATCCAAAGCCTGGTTACTTGAGGACTGCATCACCAGTCAAACATGCCTTGTGGCCATGACACATTTATTGCACATGGGCCCAATGTACAGAGGGAGGGGCAGGGACATTTGCAAGCCATCCTGTTGTTACAGTATAGTCAATTGATGTGGCCCAGCTATGGTGATTTGCACCAACCATGGAGATGTGAAGCCATGTGCATTCACTTGGACTGCCATCCATGTTTAGATTGTGGCTCAACTAATTCCAACAAACAACTTAAGATGTTAGCTGAGGGCACCTTACACCTTTTCACGATGTTTTCAAATCAAGAACTGACATGTATCCAAAAAGATCAAGGAACACAATAATCCCACACATTCATAGTACTTCTGTGAACGCTTTCCTTCCACACTCACCAGACTCACATGAGACATATGTCTGAGCCACTTTGCTATTATCAATTGACGTGAAGGCAGCACTCATTTTCAGCATCATGTAGTGATTCTAAAGTCAGTCTAGCAATTGCGTCAACATAGTTGGCCTAAATGTTGGTACATCTGTACTTCTCTGTCAATAGTACCCTATTTAGACATGATTGACTCCTATTTTGTTAGCTGTTCTGACAAAAAGGCCGCACCAATTTCCTTCATGGAAAAGTAACCTGTAAGTTTGCTGAGCACGTGCTACCTGACAGCTAGCAATTGTGATCCTTGCCATAGTGCATCAATGATCCCCTTATATTTCCCCAGCATTACACACAGTCAGCAAGTTAGCTGGCAGACATTGCACTAATCCCCTGATGTCACTACAGAGCATTTAATCGTGCACATTAACATGATTCGTACTCACCAACAGTGCCACCAATCATGATTCCCAGGTGGTCCAAGAGATCCTGCTCCCTGGTTATGAGGTCAGCCCACCAGTGCTTCAACTGGTGGTCACTCCTCTGGCTGGCATACACACGCTGCAGGTGATGCAGCACCTTTCCCCACCGGATTCTGCGCGCCTCTGTCAGATACCCCTGTATCACCCTGCCCCCTGCCTGGATCATGAGCGGCAAGAAATGTGTCACCAGCCAGATGAAGCCCCGCAACTCCTCTTCCCCCATCCTGCCAAGACGTGGCCTACCAGACATACTTATAAGTGATGATAAGGAATAGGGGTAAAAGAAATAGAAAGGGGAAAAGGGTGAAAGTAGGGGTACAAAGACAGAAAAAAAGTAAACCTAAACACTAACAGAGCCCAACTATCCCCAAACTAACACTACCCACAACAGACTCCCACAAACAAGAAAAGCACAAGATAAATGGACAAATATAGACAAAACACAGTACTACAGTATACACAAACAATATTTATTTCACAAATGGACTTTACAGTAAGCACACAGGACAAAAACAGCACAAAATCTCAGGACATCACTCTCTACACAGCCACACAGTCTAGAAGGATCATAGACTGCAAAGTGAAAGTACACCCACTGTACATGATCTGTAAACAGGATATCCTATTACATCACTTCCTGTATGAAAAGTCCAGCCTTTTTCGCGTTTTGCGTAATTTTTTGTTTACCAAAACTGTATTTGCGTCATTTTTTTTGATGCACAGACGTGAATATTAACCCACATCCACATAATGATACATGGACTGTACAAAAAAATGACGCAAATACAGTTTGGGTTGTCAAAAAATGATGCACACCCCTAGGGACGTCAAAATTACAGTGCATTAACTGGTTTGGGGCATTTTTACTTGTTTTTTTGTTATTTTACATTTGGAACACATCAGAGATTGGCTAATTGAAGACAGTATGGTGTTGATGGTGTATGTTCACATGTGTGACATCATACTGCAGCGGAACATCATCTACTACACCCTTCACAGTATTTTTACAGTTGGCTGACGCAATAGATGGTCATAAGTGTGGCCTACATATATGTGTTTCACAAATTGTGCATGTTTGGCATAAGCAGAGGATAGCAATGTGACGCACATATGTACAATACCTAAATGCCTTTGCCTCAAAGTGTGTGCTTTGACAACTAATGTGTTGGTTGACCACGTGTGTGTGTATCACATGAAGCATAATTGTACATATGGGTATATGAATGTGACGTCCATGTGTCCAATCCTTAGATGCAAGTCAAATTGAAAATGAGCAAGGGCATGTGTTAGTCATACATGTAACAACACCCGTAAAGTGTACTTCCAAGTTTTAGGGTCACGTAGACACCACATGTGACATAGCATGCACCAGATGGATGGCAGACGCTTGTTCATGTCAATGGTCCACATTTTCTACATCCTATGTCCTAGAGTATTGGTAAGAGCTTCCTAGGCACTACTTGGAGAATCCCACAGTGAGTCATACACATGCATTGAGGAAGTGGGTACCATGTTGTTTGCACAGACAGACAAGGGTGAATCTCATATGTATGATGACACCACAGTTGAGGCCATAGAAGTGAGCCCCAACTATCAAGTGGCTGTGGTGGACCAGCATACAATACAGCACATGTCCACATATTTCTATTGATCAATTGCACATAGGTGTCTTGTTCATGTGTGTGGTCCAATGATGATCCTGTAGATTGTTTGGGGTGTAATTTGTAACAGTTCGGTCAAGGACTCATCATGAGTCAGTGGCAGCTATTCCTGTATCTACTGAGTATCCTTGGTTGATCAATGTGAGTAATGTAGATGTGGACACGTGAACCAACATGTGGATGGTCCCACCCTGTCACTAAAGACGTGTAATGAGACAGTCAACAGGGCAACCTTGGTGTGCTGAGTGAGATAATGTCTCAGGTGTCATGTTCCGTCAGGTGTCATTACAACATTTGTACACAGGTTGGCCTCTGCACTTCCCACTGCATATGGGAACATCATAGCCTCTGTGCTGATTATTCTCGCAGCTATTCACCACACACGGACCATCACTATGTTGTGCGCACTGTGATGCTGTGTGTGAACTGTCATGGTCCTGACATTTGTGTATTATTCATGGACATTATCAGAGGTTGCTGGTTGTGCTGAAAGCCCCGTACCCAATCCCTGCCTAAGGCCCTGGGACACTGTCACAATTTGTCATTCATGCATAAATGCAACCCAGACAAGGGATGGGCCATGAAGTTTGCTTTTCCAAAAGGATGTAACTCAAATGGTACAGTTAAAAGGCAGATGATGCTATACAATGTATTTGGGTATGCATGGAAGAAGCCCATGCCCAATGCCCCCTGATGAATGGGAGGTTTTCTAGCGCAAGTGTGGTACATATGTAGACACAGGGATACTTTAGTGTGACGCACAGACAGTTGCCAGTCAGGCTGACAGAATGTAAGGTGATTCAGGATCCAGTTACTTGACAAGTTACGTAATCAGTGGTCTGACTGAGACTGTTTTGAGGACAAAGTAGACAGTTGACATGCCAAACTGTGTACGTCCTGTATTTTTGAAGGTGACAAATGAACCCAAGGGCTGTGTTACACGGCTTAATTAGTATCAATGTTTGACGGTGTATTTGACATAATGGCAACTCTTATACTGTTCCAGGTATCATCAGGGGCAGTGCTTTTTTAAATGGGTGGTGTGCATGAAGGTGATCATAGGTGTGGGCTGCATCTGTTTCTCACCAGTCCTGTAGGTGAGACTTGCATTCTAAGGGCCAACAGACATTTTCACAAGGGGAAGCAATCTACATGTGCTAACAGGGCTTTGAAACTAGAAGACAGTGTATAAATTGACCTGACGTCCTTGCAGTCAGATGTTCTATGACCATGGCATACCATAGGAGAGGGTATAGCACACTGGTTTGCTAATGTTGGTCTGTGTGTGTAGAGGAGGTATTATCAGGGTACACATCTTAGTATTCCAGGGACCTCTTCCGACAGGTGGGTTGTGAACAGGTGCATGGGTGTGTAATGAGTTAGGAAATGGGCTGACATGTACATGGAATGTCATGTGCGCAATGCATGTCATATGTGTGGCACTTGTGCTGCCTATGTTCTGCTTCTATGGAACTCTAGTCACAGATAGTCCCTGCAAATATTGGATGCAGTTGGACTAACTGCTTTCAAGGGTCTGGTCAGGCATTCCTGTTACTGATGCCAAAGCACATTGACTGCCTCATGTATGAGGCTTGTTTTCCCCTTATTGAGTGATGGTGTCTTAGTTGTGTGCCATATGCTGCGTTGGACCTTGAATTCAACATGTATGTGTGAATTAGTTGTGGTCCTCTGCTATTGGCCTTCAAAGAAGAAATGTACATGATATATGTCATTAACAGTGTGTGTGCATGTGACCATTGTATGTTAGGCATCACATTAGCTCTGGGATGTTCTGTGTCCTACTCAGTATCTCAGCAATGCTCCATGAGGCAACACTCTTATTCTGATAAGTAGAGATGAAGGTGTGCAAAAAGGAATAGCCAGACCATGATATGGTGATTAGAATAGGTGTTTATTTAAATTCGTTAACTAAAGTGGTGAAGGTGATCATATTCAGAAGAAATTATTTACAATCTGTTGCGGCCTGCGTATACCAGCAGCTGTGTTCTGTAGTTCCCCCTCCTGTTGCAGGCCAGCATCCTCCTCTTCCTCCTCTTCAGGCATGTGTGGCTCTGGTTCCAGGAGGGCAATGTTTCTTTTGATAGAAATGTTGTGCAATATTGCACACGTGAGGATGATCCTACAGACCATCTCGGGGGAATATAGGAGGCTACCACCAGTGATGTCGAGGCAGCGGAACCTTGACTTGAGGATGCCGAAGGTCCGCTCGACAATGCTGCGTGTCCTCCTATGGGCGTCGTTGTATGCACGCTCTGCAGAAGTACTTAGGTTGCCAAATGATGTCATAATCCATGGCTGGATGCCATACCCCTGATCAGCTGCCAGAGAAAATGAATGGGATCATGTTGATGTAGCTGGCACTATTGAAAAGACCTTTCATGGCAGTAGTTGTCTTGTGTTGTCTGTGACTCTTTTGTGTAGTAATGTGGCATCCTATGCTTGTAGGCTGTACCATCTGCATTGTGGTGTTTCCTTGGCTGAACGAGTGTTTGTCTGCTAACCGTTTGTCAGCAGTATGTTTTGGGATTTGCAGTACAGTGTGCCCTCCCTAGCATTGTGACTTGTGATACAGGTGTCCGTTTGTCTTCACTGGGGGTGAGATGATAGTTCCATGCACAGTTAAAATTGAAAGTGTTGTTAACAAGTTCATATCAAAGTACCCTGGACATCACATACCTTAAAACTTATGCAATGTATTAATGTAAAGGTCATTGGGACACTTACAATTTGCAAGGTGACATTTAGGCAACCACACTCATTGACGTCTTAACATTAGGCTGTACAGTAATTTCCGTTGTGTGACAGGTTCAATGGTGACTTAAGAAACATGGCTAGTGATGTCACGACCTCAGTGTGTTCCTGTTGACATGTTGCTGTTGTGGTGTATGTGTTGTGTGTCCTAGAGGGTTGCTATACAGTGTGTATATAAGTAGGTTTTTGTACTTACCAACAAGTAGTCCATTGCCATACCGTCCATCCTGGAAGTGTTCATTGATGGTGCAGTGACGGAAGATGTATGAGTCATGTACACTCCCAGGATACTTAGCCACGATGTTGGTGATCAATCCCTGGTGATTGACTATGGCCTGCACGTTGATGGAATGTGTGTGCTTCCTGTTGCGGTAGAGGTGTTCAGTTGCAGCAGGTGGCACAAGGCGTACATGTGTGCAGTCGATTGCACCAAGGACGTGTGGGAAGCCACTGATGAGGTAGAACCCCTGTTTTGTTGTTGCTGCTTCTGCAGTGTGTTAGGGAAGCAGATGTGGCGGGGTGTCAGTCGAATGATGGCATCCAGTACTTTGGGCAAAAAGGCGGAGAATGATGGTTGTGATATTCCGCCAACCAGGGCACAAGTTGTTTGGAAAAAGCCGCTTGCCAGCATATGAAGTACCACAAGCAGCTTTGTTTCTGTTGGGATGGTGCGGGGTGTCACCAAAGTGGGGGCCAACTGCTGTTCAATGTTGCGCAGCAGCTGCTGAATGGCCTGCCAGTTCAACCGGTGCCTCTGTATGATGTTGTGTTCCCTGAGGACCTGAAGGGTAGTTCTTGAGCGGAATATCCTCTCCTGCCCTCTGCGCTGCCTTTTGGGTCCCTGCTGGTGTTGTAGTAGCTGCTGTTGTTGCTGCTGGGCTCTGCGTCTGCGTGCACGCTGGATTAGTATCACCTCCATGGCTCCCTGTTGCTGCTCTGCTGCTCTGCTGTTTGTTATGTGTGTTCTGATTAAATACAGGTGTGCTTGCCCCATTTTAACGCCTGCCCTGACCCAGGCGTTAATTTCTTATGCAAATCAGGCTGTGCGTCATTTTCTGGCTCCGCCTCCTGGCCGTGCGTCATTTTTGCCCGAAAGCATAAATACGACGCACGGGCGTTTAAGCCATTTTTTGGCCGGGAATGCCTACCTTGCATATAATTAACGCAAGGTGGGTTAGCGCATCCAAAAAATTACGCACACTCGGCGCAGACGGAGTATAAATATGCCCCATATAGTTCTGGCCTGCTGCAAATCTGGATCTACTACTTGCTAAGCAAGTTATCACCCTACACTGGAGGGCTTCCCAAGCACTGTGCCCAATAAAATTTCCGGTGGGGACAAGCTGAAAGTACAAGTCTGCATCACGAGGAGGCCCAACACCTCGCTAAACGGCCCAAAGCAACAGTTTGGGACAATATGCTCACGCTGTTCTTTGAGGAGATGTGGGAGTCAGACGCCCTGTCTACCCCCTCAGGACACCAGGCTGCCATCCCTCCCATCATGACTAGGACACTACTTTAAAATACAGCCCCCGTTTCCTGCAGAGTAGCTGCCCTGGAATCTCCTTGAGCATTGTCTCTGGTGCCAGCTCTTATTCAGTTCCGCCAAGGGGGTAAAACCTTAATTACAACAATACCCTGATGCCCTTTCATTCACTGCTGATCCCTCCCTGGCACTATAGTCCCATAAGTTTGCGCTGTTATGTAACTTCACCGATATACCACGTTTACTGTTCAAGAGGTACCCACACTGAAAGACGACACATGAGAGCAGCATTCTCCTCAACACACTTGCCACAAACCTTTCAGTTTGCATAAGCTATTCCCCTCCTTGAAGCGATCCCCTGTAATTCTGACCCCTGATCCAACTCTCCATGTACTCCGCAGCGAGCTTATCCTACGACTGGCCCCTCCATGTATGTCGACCAATAACAATCGTGATCTATGCTTTATGTTGTCTCTGTCCTGTCATGTTGTATTGTAAAGGAAAACACCTCAATAAAAAAAACATGCATTCTATTTATTGGAGAAATGGGAGCATGTCAATCGTTATAAATATTTCCTGCAATGACACAGTCCCTTATGAGGAAGCAGTGCCATCCTTGATACTGATTTATAATTTTTAAATCTTTCCTTTTGTAGGAAGGGAGAAGGCACCTCCCCTTCTTACAGGGTCTCTGGTAGTGGGGTCTTTAGCTCAAAAACCGCCAGTCCCTGGTCAAGGAAAGTATGTCTAGGGTGGTAGCAACTGGTGTACAGGAGGATCTCTATATATGCATCAATAGTTTGCACTCTTACAGAGGAACGGTGCCATATTTATTCTCTTTGGATAGCAACACTCCACTGGCTTTGATCCAAAACAAATCAAAGACATTTTCAATTTAGATAGAAACACAGGTCAAACTTTTCTTTAGGATACGCTTATTTAACATTTGCTTAATGTTTCTGTTTCACTCCTTTCATTCACTCATGTTGTCTTGTTCCTATCTCAGTAGAGACAAGAAAGGTGAGGGGTGAAGGAAATTCTGATGTGAATGGACGTGTAGTGTGAAAATGAACTGCTAAGGACAGAGATGATGAGAGAGACCGAAACTGGGTGGAAAAGAAAGCCTGTGAGAGAGAGAGAAGAAGAAGAAAAAGATAAATAAAGGGATGCGATAGCGCGACAAAACATTATGTACCACTTCTCTGTACTAAAGGGCTCTTATTCATTTGAAATTGTTTAAAACTCTGAAATTGATTTATAAATGTGAATTATTAAAACATTGCTCTAAAGCACACGCACTTCAAATAACTCAATTCATCTTCTGTAAATGTATTCTAAAAATCATAGATAAGCATTTTAATTCATTCTTCATGTAATTGCTTTTCTTAGAACGGGGTCGACTTGGTATTCAAATACAGCCGAGTGTTGTAATGAAGAGAATGTAGATTTACATTTTATAACCAACGACTTAATGCTTACTTTCTTTTGAACAAAACCTCTTAGAAGTATTAAATATGTGTCTCCACATCTTCACTTACTTAAATTACTAGTGAGCTTATTTGGTCAACTTAAATACTATTTAGTGATCAACGTTGGTGAAAACATAAAAAGTAATTGGATAGCATGATAACTATATTATCCCAACGCATCATTTACAAATGCTAAATGATAACAACAAGTTAGAAAGATAAACGGATAGCACTATGTGTAGGCGGAAAATGCATCCCATTGCGAAATAGAAGTAGTAATTTAGCATCATATCTTTATTTGTTGCATTAAAAGCCAAACAGCATTAAAAAAAGACTTTTGAAAAGAAACGACACCCAACACACATTATACAAAAGATAAAACACATAATAACATTATAATGTAAAACAGGAGATAATAAGACACGGGGTTGGAGTTCCACAAACTAAAACAAACTCAGATTTCAGAAGAAACACATACTTAACCAAAAATAATTCAAAATATATGAACCCCTCTTGCTCATTCGAGTGCTGTATAAACTATTGCTGTTAGTATGCACCCTCTGAGGTAGGCAATCCTGTAAAATGTCCACCTGTTTGGGTGTGGTCATAAGGCTTACTTTTGTAGCACTCCTAGTGAACACCTGAAAGGAATGAGTAAGCCAGGATTTCTGTGTCACTCAGTCCCATATGTAATAGCCTAATTAGACCATAGCCAAATGGGCAGATTAACAAACATTTGCTGTTGGGTTTGCACCACAAAAGTGATACAATCCTGTGGAAAATGTTTTTGGGAGTTACAATCCTGACCAAAACTAGTTTTTTTGCTAGAAAGTTGACTTGCTCTGCACCACTCTGTATCAAGAGATTGTTCTATGGATGGTACATGGGCATTACCATGCAACCACGAACGGTTTTTGACACACAACCCTATCTGTTTGCAATAGCAGATTGGGATTTGGTGACAAAAAATGCCACTTCGAAGTAGGCCTTGAAAAATAAACAGCTTTTTTTTCTCCTAACCTTTCCCAATTTGCATGTGTACTACACTGCACAGCACACATTTGCTAGCGCGCCTGGTCCTTAGTAAGTAAACTTACAAGGGGACACATATTGGCCGATGAACCTTTTGAATCGCATGGAGTATCCTACTTGTGTAGTAACCAATGTTCATCAGTAATCAATATAGAAATCAAATAACCAATAAGCAAAACATTAATCAGCAGTTAACAGCGTCAACATTATAAGAATAACCACAACTCAATGTACGTTTTAACAATTTTTATTTTCCTATTAGTTACAACACTAATTCATCAAGTTAATTCAAACTTTATTCAATCAACTCAAGATTAATTCATTAGTGACCAACAAATAACATAATCTAATCAGAACTTGAGAAAACATATGTTCTAATGCTTCAGCATAAGCCAACAAAGATGAATATGTCAACACTAATAGCAGAGTTCAGCAAACAGTTTGTCAGTCATTTGTCTCTGTATATGTCAACGTCTTAGCATAGGACCCTCACCTAACACAGATTAGCATTAGCATGTGGGACATCATGCGAAAACAGTTTAGAACATGAATTTGGAAAAACATCTAACTGAAAGAAAAACTGTTTAGACAGGGCAGTTGGTACCTAGAAAGAAAAGGCACAAAAGTTATTCAGTTACCTTGTCATAGCTACCTATCCACGGAATGGATCAGCAACAAAGTCAATCTTCGTCTTCACGTCATCAATCGATCAGCAACGCATCAGGCTCTCAAGAGCATGAGCCCAATCACAGAGTCTTGCATCAATTTCGGCAAAAGGTCTCTCCCCGATCATCTGCCTCTAACATTTCTCCCTCAATTCTGAAATTGTTCCTCCTTGTCACTACATTATATCAAAGTCACCCTAAAACCATCCCCCAATTCCTAATTGGTCAATTAATCATCCGTTATGACTCTACCGAATTATCTTTATTTTCCAAATGTATGAATTCTAATATTACGCCATTCTCAGGTTGTCGATTGGTTCAACGTACGATGTCCTCATCATCCAGCTCATCAGGTATCAAAAATGTTGCATCTTCTTCTCCAGTCAGTGTTTCTGTTGTTCGAGTCCTGGGAAAGTACATCTTGTCTGCTCTACACAGTCTTTGTTGCAAGTTTGATTCCCTCATCTCCTGTTCGTCTGCACATTGCAGAAAATTCTAGCTTAGCAGACTTTATTAACACGAGTAGCTCAGGGTCAGTTCAGCACGTTAGCTTCTCTACATTGCATGATTATTCTGCTTCTGCATGAGGCCTGGCAAAACTAGGCCACAACTTCGGCTAAGTTAACTCTACAATATAATGTAAAACATACTTTATACATTTCAATATGACATATTACTACATTATTATTACGCATTTTCAACATTTCACATATTTTTTGTCATTTTTAGTATAATTCATGAAAGCTGGTGACCACTCTTTGTGGGCACATTTTCAAACGTGCACATTAATTTTTCTATGTCTAATTATTTCTACCATTTTCTTGTACTTCAAAATGCATAAACACTCATTAATATTTCTAATTAAGATATTTGCGTCAGCACATTTGAAGTGGGAAAAGTTTTAAAGATTGTTTAGGTATAGTACATTGTACTAGATGGACACCCTTCCAGTACAAAACCTATGCTAGACTCACAAAGACACAATAGTTCCATAGTGCAAAGGTTAGCGAGTGGTGGTCGTCATCCTTTTTGTGCACTAGCGCTAGGAAGAGAGAAGCATAGTGCCATATATTTATAGATTTGGCACTTTACTGCTCTTTCTCATGCATTGCAGCGCAGCAACTCAGGGTGATATGCTGCCTTATGTGGAAGTTTTGTTAATCTGGGCCAAAGTATTTCCTTTTGAAAATTCTGTTGAAGGAATCTAATTATATTTTTAACAGTTTTGCATTAATAAATGTGAATGTCTTTGCATATATCAGAAAATCAGGCTAAAGGGGCAACATATCCTAATATCTGAATTTAGTGGAGTGAAAACTCTGAATCAGCTTCAGTGAGATGGAAAGCAGTGAGTGGACCTGCACCTTTTGTTTCAATTATGCATTGTATTCACTATACATTAATCTTTAAAGACTGAAATATAATAGCATTTGCTTGTATGACCATTCATTTGATTGCAATAGATAGAGGTGAGTAAAAAGAAGTAGGATGTAAGAATAACAAAAGTCTCTGTCAGCTATGATCAGGGAAATTAGATTTTCAAAAACATACTTTAAGAATAATGTAAAGGAAATGAAGGAGAGCGTGTGGGTGGAGGTTTTGAGCACCGGGGGACATATTATGCATACAGTGCATTTTTCCTGTTTGTGCCATGACACACCTTTTAAAGGATGCGCTGGGTGCAAACAGGAACACTGCACCATTTTAGAAAGACTGCACTGCTGCCTAGGGCAGCTGAGATCTTGTGCTGCCCCTGGGCAGTGCATTCAATTCATAAGGAGTGGCTACTTTAAAGCCACTCAGTGTTTCACAGTGCAGTTGGCATGGCACCTGCACTTTGAGGAGGGGATAGAGAGCAATCCTCTTGCAGGCAGGTGTAGAGAGTGACAAGCGTCCTTCAGAGAGATTTCTGGGGGGCCACAGTAGCCTCTTTTCCCCCCTCAAGAGGGCTGGTTTTAGGAGGTGCTCTTAAAGTATGCCACCATTTTTGTGTTGCACTTTTGGTGTGTCTCCTAAGGGGAAGTTTGCCTCTGTGCCAACATCTATAATACAGTGCTGATGCAGAGGCAAAGTGATTCCCTCATTTGCATGGAGCCACACCCCTATGCAAATTATGGAATGTCCTCTCATGATAGTCCTTGAGCTACATGTGCACCGGCTTTATCAGTATTACTGAAGTGGGCTGCAGCCCCTTCTGTAAAACCATTATGCCCCAGGTCTGCACAAAGTGGGCACACATGCCTGTTGTGCCCCCGGGGCACAATGTATAAGATGACCCCAGAAGGGTGAATCAGAATTGTATACTGGTGCATTACAAAGACCAGTACTACCCATTAAAAAACGAATGTTATGGGACTTGAAAGGGTCATTTTTTCCTATTTGTACTTTGAATATAATAATGATTTAGCAATATATAGTAGTTTGCCTATTCCCCTTATTGTAGATGAGGCTAAAGACTCATGTTTATTTACACATCTATTTACTTATTAACAGGGATTTAACAAAAATGTTAAAGTCCAGCATATAATTATCATGTATTACTAGGTAAATTTGACAGCTCATGTGTGTTCAGGTAGTTCAATTCTTGTTAATTTAGAACATCTCAGATAGAAGGTTGCAGAATATTTATACTGTAAAACTCTAACATATGTAGAAATAAGATCATAAAATGTTGTAGAGACAGTATTGTGGAAAATGTGTTTATTCTCTTCTTTTTCATGCCCATTGCTTGTCTTTATATTTTCAAGTGCTCTGAATCATATGATACAATTTCAACAATGTATCTTGATTTGACTTATTATGCATAATTAAGACTTGAAGGTTTGATAATGATAAGTAAACTCTATTGAGAAGCATTAAGTAGAGCACAGTATGTGGTTGATGCTATTTTCAGATTAAGAGATATCACTGAATTGCTAAGGGAAAGATGAAGGATAGTTTGTGAGAAACACTATAATTATGCTGATGTTGACTTGTAAAACAGCTATGCAACCATGACAGAAGATTAGTAGCAATCTGTGCATTTTGGAATGTGGATTTATAGAAACAATTTACAGAATTTCTCAAACTTTCTCATTGCTCGACTGAGCATATATGTTTGCACCACATTCAAACTTTAAACTTGGAGGTATACTAAAGGATGTCATCCTTGATTTGGTGGTGAGCAGGCTCCCAAAATCAGGCCACGACTGACTGACAGGTCAGATCCCAATTCTCTGATAGAGTGCTTTGGATTTTGCACACAGGTGCACTCTTAAGTTGTGTTTACCTATTTTCTCAACCCTCCATCCATGCCAGACTAATGCAGCCTTCAAAAAGTTATTTCTTGCAGGCTCAGGTTTCCTTTTTAGAGATGAAAAGAAGTTACAAGATTGGAAAAGTGGAGATATGCTAATTTCTCCAAGGTCTCTAAACGTTTTCCCAGGTAAATTTCAGCAGATCAAACTTTCTGCAATTTACTTGGGGGATTAATGCACTGAAAGTACTGGGAAATGTGGATGCTGGTGTGGTAAACTGCATAATTTGCATGTTATGCCCTATCCTAAGGGCATAACTAGGAATTGGTAATAATTATTTCACCCAACTAATTCTGAACTCCTCGGTGTCCGATTTTAGCAAGTGCAATAATTATTGCACAGTACTCAGCCCACTTGCAATCGTGGCCTAGGAGTTTGCACTAGCTAGTATTTAAAAGGAGAGGAGGATAGTCTAAGGATGGACTTCAGATTGAGAAGCATGCTGCACTCTCTTTGTTATGTGCGTTATTGGGTGCATATCTGAGCACAAGCTGCACATTTATGTTTGTGGAATCTATATTAATTTAAGGTACACTAGTTGTCTGTACGACTGGCTGACAGTGGTGAATTTTTACACCAGGGAATGCTGATGCATGCTTTCATTCTGTTATGTTACTATTTACTGGTTTTATTCTGTTATGTTACTATTTACTGGATTTTGTTTTGGCACTGCCATCATCAACTACCTAGCTTCTCGTTGCTTTCCATTTTCTTTGAAAGACTAATGTCTGTGATTGTAAGTTTACAAAGTAGATTGTCTATGTGGATCAGTGGCCAAACTTTTCCTGGCTGAAGAATGTGTTGATAGTGTGATTATAAGATAAGGGTTTTCCATAAAAAGGTGTTAATGCAAGGGGAGAGCTTGGAAGCCTCCAAACAAACGTCTTTTATTTGAATCGAGGTATGACAATTCTCACTGGGGCTTACACGACTTGGAGAGACTGCTTATTGGTTTTTGGTATTTTTTAACTTTGGTGACACTGGGATGAGTCATATATAGTTGTTATTTACACCCATTATAATATTGAGTGTAGTAGATTTCTTTCACACTGGTATTTGGTTTAATGTGGGTGTTGCCTTGGTCTTCCTTTCCCTCTCGTCACACTGGGCTGAGATGGATGTGAATTTCATTATGAATTACTTACTATAACATTTATTATTTATTAATTCATGGATTCAAATCTTGAATGTGTAATAATGTATAGTTGACAATCTATGTTCTGTGGTTTGCTTTAGTCTTTGCAATGTTAACTAATTTTTTATATACAATACATGTTGATATGTCTGGCTATGTTTTATTCATAATTTACACATATTTCATATGTTGGGTTCTTTACAGCCTTGACAAAGTCACGGGGAGTACCCACTCCCACGACGAAACACGTGTTGGCTGGGGCTGGTGTTTGTTTCATTGTTTCAAATAAAGGATGGATTCGTCAATCAACTCGACTTTTGCTGGACTGAATCAATTCAAATTTTCTCAGTGATTGGTCTACTAATTATTGAATCACTTTATTGTGTTTGTTACAGTTTTATACAATACTATATTATCATACATTATGAGTGCCTAGGTCTTTATTATTTAGTAATTACAGCTGTGTTATTCACAGTTTACGGGGGTAGGGGAGATTCCTCCGAGGCCGGGAGCACCAACGATATAATATTCTGTTCTTTGTTTACTCTAGATTGGTACTGTTGTGAGCGCTTTTTCTCCCCATTCATTTCTCCCCGTTAATACTATTTGATATACTTTTCTGTATGCTCTTACTTTTCAAAATGTTTTCCCTCAATATACTGTTGTTGCAAAGTCATCTTTTTGCCCTGTTCACCATCATTCTTTTGTTGCTGACTGGTGCTGATGATAACTGACTCTGACTGTGCCCTGGGCTCTGTTAGCCAGACCCAGGCAAGTGCTATGTTAAAACACACACATGTAGTAGAGTACCCTAGGTATTAGGGTACCTTTCCAATAGGCCTGACAGACCCTGTGAGACCCTAGTATATAATAGGGCAAAGTGGTAAAATCTGCCTTTAAGTCTCTAGTATATAATAGGACATGGACATTAGATGCCAGCAGAATTTCTGCATTTACATATTTGCACTGCTGTGTGCTTTCTATCCTTCTAAATGCAGGTCTGTCTTGCAGCCTGTCTTTAAAAGTTAAATTCATACCATTTGCATGACAGCCCCTATAAGTCACTAGTAAATAATATGGAAAGTGGGTGCCAACTACCTATAAGACCCTAGTACATAATAGGGTATGTAAGTAGAGGCTGCAGAATTGCTGCCTTTTGCATGTGGGCACTGCTGGATGTTTTCTGTCATTTTTAAATGCAGCCTGACTCTGCAGCCTACATTTAAATGGAAATGGTGTCCCAATTCGACTTTGGTGCTATGTGCACTTTAAATGTGATGGTCTACCGTATTTTCACATCTTAGGTTTCCTACGGGTGGGAGTTCACGTAACTAAAAGCAGGGGCCTTATAAAAGATATTTTATAAACCCTGGTGAGGGAAAAACTGATAATTTCATTTGTCCCCCATTGTAGATACTGGCCTTCATAGGCTATCATTGCAATATTGTATTTCATTGTAATTATAGTAAGGAAAAGAATAGAAAAGTCATTGAAGGACTTAAATGATTTGTTTTGATAAATCCAGCAATTTGACATTGGTGAATTTATCACAACCTGTACAGAAAATAAGTTATGAGGCTTTTCTTTCTGTAAGCCAAAAACCACTCTTCTGAAGGTCCCCTCTGATTGGTCAGTGCTAACAAGATTAGCAGAGCTACTTTATTACGTGATAAGTTGCTGATCAGGGGAGAGCCTCTCTGGTGAAGGACAGCTCTGGGCCTACACAGGAATGCCAGAGCAGGGGGAGGGGGTACTAAAACATGCAACCTCCAAGTAGAACAGGAAAGAGGGAATAACAAATTACCTAACCCCTACCTTCTGGACCCATCAGCCAGATACTAGGATAAAGGAAGGAATTTGTAGATGTTAGGAGGAGGAGAGCTATGGAAATGAGCCACATTGGGGGCTGGTTTAGTCAGCTTACTACTCTGCTGAAGTTTCAGCCATCATGGATTTTGGAAGGATGGTGCTTTCGGGGACAGCAATATGCCACACTTTGGAGGAAGGGGTCATGCATCTGGGTATCACTCAGCATTCTGTTGGTTAGAGTCCACCCTTTCCTTATGTACAGGGGCTGGGTATAAATATGTGAGAGGTGCATAGCCTCTCAGATCTTCTACCTGACAGTACAAGAGGAAGAAGGACTGCTCTGCTGGAATCTGGATCTGCACCCTTGACCTGCACTTTTGAGTGAACTGCACCTGCTGCACAATCTGGTATTACAGCCCTGGGGACGGTGCTTTGTTTCAAGAAGGACTCAGGAGTAGAATCCCTCCAGACACAGGTTAACATAACTTCATCTGTGTCATCCTCAGCAATGGCCCCCAGCCTGGAGTGCATCCAGTGGACTTTTAAGGATTTGGCCAGCTGCATTGTGGGAATTGTGGTCCAAATTTTCCAGGACCATCCAGGAGATTCTACACCCTTGGATGTTTGTTTTGGACCCTCTTTACCTGAAAGGAGGACTTCAGGTAACACATCCTGGAGGTTGGAGAATTTTGGTAAAGTTGGCACTTTGTGTTTCTAAGCACTAGAAAGTGTTTATTCTTTAAAAAATCATATCTCTGGTTACCCACATTGGATTTTCGTTGTTATGGTGTCCATTTACTCATAGAAATGTAACCTATATTTATAAATTGGTGTGGGATTTTTATTGTGTGTTGTGTCTCACTTATTTACTGTATTGGTGTTTTTGAATGCTTTACACTCTTTTACTTCTAAGTTTGGGATGCCTGCTCAGTTACAGCTACCAAGGGTTGAGCCAGGGGCTAATTTACTGAAACCTTTTTTTAACCTATATTTGGTTAGTGGCCGTATTGTCGATGGTACGTTCATACTTACCACTACCAATAAACCACTTTCCAACATTTTGGTGTTCAGCAGTGTGGATGAGGACTTGTGTTCAAGTTACACCATACATCGTTTAAGTTGAGAGGAGTAAAAGTCTGCTAAATTGCCGTAGAACAAAACTTTTGATTTTTTAATTTTTTTAATTTGTATTACACTGATTTTTAATCCATTGTTTAGATTTTTCTATATTTGTTTTTAGTTTGATTGATAGTTGCTGTGACCGAAATCTAGGGATACCATGGAGCTGGACCTGGCTAAACTGACTAAACTCAATGTGGCTGAGCTTAGGGTTTTGGTTAAGGCTAGGAGGCTACCTGCTACTACCAAGATTAGTTAGTTCTCTGAAGGCATGGACCAGGCCACCCAAGAGAGGGAAAGTGGGGGCAGGTGGCACCCTCCAACCGCATCACAGAGGAGGATAGAGCTTCCATTGGTCCCATTACTAAGTCTGTAACTTCAGATGCTGGCAGGAGGGCAGGGGCCCCAACTCAGGAACCACCACTGCACCCTTGCAGAGAGACAGCGTGAGGCCCAATTAGCTTTTATAGCTTTGGAGGAGAAGAATCTAGAGTTAGCTAAGGAGCAGTGGGAGGAGAAAAAAGCAAAGAGAAATGGTGGCAGCGACAATGAAGATGATGTTGAGGTGCCCGCGGATGGGGGGTTGATTCTAAGATTCCCAAGGGAATAGTACCGAGGTACATAGAGGGGGACACCATTGACAAATGGCTAACTGCATTTGAAGGGCCCTCGAGATGTGGGGGGTCACCCCAAGCAGCAGGGTTCAGTCTTGTGGAACCAATTCTAGTAGCTGGGAGGGATAGGCTCTTGACCCTGCAGGGGGATAAGTCTAAATCCTACCCCCACACGAGGAGATGCTTAGTTGAGAAATTAGGTTAGACCCCAGAGCAGCACAAGGTGAGGTTGGGAGACACCTAGAAAGTGAGTACACAAACTTAGGTGGATTTTTTGGACACCTCAGAGAGGACACCAGAAGCCTGGATTGTTGGTAACCAAATGAGCACATATGACAGATTGTATAATTTGTTTTTGAAGGAAACCATTTTGACTCATTGTGTGCAGGAGAGGTTACACCAGTTTCTAGTAGACTCTAAGTTGTCTAGTCATAGGGAACTAGTCAAGGCATCTGATAAGTGGCCCAGAACCAAGGTTTCCAATCAGCACCAGGGGGAGACCAGAAGAAAGGAGGACAGGTCCCTTCTTAGGGGAAAGCCCAATTGAAAAAAGGTCAAATACAGGAGTCGCCCAAAGACCCACGAAAGCCTAAGACGGGAGAAGGGCCCGAGCCAACCCAACTTCAAGGGGAGGGGGTACCAGAGAAATAATGGTAGGTTCTTTGATCCCTCAACGCTAGGAAAGTGCTTTGACTGTGGTCAGCCAGGGCACAAGAGAGGAGATCCTGTCTGCACAAAGAAGCCCTCTACTGTTGGGCAGTCCCCAGGGATTGCTAGTGGAAGCATGGGGGTGGAGCGTAGCCAGAGAGGTGTAGGGAAGTGGCAGAGGCAACATTAGCATCCTTAGGTCGAGTGGATTTCACAAGTCTAGTCACCTTACCTCCAAGCATGGACAAGTACAGGTAGAGGCTTAACATCCATGGGACTGAGGTTGATGCTCTGAGAGACAGAGGAGCTAGTGTAACTATGGTGAGAGGTAAACTGGTGTCTCAAGAGCAGATGCTACCTGGTGAGTTTCACCAAATGACTTATGCAGACAGGAGACCCAAACTCGATCCAATGGCTAAGGTAGATTTGGAGTGAGGAGGTGTGACAGGCCCTAAGAAAGTAACTGTGTCCCCTTCCCTCCCACTACAGTGTTTACTGTCAAATGATCTCAATGCATTTGAATGGTCAAAAGTGGAGAGAGGGCTCCGTATGAGAATACTGGAGATCCCTGAGTGGGTATGTGCTGTGACCAGGTCACATACTGCTTAGAAGGAAAATGCTGGACACTTGGCCCCTGGAACAAAGGGCCAAGCCTCCTTGGACAAGGGCGCTGGATCTGGTGAGCAGCCCAGGGAACTCCACGGGTACAGGAGGAATCTGACCCTGATGGGGAGGACATGACCTCTGAGGATGGGACTCAACCCCTACAAGATCTTTCAGACTTGGCAGAAGTGACAGGAGCCAGTGGACTCTCCAGAGAGGAGTGTTGCCAGTGGCAGAGAGACTGTCCCACCCTTGAGCGCTTAGGGCAGATTGTCTTAAAGCAAGATAAAGGGGATGACTGTGGATTTCACAGGATATATTGGACAGATGAGCTGCTCTATACTGCGGCCATAAACCCCAGGGAGGGGGCCACCAGTAGGTTGGTGATACCCCAGAAGTACATGTAGTTTATCCTGGCTTTGAGTCATAATATCTCCTCGGCAGGGCATTTGGGGCAGAGGAAGTCTTGGAACCGGTTGGCGAACCATTTCTATTGGCCTTATATGTCTCAGAATGTAAAGGAGTTTTATAGCTCCTGTGTCACCTGTCAGGCCAGTGGCAAGGCAGGAGGCACGACCAAGGCTCCCTTGATACCACTGCCAGTGGTTGTGACCCCTTTTGAGAGGGTAGGGGTGGACATTGTTGTTCCCCTGGAACCACCTACTGCCTCAGGGAATAAGTATTTGGTGGCAGTCGATCATGCCACAAGATGTCTGGAGGCAATACCTCTCAGAACAATAGCTGCCCCTGTGTTGGCTAGGGCCTTGCTTGGTGTGTTCACCAGACTAGGTTTCCCAAAAAAGGTTGTTTCTGATAAGGGCACAAACTTTCTGTCCAGCTACCTGAAGGAGATGTGGGATGAATGTGGTGTTACCTACAACTTCCCCACCCCATAGTATCCCCAGACCAATGGTCTGGTGGAGGGGTTTGATAAGACCCTAGCAGGCTTGATCAATGGGTTGTCTAACAAAGTCAGGAGGAGATGGGATGTTCTCCTCCCATGCCTATTGTTTGCCCACAGGGAGGTCCCACAAAATGGGGTTGGTTTCAGTTCCTTTGAGTTCTTGTTTGGGCATCCGGTGCGTGGACTATTGTGCCTGCTGAGAGAGTCTTTGGAGAAGCCTCTCAGGGAAGCAAAGGACAATGTGCTTGACTATGTGCTAGGCCTGCACTTACGCTTGGCAGACTTAATGTATAAGGCACGCAGAAAACTGGGGGCTAGCGAGGGGATCATGAAACACTGGTATGATCAGAAAGCTGCAATGCCTGAGTATACTCCAGGACAATTGGTATGGGTGTTGGTGCCTGTAGCTTCTAAGGACCTCCAAGACAAGTGGAATGGGCCCTATCCAATAATTGAAAAAAAGGGTGAGGTTACCTATCTGGTAGACCTTAACACCCCCAGGAGTCTTCATAGAGTCCTGCATGTCAACAGATTGAAACCCTACCATGACAGGGCAGACATGACCATGTTATTGGCCACAGATGAGGGAGAAGAGGAGGAAACTGAGCCAGTGCCTGACCTCCTCCCCAATGATGTGCAAGATGGGTCAGTAAAGGGAGTGGCACTCTCTCCCAAATTGACAGAACAATAGCACCGAGACTGCAAGCAGGTGCTGGAGCAGTTTCCTGGTTTTCTCTCTTTGAATCCAAGTGTCACTGATTATTGTGTACGCCACATTGACATTGTTGACACCCCGCCTGTCAAAAAGAAACTGTACAGGTTGTCTGACCATGTCAGAGACAGCATTAAGGCTCAGGTAGTTAAGATGATGGAAATGAGGGTAATTGACCCTCTGACAGTCCATGAGCCAGTCCAGTTTTGCCGGTTCCAAACCTAATGCCCAGGGGAGGAAGAAGGAATTAAGGTTCTGTGTGGACTACAGGGGACTGAATGCAGTCACAAAGACTGATGCTCACACTATACCTAGAGCTAATGAGCTCATTGATAGGTTAGGGGCTGCTAGGTATCTGAGTACATTTGATTTGACCTCATGATACCAGAAAATTGCCCTCACTGAAGGAGAAAAGGAGAGGTCAGCATTCTCCACACCAGTGGGCCATTACCAGTTCAAAGTAATGCCCTTTGGCTTAAAATATGCCCCTGCCACCTTCCAAAGGTTGGCAAACAGGGTCCTGTCTGGGTTGGAGCAGTTCAGTGCAGCATATCTGGATGATATAACTGTTCCACCTGGGAGGATCACTTAAACCACCTGAGAGAAGTGCTTAAGACCATGCAGCAAGCGGGTCTAACTTTTAAAGCCAGCAAGTGCCAGATAGGGCAGAGTTCTGTGGTGTACCTGGATCACCTTGTAGGGGGAGGCCATGTACAGCCTCTCCAGGCCAAGATCCAAACCATTTTGGATTGGACAGCACTTACAACCCAGAAACAGGTCAGGACCTTCCTTGGTCTAACTGAGTACTATAGAAAAATTGTTCAGGACTATGGGGCCATTGTGGCTCCCCTGACAGAACTTACCTTTAAGAAGAGGCCAAAGAAAGTGATTTGGGCTCCAGAGTGTCAGAAGGCTTTTGACTCTCTGAAGGCTGCAATGTGTTCAGTGCCAGTGTTCCTGGCCCCTGATTACACAAAGGAGTTTGTGGTGCAGACGGATGCTTCAGAGCAAGGAATTGGGGCAGTGTTGGCACAGGTAAAGGAGGGCCTTGATCAGCCAGTTGCCTTCATTAGCAGGTGGCTTCTCCCCAGAGAACAAAAATGGAGTGCCAATGAGAGTGAGGCCTTTACTGTGGTCTAGTTCCTGAAAAAGATGAGATCATCTCTGTTTGGTAGTCACTTTCGTGTTCAGACTGACCACAGACCTCTCAGGTGGCTCATGCAGATGAAGGGGGAGAATCCCAAGCTTTTGAGGTGGCCCATTTCTCTTCAGGGGATGGACTTTACAGTGGAAAACAGACGTGGGATTGCACATGCCAATGCAGATGGACTTTCCACATTATTTCACTCAGCTGATGAACACTACCTGGTTGCGGGTTAGTGACCCATCACCTTTCGTTTGGGAGGGGGCCATGTTGCAAAGTCATCTTTTTGATCTGCACACCCCCATTTTTTGTTGCTGACTGTTGCTGATGATAACTAACTCTGACTGTGCCCTTGGTTCTCTTAGCCAGACCCGGGCCAGTCCTATGTTAAAATACACACATGTAGTAGAGTACACCAAGTATCAGGATACCCTTCTAATAGGCCTGACAGACCTAGTAAGTCTAGCATATAGTAAGGCAAGGGGGTACAATCTGCCAATAAGTCCCTAGAATATAATAGGGCATGGAGATTAGATGCCCAGCAGAATTTCTGCACTTGTATGTATGCACTGTTGTGTGCTTTCTGACTTTTCAATGGAGGCCTGCCTTGCAGCCTGTTTTTAAAAGTTAAATTCACACCATTTACATGACAGCCCATATAAGTCCCTAGTAAATAATATAGAAAGGGGATGCCAACTACCATAAAAACCTAGTACATAATAGGGCACAGAAGAAGAGGCCCAGCAGATTTGCTGCCCTTTTCATATGGGCACTGCTGGAGGTTTTCTGTCATTTTTAAATGCAGCCTGACTCTGCAGACAGCATTTAAATGGAAATGGTGTCCCAGATTGACTTTGGTGCTATGTGCACCTCAACTGTGATGGTCTACCTTATTTTCACATATTAGGAACCCCTAGGGTCTCCCATAGCTCACGTAACTTATAAGCAGGGGCCTTATAAAAGATGTTTTATAAATCGTAGTGAGGGAAAAACGGATAATTTCATTTTTCCCCTATTGTAGATACTGGCCTTCATAGACAATTATTGCAATATTGTTTTTCATTGTAATTATAGTAAGGAAAAACATAAAAAGTCATTCAAGGACTTAAAATATTTAATTTGATAAATCAATCAGTTTGAAATTGGGGAACGTATCACAACTTGTACAGAAAAGACGTTATAAGGCTTTTCTTTCTGTAAGCCAAACTCCAGCCTTCTGAAGGTCCCCTCTGATTGGTCAGTGCTAACAGGATTAATAGTGCTGCTTGATTAAGTAATAAGTGGCTGTCCAGGGGAGAGGCTATCTGGTGAAGGGCTCTGGGGCTACACAGGAATGCCAGAGCAAGGGGAGGGGTAATAAAACCTACAGCCTCAAAGGAGAGCAGGACATGAGTGAATGCCAGATTTCTAACCCCCACCTTCTGGATCCCTCAGCCAGATACCAGGCTTAAGGAAGGAATTTTCAGATATTAGGAGGAGGAGAGCTATGGAAATGAGCCATGTTGGGGGCTGGTTTAGTCAGCTCTTACTGCTCTGCTGAAATTTCAGCCATCATGGATTTTGGAAGAATGGTGCTTTCTGGGACAGCAATATGCTATACTTTGGAGGAAGTGGTCATGCATCTGGGTGGCACTCAGCATTTTATTGATTGGGGTGCCCTCCTTCCTGATGCCCAGGAGCTGGATATAAATTTGTGAGACATGCATAGCCTCTCAGATCTGCTGTCTGAAACTACAAGCGGAAGAACAACTACCCTGCTGGAATCTAGATTTGCACCCTTGGCCTGCACTTCTGAGTGAACTGTGCCTGCTGCACAATCTGGAATTACAGCCCTTGGGATGGTGCCTAGCTTAAAGAAGGACTCATGAGAGGACTCCCTCCAGCTACTGGTTAACAGAGTTTCACATGCATCATCCCCAGCAAGAGTCCCCAGTCTGGATTTCATCAAGTGGATTTTTAAGGATTTGGCCAGATGCTTTCTGGGAGTTGTGGTCCAACTTTCGAAGGACCATCCAGTAGATTCCAGGCCCTTGGATATGTGTTTGAACCCACTGTACCTGCAGGTTGGAGAATTTTTATAAAGTTGGCACTTTGTGTTTCTAACCACTAGGAAGTGTTTATTCTTTAAAAAATCATATCTCCGGTTCCAAGGACTAACTATTAGATTCCTGACCTTTGGATCTGTGTTTTTGATCTTTTTGCCCTGCAAGGAGGACTTCAGGAAACACCGCCTGAAGTTTGGAGAATTTTGGCACTTTGGGCCTCATCACAACCTCAACGATCTTTTGCAAAGACTGCCGAGGCTGCGGGCGCCAGTATACTGCCATTGCTGGTGGTATGTCTGGCTCCCTATTTCGAATTTTCTGCTGGGCCAGCGGATGGTAACATTGTTACCATCCGCTGGCCCAGCAGAAAAGTCACATCAACATTGCTGCCGGCTCGTAATAGAGCCGGCGGCAATGCTGATGTGCAGCAGGTGCAGTAGCACCGTCACACATTTCACTGGTCGAAATTCAGCGTTGGGGCTATGCCTGGGGGCCCCTGCACTGTCCATGCCTAGTGCATGGGCAGTGCAGGGGCCCCCAGGGGCACCCCAAGTCCCCTTACTGCCAATCTTTCCATGGCAGTGTCTACCGCCATGACAGGCTGGCGGTTAGAGGAGTCGAAATCCCCAGGGCAGCGCTGCTTGCAGCTCTGCCTGGTGGATTACGACCGCCGGGACTGCCGTGACTGCCGTGACCGTATATCCCCGGTCCCGGCAGTGTTAACGCAGCAGAACCACCGCAGTCAAAATAAGCTGAATAGTACCGCCAGCCTGTTGGCGGTACTAACGCCACTATAGCCCTGGCGGTCACCTACCGCCAGGGTTATAATGAGGGCCTTTGTGTTTCTAAGCACTAGAAAGTATTTATTCCTTAAAAAATCATATTTATGATTCCTTACATTTAATTTTTGTTGTTTTCATGTCTATGTACTCATAAAAATATAACCTATTTTTATAAATTGTTGTGGGATACTTATTTTGTGTTGTATCTCACTTATTTACTGTATTGGTGTTATTGAATGTCTTACACTCTTGTCTCCTAAGTTAGGCCTGCCTGCTTGGTTACAGCTACCAAGGGTTGAGCAGGGGGCTAATTTACTGAGACCTTTACTGAACCTATATTTGGTTAGTGGGCTTATTGCCAGTGGTAGGTTCATACTTACCACTACCAATCACCCACTTTCCAACAACTATCCTCCATATTCTGTACAACAATATTGCTGTTATCGATTTTCAGTAGTAAAACTATGTTCTGTACAGCTTTAACCCTCAACTTATTGTTGAGCCATTATGTCCCAATTCCTTCTTGGATACATGGATGGAAATGTACAGAAAAAGAAGAAATGTAAACAGATAAACAGAAAATCAGACTGACATATACATCTCCCTGGCAATTGATCTGTAGAGCAATGCACATCAATACAGGCTGTAACAAATAAGGGATAGGTATGTTCTCTGCAATGGGGGAGGAGTAGTTCTGTGTATTTGACAACTGAGGGATAGCTCTGCTATTTGGTGTCAATCATGGAGGTACTAGGGCAATCTATTACAAGATATACTTTCAGGCATTCCGCTATATCACTTTATAACCAAATTATGCACAAGAATAGTCTTTCGAAACCTGCACTGATGGAGGTGTGCTGTCAGGAAGCCTAAGGATCTGTTCTTCAAAACACTGACAGATCTGTTACTAGAGACACAATTATGGACTTCATAAACATCTCCAGGCTAAAAGGAATCTTCTAAGAATCATTTATCGTTGGCCGGAAGAATTAGAGATAGAAGTATATCTGTGAAACCTGAGCTATGGCTGAAAATGTCCACAGAAAATGTTCTTAGTTTGCAGTTTTGCATTTTACTTTTATAAAGCACCGGAACACATGTATAAAAAGTTGACCTGTAAATGAACATTTAATAATTCACCTTCAAACAGAACCAACGAGTCACCTTTACAGTTTTGGGAAAGATATCAATAGGAAATTTTGTAAATAATGGACGGTACTGATGTATTCAGGGAGTCATATTCAGTTATTTACACTTTGCAAAACATTTGAATTCTGCAAAAGGGAACCGTTTTAGAAAATGTGATAAACAGTAATAGCATAAATGGCAATACAGCATGATTGATAATACATTCATGGGTACTGGTTGGGTGGCATAGCTTTCTGGAAAAAAACCCATAAAGTGTGCTTTACCCATGATCTAAAATACATCCCCAATATTTTTCTGCCTTAAAGGTGCAGTGCTTGATTACAGAGATCACCTTTGTGAGAAATTGTATAAACTAATAAAATATAGCTCCAAGCCACAATTTTTATCATTTTAATTTGTAATAAGAGGCACACTTTTAGCTAGCAACACTGTGTTCTGAAATACCACTCATGTTGAAAATAACAAATTGCACAGTCGGACTTCACCAAAACGCCACTTTTCAAAAGAGTTCATACATATTATACACCAGTGTATTAAAGAGCCAGTAAATCATGGGTCAATGCTTGATAGGCGCTAAGAACGCTTTGAATTAACGTATTCATAAATTTAGGCGAAGTCAGGGATCTGTTTTTCATGGTGAACGTCAATAGTTACTGAATTTTCCTAAGGCAAGTGATGATTTCCTTTTTCTGGATATCCATCCCACGACAGAATCATGGTCCTTTTATATTTAGGAGCCAGAGACTTCTCCCCTGACTCCAGCATCTGTCTCTTGCCCTTTAGAAGCTCTCTCCCACTGAGAACTCCCCCCTTGTAAAAGGATACCTACTGTTGTCAGCAGACAGTACACTGTCAACTGTATGTGAAAGCAAGAGTGATCAAAAACCGTTGATGCATACCCTTGTGAGTTACAAATAAGGAGGAACAGTTTTTTTTGCTTTACAGCTCACACATTGCCAAAAGGTTGACATTGCAAGGTGCAAAGTCATTTGTGACTCATCACTTTTGTACATTGAAAATTGGATTCTTTTCAATTGCAGAGGTAGCGAATTAACAGATATAAAAAGGAACATCTGATAATATTCCTTCCACTTTGAAGACTGCTCCCTCTAACTTAGCCACTTTGCCTCAAACCTGAGTGTTAAAAGTGTAAAACAGGGTACAGGCTATTCTCTTTTTCTTTTTGCATATGAATCCTGATTTCTGAGCTTGTTCATGCCTTGCCCGGCACCTTGGTCACATTCTGAGGGTTCTAAAGTTGTAATCTGTAAGTGTCAGCATGAAAGAAAAAACTATCACACAAATAATCGAATTTTCTCCATTATATTGTGCTGTTATCCAGATTTTACTCTCTTCAGAAATTGCACTCTATCTCTTTATGTATTGATTGTTAATTCCATCCTCTCTTTTTCTGCAATTTCTCATTTCTGGTACCGAATGGAACCCTTGGTTTAAAAGAATTGCTGCTCCTTGGTTGTTTAATTAAACATACTTCAGAATATAGATACAAATACAAAATGTATTTGGAGGACTCCATGAATTAATAGTCTTATTGTAATATTACCCTGCATCAAAGTGCAAAGCAGTAAGGATCAACTAGGATGATCTGAAGAGTGACATGTAATTCTGTGTTCATCAGTAAAGTCGAACTCCATACTAAATAGCTGAATGGGCGATGCTTGTCAATAGGGATTGCCTGAAATGTCCCTGAAGCCTAGGTGTTGGAAGCGGTTACCTGTGTGTCTCTCCCCTACTTGATCATATGACTCAGTGCCTTTGAACACAGCACGAGCATCTTCGGAGACCGTAATGTGTCACTCATACTGATTGGTCCTGACAGTATCACTGCAACTCTTATACGTTACAAATTAAGACTGTGCAAACCAAGAAAGGGGGAGTTAGGATAAGCTTCTGAATAGTCAGCAATACAGCTCTTACAGCCTGATTTGGAAACATATGCTCCTCCTATTAATGTTGTTTGCAGGTTACAACGTATGATGTAAAAAGAAACAAGAATAAACATAATAGAACCATCTCAGTTGCACTATTCAACATTTGCATAACTATGCAGCATTAAACATGCAGACACATAAAAAAGCAACAGAAAATCTGGAAATGCTATAAAAATAGCAAGGTTGGCAAATCGTTACTGGGTGTAATGTGTGGGTAGCTATGTGCAGTGTGTGTTTTGTGTTTGTGTATGTATTCTCTTCCCTGTATGTAAGCACTTTGCCTCATTAAACAAGGGTTGTTCTACAGATATTGTGCACTATTGCATTCTACGTCAAGGCACACTCCTATGTATGTGCGCGCAAGGCATAGATTCCACATTGAGCCCTATTACAGCAAATGTGCTGGTTACAGTGAAGGGGTGAGCTCACATTTGCGCTGTGAACACTGAAGACGGACTGGCTGTTTGGAACGGTCTACATTTCACTGCATGTGGCAACACACGTTCTCATTTGTAAAGAGCGACAGTGATCTTCCTGCAGGGGGGGAGCGGTTGGTGAATGCTCATGCCTGTAACAGGACATCTGGGGTCCCCTGTGATCCCCATACTTCCTTCATAAAGGTGTTGTTACTGGGCAAAATGGCTGTATGACACCGCTATCTGTCCCTCAATCAGTACACCTGTTGACACCCTCTGACTCTGTTCCCCTACCTGTAATATGGCATGGGCGCAGAGGCAAAGGAGTCCCTCATTTTCATGGGCACAAGCCTCAATTTGTTGTTGTGAGAAATTTAGCAGTGAATCATGAGTAACACGGGTTAGTAGAGATGAAGAAGGGTGGAGAAGAGGTACAAATAGGGGTTGTATTAACAAATGTTGATATGACGAGTTGTTTCTTATTGTCTTTATGCTCCTCGTTAATACCTAACAAGCAAGAGTAAACTACAAATATTGCTAGCTTACTTATGGCTTACTCCTAGTATTTAAGAGCGTCGCAAATAAACACAGACTTTGTAAATTAGGTCTATTGCTTCATCAGCACAGAGGTGGAACCAAAAGACTACGGGCTTGTTTCACAAGGGGCACGAGAAGAAATACTGAAATTCAGTCTCTTCAGGCCACTCTTTCATTTGGAGTTAATTTCTGATTTTATGGGGATAAAGAAAGAATCCCAGAGGTATTATTGGTTGGCTGCAATAGTAGAGGTTTTCCAGGAGTATTCAGATGTGCATCATATAGGCGTGAACCACTGTATAATTCTGCATGTGGAAAAAGTACTGAAAAGTGAAGGTATATGTTTAGTTGTTTTAATTATCTTGTGGCAAACGTCACTCCTCTTAAAAGAACCCAATCTACAACAAACTACTGAATGTCACTAGTCTTTCCCAATCTGTACACATGCTTGCTCTTGCCATTAACAGGAGTAGTTATGAATACATATGCACAGTGAGAAGCTATCTGCAAGTTACTAGGGAATACCCACAGGCTCACTATGCAGAGACACACAACAAAACCTGACCCAATCCTTTTTATGAGAAAGCAGATAGTTCACATATCAGTAGGACTTTCAACATTCACCAAGTGGAGATATTTTAAGGCACAGTTGAAATGGGCAGTTGTCCAAGGATGCCACCTTCCAAGGCTCCTCAGTTAAAGGGAACATTCTCTCACACTATCTCACCTATACTGATTTCTCTATCAGAACCTCCTTATGTCTCTCTCTGCCTACCTCTACCACTGACTTGGTGTCTCTCTACCCAGTGGGAAACAGCCTTTACCATGAAGCAGGAACCACTCAGTGCCTTTAGAATGCAAATGTGTCTTTACCCTGCATTCCTGCACCACACAAGTCTTTACAGTGACTTTCTTTAGGGAGTGTGTTGTTGGACTGGTGTTGGATTTTAAGACCAACACATTCCCTTACTGTTGTGCAGACTTGAGACGGAATAGCAAATTATACTATTCAAAAGTCCAGCGCTTCCCTAAATCATGTCGTTGAAGTGACTTGCGTGGTAAAGGAATGTGTGGTAACGACCTGTTGGTTGTTTAGACCGCATTCTAAAGGCATGCGTGATAAATGCATGTGTGATTTCATCATACAACCCTACCGAGTGTCAGGATTTCTTGTCCCTCAAAAAAAACATATCTCAGTTCTTTTCCTGTGGAGAATCTGAGTAGAAATCAATGTTGTGTGGCATCGTGCAGAAACTCATTAAGATGACACAGCTAGGAATGAACGTTGCACATGCAGAGTGCCAAAGAAAGAAGTTGCAGGTTTCAGAAAGCATATACCTATGCAGATAAGGTTTACTTGTTTAAACAACATTAAAATGAATCAACCTTGTTCAAGTGAGTGCAAAAAAGAGTAGGATAGTACTCAGCGTGGGACATTTATATAGGCACTATGGGAAGGCACTATGGGAAGGGGTCATTAAATATATCTAGACGGTAATAATTAATGAAATATCGAGTAGATTATTGTCAAAGCCTAGTAAATTAGAATTTATTGAAGTATGTTTTCTATTGTTAAAACTGACAAGCAAACACTCCAAATGTGGATCAATTACACATATTTATCATGATCTGCACATATGTATTTCAGATGGTGATAAATAATGTTTAATTGAACTAAAGCAGTGGTAGCTGCTTTGTAATCGGTGTAATGAAGAACATGCAGAAGTCCCTCCATTGCACGCATTGGCCAGGAATGTAAAGAAAGTGAGAGGCAAGGAAACTTCCCAAATTAAAAAGTATGCTCCACTTAAACAGGTGAGCTACTACACGTTAGGATAACTGACACCAACAAAATCCAAACTCTCTCTAAAACAGGGGTCTTCAAACTGGGGGATGGGACCCCCTAGGGGGGCCTCAAGTGATCCCAGGGGGGGCACCAGGCTCTGGCCAAAAGAAGCACTATACAGATAACCGTACTTTGTTTTAAGAAGAAACATGTTATGGCATTTTTAAAAAGGTAACAGTACTTAACTGCAATGTTTAAATAGGTCTGGACATATTTAAACATTGCCACCTTCATAAAATAATTGTGAAAAATTCCTAAGGGGTGCCCAATGATTTTTATTTTTCAATCGAGGGGCGTGGAATTAAAATGTCTGTAGACAACTGCTCGAAAATGATGGGCAACTGCTATGTCTTTAATGACTGCATTTTGGGATTTCCATATATCGAATCAAAAGGTTCCACATTAATACCATTTGTGCTAAAAAAACACACATGTGCGCGTTTATGAAACATTGAGTATAATCTTAAAGCAAATGTTCATAAAGACATAGAATATAAATGAAAACGTGTTTTTTAATTATGCAGCGGTGTCTAACTTAGGTATGGAAATACCAGAACCATCCAAGACTTTTAGGATGTCTACCTCCGAAAAACATAGACATAAATAAATTAAAGTGATCTACTTTACATGTATGGTGGTGATTCTGGACATCTATGATTAAGCCTTCTAAAATATACATTGGACAACACTGTGGGTTGCCAATAAAGGCCATATTAAAAGTTAATTGCGTCAACGCCATTCCACCTGACCACTATTTTGCTGCATTATTGAGCCATGTTAATTCATTCCCATTAATTCCAGTTGATATTTAATTGTAAGGTTATTGTCGAAGGACATGGTGCACATTTTACTACTACTGCTGAAACAAAGGAATGGAACTAGATAAAGTAATTGAATTCATTTCCCCTTTTGTGGCGGTAAACTCTTATGGGTTTAAACTTCATTGCAACATGCTATGATTATCACGGAAAAGATTTTCTTGCAATGAGGAACTAGCCTCATTTCCTTAGTGTGTAATGACGATGAATATGAACAAGATACTCAGAGTTAATTGTGTGTGGATTCTGTGGAATCACGTTTTGTGGTGATGTGGTGGCGCCTAGGTAACAACATCCTTAGAGAACATTAAATACAGCCAAAGTTCTTCTTACAAGTGGGCCACAAAGGGATGCAGTAATTACTGCATTAGTCAAAATCTGACATTACATGTTCAGATTTTAATAGGTGTGATAGTTATCGCCTTTTACACATTTTGTTGGGCATAACATGAATGTTGGTGCTTACCACACCTAAGTCCAAAAGCTCTGATATTTACAAGGGCATTTCCCCCTTTAAATTCTGGCACTTAAGACATGCAGAAATTTACCACAGGTGCAATTTGTTTTACTATGCCATTGATAATGAGTGTAGTGTCTTTGAAATCATGTGTGCTAGGACCCTTGCTGTCCTGGATGGAATTTGAACAGGAATTACGTAATCTGATAGGCAGAGTTAAGGTGTGGTTCTGAAAGTTAAGATGCAATGCATGCAGAACAAGATAGTATGTTGAAGAATAAAATTGTTGTTACACAGCTCCATGTGGAGTATCCATTTGTATGCTCCTATGCTGACGAAGACACTACAAATGGCGATGAGTAAGGAATACATGCCCTGAAGAAACAAAGCTGCGCTCCCTGAGAGTTTGCAAAGCGGCCTGCGGTTGTCATATGTGGAGTCAAAGCCCTACTTGAGCCCATACAAAGCCATTAAAGAAAATAAAGTCCCTACAGAGAAGCACATTCGAAAAGCCAGCTAAAACCCACTGGTAAGGCTGAAAAAAGAGATACAGTGCTGCGCCATAACACAGAACCATCATCAATATGAAGAAAACACTAATGACAGTGACAACCAGGTACCAAAAAAAAACCCAGTAAACTCACTTGCAGGCACAAGCAAAAGAAGTGTAATATGACCTTAAAAATCTGACATGAAGACCAGACTCAAGCAATGGGGAGTTGCGTGAGGAGGTTGCTGGTCCTGTTTTGTGAAAAGAATGCTGCCTGAATAGCATGTGCTCTTGACGGTAGTAGCAGGAGTGCAACATATGTTGAAGCTACATTCCTGGAGTCACTACCTTTGTTTGATACAGCAAAAAAAAAGAAAATTGGTATCACGTGGACCCCACATTGATGGGAACATTTGATGACATCATAGATTTGCTAAGAGAAGATGACAATGAGAGAATCATTAAATAATTGAAAAACCTTGCCAGTGATGAAGTGAAAGAAGTGCTAAAGAAAGTCTTACAAGATAATGCAACATCATAACCAAAGATGAAAGAAGTGTTAGATGCCAAGTTCAATCTGATGCCAAATGTCGACTATGAGAGGTACATCTTAACCAAGCACGAAAACAAGCTGGTGAAATGATACATTAATTTGTTGAGAGACTTGATTCACTTTTCAAACACTCTAACTTCTGTGACTTTAATGATCAAAAAGCCAGTCACCTTAAAGTCACAGATGGCTGTCTTTCAGAATCCTTCACAAGATCCATGTTGAGCGAGACACTCAGTTTAGAGAAAATGCTAATGGTTGCAAGGGCAGAAGAACAAGCAAATTGACAAGCTGCTGATATGGAATCAGGAACAGCATGTAATGAATCAGTGTTGATCATGAAAAGCAAGCAAAAGCACAAAGCAGATGCACACAAGTCGATGTCTCTGAAGAAGAAGTTATGCTTCCTATGTGGGTTTTTATTTCATCATGAAAGTAAATGTCCAGAGATAAGACAAACATGCAAAGACTGCAGGAAAGAAAAACACTTAATGATGGTCTACAAAGAGAAAGAGAAAACAAATGTGTCACGGAGAGAGGAGAAAATGGACGCAAGTAGGTTCTAGAAGCATTCTCGCCATGGCCACAAGGCCAAAAGGCAACACCAGTTACAACAAGTAGAAACCAAGCACAGTCGATCATCATAAAGTTCATCATGTAAATGCTCTTCCATCTCATTGTCAAGCTTTAGTGAAGAAGGCAGATGTGTGTTGATGATATCGACTAAGGAACGACATCCACACGTAGGATTAGCTGCTTGCAAAGAAGATCAAAAGTTTTTAAAAAAATTAACAAGCGAAGCAACAAAATTCATTTGTATGCTGTCACAAAATTACATTAAAGGTGAACGGTTGCCCCATAACCTTCATTGTAGACAGTAGTGCGTTGTCTCCTGTGCTGCGCCTTACTCCCTCAAACATGAAGGTCTACATGTGGGCTGATTCTCAATGTTTTTATAGTCACGGGTCAATTAGTGAACCTTGCAACACAAAACAACCCAGGGCAAGCACCAATTCATGTCTTTCAGGGAACTTCATTCAGTGCAGGCTTGCTTAGCTTTACAACTGCTGTTGACATGGGACTGATATCTCTCAGCTACAACATCCATGCTCAGATTGAAATTGTGACTCAGTTCCCTTCGTTGTTACATTACTTAGGAAGACTCAAAAAGATGATAGTGCAACATCATATTAATGAGGACATTCGCCCAGCTGCTCAATGGTACCGCAGAATCACTTTCACTTACAAGCAGGCATTGAGAAAGAAATAGAACACTGCTGAAACATGACATTGTTGAATGCTCACTGGTCCTACACTGTGGGTTTCGCTCACAGTTATGGTCCCAAAAAAGAACAGTGGAAGTGCAGTGTGCATTTGTGTTGATATGTGTCAGGACAACCAAGAAATCGAGAGAGAAAGACATCCCAGACCCCACACAGCAGACATGAGCCTGCAGCTGAACGGACACAAAATCTTCTCCTGTCTTGGCCTGAACAAAGGATACCATCAACTTGAGTTGAAAGAGAACTAGAGGTACATTACTATTTTTTTCACTCATGTTGGTTTGTTCCAATACAAAAGACTAGGATTGGAAGTATTTTCAGCTGAAGGGATATTTCAGGATGGTATTCGTTAAATTATTCAAACTGTTATGCATGCTTTCAATTACAGTGATAACATACTGGCATTTGGAGCAACACAAAAGGAGCATGACAATGCTCTTACGCAAGAGTGCCAATTACTTGCTGATGCAGGTCTCACTCTGAATGCAACAAAGTGTGAGTTTCATAAAATGGAACTCAAATTCTTTCAACACATATTCTCTGATGGAGGAACGGCTCCTGACACAGATAAGGTGCAAGCACTGTCAGCGCCCTGTCCCCCACAAGATGTAACCAAGCACCGATCCTTCCTAGACATGCCAGTTATTGTTCAAGGTACATTTGTGACTTTGCTACAGTGAGTGTCCCATTGAGAGACTTAACAAAGTGGAATATCCCATTCCAGTGGTCTCCTGAATGCAATCACAGTTAAAAAAAATAAAACATGCAATTTAAAATGTAACTGAAATGCCCTATTTTTACCCTAAGTTACATACTGAGATCACAGTAGATGCAAGCCTGGTGGGGCGATTCTTGTTCAACACATTGGCCATCCGTATGCGCAGAGACACATTGTATTTTGTAATGAGGTAAGAAAAAGAGAAAGTTAAACAAACCATGTCACCCTGGCTTTAGTACTCAATCCAGCAATAACTTAAAGCCACATGAGCAAAGTCCCAAACTACTGTCCAAAATATTTTGAGACAGATTGCATTGTGTACTGATTGCACAAGTGACTCCCTTCTGTACTGTTAATGAAACTGCACTTGTGTGGCTATATCCTTTCTATAGATTACTTCCATTTTGTGATATTTACTTTACCGCTTTCAAATATGATGCTTTCCAAATTATGCTTATGATGGTGAACATAGATTGGGTTTAGCGGCTCACTGGACCTTTAAATCCACTATAGGAACCTTTTGTAGATGTGTTGGTCGCAGTTTCGAACCAGGCTAGTTTTACTCAGTTTTTCATCCTTCCTAGGTCAATAAAATGAGTGTGCACATGCCATGAATGTTATATTAGTGTACATCCGTCAATAAAAGAAAGGGTGAATGTTTTGGTCACCGGTGTGCTGTACTATGCTAATAATGCTATGGTAGTCCCTACTTTCTAATACACTCTTCTCACCAACAGCAAACATAAGCACTTGCTACGGTAAAACATAGTGACAAGTGCATCTTAATTGGGAACCTGCCATGCAAGTAATGGAAAATTTCTTGTTGGAGAGACACTGAGTGACAAAGGAGAATACATAGAAATGGGTAGTGAACAGTTGTCAGGCGATGAAAGAAAACTCTCAAGGTACAGTGATAATTGCTTGAGAGCAAATAATAATTGGATGCAGCCCAGAAAGAGAGATGAAAGATGAATTAAAGGCTTCAGGTTTTTTTCACCGGGCATAGAACAAAGCGTGGGCGTGGGGATGTGGAAGTGCTGCATATGGTAGAGTTTAGTGATGTGACTACAGCGAGTTTGGACCGATACAAAAAAGGCTCGAGCTTGAAGTTTAAATAAATAGGCCTTAAATGTATGTGTTATGTTCTCTAACCTATTGTTTGAAAATGCACATCTCTTTTGCTTTACACGGCTACTGTAGGCTTGGAAAAGGAGTAATGGAAAAAACAGTAAATGATGGTATAAGGACTTACCATCTTGAAAAAAAACTGACAAGGGCCATGTCTGTATCACCAGTATAATTATTTATATAAAAAAACCACACAGCAAGGGAAAACCTAATTAATTGCAATAAATGCAAGACTTTAAAATAATTAAAAAGGTGATGGCAAACATTAAAGGATTTTGCCTTCGTTGCCTGCCTTGTGTTTTTTACAGTCCGCATCATGCTTTCTTTACACGGTCTCATAAAGAGACAATTATCGAAGTATGCTACACAAATAAAACACGCATTACCATATAGACATACTTCAACAAAATGTGCAGAAGATTGATTTTTTACCAGGATCTCCTATTCAAAATACTGGTTTGATCTCACCTGCTCTAAAATTAAGATAAAACGTCTTAATTCTAGAGTGAAGTTCGCTAGTAGGCTGAAACAAGGGCGTTATTACGCCCCCCAAACTTTAACAGCTTGAGTGAATAGAGAGTGGGTGCCACCGAATAGTGTTGTGTAACATGAAACATTTAAGTTTTTGTTTATTGTTCCTCTAATTTTGATGGGAGATTTTGCTCTCCAAGTAACCTATAAATATGAGGGCTAGAGAAGGATGAAGCTGATAGATGAATGCCGAGATGGGTAGGCGGCGAGATAGATGGATGAATGGAAGAATGAATGATATAGAGAAGATTGACCAATCAATGAAAAGGCATAGGGGGCTCCTCCATAGGGGCGGAGGAGCATCGCCTCCTCCACCAGCAGTGGCAGTCTCAAACCTTTTCCCAAAACACAATCATAAACTGTGGGGGTGACGTGCACTGAGGGGGATTGAATAGTGCTCCCTCTCAGAGCGCATACGGCCGGCCAAACACACATGAGCATAAGGCTCTCTCCGCTGCAGAGAGCCTGCATAGGCTTCCAGTCTGCAGGGAGTGCCCTGGCTGATGCTGCTTTGGGCAGTGTCAGGCTTGGCCGCAGTGCAGGCTGGGAGCCTGTGCCTGCAGCCATGAGGGGACGGTGCAGAGCGGATGAACCGGCGAGCGACGAAGGAGGTAAGTGTTTTTTTTTTATTTGTTTTTTTATTTAATTGAATTATATCAAATTATCTCCCCCCGCCCTGCCCCTTCTGTTAAGTGCCAGCCGCAACTGTGAAAAGGAAGAAAAAAGTTGGATGGCTGGAGAGACAGATGATGAAAATGATGGATGAATTGATGATGGATGTAAAAGAAGCATGGGTAAAGACATGGAGGGAGAGAAGAAGTGATTGATGAAAAAATATGAGATAAAGTGGACCAATGTATAGAAGGAAAAGCCTTGAAGGAGGATCGATGGATGAATGGAAAAAACACAGAAATGCTCGAAAGAAAGAAGGAAAGAAAGATGGAATAGACAAGGAAAGATTTCAGAATTCCCTTGAGAGGAGCAATATGACAAACCATTACCTGGTTTGCTTGACTCAGTCAATCACTGAGAGCTATTTTACCTGAACTAACAAGTTCCCATGTCAACTGTTACAAGTACGGTTCCAATTGCTTTATATTTTTGCAATGACCAAGTTCTACAGTCAAAGTTTCAGGGTACACATGACTTTTTAAAACCCCCTTTATGGTTTTGTGGGAAATTTACTAACACCTTTTTTTTGCAAAATAAGGGGGTTATTCTAACTTTGGAGGAGTGTTAATCCGTCCCAAAAGTGACGGTAAAGTGACGGATATACCACCAGCCGTATTATGAGTTCCATAGGATATAATGGACTCGTAATACGGCTGGTGGTAAATCCGTCACTTTTCCGTCACTTTTGGGACGGATTAACACCTCCTCCAAAGTTAGAATAACCCTCTAAATGTTTTAACACACTTTATATGAAAATTTAAATTAGAAGGATAGCTCTCATAACTAGTAACCTTTATAACAATGTTGTGCCTAAGTTTACCATTATGGAGCTGAAGCAAATCAAAATAGTATGAAATACAATGTGTGATGCCTTTTTATCTAATAGTTCACATTCCCATTTCTTTTCTGATACTACATAAAGAGGGAAAGGAAAACATCATAATCTTTCAAACTTATGTTACTGTAAAGCTTGTATGGTAAACACAGTTATGCCATACACTGATGTAGTTGCAACATTTGCTTGGTAGGTGGTCTTCAAAGGGTGTCCCTGACATTTTCCTAAGCCATTGTAAAATACTCCAGAACCTCTGTCACTATGTGACTAAACAATGCTGAATTCTCCTAAAATATTTGCACATGGTTCGTTCCATTATACCTCATATCAATCCTAATATTTTTAGTTATTGAATAGCCTGATAATCTCTTATGACAGTTTCAGAGTAAATATCAGAGTAGTTGTTCATGATATCTGGAAAACATAGGGAAAACAGGAGAAGGACTAAGGCAACTTTGGTTCTATCCATTATGAGTAGGCATTTTATCTGTAAACACATTTCAAGCTCTCTGTTGAACTCTAACCCAACTATCCAAGTGTAACTGCCTAGCAGGTTTTTTTCCTGCTTAATAGTCGTGCTTGCATGTTTGTGGGTATGTCCCATGCTGTTAACTTTTCCCAGAGAGTCAGCCAGTCTACCCAATCAAACACGCTGGAGAAATCAATGAATGCCACATGTGATCTCGAGTCCTTTACCCTCACGCTTCAGTGAATCATCAGTTTTAATGTTTAATCATTATTGTGAGGAATTGTGGTGTTGGTTGAGAGGGGGTGTGAGCCCTCCTCAAGCAACAGCCACAATAATTATCAGGGTGAACCACAAAAATCATCAAATTAACCTGTGCTTAACCCTTTGGTAGCTTCACACAAAAGCAATCAGGCTTACCTTAAGGGGCAATGTGTAAAGTATTTATGCAGCACTTAAGCAGTAATACATTTAAACATAATACAAGAGAAACCCCACACCGATTTAGAAACAATCAGTAAAACATAATATATTATTTGACACCAAAATTTTAACAATCCAATTAACAGAACCAAAGAGATGCAATTTTAATCATTTATGGTTGGTTTACTGCCTAAAATCACATCCACATGTGGTTATCTTGTCATGCAAAACCTGGTGGGATTTTAAATAAAAGTAGCACCAAAAGCACAAAGCACGAACATTGGTCTAATGCTATCTTATGGGAGGGATAGGCCTTGAGAAACTTTCACTAGCAGGACATGTAAAACTTAAAAGTACAACCTTTTAATTACAGTGCACTCTGCCCAATGGGCTGTTAAGGGTCTACCCTATGGGTGATGTCTCTGTATTAAAAAGAAGGATTAGGTCTAGCAAAAGGTTTATTTTGACAGGTCAAACTGGCAGTTTAAAACTGCACACACAGGCTTCATTGGAAGGCCTGAGACAAAGTTTAAAAGACTACTTGTCTGTTGGGTTGCACAATATGTGCTGCCGGCTCACTAGTAGTTTTACTTTACAGGCCCCAAGGACCTGTAGTAACACTTTACTAGGGACTTATATGTAAGTTGAATATGTCAATTGGATGTAAGCCAATTTTACCACGTTTACAGGACTGTGTACTTTAGCACTAGTTAGCAGAGGTAACGTACACAGAGCTCTAAAAGCCAACAAAAATGGTTTCAGAAAACAAGACAAAAACTTTGGGAATGACCCTGAAGAGAGGGACCAAGTCTAGCAATTATCCACTGTGGAACAAAATTATCTCAACTAGATTTGCTCCTAGGAGATGAGCAGATTAGCTTCTGCCCACTAGGTTAGGTGACAAAAGGCATTTGACAGATTTGTTTTAACTGCATCCAAAAAGACCTCTGGGGAAAAAGTCTGGGTTGTTCCAAAGAGGCCTTCTTATGGATTTCATTTCTATAGTGAGATAATTGGCAATTGAGTTCCATTGTTTTTAAGCATGCTTAATGGAATACCAATTAGACCCTTGCTGTTGTCATCCTAATTTCACAAAATATAAGATTCAGCTATTCTTTCAAAGATTGAAAATGCTTGGGGATATTCAACTGTTAACTATCAACCTCTGAGTGGGATTCCATATTCAAAGTTCCCCTATGACCATTACATAAATGAAAATGAAGTTTCCGCAGCAATATATTAATTGAAGAGACAATGCCTTAGAGTGGAAATTTGAAATGAAGACTAGCATTTTTAATCATTTTCATAGCAAGATCTTTTTAGTATCCTGCCAGTTCCATAGTTTTTGTTCTTCTTGACAGGGTGTTCCCAGGCAAAGCTTCTCCTTCAACAGCATTAATTGCTCTTGATTGCCTATATAACCTCTCTATTTAGGATGCTGTTGCTTTGACTTTGTGTCAAATCTAGATGCCTCAGATACTGATATTATATACATTTTGTATTTTGCAGAAAGATCATTTGTCTTCCACCTCTTTGTCGCAAGATGTTATTACCTTAAATTACTCTTTAAACTAAGCTACTGCCTTCCCAGCAATATTACCACTGAGCAAAGCCAACTTATTAAAGCTTGTGACTTGTTGAGAACCATTAAAACTTTTGTTACTCCAGGCAACTAAAGAATGCATAAGTGATAGAAATGACAAGCTTCTTTTGAGTCCCTGTTAATTGTAGAAATGATTGGGTACTATCCGACCTGGATGACTTTCGCATTATGCTGTATAAGCAATTTAAATAATGTACCAGGAAATATGGTGATTGAGCTGTTGCTACATTAAATTCCTAGTTATAGAAATCTATGCTACATTCAACCAGTTGAATAATGATCAGGATTTACACACTGTAAGAATTTGGATTATAAATTGACAGAGGTGAGAAACCCACTTCAAATTATAATCACGGTCTTGTCAGGGTGAACCACTAAAGTCACTAAATAAACCTATGTTTAACCCTCTGGTATCTTGGAACAAAGCAGTCAAGCTTAACCTAGTGGAAATGTGTAAAGTATTTATGTAGAACTCCAGCCGTAATAACGTTAAAACAAAACACAAGAAAAATCCCAAACCAGTTTAGATAAATAGAGAACATTTTAATAAATAGAAAAGACAGCAAATTGACAAGAATCTAGTAAGTAGAACTCAAAATATTAATTTTTTGAATTCGAAATAAAAATAGCACCTAATAGCACAAAGTATGAACAATGGCTACCTGGTCACACAAGAACAAGTCAAAGTCAGAAGTTAAGGCCCACTGCAAAGGAACGCAGGTCATATACAGGGACTAGGTTCATCCCAGTGGAAAGTGTACCTTTGGACTTAAAACATTTATAGAAAAAAGAGGCCACCATTGATTCATCCACAAGGCAAGCTGGATTTGGAGCTGCACTTGAAGATAGTGGGTTGCTGAAGCATGAGGTTCCAGTACAGTCTTTGACATGGGTAAGAAGCTCTGAGCAGGCAAAGTCCATAGTCAGTGCACAGGATGGTTGAGCGCTCATCTCAGTGAAGGGTTCTCCATTTTGGGAAGTCATATCTCTTCCAATGAGGCAAACCAGCAAGCTGAGGGTGACCAGCAATTTGGTGTCTTAGTATCCATCCATTCTCAAAGCAGAAAGTTGGTAAAAAGTTTCTAAGTCCCTTTTTTTCTGTGTGTACAAGAGGATTACACTCTAACACCAGCCAAGGATCCAATATATGGGGGGTAATCATTTGGGGATTAGGACTTACTTTAACAGAGGCCACGTCAGGATAGCTAGCATGAGCATTGCACCAAACCTGAAGAGAATGAGTTTCTACCAATATCCTTGTTGGAGACTACAAAAAAACACCTTATGCCGCTAGTGACCATACTGCTTTTGATGTTTTTGTGTCTAAGATTCATGATGAACTCAAGGATTACAGCCACCAGTAATCAGTGGAAATCAGCATTCTAGTTTTTTTTGTCTTCACATGCCTGTCTCTTATTTGTACATACACACTCATAACAATGGGCACTTCAACTGTTGTCTTCATCCAGGAGAAAAGCGTTTTTTGATGCATCTGCTCTATGAAGAGAATTACATTTAGAAATTTCCCATTTTTGGACCCTACCCATAGGTATTTGGTGTGCACACCAAGGTAAATCCCCATTTTGTGAGGTAGTGTTTTTTCTGAGAAAAAAAACTCATCATGAGTTATTCCTGAGAGACAAAAAAGTTAACAAAAGTAGCAGATGGACTGAGGTTAGAAGAATCCTTTTCAGCATCTTATAAAGATTACTAGTTATATGTTCTCTAATTAAAGGACTGAATTTTAGTTGAAATAATTCAGTTATATTAATTCTCAAAACTAGTCTCATCCAAATATGTATTTAGACATTTACTCCTTTTAAGGCTACTGAGAGAAGAAGGACGCTCTCTATTAAGACTTAAAGGAACATAAGAAGATAGCTTTGTATACATATGCATATGTGAAAATCTTCTGGAAGAACTAATAGACTTTTAAGATTGTGATCTTAGAGGGGCTAGCCACTAGAGTGAATAATGTAGATGAATGAATATTTGTAAGAATGTTAATTAGAGAATTGCTTGTTTATAGAAATATTTGAAGGATTTGTATCATATGCATGTATCTTCTTATATAGTTTCCATTGGGGTTCTCATAAGAAAGTAAATCTTAGCAGGAAAAGTGAGAAAAGAAGAGCCAGAGCGGAACCTACTTTGAGGCTGTCTCTATGTTTTCTCCCACCCCCTTTCCCTCTGGCTTCTGCTGTGTAAAGAGTTGTTATCATTATGTGCATGCAGGAGCTGGGAGGAACTGGGAAAATAGCATCTGCTCTGTGGAATTATTGGCACAGGTTAGTCTAGTATCTGACAGGCCAACAGTTGGAAGGAGACAGACCTCTGGAAGCTTGTTGCCTCCTCATAGCACAAACAGGTGGTCAACCAACTTGGAATCACTTCTATGGTCCTGAGTTCAAGGCCAGCAGGTTCAGCCTTCAGACAGCAGAACATCCCCTCTTATTTTCCACAGGTCCAGGGCTGTTCTGGGAAAGGTTTTTGGGGTCAACCTGTATTTCCAGTTCCAATCTGTGGGTGGAGGTCAAGCCTTGGTCCATCCCCTAAACCAGTTTCGGTTAGTTCACCTACCCAACTAGAGAAACCAAGGGAAGGCATGGCTATGTTTGAGCTTCATCTACCAGCAACAAGGTAGAAATCCTTTGAAGCTCAGGAACAAGCTGGGCATAACCCCCAAGTCATTGTGTCAAGATAGAAGTCCCCCCTCCTCATTCCTAGAGAGCCCTGTCCATGGTCTGCATGCAATATACATTGCAGTACAGAGGAACCCTCAGATGTCAGGTGAGAGCCGGACACAGGCAATAAAGTGTTTTGGTTTTAGTCACAAAAAGGACAACTTTCTAAAAGTGTAATTTCCAAAATATTAATATAGAATTTGAATTGATTATTAGGTTGGATTTTAAATTGCTATTAAAATGAGTCCTTGAACCATATTTCTAGACACCCCAAACTGAATTAAGCACTTACTAAAGGCAATAGTGTAAACCAGTCTTAATCTTGGGAGAGCCAGCCTTGTTATGTGAATAACAACTGTGTAGGTTTTTTACTACCAGGATATGTAAAATATAAAGCATACATTTCCTACTTTTTAAATACCATGCACCCTGCCCCATGGGATTTTACAGCCTACCTTAGGACTGATGTGTAAGTATTAAAAAGGAAGGTTTGAACCTGGCAAAAGGTTGATTTGGCAGGCAGAAATGGCAGTTTAAAACTGCACATCCAGGCTGCATAGTAGGCCTGGACACATGTTTTATAGAGTTGCTTTAGTGGGTGGCACAATAAGTGGTGCAGCCCACTAGTAGCTTTTCATTTATCAGCCCTGGGTACAGGTAGTACCATATACTAGGGACTTACACGAACATTAAATGTGTCCATTAGGTATATTCCAGTTCTACTACATTTGAAAGAGAGAGCCAACACACTTTACCACTTGTTAGCAGGGGTAAAGTGCTCAGAATCCTATGGCCAAAGAAAACAGATTCAGCAACAAAATGGAAAAATCAGGGGAGACATTGCAGGAACGGTGAATTTCCAACACACACTGTGGGAAGAGCATATGGTATCCAGCTCCATTCAGTTTCTCTTAAATTAAATATCTCAGCAAACTTCACTTGAAGGTGGTCTAGGATGGTTTTTCTACCATAGGGCATTTTGACTTGCAGTTTTAATTGTGCCTGGAAAAAAAGCCTTGTATTGAATTGTTACAGAGATTTAAAGAGGATGCTAGGTCATGAATAAGCTATTGTGTTGCGTGTTGAAATAAACAAAAATGATATCAATGTCCATTACTCAGAACTGATCAGAAGTAGGTAGAGAGCTTTCCAGGTGTAGAGATTTAGAATTAAACGAAGCACCACATTATGGCTTTGAATTGTCAGAATCACCATTCCTTTCTTATAAAAAGTGGACAATGTTCATGTGATTTGATTGAATTGTGGACAAACCAGGAATCTCAAGTAGCATCTTAAGTTCATAAGTCACTTCTATCATGTGCTAGAAACAGATAAGCCCTCAGTTAAGAGCCTGGATGTGGTAACAGCCTGGCAGCTGTCTTTGGCAATCTAGGAAAAGGCAGTTACCTCAAAGTGTATTGTTCCTTTTAAAAACCATCAAAAATACTTGCCCACTCCTCTTGCCAGAGGTACTTAACTCATCTGTCAGTGCAGTAATTCCAGCCCGGTTGGGTTATCCTAATTCGGGCTGTCTGGGACTCACAAACTTCAGGTGAAGCAAAAAGACACGTCCATTGATTATTAAACTGCCTCAATACTCCTACGCATCTCCAACACTGAAGAAGCTTCATCGGCTAACTATTAAACAAAGAATTCAGTTTCCAATAGCCTCTGTGGCCTACAAAGCAGTGATTAACATTGCTCTTGCCTTTGTGGCATCTAGGATCAATAGGTAATCCCTGTGGTACATTCTGGGGTCTCAAAGTGTGTCACATCTCTCTGTTCCTTCCTTCTGCAGACAGTGGACAGGTAGGAGCTTGTCTGTGTTGGCTACTTCATTATGGAATTGCAACACTCTCTCCCTGTGGAAGTTCATTAGCAGGCATTCCTCTAAGGTGTGAGGCTTTTAGATTTATAGCAGCACCATACAACCCTCTGGTGTACATGGGCTTTTTAACTATAACGTAACATATATAAAATACAGAGTCACGGGTCAGAGACATTTGGAAACCTAGGAGATGTAAGTGGACTGATCTTCAATTTCCAGTCCCTGTGGCCAATTTATTTGAATCAAAGTTCCTCCTGCCTGTTCCTGGTCCTTATTTGAAACAAAACCTGAAGCTGCAGGGCCCAATGTGTTTGTGTGGGATGAGTTTGTCTCTACTTTTTTCAGAACTTAATTTTCTTTGCTTTTTCTTCTTGTGTTTCCTTAAGGTCCTATTTTTATTTTTTTTGCCCCAGGTCCTTGCCTTTGCTAGACTACATGTACTGTGTGATGAGGTGAGTTCCATAGAACCTAAAGGACAGTACACCTAAAGGATTTTTTAGACAAAGTATGCTTTCTTTTTCCCCACATACGAAAAGTATATTTTATTTCCAGAAACATTTGCTTCAAAACAGAGTTAGAAAGCACTGCATTCCTAGCAGTCTTGTTCATAGTAAATAGTTTATATTAAAGAGGATTTTTGATCCTAAACAAAGTTATTTCCTGACATGTGACTGAAGCTGATGGGTCAGGCTTTTTTCCTGAAAATGACATATTAATACCCAGAATCAATTACAACTACAACTGATTTGTCTGAGATGTCATTAAATAATAATGCCAGAACTTGGGAGATTTATCTTATGAGAGACTGAAAAAAGTCACTCTTAGGAAAGAAAGACAATGGTTTTGTGTGTCATTCTCTCTTGCTGATTGCGTCATAATCAATGAAGTACATTAATTTGAGTATGTGGATGGCTGTCTAATGTTTCCAATGGCTTCCTTGTACAAATTGCTGCATGAAAGAATTCATAATTGCTGATAATACACATTCCACAGTCTCAGATCTAAGTTGATGCAAAATATCTAATACTACCCATGTACCACAAGGAGCCATCTGAAACTCAAAAATGTACCAGGAGATAGATGTTTTCTATTTCATTTTTGATTTTATGAGTTTATCTATGGAGTGGCTAAGCTCTGTGTGCTTTGCATAAAACTATATGCACAGCAAAATGATCATATTGTAAACTTCAAAAACGTATAAATACTAAAAAAGAAGAAGAATTATAGACCAGACCCTGGGTGGTGTTTACAAGCTGAACATTGATTTTTGAGCAATTGATCAGTGAGAGGGTCTGGGAGGCCTAGAAAAGAAAGAGAAATTTGCTCCTCAGAAATTAAAGTATACAGTCAAATTCACACGTTCCTCAAGGATTCAATGGCTATTGCTGAAAGTAGAAATTCTTTACTTTCTTTCACAACACTTTTTTGGTGCAGGACCATCAGCTGAGGGTGCCTACACAGCAGATTGCACTGGTGAATGACGTGTTACTGATTCCTGAGACCAAGAAAATTACACCATCAAATACACACAACATGCAATAGTAGAAAGTGGCTAGGTGGTTGGGGAGGGGATTGAATGCAAACTTGGCCTCCTGAGATTCTAATTTTGGGCTACTTTCATATCTTTAATTAGAGGAATCTGGGGTTTTAACTTAAAAACAAACATGTAATATAATCAGTGTTTAACAGACACACACATGCAATAGTTAGTAAAACACTGGACACAAAAATAAACTGAATGAAATAAAAATATGTAGGGGTTTCTTTTTGTGTGTTCTTTTTGTTTATGTTTGAATTTTAAGCACTCACTTGTGCAAGTTCCAGAATGTCAGTAAGTTTTTCAGGAGTGACGTATTGGTGATCGCTATATGGCACCTTCAATAAACTATCCTAAACGTTTCCTTTGAGCCAAGTGAATTCTTAACTCATGTTTACCATTAGTGGTACAACTGGGAATGTGCCAAAATGCTACTCCTTCCCAGGAGAGGCATAACAAGGGGAAATATGTTAATAAAGGATAAATGAGATTACCCAAGGCTTCAAAAGTGGGGCGAAAACAGGCAAATTTAGTCCACAATTACATATGGGGCAAATCAGAAAACTCCCTGACCCTGTCAATTTCGTTGGTCTTTAAGGACTATCGGTGATTTGCAAGACTTTAAGACTTTATGGTTTAATACCAACCCAGTGGTCAAAGTTGTTGTCAGTTGGTGAGGTATTCAATTTAGGTGTGAATGTCTCAAAGCTGTATAACTTTTAGCTGGTTGAGGTTCAATTGTACCTCAGCCATGCTTTTTGTTAGGCAGATCACAGAGCACTGCCCTTCACGTTTTTATTGTGATAAGGTGCAGGTTTAAGCAGCAGTGGACCTCTAGGTTGAAAACATTAAACCTGTGGATTGAAATTTTGATGGTGGCTTGGGCAGCTGTTGTGGTTCATCTCAGGTAAGGTTAAAGGCCTTTCCTAAGGCTGTATGAATCACTGTGTCAGCAGATGCTTTGAATGAGGCACTGGCTCAACTTGAATCATGGTCCTGATTTAAATGTCTCAAGTGCCAACTCAATTAATCAAAATGGTGGAGTTATACCATTGCACACCCATTATCGGACTACTAGTGCGTAGATTATCAGTTTTTAAGATTGTGAACATTGTGAAAGGACAGGTAACTAAACTCTTCTGATTTCAATTGCTATGCCTCTCTTTTTCTACAGGTTCATGCTTTAGAACAGTCAACAAATTAAGCAGGCAGAACAGTTCAGTGCAAGGCAAAAATTGGAAAAGCATGTATGTCCCCCTGGACCTCATAGAGGATAGGCTGGAATAGTTACAACAACTGGATTCTAAAGACCGATGTTACAGAGTTATTTCACCTAAATAAATCTTAGATGCATAATTAACAATAGTTATGAAAGCAAATTCCATTTGTGATCCTAATAATCAGGAATGTTGGATTTAACTGTGCCCCAAAATTGTGATTCTATTACACACAATTCTGATATAATTTCTGTGTGAGCAAATCTCCTCACTAAGGTGGGCTGATGGACTTTCATCAGATTCATCTTTCAAAGCTAACAAACAGCCACAATCTTGATATTTTGTGGACAATGTGATGGCAGTTTACAATCATGCAAAGTTTTTGAAATTTACTATTTTGAAAAGCAGGAGTAAAGTCATTTTAAGGGTAAATCAATTTTAAGGCTGTGAAGGAGACAGCCTCAAGTGGATCACCTCCTTCCTCGAGGGAGACCCCAGAAAATACACCTCCCACCTTTCACCTCTGAAACAAAGAACATCCTCTGGGGCATCCCTCAAGGCTAGTCCTCCAGCCCCACCTTGTTCAACACCTACATGACCCCACAGGCCAACATCATTTGATTTCATGTATTGAACATAATTTCCTACCCTGACGACACCCAACTCACCCTCTCACTATCTGAAGACCCTAATAAACTTTCAAAACAAAAATGTAATTTTTTTTAAATTGTTAGGATATTTTCCATTTATTGGGCATTTGTTTGAATAACCTTAACAATCCTGATTGTCTTGCGCTCTTTCCATTACATAAGTGTTATCACATTCAACATTCTATTTTACCACATCACATTTTAACACAGAACACTGGTTATGCATCCATGACCGCCACAATATGCAATTAACATGTTAAAAATCAGTTGGTACAGTCAGCTACATACCACACATTAGCATTTGCTGCTCAATTGGGAGCTGTGCCAAGTGAGTAATCAAGAACGAAATTTGGTTCATCCTTCCAGTTTCACTGCACTCTCTGCATAGCGTCACAAAGCTAAATTAACCTCCAGTTTGTGATGGAAATATTTGAAAAGTCATATCCGAACCACTGAAATTCACCCAACCCCTAAAAAACGCGTACTGAGTGTTAAACATGAGTTAGAGCTGTTGAGATTCGCAGACAGGATACTCTCTCACAAATGTGGTGGATGTGCCATCAACTGCATTACAAATGAATTATAGCTTTTGATACAGATAGTGTAGTGGACGTGGTATCTATCACGTTTTCACAGAGTATCCCATCTGTAAAACTCTGTCAGGCCCTTAATTACCAACATCAAAAGCATGCCACAAATTCCAATTTCCCAAATTCCAATATTTTGAGTTAAAAAGCAAGTGTTACAGTTACGAAAGATTACTATAGACTAAATTATCAGACACTTTCTGTTTAGCATTAACTATAAAATTGAGGATATGTATTCAATTGTTTACCTTCATTGTTTCGTATTGTGAAGTTGGGATTCAATAAGGGCTCCCCTTCAACAGAAAAATAAAATCTTGGTCCATTAGCAGAATCATCTTTGTCAGTTGCGGTTATTGTCTGAATGGCCTGAAAATATGATGAAATAATCTAGTCAATTGTTGTTTTCCGATAAAAACTTATATTGAATATTGGGCACCTAATCAGTTCTGTAAGATGTAGGATATATTTATATTACATACAACATCAATGGTAGAAAGGATTGCACAGTAATATAATTCATGAAGACTTGAAATCAAAACATTTCATTACTTAGTGCATCATCTTTCAAAAAACAACCTTAGGGCATATTGAATGTGGAAATGTCTTAAGCTGTCCTTCATATGAGGTAAGAAATATATGGTAAGTGTTTATACATTCCAAGCGTAAACGTAGAAACATTAAACAGCATTAAAGAACAAATAAGCTCAAATAAAAGTACAAAGAGACGATTATGAATTTCTCAGCAGTATTTGTTGGATCATGTAAGCCGTTTTGTGTTTAAAGTATTTGAATAGGGCAGTGATCAAATATGTCTGTTGTTGTTAGATTTATTATGCAAAACATTATTTATTGAACTTTCACTGACAAGAATGAAAAATAAATGTTGGCCTTGGTTACACGTTTTGAGGTATTTCCGGTTTGGTTGAAATCTCCTGCTTCTACTTAAATCACTAATATGAGTCCTGTCATAACATCATGCAATATTATACCAGGATGACCCTCATTACAAGTGGCCTCTTAATTTCAGTGGGGTCAGTAGCAGCAGTTAACTACTACATACAAATTAAGAGATCTGTTTAAACACCTCAGATTTCGTAACTTCCACCAGGCAGATTTCAAATGCTAATAGCAGCAGAAATCTCCTAGGTGAAGGTCTGGATCAACCTGTGGTCAAAGTCAGGCCCAGATCAAAAAGGACCGGATTTTCCATACTCTAGATCACCTCCCGGTGAGATCTCTCAATGCGGGCGGTTGAGACCACTTGCATTGAGAAACCTTCCTTTCACTTTGAGGAAGCTGCCACAAGAGTAGAAAATCTACCTAAGTAGAAGAAAAGAATTAGCGGCCTCTTGCACTGCATGCAGTGCAGTCCTTGCTTATTTTTCAGCGCAGGACAAACACCCGGCTCTTTTGGGTCACTTCGCAAAGTTCCGCAGAGTAATGATACAGAATGTTGTACTATCCCATTATTTTTCTGACCACCTCACTACTAACATGTAAAGCTTAAGGGTTATTTCCGACAAATTCAAATACTTCCAGCAGATTTTAAAACCAACCAATTGAAACACTGATCCGGCTCTGCTTCCTATCTTGGAATGTTTCTACGTCCCCAAAAAAAGGCAATTTCATATTGTCTTACTCTTGTTTCATTTACAGCACAAGAACTGTTTGACCAGGGAAAGTATTTGTGAATCCTAAAAACTCTGTAACAAGAGAGTAACCTTTATTCCTACTTCTCTTCTAAATGCGGAACCAAACAAGCGTCAGGAGAGACTGACGGCGACAAACAATTATCATCGTGTTCTCAGGTTCCCAAGGACGCTTATTCTAAATGCTTTCCAAAGGAGCATTTATTGGCTATCTGCTTTCACTTGTCATTCATCTTGGCTTTTCCCTTTCAGCAGAGGATTCATCTCATGAATGCAGTGACAAGAGATTGTCCTGCACCTAAAGAACTGGAAGGGAAAATGTAATGTAAAAAGAAAATACAAATTCCATTCCCTTTCTGGAAGTTTTAGTTCATATTTATTTTATTTTGTGGACAACGACTATAGTCATTCAAGCTGTTAATTTTGGATAACTGCATTGGCAGGACATTCTGCAAATTACTATTAATTTATAGGTGTTGGTCAGACACTGGCAAATGATAAGTGAAAGAATATTGAAAAATAGAGAAGTACATAATGATTTAGAGATCTACCCTGCTGCTGAGTGCAATAACGACTGTTAAAGGCCCTCACTATAATAATAATGGTGAGAACCTAAAACAACAGCTATAGGCCAAGACAGAATGGCAATAAGGCTATATGAACATTCCATCCACTAGTTGTAGAATGTTCTAAATCTGAAATAAACAGAGAGAAACAGAAAGTGGAACTTTGGCCCAGAAAGTCTGTAGCAGCCATTATGGGCTCTTAGGCAATTTGGTGTCTTCAATGGAGCTCTGACCACTCTAATGTTTTAATTAGAAGTATTTAGTGAGTAGTTCTGCAATAATCCATAATTACACATTAATTTCAATATGTAGTATAATAAACTACAAATACAAAACAAAGGATAACACAGGGCTATAACAAAACAGACTGCCTAATGCCGATCTATAAATTGTGTAAAAATATTACCTCTTGCGTCACAAAGGTGGAACCTGAAGTAACTACACATAACTAACTCTCCAAATGTACTGTTCATGATCTCACCCTTTGCATTAAGGATACTAATTTTAACCCCTTGGGTGCGCCTGACTCTACATTCCTCATGTGCATCGGGTGGCCCCTGGTCATTCACGCACATGGCACTTGAGAGGGATTTATTTTACAAAGAAACAGACTCAGTAGATAGAAGAGAGCTTCCCCATATCCCGGGCTGTTTCTTTGTTTTCACTTAAATGATGATCAGTGCGCATGACATGCTGACGTCATTTCAGTAAAAAATGAAAGTGAAATGAGCTGATTGTCTCATTTCACTTTCCCTGCCTTGGTGCTCAGGGCGCTATCTCAGCCCTCTGAGCACAGAGGCAGACAGGAGAGGTAGCATTGGGATACTCTTCTCTAGTGGATCCCTGCTTGGGGATCGCCATAGAAGGGTGATCCCCAAGCAGGGATGCACCCAGTAGACACCAAGGAGGGAGATTGGCCCCTTGGGCAAGGGCTTTTGCTCCCCCATAATATTCTGGGCAATATTTCAGTCTTTCGACCCTCCCGGGGGGGGGGAGGCAGAAGGGGGAAAAAACCCTGACCACCCCTCCCAGGGAGATCACTAGGTGCTAGGGTCATTTGTTAATATTTTATAGGGGTGGAGGCTGCCCGAAATGGGCATGCTGATGCCCCTTACCCACTGCCAAATTGGCAATCTGGGGGCAGACGGGGAAATAGCCCCTGCTCCCAGGGGTGGAGGGGATGGGGACAGAAAGCCCACTAGGCACTAGGGATTACTTTTTTTTCAAACCTTGGGGTGGGGGACTGCCCACAATGGGCTTACCAAATCCCACCTCCCACCCTAAATATATAAACATTATTTCTGCCCCCCTGGCAGAAACCCCTCCTGGAGCAAAATAGGCTTACCAATGCCCCAACCCACCCCAAGTATATAAACAGTCTTTCTTCCCACCTGGGGGTGGGGGGGCAGAAAGCCCAATAGGCAATAGGGATGATTTTTTTTTTCAAACGTTTGGGTGGGGGGCTGCCCAAAATGGACTAGCTAATGTCCCAAACTGCCCCAAACATGTATACAGTATTTCTGCCCCCCGGGGGTGGATGGGGATTATTACCCACAGTCTGACCCCCGGGGGTAAGAAAGCTCATTAGACACAAGAGAAGATTTTTTTTTTAAACAGAGGGGTGGGATATTGCCTTGCCCCCACCCCTAATAAATGGGGACAAAATCTTTCTGCCACCCTGGCAGGCAGAGGGAGTAATTACCTCTGATCTACACTCCTGGGGGGTGGACATTTCCACTAGATGCCATTGAATGTTAAACAAATAGCCCCCCACCCCAACTGAAGGGTGTAATAGTCTTTCAGCCCCCCCTGTAGACTAAAGCATCTCATCTCAATGGCAAGCCCCCGTAGACTAAAGCATCACATCTCAATGGCAAGCAAGAGGACATTTGACTCTTTTGGGTTTTGGTCTTAAATATGTGCCAAGAGAGATTGGCTGACTCCCAATATCGTCCCATTAGTGAGCGCTTGCACTTTTTGGGCTTTGGTATGCTGCCACCTGGAAAAAACTACTAGACCTCAACACATCTGAAAACTAAACATCCGGGGAAGTGCAGGTTGGTGCGCTTCACATGCACCCCACACCATTTTCTTACCCACAATGCCTTGCAAACCTCCAACCTTGCCTGAAATCATGCATTTTCCCTCTATTTCTGTGATGGAAACTTCTGAAATCCGCAGGAATCCACAAAATTCTTACCACCCAGCATTGCCCCATCTGTACCAATAACAATTCTACCCCACCTGTGTGGGTGCCCAAAGCAGAGTCGACCTAAAAACGCATTAAAAAAACCCTGCTCTTTTGGACCTGATTTGGTTCCCCCTCAATTTCTACACATTGTTGGTCCTTCCCTGTTGCAGGCATTTAGCCCACCAATACAAGGAAATTTGTTCTGGTACGCTGTTCCCACACAGAAATGTGGGGAAAATTTAATTTTTAGCTAAACTTGAGGTTTGCAGGGGATTCTAGATAAGCAAATGCTGTGGGATCCACGCAAGCCACACGCCCATGTACTCCCTCATGTGTCTAGTTTTCAGAAATGTCTAGGTTTGGTAGGTTTTCTTATATGGCTGTCGAGCCCAGGACCAAAAACGCAGGTGCCCTCCTTGCAAAAACAGTTCATTCTGTGATAAATAATTTTAATGTTGCATCAAATAATTGTGGGCCCTTCCCTGTCTTGGGGATTAGGTCTATCCACACAAGTGAGGTACCATTTTTATCAGGAGACTTGGAGAAATTCTGGGTGGAAGGAAGTCTGTGACTCCCTTCAGATTCCAGAACTTTCCATAGGAGAAATGTGAGGAAAATGTGTTTTTTAAACAAATGTTGAGGTTTGCAAGGGAATCTGGTTAGCAGAACCTTGTGAGAGGCACACAAGTCACCCCATCCTGGATTTCCCTGTGTGTCTAGTTTTCAAACATGTACAGGTTTGCTAGGTTTGCCTAAGTGCCAACTGAACTAGGGCCCAAAATCCACAGATAGGCACATTGCAAAGTAATGGTCAGTTTTGGATGGAAAATGTGATGGGTCTATGGTGCATTTTTGGCTGTTTCATGGCACAGGAATTGGGCCTACCCACATAGGTAAGTTACCATTTTTATCAGGAGACATGGGGGAACACAGAATAGTAGAACAAGTGCTATTACCAAATGTCTTTTTCTATATTTATGCCTTCCAAATGTAAGACTGTATGTAAGAAAGAAGCCCTTTTGAGAAATGCCCTCTAATTTACACACTAGTATTGGTACTGTAAGAAGCTGGCCTGGTGTGTGGTGGATACCTAAGGTACTTACACCTTATACCAGGTCTAGGTATCCTCTATTAGTGTAGTGTAGGCAGTGTCTAGAATCCAGGCTCTCTAGAGGTAGCTGTAGATGAGCAGCCAAGGCTTATCTAGGAGACATGCAAAGCTCATGCAATTCTACTGTAGTCACACAATACTTATACACATGAAAGGTACTTCATTATGGTAACACAGCACCAAAAATACTATAGAGGCAATACTCCCTTAGGAGGTAAGTAATACACAAGGTATATACACTAGTTGTCAGAAATAGGCATAAGAATAGTTAGAAAACAGTGCAAACAGTGTAAAACACAATAGAGAACAGTTGCCCTACGGGGAGCACAAACCATATACTAAATAAATGGAATGTGAGTGTCACCCCCACCTAGGTAAGTGGAGTGAGTAGAAGGGCACTGGGGGTACCAGGAAAGCACAAATTTAAGTACCACAACACCCCCCAGCAACCAGGAAAGCAGGAGTAAATTACTAGAATGTCCCCAGAAGACCCACATAGAAGAAAAGAAGAGAATTGCAAAACCCAGAGATGACTGCAAGAAACCAATGGTGGATTCCTGAAGAGGAAAACCTGTGGAAAGACACAGCAGAGTTGAGTGTGGGCAGGAGCCCCTACCGACTAAGCTAAGGATAGCAGGAGTTGGTTGACTGTGAGGAAGGAGAGTCAGCACTGCAGCCCTGGAGTCGGAGTCGAGTTCCTAGAGAATGCAGGTGATGTCCCACTCCGGAAGAAAGATTGCAGTTGGGCTTGCTTGTTCGGATTCCACCAACATGCCTTGGCACAGGCAAAACTCACAGCTGGTGGAAAGTGGTGCTGCCTCAGCGTCGCAGAGAGCCCTCAGAAGCACAGGTGGCACTCACAGGAGTACACAGGCAGGGACAAAGAAGATGCAAGAGGAGCCCACACAGCACTACGAAGAGGAGTGCCATACCGCAGGAGAGCCACTCAGGGAGCTGTGCGTTGCATGAAGGAGTGCTTGGGTATGGAGCTACATGATGCCTGAAGACCTCTTGAAGAAGTGCCAACAAGCCTTGGCAGCTGCAAAAGACACAGTGCATGGGGGCACTGTCCTGCTTGGGAAGGCAAGGGCTTACCTCCACCCAAGTTGGACAGCTTGTAGAGAGGACCACCTGGACCACTTCTGACGACCACCCATGTGGCAAGATCCATGCAGCTCAGCAGGAGAGGGGATCCACGCAGCTGGTCGTTTTTGCTGTTGGTACCTGCAGATGCAGGGGAGTGACTCATTCACTCCAAGAGAGATTCCTTCTTCTTTCCAGTGGAGACTGGAGACAGGCTGTCCTCAGAGGATGCACAACCAGGGACATGTTGCAGAAGCTGGAAGGAACCATGAAAACAATGTTGCAGGCAAAGTCTTTGTCTTAGCTGCAGATTGTCAGGTCCGGAAGAGTTCAGATGCAGTTACTTTGGTCAGAAGTCAAAGTAAGGGATGCAGAGGAATCCTGCTGGAATCTTGCAAGCTGAATCTGAGGAACCACCCAAAGGAGAGACCCTAAACAGCCTAAAAGGGGGATTGGTCACCTAGCTGATTGACCACCTGTAAGGAGGGGGCTATGATGTCACCTGCCTGACCGGGCCACTCAGATGCTCCGAGAGTTACCTGCCAACCTTGGATTCAAGATGGCAAAACCCAGGGACCCTCTGGAGGAGCTCTGGGCACCACCCCTGGGGTGGTGATGGACAGGGGAGTGGTCACTCTCCTTTCCATTGTATAGTTTTGTACCAGAGCAGGGACTGGAGGTCCTTGAACTGGTGTAGACTGGTTTATGCACAGAGAGCACCAAATGTGCCATTCAAAGCATACCAGTGGCTTTGGGAGGCTATCCCTCCCAAGTCCAGTAACACCTATTTCCAAAGAGAGAGGGTGTAACACCCCTCTCCCAAAGGAAATCCTTTGTTCTGATTTCCTGAGCTTGAACTGCTCAAGCAACAGGAGGGATGAAACCTGTCTGTGAGGTGGCAGTAGCTGGGGCTGCCTGGAAAACCTCAGAAGGCTGTAGGAGCAATGCTGAGGGTCCTTTAGGAACCCACAGAGTGCATAGAATCATACAACCAATACATGGAAAAGTATTGGGGTATGACTTCAACATGTTTGAAACCAAACATGCCTTGGTTCGGAGTTATCATAATGTAGCTGGACATAGGTAGTGACCTATGCCAAGTACACACATAAAGTGGTGTCCCTGCACTCACAAAGGCCAGTAAAATCGGTCTGGAGTTTGTGGGAGCACCTCTGCTAGTGCAGGGGTGCCCTTCACACACAGGTACATGCACCCTGTCCTCTGGGCTGAGAGGGCCTACTATAGGGGTGAGTTAGAGTGACCTGGTGCAGTGACCTATAGTGAAAACGGGTGCAGTCATGGGCTGCCTATGGGTGGCAGAATAACTGCTGTGGCCCATAGGGATCCCCTGTAACCTCAATGCCCTGGGTATCTAGGGACCATATACTAGGGGCTTACATGGGGGCACCAGTATGCCAACTGTGGGATGAGTACAAAGTTTTGGGAGAGATAGCATAATCACTGGGATCCTGGTTAGCAGGATCCCAGTGAACACAGTCAAACACATTGACATCAGGCAGAAAAAAGGGGTAACCATGCCAAGAAAGTGGGTACTTTTCTTCAGGTACCCACAAATTCAGAGATGTGCCAATAACCACTGCTTTAAAACTTTATATCTTGTGTCCATTTTGGAAATATATATGTTAATTTTCACTCTTGATATTTTACCAAACGAATTGCTGTATACCCGGTACACAATGAAAAACCATTGCATGGTGCAGCTCAGTTATTGGCTCTGGGTAGCTTAGGTTCTTAAGAACCTACAACCTATATATACCCCAGCCAGAATGGTCCAGCGGACATAGTGGTGTATTACTTTTGAAAATCTGCCATATTTAGAAAAAGTTACAGATAAAAACTTAGACACACATTTCTGTTTTTTTATCTCAATTTCAATATTTTTTTATTTCAAGTATTACTTTCTATAAGAAAAGATTGAAGGTTCTATACAAATGAACAGTTTTCTGGGATCCACCATTGGTCTCATACTGTCACTAATTGGACGGAGGTTAAAAGCACAAAAAATAGGAACAATGGGGTATGTCCAGGTAAAATGCCAAAATTGTGTTGAAAATTTAGTTTTTCTGATTCTAGTCTGCATGAAAGCTGGGAATATGCCAATTTTAGCATTCCATACCCTTCATTGATGCCATCTGCAGGAAAAAAACAGATGCTTTCTTCTGCAGCACTGTTTTTCCATTTCCCCAGAAACCCCCAATTTTAGCTGTATTTTGGCCAATTGCTTGGTGCCCACCAGGGGAATCCACAAACCCTGGGTACCTTTAGAACCCCCAGGATATTGGAAACAAAGGACACAAATTTGCTGTGGATAGTGGACAAACAGTTATAAGGGCCTAAACGCGAACTACCCCAAATAGTAAAAAAAAAAGGCTTGGCACAGGAGGGGGAAAAGGCTTAGCAGCGAAGGGGTTAATTACATTATTGCTAAATTCACATGCTTATTTTTTTTGTAAAGAAAAGGCAGCCAGACACGGTGAGCAAAGTAATCTTGAAATAACGCACTGACATGTAGGAAGTTGCATCTCTTTAGACATGGTTAAGTTTGGACCGTCAGGTCATAGTTATGGATATGGGGTTATATGTTCCTATGATAGTTTGAAGAGAGAGACTGGAAAAGGCATTAGCTTTTTTCAATACAAATCTTTTATGGAAAATTTAAAAAACTAAGATTCTCTAAACTATTGTTATCTCACCCTACAGAGTAGTGATCTGAGCACAAGACTCTGGTGGACCTGCAGACAGGATGCATAGATTGATAAGTACAGCATAAAATGACTAAAGTGACAGTGTACATTAGAGATGACCAAATTAAATGTCAGATTTTTTCTCTTATAAATCATGGTTTACATGACTGATCTTGCCAAACTAATTTTTGATAACACCAAGTCACAGAAGAGCCCCACTTCTCAATTTTGGACCATTTATTTTCCCATTCCAAAAGCTTTCTACTAATAATGGGTACAGATTGGGCTTTCGACATTCGTGTTGCTTTAATTATCACAGTTTATCTATAGAATCCTTTTTAGGTTTTGGTAAAATAAACTTTAGCTGTCTCTTGCTATTCTTTCCAGAATATACCAGAGTGGGCTTTGGAACACCCCCTTTCTCATGACAGGTTGGGGTTCTTGTCTATCTCACTTCCCTACTGTTGGGCCAGCAATGTCCCCTCTATGGTGTACAGTTGTGACCTTGTTGTGTGTGCCCAATGTGAGTATCTGGTATCCTGTTTTCTTGATTTCACACCCAGCCTCATACTAGTCTAGAGTGTGCATGAGAGTCTTGGCCTGACCTTGACATGAGACTGGCCCTGGGCCTGTTCTAGACCTGGAGTGCTGAACAAAATGAGTCCTCAGTAATGACAGTAGCCTATTGTTCGTGTAACAGGTTGATACATGTACTACAGCTGTGACATCATACCATGTTTTCAAGTGATCCGAGTGTGACCAGGCCTTTTACCAAGTGCCGATATCCTGTGTGTATGGAAGAATGTATATTGTGGGTGAGCCAGAGTGACAGGCCTGTACTAGCTACTATGCCACTAGGCCCTAGCCTGTAAGACGAGAGCCTGGGAGAGTGAGAGACAACCTGCAGCATATTGTACTTGCACCCTTAAATCAGGTATCTGATTCACTTGTGTGTTTTATATTGTATTTATCTTATTGTAGAATATTATTTTGTGCAGATAATCACTGGGATAGAAAATCATGTTATTGTGCTGCTGGGTGTGTTCTTGGTTCTGAGTCTACAGTACTCCTTCACTAGCCTCTCTAAACAGTCTATGATTCCTTGTCATTGCTACCACTGACAGTCAAGTGTTGAAGGGGTTGAAGTTGGCTCAGTTTTACAGAGCCGTACAAGGAAAGAAACCCAGAAAATAATAGACAAAAGACTGTTTCCCACATGGCTGTGTCCAGTAGCACTATCTGATCCGTGAGCACCTGAATAGGTTTAGACATCTATTCTGAAACTGATGAATTTCCTTCATACTTTTGTGTTTGTCCCACCCACAAGCATTTCGGTCTCACAGTATTTTAACTGGATGAGTTGTGGCCTTTCATTGCTACTGTTAGACTTTTCATCCTTGGTGTGGTCTCCCTTAACTTTTTGCCTCTGTTTCCCAGGTTGTTGATGTGTGCTGGACTCTGTTTTTGCTCTTTTTGTTACTCTGGTCACTTTACCACTTTTAACCAGATACAAAATGTGTATGTAATTGGTTTATCCATGATTGGCATATTTGATTTATTAGTAAGTCCCTAGTACAGTGCACTGGAGGTGCCCAGGGCCTGTAAATCAAATGCTACCAGTGTGCCTGCAGCTCTGGTAGTGCCACCCACATAAGTAGCTCTGTAATCATGTCTCAGACCTGCCACTGCAGTGTCTGTGTGTGCAGTTTTAAACTGTAAATTCGACTTGGCAAGTGTACCCACTTTCCAGGCCTAAACCTTCCCTTTTCTGACATGTAAGACACCCCTAAGGTAGGCCCTACGTAGCCCCAAGGGCAGGGTGCAGTGTATGGTTACGGTAGGACATATGGTAATGTGTTTAATATGTCCTGACAGTGAAATACTGCTAAATGTATTTTCCACTGTTGCAAGGCCTGTCCCTCTTGGAGGTTAACATGGGGGCTACCTTTGAATATGATTAAAGTGTATATTCCCTTTGGGAGCGGATAGACATGTGAAGTTTGGGCTCTCTGAGCTCACACTTTAAAAATACATCTTTTAGTAAAGTTGATTTTAAGATTGTGTGTTTGAAAATGCCACTTTTAGAAAGTAAGCATTTTCTTGCATAAACCATTTCTGTGACTCTGCCTGTTTGTGGATTCCCCGTCTGGGTCAGTTTGACAGTTGGGCTAGTTGCACCTCTCACTAGACAGTGACATAATGGGAGGTGGGGTGTAGTCTGTATTTCCTGATGGGCCATCTGTGCTAGGAGCGAGGGGAGGAGTGGTCACTCACACCTGAAAGGGCTCTGCCTGCCCTCATACAATGCAGTCTCCAACCCCCTGGTGAGTGTCTCGGACCTGGCCTGGGCAAAACAGGATTTTACAATCAAGAGAGACTTTGCTTTGAAGTAGGCTTACTTCAAAGAAGAAAATGGGTATAAGAAGGGCACCCAAAACCAAAGACTTTAGAACACTTCTGGAAACCAAGAGGAACCGCTGCCTGGAGAAGAGATAAAGAGCTGAGGAAGAAGAGCTGCCCTGCCTGGACTGTGCTTTGTGGAGCCCTCCTGCAGTTGCTGCTTCTGCCTGTGTTAGAGCACAAAGACTGGACTTTGTGTTGCCTTCCTTCTTGTGAAGAACTCTCCAAAGGCTTGATTTAGAGATTGCCTCCTGTTGTTGGAAGTCTCAGGGACAGTAAAGACTTCTCTCTGCCAGCATCTGGAGTATCTGGAGAGACTCTTACTCTGCCAAGTGGTGCCTATCCAGTTCCTGGGACCCTGAAGGGAGAAGTTGGCAGCCTAAGAGGGAGAAATCCACACACTGACCGCCGTGCGGGCAAACAATCGATGCGAATCCGATCTGCGGCTAAAAAATCAACACGCCTCCGGCTTCGCGGCTGGAAATCGACGCTCGCCTGCATCGCAATTGGAAGATCGATGCCCGGGGCTGGAGAAACGACGCACAGCATCGCTGACAGCGGCTGGTGAGATCACAAACCACACTGCGTGGTTTTCGGATCATCGTGCGGCTGGATTTCCAACGCAAACACCCCTGGGCATGTAAAAATGACTGGAGTTAGGAATGCTGACCGGATCGCCGCATCTTCGAGAGAAGAAACGACGCACACCGACCATACGAAAGGAGAAACGACGCAAGGTATCGTGAGTGAAATCGACGCATCATACGCCCTTTTTGATGCACACTCACCCGTGATGACGCAGAAAAATAAGGTCCGACATATATTCATACATATTGTGTAATCAAAACGTATAATGTAGTGTGATTTTAGTAAAGAAAATAATGTACGAGGGAAATTGTGCCCTCGGGGTAGTTCGCCATCATTGTAAACAAGCTTTATTAATCATGAAGTATTGAAAGTGTAGTAATCCGTCATAATTGCAAATGTATGCCATGATTTCTTGTTTGAAAACTGTTTTGCTTAGCTTAAATTTAGTACAGGCTTTGGCATAGTTGCCTGGTCTCAAATTCTAACTGCGTGGCTTTTTCCTTGAACTAATGAAACATATATTCTTGCTTGAAGTTGTATTTTTCCATTAGAGCTGACTGATACACTTATCTCCAAGGTTTCGTACTAGGCCGGTTTCATCCCCTTTGATACAAGGTCAGTCTGCAGGTGCGGACAATGAAGGTATAGATAGTAAAATAATTGGCAAACCATGTTACAATTTGTGTTCCAAGGCTCCAAGGACAGTGTATGCATAAATGAGCGCGAGTAAAAGACTATTTTCATTGGACAATTTGAAGCCAACCTATGAACCCTCCAATGGAAGACCCTGCAGAATTTGGAATGTTTCTTACTTAAACCCACTGGACAAAGAGAAGTCAGCCATTTTCCTCGATGCCAGTTTGAAGCCAGATGCCAGACTCCATTTTGGACGACACCCTGATGCCCTTCTCTCTATCTGAGAGAAAGAGACTTTAAGAATTCTCACCCTAGAGACTTTAACTTTGATTTGCCCCGTCTTGCCCATGCAGTAACTTTGCCCCATTCTCCTTGCCGCTGCAAGGAAGTTTGCCCTTAACTTTGCCCCTTTTAAACTTGTCCCATGCTGATCAACCGGTACCTGAAGGACGAAGACTTTTTTTGAATGCTGATTGTATTTGATAAATATGAAAGGATAAATGTATTATGCATTGTGTTTTTTTTTCCTTTTAGGTACCAACTGCTATTTTGATAGGGTCCTAGCTAGAAGTTTTCCAAATTTGTGTTGATTAAATTCGTTTTGCATAAAGCCCCATATGCCAATGCTAATTAGAGGTTAGTCGAGGTATTCATTCAATGTACTATGCAAATTTGAAATCTTGTTATGCTGACCAATGTATGAAATTAGTCAAATACAGTTAGTCATATTAGTGATTTGCATTGCGATAACTGAGTGTATCATCATACAGATTTTGAGTAGATTGCGTTTCTTCCCCCGCTATGGACAGCTAGTAATGTTCATATACATATATCATTTGGTTTTGAGACATATATACATCGTGTTAGCTTTGTTAATATAGGGAAATAAATTCACTAACTTTTAATAAACTGGTGTGGTTATTCATGACTGAAAGGTCATGGTGCGCCGAAATTCCAACTGTTATTGATTTCTGATGCGCTATATTGATCTATTAATTGAGTATCGATTACCGATTACAATAGTTATTGATTATTGATCTGAGCGACTCGACTATTTTAGGATGAGGAGAGCCCGACTCGGTTAAAAGATTCACCGACCTCCAACGTGTCCAGATACAGGTAATTCATAAGGGCTGGACGCGTTATCAGTAGATGGTAGCAGAGATTGATGGTTTAGCCCTTTGGGCACCCCATCCGAACAATAGACAGAGTCAAGTTAGAATTTTCTTTGATAAAACAAGTTGGAGGGATGATGATGCCCTAAGTCCCCCAATGACTTTCCCGGAATCTCTGAGCTTGCGAATGAGGAACATGGAGGTATGAGAATGGTCTTGGCGTTTCTAGTGACGGTATGAGTGAAGTTAGTTTTTTGCGCTTGCACAGCTTATTGCCGCAGACTAATTGAGAAGTTTGTGAGGATTTAAGGGGTTAAAAGATATTAGAGGAGTGTTACTCCAAAGGTATGAGAGTAGGGAAGTCGTCGATTTCACGTGTGTGTAGCGCTTTGAGCAGAAAAATTGTCCACGTGGTTGTTGATGTTGAGACGGGCCCTGCGAGGTCAAGAGACTCCGGAGTATGTTGAAAAGTGTATGTGACACTTGTTTGATGTTGTGATCTGGTCAGGTTTAATAGGCTGGTCGGGCGTGGTCAACAAGTCGGTATGAATGTTGCGAAGTGAAAGAAAACTTTGACTTTGAGACTTGACGAATTCTAAAGTGCACTAGAATAGTTCATTGATCAGTTGAGAGTAAAGTTTGCGGGTCAAATTTTGCTTGCGAAAGTGGGAAACCGAGAAAGATGGAATAACTGCTGAGGCTAGTGAAAAATCCCTAAGGTTTCTGAAGCGATTGTATTACCTTTCCTGTAGTAAACCGACAGATTTGTTTTCTTCTTTTTGGTTAGTGCTTGCGTTATATTGCAGAAATCAGTTTGTGAGTGAAGACGAACGAAAGCGGACAAGCCGCGGGACTTTGTCAGCTGCAGTGTGTGGGTGTGACGTCACTAGGAGCCGCGCTGGGATAGGTCGGTTGGTGAGAAGGGTCGCGCACGGATTGGACGCAGTCCGTGAAGCGCAACTGGAAGGGGAAAGGCAAGCGAAGAGTATTCCGGGAATTAAAGTCACTTATTGATTACATATTTTAGAAAAACGAAAGACGGAAAGATGAAATTTTTCAAAGCATTTAAGAGTGCCATGAGGGGAGATGTTTATATTAAAGCAAATGTAGGCGAAGAAACGCCGCCTGAGGGTACACCAGCTTACATTGTCATTGAAGAAAAGGGGGTAGCACCATGTCTTTGGTTAAAACAATGGTGCAAATTAACAGAGAAACATGGAAGTGTAGCGTTCCCTATCCACGGGTCGTTTAATCTAAGAGTTTTAGAAAATCTGAGATTTGCGCTATACGACATGAAAGTACCTCCAAGACCAGCACAGTTTGAGGCACTAGCAATTTGGGAGCTAATAGCTAGAAACCAACAACAAAAGAAATTTGAGACAAGAATAAGAAAAGTAGAAAAGACACTAGCGGACGCTAGTTGGGACAGCACACAAAAGGTTTGGAGATCAGATGTACTGCAGGGGATTAAATTGTTTCCAGCGATTACTGATGAAGCGGAGACGGAAGGAAGGAAAGCCACCTATAAGACAAACATGAGTCAGTCCAGAGAGAGAGAGAACAATAGAAACTCGAAAAGGGGAGACGAGTCAGATGATGAAGAGTTCATTATACAATTGCTGAATGATCGCCCACCACCATACGTGGAAAGCGAAAAAGGCTCAAGCATTAGTACTGCCCCTCCAGAACCAATTAAAGGGTAATGTAACACCAAATTTGAGAATATCTCAGAGGCCGAGCAGCTCCGACATGCCTTTCTCACCACAAATACCACAGATTCAGAGAATATACCCAGACGTGCCGACATTGAAACATGCTGATAACTATCAGCCACAGGTTCAAAGGCACTGTTGTGATGAGCATAACATGGGATTGACTTCTGATTCAATGGCGCAGGGAGGACAAAACTATCAGAGACCGACATTGATTCAAGCTGAATCAACACAGTTCTCGATGCCCCAAAAGCAGACACAAGAAGTGCGAGTGATAGAAAGCCAGTTAGGTATGCCAGCAATGATGAACCACAATGTGGGGATTAACATGCCACAGAATTCGGGGAACAGACAGAATCCAGACGCAATATCTCTACCTATCACTGTAGGTCCACCAGTACCACTGTACATACAGGCAAATTCAAGCACAAGCGACCAAGGGTTAATGATACAGAATGGGACAGGGAGAAGATGCATAGAAACCACTCCAGAGACAACTCCGATAGCGGCACTGCCAAATGGATCTGGGTCCTTGTCGGAATTTAGTCCAATTCCAATTTGTGCTCCGTCAACCGTGGTAAGGTCACATCCACCACTATTAGTACCGTTAACCTCACAGACTGAAACATTACAGAAACCGTCAGTGGCAGTTGATGTAACTGCTACACTGATGGGACTGAACGCGCAACAGTTAACACAATGGTTCAACAGCCTGAACTCCCCACAGAGTGCATCTAGCGGGAAGGGAGAAGAATACCTGAATAAAATAAGGTTGGGTATGGAGGCAGATGAACTGGTTGAGGGAACAATGGGTTTGAACAGATTAGAATCATACACAGAGTAAGAACTAAGATACATGTGCCCTAGGATTACAAGAGAAGTAAGCAGCATACATAAGAAATTACAAGAAATTGCAGACAGAAACGAGATCGATATAAGACTAAACACCTGAGCAGAAGTTACAGGTTAGACTTTGAGACAAAAGATTTTGAACACATGAGATCCGCACGGATGAAAACACACCTTAAAGAGATACTGCAGAGTGCACAGGTCTGGAGATGTTTAGACAAGTGGGAAAGCAGGTGGGTTAAGAAAAAGGACATAAAGAAAGAAAATACTCCAGAGCGGAATGAGAAAAAACAAACAGAATGACGATCTGATAACTATGTTACCAATGAGAGGGACAGCAGGGGGAAAACTTGTACATGTACCATGGCACAGGTGCGATATTCAATCCTTTACGAATGACTTTCCCAAATTGAGAGAGAAGCCGATTGAGTGGTATCAACAAACAGATAGATTTGTGAAACTCGCGAAGTGTCTCTGGGAAGACTTGAATACTTTGTTTGAAATTGTGGTTCCGGCAGATTTGTGGGAAGATTGTAAAAGGGCTGTAGGTTGGCCGACGAGTGAACCAGAGAGAGATAGGGACACAGATGCGCCATCACCAACGGTAATGAGTTTGTACCACAAGGTGATCGAGCACTTGAAAACCAAGGTTGTGTCGAAAAATGTGGATTGGCAGAGGATTGACAGAACAGCCCAAGAGGTTAAAGAGTATATACATGCGTATTATGAGAGGTTGTTGAGAGCGTTTAAAAATTACAGTGGCACGGAAAAGATTGAGGCAAAGGACATGCTCCATTTTGTGTTCAGGTTTGTGGAAGGGTTGAGACCCGAAATCAGCCAGATGATTAAAACGCATTTGATTTGTTGGCAGTCGAAGTCGATCGATGAAGTGTTGAATTATGCGAAATACTGCAGTGATGAGATTGAGACCAAGCAGAAAAGATTGAAAGAAAAGGTGATGGTGATGCAGCTTAGAGCAGCTCAGACAGGTTTGCAAGGTTTACAAGGTTTCCAACAACAGATGCCACAGCAGCAGCAGCAGGGAAATGCTATGTTTCAGCCGCAGATGAGAGGCAGAGGCCGAGGAGGTTTTGTGAATAATGGTCTTGATTTGAATACCGTTATGATTCCAAATGGTATACAGGCAATGAAGAAGGTGATGCCATGTCGCACGTGCGGAATCGTCGGGCATTGGAAACGGGAGTGCCCAATGATGGTGCAGGAAGGTGTAGGTCAGCAAAACAAGGATGTCAATGCATTTCAGACTATGAGAGGACAAAAATTGAGAGGTCCGAACCCAAATTTTCAAAACAATATAAACCAGATGCAGGGTTTACAACCCATGCAACCGCAACAGGTGCAAATGCCCCGTGTGCAAATGACACAATTGCAGCCAATGCAACAGCAGTTTCCTATGGTACCTAATCAGCAGATGCAAATACCCTTAGCACCAATGAATCAGCAGCAAACAATGCTTCCTCAACAGGTCACCGGTCAAGGAATGAGTCAAAATGACACAGTACACCAATTCCCACTACACAGCGAGAATGGAATAAACGATGTATGGGAGAGTGAAAGTTCAGATGAGGAGAGAAATTGTGTGCTTGCAGCATCTTTGGAAGTTGATCAAAAGGGTCCGTATGTGGAGGGAAGAGTTATGGGTCATCGCGTTTCATTCTTGGTTGACACAGGAGCTACACGTTCCACTGTTAGGAGCATTGAAGTACCAAATTCGCCACTTTCAGGGAGAACAGTTCAAGTAGTGGGAGTAGCAAATAGGTACCTGACGAACCCAATCACAGATCCAGTACAAGTCAGAATTGGCAACTACCAAGGGTCACATAAATTTGTGGTGTGTGACTCAAGCCCAATATCACTGTTAGGGAGAGACCTACTGTGCAAATTGGGATGTTCAATTATGTGTTCGAACGATGGAATTAAAATTCAGACGAGCAGTGATGGGGAAGAAGAGGACAGTGTAGGAGGGGACGAAGTGGAAACTGTCGATGAAGAGTATCCCCTGATTACCCTTTACCCAATGATCACTGAAGCAGATATTCCTGCTGAGTTACAGGAAACAGTTGGAAAAGAAGTGTGGGATATGACAGGGAAAGAGGTGGGATTGGTGAAAGGAGTGGAACCAGTGAAAGTGACCGTAAAACCCAATGTAACCTTTCCCCAGACCCCACAGTACCATATGGCACAAGACACCCTCATGAAAGTCGCCCAACTCATTGATGAGTTTGTAAAACAGGGAGTACTAAAAGAGGTGTTAAGCAGTCCATGTAATTCACCAATCATGGGACTAATAAAACCGAGTGGAAAGGTCCGAATTGTTCTGGATTTGAGGGAAATAAATGACATAATAATCAAATGTTGTCCTGTAGTACCAAATCCAGCTGTGATAATGTTTCAAGTCCCTTGTGATGCTGAGTGGTTCTCAGTCATCGACTTGTCACAAGCATTCTTTTCGGTGCCTCTTCATGAGGACAGACAATTTTTCTTCTGTTTCAAATTCTTAGACAGAGTTTACAGTTGGTGTCGAATTCCTCAAGGGTTTTCGGAGGAAGCGTTGGAGTTGCCATTCGAGTCAACCCTAGTACAGTACATTGACGACTTACTGATTGCATCCAAGACAGAAAGTGACTGCACAGCCGACACCATTGCCTTATTGAACCATTTGGGAAGGAATGGACTCAAGGTGTCTCCTTCGAAATTACAATTCTGCCAGAAGAAAGTGAAATATTTGGGTCACCAAATAGAGAAAGGGTCACGAAGAATTATGAAGGAAAGAATAACAAGTGTACTTCAAATGAGTCCCCCAAAGACGAGGAGGGAGGTGAGGAAGTTTTTGGGAATGGTGAGCTACTGTCGCCAATGGATTCCCAACTTCTCAACCCTAGCAAAACCTTTACTGAAACTGACCCAGAAGGATGCATTGGATGAAATTGAGCTGAAAGGAGATGAGATGGATGCTTTTATTTAATTGAAAGAATGCATGTGCAGGGCTCCAGCTTTAGGTATGCCTGACTACACAAAGCCTTTCACATTGTTTTGTCATGAACGTGATGCATGTTCCTTGTCTGTCTTGACCCAAGCCCATGGTGGCGTAAACAGACCAGTAGCATATTTTTCAGCTACTTTGGATCCGGTCGCAGCAGCACTGCCAGGGTGCTTGCGTGCCGTAGCCGCAGTTGGTATCAGCCTCACTCAGAGTGAAGGAATAGTGATGGGACACCCTTTAATTGTCATGGTCCCTCACTCAGTCGAGATACTTTTGACACGTTCTCGAACACAACACATGACTGGTGCTAGACTCACAAGGTATGAAACAATAATTCTGGGATCACCTAATGTGCAGCTGAAAAGGTGCACTACGTTGAATCCAGCAACCTTGTTTCCCAGTGAAAACGCCGAAGACATCGAGCACGACTGTCTTCAAGTGACTGAATTTTGCACCAAACCAAGACCTGATATCAAAGATACCCGATTGGAAGAAAATGATCAAATTATTTTTGTTGATGGTTCATCTTTAAGAGATGCACTGGGTATATTGAAAGCAGGGTACGCTGTACGTACGGTAACAGGTGTTTTGGAAGCATCTTGGCTTCAAGGAGTTTACTCTGCACAGGTAGCAGAATTGGTAGCCCTTACTAGAGCTTGCCAACTCTCTGCATTAATGAAAGTTACCATTTACACTGACAGCCAGTACAGGTTTGGAATAGTGCATGATTTCGGACAATTGCGGTCACAGAGAGGCTTCATGACCTCTTCAGGATCACCAGTGAAAAATGGTGAAAGAATAAGAGAATTGTTACATGCCATCCAACTACCAGGAGAAGTAGCAGTGGTAAAATGCAGTGCACACTCGAAGGGACAAGACTATGTTTCTCTGGGAAATGGATATTCGGAACAAGTCGCAAGGTTTTGCGCATTGAACTGTATATTGTTTAGGGATGAATGGAATTTGATAAGTGAACCAGAACTCGAACCAAGCGAAATCTTTGGTCTAAAGGTGGTAGATACGATGGACGAATTGAAATCCTTACAGAATGATGTCAGTGAGGATGAGAAACTCTCGTGGACCAAATCACAATGTGTAAAGAGACTAGATGAATTATGGGTTTCAAGTGAAGAGAAATTCGTTCTTCCAAACAGCCTTTTGACACAGATAGCCAGATTTTACCATGGACAAGCTCATCTTGGGAGGGATGCCATGATTAGATTGTTTAAAACTGATTGGTTTAACCCCAAATTCCATCAAGTTGCTGAAGCAGTTTGCCACTGTTGCGTTGCCAACAGATGAACGCAGGGAAGGGAACCGTAGTAAATTTGAGCCACATTGGAAGAGCAGGGGGTCCCTTCAGCAGGATGCAAATGGACTTTATTGAGATGCCTGTGCATGGAGGCTTGAAGTATGTGTTGGTGGTTGTGTGCATTTTTAGTCACTGGATCGAAGCATACCCCACACGAAGGAATGACAGTCTCACAGTTGCAAAACTACTCTTGAGAGAGCTAATACCACGTTTTGGATTCCCGGTCTCTTTAGAATCAGATAGGGGAAGTCACTTCAATAATGAGGTAATAAAATTGCTTTGTGCAGCACTGAACATTGAGCAAAAGCTGCATTGTAGCTACCGCCCTGAAGCATCAGGTCTAGTGGAGCAAATGAATGGCACATTGAAATCAAGAATGGCGAAAATATGCGCATCAACAAACTTGAAGTGGCCTGACGCATTGCCTTTGGTACTAATGTCAATGAGAAACACCCCTGACAGAAAGACTGGACTGTCCCCGCATGAGATCCTCATGGGCAGAGCCATGAGACTTCCAGCAGTTCCTGCAAATGCTCTTTTGAATATTACAGATGATATGGTGTTAGACTCTGATGTGGTTCGCTCTTTCTCTCACCAGGTGGAGGCAACCACCTTGCCACCGATCCAAGGTCCTGGACACGCCCTGAAAGCAGGTGACTGGGTCGTGATAAAGAAGCACGTGAGGAAGTCGTGTTTGGAACCCCGTTGGAAAGGACCTTTTCAAGTGATTTTGACAACTACCACCGCTGTGAAGTGTGCGGGAGTTCCCAACTGGATCCACGCCAGTCACACAAAGAGGGTATTGTGTCCCACAGACGAGGAAGTTGAAGCGCTGAAGTTACCAGTACCTGATAACAAAGTGCCAAGCGCTGAGACAGAGCGAAAAAGAACTAGAAGCGAACAGGCAGAAATAGAGGAGGGAGAAATATTCTCTGAGGACGAAGCAACTGATTCACTTGGGGAAGACCAAGGAGGAGCCTCAGAAAGCGACGAAGTAGCTGAAGGTAACAAAGAGCCTGAAGCAGCTGAAGGTAACAAAGAGCCTGAAGCAGCTGAAAGTGACAAAGAGCCTGAAGAAAGTAACGGTGACAAAGGGCTCGAAACAGGTGAAGAAGCAGGAGAGCCTGATCAGAGGAGGGCTTTCCCAGAAGCAGACGATACAGGAAAAGAAAAGGAAAACCTGATTGACTCCCCAGAAGGAGGGGACAAGGCAGAACAGAACGAAACTGCTCAAACTCCTTCAGAAGAGATTGCAGGTCCCTCAAGTGGACCCAGTGCAAAAAGGAGACAAAGCATATCACCAGTAAAATTAAGAATTAGGGGAACGTTGAACGACAGCGAAGGGCCAAGAGTGAAAGAGAAAACAAAGGAAGTGTCTGACGCAATAGCAGCACCAAGTGAAGAGAAAGACTTGGCCAAAGAGGAAAGTACCAGTGAGAAAGAATTAAAGAGAGATGCAAAATTGAAAAGAAAAAGGATACCGAGCAGAAGGTATTACGGTCCGGAGTGGGCACACGTAGCCAATAACGATTGGTCAGACGAATTCGTATCCCTCAGTCTCGAGAACGAAGAGGCAGAACTTCATTTTGGCACATGAGAAATAAAACTTCATGAACTTTACTGATTAAAGACATTGATCACCTGATTGACTTTTCAACCGGCTAAGACATTGCTAACTTGATTGACTTTGAAACCGATCTTGAGACAACGCTGCTAACCGATAAGAGACTAAGCTGCTAAAGAAAACTGTGTGAACATTGAACTCGTTCCGCTTTGTAAATATCTGCAAATCCGTTTTGATAAAGTGTCTTCAACTTTCTGATTCTATACAGATCATGACTAGCTTCACTACACAGGGGCGTAAAATGAAGTGTTGTAAATACATGTGTATAGGTTTAATAACCGCATGCGTACTAATCATTGTAGCAATAGTTCTTGGAATGCATGGTAAGAATGAGAATGAGACGAATGATGCTTCTACTTCTAAACCTATTATCGTTACTGAACTAACAGCTCTGAAGAGACTCGAGCAAGTTTAGAGACACTTGCATGATAAGAAGGAACTTTCATCTAACGTTTTCTATCGCTTGCTGAGTGAGTATGTTGAGACCATGGATGCGAAAGATTGTTATGTGTGTACACAAATACCTACCTCAGTAGTGGAAGGGGTAACGTATCACAGCATGCCTCTTACGTATGGAATTACATGTAGTATAATAGCTTCCAGATTTTATGGTCAAACGTACATTCATTATTTTTACACTAATTATGATGTTACTTTTGCATATGTCCCCATAATAGGGCACCTGAGTAAAGTAGCTAGATATTATTATGCCAAATTAATGAGGGAATTCTTGCACATAGAGAGAACCTTACATGCTTGCTTTCACCAGTAGAAATACATTTCTTAGACCGCACTGATGATAGGAGGAAAGAAATGAAGGAGGAATTAGAAAGGGAATTACACAAAAGAACATCTGTAGATAATTATGCTTTTGCCGCAATAAAGACACAAGGAAAAATAGCTTTAGATACATTGCACGTAGGGAAATTTTGTATATATAGAGCTGAATCATATTATGACACAGTTTTTGTGGGAACGAGTGAATGTAAACATACGTATGCATTTAAACCTAAGTGGACGTTCATGCTGAATGGACAAGACCCAGTTATTCCTGGAATATATTATATTTGTGGACTCAACGCCTATTATCGTCTTCCTAAAGGATGGTATGGGAGGTGTTATTTGGGAATAGTGTTCCCAAAGATTTACCAACTAGACGACTTAAAGAAATTTCCAAGGCTGTCTGTATCACATCATGTTCAGAAAAGAGAGACAGCTTCTGGTGTGGTAGGAGATATATTTGGAGCATTGATTCCTTCAGTAGGAGTCATATTAAATTCAATTAAAATACGAAAGTTGTCTACTATTGTGGATAACATGCTGACAAAGTTTTCAGGAGCTATAATCCTGATGGATGCTGAACTCGCTGCAGAAAGAGCTAAGACTCTTCAAAATCGGCTTGCCTTAGACATTCTTTTAGCAAAGGATGGCGGCGTTTGCAAAATGCTTGGTAAACGTCACTGTTGTACATATATACCAGACAGCAGTGGAAAAATTAGAACAATGCTTACGAATTTAACTAAAGAAAGTGTAGATTTAAAGGAATTGAAAGAACCAGGAGTTTGGGAGAAAGTTGGAAAAGGATTTGCTTCTGTGGGAAATTGGCTCAGCAACGTTTGGAACGGATTGTTACTAAAAATAGTAAAGGGAATATTAATAATATCGATTTGTCTATTAGGTTCTTGGGGAACATGGAAGGCTTTCAAAATGTTAAAAGCAAGTAACAAAAGGAAAAGAGAAGAGAAGAGAAAATAGAGAACAAAATGGTGGAAATATATAGAGAAAAATCAAAAGGGACTAAAAGAAAAAGGGAATTGACTGAAGTGCCAAATTACTATACAGAATTTTAATGGAATAAAATTTGTGGGTAGATTTGATGTGATGACATAATTAGTCATCAGAGGAGGGATTGATGACGTAGAAAAAGAAGGTCCGACATATATTCATACATATCGTGTAATCAAAACGTATAATGTAGTGTGATTTTAGTAAAGAAAATAATGTACGAGGGAAATTGTGCCCTCGGGGTAGTTCGCCATCATTGTAAACAAGCTTTATTAATCATGAAGTATTGAAAGTGTAGTAATCCGTCATAATTGCAAATGTATGCCATGATTTCTTGTTTGAAAACTGTTTTGCTTAGCTTAAATTTAGTACAGGCTTTGGCATAGTTGCCTGGTCTCAAATTCTAACTGCGTGGCTTTTTCATTGAACTAATGAAACATATATTCTTGCTTGAAGTTGTATTTTTCCATTAGAGCTGACTGATACACTTATCTCCAAGGTTTCGTACTAGGCCGGTTTCATCCCCTTTGATACAAGGTCAGTCTGCAGGTGCGGATAATGAAGGTATAGATAGTAAAATAATTGGCAAACCATGTTACAATTTGTGTTCCAAGGCTCCAAGGACAGTGTATGCATAAATGAGCGCGAGTAAAAGACTATTTTCATTGGACAATTTGAAGCCAACCTATGAACCCTCCAATGGAAGACCCTGCAGAATTTGGAATGTTTCTTACTTAAACCCACTGGACAAAGAGAAGTCAGCCATTTTCCTCGATGCCAGTTTGAAGCCAGATGCCAGACTCCATTTTGGACGACACCCTGGTGCCCTTCTCTCTATCTGAGAGAAAGAGACTTTAAGAATTCTCACCCTAGAGACTTTAACTTTGATTTGCCCCGTCTTGCCCTTGCAGTAACTTTGCCCCATTCTCCTTGCCGCTGCAAGGAAGTTTGCCCTTAACTTTGCCCCTTTGAAACTTGTCCCATGCTGATCAACCGGTACCTGAAGGACGAAGACTTTTCTTGAATGCTGATTGTATTTGGTAAATATAAAAGGATAAATGTATTATGCATTGTGTTTTTTTTCCTTTTAGGTACCAACTGCTATTTTGATAGGGTCCTAGCTAGATGTTTTCCAAATTTGTGTTGATTAAATTCGTTTTGCACAAAGCCCCATATGCCAATGCTAATTAGAGGTTAGTCGAGGTATTCATTCAATGTACTATGCAAATTTGAAATCTTGTTATGCTGACCAATGTATGAAATTAGTCAAATACAGTTAGTCATATTAGTGATTTGCATTGCGATAACTGAGTGTATCATCATCCAGATTTTGCGTATATTGAGTTTCTTCCGCCGCTATGGACAGCTAGTAATGTTCATATACATATATCATTTGGTTTTGAGACATATATACATCGTGTTAGCTTTGTTAATATAGGGAAATAAATTCACTAACTTTTAATAAACTGGTGTGGTTATTCATGACTGAAAGGTCATGGTGCGCCGAAATTCCAACTGTTATTGATTTCTGATGCGCTATATTGATCTATTAATTGAGTATTGATTACCGATTACAATAGTTATTGATTATTGATCTGAGCGACTCGACTATTTTAGGATGAGGAGAGCCCGACTCGGTTAAAAGATTCACCGACCTCCAACGTGTCCAGATACAGGTAATTCATAAGGGCTGGACGCGTTATCACCCGTGCAGGCTTTTTTTTGATGCACCCAAGTTGCATTTTCACGCTAACAGCGTTATGGTGTGTTTAAAATTACATGAAGACTCTTTTTGGTTTTTAATTGATAACTTGACTTGTGTATTGTGGATTTTGTTGTTTTGGTCTTGCTTTGTTTAGATAAAAAAAAATTATTTTTCTAAACCTGTGTTGTGTCATTTTGTAGTGTTTTCATTAAGATACTGTGTGTGTTGGTACAAATACTTTACACCTAGCACTCTGAAGTTAAGCCTACTACTTGTGCTAAGCTACCAAGTGGGTAAGCAGGGGTTAGCTGAGGGTGATTCTCTTTTACCCTGACTAGAGTGGGGCTCCTTGCTTGGACGCCAACCAAAGACCCCATTTCTAACAGCTACCATTACATTTTATCACTGTAGTAAATGAGAGGTTATTTTCTGTCCCTTTTTTGTGTCTCCCTTCTCCCATAGCACCATTTACACCCCTGTTCTCTTTATTAAAATATTACATTCTCCCCGTGTCCACTTAACCACTTGCTCTCCGAAGCCCCACTGTGCTATGCACTTCCAGCCAACCCTCTTATAGTGGTTTGACATTTCTGCTGCGTTCACACCATTGCAATACAAAAACTGTGTATGCATACAAATTAGAGGACATGCTGTGCAGTAGGTTATGCTACAACGCTGAATTTTCACACTGTAAGATGACACTATACAAATAGAGAAAACAAAGCAAATAGTGTTATTTTGTTGTATAAACTATCTTAAAATTCAGCTTGATTTATATGTTTAATAATTATTGCATATATTGTAATTCAAATTACTCGATTTAAAAAACACAACATAAGGATTTGAATGTAATTTACTTATAGCTGCACATTGCTTGGAAATATAATATAATCATTAGCCTTCCAAAATGTCCGCTTATTTCAGGGATCGCCAAGAGGGCCTGCCCTCACATCTGTTTACTCCATCTCAAAGAAATGCATGTTGTTTCACACCAGTCTGAGTCTGTCTTCCATTTTTTTACACTGAACCCCAAACAGATTTGCCAGCTGACTGCAGGAATAGCACCAACATGCAGATTGCAGTTAATGGCTTTGACCCCCTCGGAGTCTCTCAGCCTTACTGCAGAAGTGTTTGTCATGCTAGTTAGGCACCCCTGCATGGAACCCGACTTTGACTATGGATGAAGGTGGCTGTAGTTTCCCAATCTCCTACCAACATCCTTGTGTTATTTGTGATCAGATAGCCAACACCAGAGCGCATTGTAAACGCTGCTTTTTAGAATTAGGCGACATCCTGGATAAGTAAGTGGCTAAAGACAAACACATTAAGATTATTGAGTCCCAATGGATCTCTTTGGTCAAGTTCACTAAGTCTTCACTTTTTTGTTACACCGGGGAAGATGCCGAGTCAGAGCTTCAGTGACAATACCAAGTGCGTGAAGGAACCAGTCCACATGATGACAACACGCATCCCGCTGCTGGATATCCATCTCACCCTCACCCCCTTAATGCATCAACTTAGCTGCACCCCCCCCACCTGTGCTTCACACTATCTTTCTTGCACCTTGCACAGCTATGGCTTTGCTTCACTTTCTATTATGACCTTGTAAATCCGTACCAGAATATTTCCTTAAAAAAAAAAAAACTCCCCATGGTTCTGACCCCTGTTGAAAGTAGCCTAGACTTGACGTTAAAGTTTCCCCTTCGGTGTGAAAAGGACCTAGTCTAAACTATTTCAGGACCTTTTAGAATATTTTGAATATATGCTCCTTTAAACCTCCATCTACTTAAACTCTTTGAAGTGTCCTTTTTCTTTCAATTTGACGGCTTTCTTACTTACCCAAGTTCTTTCTGTTGATCTCTCGTTTCAGTGTTTATCTTTAATTAAAGGCATGCTCCTTTTCTAACCAAAATAAGTTTTAGGTGACAGGGTCGGACTGGGACCCAAAATAGGCCTGGGCACCATAATAAAAGCAGTCCCCATTAGTGAAGCATATAGCAAAGTGCTAATATCAGTAAAATCACAGTACAAAACGGCCCACCTGGCTATACAACCAGCCCTCAACTGCTAAAAAAGTCTGGCCTACACACTGATCTGTCAGATCATTCCATCGGATACTGCCTGACTGCCCAACAGGGCTGTCTGACTTGTTAGGTGATTTCTTCCAAGTTGGTTTAAAAACCACTGTTAGAAAAGGGGTCTTTGGAGGACACCAGGGGGTTGGAGGCTGCGTTGTGTGAGGGCAGGCACAGCCCTTTCAGGTGTGAGGGACCACTCCTCCCAACAGCCCAGATGGCCCATCAGGACATGCGGGCTACATCCCAGCTCCCTTGTGTCAATGTCTAGAGGAGAGGTGCAAACAGCCCAACTGTCAACTGACCCAGACAGGGAATTGACAAGCAGGCAGAGTCACAGAATGGTTTAAGCAAGGAAAAGCCTACTTTCTAAAAGTGGCATAGCCACAACACACAATCTAAAAACCAACTTTACAAAAAGATGTATTTTTAAATTGTGAGTTCAGATACCCTATACTCCATATTTCTAGCTTCTCCCAACAGGAATCTGTGCTTTAGTGATATTTAAAGGCAGCCTCCATGTTAACCTATGAGAGTGATAGACCCTGCAACAGTGAAAATCGAATTTGGAAGTATTTCACTGTCAGGACATGTAACATACATAAGTACATGTCACACCTTTAACTTGCACTGCACCCTGCCCATGGGGCTACCTAGGTCCTACCTTAGGGGTGTCTTATATGTAGATAAAAATTTAACGTTTAGGCCTGGCAAGTGGGTACGCTTGCCAAGTCGAATTGGCAGTTTAAAACTGCACTCACAGACACTGCAGTGGCAGGTCTGAGCCATGTTGACAGGGCTACTAATGTGGGTGGCACAACTAGTGCTGCAGGCCCACTATTAGCATTTGATTTACAGGCCATGAGCACCTCTAGTCCGCTTTACTAGGGGCTTACTTGTAAATCAAATATGCCAATCATGGATAAGCCAATGTACACATACAATTTATACAGCGAACACTTACACTTTAGCACTGGTCAGCAGTGATAAAGTGACCAGAGCAAACAAAAACAGCAATAAACAGTCAAGCATACAGAAGCAACCTGAGAAGCAGAGGCCAAAAGTTAGGGAAGGCCATGCCAATGATGCCAAGTTTAACAACCACATTATTGTGAGGTACATTATTATTGCAGTGTGTATCCACTCTACCACAGGTTTTCATAAAAACCACGTGGGCTTTAGTGTTGTATATTTTCACTATGTCACTTAGATATCCAGGCATAAAACCTCTACTAATACTATTTGGAAGTCATTCATTCGTAAGTATCTTGCATATGTCCTGGTTCAGTATTGGTTTTGGCAGTCTTTATGGGACATGGATGATAGCTGGCACTGTCGTACAATATGTTTTCTGCAGTGTCTTGGTACCCCCTAGTACACTTTGTACACCAGCTAACACTGCAATCTATGTAGCCTCTTAAATGAGTGTACAAGAAGACATTAAAGTGAAGAGAGGCAAAAAGATCTGCTAAGGATCATGCAGTTCATTCAAGTCAAAGAAGATGGGATTCATCCCCTTCACTTGTACTTAGCTAGTTTTCTCTCACAAAGTCTCTTTCTGTTTCACGTTGGTCGCTAATTATTCATTTTCTTTGTACACTGGTTTGTGATCCACTATGTGCATGAAGAATGTTGGATTGACATCTTCGGCACTATATTTTGTTTTGTGACCCGTGAATTCCCTGCAAATATACCAGTGATTCCATGCCCGTGTGAGAGTGTGAATGTTCAAATATGTTCATTAATGATTTTCATACTAAAAATGTGTAATGAACTAACGTACAAAACGAGTGACTTTTGTAAATGTCCGTTTTTCTGTTCTTGACTGAGCAAAATAATATTCAGACACTGTGGTTATTTTCCATGATTCAAAGCTTTTATAAAAGTGTCTTTGAAATTTGTGTAGATGTGCCCCTAGTGGGTTGCAGTGTTATGTCTTACAAGGTCATGTCTTAACCAAGCATTGCACGAGTTGAAATGTTCTATTGTTTGAGAATGTTACTAATACCTGGTCTTTCCTCGAGGATGGACATAAATAGAAACTGTAAAAGTTTCTTCCTGAGAACAAGATACTCGAGAGGCGGTGAAACAATGGAGTTACAGACGAGACGGAAGAAGCAACAATACATTGGAGGAAAATTTTATAGTTACCGTAGATTTGTTGTGTTTTAGGTCATCAATTTAGTTGTCGATTGGCTGAAATGAAACCATCCCATAGACTGACCAATCTGGTGCTTATTAGAATTTAGTATAACAACCCTGGTAGAATTCTCCAGAGTTAGATTTTGGAGGATTAATATTAACTGATTGATTATAGCAGATGAGGTTTGAGTCTGATGATTTAAGACTTATTGGCTGTAGCTGTTGTTAGGCCCAAATCTTCTGATGACTTAACTGATGGTGTCCTCAGGCTGAAGCAAGCCATTTGCTGTTTCTACTTTTATCTATGTATGCTACTGAAATGTGAATTGTGTCTCTTTTGCTTTTCAGGTACCAGCTGCAACTTATGATTTTACTGCTGCGCATTAATAATATTTTCCTATTATTAATTGAGCTAGGAGTTTTTCTAAATTTGTGTTACTAAATTCTTTTCACGTGAAGCCCAACATGTTGATGCTAATTTGTGATTAGTGAGGGAACTAATCTTAAAATGCTCATGACTTATCTTGAAATCATTTGATGCTGAATTAATGAATACTTTATCATTATTACCAGTTTTTGTATTATTAATAAGTGTGATACTTTTAGAGATAATTTGTTTGATTGTCTTAATCAAATTGAGATATATATGACTCTTTACTCAACTGCTATTGATCTTATATGTTTATCATTTGTGTTTGAGAGTTATTTTTGTAACATTAGCATTGTTAATATAGGGAAATACATCTATGACTTCTTCTTAATGAACTGGTGTAGTTATTGACTGAAGATTTATAATATTGATTGTTATTGATATTGTTGATCCTCACACCTCCCATTGATGACATCCCCTCAAACCCATGTCGCATCGATCCATTGTCCTCTCGCGCCGAATCCACTATTCAGGGTTGATAATAGCTAGGATTCCGTGACGCGTTTGCACCCGTTAGCAGGCCCACGTTTCCATTTTAGCCAGAACACATGACTGATGTTGCTCACAAGTGTTTTTGTTACAACTAAAATGCATACATCTTTGTTACTAAAAGACAAACATATGGATTGTGCATTTGAACAGTGTTGATTTGACCATTTATTGGGTGCTGATACACAGAAACTTGTTATTTGCTTAAATATTTGAGGAATAGTTGAATTACCCAATTTAATGGTACTTGTGTAATCAAGTCTTAAATAAAGGGGTGTTAAATTGGGGTTAGAGTGGGCGCTCAGGATCCCTTATTAAGCAGTAAAGAGTTAAAGAATGAGAGGTGCCAACACCAGGGAAACACCCAATCCCTAAGGTCATAAACCCGACAGAATAAGAACAAAACATGTGTGGCAACTCTCTCATTCAAAAGGAATATCAACCCGCAGTTTGTTGAAGATACTACAGTCCACGTACAATATGGTTTTGATTTATATATTTGACAAATATCTGACCGTAATAATACCGATATGACTTGACAGTTTGAATACAGCCACAATGAAAATTACAAAGAACTAGAAACAAATAGTGATTGAAATTCTTTCCATAATGTTGTCATATGTACAATGATGCAATTGATGCGGCTTGATGATACAAATCCAGCCAATTTTAAGCTTATTTTCAGCCTACAGCCATTTATGGCTGTAGGCTGAAAATAAGCTTAAAATGCCATTTATGGCTGTAGGCTGAAAATAAGCTTAAAATGGGCTGGATTTGTATCATCAAGCCGCATTCATTGCATCATTGTACATATGACAACATTATGGAAAGAATTTAAATCACTATTTGTTTCTAGTTCTTTGTAATTTTCATTGTGGCTGTATTCAAACTGTCAAGTCATATCGGTATTATTACGGTCAGATATTTGTCAAATATATAAATCAAAACCATATTGTACGTGGACTGTGGTATCTTCAACAAACTGCGGGTTGATATTCCTTTTGAATGAGAGAGTTGCCACACATGTTTTGTTCTTACTTGTGTAATCAAAGATTAAAGGCTTGGATAACCTGCGATCGAGCGAAAGTCCTGTTCAATCCCTCAGAATTAGGCTCTCCACTCAAGAGCTTTTTTACCTATAGGATCTATTTGTACAATAAATAGTCCTTTATCCTTTCAAGATCTCTCTCACAGCAGTTCCATATTTTTCAGATTTTTGCCGTTTTGCCTTTTATTGACAGGCTCCTTAAAGTTTTGCAGTTGTCAGTCTCTTAAAGCAGTTAATCTGTTTTTATTAAGTCCCTTTTGTGTCGATTCTCCCTTCTTCAGATATCCTGGTTCCCATTAAAAATGATTCTAGGCACTTCAGATTTCACTTGATTGGTGTGATCTCTTTTTTTTCACATGGTCAAAGCTGTTTTAAGGGAGTCTGACACCTGGAAAGCATCACTTACCGTTTCATTTTGTAGCAAAACCCTAAAATCTCTGTAGTGAACATTATGGTATCTGCAATCAAGACGTCAAAGTCTCCCCAGAACCTTTGTGGTTTATCTCTTTAGTTGTCCCTAAATCTCAATCTTCCTAGGAACTTCAAAGATCGCTGCCAACATCATGTCTATCTCAGTTCCTTGTTCTTTATTGATGGTTTTCCTCCCTAGTCTTCTGTTGTATTTAAATAACTGTTTAAAATGGCATCACCAATTTTAAGTCAGTAAATCGATAATAAAATACAAAACAATGCTTCCAAAATGATGCATGCATGCATATGCGCTCTCACTCACCGGTGTCCATCATTCAATAAACGTGTCATGATGGCCACTGGCGCCTCCCTTCTGATAATCGAGCAGCTACTAGGGAGTGTTTTTTATCAAACTATAAAAACAATCATTTCAAGGTGGCTGCTGGTGCATGCACATTAAAGCTGTTTTAAGAATGTGATTTATAATAATTTGACAAGCTGTCCTTCCATGCATATGCATAAGCATCTTGGAATGTTTTAGTCTACTGAGTATTCCAAAGTAAGCTAGCATTGGAAAAGGCAATAGGTATAAATGCACATGTTAAAGCAAGGCCTATTGGCTTAGCCAATGCCATTTCTTAAATTCCATCAGCTAACACTAATGAAAACAAGCATTGGTAAAGTCAAAAGCTCAGCCTTTCACTGCCAAGACTTATTGGGCTTGCTAGTGCTTGTTGTAGCCTGCAGTGATAAGCTCTCAACGAAACAAGGAAGCATTTTCAATTGTGCAGATGCCTCTTGGCCATAAGTAGTTCAATTAAACTCCATTAGCTGCTTCTTTTACATTGGTTTTTTCAAATCAGTCACAATAGTCCCATTTGCATTCCTAAATGTCCTTTTATACGTACGCTGGGATCAGGCTGGGATAGGCTCCAATGTGAGCCTGTGGCCTGGGCATTAAGCGGGTTAACTGCTGGACTGAATGTGGCTGCTGACCCTGTCCTGCGAAAAATTCCCAATGTAAGTGAGCATTTTGTTTCAAAGTGCTGTGCCATAACCACAACTTTGGTTAGACAAGTGCCTGCGTTCAGAACACTTTGTAGTTGTAGAGAGGCCCAGAATGTATGAGTGAAGGTGTGCACACTGGTCTACATAAAGTTAAAGTTGTATTTTCTCTATAGGTTCCAATAAGTGGCATGCAGATGCTACTATTTGTTCCTTGCTCCAGAATGAAATGTTTACATTGACATAGGGGAACACACGAAATGTGTATTTGAGAAAACTCAAGTTTTCAGATGAAAAACCAGGAGGAGAAAAAAACTCTGAAAGTTCAGGCGAGCACACCAATACATCCATGATGAGCAGCAGACACGGCAGGAGCAAGAAGCAACAGGAGGATCCACAGCAGGCAACCAACATGGAGCTACATTATGACACATTGAATCACACCCCAGAAATGGGGGTCGAAATATGGGAGGGTAAATCACAGGAAGTAATTGTAGAAATACTGAGTTGGGGTATGTCTTATAACTACTAACCTGGAATGGGTTTATCCCAGTTAGTAAAATTTGATAAAGAATTTCAGTAATCAAACTCTTAGGATCAGAAGCCAGATTGACAATTTTTATGAAGAAGTGGCAAAAAGGCAAAAGACAGGGATGCCGGAATCCCGTTGGCATTCTGCAGATAAATGTCCATAGTCAGCTTACTGACTCAGATAGAAGCGGTCCACGTAAATTACCCAGGATCAGTAGAAGAATGTCCTGCTTGAACAGGGTATTGGGGCCCGAACTTGGTGGCCACCCAGGGAAACTTATCAAAACAAGACATTTCTAAAAACTTGACATCTGGGGGAGTCCAAGGTGCTGTGCCTTACTTCGAACCCTTTTCCCTTCTTACCCACAATGCCATGCACACTTCCAACTTTGTCTAAGATCATGCATTTTCTTTGAATTTCTATGGTATAAGTTTCCAGAATTTGCAGATATCCACAAGGTTACTGCCACCCAGCATTCCCCTAATTGTCCTGATAAAAATGCTACCCTCACCTGTGTGGCGACGCCTAGTGACCATGCTAAGCACAGATCAAACCAGGGTCAGTGGGAGTACTCTCACAAGGGTTCCCATACACCCTAGTTTGAGGCATTCCCATAGGAGTGTAATTTTTCAGAAATGCCTGGGTCTGGTGGGTTTCCCTGGGCGGCCACCAAGCACAGGCCCAAATACTTCTGGTACGCTACTGCATTTTAGGGGCTTTTCTGCTGTAAGCACCATGCCAAACCACACAAGTGCAATAGCATTTTTTATCAATACAGATAGAGGACTTGTGGGCGGTAGCAATTGTGTAGATCCCTGCAAAATCCAGAAGTTTAAATCACAGTAAGGCAAGGACAATGCATGATTTTCGGCAAAGTTTGAAGTTTGCAGGGCATTATGGCTACGAAAATGTTGAGGATTCCACCCCATGCATACCACCTTTGTGCCTTACAAATGTAATCATGTGCACAAGGGAGAAGACACAAAATACCCTCTAATATCACATGCTAGTATGAGGACCCATAAATTCAGCGATGTATAAATAACCACTGCTCCTAAACTCATTATTTTGTGTATATTTCAGAAATACATAGGTTTCCTTTATACCCATTTTTCATTCTTTATATTTTACCTTATCAATTGCTCTATACTCTGTGCACAATGAAAAAAAAACCATTGTAAGGTGCAGCTTAACTTTTGGCTCTGAATTTCTCTGATTCTTGAAGTACCTACAAACCCTATATATTATAGCAACCACAAGGGTCTAGTGGATGTAAAGACATATTGCTTCTGTACATTGGCCCTTGTGACAGAAAATTCTTGATGAAACCTTTATCACAAATCACTAGATTTTCCTACGTTTTCAATATTTTTTATGTCAAGAGTTCGTTTCTTTGAGGAGAATCTGTAGCATCCACACAAACAACTCATTGCTGTATTCAGAATTGTATCTTATCAGAAATGCATTGTTTGCCGAGATCACCATGAGTTTCTTACCTGTTTCTACCACAAACTGGAAATAGGTTGAAATCGCAAATATATGGAAAACTGGGCTGCCTCTTAGAAAATTTACCAGGGTCTGGCAAGAAAATAGCTTTTTTCACTCAGTTCTCTTAGTTCCTGAAAGCTGGGAAGATGGTGATTTTAGCCCAGACACCATTTGTTGTTTACAAAAATATCAAACACTTTGTGAGGCATATGACCAACGGCGATTGTACGGGTGATGTTTTGCATGTATGCTCGGGTATTTATGTAGTGCAAACCTAGCTGGCTAGCATCATAGCACAGTACATCAAATGGTAATTTACACATTGGCAGTTCACAATATTAAATCTCACATATCTTCAATTGTGTTAGATTTCACACATATTCACACATACTTCACGTTTAGACAAAGGATATTAATGCAAACGAGGGCAGTGTTTTACTTGTGCTTGTCTGAAATTCTAGCACAGCATTTGCTTTCTTTTTTTTAACCATAAAGACATATTAAAATTGACGAAGAAACAATCTGGAACACACATCAACACACTTTCAAATGACACTGTACAATGTGAATTAAAAAAGTCCCAAGGATTCGTACATTTAGGCGTTAAAAATATGCGTGAAAAGGCATCAAGATCTGCGGCACATATTTACATTTTGATAAATCCTTATGTTATGTCGTTATGTAGTGCTTACATTAAAGATTTCTTTTAAAATTGCTTTGTACGTTGTGTCAGATGTTTTCAAATAGGTTAATGTCTGAACAAGAAACAGTGTGAACTCTCTCAGTCATTCTCTCCGTCCACATTTAGTATGCATCTGACTTTCCTCCGGGAGGAAGAGTGCATCCCTTAAGCAAGGTGAATGCTGTCAAGCCAAAGTCAAGACAGAGTAGAATATCTCAAAGGTCAGCTGGGTCTTCTTGGAAACTAGTTAACATTCCAATCATAGGGGAGTGTCTCGTATTTTCTGCTCAGAGCATAATGTTTGTTTCCAGATTTACTCCAATCATGTGTTCAAGAGAGCAAAGGGTAGAGGGCATCTAAGCAGTGAGTGAACCAGGTATATGCAATGAAAAGCTGCACAAGTGTTTTCCTGAAAAAGTGCATAAGGATATTCAAATGGTTAGTATTTAAATGTATAATAAATCAAATGGATAGTGATTCTATGCTGCCACTCTTCGTTTCTGACACAAGTTCCTATCTACTATCAATCGAATACAAGGCTTTGCACCAAAAAGTTTTGCCTCACAGAAGGCAGAAGATTTTAATGTCTCTAAACATTTCAGAATTTGCACCTGTTCTGTACATATCCAAAGCCTGAAAACTTTTGAAGTTTGACTAGGCATAGTATTTTGTGCTAGAAGGATATCCTTCCAGAACAAACCCTATGCTAGACATGAGATAGACACATTTGCATTATGGTGCAAAGGTGTGTCTGTGGCGCCAGGAAGCCTTATTGTGCACCAGCGTCAGGGAAAGAGCAGTACAGCGCCATATCTTAGTAGACATGGCACTGCCCTCTCTCTCCCTTGCATGCATGCAGCACAGCAACTTTGGTTGCTGAATTACATGATTTTGTTCGTAAATCTTTCCCTAGGAATCCGATTCTGCTCACAGAAACCAGCCCACCAAACATTTGTTGCCTGTATCCCTGTCTTTACCCCTGCACAGAGCTCTGCTGCCTTCCAGGTAGGTATATGCTATAAAAACATCATATGTATGGCATTTGTGCGATTCATTACTTATTTAAGAACCCCAATGAAGGTTAGTATCATCAGGTACTTCGCCCCCCACCCCGAGTAGACAACAAAGCCAGCCTTAAATGGCAGCTGTAAAGAATGCTTAACATATCTCACCCAATTTCCAATCTTCCCTTGCCTATAAAAATCTGACTTTTGTATAATGTAATCTGGTGTTCATTTGTGCTATGTAGAAAAAATGCCTGTTTACGTGAAAGGGAATCCTAGGCCTGAAACTGAATTGTGCACCCTGGATTAGCAGTCCACAACATCCCACCTTAGTGACCCGTCCTTTAGGGCGGATGGGCCACACCCCTCCACCTTTTGCCCCCATGAAGAGTGTCTGTCAGGCTGAACAAAGGTCAGCCTGACAGACACTCTTCATGTTCAGGTCAGGCATCCAGGAGCAGGCAAGTGCGATTTACGCAGACTCCTGGCTGCCTGAGCTGACCTTTGCTGGGTTGAGGAGATCACAGCTCCTATGGGCGTGACCTCCTCAGCCCAGCAAAGGTGCCTCGAGTCCCTCCCCTGGGTGACGAGGAAAGCGTCACCAATTGACACTCTCCCTGTGCGCTTCAGTTTAAGCCCTGAAGTGCCCAGGGCGAGTGTCAATCAGTGACACTGCGTCACAGAGTGGGGTGGGGTCAGCAGTCTCACTGACCCCATCCCACTCTGTGACGAGGCTGGGACTGCTGCCTTCCCTCATTGGCTCAGCAGTCCCAACCCTCCTGTGACCTGGAGGCCGAAGGTAAGTGTGTGTTTGTATGTGTGTGATGTTTCAAATTGAATGTGTGGTGCGTGCGTGCATGTTTGAATGGTATGAATGTTGTTAATGGATGCGCGTGCATGCGTGTGTGAAAGAATGAGTGTGTGATGTTTTAAAATTAATGTTTGGTGCGTGCGTGCATGTTTGAATGGTATGAGTGTTGTTAATGGATGTGCGTGCGTGCGTGCATGTCTGCGTGTGAAAGAATCAGTGCGTGTGTGTGTGTGTACATGTGTGCCCCGCCCGCCCTCCTCCCTCCTAAAGCTGCCGGGCCGCCAATGTCCCATCTCCATCTGGATGTGGGGCGAAGGTCCATGATCCCACCTTACTTCTCACAAACTCACTCCTCTGGGTGGCACATAATGCACCTGATCCTATGAGTATAATATTTTCTGGACACACACAGGGGTGTTTGTTTGCCCGGGCGCAAAATTCGGTACTGAGAAGAAGCACTGGAGTAATAGAGTAAAACAGAGTCGCACATTTGCATTCATTTTGACCCTTACAAATGAGAGAATGTTCCTCAAGAAATGTGCAAGCACTTTAACAGAATTCTATTAAACAAGCAGCACAAATGATTCAAAGAAAGCATGGGAAAATGTTTAAAATATTCGTAGAAAGTAGAGCGAAAGAACACCCGTTCATCTTTTATCAGACTTTGTTAAGTAATTTAAAAATTCTGTTCATTCAATTGAACCTGGAAACAGACTGTAGAAACTAAAGGGCAGATTTAAGGAAAGTGGCGCTGCACCCAGTGCGGCGCCACTTTCCTTGCACCCCAGCTACAATCACCATGTGTGTGCCTTATTGAAAATCTGACGCACCATGGCGCAGGGTAGGTGGCAAAAGCCTTATTTCTTGACGCTACTGATGTACTCTGCAGGTACTCCTGCAGAGTACATAGGGGGCAATTATAAATAGCGTTATGCCCACTTTTAACGTCTGTTCTGAGCAGGCGTTAAAAGTGAAGAAAAAAATGGCACAAGGAAATCTCTTAGATTTCCTTGCACCACTTTTTCAGCACCTGTTGCACACATTATGCCCGGCACAGGCATATTGTGGCGCAAGGGTTTATAAAGTTGTGCAATGCATGCATTGCTCCACTTTGTAAATATGGCGCAGGGAAAATGCCACTTTGCCACCCCCTTAGCGTAAAAGAAATGACGCTATGGCAGCACCACAGTGGCGCTAGGGGATCTTACATCTACCCCTAAATCCCCTCTTGCCAAACATGAACAGATTTCAGTGGAAAATAACACTGTGAAAAGTAAAATATGGAGGGTTATGGATTGTTAATGTGGGGAAGGTTTCCTGCACTTGCCACTAGTTTTAAGAGAACTGGTCCAGAAGGGAAAAAAGAAAGGTTGGGTGGGTTTTTTTTTGCAAGCCAAACCTTTGCAAAGTTCCTGATTTTCACCCTCACAAAATTAGCAAAGTTTCCTCATTTTCCTTCTCCTAAGCTATACTTTTCCTGTGCTACTAGATGAATTTCACTTCACAACAAACTATGGGGCATATTTAAGAGCTCCTAGCGCCACTGGAACGTCACTTTTAGTGATGGTCCGGTGGCTCTATGCCCTGCGACGTATTTACAAGGTAGCATTAAGCCATTTTTTGTGGCTTAACGCCACCTCGTGCATACGGCCGCTTCACACTCAGCCTTTTGCGTGAAAGGGGCGTGCAATGGGTGTTGCTGAGGGCGTTCCACATAAACACCCATTGCATTTTGATGCTGCCTCAGATTTATGAGATTTCATAAACCTGAGGCAGTGCAAAAAATTAGCGCCACCCCAGGGGTGGCACTAACAAGGCACAACGAGGAGTAATACTTTTATTCCCCCTCATTTTTTGCTTTTTCTATGTGTCTGCAGAATGAAGCACGCATAGAAAGAGCAAAATTCCAGACACAATTGTTTATGTGTGGGAAGGTGTCCCTTCCTGCACATAAACAATAATTTCTGAATGACGCTTCGGCACTTCTGTGTGTGCTGCATTCTGCAGCACACACAGAAGTGCCAAATCGCCATTAGTGATTGTTTATGTGCAGGAAGGGACACCTTCCCACACATAAACAATCAAACCCTCAACGCAGACATCCTTGCACAATGGTGTAAAGATGCCTGCGTTGGCGCTAAGCAGCTCAAATTAGCACCAGCGCAGGGGACAACACAGGGGTGCCCCCTATTCAGTTAAATATGGCACAACCCTGTGCTGTGAAAATGATGGAGCACGGCTCTGCCAATTTGTGCGCAGTATCGCGCTCCGTCATTTTCTTTTAAATATGGGCCTAAGTTTCATTCTACACAAACTCATCTGTGTTGGAAGATATATGGAGGTTTTTCAACTGAAAATTAACCTTCTGCATCTTTTCTTTGCACAATGACAGCATTAAGTAACACTTCATGCGTTCTGTGAAATAAACAATATGTAGAACCGTTTCGCTAGTATTAAATAGGGATATGGGCATGAAGATCAATTCCCCAAAATGCAAGGGGTAGCAGAAGTGATCACTTTGAGCTTCAATTTCACCCTCACACGCATTGTAACACATACACACATTTACACTCACACACATAGCCTCTCTCACACAAACACACAATCACCTGCAAGCATGCACACAACATACAATTCAAAGCAATTTTTTTTACTTACCTCAGCTGCCAGGGAATGATATATTCCAGCTAACTGTATTCACCAATTTTATGACATTAACAGTGAATAATGAAACATCATTCACTATTGGTGTAATAAAAATGTTGAAAGAAAACAGTGTAGATCCCTAACCCACGTCAATAAGGACGAGCTGCCACTGTGTTTCCGGTATTGATTTTGCCAGCTCTGAGGCCATGGGTCGCAAAGACAGGTCCAGGGGTCGCAAAGAGCAAGCAAGGTGATCCCTAAATGACGTCCATGGGTATGTGTAACTTAAATTGCAACAAATGTAATAATTTTCACTCGGAAAGCCAAAAAGCTTGCAACTTGCAAAAGGTTGCAAACATTTTCATACACATTCTGCCGCTGCTGCTCCTGGTAGGACTCCAAGTCCCAGGTGCCTCCACTGCTGACCGGGGGGCCGGACCTGAACTGCTTGCGCTTAAAGCGTGCTGTGTTGCCCCGCGACTTCGCCACTGCTGCTGCTGCTCCTGGTGGGACCAAAAGTCCCAGGAGCCTCCATTGCTGACCGGGGGGCTGGACCTGAACCGCGGGTGCTTTAAAGCATGCTGAGTTGCCCCGCGACTTCGCCACTGCCGCTGCTGCTCCTGGTAGGACTCCAAGTTCCAGGAGCCTCCATTGTTGACCGGGGGCCGGACCTGAACAGCCGGCGCTTTAAAGAATGCCGCGTTGCCCCGCGACTTTGCCACTGCCACTGCTGCTCCTGGTGGGACTCCAAGTCCCAGGAGCCTCCATTGCTGACTGGGTGGGCCGGACCTGAACCGCGGGCGCTTTAAAGCACACCACATTGCCCTGCGACTTCGCCACTGCCGCTGCTGCTCCTGGTGGGACTCCAAGTCCCAGGAGCCTCCATTGTTGACCGGGGGGGGCTGGACCTGAACCATGGGCGTTTTACTCTAGCCTACCCTTTGCACCGGCTTGCACCATTTCATAAATATGGTGCCCAGCTGGTGTTAAAAAATGGTGCAAGCCGGTGCAAAACCTTTTGGTACAAAACTGCGTTAGTGCAGTTTTGCACCAAAAAGTATAAATAAGGCCCATGGTGTCATGTCTAACCAATTGATTTTGTCTACGGAGGGAATGCAGCCTTACATGGTAAATGTAGTAAAACCTCGACATTGTTTTGTTCTTACAAGGTTAAGGCTAGATACGTTCCACCGTCTAGTAACCTTTCTGACTATGAATGACTGGAGTGCAATATTAGGGGCCTGTCCTTGTTATACAAAGTCAGTACAAAGTACGATACATGTGGTTCTTTTTTGCAATTTTTATGGAAAACAGAGAAAGCGCCTTTTAATTCCTTTTTTAAGATCTACCAACATGCGACAGTGCCGCACCGCCTATTTCGATTTACAGACGTTACCTTCTATTGAAAAATGTGGAATTTTAGCAAATTTTTTATGTTCCATAATAACTGTAAGAAAGTCTCTGAGTAGATTGGTAACAAGATAATTTGTCCATCTAAATATTTATGATTGATTAATTAAAATGTTACTGCATTGTAATCCTTTGTATTTATTGCTATAACTTAACATCGCTTTTATATGTAAGATTTGTTTTATGTGCTGCTTTTATGACTTGCTGAAAAGTCGAATAAAGTTTCTTCTTCTTCATGTACATTCAATTAGATTCTAAAAAAAAACACGTACACCAGGGAAGAAGGAGTTCATATTTTAAATCTATTTCATTACAATTTAATTAAAGGCACCTTCTAAAATATATTTTTTTAAATCAATATAAACTGTTTGCAAAACGTATTATTCCTCATTTACAACTCAACTTGAAAATTAAGGCCCATATTTTTACTTTCTTAGTGGGTTATTAGCAGCTGGTGTCCTCACAACAATCACTTTCCTACACTTTCCACATACCAATCTTTTATTCAGATCTTCAAATCCTGTTACTTTGAAAGTGGATTTGGATATAGTGATCGTATGTCAATGACCTTCTGAAATGTTATAGCATTATCATGTTCTGTGTAGTAATTTTCGAGGTCAGTCTCCTATCAGAATATCATCATCAAAGATGTGCGATCTTCTTCTATGAGGGAAAGCCATGCTAGGCAGTTCAAGTTGGTTATGCACTGGCAATCATGGAAAAGGACGTCAATAAAGTAACCGTCTTAAAGAAACCTGAGGATGACGATAGATTGTGGCACCTGCGGTAAACAATGGGGCACACTTCAGGACCTCAGACCTGACCGTGTGCTATTTAGGAAAAGAATAAGGCAGCACAATACAACTGATAATTTGCATACTTATGCTTTAGTCAGCGGAGGTGCTTTTAATACACTCTCGCTTAAGATAAAATAGCCTTTCCATTTATAGGCACTTGAGCAGTAGCTACTCATGCACCCATAACTGAAACAGGCATTGGCAGATCAGTATTCTAGACCTAATGTGCCGGCACAAGGAAACACAGCCTTAGCAAGCAGATACATACACGTGCAAAATGAAAATCGTACCCTATTAAAAGCTCTTTTGGCTTTATTTCAGTCCTGCTTTTGTTTCTAGAATTTCATGGGGGGGGGGGCTATTACATTTAGGGCCAGATGTAGCAAAATTGCAAATTGCGAGTTGCAATTTGCGAGTCCGAGCGACTCACAAATTGCGACTCGCAATTTGCAATGCAGAACGGTGTCTCAGACACTGTCTGCGAGTCGCTATGGGGTCGCAAAGACCCACCTCATTAATATTAATGAGGTGGGTCGCAAATTGCGGCCCCATAGCGACTATGTGCACTCGCAAACATGGAGGCCTGCTGTAGTCAGCAGACCTCCATGTTCGTGACTGCTTATAAATAAAGCAGTTTTTATTTTTTTAAGTGTAGCCCGTTTTCCTTAAAGGAAAACGAGCTGCACTTAAAAAAAAATCCGAAACCTTTAGTTTCGGTATTTTTTCATGGCAGGTAGTGGTCCCTTGGACCACTACTTGCCCTGAAAAAATAATTTGTGGTCCATCCGCAAAGGGGAAGGGGTCCCATGGGGACCCCTTCCAATTTGCGAGTGGGTTACCATCCACTTCAAGTGGATGGTAACTGCGACACCATATGCGACCGCATATGCGGTCGCAAATGGTATTGCATACCACTGCGAATCGCAAATAGGAAGGGAACATCCCTTCCTATTTGCGATTCGGAAATGCATTTTGCGAGTCGGTCCCGACTCGCAAAATGCATTTCTGCATTGGAAACTCACATTTGCGACTCGCAAACGGCATTTTTTGCCGTTTGCGAGTCGCAAAGAGTTTCCTACATCTGGCCCTTATTTCGGTATAATTTAAGTGTAAGAACTATAACGAAGAATATGATGTGGGCCAATCTTTATTTCACATAGAAAGAAAATATGTCCTGTAAACAAAGCAAGGGACGTAGAGTGATTTTTTGTTTCAGAAGCCCTGTTGGAGAGGCTCCAGAAGACAGAGACATTTTGGAGAATCAAGGAGCAACACACAGGTGAACGAGAGAGGGGTGGAAGGGTTGAACAAGCAGCGGCTAATCGCGCTTATGCCCTTTCTTTCTATTATACAAACAAGGAATAATAATTTTCTATTCACTGCTAGTATTGTAAAGAAAATGTTGACCCACTTATTGGCCAAGCAGCCTGATGCAGGCAGTGATATCTGTCTGATGGCTTCCCTACGCGCATGTGGAGTAGCGCAAATTAGACTCCATCCTTTACATGTCATTATTCCACAAGTTACGCATTTATGTTTGACTTTATTGCGTGCCATAATATTATTAATGTAAATGGATGTTAAGACGTACCATTGTAGTGTAGTCACTGAAAATGAAGTTTACAACATGGATACTAATGTTCATATAAAGTGCTCACATGTATTCATTGCTAACATTTTGCATTTATTCTTTAAGTTGCATTTATTGAAGTAAATTGTAATCTTCTTTTTCACGTTTATGTTAAATCTGAAGATTAATGTATGCAAGGATAACCACATATTCGAAATGCAGATTTAATGTTTAGTTAAAGTCAGCCTAACTGAACTGACTAAAGGCCTTAATTCTAAAAATGTGTTTTGCTTGGATGGTGTTCTTTTCCTTTGCAGATGTGTTTCAAAACTTTCTTAGCTAGTGAAAAGGAGTATTGTCTTATGTATTAGTTTGCAGATAGTAAGGTCTAAGAGAATAAGTCTTGGCACAACGGTGAAGATTTAATGAGCAACTGAAGCCTCCTATTCATCTTGTACCAGAAATGTAGGATGTCCAAGGTTGATGACAGATCCGAAGTTGAATGGTCCTTGAAGGGGAGGAAACCAATAAGTTACATGTTGGAGATTTTTCTTGTTTTAATTAATGCTGTCAGAAGTTAGGACAGACTTCCTGTCAGGCCTGCTTTGCTGGGGGTGAAAGAAATGCCAGTAGGGTTGCTGTTGACAATGACAGGCTGCACTCAGAGGTCCAAGAAACTAAGGAAGAACACACCTGGGAAACCTGTCACACAAGAGTCTGGCAGGCATGTTTGGTCGGAAGGTTATTTAAGACACGAGGATAGAACTTGCGGTACTCGGTGGTCTAGCAATTCAGTCCTCATGTACATTTGAATATGCCATTTGGATTTTTGACATTTCCAGTAGTGTGGGCGCTTTTTCTCCTTTGGGAGCAGCGTATTTGATTTCCTGGCGCTCAAGGGGTCTCCATAAGTCTTTTGCACGGCTGCTCTTCAGTCCTTCAGGCAATTCATCAAAAATCCCCTTTACTGAAGAAGAGAAGAACAGTGCTCATGCTCGCCTTAACCAAAAACTACTTCGCTTTTCTTGCATATAGGTCCAGTTCTGCTGCATATCGTGTGCTTCTGTGAAATATCCTGCAAATAAAACTAGAAACAAAATGTGAATTTGTGGACATTAGTTTCTATACCAAATGAATATTTAATGAGTGGTTATTTATGCATTAACGATATGACCAGAGCTTGTTGGTGCTCGAACTGAGGTTAGAGAATGAGTGTAACTCAGTTAAATGCCACTATATTTTGTTGTATCTTTTGTTGACTTCATGTGCACACAATTAGTTTTGGATTCATATGTCCAACGGTGAAGAACTAGATTCTCAAATAACAACAGCCTGCACTAAGTCTATGGTGAGCAGCTGTAGTGCACATAACATATCGTATTAACTGGTGTTCATCCTTTTTGTTACTTATGCTGAATTTTGTAAATTCCAGGTTTGCTGATTTCAGAAGTTCTACTGAGGACCATTTCTATTTATGTTACAGGAGGCAGGAGTGCAGATCTTGTTGTTGGCCTTAAACGTTCCGAAACAGAACAGTGTTTCTCTTTTGTTCCTCCATTCCTTCCTCTCCCATGGGCTAAGATTGTCCAGGCATGATATTGACTGGTAAGTGATGTTTTATAGGGCAGTCGAGATCTTGCCTTGTACTCGTCAGCTCACTCCTGCGGGAACACCCAGGTGAGTGCTTGACACTTCCCTTAGACTTTGAGAAGTACAGAGCTCTCTGCTTCCATTCTTCTTTCCCTTAACTCCATCCTACCATCCTTATTCCTGATTTAGAATTCTGACTAAATAATTGTAGAATGATTTCATGTTTAGAAAAGAAAGAGCAGGAGTTTCTTTATGGAACACCTATTTCTAATTCTCAGTTTCTGTATTGCTGTGGTTAATTTGATGAGACTGAAACAATTACAAACTTTCAGCTTGCCAACTACAAATCTGTACCTTTTCAACATTTTCATGACTTGGATATACATATGATTGATTACTTATTGGAAATAGATCATTTAACTCAAATTTCTGACTTTTGGTCCTTATTGTTTGGACTAATGGGCTTCAAAGAAATCTAAATGGTTCAATATTGATATTTTACAATTGTTCAATATTGTTGATTCCCTTATCGTCCCCATCATAGTAAAAAGATCCATCCAGTGAGAGGTCAAAAACATGCTTCCTGTGCGCTTGCTCATGTAGGTGCATACTCCAGCCATCAGACAGATTGTCTAGGGCTGGCAAAGTTCAAGCCTTGGCCTAAGGAGTTTGACTTGCCTCAGTGGCTATGAACTGCAGCATCACTCTCAAAGGTAGCCTTGTGCACGATAGACTTCAGCCTTGCAGTGCCCTTTTCTACACCTCAATCATTCTGACACCCCATCCTTACCAAACTCATCACAGAGTTGGTAAATTGTGGGGTGAAAAAGTAAGGGACTGAAAGGGTTCACCTTCACAGTGCATCCGCATAGACTGTAGATGTCACAGTGCACCGGCATGGACTGTGGACTTCAGCCATGTTGATGCACTGTCAAAATCCAGTTCTTAGCATCCTGCTTGATAACGTGAGAGGTGAACTGTAAATATATCATTGCAACTGACCAGCAGAAAGAGTATGCACAGGCAGCTGGCTGCAAGTACAGAATGCTCTCAAATTTTGTGATGAGAGACAATAAGTGTGTGTGAATGAGAATGTGAAACAGTGTGTGAGTGGTACAGTAGACACATCAGTGAACACGTAGTCGAGACAGTGTGTCAGCATGAGTGAGGCAGTGAGTGTGTGTGTGTGTGAGTGAGTTTGAGACTGTGCATGAGAGTGAAAGAGCAAGTGATTGAGACAGTGTGTGAGCATACAAAACTGTGTAAAGGAGAGAGTTTGCATGTAAACCAGTATATGAATGTGACAGTGTGGGTGACACAGTGTGAGGGACACTGTTTCAGCATGTGGGCAAATATGTGAATGAGAAAGTGTGCAAGTGAGGTGGTGCCTGTAAGTCAGAGTGTGAACTTGTGAGTGAAACACTGTGTGACTTTGAGATCACATGTGAATGAGGCAGTGTGTGAGTGAGGCAGTGTATGTAAGACAAAGTGCGCATGCGAGTGAAATGCTGTGTGACTGAGATAGTGTAGGAGTATTGCAGTGTGAGGTTGACATTGAGCATGTAGGTTAGAGAGTAGGTCAGCATGTAAGTAAAACAGTCGGTTAGTGAGACATTGAATGAGGCAATGTGTATATCACAGTGAGAGAGCATGTGAGTGAGATTCTGTGATTGTGTGAGACACTGTGTGGGTACCTCACTTTGAATGTGATACTGAATGTGCATGTGAAATTGCACAGTTATTGAACATGTGAGTATGATAGTGTGCATGAGTGTGTGAATGAGAGTGTGAGTGTGGCAGTGTGAGTGAGACAGGATGTGAAGCAACATTTGTGTGAGACCATGGGTGCATAAGAGCATGAGTCAAACAGTGTTGGTGAGTCAGTATATAATCAGGTGAGACAGTGAGTGACACAATGAGAATGAGTATAAAAGTGAACATATGAGTCTGTATGTGTATGTGAGTGAGATATTGTGTGAATGCGTGATTGAGACAGTGTGTAACTGTGTGGGACATTGAGGGACTAAAACAGAGTAATACATTGTGTCAGCATGTGAGACAATAAGTGAACATGTGAGACAATGAACATGTGAGTGAGATAGTATGTGAATTAGACAGTGAATGAGTAGGCAGGTGTATGACACAGTATGTGAAAGTGTTAGTGAGATATTGAGGGAAGCAGTCACTGGGAAAGACATTAGGTGAGCATCTGAGTGAGGGGTGAGTGGGACAGAGTGTGGGCATGTGTGCTGAACAGTGTATGAGACAGTGTGAGACAACATGTGAGCATGTGAGTTAGAATGTGAGTCAGACAATGAGTGCGACAATATGTGTATGTGAGTGTGAGTAAACCTCTGCGAGTGTGTGTGCATTATGTGTGTTGTGTTTGCCAGAATCTCTAACAGGCCCTAGTATACTGGAGGTTATTCTTGACTTTATGGAGACAGCGCTGGTAACATACCAACATTGATTGCATATTCAAGGTTATTCTTGGCCTAAGGAATGACTGTCATGTCATATGGAGTGAGTGAACATGGAGGGCATCCATGACAAAATGCTTGTGCTGATATACTGGATATCATTTTTGACAAACAAGTCACCCTTGACATACGGACAGCACCAATGGCACAATTGTGACACTGGCTTGTTCTAGTTAACTCTTGATATACGAGGGAATACCCATGTCATATTGGGAACACCCATGACAAAACTTTGGCTCTGTAAAACTGAATTATTTATTGGCATATGGAGGTCACCCATAGCACATTTGAGTGAAATTGAGTCAGCTCTGGTCCTTAGGAGTGACCGGTGTCATTGGGTTGGCACACCACTAAAGAATTTGAGTATATAATGAGTGCACTTCCAAAGCCATTGTCTGCTTAGCAAACATTTGTGAGAACTGTGCTCTAAATTGGACTATATGAGCAATTCGTTGGGGAGGAAAATCCCCTCCTGAAGTATGGTTAGCTTCTTTAGCTAGCTGTTGTGCAGAAATTCGGGCCAAGTATACTGACAAAAGATTAAAGGGGGAACAAGAGAGAGGTGTGGGACGAATGAAGAATGACATCCAGTAGACAGAGTACGGGGTAGAAGGGATGAATGAGAGGACAGTGCATAGGAAAGAACAGTGGCTCAGAGAGACAAGAAGTAGGGGTAGGAGGGAGGCGTGAGGGAAAAAACAGCAATACACAGTGGAAAAATTAGAAGGAAGAGAAGGGAACAATAGGAAGTTGCCATATTAAACAAAGATTCACACACTAGGAAAAGTGAGAAGCATGGGAGGGAACAACCACAAGTGGACACAAGAGGGGAAGTGATAAGGGTTCAAACATACTATGATGAGGCAAAAGAGAGGCCTCTAGTTGTAAAATGTCATTTCAGTCTAAGGAATCCTTTGAAGGCTGAAGTACATATGTAATAGTCACTAGTATACAGCTTAGAGAACTACGCTACTCTGGTCTGAGCTAGCATGTGAATGGAAAGTTCGCAAACTGCTAGGTGAAAGGGGTTGGGGGAAAAAGCCAGTGGTTGAAAAGGGTGAATCCAAAGCCTAGATTTGCACTGTTAGACCTGCCATCCTTGGTGTGGGTTCCCTCTGTCTTTTTGCCTATGCCTCCTGTATTTTGACAGTGTGATGGATTTCACTTTTGCTGGTTTTGGTACTCTGGGTACTTTACCACTGCTGATCAGTGCCAATGTGCCAGTTCTCCTTTTGTAAATTGTGATTCTGATTGGTTTGCCATGATTGGCTTATTTGATTTACTAGTAAATCCCTAGTAAAGTGCACTAGAGGTGTGCAGGGCTTATAAATCGAATGCTACTAGTGAGCCTGCAGCACTGATTGTGCCACCCACATGAGTAGCCCTGTAAACATGTTTCAGATCTGCCATTGCAGTATCTGTGTGTGCAGTTTTAAATTGCCATGTTGCCTTAAGGCTTAAGCCTTCCCTTTTAGTACATGTAAGACACCTCTAAGGTAGGCCCAATGTAGCCCCCTGGCAGGGTGTATTGTAATTAAAATGTAGAACATGTACAGGTGTGTTTTACATGTCCTAATAGTGAAATACTGCCAAATTCGTTTTTCACTATTGCAAGGTCTATGCCTCCCATAGGTCAACATGGGGACTGCCTTGAAATATCTTTTAAGTGTAAATACCCATTGGGAGCATATGGAGATATGGAGTTTGGGGTATCTGAACTCACAATTTTCAAACTATGGGGGTCATTACGACCTTGCCGCCCGCTAAGATCTGACCGCCATGCGGCCGCCAATGCGGCCGCACCCCCGCTGCGGCCATTTGGAGATCCCCACAGCGGGGATCACGGCCGCAACATAGGAGCCGGCTCCAAATGGAGCCGGCGGTGTTGCGGCCGTTCGATGGGTGCAGTTGCACCCGTCGCGCTTTTCACTGTCTGCACAGCAGACAGTGAAATGCTGCATGGGGCCCTCTCAGGGGGCCCCTGCACTGCCCATGTCAGTGGCATGGGCAGTGCAGGGGCCCCCAGGGGACCCACGACTCCCCGTACCACCAGCCTTTTCCTGGCGGTTCAGACCGCCAGAAAAAGGCTGGCGGTCGGGGACTCGTAATCCCCTGGGCAGCGCTGCCCTGGCGGATTACATCCGCCGGGGCCATTGTGGCGGTAAACTGCCGGCCCCGGCGGTGCGACAGCGGCACTACCGCCGCAGACAAAATACGCCGGGAGGCACCGCCAGCCTGTTGGCGGTGCTCCTGTTGTTTTGGCCCTGCAGTTATAATACCGCCAGGGTCATAAAGACCACCTATATATTTTAGTGAAGGTGGTTTTTAAATTGTGCTTTTGAAAATGCCACTTTTAGAAAGTGGGCATTTACTTGTTTAACCATTCTATGCCTCTCCCTGGCTGTGGAATACACGTCTGGGTCAGGATGACAATTGGGCTGGTGTGGATTTACTCTAGACAGTCACACAAAGAGAGTTGAGGTATGCCCTGTATATCCTGATGGGTCTTCCTGGGCTAGAGCGGTGGGAGGAGCTGACACTTGCACCTGAATAGGTCTTTGCCTGTCCTTACACAATGCAGTCTTCAACCCCCTAGAGTGTGTCTGGGACCAGAGCAGAAAAGGCAGGATCTTGTGCACTACAAAGACTTTCCTTTGAAGTTTGCCTACTTCAAAGGTAGAAATGAGAATAAGTATTGGACCGAAACCCTCAAACCTTTAGAACACTTTTGGATCAAGAGGAGACTCTGCAAGAAGAAGAGAAGTACTGCCCCTTTGCTGTGTGTGCTTTGCTTGGTTGGCCTGCAGTTGCTGCTTCTGCTTTCGAGACTGGACTTTGCTGTGTATCCTGCTTCTAAAGTTTCTCCAAGGGCTTCGACTGAGCTTGCCTCCTGTTAAGAAGTCTCAGTGAAATCAAATACTTCACCTGCCAGCTCCTGTGTTCTCTTGCTGAGGACCTTGACTTGCCAAGAGGTGCCCACTCTAGTTTTTGGGCCCTTGGGAGTGAAGTCTGGCAGAAAAACAAGAAGAATGAGGCACACCAACTCTGGACCACTCCAGAACCGGCATCGCAAACCAACTCTGAGCCGCTGCCTGCACCCGAAGCTATGGTCCCCGTGAAGTGTGTTGACCTTGACAGACACCGCAGGCGTGAAGTCACAGCAGCGCCTCTGAAGTCTTGCAACATTGTGAGTCCTGAGTGCTGAGTGGCCGATGTCCATTACACCCGACTCTGTTGTGGCACCTGTGACCCTGTGGTATTACCGAAACACTGCGAAGTCGCCTCATCGCATCTTGGCAAGCTGGACTCAACAACCCTGCAAGATCCTAAAGAACTGAAGCCTCACCGCGAATGCCACCTCACCTCCACTGTCTCCATAAGGAACCAATGCCTCACCTCCCATGTGTAGTAGTAAGGATCCGACGACTCACCTCCTGCGTGGCAGAATGGAACAAGCACCGCACCAGCTCCAGCAACTCCTCACCTCCCTGACTCCATGCCACATCTTTGACTCTGCCTTGTTTTTAAAAAACAAAGAGAAATAAAGATATTTCTCCTTGTTATGGCTCCCCTTGGGAGACAGACGGTTTTGATGAATTTCCAGGTTTACACGCCCTCGTCAATCTGGGAATGCATCAAAACCCATGGATGCTGCATGGGAAGCCCTTCCAAAATGCCCATGGAATGCCTCTTGACTTACAGTAAGGCAACGCAGCAATTTGTGCTGCTTTGCCTTAGTCCATATCTATGAGGCCAGGAAAAAAAACACACAAAATGGCTTTGAGTGGCCTCATAGATATGGGTCTGCAGTCTGCGCCGCAGGGGTGTAAAAAAAAGTGATGCCCCGGTGGCACACGGGACTTGTAAATTTGCCTCTTAGTCCATTAAAGTTTTTCAAAATGTAATGCAGTCTCTAAATTTGCTATTACGGATGTTTGTCAAGAGGAAAATTAGGGGCAGATCACATTCCCTGCACCCCTTTGTGCCCGCTACCGCCACCATGTGTGCACCATATTTAAAATACAGCTGACCATGGCGCAGGGTAAGGGGACTATAGCGTAATTTTTCATGGGGGTATTAATGTACTTTGCGGGAGTAGCGCTAATCCTGCAGAGTACATAGAGGGGCCCATTATAAATAATGGTAACCCCATTTTAATGTCTGCTCTGAGCAGGCATTAAAAGTGCCGCACAAAATGACACAAGGGAATATGTTGAATTTTCTTGCGCCCTTTTTTCAGCCCCCTTAACTGGGGAACACCCCCTTTGCATACATCATGCCTGCCTCACTCACTTCCAAGGTCTACATCCTCCTCGGGGACCTCAACCCCCACCTGGAGAACCCCAATGACAACAAATCCACGACGCTGCTCGAAAACCTTGCAAACCTTGGACTCAAGCAACTCATCACCTCGCCCATCCACTCTGCCGGACATACACTCGACCCTATCTTCACCGCCAGCAACCATATCTCCATTAGCCACGTCACCGAACTCCAGTGGACGGACCACCACTGTAACCACTTAACTTTCAGCAAAACCCTGACCTACATGTCACTCACCTACCCCCCCGCAGGAGCTGGAACAAGATCACCAAGGACCAGCTACTCACCAGCCTCAACAACTCACCCCCCCAGACGTCCTCAACACTAACACAGCTACCCTCATCAACTGGATCTCAGACCTCATCAATTGGATCTCAGACTGCGCCACCACCTTAGCCCCCATCAACAGACCTTCCAACAGGCGCACATCAATGATAGCCAACTGGTTCACCCCCGCCCTCAAGGAGTACAAACAAAACTGCAGACGCCTCAAAAGAAAAGGGCGCACCAACAAGACCTCTCACCAACCATGAAGCCTTAAAAAAAAAACACAAACACACAACACCAACCCATCAGGACCACCAAGAGAAACGCCTTCCAGGAACACATCAACATCAATGCACACAACAGCAAGGAACTCTTCACGATCACCAGCGAACTGACCAACCCCAGTGTGAACTCCACGGATATCCTCCCCTTACAAGAACTCTGCAATAACCTCTCAACCTACTTTCACCGCAAGATAGCAGACATCTAGACAGCTTCCTGACCTAGGACCTTCCCACGCCCACCACCAGCATATCCTCCAAACCCCAACCACCTACTCTGCTCCGATGAAGTAACCCTCAACATCATGAACTCCATCCACTCCGGCTCTACCTTCAATCCCTGCCCCCACCACATCTTCAACAAAGCAAGCAGCACCATCGCACCCGAAAGCCGGCGCATCATCAACCACTCCTTCGAAACTGCCACCTTCCCAGAAATCTGGAAACACGCCGAAACCCACCGCAGACCCAGACTACATGGCCCCCCAAGCCACCATCGCCAGACACCACGCACTCAACATCACCCCATATGCTGACGACACTCAGCTAATCATCTCCCTCAGTAATGACCCGCAAGCAGCCAAAACCAACTTCCACAACGGAATGAGGGCATTCTCCGCCTGGATGAAGGAGAGCTACCTCAAGCTTAATTCATGAAAAAACAGAAGTCTTCATCATCTGCAACAGCCCCTCAGCCTGGGACATCTCCTGGTGGCCCACTGCCTTTGGAAGCACTCCGGCCCCCACCGACCACACCCACAACCTGAGCTTCATCCTGGACTCAGCACTCTCAATGAACCATCAAGTCAGCGCAGTCTCCTCCACCTGTTTCAACACCATGCACATGCTCCGGAAGATCTTCAAATGGATCCCAACCAAATCCAAAAGAACAGTCACCCAGGCCCTTGTCAGCAGCTGTCTAGATTACGGTAATGCACTCTACGCCGGAACCACCACGTAGGTACAGCAAACACTGCAACCGATCCTGAACACCTCTGCCCGTCTCATCATGAACACCCTCAAGCACAGTCACCCCTCCGCTCTCCGCTCTACTGAGGGACCTGCACTGGCTACCAATAGACAACAGAATGACATTCAAGCTTCTCATGCAACCCTACAAAGCCCTCCACAGCACCGGACCAGAATACGTCAACCAAAGACTCCAACTTCTACATGCCCACCAGACAGCTCTGCTCCACCGACCTCGCACTCGCTGCTGTCCCACATGTCCGGAAGGCCACAGCTGGAGGAAAGTCCTTCTCCCACCATACCTCCAAAACCTGTAAGTCCCTTCCCATCCATCTCAGAAGATCTCCCACTCTATAGCATTCAGAAAGGACCTCAAAACTTGGCTCTTCACCTGATCATCGACAGCCTCTCACTTACTGCCCCCTAACGCCTTAAGATCCAGCGGGTGACTAGTCTCACTTTGCAAGTATTTTGATTGATTAATTCATTGAATGTAGCACAAAGGGTTACAAACAGGCACAATGCATGCATTGCGCCACTTTGTAAATATGGCGTTAGGATTTTGGCCTTGTTGGGCCACATTAGGGTAAAAAATTGACGCTTATATGGGGCAAGGTGGAGCTAGGTGCTTATAAATATGCCCCCAAGTGAGCAGAAGTTTAAAGTAAACTAACCTCTTGTAAACATTAGACATTCAGTCAATGGATCAAATTGCTGGAAATTTTTGGATGAAGCATAGGTGTTAGAAATGGGGTCTTTGGTTGGCAGTCAGGTTACCCCCTGTCCAAGCAAGGACCCTCACTCTAGTCAGGGTAAGTCACACACAATCCAAATTATCCTGTGCCCACCCTCTGGTAGCTTGGCACTGAGCAGTCAGGCTTAACTTAGAAGGCAATGTGTAAAGTATTTGTGCAATAAATCATACAATAACACAATATAGCACCATAAAAATACACCTCACATTGTTTAGCAAAATATATAATATTTATCTGGATAAATGCAGGTCAAAACGTTTAAAGATGAAATAAGCAAATGTAGGGATATCACCGAAAAGTGAAATAAAGTGTCTTAGAATTGAAATATTACTGTAAAAGCAATAAAAAGTGTCAAGTTCTCCTAGAAACAACAAATGTCTCTTGCAGGGCAAAATACCTGGTTTGCGTTGAAAAATACTCGCAAGGGACAGCAGAGGAGGAGGTGCGTGGAAAACGGTAGGTGTGCATCGGTTTCGCCCCTCCGTACCCGGACTTGCGTCGTTATTTTCCATGTGGGGAAGACGTTGCATTGATTTCTGGTGGGCGGACTTGGATCCTCTTTGGGTTGCAGGGTTTTTGGACGCTCCGGGGACGATGCATGGAATTCTGGGCTTGCGGAGCAAGGTCACAGGTACTGCGTCGGATCCGGTGGGCGACACGTGAAATTTTCCCCTGCGCGGCAGGCGCTGCGTCGATTCCTCTCAGGAAGTCGGGCTGTGTCGTTTTGAGTCAGCTTGTGTCGAACCAGTAGGTCATGCATCGAAGTTCCGGTCGCGTCGCTGGCGCTGTGTCAATCTTCTGTCGCAAAGTTGGGCTGCGTTGTTCCGGTCTCGGCGTGCAGTGAATTTTTCACAGCGAGCAGGCTGTGCGTCATTTTTGGCAGGCAGTGCGTTGAATTTTCACCGCACCGGGTTTTAGCTGCAGGAGAGAAGTCTTTTTGGTCCTGAGACTTCAGGGAACAGGAGGCAAGCTCTATCCCAGCCCTTGGAGAGCACTTTTCACCACAGCCAGAGAGCAGCAAGGCAGCCAGGCAACAGCAAGGCAGCAGTCCTTCACAGAAAGCAGACAGGTGAGTCCTTTGGGCAGCCAGGCAGTTCTTCTTGGCAGGATGCAGATTCTTGTTCAAGTTTCTTCTCCAGGAAGTGTCTGAGTTGGTAGGGCAGAGGCCCAGTTTATAGACCCAAATGTGCCTCTGAAGTTGGGGAGACTTAGAAGTGCACCAGGTCCCCTTTCAGTTCAATCCTGTCTGCCGGGATCCCAGTAGGGGGTGTTGCAGTCCTTTGTGTGAGAGCAGGCCCTCCACCCTCCCAGCCCAGGAAGACCCATTCAAAATGCAGATGTATGCAAGTGAGGATGAGTATCCTGTGTTTGGGGTGTGTCTGAGTGAATGCACAAGGAGCTGTCAACAAAACCCAGCCAGACGTGGATTGCAAGGCACAGAAAGATTTAAGTGCAGAGAAATACTCACTTTCTAAAAGTGGCATTTCTAAAATAGTAATATTAAATCCAATTTCATCAGTCAGCAGGATTTTGTATTACCATTCTGGCCATGCTAAATATGACCTTCCTACTTCTTTAAGATCAGCACCTACCACTAACACAATGTATGAGGGCAGCCCCAATGTTAGCCTATGAAGGGAGCAGGCCTCACAGCAGTGTAAAAAAAAACAAATTTAGGAGTTTTACACTACCTGGACATGTAAACTACACAGGTACATGTCCTGCCTTTTACCTTAACAGCACCCTGCCCTAGGGGTTACTTAGGGCACACCTTAGAGGTGACTTATATGTATAAAAAGGGGAGGGATTTTTAGGCTTGGCAAGTACTTTTAAATGCCAAGTCGAATTGGCAGTGAAACTGCATACACAGGCCTTGCAATGACACTCCTGAGACAAGGTTAAGGAGCTACTTAAGTGGGTGGCACAACCAGTCCTGCAGGGACTTACAAGTAAATTAAACAAGCCAATTGGGTATGAGCCAATGTCACTATGTTTTAAGGAGAGAGCATATGCACTTTAGCACTGGTTAGCAGTGGTAAAGTGTGCAGAGTCCTAAAGCCAGCAAAAATGAGGTCAGAAAAAGAGGAGGAGGAAAGCAAAATGTCTGGGGATGACCCTGCAGAAAAGCCATTTCCAACAATGGGGATATACATTTATTGTTGTAGTTTTTTTTTTATCCCTTTACACTTGGACAAAATCTGAATTGATTTTTTCTCCTGGAGCCAGATACGATAAAATACAAAGAGAAGCATAATTTATTACGGTTAAGGATTTTACACCTCGAAGAGTTCAAAGATAATGTTATTATGTTAACTGATTGTGGTATATTTATTCTCCAATGTGGCAGAAATAAATTAACGAAATACTGTTTGATAGTGAACTTCAATATGGTTTTATTGTGTTTGTGGTACTATCGCCCACTTCAAAGCTTTAGGGGCTGCAGCAACAATAGGTGGGCTGGGTTAGAGCAGACCTGAGCGCCTTGCATGAGCTGCAAAAAGCACAGATCGCAATGAGCATTTGTTACCTCGCTCTGTTTCCGAGCTATGCTTTTTGTATATAATGTACTAACTCAGAGAAATTCTGCATTACAAATGTGCAAATGTATTGCACTTCCGATCCGTATAGTTCAATTGAGAATTATGGGTATTCCATTCAAAATCTTCTCCCACAATCTTTTAAGTCTACAAATTACAACTTTGAAGACTATGTTAGATATCCAGACAATTTAATAAAGCATTTTTAACCGTTGTGGTTAAAAACAAATGCGCAGATGGCAAAGCATCTTGTGTGCTGCCAACATTTTCATAGACAGAATCCTTACATTGGAATCTGTGTTCTAGATTCTCAAAGCACCTTTTAGGTACAAAAATAGATTGTTAATCATGAACATAATTAGAACCAATTATATGAGGACCTATTCATAAGTTTTTTTTTTCTTTTTTTGCAGAAGCCAAAAAGAACATACCGTGTAGCACACAGGTGAATTGTTACGAACGTATTTATGTAGGACCGGTTTTTGATTCTGAAGGCTATTTCTATTACATTCAGGGGAATTTTTTATTTTATTTTCAATAAAAACTACTTTTTTCACTAAGGTAGAATTGTTCAAATATATTTTAAAAAATTGTTCTTATACTGACTTTGAATGAACAATGCTTTCTATATGATAAATATATGAGATCTTTAGGAGCTGTCTCCTCCAAGTAGTTTTGATGTCAGCAATACCAAAGACATACTTAAATTTATTTAGGAATAATGTCTTATTCTTTTTGATTTAGAGTAAATGTATGCTCTTTTATGTTTTTTTTTATCTTTTTGCCAAACTACATTTGAATACCAAATGTAAGACAGGATAACCATAGTTAATGCAGCCATAAGTTCTGTGTGCTTTTTTCAAATTGGGCACAACGTGAAATAGTTGATACAATTGAGTCACAGCAAGTTTAGCACATTGAATTCAAACACAATATCAGTTTCAAAATTTGTTATAATAGGTTTTATGACAGTGATAAATAATGGGGTTGTGAGGGATTAAGGTAACTTATTATCTAGGATAATCTGAAGGAAAATCATTAATATAATTGGAGTAAATTGGGCTGTTAGTTGTGTGGCCTGCACAAATAAAAGGTCTACAATTGACCTTACTGGCAACCGAGCACCCCACTGTAGTGTTTCACGCCATCAGGGTAGCATGGTAGAGTAGTCCAAGGCCTACGTAGGAGATGTGGTGAGGGCTAGTAATCACTGTTCACTGTAACACAATAACAACACTAAATAAATGATTGTCCAGTCTGTAATTCTTCTTTAGAAACAGAAGTCAGTTTGTTAGGCATATGCACTACTAAATACTATGCAATAATTTGTAAATATTTACATTGGCAGATGGAGAATACCATATATGACATTGTGTAATAACTTGTGACCCCCTAAAGAGGCCACTCAAACATATAAAGTAAGTCTATTGGTTTTGTCAAGGTTCATGAGTAACAAACCACATATAAAAATATAATTGTGTACTTAAATGCCATTAATAGAAAATACTCTAGCATGAATACACTTATTAAAAATAATAAAACATATATACTGTGAGCAGTAATCATTGACATCATTATGGGAACCAATAAAGCATTTAAAATCATTATGGTGAACCAATATAGAATTAAAAAAAGTAAAACATGTGTCTTTGTGCCTTGTACACATTTTTCACCATGAACCTGCACTTTTAACAGCAGCCCTTAGAAGGTGTCACAATATAATAATATAGAATTGAAACCATACATGTGGATCCTAGCATCGGCTTCAATACATGCACTGCCTTTAACAACCTTCAGGCTTTCCAAGCCATGATACACATAGGTCTTAGAGGATTTAACACTCTGTAGAGCATATGTTTCGGCCATAGGAATGCTTGAAAATGCAATGAAAATCCAGAGGTGGTTAATGTTTTGGAATTCCCCTCCAATGGTGGTGAATATTTTGGAATCCCCCCCAACTTAGGATGAGTACTCCTGACATCCATGGTGAGGAAAGGCTGCACCTCTCTTATGCCGTTGGTGGTAACCCCGTCATCCTAGGGACACCACAAGGGTTAAAAACATCAAAAACATGTCAAAGAAACCCCATGCCCCAGCCATGATGCATATTCTCTTTTGTTTTGACTCGTGTTTAGGGGTGCCCGATTCCACCCAGGCACCCTCATGTCCCACAAATGCTGGGGCAGCAGCGGGGGGCCACCCCTCATTGCCCCACCCGCTTCCCTGCATCACACACCTCTGAGTGCAGCAATGGGAGCTGGCAACTTCATTCTTTGTTCTCCACTTCCCCAAGACACAGGCAGAGGGAGCGGGGACAAGGCCCCCTCCATTGGGGGGGCACACCGGCAGTTAGAGAAGTCAGGGAAGGGGGCCCCATGCATGCCCCTCCCTGAAGCAAAATTAATAAAATAACTCTTGCATTGACCCCCGCATCCTGGCCCACCCTGGGGGAATTTACTATACCTGCAGTGGAGCCATATGCTCTGGGTGGCAGAAAAGATCAAAGGTTGCCAAACTTAAAATTCCATAAATCAGGTCCAGTTGGGCTGATTTGGATGATCATGGGCTCATTGTACTCCTGGTGTCAAGCTCGATTCACCAGGGGCAGTTGCAGAATCCCTACTCACCCCCACAACAGTGCATTCCTCAAATAAGTTGGTCCTCCTGGTTCCCTGCACCTGCTCTCCTCTTGATCTTTGATTCTGGGTGCAGAAAAGTCCAGGGCTTTCTCCCAACGTGTCCTCAGGAGGTGTATGGGGGGGTAACCTCACTTGCTCTTGGGGAGACCCACTAGTCCTGGGTCAACTAGGCAGAGTCCTTGGTCCTGATTAGGGGATCAGGGGATTCCTCCTTCCAGTTCTCCATGGTTGCCCTAGGGAAGCAACAGTCTACCCCTTATGCAAGAGTTTTTAAAGGGGAGAGGACGGTTCCAGAAGTCAGGCACTCCTGTGCAATCCTAGGATGCCATGTCACCTCTCCAACCCTATCTCCACTCTCCTGCACAGCATGTTGGGGCAGTCCAAAGTGGCTTCATCTAGAAACACTGGTCACATCAGCTCCTGGGGTCTCAGCTCCACCCATCACTGACATCACTGTCAGGGACTTGCACACTAGAATTTCAAAGAGAGTGCCCCCTTGGGGATGGCACATGTTGTGTGATCACTCTTCTTTGTTCTGTGACTATGTCAGGCCCATTACTGGTACAGTACAACAGCTGAGTGATTGATGCAGGTCTTTTCGCCCTACCCCTTTCCTCCTCAAGGGCTGGGTGAAGTACAGTTAATTGCTCCTTTTGTATGGGGCTGCCTTTGTTCCTGCTGCTGGGGAGAAATCTATTTAACTTTGCACATCAGAATGACTAAAGGCCTGGGCTCTGATCCTGAGCCGACTTTCCCTATTAGTGTACAATACCCTTATAAGGCCTATCCCAGGTGAATACCTAATCCTGGGGAATCCCCATTGTGCCAGGTTACCTGTGTGCAGTTACTGGGCTGTGCACAATAGTAGTCTTCCATGCTCAGCCTGCACACATGTGCACACACGTGTTCACGTGTGTTCACTTGTAACCTGCCAAGAGCCCCTTATCTTTGCTACATTGCAGCAGCCTTATCTCAAAATGCAGACACAGGCGGTAAACATGTCAGACCGTTTGCCATAAGCTTACCATGTCTGTGACACTGGTAGTGAGACTCAACCATAGTATAAAGTTCAAAACCAGGTGACCCGAAAAGCAAAAAAAAATACGGGCATACTGAATAGGCAGAACACAAGTGCAACAATAATACTGAGAACTACAGATATGGTTGCATGTAGTTGCAGGTAACACACTATTTAGAGTGCATGCTTTTTCCTTAGTGGATAATTATAAAAGGTCATTATTGTCCATTGAATGTAGAGAAACCATCCAAGAAGTCACGTAGTTATCATCTAGGACTTTATTTGTTAAGTGACTTGTGCATACATTTATTAATATCAATTCAACCATCAATGATATGACAGAAACAGTTTCAGTTGTACTAACTGAAGCAGATCTTCTCAAATATATGTGTTGAGTTTAGATTTTCTAATACTTGAGACCCGAGAATCAGCGGAAATACTTATTTTTGGGAAATAAACTGAAGAACTGACATCCAATCAAGGTTTGTAATAAAAAGATAATCTACATGGATAATCTTAGAATAGAAAACTTTTGTACAGTCTAAGATACATTTTTGTGCAGTTTGAGGCTTTGAGGTTGAGATTTCCATATGGGAAAGCAAATCAGTTCAGAAAAATAGAAACTAAGTTAAATAGATTTCTTTATTTAAGAAATTACTGATTTTGATTGATTATTGATGCTAATTGTCAGTAGCCATACACAGACCCATATTTAAAGGAAAATGATGTAGTGTGGTGCTGCGCCAAAACTGACAGCACTGCATTCTGTCATTTTCACATTGCAGGGATGCGTCGTATTTAATGGAAAACGCTGCACCCCTACGTTGTCCCCTGTGCTGGCGCAAAATTGAGCTTCCTAGCACCAACGCAGGCATCCTTGCACCATTGTGCAAGGATGTCTGCGCTGAGGGGTTGATTGATTATGTGCAGGAAGGTATCCCTTCCTGCACATAAACAATCACTAAAGTCGATTAGGCACTTCTGTGTGTGCTGCAAAACGCAAGTGCCAAAGCGTAATTTTGAAATGATTGTCTATGTGCAGGATGGGACATGTTCCTGCACACAAACAATAATGTCTGGCATTTTGCTCTTTCTACGCGTGCTGCTGAATGCAGCACCCATAGAAAAAGCAAAAAATTATGAAGAATACAACTATTCCTCCTAGTTGCACCTTTCCAATGATACCCCTGGGGTGGCGTTAGATTTTGGCACTGCCTCAGGCTTACAAAAACTCATAAATCTGAGCCAGCATCAAAATGCAATGTGTGTTGCTCTGGCAGCCCACAGCAACACCCATTGCACGCCCCATCTACGCAAAGGGCTGCGTGTAAATGGGTCATATAGACAATGTGTTATTGAGCCACAAAATGTGGCTTAACGCCACCTTGTAAATATGGCACAGGGCATTCAGACACCAGAGTGACACAAAAAGTGACCCTCCGTTGGCGCTAGGGGGTCATAAATATGCCCCACAAACTTCTATTCCTACGATATTTAATATTAAACATTGTATGAACTGATTGATTACTTTCCAAACTATTTTTATGATCATCTGAATATATACTGGATGTGTTTCTGTTATTATTTTTAAGGTTTCCATAGAGGTCAGTGTTTTGTACATGAAATCTTTTTGCCTTTGGGCTTGATAAAGTGACAGAAGTTGCAAAACACGTTGGCAATGGTGTTTCAATGTGATACAGCATAATTTTCTTGACAAGTTCAATAAGCACACAGATGATCTGAGGTATGATTAAACTGGTATGGATAAATTATTAAAAACATTCTAATTAATTTACATTCGCTAATAAATCAAGATCTTAATCTACAAATTTGTCTTTTGATCACGAATACAAAAGGATTTTAAAATGTATTGTATGGTGTCCCAAAATAAGTCACTTTGTTTATTTATTTACTTGTCATGCAGTACAAAATGAATTGTGCCTATGAACATCTTACTTTAACCGTCCAAAGATATAGATTAAACCAACATGTTTCCCATTTTTCCAAAGCTCATGGTTTAGACTTTCACTTGAAGCCTACTGGCAATGAATTCCGTATCTGTGGACCCCACACAGCATATCTGTATTTCCCTTACAGTAGAACTTGGAATCCTCAGAATCACCCCCTGTAAACCAATCTTAGAGAGCATGATGGGAGCACTGATTTTTGCATGGGTGTCTGTTATCGGTGCAATTGTTTTATGGAACATGCGCAGTTCCTTCCTCTGTATAACTTTCTGTTGCTGTTCATCAATGCAAGATGTAAACGGGAAAGTTTTGAGATACGCCGTGAGTGGATTTAATATGTAAAATGCAAATCAGATCATCAACTGATGAATTTTGCACACCAAAACAAGAGAAAGGCTTACAGAACAGGAGCACATCCATAGTCCTTCTCTAAATTATGTTTTCTTCAATTAATTCTGTTTTGACAGTAGCTCTTTCAGACAACAGCGAAATCTGATAAAAGGACTGAATACATAGAACAAGTCTACCATTTCAGAGATAATTGCCTCAACTAATCTTTATTAATTTGTGGAAGATTTAGCTAATGTTCAAGATATTGTTGACCTGGCTATATGTGGCCTCCATGTACACATTACATTTAATTATGAAAATTCATCAGCTCCTGTATCTGCCACCTCCGATGCCCGTTTGTGATAACAGTAAATGAGGGACCAGAGTGCCAAAAAGTAAATCTTCTGAAAAGCATGCCCACAAGAGAGCTGACCACCAATGCAGCTCTACTGAGCAATTCAGAGATCCAAGTGGACCTCATCACCCAATATCGTGCTGAAAAGCAAACGGCATTACAGTAGACCAAAGGCTCCCTTAATTTAATGCCCACATACATTGTTGGCAATGTCAGTGTTGGGAACAACTGACACATTTAATTATCCCCAGATATTCAATATGTCCACTCCCGAAATAAGTATGACAACAGAGCAAATTGTATCTCATCCCACACAGGTTTGAGCTGAACTCTAACCAGTGGACGAGATTATGAATGTTCCTTTATTTTACAGATGAGATTTAACACCCTGCCTTGTCCATGCAAGTAGGTCGGAAAAACTCATTTTCAATCCCTGTAAAAAATGGCACTCTGCTGAACTGCGCTGGAAAAACAAAATCAAAAACGGGTGCAAATCAACTCCTCAAATGTATATACTTAAAAACACACAACCTATATTTCCTTTCTTTTTCTTGCAGTTCTTAATACAAAATAAACCATGTTGGACCTGTTATGTAATATCATTTCAATATTCTCTTAACCTCTCAAAATGCCTCAGACAGTTATTGAGGTAAGCATTGATAGCTTTTGAGGGAGCAGCAATCTCTCTCATCCTACTTGTTCAAAATGCCATTCATCTTTGTAAATAGCCTCCATCTACACTGCAGTGTTTTACCATTACTTTTGTGACACTTCTGAAATGTGCATGCAAAGGCAAATAACAGCACATCGTCCAACATCCTAACTTCTATGATCTGCAGCAAAAGCCTCCCTAGAAAGCAACAGTATATATAAACTTTCAATACTGAAGAGCAACCTGTCTCGTTCCCCAAATGTCTACGCTATTGTAAAACTAATATATGGTTTAAAGAAACATGAATGAAAATGGCATGGCAAACTCTGGACCCAAAATGGGTACTACAGTAAAGAGGCCATTGTTACAGGCTTCAGTCAGTCTAAAATGAAGATGGAATTTTGCCGTCCGCTATCAAAACTGGCTCTGATCATCTAAACGAGGGAGATCATTTTCAAATAATACAATTTTTCCTCGTCCTAACATACTTCACGACCCCTTTCAGATTTCCACATGCACTTACAAAATGGAGTCCAGACCGAGCAGCATTTTGGAGTAAAACATCCATTTTCAACAGATGGAACTTATATAGAGAAAAGGCTGTACACACACAGGCAAAAAATGTACACACGCAGGCAAAAAATGAGACTGATTTGGGTGCAAATAAAGTGCTAAAGTGCTGGCATAAAAATGAACATTTGAAGCGCTTGGCACATTTGAACTGTCCAGAATACCAATATCATCAATGATGCACCTGACTAAGGTCTCTGTCCACATAGAAAGCAGTGCCCAGGGCCGTATAATGCACTGTTATATAATCTGCATTTTATATCATATTGCACAGCATAAGCCGTCTTGTGCTATGAACCAGCCTACTACACAAGTGGTGAGAATGTCCACATAATCAAAAAGCCCTCAGTCGGGAATTAAGCCATTTTGTTAAGATCAAGAATGCACAAGTCTATTGCTCAATATAAGTAAATATCATAGTGCCATTATTAATATATTATATTAAAAATGTAACAAAAACAAAGGCCTATAAGATCCACACTTTTCTGTTTTCTTACCACATCCCTTAGAATTTCTTTTTTGGGAAGTCAGTGTATTCGGAAGCTGACAAAGATGAATTCTACCTCTGCATTTTTCAAACATAAACTAGCAGCGGAAAATTGTCCATTCTTTGAACCAGACATATTTTAGAAAACATAATTCAGATAAGCAACTATGAACCATTCTACTGGCACTCTACAATTAAGAAAAAGGGCAAATGAGAATTTAGCAGCATGCTGACAATGAACCTATATTTTGATTCTTAGGTATACTTTACATGAGCCCAAGACTTTTTTTTTTTTTTTAATTCTGGTACCACCCTTCAAAAATGTTTCCGGCGATTTTGCCTGAAAAGTTTTCAAGTATCTGAAAAAGAACTCTGCATTTCTAGGCTTTTGCTGAGATAAATTATTTGTTCTGAAAACCCAGAAATTATTGTAGAATTGTTCGTGCAAGTCCTATATTTTGGATCTGTGGCGGGGCTTTAGGAATTTAAGCTGTAAACATCGCTTCAAGTTTTCAATACTCAGCCCCATCTAATACTCCTAGAAAGGATAGGAATGTAGGAGAAAAACAAGTAAACGGAAAAGTACATATAGGTCAATCCAAAGATAAAATGTTGAAACAAATATAGAAATTAACGCCGGTACACAACCTAACCATCTGACAGCAGTACATCTCCATCTGCCTCATCAGTGCTTAATTGTGTCATCAAACCCTAATGAGAAACACATTCAGACATAAAGGATTAACTATAAACCACAAGGGAATACTCAACTGCATGCTAAAAGCATATAACTTAAGTAAATATGTGCCCTTGCAATTTCTTTTATATAGGTGAAACAACTCAGGAAACAAAAATATGTGTCATTCAATATAAAGGGTGATTGTCATGTAGTGGCCACACTGCACCCCTGGAGAAACATGTTTAAAGACACAGTCATTCAGAGGAAGCCCTCTAATCGATTATACTGCAGACGGTAAAACTAGGGCTGAAAAAAGTACATTGATAAAATACTATCGATGAAAAAGGCAGATCTTATTCTGAAACTCCGAACCGTTATTAAAGTAATATATACACATTTAAAAGTTCTAAAGCTACAAGGGACCGAGGATTTGTATTTAACATGTGCTGCCACATTTTTTGTGATTTTATTTCCCACAATATCCCAATACGAGAAAATAAACTGGTAAGCTATTATTTTTCCAACATCGGTGTTCATATAACTTTCCTTGTCACAAATTACAGAACGTTCTCGTGATAGCAATGTTAATTTCCTTTGGAAACTCAGTTATATTGTCTTGCGGAAGACAGGAACGAACCATTCAAAACTGGGTGAAACATGTCTACACAACAATAGGAGGGAGAAGAATAAAGCACCTGAAACAAACTCAGAGGCATATTTACAAGCCATTGCGCCGCCACCAGATCACTGTTTTTGCTTCTCCGGCAATGCAGAATGCAGACCCACATCTACGAGGCTTTGCGTGGCTTTTCATTACCTCGAAGATATGGTGTAAGACAACAAAGTGCAAGATCCTGCAAAGCCTTGCACTGCATTGGGGGGCATTACATGGGCCATGCACCACTTTTTTTTGTAAATATGCCTTTCAGCTTATAGAAGGCACAGCGAATCTATTCAAGCAAGCATTTTTCCTGCACTCCTTTTTACAACCCATTAAACCTTTATGCCTTTTAAGGAGCACAGCTACAACATTTAAAACATTTATCCATGTGCCCTTGTGAGAAAGTCATATTTTTTGCACTAATCACCCCAATTTTTTGACTGATGCTTGTGGTTACTGACTTTGACTGTGCCCTGGGCTCTACTAACAAGACTCAGGGCCAGTGCTCTGTGTAAAAGGAATATGCAAATTAGGCATAATTATAATTGGCTGTGACAGCTTATCTATAAGTCCCTACTATATAATAGGACAGGGACGATAAGAGGCCCAGTGGAATTCATGCACTCTAGTGTCCACTGCTGTAGAGCCTGCTGTCATTTTAAAAACAGCCCTGCTTTGCAGGCTGTTTTTAAAGGTAAATTCTATTAATATTCGACTTTGGAATTAAAAGTACTTCCAAAGCCTCAAACTACATTATTTGTACATATACGTCATCCTTAAGGTCTCCCCTAACTGCCGCAGGTGTAGGGTGCCTTGTAACTATAAGCAGGGACATGATAAGAGATGTTGTATATGGCCTGGTGGGGGAAAAATTGCCAATTTCGTTTTTCCCCACTGTAGTACAGTAGCTCCATAGGCTAACATTGGGAAATTTTATTAGAGTATAATGTTTGCTAGAAATGAGCTACAATGTCCATTCTTGGACTCAACATGATAGCTAGAATAAATCCAACAATTTGCCAGTGTTACACTTATTATAACTATCACAGAAAATAAGGTATACAAACTTCTTTTCTACAACCGAAATCTAGTTCTGCAACTGTTTTTCTTTGATTGGCCAGCCTCTGCCAGGCTGTTCCAAGCTGCCTTAATGAGGTGTGAAGTGACCTGCATTGAGACAATGGGACATCTGGGGAGTGGAGATCTGCAAGTTGCAGAGCCAAAGGCAGGAAGGCAACTGGGTAGCCAAACTGGTCTTCAAAGGGAAAATGACAATTAAAACAGGACACAGGCTCACCCCCTCTTCGTTCCACCTAGTCAGATAGGAGACCCAGCAATGCGATTAGTAGATGGACTGGAGGGGGGGGGGGGTTAGGGAAATAAGCCACACCAGTAGGATGGCTTAGACAGATCTTAACTCCAAGCAGGGATTTCCTCCAGTTTGGAGTTTGGAAGAATAGTGCTTCCTGGGATTGATTTTTGCCACCCTTCCCAGGACGTGGTCACCCTAGAGAGTGGCACCCTGCACCCCATTGGTCAGGGGTGCCCCCTGCTTGCTAGCCTAGGAACACTGAATAAATAAGGGAGAGTTGTCCAACAACTCAGATCACTGCCTGAAATACAAGAAGGATTGTCCTGCTGGAACCCTGGTGTGCATCCCGAAGGACTCCACTCGACATGACTGTACATGCTGCAGACTGAGGAACTACAGCTCTAAGGACTTTGCCTGGTTTCAACAGAGGGAAGGAGTGGAGTCCCTGACATTAACAGGTTACGAGAGCTCCACCTGCAACATCTCTACCAAGGAGGACTGAGCTGACCACTGTCAGCTGGACTTTTGCTGATTTGCAAGGTGCATTGTGGGAAACGTAGTCCCATAATCTCGAGGACCACTTCAGAGCTTCTAAACCCTTGGACTGGTTCCGTGGACCTCTGGGGAAGGTGATCCAAACGTCTGGAGAAAATTGGAGAACTTTTGGAAAAAAGCTCCATAAGGTGACTGACCCATCAATGAGAGTCAAGCTGCCGACGTCGAACTGCAACCCGGCCTGAATTTCAGATTTGTCTTGCTGAAGCTCTGCAGCTTTTCCCTGTCAATGAGACCTCCAGGAGTTGACTGGGAGCCCACGCTGAGCCAAGCTGATGGTATCACATTGAATCCTGGCTTGACGACAAACCTCGTCTTACAATGAGAGAAAAAGCTTTAGAAAAACAAAGAAGTCCTGAAGTAAAACTTTGACCGAGGTGTCCTGCTGAGTGTATCCGAGCAGGGCTCAATCTCAGTCAGCCTAAAATTGTGACTTGGTCCTGGTCAAGTGCAACCATGTGTCCCTGGTTAGCGCTATTAGTTTTTAGGCATTAGGAAGCACATTTTTTAATTTATCCTTTGGAAATTTATATCTCTGGTACCCTATATTGGAATTTATTCATTTTGGTGTCATGTTAAATATAACAATGTTTCCTATTTTTATAAATTGGTGTTGCATTTTTATTGTGTGCTGTGTCTAACTTATTTGCTGTATTGGTGTTTTTAAATGCTTAACACATCTGTCTCCTAAGTTAGGCCTGCCTGCTCACTGCCAGCTACCAGGAGTTGAGCAAGGGATTAATTTACTGAGACCTTCACTGAACCTTACATTGTGATTGTGGCCTTATTATTAGTGGTAGGTCCCTACTTATCACTACTAATAACTCACTTTCCAAAAGTCCTTATGAAATGCGCAGGACTATGAATTGTGACTTAATACGTCTAATTCACAATTTTCCAACACTCATTTCTGCAAAGTGGTGGGCACAACATTAAAGTGTACTCTCAAGAGTTTTATATAATTAGATGTTTTACTGTGTAAATAATTGGTGGTAGATACAATATTGCAATGGAGAATGAAAAATGAAAACACTGATTATAATTAGCATGAATTACTGATTACTAAAAACATCTAAAATCTACAATTAGGTTTGAAAAGTAATTTAATTTTTTAATGTGTTAGTATGGGGGGGCAGTGCCTGATGTTCGGGGTTTATGATGGCTTCCTGAAGGCGCTCCTGACCCAGCAGAGCCCGTCCACAGTTTGGCTTTACTCTCCAGGGTCAGATGGGGTTCCCGAGGTGGGGGTTCATTCGCTGAGGGACCAGGGCACCCGCTGGTGCTTCTTTTTTGGGTTTGGGAGGCCAGAGGGTATGGTTGCCCACACCGCAGAAGGAACCTGGGCGCAACTTTCCGACCCAGGCATGTCGAAGCCCTCCAGGCACCTCCTTTCCAACGAAGCTGGGATGTGTAAACAGAGGGATGGCAAGAAAACAAACTCTAGGCATGATGTGGCCCTGGAGGCTATCTTACAGGAGTTGTCTGCCCTAAAACTACTATGAAGGAGGTGGGTGATAGTACCTTGAAGACCTCTACGGATGTGCCGTCCATCTGCCATGATCTGCCCTCCTTCAATGCCCGCATTACTGTCTTCAGCAATAGACGGGGAGCAGGACCATCAGTACCTGCAAAAGAAGATTGTCGAGTTGGAAGATCGAAATCACAGCGATAACCTCCACTTCTCAGCGGTCCCAAAATCAGTGGATTTCTTTAAGACCTTTTGCTGGCCTTGATACAGCTTTCCTTTGAACCCCACCTGGAATTTCAGAGGGTGCACCGTTTTCACTTTTGAAGCCCACAAGAATAGTCCAGGCCCAGTCAACCTATTTCCTGCCTCTTGAAACACCAGCAGTCACAGGCAGTGCTTTATATGGTCCAATGTCAGGGCCTGCTCCTTCAGGAGGGCACAAGATTTATGTAATGAAAAACTTCTCCCAAGAGACCGTGGTCTTCTGAATGAAGTTCCTTCAGCTGCACCCCCACCTCCAGAGTATGAACATTAAGTATGGCCTTCTTAACGCGGCCACAATGTTAATCACACATGGCAACAAGACAACAGAATTCACTGACTCTTATCAGCTGAGGGCTTATTGGATTCCCTGGCTTCCCCGGAGATGGAGGTTGAGAGTGACAAGGTTGGCACCTGCTTTCACACTGACCACTCTGACGTGACCCTGCCTGGTAGCCAGAGGATAAACATTGATGGTTGGAGGAAGTCACCAATCTTTGGTCCAATGGCCTAAACCTTGATCTGCTCACAGGAATCTTCAGGCCCGAGAGAATCTCCTCTGAAGCTCTCTTCGTATCCCTGGCCATGTCTCTGGGTTGTTGCCCCATTGTGGCATTTCAGCTGCCTATCCTCCATAATCCTGGGGTTTACTGTGCTCCACCACCCCTCTTTTGGGGGCCCTATCCCCGCTACCTCTGTCGTTGATACCTCTCTTCCATGACCCATGTGGGCATGCTGTATTCTTTGGCTCACTCTCCCGCCTGACCAAAGCACACACTGTTGACTTGTTCCATGTCCTTTCCTTACACCCTTTCCCCATTCCGGTAAATCCACACACAGCACCCCTCATAACCTTGGCTTGTCCACTCCCTGAGTGCCACTACGTGGCCTTCCTCCTTCTCTGTTGCTTCCCTGAATGTCAATGTCCTGTTCATTTATGTAAGCATGAAAAGGTGCTGGACTACTTGAGATCTCTCCACCCTGACCTTGTTCGCTTGCAGGAGACAGATCTTAATGATAAAGGAAGTCAGAAGGTCCCTCTGGAGTGGGTAGGGAATATCATGGTAGCAAGAACTCCCCGGGGCGTGATAAGGTCCCCCTACACACATTTATTAGAAGGGGGTGTTGCCCTCCTGCTGGTGAAGCACCTTCTGTTCCACGTAAGCAAGATGTGGCAGGACCTGTATGGTGACTACATCTTTCTAAAGGGGTACCTGTTGGGTTAGACTTTCTTGATTGGTTCTATCTATACCCTGGTCCATGCCAAATGGGACACCTTTGCTCACATAGCCTATATCCTACCCACCCATTTCAGTACCAAGTCCACCCTCGGGGGTGCTTAGACTCTGATAGTTGACCCATTCCTTGACAAGTCCGACCACCCACACACTCCTGCCTCATCAGACCAGGTCTCCTTCTGAACTAGATTTCTGACTTTTCCCTAGATGACCTTTGGAGACTTACCCACCCTAGGGCTCAGGACTACACTTTTACTTCCTGTGTACACAGCACCTGTATGCGGATTGATTACTTCCTCTTATTCCCACACATGTTGGCTCACCTGACTGATGCATCCATATCCTCCTGCGGAGAGTGAAGTGGTACAGGTGTGACTACACCTGGGCCTGACTTGACCCACCCGGCATGGGGGAGGATGATCCTCTCCCACTACAAAATGACGCATGCCAAACAGCGCCTTTGTGGTCGCCTCCAAACAAATTCAGACCACAATTGTGAGTCACTGGCTTACCCTGGGGTTCTTTACGCGGCAGGGAAGTTGATGATCAGGGAGGACATAAGGCAAGACACGGCCTCCGCCAACCAGGAGGCCCTTAGGGCATGAACAGCACTGGATCTCGATTTTTGTACTCTCACTGCCCAATGCTCTTCTGCAGCCACTTCACCAACAATGCAAGCCCTTTTGCTGGCCAAGTACGATCTTAACTTCCTTTACCATGTCACATTGGAAAACGCCCTCTTCTGTCTTAAACAGCACCACTATCAGAGGAGGGAAAAGGCAGATCTTCTTTTAGCTCTGAAGGCCTGGCAGCAAGAGGCTTCCTGCACCATTTCGGCCATCCCACCTAGCTGAAGCCAACCCTCACACACATCCCTTGGACAGTTTAAAGACTTCCGCTCTTGCTATGCCTTCCTCTACATTTCGGACACTGACTGCATCACCACGGCCATTGCTGCCTTTTTGGCTCCAAATGCCCTACCCTGCCTCTCCCTAACTCAAGAGTCCCAACTTGATCTCCTCATCTCAGAGGACTGGATTAGAGAGGTCATAGCAGGATTGTCCCAATGGATACCCATCCATATTTTACAGGATGAACAAGGATCGATTGGCCCCTTTACTGTGCCAGTTCTTTTCAGAGCCTCAACCCTTAGGCACCCTGCTTTCGGAGACTGATGCCACTATAAGTACGCTTCTGCCTAATGCCCTGACCACACTGATCTCCTGTTTCTCTGCCCTCTCTGGCTACCAGGTGAACTGGGAAAAATGTGATGCGATGCCCCTGACAGTACACATGCCACAATCTGTCCTTGGCTCCAATCCATTCTCATGGGTCCCTGATTCTTTACCGTCAATCAACATTATGGTCTTTCCAGGTCTAGCCAGCATGGTTGAAAACAATCTCAGCCCCCTTCATACCAGTATCAAGACTAATTTCCAGCGGTGTCCCAACTTAGGGGCACATTTAAGAAAAGTGGTGCTGCACCTAGTGCAGCGCCACTTTCCTTGCACCCATTAGCACCCCCCTACTGCCACCATGTGTGCACCATATCTAAGATATGGTGCACCATGACGAAGGGTAGGGGGCAAAAACATAATTGTTATTGACACTATTGATGTAGGTGTAGCACCAAAATATTTGTGCTACTCCTGTAGAGTACATAGGGGCCCATTCTAACTAATGGAAGCCCCCTTCTAACACCTGCTCTGAGCTGACATTAAAATCCGTTAGATTTCCTTGCACTATTTTTTCGGTCCCCCCCTAAAGTGGGAATGCCCCCTTTACATACATTATGAATGGCACAGGCATAATGTAGTGCAAAGAGTTACAAAGTGGCGCAATGCATGCATTGCGCTACTTTGTAAATATGGCGCGAGGATTTTGGCCTCGTTGGGCCACATTAGCGTAAATAATTATGTGAAAGTGGTGCAAGGTGGCGCTAGGGGCTTATAAATATGCCCCTTAATCCCTTCATCTGTGGTAAGGCCCATCTTGTCCAGGTTTGATTACGACTTTCTGCTGATTCTCCTCTTGATGCCTGCTACCTTGATGCAGGCCATTAAGACTTTCCTCTGGGGGGGCGTAAACCTTGGTTGAAACTTGCCAAATTACATGCTTCCATGTCAGCAGGTGGAATGAGACTTCCTAGTAGAACGTATTACTGGTTGGCATCCCAACTTATGCCTCTGCAGTGTGTCCTACATTCCTCTTTGGTCAAGGCAAGTAGGTCCCCAATGGTGTAGCATTGGTCACCCCCCTTAAGTAGCTTCCGGATATTGCCCAACAGTGATCCAGGTTGCCTGCTCTCCTAACATCCAGTCCTGGCTACCACAAGCTATGCCTGGACGAGGGCCTGTGCTCTATTGGAAGTACATTACACCCACCATTCTCAGGTGCCTCTTAGATGCAATGCCTTCTTGTTAATAGAGCCCTTGTGGTAGCCTTTCGCTCTAAGGGCCTCAACTCCTTATTGAATCTCCTTCTAGACAAATCTTACAAATCCTTTGCCAAATCACAAGGCCAATACAACCTGCCCTTCCACTTCTTTTGGGATTACCAGCATCTACAGTGCTGTATCTGGCAGAAGCTGGCCTCCCCCCCAGTTCAAGTGGTGTCCTCCCACATTCTGAGCTATGTGTGGATCCCTGATAGTCCAACATGATGGGTTTGCAATATACAGAAGAGGACTGGGCTTATTGGCTGCCCGCCCGACGGCTCTCTTGGGGGAGTCCAGCTACTTCAAAACAATCCATCTTCTCCAGTAGACTCCTTTCTGTTTGCAACATTCACAACCATTTTCTTCAGCTTCCCTGCTGGCACTGTGGCTCTGAGGAGGGAGACATAGTTCACCTTCTGTGGGAGTGTCCATTGCTAGTTCCCTATTAGGCCTCTGTGATGCCGAAGATTGAGGACATTGCCCCCCTCCGGGGTCCTGCCACACTCTCAGCTGATCCTTCCTCATGACACGGTACAGTGCCCTGACATTACTAACCAGCACACGTGATGGCTCTTTGTGGCTGTGACCACTGCAAAGTTGTGAATCCTCCAGCTGTGGAGTTCTGGTGTTTGTCTATCCTATGACTCCTGGCTCCAGGACATGGACAAGCAGGCATTCTGTGGATGCGTTTTTGCTAGTCTGAATGATCATTTGGAAAAGTTCCTGGAAACCGGGGGGAGTTTCTCAGGGCCCCTTGACAAATGCTAGGCCCTGCATTAGTGGGGGCATCTGAGGGAGTCCTACCCACCAGCACAGATCTGCCCTGCTTCTGGACTTTTGGCTTCATGTCCCTGAACTGGAGGAGCCTAGGTGGAGTCTGGCTACTGAGTCAGCTTGGCCGTCTATGTTTTGTTCTTTTTTCTTCAGTGTTGTGGGATGCTGTGGGCGGTCAGCACTTTTACCTTCTTGTTTCCACAGTTTTTTCTGTCTTTTTCTGTTTTTTTCTTTGCTGTTCTTGTTTTCCTGTAGCTTGGCCCACCTTTGCCCCTCTCTAGTTCTTTCTACCCTCTACATCCCCTCTCACTTCCACCTCACCCCGTCTTCCGTCTTTTGCTTCACCTTCTGCCCCTCAGTGCTCTCATTTTAGCTTCCATATTATCACAGCTCTGCTCCTTACTATACCCCTTTTTCCTGTTTTCTCATGATGCTTCCTGTGGAATGGTGCACATTATTTTGCTGTTGTTTCTTAAGGACATTGCCCAGCTCATGCTACTTTATGTCTGTGGTTTCTTCTTTGCCCCAGTGGGGTTGTTTCCTGGCAGGTCCGCTATGCTCACACATTCTTGTTCTTTCCTGTATGAATTTGTGAAACTCAATAAAAGTCTTGAAGAAAATGTGTGACTGTAGTATGTACTAATTCATAAAATAAGCTTCAAGGGGACATATGGATGGTGATGCATAACTGTGGTTGCACCATCATGCAGTATAGAAGTGATACTAATGCTATGGACAAGACAAATATTGTATGCCTAACATTACTAATGTAAAGTGGAGCCCCTAAATTATATTATTGAAGGCGCAGTCACACTGAAGACTAGAGGTTCACACATATGTGTGTTCTAATGATTGACTTTCTTTAACATGCTGAATTGCAGTACTCCTGCACATTTCTATTCATGTTTTCTGATTATGGTACTATGATGTAGCCATATATAATCACGTTTCATTTATAATTCTTGTTTTAAACTTTAAGTGCATGATTAACTTATAATCAAGTTTTTTAAATGAACATTTGATGTTTTATTAAGTTAGCATAGCCTGAATTATTTGGTTTCTTGTGTTTAACCTTCAACGTGAAATTTTGCTTTTGTTGCAATGTTTTCCTTGCAGGTGCGTCTGTGCGAGTTTACAGTTAGTGAAAGGCATATTGGGGGTTATTCTAACTTTGGAGGAGGTGTTAATCCGTCCCAAAAGTGACGGAAAAGTGACGGATTTACCACCAGCCGTATTACGAGTCCATTATATCCTATGGAACTCGTAATACGGCTGGTGGTATATCCGTCACTTTCCCGTCACTTTTGGGACGGATTAACACTCCTCCAAAGTTAGAATAACCCCCATTGTGTGTTGAAGATAGTAATGTGTGGGAGGATACTTTGGCAAGGACAAGGAGTGCTAACAAACTGAGAATAAAAGACTTCTGTTTGTGTATCAGGCACCGGGACATGTCCAAGGTCATCCTGATGTTCGAATCGTAGGATGAGAACTTGAGGGGACTTGCCAATTTCAACTGTGCAAAGAAAATGGAAAACTACTGGTCTTGATGACATGAGTTTCTTGAAGGTTTCATGGCTTTATTTGGTATTCACTTAGATGAGAGGAGATTCACTTCAGACTTGGAAGGGTAGAGACCTCTCTACCCTTACTCACTTGTGTGGCTTTATGCTATGCAACACCTCTCTATCAGAACCTATACTGAGGTTTCTGCAATGCTGACACTTCCCTATTTCCCGAGAATCAATTGGATTCCCTTTAGTTTAGTTCAGGGCTTAGATTAATTTTGTTTCTCCAATGATTAGGGAAGAGGGCTGCAACTTATATACAGATCATCAGATTCAGTTTCTTAGCTTTTCTATTGCTTCAACTCAAAGTGGTGTATGCCTTATGCTTGCATGATTTAAGTTCATTTGATGATTCACCTGTGGTCATTTTGTACTTATATAGCATGTTTTTGAGATTCACTTACATTAGTTTGACCAATAATTTTTAATAAACCCTTGAACTTTATCCTCCACCTCCTGGATTTAATGTGTGACCAAATAGGTTACACTGTCAATTGAATCAAAAGGTTGATTTTAACTCTCCTTTACCTCTCAATCATCCTAAAAATGTCCATGAGAAAAATACAAATAAGAATATGGGCATGAGCATCATCAGGTGGTAGCAGAGTGAGGAAGGTTAGGTCTTGAAATAAGGAGAGCTGGAACCCACTGTTCTAGATTAGTTTGCTCCTAGAGCCTGGACTAGCATCGAAAAGTGTAGAAGACACTATATTGTAACTACCACTAAGTTTGGAGGTACTTATCGTGAGACGTCAACAAAAGCACTATTGAGATAGGGACATTTATCCTTGTGTGAATGTGATGTGTGGTTTGTTTAGTGGTTCCCAATGCACAGGGTAAATATGTAACAATCTGAATGATACCCTGCAGATTGAGGATTTGCTCGAAGTGCTTGGTTGCTTTGAATCTTGTGTGATTGGATACTGTTAATTCTTTAATGGATCAGACAAAGGTTAATTGTATTGCATTTTGTTATGTGTGTTTGATGCTAAACAGAGGTCGTGCGTGTGGATTGTAAAGGAGTGTGAATCACTGCATGGAGCGAGCTTGACATCACGGCATGCCATACTGGTATTGGTTGGGTGGTGTAGTACTGCACTGATATTGCTTGTTCACGTCACAAGGGGTTGCCCTGCGATCCTTTTTTTGCTGGTAAATGAGAACTGTGAAGGAAGAGTTAGTTCCTGGTCCAGAACAAAACTCTGTCAATATTGATATTTGATTGAAAAATGAATTGTTATAAGGTCATAGAAGATTTGTTCAGAGAGATGTAGCTGTACCTATTAGAGAAGGAGAAGAAGCAACAGCTGAAGATACCCCAGGCCACTATACAACAATAACTGTAGGGCGCCACACATATATTTGGCTTGATCAGTGGCAAAAGATCACGGAAATGGAGGATACATTGGGGTTTCCACATTACCTGAGAATTACTGAAAATGTGAGGAGGGTATAACACAAGATTAAACCATCTCCTAGACCTGCACAGTATGAAGCTCTAAATGCTTGGGAATGTGCTGCTCATGCTAGATAAAAAGAGGAGTATCAAGAAAGAGCTTGAAAAGCAGTGCGTACATATCCAATGTTAGACCTGACACACTAAGGTAGTGGTTCCCCAAAACCTTTTTACTTTTTTCTATGAGACATTACTGATTCTCCTTTGAGTGACCCTTGTTCCCTGGGCATTTTCCCAATGTGTGTGCAGTGTGAAAGTGCGTGCACCCTTTCTACATTTGCTAGGAAGTGGCACTTGCCAGTATGTGTTTCCTTGCACATTGGTGTTTTCATATGTATACTGAGACTGGCACAACTTGCCAGTATGTGCAAACTTGCGCATTAGGGTTTTCATTTACGTACTGAGCCTGACACAGCAGGCCTTTATGTGCACACTGGCTCTCTTGGGGTGCTCTCAAAGCTTCTATCCAGCCTACCCCTGCAGGCCTGTGCCTGCACCAGGGCACATGCGCCCATGAAGTGAAAAATGCACATGTGTGTTTTCACTGCCATTGAGAGCTGCTCTGCCCATAGGTTAATATGGGGGAAAGCTTATAATTAATCTGAGCTGCAATAATAGATTGCAATGGAGCAGCCTCATCATGTTTACTATCATTAGAATCCCAATGACATACCCGTTTCCAATGGGAAAGGGGGTTTTGTTACCAAAACCTTGGAAATGTCGTTTCTAGAAAGTGGGCATGTCCATGGTATAAAAAAATCCCTTTTGTGCGCCTTCTCAATTCAAGGTTCATTTTACTTGGGGCTGGGGGAAAACACATCTGTGCATTCCCAAGTGACAGCTATAAAACTTGGACTACTGAAACAACTGACCTTTGCCATCTGAGGGCCTAGCTGGATAGACTGGAGGGAGTGGTTTCGACACTTGACCTCTTGAAGCCAGATCATGGCCTCACCAAAGTTAAAGATCTACTTTCCAGGACCCCATGCCAGACGGGACTGAAATTTAGGGGAGACAGTTGTGGTTCAAAGGGGAACCCTTTTACCCACCCTGAACTTCAAAGGTCCACTTCAGTATAACTAGGTAGACGACACTTCAGCAATTTATAGATACACTTGCAGGAGTGCAGGACGGAGTCCCCATAATGCATGGTGCACACTTCCAGAGGAATCTGTTGTGCACAGGAGTATTTGCTGTCCTGAGAAGGGATTGTGCACCCTTCCTTCATCGTGGATGGCCTGGGCACACTGCTTGCTGCAGTGTGACACTCTGAAGTGTGCTCTTCAAGGGCTTATTGGCTTAGTGCCACATTCTACCTCTTGCGGTACCGCTGACCTGGCACCTATGTGTTTGTGAACTGGATTTGTCTGGTGGAGCTCCAGTCATTGCGTACCAGACATTGTGCATCATTCCAGGGAGGTGCGGAGCACAAACTAATTGTGTATTCAGAAGTGCCTGCTGTGACTCAAGTCATAATGCACCAGGCATGGTGTCTCATTTCAGGGAGGCACATCATTGGTAAATTTCCGTGTGCAGTGGGATTGTCCGGTGTGACTCAAGTCATTGTGAACCAGAAATTGTGCCTCATTCCTTTGAGGCACAGCAGTGGTAACCTTTTGTGTGGAGCTTGATTGTCTGGTGTGACCCAAGTCATCATGCACCAGACATTGTACCTCATTCCAGGGAGGCACAGCAGTGGTAACTTTTCTTGTGCAGCAGGATTGTCTGGTGTGACTCAAGTCATCGGGCCCCAGATGTTGTGCCATTGGTAACTTGTGTGCAAGCGGAATTGTCCTGTGTGACTAAAGTCATGGCACACCAGACTTTGGGCCTTATCCGAAGGAGGCCCAGCATTGAGCACTTTGCATCTGTGTTTAGAAGTGTCTGGTGTAACTCAGGTCATTGTGCATCAAACGGTGTACCCATGCCTGGAAGGCATAGAATTTGGCAAACTCTTTGTGTGCAACCAGGTTGGTCCAGGTCATTGTGCCCCAGACATGGTGCCTCTTGTCCTGGGAGGTGCTGAATTGGTAATAATGTGTGAAGTGGAGTGTCTGGCTTGGCTAGAGGCCACTGTGAACAGTGTGTCCCAAGGTTACCCTCCCCCTGTGTGTTGCAGATCGGGGCCCACGCCGGATGTCCAGTGTGGAGACCACTGAGTGAACTTTCGGAGTGGGGACCATGCCTCCATTTGCCAACTGTTGCCTGATCAGCCATTCTCTCCTTCTTCCCCCGTACCTCTGCTCCAGGATCTTGACTAAGTGCAACCACTGGCTGCAAGCGGCCTGGTGTATGGGGAAAGATTGCTTCTGTTCTAACTCTGAGGGGTCAGGAATTGGTTGGAGGGTGGAGGAAGGTTTAGGTCCAAGAGGGGACTACAAACTCAATTACACCTCACCTGCTGGTTGGCAGAGCACCACATTAGGGTGCTGAAAGGGAGTCTGTGTGAATGCGTGTAGGCAAGAGTGTCTGACAATCCTGGCATTGTGTAGAGATGCGGAGTATGTGAGTGGGAGTGAGTGTCTAGGCTTGATTTCACCACGCGGCAACATTACCATGCACATTGTTTACTATTGTGGTTGACACTGACATTTACGGGTGCAGCCTATGCCGCGGAGTTATTTCAGAAGTGCTACAGTCTCTGTATGTATACAGTGCTGCTATCATTGGAAACTGGGATGCATCCTACAACTGTTTTCTATTGAATTGGTTTGATTGTTGGGGCGGGTCTTGTGCTGCCAATGCAGTAGTACCGCATGTGGGTGCGAGGAGGAGGCGTATTACTTTTTTCACATGTGCATGCTGCTCAGTTCGTATTAATACTGTTGGGCCTCGTACTATTAGTATTATTTCTGAATGTGATTTATGCCAAGATTTTCATGATGTTTATGTGCTGTTAATTCATGTGTGTGTTGAATTCAAACTTTATTTAGATAGGCGTTGTGTGAAGTCTTGTTTGTGACGCTCAGTGTGATTGGTGAGTGGTAGTGCTGTGCAGATTGTCCCTGTGATAAGCCTTACTGCTCTGTGCCAAGCTACCCATGTTTGAGCGCAGGTTATACAGTGAATGTAATTACACACCCCTGATGGGAGTGGTAGGTTCTACCTGGCTGGGGCCTCGCCTCAGCCAACCAGAACGTGTAGCCTCCAACATTCAGATGCTAAATGGGATACTGAACAAAAGAAGTGGAGAACTGATAAGATAGAGGGAGTTAGACTGTACCCAGCCTTAGCAAGTGAAGAATTTGAGAGAGAGGAGGAAAAGAAAAAGTACACAAAGGCAAAGGATTGAAAGCGAAAGGAGGCAGATGACATGAGTTAAATGAGTGACAGTGATTCGGTGATAACCTTTTATATGCACTATTGTCAGAACATCCCCCTTCATATAATGAGACCCTATTTTCAGGTGGAGATAGCATATTAGTGTAGGGAATCTTGGATTAACTACTGCCCCAATAAATGTGAATCCTGGTTCAGTGGGGGTTGCTCCAGTGAGTGTACATCATGAGGCAATGGGAGGGAGTTCGGGGATGTGTGTTCCTGCTAAGTCTACTATCATAAACTCTGTTGATGCTCCTATTGGCCCAGTTACTCTTGGTCCTGTGGTTATTAATTGCCAGGAAAGACAACTTATAATTTGGCTGTCCCTAGTGCAGCAGGTACTTCAGGTAATGCTGCCATAATTCCCGATAAAAGAGGATTTGTACCTCTGGTCCCAACAAACACAAGGTCTCCATTCGTCGTGAGTGCTGATTTGACTTTGAATCATACAGTCTGTAGTTCCATAGGTAAACTTCAGAAAATGCCAACTTCTGGTACACCTGGAAGGGAGCCGCCTGTAAATTCCAGTGGCAGTATCCATGGAGATGGGAATATGCCTAAAGTTCCTACGGTGTCATGGAGTCTCAATGCTAAGGAAATAGACGGGTGGGCGAAAGCTTTAAATTCTCCTTTGAGTAATAGCAGGAGTTCTGAGTTGAGTCACGGAATGATTCAGTCACCTGAGAGAGAACTTGGTAGATGTGGCTAAACTGAAGTTAGAATTGGGTGAGATGATTAGGGGGTATATTGAAACGGTTTGTTTAGTGTCTTACCGAGGGAATGAGCTTGTACTCTTGTGTAAGGATGTTATCAGATGTGCGGGACATTTGAGGTGGCTCAGAATTATGAGATACACTTGAATAAGACCAAAGCCTTGCAGAGGAGTTACCGTTTATGTTTTACTGAAGAAGAGGGCTTGAACTGAGCTTGCCTCCTGTTTTGCAGTCTCATGCCATCAAAGACTTCCTCTGCCAGCACCTAGACTCTCTGCTGAAACTCCTGCCCTGCCAAGTGGCACCCTATCCAGTCCTTGGGCCCTTGAAAGATGAAGCTAGTAGAACAAGAGCTGAAAATCCACACACGGAACGCCATGCAGGGAAATTTTCAACGCACCATCTGGAATGCGGCTGGTAAATGATGTGCCGCCCACTTCGTGGCTAAAATCGACTCCACACCAGCATAGCGGCTGGGAGATCGATGCATCGTGGCTGGAAGATTGATGCATCACCGCTGGAGAAACAACGAACAACACCCGCTTGAGGCTGCTGAGAATGATGCAAACCCCACGCAGTGTGTTTTCTAACACCATGTGATCGGATTTTCCGCTCTTCATCCCTGGGCATCAAAGTCAACCCGACTCTGTGCGGATCCAAGATGCTCTGTCTGGAAATCGATGCATCGCTCTCTTGCGAGGGAGAAAAACGAGGCATCGCCGACCCAAATGAAGAAGAAATGATGCACGGTCTCCCTTGTGATGAAGGAATCGACGCATTGCTGGCTTTTCCGACGTACGCTCACCCGTACAGCTTTATTTTTGACGCAGACCAGTTACTTTTTGCAAAATCATAGTTTCAATTGTTTTCTATGGAGTAACACTCTTATTCTTTTGAAAATTCATATTATAACTTGTGTATGTTGGATTTTTGTGGTTTTGGTCTTGTTTGATTTAGATAAATAATGCCTATGTTTCTTAACTGGCGTGGTGTCCATTTTGTAGTTTTCACTGTATTACTGTGTGTGTTGGTACAAATACTTTACACATTGCTTCTGAGTTAAGCCAGCCTGCTCATGCCAAGCTACCAAGGGGGTGAGTGGGGGTTAACCAGGTGTGTTTCTCCTTTGCCCTGACTAGAATGAGGGTCCTTGCTTGGGCAGGGGTAACCTGACTGCCAACCAAAGACCCCATTTCTAACATGTAGCGACTCAGTTTTGGTGAAGAAACATGTAAGGAAGATGTGTTTGGAGCTTCATTGACTTTGGCCATATAAAGTCATCTTGGTGATATCAACAGCTGTTAAATATGGAGGCCTCCCTAACTGGATTATGCTTCCCATACTCGCAGAGTTGAGTGTCCTCTTGATGTGACAGCACCTGTCCCAGAAGTACAGGTGGTGACAGAGAGGCAATGGGATCAGGTTAGTCAAGCTGTCATGGATCAAAGAGAGTCTGAAAGAGCACATGCTCGGTCTGAGGGGGTTCTGGAGAGATCCACAATTGAAGATGAGATGGAAGAGGCTCGTAATGTGCTGCAGAATGAGTCAAATTCAGATTCAAACCCAGAGGAAGGATTGAGTGCTGTGAGAAAGCGAGTGGAAGCTGGGGTCTGCTGGCTCAGAAGGCAAGAAATAGAGAAATGTTTCTACCCAAGGAGCGTGTGCCTCAAATCATTCTAGAGGACACTGAGAACTCTAATCTTAGTGAAAGTGAAAACGAAGGATTGGCACTGAGGAAATCTTAAAGAACTAGAGTACTCTGTCAGAGGTACTCTTCACTTGAATGGACACATTTTACTGCCGGTGACAGAGAGAGAACGGTTTGAGAGTTTGGGACAATGCTGAATATCCAACTGAACTTCCTTGAACTGAACATTATGCTCCAATTCTACTTTGAGTTCTCTATGCTGTTGGATAGACTGAGACATTTCACTCTGGGTGTGATTATTAGTGAATCTCAACTGTGCATTTATTAGAGACATTTTTATTAACTTTGACAGGGAATTAAGAAGAGTACCAAGGCCTGAGTATGCAGAAGAAAAGAGGGTTGTCCTTTAGAAGAACTTGGAGTAGGGCTATGGGAGACTCACAAACACCTTGTGAATAAACCTGTTTTCGGTTACCGCATAGACTGTTTTTTGTTGCTTTGCACAAGTGAGATTTACGCGAACCATCATTGCTGCTGCTATATTCCACCTTACAGTATGATCTTAGAGAAGTTATGGAAACCCGTAGATGCAAATATTTATTAGGTGCAGTTTTGATTGTTTCTCTTGTAGTATTAATTGCTTTATTGTATAAGTTCTCAAAGACTAACAAACATATGAATCGGATTACCCTTTATTACGATAGTGCCTGTAACTGTGAAGAAGAACAATGGATTGCCGCAATTGCATTACCTCAAAAAATACCTGTCATGTCCATAACTTGAAACTAAAATGGTGTCATTCTTAACTACTCCAAGTTTGACTTTGTGATTTTTAAAAAAAAATAAAACCACTTTTCATGAAGAACACTGTACTTATCCTCACCTTTGAGGCACTTAAATGGCTAGATGTCAAAATATGAAGGAGATTTGACATTTGGTTATTTCTAAAATGTTAGATGATGTATGTGCACCCATATTTGCTGCGTTCACAAGACGTTTATTATACTGCATAGAAATGCACCCGTAGAGGTGCTACTGGGGATGTATTGTTTCGATTCAATAGAAGCCAAACGGTATGTATCCATAGTTGTTATGCAATAAGGAACCAAGGAAGAATCAGATTTTCTGATTTTTGTGACTCGTAGCCACAGACCATGTATATAATTCAAAAGGCATTGAGGGAAGAAGAACTAAACACTGAGGCAGTAGCTGCAGGTTGCAGACTTGGGAAAGCTATGTGTTGAGCAGGAAATACTATCACTTTGTACAAGGTGGCAGTTTTAATAACAAGCCACTTCCGTCCACAGCTGTAACTGGCTAGTGGACATCCAGGCTGCATGTTTCTGTTTGTCCAGACACCGAGTGATTCATTTTGTAATTCCACTCCAACCTGATATCTCTACAGTGACTGTAAGGGGTCAAGGGGTCAATGTGTACTACAGTAGAAAGAAGCACAGTGCATACCCCACTGCCAGGTGATGTGGTTACATTATGCATGAATGTGTTAATGCACATTATGTTTCAAATATGTTAAGTAGGTCGAAGAAATGTTCACACTTCATTGCAGTTTTCCTACCCATACTGACCACATTGCATACTGTAAGAGTAGTGGTTACACAAGATTTTTTTCCCACAGTGTGTGGTATAGGCTACTACACCATAAATGTTAATATAGTTCACTCGAGTGCAAACGTAGCACTGACATTCAGAGAAGTGTGTACCTGCTGTTGCTCTTTTCAACTGTGCTGGGAACCCTGTGAATAAACTTGATGAGGGGCGAATCCTCCCAGGACTTGTATGAAGCAGTCTTCCAACCAATCAAGAGCCTTTCAAACCCAAATCCACACCGATGATCTTGCCTCCCTGTGCTCTTGTATGCACTCTCTCACACTCCCCCTCTCTTGCATGATCTCTCTCTCACTTGATTTCTCTTTCTCTCTCTCAGCCTTGTTTTTCTTTACTTCCATGGCTTTTTAGTACACTGTGTGCCTCTTTTTTGAACTTTTTGCACCTCTTATTCATACTTTTGTGCCTCTCTTTCACACTTTGCACATTGTTTTCTGCATCTTTTTGTGCCTTTGCTGCAGTCTGTACAGTGTGTTTTTTCAGCTCTCCTTTTGGGCCTCTTTCACATACCTTTCTGTGCCTCTTCTTCATACATTGCCCATTGTTTTCTTTGTATTGTTTGAGTCTCTTGGGATGACTTTTCCCTATCGGCCTCTCTCTGCTCTGTTTGTGAGGCACATCAGTCTCCCCTTGGCACCAGACACTGCCACAGTCTATCTCCTTCTAATACAAAATCGTCAGACAAGACCACCAACTCAAGCCCAGATGAGGAATCAGCATAATTCCCAGGGACTCTACCAGCTGCACCACCCCTGCCAACACCACACCCAGCTACACAGAGCACCTCACCTTCAAGGTGCAGATCACAGAAAGCTTCACCTTGTGCAGAACCCTATTCTACAAACTGCCAAGATTGGGCACCATCGCCAGCGACATCGCAGATTTTGTCACACCCTGTTTAGAGGCCCCGGTATCTTCATCACCTTGGAGATTTGACCACACTGACCACAACTCCCCCCCTTCCTTAAAAGCCTCAGTGACCTCTGCCTCAGCCAGCATGTCACTATACCCATCCACACTGCCAGACACCTCCTGATCCATTCTTCTCCGTCCTAAGCCACAGCACGGTAAACAAACCATCACCAGTCACCTAGACAGACCATGCTCGTGTCAGGTTCAACGTTACCATCTCCATCCATAGAATGCTGACCACCTCAAGACTTGCCTGCCATGGCTGGAAAAATATCTTAGGAGAGGTTTGGGCTTCTGCCCTCTCCAAGCACCAGCACAAGCAAACTGGCAACCTAAGGCAAGACATCAAAAACTTCAATACGTGTGACATCCTGGCCCCCCTCAAACATGGCAAAACAGCAAGAATGCGAACACTCGCCAGCTGGCATGCATAAGAACTCAGGATGGCAAAGCAGCACTGCAAGCAACTGGAACACAATTGGAGAACGAGCCAAAATACCACGGAGAAGGACATCTAAATAGCCTCAATGAGGTACCCCCACCAGAAAATTTGGAACTCAAAGTGAACAGCCCTCACAAACCACTATGAAGCCAGTGGCAATTGCAGATAAGAAATCTTTTCCATTAATAGAGATTTTTTCACACCCACAGCCACAGCCAGCAACATCATCCCCTCAGAAGACCCCAGCAATGATCTCTCAGACTTCTTCACAAACAATATCACATCTATCTATGATAACTTTGCACCCCAACAAGACTACCTCAATCTCGTGGCAAGCCTTTCAGTATGGAAAGAATAATGAAATCTGACTATGTGTATCACCATCACCATATACAATACCACCGCCACCATGCAGTCCATTGAATGGAGACATTTTAGACCTGTGCCTCCACCACCCCTTCATCAAGTGGCTCACTCCATCAGTGAAGTACTAACTCACATGCTCAACACCTCCATCAATGCAGCCACTTCTCAAAAGCCTGGAATCATGCTACAGTCACCACTCTATGGAAGAAACCTTCAGATGACCCAGACAAACTATTGACCCATCTCCCGCCTTCCATACCCAAACAAGATCCTAGAGAAAACACTCAACAGATGTCTCACTGACCACCTCATCAACCTCCAGTTCCTTGACAGCATGCAGTCCAGATTCAGGTGCAATCACAGCACAGAAACTGCACTCATCGAAGCAATAGAAAACATCCTCATGATTGTGGACAGAGTTGAAACTGCAGGTCTCATCCCCTACTGGACCTCTCAGTAGCAATTGACACAGTTTCACATCCCATCCTCATCAGATGACAACACAAGATTGGCATCCAAGGTCCTGCCCTCTCCAGGACCTGCTTTATCCTGACAGGAAGAACACAGACTGTCAATCTGACTCCATAATCTTTAGATGTTCCAGACCTCATATGTAGAGTACCTCAGGGTTCATCACTCAGCCCCACCATCTTCAACTCCTAGAGGACCCCTCTGGCCAGTGTTATCTGTGGCTACAACAAAATCCTCTCCAACTAAGACAACATGCAACTTATACTGTCCCTCTCAGACAAAACCTCCAACGTGGAGAATAAGTTCACTGCCTCTATGTCTGACAGCTATCTAGATGAAGTACAACTGTCTCAAACTTAACATTTACAAAACATAAGTAATGATCTTCAGAAAAAAGAACCTCCCCGTGGGACTCCACCTGATGGCCAGCCAACTTCAAATCAGTTGCCAATTTCAGCTCACAAGCCAGAAACCTCAGGATCATCACTGGCAACAAGCTGGACTTGTCCACCAAGGTTAATGCCATCACCACATCCTACTTTCTCATCCTGAAGATGCTGAAAAAGGTCTTCAAAAGGCTCCTGAGTAACACCAGAAGAGCCATAGCCCACTCCCTCATCACTACCAGGCTCAACTATGAAAACTCTCTCTAACCTGGAATCAACCTCTCACCAGAAGACTGTAAACTATCCAGAATGAATCAGCCAGACTCGTTCTCAACCTCCCATGCAGCTCTCACATCACACCACATTTAGGGAGCGCCGCTGGCTCCTGATGCAAAAGTGTGCACACTTAGAGCTCCTCACCTACAGTTTTAAAGCACTACACAACTTGGGCCTAGCCTACGTGAACAGCTTCATATCCTTCCATCACCCATCCAGGCACGTCTGCTGAGCTGGGCACCTTCTCATACACATTCCATGCACATTAAGGAACAGAACCAGTGGACAAGCTTTCTCATACATGGCTTCCAATGCATACAGCCATCTCCCACTTCACATTAGAGCCTCCTTCTCGCTTCTTGAATTCTACAAAAAGCTGAAGATCTGGCTCTATGACTAACTACCCTACCATCATAGCCAGGCTTCTATGCCTGTATAGCAAACATCACACGCATACAGAAAACCAGATCTGGAGGTTGAAACTTCTCCTACATTGCCCCTACAGCGTGGAACAACCTGCTGCTACACATAAGAACCTCCGCTTCACTTCTAGAATTACGCAAGAATCTGAAGACCTGTCTTTTCGAGTAATCCCACTAGCCCTTAGGTTTGGTTAGACTCACACCTGCTCATCATGGCCGGACTACCAACACAGGTGTTTAAATTTCTTGCCAGTATGGGGTCCGTTTTGTTTCAAGGGACGTGCCAGCAATATTTCTACGTGCCGCACCTAAATAAACAATGCAAAACAAATGGTTTTAAAGCATGATTAAAGCGCATTTTAAAACCATTTGTTTTTGTATTGTTTATTTGGAACAAAATGCCCAGCAGTCAGTCCGGCACTGGTGCTCAGTGCCAGGATACACTCCAGGGTGATGGTGCGCTTCACAAATCTGCATAACAATAACATAACACAGCAGAAGGATACCCTTGCAGCTGATAGTGTGCTCCATAAATACCCCTCACATAACATGTCAACAGGATCCACCTGTCAACCAGCAGAAGGTCCTCCCCTGGAAAAGGAGGACATTAGTATGTAGATTCATGTGCAAGGGGCTGAACCACATCTGTGAAGATCATGTGTTGAACCACATGAAAACGTGGGCATAGTATAGTCAAGTGTGCCACTGCTTTCGGTGTTATGATCTGTTGCAAGGTGACCCCTTTTGGGTCGGACGATGATACATTTTGAAGTCCAACACTAGCACACTGCTCTCCAGTGCCTAGTATATGTGCTCTGACCCCTAACATAGCCAACATTGGTTTAACACCCCATTTGGCATATTGAATTTTGCTATAAGGCCATTTTTATATGGCATACATGATACAGCTATGGCATGTACAATTAAATGTCATATGTGGAATTTAGTACCTTCTTCTGCACTTCACTTTGTGACCCTGAAAACATGACACAAATCTTTATTAAGGCCTGGTTTTTTGCAGATTGCAAGTTCTCAAGTTTGCACACAGCCTTGTGAAAAACAAAGTCTAAGCCCTAAATAAGTCACCCCAAATTCACCTTATTGCCCTTAAGGCAGGGCTTATAGTTTATAGAAGCAGACATGCCTAATTTAATGTTAGCATATACATACAATAAATAACTCACCCAAAACTATCTTCTTTGTATTGGGTTTACTGTTCCCATAGGAACACCTGGTAAAACAGATGAAATAACCATTTCTGCCTTATACATTAGGAATATAATGGTTATTTTACTAGTGCTTTTTTAAGTATAAAACCTTGCATTTGGGTCATGTTTTTATTAATTATTTGTAAAGGTAACAAAACTAAATCACCAGCTAACCAAGCAATCAAATCGCAGCCACCTGCAATGTTATAATATCACCTAACCACTTAATAAATTTAAAAAGGAGAGAGAAAGAAAACACCCAAATCAGCACTCGAAGTACAGGCCAAATAAATAGCCAGTATTTAAAGTTAGTTTTTAAAAAACAACTAAAATGAAATAGAACGCTCATGGTTTAAAAGAAAGGAACTATTTTAGGTGTATGTGAACACTGTGGATGTTTTGTTCAGTGATTAAAAGTAAATGGAGCCAATGTGTAAAGTGGGCAGATCAATTGCCACATGCTGCGTGCTATAGTGGGCGATTGACAATGTGATTGACAATTTTATAGACCAATTGAGGAAGCCTGCTGGCCAAAGGCATTTGCATAAGGGTTTTGGAAGTACAAACATTTGAAAAAAACAGCATATGCTGTCTCAAATGCCAGACCTAAAAAGACAAGGTGCCCCCCAACTCACCGGAAACTAAAAACGTAATTTATATTAATTAGAATTACATTAATGTAAAAGCATTGTAAAATGATGATCACACGCTTCAGCACCACACATAGGGGTTGTAAGCACTACTTAAATACCACAATACTATACAACACAACAAAATACAACACAGTACATTGAGAGTGTGACCAGTTAGTAGCTTTAATAGATTTACCAACACCATGCGGAAGAAAAGGTAATCGAGGAGATCTCAGGAAAGGATAGGGCTGGAGAAGATATCTATTCCATGGATAACCAGCAAGAATTACATGCTGGTGCCAAATATCTCTCAACAACGGTGACTGGATGTTCGACACCGTCAACAACCAAATTATGACTAGGGCCTAGATTCTCAAAGCTGTCAGGCAACTCAGCGCAGCACCCAAAGATGCTGCATGCACTGCGTGACAGGGAGAGAGTAGGAGTGCAACCATATGTACACAGATATGGCACTCTCCTCCCCTCCCCCTAGCGCCTGCACAGATTTGTGCTGCCAAGTGCCACGCAACCACCTTAGCTCCATAGTGCTAGGGTGTGTGCATGAGTGTACCATAGGTTTTGTACAGGGAGGGCACCCGTCCTGTACAAAAAACTATGCCTAAACAAGTTAAAATCTGTTCCTACTTTGTATGTGTGCTGTACAGTGCAGCACACATGCAAAGTCAGAAAAACACGGAGAAATTAAAACATGTTTCCTTTTCACGTCTGCATTCAAAAGGCGTTAATTTTTGCCTAATGTTAGTAGAGAGACTTTAGCGACAAAAAAGCATGGGTAGTTGCATGGGAACTCCAGTGTACCACCCATGTAATGCCCCATTGGTGCAAAGTAATGCCACTACCTGCTCTGCGTTACTTTTTCAAACAAAATAAAGCAAATACCAATTTGCGTGGGTTTGTTAATCCCCAAAAAGGTTTAGCATAGTTTAGCCTTACAAAAGTAACCCTAACCCAATGCTAAACCTTTGTGAATCTGGCCTAAAATGTGCCTGCAGTCGGAAGCACCTACCTATTTTATTTACCAAGTACTTACCTATAGTTGATACTAACAGCTAAAGTCACGGCTTGGCTTACTTTCACACGTCCTTTTATTTAAAAAAAAAAGATACATTCGTAGTTCATGCTATTCGATTTCTAAAGCAGTGCCACTGTTTCATGAATTTCACACTAAATAATAGAACTACAGCAAAAAACAGTTCATGCTCTTCGATTTCTATGGCAAAGTGCCAATGTTTCATGAATTTCACACTAAATAATAGAACTACAGCAAAAAACAGCAATGTCAAAGAAGATGTGGTGCACAAAACATTCCATTGCTTTTAAGGCAAATGGTGTGCTCCTTTTAATGCAGAAATTGTTCGGACGCTCATGTTCTAGCTGTTGATTTGCAGAGCAACCAAACTCCTAAGTGCAGTTCAGCAATTTCTAAATATCTAGAAGCAGTTTTTATTTTCTTAGGAAAATATTACTTCCGCATGTTATCCTGTTTTTGCATAATCAAGCCATCTATTATTCATAGTTTCAGATTCGTGTTATGCACCAATTATAAGTGTTTGACATTTTTGACTTTAATACGAGCATTTCGTGAAGTATTGTACTGCACTGAGGGCTTTCTGACCAACATTAACCAACTTCAGGGTGAAAAATGGCCTAGTATTAATATAGACTGTGCAGCCTCTTACAGCAAATTACAGGGTCATCTCTTGCATATGTATTAAATGCATTATCGACATTAGAGGGATATATTTGCCACACAATTAAATCTCTCTGAAGGTAGGAAGAGCAAGGCTCTGAAAGGACAAAAAACACATACAAAGTTCAACATAGAGGTAACTATCACCAAAGTCAATCAAGTATATGAGCTGGATATATCTAAGAAGAACCTCCTGGTAGCTGCATAGGCAGCATTCTTATATTAACATGTCATTATATTGGCGTCCTGCATGGCTCACGTTTTGTGTTAAAATACTTAGGGGCAGATTTCAGGAAAATCAGTCTGCACCCAGTGCAGCGTCACTTCCCTTTCGCCCCTAAGCGCTCCCCTACCGCTACTATGTGTGCGCCGTATTGAAAATACGATGCACCATGGCGCAGGGTTGGAAGCAATAGCATAATTTTTTATGCCGTGGTGTTTTTGGCCTTTTAACGCCACATTAGAATAAAAAAATGATGCTAATGTGGCATTGGAATGGTGCTAGGGGCTCTTAAATATCTCCCTTGGAGAGCAATGATGAACACAATTGAGTCAAGGCACACAGCAGACATTGCAAAGTTTCTTGTTTGCTGGGAAAGTATCCATAATGGTGAGAGTAAAAAATTGGGTAATTGGCTGAGGGTAGTTGAAATCCCACTCAACAAAACAACCACACCCGGGTGGATCACAGAAGTCACCAACAACCTCTGGCAGCTTGGCACAAAAGAAGTCAGGCCTACCTTACAGGCACTGTGTAAAGTATCTACGCAGCACACAGACAGTATTAAAGTGAAAACACAACACAAGAACAATCCAGGACCAATCTAGGCAAAATAGATTAAAATGTAATAAATAACATGACACCAAAACAAATGTAATCAAATCAGTAGAACCAGCGTTATGAATTGTTCTGAGCTACAGGGACACAATGAACATCAGAGAACTTCCTGCAACTGCCCAGCTGAACCTGCTGCACTAGACCTGCCTGAGTTCTGCTGGACTCTGCTAGAGTAATGTCCCTATGCCCAAGAGGTGGCTCCCAGTTCAGGACCTTTGATGTTGCATCCATTTATCTCCTTTTTCAAGAAAAGGAGAAATTCTAAAGTTTTGAAATCTTTGTGAACCTAAACAGGCCTGCTCACACCAAGATCTTGCTGCCTGCAATGTTTGCCATTTCAAAGCACCTGAGAATGTGACTGTCTGTGCTACAGCGACCAGTAATGTGAGATCTGCAAGTTGCACAATAGCATCTACAGCCCTCAGTGACTGCCAATGTGGAGCTCCCGCAACTAACATCCATGACACAGCCAACAGGATCTTTCCTCTACAGCGACAACAGTCTGTGACTCCTGGCCTGCTCCTCACAGCCTTCTCCATCCCAAATGTAACTCTTGGTGCTGGACTTTAAAAGGTAACTTTTTTCAGCTGGACTAACCTGGTCACTTCTGTAAGCAGCCAGCACTCCGTCACAGTTAGCTTGTACTTGGGACTTCCACCCGGTCTCACTAGACCACTTTGTGCTTTTAGGAGCTACACATATCTTTAATTTTTGAAAATGTATATCTTAAATTCAACTGACTTCTATCTTTGTTGTTTTGCTGTCAAATAATTTATTACATTTTACTCTCCGGATTTTTCTTGTGCTGTGCTTTCATTTTATTACTGTTTGTGTGCTGTGTAAATACTTTATACATTGCCTCTAATTTAAACCAGACTTCTTTTGTGCCAAGCTAACAGAGGGTTAAACACAGGTTAATCTAGTGACTGTTTGTGGTTCACCGTGATAACGATTCTGGCTTTTGCTTGAGAAGGTCTCACACCCTTCTCAACCAACAAACCAGCAGAGCCATTCACAGTTATGTGACCTAGGACACTGACATAAGACACAAATGTTTAGGATAAAAAGATGTCAATTTTCTGAAAGTGTCATTTTCAGAAAAGCATCATATCTCACTTAAATCAAAAGTAAAGTGTCTCAGCGCTATGGAAAAATGTTTAACTGAATCTCAATAATGTAGTTGACTGCCATATAAAGGCAGTAATTTAACGTAGATTAGAAGCAGAGATGCAGACATTGTGCCACACCTTCATGACTGGATTTCTGATGGTCGCTGGTAGGGCTTTCCATGTACATATTAGATAAATGTTGTGACTATGCATGAATGTGTGATTTGCATTGTACCTTCTTTGCCCTTTTACATTTATGGAATTCTAGTGAGCAAATGTCTGCCCCACCTCATCACCTATTTACTTGGACATATCTTTACTTCCAAACACCATTTATAAAATTGGCTCTAGCCACATCTCACTATCAAATTTTGCAATCATGATTCCTCACACAAACATATTCCAATACAATTCCTTTCTCCTTTCCCTGTCTGCATATATGCTGCATGTTGAAATGTACTAAGGGTGCTGTTTATGAAACAGCTTACTTTATTTCAGGAAGCTACTTTTTAACAGATAGTCAAAAAAGGTGCATTGTTTTCTCCAACACTGTTTCACAATTAACCAGAAAAAGGTGAATTTTGCCTGGAGCTGAAAAAGGCAAAGATTCTGATCCAACTGTTTCTGTGTCTTATGTGTGAAAGCTAGGTTGTAAACCACTACGTGTTTTTTCCAAACTGTATGGTTTGCACACTGATGTACTAATGTGTCACATTGCAAAATTCACATTAACACAGAGTCACAAAAAATCTTCACTCTTTTAACTAAGCGCCAGGGCCCATGCCAGGAGGACACTTATGCTTGCACTGCATACTGAAGCGGTCAGCACTGCCAAATGCACTAACAACTTAACTACACAACATCACACTCCTACAAGTGTAAAAATTCTGACAATTCCAGTCCCCCAAAGCCATAAATATGGCTTTGCCAGCAGATTTTAGTCATTTTTAATGTATATTGAATTAATAAACAACTGTTGTGCTTGTTTCTAAATTAGATAAACAACGCCACCATGTGGCAGACTGTCATTAGTGACAGTGTTGACAATTAAGTGTTGGTGCTGAGCATGGAAAACCACAAGCTTAAATTAAGCACTGCAAGCACTCTTTAATATTAATGAGGCAAGAGACTTTTTGTGATGCTATGCAATTGGTTGTGAATGCAGGAATGGAGGACTGCGAGGGACAGCATGCTTTCAACAATGCACTGACGTTCCCTAAACATTTACAATAAAAAAAATTAAAAAAAAGGACAAGTGATTCCTTTAAAAATTGCCATTTATTGAATAACGTTGGGGAATGGATGAGTGGTCCCTTGATGGCAAATGCACATGGTCACAAGTTGGAACTTGTCCCACTGGAACAACTTCCACCTTGCGAATGGGTAACATGACCTTTAGGGAGTTGGTATCAGAACCAATAGCAATTGGATTTGAAACAACTGATAAATTCAATTATTTCAATTCAGTAGGGGGGGCGCTCTTTCATACCACCTTCTTCTTCTGATTCCCAATCAGTCACAAAGGGCACCTTGTGAGTCAGAAGTCAGGGGTCATTTCTTGACTACAATGTGTCCTTTATACTTTATACCCTGATCTTTTCTGAAGCAAAGCCTGTGATGCTTTTTACACCGGACCCTACATTTCTTGAAATAAAGTTTTTTATTTCATCAATGGAACCGTGAGCTCCTGCATACACCAGATGTACTTCGTATTTTCACAAAATACCCACATATGACTGTAACCACCTTTTTGTGCCCTTAGAAACTGACATTTTTATACTTGATTGTTTATATTGTTGTTGTTGCTGCTCAAAGACTGATTATAATTGCAAACAGTGTGCACATTAGTATTGCTACCCATCACCCTCGGTCAACAAGAAGATCTATTTACTGCCACCATGTGCATAGTGGAACCTCAAGCAGTGCCTAATTTGTAAAGCACCAAGGGCCAGATTTACTAAAAAGTGGCGCAGCGCAGTGCTGGGCCAAAATTGGCAGCGCTGCACTGCATCACTTTAGAAATGCAGGGATGTACTGTACTTATTAGATAATGCTCAGTCCTGTGTTTTTCCCTGCGCTGGTGCTAAATTAAGCTGCTAGCGCCAACGCAGGCATCCTTGCACCATCGTGCAAGGATGTCTGTGTTGAGGGGTTTGATTGTTTATGTGCAGGAAGGTGTCCCTTCCTGCACACAAACAATCACTAATGGCGATTTGGCCCTTCTGTGTGTGCTTCAGAATGCTGCACACGTTGAAGTGCCAAAGCGTCATTTTGAAAGTTTATTTATGTGCAGGAAGGGACACCTTCCTGCACATAACCAATCATTTCTGGTGTTTTGCTCTTTCTATTTGTGCTACAGAATGCGGCACACATAGAAAAAGCAAAAAACGAGGAGGAATAAAAGTATTCTTCATCATTCCACCTTGCTAACCCCACCCTTAGGGTGGGGTTAGATTTTGACATTGCCTCAGGTTTACAAAAACACGTAACTCGGGGAAGCATCAAAATGCAATGAGTGTTGTTGTGGCACGCCCACAGCAACACCCATTGCACGCCCCTTCCACGCAAAGTGCTGCATGTGAAGGGGCTGTATTTACAAGGTGGTGGTAAGCCACAAAAAGTGGCTTAAAGCCACCTTGTAAATACTGCGCTGGGCATAGCACCACTGGAGCGTCATGAAAAGTGACACTCTGGTGGTGCTAGGGGCTCATAAATATGCCCCTAAGTGCTGGTGCAGAAAGTTTTGCTCAGAAGCCCATGGCTAATGCTACCAATTTCAAAGGTGCCTGTTAGAGGACGGTTCTGACCATCAGGACTGGCCTGATTTTTCAATTTTTGACCACCTGGTTTTTGACTGTTTACTGTGAGGAAGCCTCCTATGAGGTGACTCCCGCACAATAAACACATGGTAAAATGGACTGCACGTGTTTACCGCTGGTGTCGCCGTGCTAAGGAAAGGATGTTGTGGCGCAGCAAGGCAGGAGGCCCCGGGCAGGTTACATGTGATCATGTGTGCGCATGGATGTGCACCCATGTGAGGGCTGTGGGAGGAGGATTCCTAGTGTGTGCAGCCCTAGAACTGCGCTTAGGTAGTCCTGGTGCAGGAGGAACTATGCAGAGTGGGTGGTGACCTGGAGTAGGTCTCATGAGAGGAGTGTATACATGTGAGGGAGAGTCAGTGTGCTTACTGTCTTTTCACTGTAGGGACACCCAGCTCAATGCCAATGTCAGGGTGCTTAAGATATTTGCACTGGAGGGATACTCCATTGAATGTCAATGGGAAAGGAGGGCCTAGGGTGCAACTCCAGTTCTCTGGGGTCCACCGAGACCAGAGTCACACCAAAGTATACTGTAACCTGTAAGAAAAGAATGATGCAGTAGGTTACAAGCGCATAGTTGTACAACTTATGGGTCATCCAGGGATGTCATCTTTCTCTGCCTCAGCTCAGGATTAGGGCCAATTACTGCTCTGTCCAGTTGCTGGAGCAGGGCCTAGCATCAATCAGCCAGCTGTCATTCCGTGCCAGGAGCCGGCTGGAGAAGCCCTGCGAGGAATGTCAGGTAGGAGGGGCTGAGACTTTCAGAGCACATGTGGCAACTAACTCCTGGAGGATGCCATCTTGAGCTATCCCAGAAGACTGTGCAAGAAGGAGGGGATGGGAGCAAGGAAGTGATGTGGCACATCTGGATAGGCCAGAGGTGCAGACCTGCTGGACACTTCCGCCCCCACTTAAAAGGTCCTGCACAGGGGAGAGCTCTCTCTCTTGGCTGTGCTTCACAGCTGGACACTGGGACTGCAGACGGGCGTCATGGACAACTGGAAGGAAGAACCTCCTGACTGCCCTTTGGGCAGGGACTCTGCCCCTGAAGGATCCCAGGCCAACGAGGCGAATGCTAGGGCCAGGCAAGCTGGCCCCCTTACCCCCCCCAGAGGACTAGTTGGGGGAAGGACTGGGCTAGCGCAAGGAGAGCGCGCAGCCCAGAAGGAAAAGAGGGAACCCAGAGGAAAGATTGGCGCAGGAGTCAGTGGAACTGGCTCCCTGATGATCTGGGACCCTTCGAGGCCAGGAGGCCTAAGGAGAGTGCTCCTGGTGGCAAGGGCTTGTCACCAGGAGCGGAACGACGCAAGAATGAAGAAAATCGGCCCTTGGGGGCCCGAGATATCACAGGACAAAGAATGGCGACCTTTGTGAAAGCAGCTACGAAGCGAGTGGAGCTCCACAGCTGCTTGAGACTGTGCCCCCAGGGTGGGCCAGGGCCTGGGGGGCTGCCCAGGAAGAAGAGGAGAACAGGGGAATGTCGTCGCACTCCCCCTCTCTGAAGAAGAAGGGACCCCGGACCCCATCCTGGGGCCCCGTGAAGCCTGGTCCCTGTGTAGGAGGTTGAATGGGGGGGGCGCAGTCGCGCTCCCCCTGCCGCTGTGGAGAGGGGACCCCGGACCCCATCCCGGGGCCCCCTGCGGCGAAGACAAGCCGGGGAGCGCCGTCGCGCTCCCCGTGAAGAAAGGGTGAATGGGGGGGGCGCCGTTGCGCACCCCCCAGCAGAAGGGAAGTCGGGGAGCGCCGTTGTGCTCCCCGTGAAGACGGTCCAAAGGGGCCCCGGACCCCATCCCGGGGCCCCGAGAAGAGGCGGGAGTGGGGGTACGCCGTCGCGCACCCCCAGCCGAAGAAAAGTCGGGGAGCGCCGTCGCGCTCCCCGTGAATATGGCCAGAGGGGCCCCGGACCCCATCCCGGGGCCCCGCAGAGAAGAGGGCCTGGGGGAGCGCCGTCGCGCTCCCCCCTATAGAGAGGAGGGGCCCTGGACCCCATCCTGGGGCCCCGAGAAGAGGACGACTCCGGGGAGCGCCGTCGCGCTCCCTGTCGTGAGGAGGAGGGGCCCCGGACCCCATCCCGGGGCCCCGAAGATGCCGGGAGGAAGGGGGAGTGCTGCTGCACTCCCCCGCGCGGCCCCAGCGGCCGCCAGCATCCCGAGTCTGCCCGCTGGAGCGGGCAGACTCCCAGTCAGCTGGCCGGTTCCCGCGGCAGCACCCGGAGGTGCTGGCCGTGCGGGGAACCGGCGGGGGCGGCCAGGGGTGGGCTCCCTGAGCCGCCCTCCCACGAAGGATCCTTGTTTTGGTGCGGGGTGACCGGGTGGGACCGGCACCCCCAGAAAGCAAAAACAAAAAGGAAAAGAAAAGGAATCGCGGCTCTCCCCTCGCAGCGGGAGAGCCGCTCATCAATTATGCAGCCGCCCCAGCATGCTTTGCGGGGCAGGGGCTGCTTTTTGAGCCCCTAAAACGCCTGTGGTGGTCCCATTGAGATGGGGCCACCACCAACAGAGAACTGGGAGACAGGGGGAGCTGCAGGAGCAGCGCAGCCTCCCCCCAACATCTGTTGGTGTCCCCACCCTAGGTAGGGTGGGACACCTGAGAGATAACCCCTCCAGGGTTGGATGGATATTTGAAGCACAAGCTTCAGTGAACTTTTGTTCCTGTTTGTGCAAGGGTGCCTACCATAGGTGTAGGTTGGTATGACCCCATGTATTCTACTGTTATTTTATGGTTCAGTAAAAGTAATCTAAAAGTAATCTTAATGGTTATAATGCTAGAATTTGGTCTCTTATGTTCCCTGATTATGCTAATTTGAATAATGATACTGACAGTCACATCTTGGCAAAATGAAAGTATTTATTCACAAATGTAGGTGTCATCATTGCACTGTACTGTTGAATACTGTCAGAATGTTCAAATGTCGCAAGGGGGCCACTGGGATTGTTTTGCCATGTGGGTTGTTGGATTATATTCTCCCTTAAGGAGACCTGAACGATTACATACTGTTGGTCCAGAGTGATTTTATCACTTTGTATATATTCGTAGATTGTTGCATAGTATTGAGTAGTGTGTGTGAATAATAAATGTACTTTTACTTTATCAAAAGAAAGAGCACAGACTGGACATTCATTTATTAAGAGTCATGCTTGCGTGCTTGTGAATGGGGATTACTAGCCCACACCACCTCCCTTGAGTAATCCTTGGACTGCTCTGCAACGCTACCCTATGAGAGTCAAGCGCTACAATGGGGTGTTTGGTTCCCACTGGCGGTCGTGTGCGGACTCGTTACTTGTGCAAGCCACACAACTAATGACCCACCTTCCAACAGTGCCACATACCAAGGCTGCAGAATCTTGATTGCACCACAAGCTTCTTTAAACCACCTCAAACATCCTGGTCCCTTTTCTCTTTCTTTGGATCCTTTACAAGCCTGGCTTTTCTCTTTCTCATAGTTTTGCAGTTATTATCTTCCTTTTTCTTTCTTTCCTTTGTGTTTTCATTTATTGCTCTGGGTATGAGTCTGATGACGAAAATGTATGCCGGTCGCCAGAAATAAGTACTGGTAGCCCCCAAATGCAACCACTGCCTCAAATTAAGCACTGACTACAAGAGTTCGCAGTTATGGTCGGCATTAAGTTATCACGACATATCTCGGCCCTAAAATCAAGTGTGGGAATAATTACTTCCGTGCATGAACTTTCAGTCAATCCAGATGAAACTGCAAGTATGAGGCTAGAGATAGCAATCTCAGATTATTCGTTACGGGTGAGAGGCGAAGAAGGAACCATGCTGGGCGGGGGGAGCGTCTTATTATTATTATTATTATTATTATTATGAGCTACAGTCTTCTTCACGCTAGTTAACATGGTCAATAACAGGGAGTGGTAGGTTGTAAAACGGATTCTAACCTGACAAAGAAACACGCCATTTATCTGTTATACAAGCAGTCATTAGGGCCATATATATACTTTAAGACGCAAAACTGCGCTAACGCAGTTTTGCGGCAAATAAATTCGCGACGGCTAACGCCATTCTGAAGCGCCATGCGGGCGCCGTATTTATTCAATGACGTTAGCCGTCGTTAGCCGCCGGCGCTGTCTGGTGTGCGTTAAAAAAAACGACGTACACCAGGCAGTGCCGGCGTAGGGGGAAAATGGCGTATGGGCGTCCACAAATGGTGCAAGTCAGGCTGAGGCAAAAAAATCGCCACCACCTGATTTGCGCCATTTTTTACGACGCCCATCCCCCATTGAAATGACTCCTGTCTTAGCAAAGACAGGAGTCATGCCCCCTTGCCCAATGGCCATGCCCAGGGGACTTCTGTCCCCTGGGCATGGTCATTGGGCATGGTGGCATGTAGAGGGGCACAAATCAGGCCCCCCTATGCCACAAAAAAACATTTAAAAAAATACTTACCTGGACTTACCTTAATGTCCCTGGGGTGGGTCCCTCCATCCTTGGGTGTCCTCCTGGGGTGGGCAAGGGTGGCAGGGGGTGTCCCTGGGGGCAGGGGAGGGCACCTCTGGGCTCATTCTGAGCCCACAGGTCCCTTAACGCCTGCCCTGACCCAGGCGCTAAAATCCGGCGCTAATGCGGGTTTCTTAGACCCGCCCACTCCCGGGCGTCATTTTTGCCCGGGAGTATAAATACGACGCATATGCATCGGAGTCATTTTTTAAGACGGGAACGCCTACCTTGCATATCATTAACGCAAGGAAGGTGTTCACGCAAAAAAATGACGCTAACTCCATGAACTTTGGCGCTAGACGCGTCTAACGCCAAAGTATAAATATGGAGTTAGTTTTGCGTCAAATTTGCGTCGAAAAAAACGACTCAAATTCGGCGCAAACGGAGTATAAATATGCCCCTAAATGATTTAAAACGCTGAAACAATAGGAAGGAAATTATTTATATCTTCTTTAGATCTGAATGAATATGTATCTTCAAGACAATAATTTTTTCCTCATTTGTAAAAAATAAATACGTGCGTGCAGGTTTTTTTTATTTACTCATTGCTTATTTTCTGTATTTTGAGGAGTCCATAAAAAGATACATAACCGGTGTTGTGGCAGGCACATAAATTACAATATTGACGTTCTAAGTAAACATGTGTCATGTGATATTTACATTAAGATTATACTTACAGCGTTGTAAAGAAATAAAAGACTACCATTACCGTACAACTAAGAACATGGCTTTATCAAAGTTGCCACTTACCTGGCCTTGTTTGGCATTTTCACAGGCAACCACGTCATATTCCTGGGCCAATTCCGGGGGATTATCGTTGACATCAAGAACTCTGATGCCAACCGGCACATGGGTGAGCAGGCTTGGATTTTCTATAAGGAGAAACAACATTTTGCAAGTTATTTACGTGGTAGCTACATTTTTTAAATGCGAAGATGCATCATCATGATTGTGACTGTTACCTTCTCAAAAGACAAAGAGTTAGGCACTTGCCTCATGCATGACCCCAGAAATGTTGCAGTCAATGAGGAGTGCTGCAAGAGACCCCCAGTTCGAAAAGGCTTGGCCTCTTTTGGGTTTAAAATTCAGGATCTAACAAAGTGAGACTTAGGAACTCCTCAGTGCTCTGTTACTTGATTGCCTTCCATTGTTATTCATGTAAATTTTCAGGAATTTCTTTTCATGCCATCTCTCACCAATGCGAATGACTAGACTGACAAACAAGACAAAAGTACTCCTCATACTTTTCTTCTGACAATTTCAGAACATATACTGAATTTAAATGAGTAATACAATTTCCAATTATGCACACTTTTAAATCTACAGAATAGAGAATTAAATTGCTAATGCATAATGTTAACTGATCACATTTTCTGCTTATGGAAAAGCTGGCTCTTTAAGGTTACTCATATGTTGCTGATACAACATGTAAGAAATGAAATCGGAGTATTATTTCAGGGAGGTGAAAACAAATCTCAAATAATACTAAAAATACTAATACTAATACTAATAATAGTCAGGGTGACTCACTAAAGTCAATAAATAAACCTGTCCTAACCCTCTGGTAGTTTGGCACAAAGCAGTCAGGCTTAATTTAAAGGCAATGTGTAAAGTATTTATGCAGCACTCAAACAGTAATAAAGCGAAGACACAACATGACAAAAAATCCAATTCAATTTAGAAAAATAGAGAATATTTTATTAAATAGAGTTAAATCAAAACAACGAATATCCAATAAGCAGAACTAGATATATGGATTTTTAAATTTCGAATTAAAAATAGCACTTAAAAAAGTGTAAAGCGCCAACTGCGGTCATCCAGTTGGTCAAACACTAAAGTCAAAGCCAACTGAGATGGACTGGCAGTCGGATACAGGGATGAGGTTTATCCTGGTGGAAAAGTTTCCATCAGACGACGGGTTACTGAAGTGGGGAGGCCCGGTGCGGTCATAGATGAAAGCAGGAAACCTCTCAGTGGGTCAAGTCGTCAAGTCTGAAGTTTATGTCCAAGAAGGCTTTGACATTGTCAGGTTGCTGCTAGGTGTCAGTCACGATGAAGCCCTCTACATTCAAACTCAGAAATGTTCTTGAAGTCAAATCTTCTTCAGTGGGGAAAATCATCAAACTGAGGACAGCTGACAGTTCGACGACTGTGGCTACGACAGTGATCCCATTCTATGTTGCTTCTCCAGGCATAAAGTTAATAAAAAGTGTCTAAGTCCCGATTCTTGCAATTTGACACAGGAGGAGTAAACTCTAACACTAGCCAAGGGTCCAAGACCTGGGAGGACACCAGTTAGGGGTTAAGACTCACTCTAACAGAGGCCAGCAGCAGGGTCCAGAGCAGGTCCAGTTGGTACAAGTTAGCTAAGAAGGCGCAGAAAAGGGCTTCTGGAAGATTGTGTGACCCTAAAGCTCAAACAAGCGGTCAGACAACTAACCCTTGAAGTCACCTAAAGGATCTTGGGTTCAAGGCAAGCAGGTCCACTCTTCTTCCCTGTTCTTAACACAGCAGGAATGACCTTATGATTTTTCACAGGTCCAGGAGTGCTTTTCAGAGGGTACAGGTGAAGCCACATTTATTTCTAGAGCCTGCCTGTAGGTGGGGGAAACTCTTAGTCACACCACAGCTAATGAGGTGAAAGTTCACAGGAGTAAACATACCTACTTTTGCAGTACTTCCTGTGTGTTTTATTTAACCCTTCCCACAGTGACATCTCTATCTAAATCAAACATCACAGAATATTTCTTCCCCTGGTCAGAGCTCCCTGTGTACACCCTGAGGAGTGGCTCTGGTAATGGTAAACCCTCCCTTTTTGTTACTGTAAAGTAGTTCTGGAAGCTCCCCCCCAGGACCATATTTAGAGCTAGGTTGTCTAACAAGACAAAAGGGAAGCAGGTCTGGGTGTGAGTTACATATACCAGTGACAGGATAGGAATCCTTTGAAGGTCAGGAAGGGATTTGGTACAAGGTGTTTAGGGGATTCAACATCAGTGCTTCTCCAGAGCTAAGTTTCATATGTAGTAAAATGCATAGTAATTGATAAAATCCACTCCTTAGTACCACAACAGGACTCAGTCACCATATTCTACAGAATAAGAAAAATGTGTTGGTTGTGTTGTGTAATTACTTAACTTGACAAATTACTTCTTCGTTATGAAAAGCATCAAGTTTAGCAGGTCATATCATGAGTTGGACTGATGTGGTGAAATTATTGGATTGATTTGATATAGCTATTTGTATCATTTGTTTATGGATTGTCACATGTTTTGATTAAAGATGATTTGAATATGTCAATGAATATACTTTCTATGGATGAATTGATGTCTATTGAATAATATTTGATTGATGGAATATGTTGATGTCGTCCATTGAAATCTGTATCAAAAGTTCTAACGGCAAGTGTTGACAAAGTCTAATGAATTCTGTAAAATAAGTAAAACAAAAAATTACAAATTTGTAAAATATACATACCAAACTGTTATAGATTTCTTTATGTGACTCTCTGGCAAATATAATATTTATTGCTTCTGTGGAATTGATTAATGTAATTTGAGCCATTGGTCATGTAATGCTACTTCTGAAGTCATCAACATCATTTGAGCTGCAACATTACTTACTTGATGTTTAATCATTCTTTAAAATGCAATGTGTACGACAATGTAGCTGTAATTCACAATCTACAGATTGCTTCTCCTCAAATGGGTTTTATTCACAGATAAAAGAGTATGCACATATGTTTGGACTAGGTACAGGTTTCAGGGATGCTACTGGGAAATACATGTGACTATTGATGAGGGCACCTATATCTGTTGTGCACAATTCTGCATAACATGGAAATCCACACAGAGCCACATAGATGTGTTAACGCGTCCCTTTATGATAATTTATTACACATCAGGACTCGTTTTAGGCCAATGAATCTTTTGACACAGTTGAGAGACACCTTAAGACGAGATAGCTAATCAATATGTAAATCAATACATCAATAATGTCATCAATATTTATTTATTACAACAATGCATTTCACTTTAGTCAAAGACATTAATCATCTCAAGACACCACCAGGACCTGGTAGTCATGAATAACCACACCAGTTTAGTAGAATTTTATGAGGTTTATTCCCTATTAATTACAATTCTAAGAGCAAGTGTGTTAATCTTAAAACCAAGAAACAAAATAGCATAGTCACAATATGGCAACTCTGATAAGATTTCATTAAGGCAAGAATCACAAACATCAAAACATAACACGGCGTGAACATAGATCAATTCTAGCAGAGTGTCAATAACGTGTCGGTTCAACAAAGCATAGATTCAGTTGTTTGTCTTATTTGTGTCAGTTTAGTGATCACCTGTCCTAACCTCTGATTAGCATTAGCATGTTGGGCTTCCTGCAAAACAATTTATCACACCAATTTGGAAAACGTCTAACTATGGTCCCTGTCAAAAGTAAGCAGTTGGTACCTAGAAAGGAAAAGCAAACAGACAAATCACATTTTCATTGTCATAGTTACCCTCCAAGGTTTAGGTCAGCCTTCATCTTCAGGACATCAGTCGATTCGCCATCAGTCAAAAATTCAGCTCCCAGGGAAAAAGGGGCACTTCCCTCATAAGGAGGTAAAGTGTGAAAATGGGCAATCTAAGGAAAAGGATGGTTCTAAGTAAAATCAGCAAAGTCACTAGGCAAAGTGACAAAGTTACTGGATCAAATCAACAGCATTTCCCTAACCAGTCTCTAATGGCTCCCCGTCTCATTGGTTTTTTATCCCTTTTTTGTTGTACATTCCCCTAAAATCTAATTGGCTAAGGGGTCGCACCCCACTATCTCTACCCAATTAAGAAACAGATTATGTCATTAATCTTTCACCCACATTAGTTCTCAGACTTTTTATTGGTCCATATGATTGACGTCTTCAGGTAGCAGGTGCAGTATTTTTTTATCCTTCTGTAATTCTTTGCACATCTTTTTGTCAGTAGCTCCATTGTCTTCACCGGTTTGAGCGACCTTGTACATTATACTAATCTACACTGTTGCATTTTGGCTGAACATTTCTACAAGCAATATGAATTTCATGAGAACGGATCCACTATAGTTACATTCAGCTTCTAGTTTGAAGAAAACAAGAGTTCATGGCCTTTTGTGAGTCAGCACACTGCACGTTTAGAAAACACATTTAATATGAGAGCCAGGCAGCTAGGCTTCGGCTCCTGCTAACTTAAGGCCTACAAATTTATTAACACTATTTCAATCACGTAGTCATTAATAATTAGTATAAAACTTATTCAATTACAATAATTCATAAACATTAGTCATTTTATTAGTCCACGTATAAATTGACGGCCACTCCCCGTGGTCACATTTCAACTGCACGTTTAAGCAAAAATACATTACTACAGTTTCTATGCGGCATTATCACACATTAGTTAATAAACATTTCATGTTAATATGGATTTCCTAAGCTACACTCTCTCAGTCCCTCCTCTGATGACGCTCGTCATCACACAAACCTTTCCCTTTCAACCTTTCACTTTTCATTTTTCACCTTGCGCATAATACGCATTTCAACATCTTGACCTTTGTGTGAACTTTCCCAAATTTCATTGAACATTTTCTCCCTTTCATTTTCTTTGTTCCTTTTGTTTCTCTTTGTCCAATTTCTTTTAATTCTGTCATTAATTTTGCATGCTCCCAATAAACCCAATAAACAAATCAAAACAATTAATAGACCCCCTAATATTTTTGCAAGCACTCAATTCCAAATATTGCTAAACCAGCTCCCCACTCTGGCAATTCCTTTTCCAACTTTCTCCCAGACTCCAGGTTCCTTCAGTTCCTTCAGATCTGCACTATCTCTCGTTAGGTTAGTAAGCATACCTCTAATCTTCTTGCTATTATATGGAATGAATGAGCAACAATGGTGCTCGTTAAGCATCTTACAGACTCCGCCGCTCTTTGCTAAAAGAATGTCTAAAGCAAGCCGATTATGAAGAGTCATAGCTCTCTCCGCAGCAAGTTCAGTATCCATCAGGAGTACAGCCCCTGTAAAATTTGTAAGCATGTTATCCACAATAGTAGACAACTTTTGAATCTTTATGGAGTTTAAGATAACCCCTACTGAAGGAATTATAGCTCCAAAAATGTCACCAATGACAGCAGCCGCTGTTTCTCATTTTTGTCTAGCATGTTGTAATTCAGACATTTTACGTATTTGCTTTGAGTCATCAATCTGGTAAATCTTTGGGAAAACTATCCCCAAGTAACATGTCCCATACCATCCCTTAGGGAGACGGTAATAACCATTAAGTCCACAGATATAATAGATCCCAGGGATCGCTGGATCCTCTCCATTTAACATGAATGTCCATTTACTCTGAAACAAAAATACATGCCTGCATTCATTCGTTCCCACAAATAAAGTGTCATGATCAGATTTTGGCCTATATATACAAAGCCTCTCTACATGTAATGCATCTATAGCTAATATGCCTTGCGTCTTTATTGCAGTGTACGCATAATCATTTGTATATGTGCGTTTCTCTAGCCCTTTTTCTAATTTTTCTTTCAGTGCTTTGCGTCTATCATCAGTCTGATCTAAGAAGCTTTTCTCTACAGGTGTTAATGAGCAAGTCAGATTGTTGCGGTGCGCATAAGCTGTCCCAAATGTAAGTGTCTGTTCAAAGAAACCTCTAACTAATTTTATACTATGCTCCTTAGCTAATTTATTCAGAAACTCAATCACAGGCACAAAAAAAACCACTACATCTAAATTAGAATAAAAATATTGCACATGCTCCTGGTCATAAAATCTTGTTAGTAGCAAACTACAGCTTATCCCGTGATTTAATGGCAAGCTATGATAAGTAACCCCTTCTTGTACTGATGAAGGAATCTATGTGCACACATAACAGTTTCTCGCATCCATGGTATCAACATACTCATTCAGTAAGCGATAGAAGACATTAGTAGAGAGTTCCCCCTTTGAATTAGTTCCCCCATGCAAGTGTTGTGTATCTTGCTCAAACTTTTCTCACGGTGTTAGTGTAGCAGTCTCAGGTTTTGAAGCATTGTTAGTCACTTTCTTATCCAACCATGGCATTCCCACAATCACACTCACAATTATTAATGCACACACAAAGCCTAAAATAACACTTAACCAACCACACACTTTACCCTTTTTGCTATTACTTCTATTGTAAGCCATGGTCTGTAAAGAATCAAATAGCAGAATAAATCAAAGCAAACAATCGACTTGAGGATGATTTAAAAGTTTTTTTTATTTATGCAAAGTCTCTTTTTCTCTCTGAGTGTATTTACAGCATCTCACTCACCCCAGGACCCTTTTGTCAAATCAGGTTTAGCAGCTTGTCATAATCGGTTTTCAAAGTCAATTGAGGTTATCAGTGTCACATCCGGTAATTTATTAGTCCCTTTTCTCAGCTTTTCAGCCTTCAATCTTCAATTTTATCACAGTCTCTTTTTCTGTTTGAGTTCAGGTACTGTAGTATTGGCCTGGCACCTCTCGATCAAAACGCTAAGAATTCTTGCTGCCATTCAGATGTCATTGCGTATGCCCATTCAGGACCTGCGTACCTTCGTTTGTGACTCTTTTTCTTTTCAGTATGCGTTCACTTTGCAATTCTCCTTCACTCAGATCCTCTTTTCTGGTTGTATCAACTTCTTCCTCTATTGTTTCACCTGGAACAATCTTTTCCCTTGCAGCTTGTTTCTTTTGCCAGTTATCACCTTTATGCGTTTTCTTCCTGCTTGGCACTTCAGCACGCTGAACAGCACCCTCCTCTTGTGCTATGGTGTTTTCTCTTGACGGACCTGCAACTGGCTCGGGAGATGCTTGTGTGCTTTGACCTCCCTCTACTATTTCCCCTTCTTCCTCTGGGTCTGTAACGGGTTCAAGCTCTAACCCGTATCTGTCTACTTCTGGGAGAACCTCTCCTTGACTTAGTTCTCCTGCTGCCTCTACTGAGATAGGCTCACCGCCCCCTCTCTCGAACTCGTTTACTGTTTGAGGGACTAGGCCATCCTCAGTGGGTTCTCCTGCAGTCTCAGTCCCTCTTTGGCTGTTCTCTGGCCCTGGGACTTCCTTCTCTGGAATTGCTGAGTCGGAAACTTCAAGTTCCTCATCAGTCGGACATGTCACCTTCTTTGTGTGGCTGGCATGTATCCAATTTGGAACGCCTGCACATTTCACAGCAGTGGTTGTTGTCAGTATTACTTGATATGGCCCCTTCCAGCACAGCTCCAAACACGACTTCCTCACGTGCTTCTTGACAACCACCCAGTCACCGGTTTGCAGGGTGTGACCTGGATCACTGATCGGTGGCAATGTGTTGGCCTCCACCTGGTGGAATAGGAGCGGACCAAATCAGCCAAGCCTTTGCAGTAGTCCAACACCATATCATCTGTGATATTCACAAGAGCATTTACAGGTACTGCGGGCAACCTCATAGCTCTGCCCATGAGGATCTCATGGGGTGATAGTCCTGTCTTCTTATCAGGGGTGTTTCTCATCGACATCAACACTAAAGGCAATGCATCTGGCCACTTCATATTGGTAGCTGCGCACATTTTTGCCATTCTCGACTTCAAGGTACCATTCATCTGCTCCACTAGTCCTGATGCTTCGGGGTGGTAGCTACAATGCAGCTTCTGCTCAATATCTAATGCGGCACACAAGAGCTTAATCACCTCATTGTCGAAGTGTCTGCCCCTACCTGATTCTAAAGAGACCGGACATCCGAACCTTGGTATTAGCTCTCTAAGCAACAGCTTTGCAACTGTGAGACTGTCATTCCTACGTGTGGGGTAGGCTTCAATCCAGTGACTGAAAACGCACACAATCACCAACACGTACCCCAATCCTCCACATACAGGCATCTCAATTAAATCCATTTGCATCTTGCTAAACGGACCTCCAGCTCTCCCTATGTGGCTCAAAGTCACCACAGTCCCTTTTCCTGCATTCATCTGTTGACAGATGATGCACCTGTGACAAGTAACCTCTGCGGCTTGTCTGAATTTTGGATTGAACCAATCAATTTTGAACAATCCGATCATTGCATCTCTCCCAAGATGTGCCTGTCCATGATAAAGCCTTGCAAACTGTGATAAAAGGCTTTTTGGCAAAACCAGTTTCCCCTCCTCTGAGACCCACAAGTCATCAGCTCTTTGAACACATTGCATTCTCTGCCAGGAGTGTTTCTCCTCTCTGCTAGCATGGCCCTGCAGTGATTTTAGCTCATCTAAGGTGTCAACTACTCTTAATGCAAAGTTCAAACATGTTTCATTTTCCGTTTGCGGTAAAAATTCCCACTGATCCTTGAACGATATACAGTTCAATGCGCAAAATCTTGAGACTTGATCTGCATAGCCGTTTCCCATCGACACAAAGTCTTGTGACTTAACGTGAGCATTGCATTTCACCACGGCAATTTCAAGAGCTAACTGAATCGCACGCAACAAATCCTTAATCTGTTCGACATTTTTCACTGGTGAACCAGAAGAGGTCATGAAACCCCTCTGTGACCACAACTGGCCAAAATCATGTACAATTCCCAATCCGTATCTGCTGTCAGTATAGATAGTGACTTTCAGATTTTCAGCTGCGTGGCATGCTTTAGTAAGAGCAATTAATTCAGCCACTTGTGCGGAATACACTCTTTCGAGCCAGGAAGCCTCTATAATACCAGTGATTGTACATACAGCATAACCGGCTCTCAGTATTCCGACTGAGTCTCTCAAACAGGATCCATCAACAAACATAATGCAGTCATTTTCTTTTAACTGCGTATCTTTAATGTCAGGTCTGGGTTTGGTACATAGTTCTGTTACCTCGAGAAAGTCATGCTCCACCTCCTCTGTGTTACTAATCTCAGTATTTTCAACAGGAAGTAGAGTTGCCGCGTTCAATACAGTTCTTCTCTTTAAGGAGACATTAGGTGACCCCAAAATAATTGTCTCATATCGGGTAAGTCGGGCATTTGTCATGTGCTGGGTTTTAGTTCGAGTCAACAGAATTTCAACTGAATGCGGAACCATTACTGTTAAGGGATGTCCCATCACTATGCCTTCACACTGTGTGAGGCTCTGACCAACTGCTGCAGCTGCGCTCAAACAACCTGGTAAGGCTGCTGTGACTGGGTCCAAAGTAGCTGAAAAATATGCTACAGGGCGGTTTGCACTTCCATGGACCTGTGTTAAAACAGACAAAGAGCAAGCATCACGTTCATGACAAAACAGTAGAAAAGGCTTCGTATAATCAGGCATCCCTAAAGCTGGTGCCCTACACATGCACTCTCTCAATTCCATGAATGACTCAAGCTCTTCTTCAGACAAGACTATGGCACATGGTTCATCCTTAGTTTCCTTGCCTGTCAACTTTATCAATGGTTTCGAGATGATTGAAAAGTTGGGAATCCACTGACGACAGTAACCCACCATTCCCAAAAACATTCGGACATCGCTCTTTGTTGTCGGGGGGTTCATTTGCAGTATGGCTGTCACCCTCTCCTTTGATATTCTCCTGGACCCTTTCTCAATCAAATGCCCTAAGTATTTTACCTCTTTCTGACAGTACTGCAGCCACTTTGGATACATTTTATGTCCGTTCTTTCCCAAATGGTTCAGTACAGCAATTGTGTCATACCTACAGTCGTCCTTCGTTCTGGACACAATCAGCAAGTCATCAATGTACTGCACTAGAGTCGAACTGAAAGGCAATTCTAGCGACTCCAAATCCTTCGTCAGTATCTGATTGAAGATGGATGGTGATTTAGAAAACCCTTGAGGAATTCTACACCAACTGTACACCTTGTCCAGGAATTTGAAACTGAAGAGAAATTTTGCTGTCCTCATGAAGAGGCACCGAAAAGAACGCTTGTGACAGGTCCACAACTGTGAACCACTCTGCATCACATGGAACCTGGAACATGATTACTGCTGGGTTCGGCCTTATAGGGCAACACTTCACCACAATCTTGTTTATGTTCCTCAAATCCTGCACAATTCGAACCTTTCCACAAGGCTTTTTCAGACCCATTATTGGTGAATTACATGGGCTGCTCAATACCTTCTTCAGAACTCCTTGTTTTACAAAGTCCGCAATTATCTGTGACACCTGAATAAGGACATCTTGTGCCATGTGGTATTGTGGCACCTGGGGAAACACCGCATTTGGCTTTACTTGTACTTTGACCGGTTCAACTCCTTTTATCAGTCCCACTTCCTTTCCTGTCAGGTCCCACACTTTCTCTGTCACAGTTCCTTGCAGCTCAGCTGGAAAGTCAGTTACTGTAAGCATTGGGAATAAGGTTATCCAAGGGTCAGTCTTCATTTGTGGTCTCCGTCTCTAACTCTGAGAATTGACTATGATCTCCTTCATCATCACTGTTAGCCTGCACCTCAATTCCATCATGAGAGCAAGTAATTGAATATTTTGTTTTGCACAGTAAGTCTCTTCCCAGTAAGGACACAGGACTCGAATTACAGACTACAAATTTATGCAGTCCCTGGAATTTTCCAATCTCAACTTGAACCGGGTCAGTAATCGGGTTTGTTAAATACTGATTCGCTACTCCTACCACTCTTATGGTACGCCCTGAAAGTGGCAATTTCGGAACTTCTGCATTTCTTACTGTAGAGCGTGTAGCTCCAGTCTCAACCAAAAATGAGATCTTGTGACCCATAACTTTTCCCTCCACATAGGGTCCCCACTGATCTACTTCTAGGGATGCTGCAAGCCTGCACTCCTCACTGTCTGAACTGTCATCCGACCATTCATCATTCATTCCATCTTCACCACGCAGTGGAAATTGCTGCACTGTATTATTTTGACTCATTACTTGACCTGTGACCTGCTGAGTAAGCATCACCTGTTGCTGTCCCATTGGAGCCAATGAAAATTGCATTTGCTGTCTAGGTACCATGGGAACCTGCTGTTGTGCCTGCTGCATTTGTGCTGGTTGAACACGCGGCATTTGCATTTGCTGCATGGGCTGTAGCCCCTGCATCTGAACCATGTTATTTTGGAAGTGCTGATTTTAACCTCTCATTTTTGGACCTCTTACATTTTGAAATGTACCGACATCAGTGCTTTGTTGAACAACACCATCATGCACCATGTTTGGGCATTCCCGCTTCCAATGCCCCACGCCCCCGCATGCGTGACATGGTGACATCTTCTTCATCCTCTGTGGATCATTTTGAACCACCACAGTATTTAAGTCGGGTCCGCGATTCACAAAACCTCGACCTCTCTGTTGTGCCTAAAACATGCCATTCCCTTGCTGTTGTTGCTGTATCATCTGCTGAATTCCATTTCCCTGTATACCTGCCTGCGCTGCCTTAATCTGCATCACCATCACTTTCTCCTTCAACTTTCTCTGCTTCAGTTCAATCTCATCACTGCAGTATTTTGCATACTGCAACACTTCATCAATCAGTTTCACTTGCCAACAGATCAAATGATTCTTAATCATCTGGCTAACCTCTGGTCTCAGCCCTTCAACAAATCTGAACACAAGATGGTTCATGTCTTTCGGCTCAATAGTCTCAGTGCCACTGTAATGCTTGAACGCTTCCAACAACCTCTCGTAGTAAGCATGAATTGACTCTTTGATCTCCTGTGAGGTACGGTCGATTTTCTGCCAATCAGTCACTTTCGGCGACACTTTCTGCTTCGAAAACTCAATCACTTTATGATAGTACTTCATCACCTCCTCGGATGGTGCTCCAGTCACCTTATCCCTTGCCGGCTCCTGCATCGGCCAGTCCACACCTCTCTTGCACTCAAGCCACAAATCAGGTGGAACAACGATCTCAAACAAGGTATTCAAGTCCTCCCAGAGACACTTCACAAGCTTCACAAACCTGTCCGTCTGCTGATACCACTCTATTGGTTTGTCCCTCAATCTGGGATAATCATTTGTAAATGACAGAATGTCTCCCCTAGTCCACGGTACGTGGATTAGGACCCCTCCAGCTGTTTCTCTCATTGGTAGCATTGTTACTGATCCCGTATCTGGTGAGGCCTTAGTCGAATTTGATCCAGGACTATCGCTTTTCTCCTTATCTCTTTTCTTTGCCCATCTGCCTTCCCATTTCTCTAAGGCTCCCCAGATCTGCGCACTTTGCAGTATTTCTTTAAGATGCGTTTTCATTCAGGCAGACCTCATGTGCTCAAAGTCCTTAGAGTCAAAGTCTAATCTGTAGCTTCTTTTCAAATGTTTAGTATTCTCAATATCTATATTGTATTTGTCTGCCAGGTTCGTTAACCTCTGATGTACCTTACCTACTCCTTCAGTGATTTTGGGACACAGATATCTCAATTCTGCTTCTGTGTATGACTCTAATCTGTTCACCCCCATTGTCCCTTCCACTAATTCAGCAGCTTCCACACCCAGCCTTACAAAGTTTAGGTATTCATCCCTCTCTGATCTCTCTGCAATCACTGTTGCATGTTGTGAAGTTTTGTTATTTCCCAGCCACTCGTTTAGTTGCTGCACAGAAAAGCCTTGCAACAAGATATTTCCTGCCTGCATTAATGGTGTCTGCGATGTCTCCACACTCATTGTCTGTGGGGCTAACACACTTGACCCTACTTGTCTCATTGCCTCTAAAGGAGCTCCAATTGGGCTAAGGCTTAACAGAGATCTGAGATGTTCGGCTGTTTGCGATCTTGGCGATATTGATTGAGGGGTTCCTGCGAATCCTTCTCTCATTATCTCCTGGGTCCCTACCCCTTGATCACATGTGACAGGTTTACCCTGCACATACAGTGGTACACGTGGACCAACAGTAATTGGTAAAGATATGGCAGCTGGTGTCGGACCTAGTCCCAACCCCCTGCGGAGCAGTAGTTCCCAAAGCTTGGCCCCCAGTGGCTGGAGTAGGTACGAATGGGGATCCTGCCGCTGGAACATAACTTGGAATCAGCTGTTGCTGCGGCTGGGGCAAAAACTGTGGAGTTGGCTCAATCTGCACTAACCTCGATTTTGAATATATCGGATCAGGCGGCACTATCAGATTCTTAGTAGTCTCTAGTACTGGGACGTCTGGATAGATTCCCTGTATCTGCAGTGGAGGTTGCAACTGTATCGGTATGTCTGGCGCAGTGGAAACACTGACACCATTCTGTATCAAACCTGTATCACTAGTCTGCACTGTATCTATAACTCCCTTATCCTGCGTCTGGTTCCCAGGACCCGCACTAGTGCTCGGGGCATTGTCGTCTACTGCATAAGGTGGCGGCGATCATGCAAAAAAGTGATTAAGAAACTCTTCATCGTCTGAGTCATCTTCTTCTATCCAGGACCTCTTAGTCTCTTTTGGCTTACTAGAGTCCTTGTCTGTCTTACAGGTGACTTTCTTTCCCTGCGTCTCGTCTCCTTGTGTTATTGCTGGAAACAATTTGAGTCCGTCAACTATCTCCCATCTCTACATTTTGCTCTCATTGTCCCATCTAGCTAAAGTCTTTTCTGCCCTCTTTATTCTCCTTTCGAATTTCTGCTGTCTTTGTTTAATAGCCATTAAATCCCAGACTGCTAATGCCTCATACTGAGCTAGCCTCGGAGTTGGCTTTTGTACACTTAACATACACCTCAAATTCTCTAAGATTCTCATATTGCACGTTCCGTGCTCCGGAAACGCCAAACATCCCTCCTTCTCTGTTAATTTGTGCCACTGTTTCATCCATAAGCAAGGCGCAACACCCTTTTCCTCCATTGCTATATAAGCTGGAGTACCCTCGGCTGTGTAGGCTCCCCTTCACTTGCCATAATGTATGCATCTCCTTTAAGAGTGCTCCTAAAAGCCTTGATAAAATTTATTTTGCATCTATTCTTTTGTCTGTATTTAATCGGGAGGTGACTTTAATTCCCAGGACTCTGTTCACCCACCTTTCTCAACCTATTGCCTCTCACAGACGGCTGCCAATCCGTGCGTGACCCCTCTCGGCAACTGACCTATCCCAGCGCGACACCACTGACGTCACACTCACATACACTGCAGATGACAAAGGGGGTCATTCTGACCCTGGCGGTCACCGACCGCCAGGGCCAACGACCGCGGAAGCACCGCCAACAGGCTGCCGGTGCTTCCTGGGCCATTCTGACCGCGGCGGTAAAGCCGCGGTCAGAAAAGGGGAACCGGCGGTTTCCCGCCGGTTTATCCCTGGCCCAGGGAATCCTCCATGGCGGCGCTGCTTGCAGCGCCGCCATGGGGATTCCGACCCCCTTCCCGCCATCCTGTTCCTGGCGGTTTTTACCGCCAGGAACAGGATGGCGGGAACGGGTGTCGTGGGGCCCCCTAACAGGGCCCCACAAAGATTTTCAGTGTCTGCTTTGCAGACACTGAAAATCGCGACGGGTGCCACTGCACCCGTCGCACCCCTGCAAATCCGCCGGCTCCATTCGGAGCCGGCTTCCTCTTTGCAGGGGCTTTCCCGCTGGGCCGGCGGGCGATCTTTTGGAGATCGCCCGCCGGCCCAGCGGGAAAGTTAGAATGACCGCCGAGGTCATTTGACCGCGGTGCGGTCTTTTGGCGGTCTCCGCCCGGCGGGCAGCGCCCGCCGCCCGCCGGGGTCGGAATGACCCCCAAAGTCTTGCGGCTTGTCCTCCTCACACTGGATTCACATCAAACTAATGCAAAATTACTGCGAGCACCTTTAACAAAACAGCGACCCAAATTTGCCGGTTTACTACAGGAAGGGTAACACAATTGCTTCAGAACTTTACAGAGATTTCACTTGAAGCCTCGGCCGCTACTCTCTCCTTCTCAGTTCCCACATCCGCAAGCAGAATTCGACCCGCAAATCCTACTCTCGACTTGTCAATGGTTTGCCCTAATGCACTTTTGAACTTCCCAAATCTCCATCGAAGGTTTCACACACACAATTGATTCAAACTCGACATGTCAACCACGCCCGATTGACCTATTAAACCGCACAAATTACAACATAAACCCAAGTGTCTTCTACACTTGTCAATATACTCCGGAGTCTTAGACCACGACTGGTCCGTACATTAACAACCAACCACGTGGATAATTTTTTAGCACAAAGCGCCAGACTCATATGAAGTACGCCGACTTCCCTACTCTCATAATTCTCTGTCCTAGGGCCCCAAAGGGCCAAACTGTCGCTCTGCTACCAGAACTGTTAACGCATCCCTTTATGATAATTTATTACACATCAGGATTCGTTTTAGGCCAATGAATCTTTTGACCCAGTTGAGAGACACCTTAGGACGAGATAGCTAATCAATATGTCAATCAATACGTCAATAATGTTATCAATATTTATTACAACAATACATTTCACTTTAGTCAAAGACATTAATCAACTCAAGACACCACCATGACCTGGTAGTCATGAATAACCACACCAGTTTAGTAGAATTTTATGAGGTTTAGTCCCAATTAATCACAATTCTAAGAGCAAGTATGTTAATCTTAAAACCAAGAAACAAAATAGCATAGTCACAATATGGCAACTCTGATAAGATTTAATTAAGGCAAGAATCACAAACATCAAAACATAACACGGCGTGAACATAGATCAATTCTAGCAGAGTGTCATTAATGCGTTGGTTCAACAAAGCATAGATTCAGTTGTTTGTCTTATTTGTGTCAGTTTAGTGATCACCTGTCCTAACCTCTGATTAGCATTAGCATGTTGGGCTTCATGCAAAACAATTTAGCACACCAATTTGGAAAACGTCTACTATGGTCCCTGTCAAAAGTATGCAGTTGGTACATAGAAAGGAAAAACAAACAGACAAATCACATTTTCATTGTCATAGTTACCCTCCAAGGTTTAGGTCAACACTCAGGTTCAGCCTCCGTCTTCAGGACATCAGTCGATTCGCCATCAGTCTTAAAAATTCAGCTCCCAGGGAAAAAGGGGCACTTACCTCATAAGGAAGTAAAGTGTAAAAATGGGCAATCTAAGGAAAAGGATGGTTCTAAGTAAAATCAGCAAAGTCACTAGGCAAAGTGACAAAGTCTCTGGATCAAATCACCAGCATTTCCCTAACCAATCTCTAATGGCTCCCCGTGTAATTGGTTTTTATCCCTTTTTTGTTGTACATTCCCCTAAAATCTAATTGGGTAAGGGGTCACACCCCACTATCTCTACCCAATTAAGAAACGGATTATGTCATTAATCTTTCACCCACATTATTTCTCAGACTTTTTATTGGTCCATATGATTGACGTCTTCAGAGGTAGCAGGTCCGGTATTATTTTATCCTTCTGTAATTCTTTGCACATCTTTTGGTCAGTAGCTCCATTGTCTACACCGGTTTGAGCGACCTTGTACATTATACTAATCTACACTGTTGCATTTTGGCTAAACATTTCTACTAGCAATAAGAATTTCATGAGAACGGATCCACTATAGTTACATTCAGCTTCCAGTTTGAAGAAAACAAAAGGACATGTCCTTTTGTGAGTCAGCACACTGCAGTTTTAGAAAACACATTTAATATGAGAGCCAGGCAGCTAGGCTTCGGCTCATGCTAACTTAAGGCCTACAAATTTATTAACACTATTTCAATAACGTAATCATTAATAATTAGTATAAAACTTATTCAATTACAATAATTCATAAACATTAGTCATTTTATTAGTCCACGTATACATTGGCGGCCACTCCCAGTGGTCACATTTCAAGTGCACGTTTAAGCAAAAATACATTACTACAGTTTCTATGTGGCATTATCACACATTAGTTAAACATTTCATGTTAATATGGATTTCATAAGCTACGCTCTCTCAGAGGAATGGGATCATCCTTTGTAGCTATATGTTTTCTCCTTGTTTTTCCACAGGAAAACATTTTTAATGTGGAGCAAGCTTTGTTTTAGCCCTAGAAAATCTGAGGGCTATCCAGATCCCTATCCTCGCTGAAAGGGGAGCTTCAAATCGGCGGGTTACCCATACCCTACCCTTGCTTGAATGGGAGTTGCAAATCTAAGGGTGATCTATTCCCATACCTATATTGGAAGGGGAGTTCTCCAAACTTTAGGTGGTGTAAAACTTGGACCATTTCCAGGATTGAAAGCATTCGGAGAGGAGTTTATGAATATCCACAGACCTAAAAGTTTGTGGACATTCTCAAATTTTCAGGGCCAATCATACACTGGAACTCCCAATTCCTATCCTTGATTGGGGTTTACTACTGCAGATTTCTTTGCACTCATGGCAGAAAAATCTGCAGTAGTATTTTAATTTATGGCTACCAGGGATCCCTAGGTGAGTTCCTTGCATCAAGAAAGGAGGTATTATTCCAGGCTTCAACTTACATTTACACCCAAAAAATACCTTTGTGAAGAAATCTCTATATGTCTAAATAACCTGTCTCTATATACATTCATATCAATCTGTCTAATAAACCAAATTTCTAGCCAGGTGTCTTCTCTAATAAATACTCATAGAATTAGTGAGAAAACTAATCTGAATGTATGGTTAACATTTACCAAACTTTATAGAGTCATTTCTTTTGATTTAGCTCTAATATGCTAGCAATAAAACTGGTGTTGCGAATGTCTGGGAAAAATGACACAGTGAAGCCTCTGTTAAAGGAGGGTTTGACTATAGATTGCCTGGTAATTAGTTATTCTAAGATGCCATTAAGTTTAATGACAGGTTCTTTGCTGCGGGAGAGGCGTTGAGATGTTTGTATACACGAGTGTTTGAAACAATGAAAATGTTTTACTTTAAATATCCAACATGAAATACATTTTGCACTGCTGCAGAGAAAACACAACAAATTCACAGTTTTTTACTTTCACAAAAAAGTGGGACACTATGGGGGTCATTATGACCCTGGCGGAAGGCAGAGAAGCGGCGGTAAGACCGCCAACAGGCTGGCGGTCTTTTTTTGAGTATTATGACCATGGCGGATACCGCCATGGTCATCCACCGCTTCTGAGATGACCTGGGTCTCCAGCCCGGTGGCCGTCACAATATCACCGCCGGTATTTTGACCCAGCTTACCGCCGTGGATTTCCAGCGGTAGGAACCGCCATGAAATCCATGGCGGTAAGCCTTCCCTGGCACTGATAGGGGTCTCCCCCACACCCCACCCCCACCCTGACTCCCTCCGCTACACCCCTCACCACCCCTGCCACCCCCCAAAGGTGGCAGGGCCCCCCTCCCCACCCCGACCCCCAACATCACATAACTCACACACACAGAACACGCATGCAGGCACCACCAACACACACACGCACACACACCGACACATATGCCTACATCCGCACACTCAGTCAGACACGCACACCCATATACATACATACACGCACACATCCATACTGACATACATACAGACATACACGCACTTTCCCAAAACACGCAACACACCTGCAAGCATACACGCACTCACACACCCCCCTCTACATACACAGACGCACACCCCCATGTACCCACACAACACACAACATCCCCCCACCCCCTCCCCTAACGGACGATCGACTTACCTGTTCCGTCTATCCTCCGGGAGGGGACGGGAGCCATGGGGGCTGCTCCGCCGACACCACACCGCCAACAGAACACCGCGCGCCGAATCACATGACGTGATTCGCTGGGGGGTGTTCTGTTGGCGTGGCGGTGGTGGTGGAGCAACCTCCACTTCCCCGACGCCCGCCAGTATGGCTGTTGGCGGCTCTCCGTCCTAAAAAGGACGGAGAGCAGCCAACAGTCATAATATGCTGAGCGGCAAACCGCCACTACTGGCGGTCTTCCGCTCGGCGGTCTTGTTAAAAGACCGCCGAGGTTGTAATGACCCACTATATGTCCTACTTTTTTCAGATTCGCAAAATGAAACTATGTTAGTGGCAAAATCGTTTCTTTACTTCCTTATCAAAAAAAGCAAACCTGCGGTGAATCATGTTGCCTTATTTTTCAAATAAGGATACTCATGGCTTAAGATTTCTGTAAAATTATTTAACTCATGTAAACCTATTTATGAGCAATACCTGAGTTCGCAATCCGTCACCACCTTTTTTGCCCCATGGCAAATATCTTTGTGGCCCATGTGGGCTGGATCAAAATCAATTTGCTGCTTTCATTACACAAGCACCAAACCTGGTGCAAATGATTTTATCCAGTTTTTTTTCTTCCACAAATGAAGCATATCTGCGATATGACCCGCGATTAATTCACCATAATGTTATCTACAGTTTCGTAGTAGACCTTACATAATGCATACTTTTCTTCACTTGCACATTTGTTTTACATATTTTTCACTCACAAATTGTGGTCGGTATAATTATTCCGACATTTTCTGCGGCCCAGCATAGCTTATTGTCAAAATTAATGTGCAAAAACACATTCTCAAAGGAAATCATGTAACTGATCTGATGTCCATTATACGGAAATATCACTGAGTGTTTACCTGAGATAGCGCTTGAATTAATGTTAAGAGAGAACTTTAATATATAAGACTGATGTTCAAAACGGTAGTGGAGAAGCCAGGAAAGTCATTCGACTTAGAAAAGTCCAGCAGCAACATCCATCAGGCACCATTGCAATCAGTGGTTTGAGAATGGGAGGTGTGCAGAGTAAATCATATTTCATACAACTAGGAGGTGTGAAAGTGCTCAGATATCATCAAACAGATTCACATCTCTATTCTCAACACTGCCGACATGTTGCAGTGAATTCAATTTGTGATCCAGATGCATAAGACATTCCTGATAAGGTTCAAAAAGCATATCTCCCTCATTCTGCCGATAGCACTGCCCATAAAAATATATTGTTGAATCTCTCTGCTAGCTTGAAAGAGAGACAAAGTGAAAGAGATTGAGAGCCATAGAGAGAAAAATCAGAGAAATAAAAAGGAAACAAAGGGAGAAATAGAGAAGAAGTGAAAAACAGGTGGATGGATGGAGCAGAAAACGGAGAAAAAATATTTATAATGTATATATATATATATATATATATATATACACATATAATAAAGAGGAAGAGAGAGAGAGAGAGAGGTCAGAGAGTGTTAGTGTAAGTTAAAGCCTGCAAGCACGCAAACTCAGGAAGAGCTGAGCCCGAGCTCAGCCAGGGACCATGTTTAGCTCTAAGAGTTAAAGCACATGCTGAGCAAACAGAACATTTGACTTACACATAAAATAATAGTATGTAGATCGCTTGTGTGACACATTATTACATTAGACCATTGCATCCACATCTGTTAAAAGTAATCATTTATAAACATTCTGTTTTCCCCACCTCCTTATGACCTGACAGCACTGCCATGAGTGAACCAAGGGATCTCAGCTTGCCATGTGCAGTAGATATCCAATATTGTTATTATATGCGAAGTACGATTATTATCAAACAGTTATGTTTTCATGCACACATCCTAACTGATTCCCTTCGAGGTGCTCTCAGGTTTGGCACTTCATTAAAATTGGCACAGTGAAGTAAAGAGATTTACTAAGGATCACACAATTTGGTGTATTGTGGAACATTGGGTCTGAACCCAGGTTTCTGGTAAAACGTTCCACAATTAGCCACTGTCTGAATGAGTCCTTGTTCTCCTCTTAGCAGAAGAGGACAGTGCTTAGTGATTGATCGTCAAGGAATAGAAGTATCATGGTAAATCACTCTGACATATATACTTATGAATTTCAAAATGAATTCCTTGAACAGAGTAGAAAGAGTAGCATGGAAGTCTGGAGACTACTTAATTTTAAAGAGGCCATCTGGTGAAAGATGTCACAATGTGTCCCAAAACCCAAACTAACGTCCTCAAACAATGAACCAATATAGAACACATATTGTTAGCAATGTAGAATTGGGCAGAAAAGTGCATTTTTTTCTTTATACTGCATGGCCCCTTTACTATGTCTGCCTTCTCTTTGATAACAGGGAGAAAGTATGTCCATCAACAAGGGCAATTACAATGATGAATATCATAAATATTACAGACCTACTAGACAGTCTCTAATACATTGGACTAATTTGGTGCTCAATAGGGCCCAAAAATGCCACAGGACACCCTCTGCACTCCATCTTTACCTCCAGCGACAAAATAAAGTCCAGCCACATCTTCTCACTCACTTAGATGGACCACTTCATACACTTCAACATCTCAACCACATTTGTCACACCGACGGAGAGGCTACGCACTCATAGTCTCAGTTGGAAAAAGGAGCGCAAAGTTGAATGGCTCAACAACCCCCAGAACCTCCAGTGCCAACCCGATCTTCTCCGATACCAACAACCGAAACACAGGCTGTTTCAATAACTGGATCTAGACCAGTGCCCTTGCACCCCTCCAAAACAGCAACCCGAAGAGGCAAACATGCAAGTTGGTACACCAATGCACTCAGAGAGTCCAAAAGGCACTGCAAAGAGTTAAAAAGAAAATGGATAACTTCACAAAACCAAGCCTGCCTCAAGGAAGGCTTACAACACCTCACATAGAAGCTACCACTATGAACTGAAAGAGTCCAAGAAGAAAGCTCTGACCTAGAAGATTTAAGTCAGCAACAACAAATACAAAGTAATCTTCACCATTGATGAGGAATTCACCCATCCGGCTGCCACTCCCATCTCCATCACCTTATCGCCAGGACCCTGCAACCAACTCTTTGACTTCTTCCATGACAAGATAACTAGAATCTACATGAACTTTGATCCTCAACCACACCCTACCTCACCTCCAACCTCCACCACTAAGGCCTCCCCACTCACAGAGTGAATCCAGATGACCAACGAAGACACAGCGCCTAGAATGGCATCCATCAACTTAAAGGTCTCCAAGGACCCACGTCCCCAAAGCTTCTTCAACCTAGAGAGACCTACAATAAGCACGACATTCATAACGTCATTAACTCCTTCATTGCTAAAACCAGTTTCCTTGGATGCTGGAATCACGCAGCAGTCACACTGCTCATCAAGAAAACATCTGTGGACCCCGGAGTCCTCAGCAACTACCGACCCATCTACCTACTCCACTTCCTAGACAGAGTCGTAGAAAAGGCCATCAATCGCCAGCTCTCCCACGACCTTAAACACCACAAACTCCTGGACAGATTCAAATCAGGTTTGTGCAACAACCACTGCTCCAAGATGGCCCACATTGAAGCTTCAGACAACATTCATACCATACTAGATTGAGGCTACACTGCTGCACTCATCTTCCTGGACCTCAATGCCACCTTCAACAAAGTCTTCCAAAACACACTCATCTCCAGACTTCATGAAACCAGACATCAAGTGGATAGCCTCCTTCTTGACCAGAAGAATGTAATGGGTCAAACCCCTTCTGTTCACTTCAAAACCCAAGGAGCTCATTTGCACAATCGCAAAAGGCTCTTCACTCAGCCCCACTCTCTGCAACGTACACGAGTCCTCTCGCAAGCATAATTCGGACCCACAGACTTAACATCGGCTCTTACCCATATGACACCCAACTCATCCTATACCTCTCAGAAGACACCACCAAAAGTAATTTCAAATGTACATAGCCAATCTACCCAACTGGATGAGAGACAACTACCTCAAACTCAGTGCTGACAAGATTGAAGTGCTGCTATTTGGCAACAATAACTAACCATGGGAGTCCACTTGGTGACCCACAGAACAAGGTCCCACTCTGCCCTATCATGCCAGAAACCTGGACATCAAATCAACACAGTCACCTCCGCCTGCTTTCATATACTTCCTGTTAGACCTGACAGCCTTAGGGTGGTCACTCCTAACTTTTTGACTGCCTACCTCCACTTTTGAGATGCTGTTTTTGCTGGTTTTAAGACTCTCTCCCTTTAAACATGGTAACATTGGATCATACCCAATTGGACTATTTAATTTACTTATGCGTCCCTAGTAGTGTGCACTATTTGTGCCCAGAGCCTGTAGATTAAATGCTACTAGTGGGTCTGCAGCACTGGTTGTGCCACCCACTTAAGTAGCTCCTTAGCCTTGTCTCAGGCCTGCCATTGCAAGGCCTGTGTGTGCAGTTTCACTGACAATTCGACTTGGCATTTAAAAGTACTTGTCAAGCCTAAAACTCCCCTTTTCTACATATAAGTCACCCCTAAGGTATGCCGTAGATAACCCGTAGGGCAGGGTGTTGTGTAGTCACAATGCAGGACATGTACCTATGTAGTTTCATGTCCTGGTAGTGTAAAACTCCTAAATTAATTTTTACACTGCTGTGATGCCTTCTCTTTTCATAGGCTAACATTGGGGCACCCTTATATCTTGTTTGAGTGGTAGCTGCTGATCTGAAAGGAGTAGGAAGGTCATATTTAGTATGGCCAGAATGGTGATACAAAATCCTGCTGACTGGTGAAGTTGGATTTAATATTACTATTTAAGACATGCCACTTTTAGAAAGTGAGCATTTCTCTGTACCTAAATCCTTCTGTGCCTTACAATCTCTGTTTGGCTGGGTTTAGTTGACAGCTCCCTTGTGCATTCACTCAGACACACCCCAAACAGAGGATACTCAGCCTCACTTGCATTCATATGCATTTTGAATGGGTCTTCCTGGGCTGGGAGGGTGGAGGGCCTGACACTTGCATGTCAAAAGACAGTAGCCTGCCCTCACACAAGTGAGTGCCACATCCTCTACTGGGACCCTGGCAGACAGGATTGAACTGAAAGGGGGCCTTGTGCACTTCTATATCTCCCCCACTTCAAAGGCACATTTCGGTATTTAAACGGGCATCTGCCCTTACCAACTCAGACACTTCCTGTAGAAGAAACCTGAAATTAGAACCTACATCCTGCCAAGAAGAACTGCCTGGCTGCCCAATGGACTCACCTGTCTGCTTTCTGTGAAGGACTACTGCCTTGCTGTTGCAATGCTGCCTGGCAGCTCTCAGGCTGTGGTGAAGAAGTGCTCTCCAAGGGCTTAGATAGAGCTTGCCTCCTGTTCCCTGAAGTCTCAGCACCAAAAAGACTTCATCTCTACAAGAAGGACTCCTTGTGCGGCGAATTTCAATGCACAGCCTGTCAGAAATGATGCACAGGCTGCACTGCTTTGAAAAATTCAATGCACGCCGAACCGGAATGACGCAGCCTGACTTTGCATTGAGAAGATCGATGCAGCACCAGCGTTTCGACCAGAGATTTGACGCATGGCCCACTGGATCGACGCACAGCCCAGCTGGAAAAATGGAGCCTGTCTACCTGAGAGGAATCGATGCAACGCCTGCTGTGTGGTAGGAATTTCGACGCAACACCCACCAAATCGATACAGCTCCTGTGACTTTCTCCTGCTAGTGCAGGAAATCCACGCATTGTCCCCCGGGCATCCGAAAACCCTGCAACCTGAAGAGGATCCACGACCAAGTGCCGGAAATCGACGCACAGCCGTCCCTGCATGAAAACTAAACAACACATCACTGTGTGCGGCCTGAGAAATCGACGCATACCCCTTTGTTTCCACGCATCTCCACCTCTGCGGTTCTTTGCGGAGATTTTGCATGCGAACCATGTACTTTGTGCTTGAAAGAGACATTCATTACTTTTAAAAGATACTTTATATCACTTTTACATTGAGATCTCAACATTTACTTATTACATTTTAATCGTTTTGACCTGCATCTTATCAGATAAATATTACATATTTTACTAAACACTGTGTGGTGTATTTTTGTGGTGCTATACTGTGTTATTGCATGATTTATTGCACAAATACTTTACACATTGCCTTCTAAGTTAAGCTGACTGCTCAGTGCCAAGCTACCAGAGGGGGGGCACAGGATAATTTGGATTGTGTGTGACCTACCCTGACTAGAGTGAGGGTCCTTGCTTGGACAGGGAGTAACCTGACTGCCAACCAAAGACCCCATTTCTAACACTTCACTTGCTCAGAAAATAAATCAAATGGCTCCCTCCTGATACCAGAAAGACAGACACCCAGGCCGTCAATCACAAGCAGACTGAACTACAGCAACACTCTCTACTACAGCATCTCGACACACCTGCTACATAGGCTGCAAACCATGTAAAACACTACTGCCAGGGTAATCTGACCTTTTTAGTCAAATGCTCATCACACCTAAACCACCAAAAACTACACTGGCTCCCCATTCAGAAAGTCTGCCAGCTCAGAGCAGGCGTTAAAAGAAGCCACACCATTAGGTATAATGGGCCTCAAATGGACTTTGCAGGATTAGCACCAGCATTTTTTACGCTAATCCTGCAAAGCTCTGAAATAGCGTCAAAAATTTTGACACTTGTTCCCTTAACTACGGCTATGGTGTGCTGCATCTTAGATACGGCATACACATGGTGGAATTAGGGGGGCACTAAGGAGCACAAGAAAAGTGGCACTGCACTGGGTGCAGCACCACTTTTCTTAAATCAGGGACTAAGGGCCTCATTTACGAGGCACCCTGCGCCACCGGAGCATAATTTGTTTTTACACTATGGATGTGCAGTGTGCCAGCCCATATTTACAATGCAATGCAAAGCCACCTTGCATGGCTTTTCATGGCCTTGTTAAGATGGACCCCTTTCACGCAGATGCGTTTCATGAGTGTTGCTTGGAGTGAACCCAAGGATTTACAAGTCTGGGAATGCGTCATATTCCTACGCCACCTCAGGGGTGCCATAAGAATGACACAACAGGAAGAAATTTATTTTCTTCTCCCTATTCTTTTCTCTTTCTATGTGTGCTGCATTCAAACAGGGGTAGGCAGAAAACTCTTGCCTTCAATACTGTTAATTTTCCTTCTATCTGACAGTCTATCACTTAGAAAAGTTGCAAAATGTTCTGCCTCATCTTCAGTGGTGGCCAGCAGCTTTAGGAGGGAGGGGGTGGGCGGGAAACACACACACACCCACACATACACACACACTCATTCTTTCACACATAGACACGCAAGCACATCCATTAACAACACTCATAACATTCAAACATGCACGCATGCACCAAACATTAATTTTAAAAGTTCACACACACTCATCCTTTCACACACGCACACATGCACATCCATTAACAACACTCATAACATTTAAACATGCACGCACGCACCAAACATTCATTTTAAAACATCACACACACACTCATTCTTTCACACATGCACGCACTCACATCCATTAACACTCATAACATTCAGACATGCACACATGCACCAAACATTCATTTTAAAACATCACACACACACTTACCTTCAGCCTTGAGGTCCCATGAGTGTTGGGACTGCTGCCTTCCCTCATTGGCTGACCTTAGGTCAGCCACCGAGGGGAGGCAGCAGTCCCAGCCTTGTCACAGAGTGGGATGGGGTCAGTGAGACTGCTGACCCCACCCCACTCTGTGACGAAGTGTCACTGATTGACACTTGCCCTGGGCGCTTCAGGGCCTAAACCTGAAGCGCCCAGGTTGAAGTCAATGGGTGATGCTTTCCTCGTCACCCAGGGGAGGGCCTCGAGGCACCTTTGCTGAGCTGAGGAGGTCACGCCCATAGGAGCTGTGACCTCCTCAGCCCAACAAAGTTCAGCTCAGGCAGCCAGGAGTCTGCGCAAATTGCGCATTTCTCACTCCTGGCTGTCTGAGCTGAAAATGAATAGTGTCTGTCAGGCTGACCTTTGTTCAGCCTGACAGACACTCTTCATGAGGGCCAAAAGGTGAGGGGGGGTGGCCCCTCCTCCCTAAAGGATGGGCTGCGCCTGCTCATCTTTATCTTGAGATTAATTAAAATGCCAGCCAATATTCCCCAACTAAAAATCAATACAGACATCAAGCACAAACATCAAAGTGTCTGGTATATGGCCAGTGTGATTTTACCTCCCAAAAAAGAATGGGGGACAATGCAGAAATACCTTATTTTTTCTTTTGTGACCTGCAAAACTAAGGCAGAGTTATGAAAAGTGGTGCTGCACCTAGTACAACGCCACTTTTCTTGCGTCCCTTAGTGCCTTCCTAATGCCACCATGTATGTGCCGTATTTGAGATATAGTGCACCATGGCGGTAGTTAGGGAACTAGTGTCATAAGTTTTGACGCTAGTTCGGAGCTTTGAAGGATTAGCATAAAAAATGTTGACGCTAATCGTGAAAAGCACCCAGAAGCCCAATGAAAACAATGGGAGCCGCCTTTTAACACCTGCTCTGAGCAGGCGTTAAAAATACTGATAAGAATTATGCAAAGAAACTGTTAGATTTGATTGTGCCATTTTTTTGCCCCCTCCCCCCAAAGGGGGAATGCTCCCCTTGCATACATTATGCCTGGCGCAGGCATAATGTGTAGCAAGGGATTACAAAGTGGCGCAATACAAGCATTGCACCACTTTGTAAATATGGTGCAGCGTTTTTGGCTATCCAATGCCACATTAGCATAAATAAATGACCCTAATGTGTCATTAGATGATGCTAGGCCCTCTTTAATCTGGGCCTAAGAATCTTACATTTTTTTCTCTGAACAACAAATGTCTGTTTACCTGGAAGATTTTTAAGCATGAGGTTAGAACAGCACCATCCATGCCAAGCTAAAAAGTGACAAAGCCTTTTGACATTTTTACAGCAAAGTCTTTAAGCACAGGATTAGGGAGTGCCATCCACCCCAAGCTGAAAAATGAAAAAAGCCTTTTACCCTTCCAGGCATCGTAATATAGCCAGTGCTGAATTTGAGCCGGTGGGTTCCTTTGGTCAGAACCAGCACTTAGTTGTCAACATCGGGACTTATGACATTGGCCAAATGGTGGCACTGTTTGAATGCTTTCGAGATGAACAAAAAAATAGTTGCTTATTCATTCAATATAAATTAAAAATTACTAATAACTGCAGACCAAGCCATTTTTGTAACTTTGAGCACCTGGAACAATCTGAATCGTCACACTTGTCGGAGTGTGATGGTTAGTAGTTGTGTTGGCACTGTCATTGGTAGCACTGGCAGGGACAATGGGTTGTGCAAGCTACTGTGGCCTCCTGATGAGAGCTCTGGCACTTATGTTGTTTACAAACTAAGCACTAAATACAAATTTGGATTGGTAAAATGCCATCCAAAACAACCTGGAACCTGAAAAGCGGAGCCTGGAGGCAAGCAAATATACAAGACATTCAAAGGTCCTGTACTCAAGCCTCAATTAAAAGAACCTCTGGAAATTCAGACACCCTTGCAGACTCCTGTTTGCACAGGATGCAATCTGAATTATTAGTTTTGTCGTTATAATACAATACATGGATCTTTCCCCTGAAAATATCAGGCAGGACCAACCAGGTGAAAAGTGGTTGGATAATGCTGGAACATGCAGGTTTTTGTGCAGAAAACGCTGTATCTGTATGTTAGTTTGTATAATATTTGCATCATACAAATAACTATCCCTGGTTTATCGTTATTTATTAGATGCAATAAACACCACACAAATACTGAAGCACTCATAATCAAAGACCATTGTAGTGAAGACATGGTTTGATTTCACCCACTGCTATTGCCTTGACACTGGATATTTTTTTTTATTAGACATAGGTGGCGATGAGCTGCACACGTGTGTTGTGATGCACTGAAAATTGTATTTATATATAGCTTACCACCCCTGGCGATAAGTGGGCCCAAGTTGTTAAGCACTCCCTTATTTTCAATTTATTTGCCATTACACCGGCAGTTCTCTTCTGTGATGCGAGGATGAAAACGGCAATATCTAAACATTTTGAATACCTCACAGAGGGTCTCCAACTTCCTAAACAGCATCGGGTAAGCTGCTGCCCAGTTATGCACCCCACCCCCCGCATCACTTTCATATTTCCAGACAACTCCTTTCCGGTCCACTTTAATGAATCTAGACTTGAAAGGTCTAACTGTGGACATTCAGTATGGCAGAGAAGCAAACGTCGTTAAACGCAGCTATTAGGTGCGCCTGCAAGGCCTATGAGGTAATTTTCAGTCCATCATAGCAGCATTCTCGCAGCATATTCACCTGTCTCCGCGGCTGCCACTGTGATGTTGTACCACGGCGTTTCCTCTCTGTCCAGAACCTTCTCCGTCCTAATGGCTCCGGTGGTGGCGTCAATGCTGAAATACTCATCCCCGTCTGCACTGCGGTCAACAAAATATCTATTTGTGGAAGGAGATAAAGATTAAAATTGTATGAATCTACAGGATTTCTGTGTGCTTCTACCAGAAAATGCATTTCTGCACAGATGAGTCCAGACCTTAGTATTCAAGACACTAACAATGTAGCACATGGCGTCTGGTTTCCCTGTTATATAACACCTCTGAAACACAGTAAGCTAAAGTGATTATCCGTTACACATGATTTCCATCTTTAAGAATATATTTCTGGCCTAAAAAAAAGTCTGGCTGCATGGCGCGCTGCTACGTTTATACCGCCTACTGAATGCATTAGGCCTATTTAAACATGCATGAGATGGGCATAAAACGGCCAAAGTGATTGAAAAACGTTATACTTTGTTAATTACACGTAAGTCAATAGGCTGTGGCAAATTCCCTTTACTAGGATGTGGAGTAATCTTCCCTGTAAAATGCTTAAGCTACAAAAGCCTTGAATGTCTTCGCACAGTGTAGGGAGGCTTGGATTGGTCACAGAGCCCGGTGGCCAACACTGGAACTAATCAGCTTTGCTCAAAAGCCCTGTGTCGCCGATTGTTCGCAATCAGGGAGCTATAAACAGGGGATAAAGTGGGAGGGGCGAGAGTCGGCTCTACGCTACCCTCTTGAGATTCTACAAGGAAATAAAACAGAGTGCCCGGAATGTTTTCACAAGCAGTCTGCAGGTATTAATCGCCTGCACCTTGCAAGAAGCACAGATTGAGCACTTGTGGAGTTCAAGCTGGCCAGTTACAATTGTCGTCTAACTAATCTGTACCTATTCTGGGAACTGAAAAGCAATTAAATAGACGCTTTCATGAGAATGTAGGGGACCGGGGTTGGTAAAGGGGGCAAAAGGTAAAGCCAGTCTCCTCCTTGGATACTTTGGGGCATATTTATACTCTGTTTGCGCCGGAATTGCGTCGTTTTTTTTTACGCAAATCCGACGCTAAGCTAACTCCATATTTATACTTTGGCGTTAGACCCGTCTAGCGCCAAAGATCTTGGAGTTTGCGTAATTTTTTAGCGTGGACACCTACCTTGTGTTAATGATTTGCAAGGTAGGCGTTCCCGTCTAAAAAATGACTCCAAGGCATGTGCGCCTTATTTAAACTCCAGTGCAAAAATGACGCACGGGAGTGGGCGGGTCAAAAAAAATGACGTCCAGCCGCTTTTACGTCATTTTTTAACGCCTGGTCAGGGCAGGCGTTAAGGGACCTGTGGGCTCGGAAGGAGCCCAGAGGTGCCCTCCCATGCCCCCAGGGACACCCCCTGCCACCCTTGCCCACCCAAGGAGGACGCCCAAGGATGGAGGGACCCATCCCAGGGAACTTAAGGTAAGTTCAGGTAAGTATTTGTATTTTTATTTTTTTGTGGCATAGGGGGGCCTGATTTGTGCCCCCCTACATGCCACTATGCCCAATGACCAAGCCCAGGGGACATAAGTCCCCTGGGCATGGCCATTGGGCAAGGGGGGCATGACTCCTGTCTGTGCTAAGACAGGAGTCATTTCAATGGGGGTTGGGAGTAAAAAAAAATGGTGCAAATCGGGTTGAGGCCAATATTTTGCCTCAGACCTGACTTGCCCCATTTTTTGACGCCCAAGCTCCATTTTCCCCTACGCCGGCGCTGCCTGGTGTGGGTCATTTTTTTTGACGCACACCAGTCAGCTGCGCCGGCTAACGTCATTCCATAAATAAGACGCCCGCATGGCGCTTTGGAATGTCGTTAGCCGGCGTTAAAAGTTTTTGACGCACAACTGCGTTGGGGCAGTTGTGCGTCAAAAAGTATAAATATGGCCCTTTGTGAGATGGAGCAGGCCGGGACAGGGGATAGGTCAGGGATAAAGGAGGGGGTGAGCGTTAGTGAAATTATTTAAGGTAAGGGAGGTGAAGAGCTAGCCTCTCAACGATTCCTTCACCTTGGCTGGGTCGGAAACGTTTGTTGACGTAAGGGAAGTTTTCTTGAGGGATGTAGGAGAGTGATGCAGTGTGAGAGGCCCTTCACACCTTCTATGTAGCAGGGAGGGATGACCTCCTCAGGCCTGGGTGTGAATGGTGCACCCTGAACGTGTGGCATCCTGTGGAGTTGCGGCAGCAGTCGCTGCCTGCTCACTGCCTAGGGAAGGATTGCAAGGTGAGGGAAGCAGAGCAGTGGCGAAAGCAGTCACGTCTCCAGCGGTGGTTAATATAAAGGCCTCATGGATGATAAATAGCTTGCCAACGGTGGCTGGGCATAAGGCGGAGTCAGGGCGGGGTGCAATGAGGCCCCTGGAATGCAGCAGGGGGAGTGGGGCCTGGAATGCAAGTAGCAGAAGCGTCCGGCACTGAAGCACATGAGTCAGCTGCGTGTCACACAGAGGAGGGGCCACAGGGTGGCGATTGCCGTGGAAGCTCTGGGGGCCTTGAAGGGTATCATTGTGAGGAGCCAGGGATGACAGGCAGTCAGGGGACTAGAAAAAAGGGGAAGTGGGAGGATCTCAAGTATGGGAAGGGAGTGGCAGAAGGGGACATGTAGTCCCTGAAGGACCTGGTGCATGGGAATCTCACGGGCCAGTGAATTTGAGGCAGCGTCAGCCTTCACAGTGGCAAGGTGTGAATCTTGGAGCTAAGATCCGCAAACAGAGGAAGCTTTAAAGGTGACACTGAGGAGAGATGGGAGTGGTTGGGCAGAGAGACTAAGACGACTCTAGAACAGGGCCACCTTGACAAGAGAGTCAGGAGTATACACAACGGGGAGGCGGGTGGAGATACAGGGCCTGGGGATGCCAGGGCAGACAAGGGGCAGTGGTTCTGGGTGCCATATGTGGGTGATGGCAATGTAGGAAAAGTGAGAGCTGAGATAGCTCAAGAGGCCAAGGATGAAGGAGCGCTTGCAGGTTGGCACAGCCTGGAGGGGAGAAGGATGACAATGCCAATGGGAGAGATTGACAGAAGGTTGGCTATACCAATGGGGCACACTGTGGCCCTGGGATATTGGGCTCAAGGGGTGGGAGGGTCAACAGCAGCCCTCCGTGTATTTCATGGGCCCGGTCACAATTAGAACATGCACCACAGTACAGTAGGCATGTCCAGGAGATACCTTTGCCTGGGGGTTGTATGAGTGTGCGAACAGGGATGAACAAGTAGGAGATGGATGGGGTGGATGAGTTGGTGCTTGACTATGATGAGGCCAGTGATGAATCGGAGGAAGGTGAGGTGAGAGATGATGATGTGGGAGTAGAAAACTATCAACAGGAGAAGCTGGCCAGTGTGGGTATCATGGCCGCAGAGGGAGCTCTCGGTATTTTGCAGAAGTTACGTGAGGACAGAAGAGGCACCAGAGGAAAACAGCCAGGTCTTGGTGAGGGACACTGCAAGAAGATGGGTAATTCTGGCAGATTGCGTACAGGTACAAAAGAATGGTTGTCGATCTTAGAAAAAGGGGATGTGGCAGCTGACAAAAAGTTGGAAATTGGTGTGTGTGGAAGACAGGGTGATCCACTCTGCGGGGGACAAGATGACGGTGACACGGTCAAAGAGACTCTTGACTCGAGAGCAAGGGAAGGCTAGCGAAAAGGGAGATACAGGGGCAGGTGAGATCACCGCTGCCTCTGACAAGGAGGAGAAGAGAGCAGGGATCAGGCACAGCACTAGAAAAAGTGTCCATACATGGGTTTGGTGATGCCTTCGGGGGGTCCCATATATGATAAGACAAAAAATGAGTTGATGTATTCAAGTGTCAGGAATCCCCAAAGTGCCTCCTGCATTATCTGTCAGCATCCCCAGGGATTAGGGTTAAATCATATCTCTGTTCTTGGTTAAACCTTCATGTTTCTAAGTAAACATAATGTGCTGTGTTCTACAATTGGTTTTATCAATGCTTGTTTTACCAATGTTTGTTTACTAATGTGAGCAGCAGGTGTAGACATGTGCTTCTAATTGGGCGTGGTGACTCATCTCAACTGCTTTCTTTCTTCTCAAAATTATTTTCTTCATTCCTGTATCAGCTGACACCAGGCATTCCTCCAGCACATCGGAAAAGACTGCAGCTAAGTGACTAGTATTCTCCTGGGAGTTTGTTCTTTGAGCAGCGCGCTTTCCTAGAACAGCTGGTGTATTTCAGACCTCGTATTTTGGCAGAGTGCTTATCTTGAAGAGACAAATGCATTTCTGAAAGTTCTACATTATTACTGTAGTTACTTGCCTAAATGTTGTGCAGGAAATCTGCTTGAGCTCAAGTACTACAGAAAGTGACTGTGCAATTTTAACAGAGCAGTTACATGACTTTTCCTTCTCTAATAGCATAACTCTTGAATTTAAATTGTGTCATTCATGCCTGTGTTTCAGGTTTGAGCAATTTGCTTTTGAAGGGTTTTTCACACACAGAGTGAAACCAAACCAAACTGTGCCTCCCTAACTGTTTGAACGCAGAGTGTACATTTGTATTTCTTGGATTGTTTTTTGTTCCTTTTAGTTTAACCCTACACATGCAGGAAAATTTTATGTGATATAAATTATGCCCTTGTTTGTCTTTCTTGTGCATGATAAGTGCAACCACAGTTCTAATTGTGGTGTGCAACAGTGAATCTCTGTGAAGCCAGCCTTAGTGTCGCAGTACTTTTTTTATGGTATTCAGTTTGGGTTTTTGGTAATGCAGAGTTAGTAATTGTGCAAACAGTTATTATTATCCAAGAAAAGTGCTGGAGCATCCCGGTGTTCTTCTACCACTCCTGTGCCCATTTCAGAAAGAGAGATTCAGTTTCAAAGAAGTTGAGTGCACTAACTCTACTATCACTCTCGCAACAACAACCTGCCCCACCTGAAGATACAGGGTGCCTGTCTGGACCGGCAAGACGTGGCAGTGTTTTGTCTCTTTCTCTTCCTCTCCCCCTTTCCTTTTGGGCCAACTGCCGGCATTTCTGTGCACACCAGGAAGTGCCAAGAGGTGTTTCGGGAGGTCAGGGGCATACCATCGCCCCTGCAGACATTCTGCTTTTCAGGTGAGTGGCCCCATCTCGACATCAAGCTGTTACATAGGGGTATTCAGGTCAAAGAGGGATTCAAAGAGGTGGAATAGGAACTGGGAGCTGGCCCAACAGGCCAGGGTGCCCATCAATTGAAAGACATGATGTCCACTTTCCTAAAATACACTAGCATCTACTGTGAGAAGCATTTGAAGAGGGCATTAGCACTCTTTAAATACATGGATATTATCTGAAAAGCATAGATGCATTTTGTGGGATATGGTGGGTCAGTTATGATGAGGAGTTTAGGGCCCGAGTCAGCATAAATCCAGAGAATCCATGGGGTGATGTGGACTCAGAACTGTGGTTGAAGTGGTTGTCTTCAGCTCAACTACACACACAACAAGCAGACTGCCTTTTACTTACTGGTCTTTTCAGCACCGTCCGCTTAACAAAGTGTGGGGTAGATAAAAAAAGTACAGGATTTAATGTGGGGGCATGCTGGAACTTTAATAAAGTTTTCTGCTTGAAACAGCTTTGTAAGTTCAAGAATGAGTGCTCTATGTGTTGGGCGAGGTATCCTTACAAAAAATGTTTCACTTGGCCACCCCTACAGAGCAATGGTGAATGCCAAGAGGGCGGGGACATCAGGCCCCAACTGGCTACAAGGGCTCCTATGCCAATGAAGGTGGAGAAAGTGACCCCATGAGTGCAGTCATACCCAGACAGGAAGCCTGCTTTGAGACGAGAATGGGGTTTCACAGAGGGTTTTATTTTGGATACCAAGGACCATGGGGATGTAGATAATTTACAATCTGCACAAGTGTTGCCGTACTTGGTGGCAGCTAAACTGAAGAAAGAGGTTATGGAGGGGAGGATAGTAGTCCCCTTCTATGACTGGCCCATGGCAGATTTGATTGTATCACCCCTGGGGGTGGTTCCCAAGAAAGCGGAGGGGAGTTTAGGGGGATACAACACTTGTCCTGGCCTGAAGGGTAGGTGGGGGGTGTCTGGGAATGATTTTATTGCTGGTGAGGACACAAGGGTGGTGTATGCTTCTGTGGATGACACAGTGCGTATGTGCAGCAGAGTGGGTGTGAAGTAGGATTGTCTAAATGTGACCTCAAATCTGCTTTTTTGGCTCCTGCCTATTCTTCAAGAGTTTTCCCCCTGTTCGGTATGCAGTTTGATGGGGTGCGATATCCTGTGCACCCTTTGTGGCGTTTAATACATTCTTGCAGTTTTTTTTCAAAGAGGTGTGGTCACAAAGAGTTGTCTCATTACTTGGACAATTTCGTGTTTGTTGGCAGGGAGAATTCAGAAGAGTGTTTGAGAACTTTGAGGTAGTCTAAGGAATTCTCAAGTGAAGTTGGTGTCCCTTTGGTGCCAGAAAAGACCAAAGGACCGAGTATGGTTTTGACTTTTCTGTGCAATTATCTGTATACACAGGAATGGGTGGTGAGATTTTAGCCTGGCAAATCCCATGAGATACAGCAGTTTTTGGATGAAGTGATTAATGTGTGAAGTTTGAAGCTTAGGAAGATACTGAAGCTGCTATATTTCTTGAACTTTGCATATAGAGTGGTGAGAGGTGTTAGGTCATTTTACCATAGGCTGGGCATGACTATGACCAGAGCAAGTTTGCCCCATCACAGGGTGCAGATTTGGTTGGCAATTCGAGTGGATGTATGCATTTGGAAGACATTATGGAGGATATCAATAGTGTGTCCATGTTGTTTTTGGATGACATTACAATTTGGCAGGAACAAATCTTTCGAGGTGCAGCTGGGACGCATGGTTTTATCCTGTTCTGGGATTGGAGATGGGTACAGAAACATGGCCTGAGCATTGACTGAGGCATGGACGAAGCATCACCTTTTTTTAAATCTTCACCATGGTGGTGGCACTGGTGGCATGGGGTGGGGAGAAGGCCACCAGAACGGTGCTGTTTAATATGGACAACATGACTGTGGTGGACTTGGTCAACAGGCAAAAGGCGTGCAACCTTAGGGTGCTGCACATTTTGCAACAGTTTATGTTGAAATGCTTACAGTTGAACATTGTTTTCAGAGCGAGGTATGTGCCAGGGTTGAACAAAGATGTAGCCGACTCCTTATCTCATTCACCGTGGCACAGATTTTGACAGCTGGCTCCAAGAGCAGAGGACAGGAAGACACAGCTCCCACATGACATTTGGGCATGGGGGAGTGAGTGTGCTAGGTCTGGTGGAAAACCCCTTAGTGGATTTGACAAGGAGGAGTTACCTGTCTTCTTTTTTAGCAGATACAGCTTTGCATAAAAAACCATCAGTGTTTATATAGGAGTGCCCATATATCACACAGAGGACACCTCCTTGACATCAAGTAAGGAAAAACACTACTTTGATTTACTTTCCAGTGCAAAATATGTTAGTGTCACTTTTGAGACACTGCACCTGGGCAAAGCCTTACTACATCTGTCCCTTTGTGTGTCATTGGTGGATTTTAATAAATATTCTGCATTTCCAGCTACAGTATAAAGAAAGCGCTTAGGTTTCTTTACCAGGTCAATGCAAGTTACCAACAATGATAGCATGAAACAATGAGTTACACTGCAAAGATTTTTGGCGTTCCAGGCAAATAGGGCTTTCACAATGTGAGAGTTCACCTTACAGGTATTTAGTGCAATCACTAAATCGTGCTTATTCGTCTCTGTTCACTTGTTTCCTGGTAACCAGTGGTAAGTTGTTCTCTTACTAAAGCATGATACAATTGACACTTACCTGATCGGTACCTTTCATTTACTTGTAAGCCCCTAGTAAATTGTGCTTCATGTTCCACGGGCCTGTAAATTAAATGCCACTTGAAGGCCTGCAGCACTCATTGTGCCTCCTACTAAAAAAGCCTTTTTGAAACATGCCTCAAGCCTGCCACTGTAGCATGCAGTGCAGTTTCACACTGCCATTTGGGTCTGGAAAAATAAACCTTGTACTAGGGCTGAACCTTCCTTTTTAAATACTTATGTCACTCCTAAGGTAGGCTCTAAAGGTACACAGGGTAGGAAGCACTGTATTTAAAAAGGAGGACATGGGTGTTCAAGTTTTATCTGTCCTGCTAGTTACAATTAACTACATTTAATAAGTGATAACTTTTGATTGAAAGCAGGTGGAGATATTTTGTTTACACTCTAATAAATTATAATTTAAAGTCCTTTTTAATGGTGAAGTTGGATTTTAAGTCACAATCCCGAAAATTGTCCTTTTAGAAAGTTGCCATTTTCTTGCCCTGACCGTTTTTGCCTTCTTCCTGAGTCCTGGGTCATATGATTATGAATGACTCTGCTGTTAGGGTTTATGGATTCATTTCAGACAAGGATAGAAAGGGGATTAGGTGTAGACAGGATGGACCATCCTGCCAGGATAGTTGGGGTGGAGCTGTACCCAGCCCCACTTGCATTTCAAAGGGCTTTACCTACAGCACACACAAACAAACCTGACACTAGTTGTTTGTCACCACAGACTTCTTGAAGCCTTGACATGGGGAGGGAAGAGCTTTCCAGAACCAGATGTGGGGTAGTATAGTGCATTTTTAATTAAGCCATTTCTGCCCCCTGGGCAGATCGGCTTATTTTCATTAGGCTAATCTGCCCCTAGGGAGGGCAAAAGCCACTAGACGCCAGGGATTAAAAAAAATATATGTAAACAATGAAGGGGAGCGACCTCTTGAGCAAGGGTCGCTCCCCTGGGGGGCAATTATTTATTAGGCCATTTCTGCCCTCCCTTGGGGTAGATTGGCCTATTTTTATTAGGCTGATCTGTCTCCCCGGGGGGCAGAAGCCACTAGACACCAGGAATATATTTAGTTTTTTACATAAACAATGAAGGGGAGTGACCCCTTGCGCAAGGGTCGCTCCCAGTGGGGGGCAATTATTTATAAGGCCTTTTCTGCCCCAAGGGGTGGCAGAAGCTACTAGGCACCATTTTTTTTTTTTTACAGAGGGCAGCGACCACTTAGGCAAGGGTCGGTCCATAGGGAGGCAATTTATTTTAGGCCATTTCTAACCCCCTTGGTGGCAGATCACTCCATTTTTCTTATGCCAATCTACCCCCAAGAGGGAAAGAAACCACCAGACACCACAGACTTTTTTTGCGCAAATTTCACGCAAGGGGAGCGAACCCTTCTGCAAGGGTCGCTCCCCTGGGGGGGGACACATTTATTTTAAGCCATTTCTGCCCCCCATGGGGGGGCAGGCTGATCTGTCCCCAAGGTAGGCAGAAACCACTAGGCACCATGGATTTTTGTGTGCCAATTTCACGCAAGGGGAGCAACCCCTTAGGCAAGGGTCGCTCCCTTGGGGGGACACATTTATTTTAGACCATTTCTCCCCCCCGGTGGCTGATCGCCCTATTTCTATTAGGCCGATCTGCCCCCAGGGGGGGCAGAAACCATTCAGGCACCGGGGATTGGTGTGTTTGTATATGTGTCTTTTGTTTGGGGGCACATTACTGTTTGCAATATCTGCCCCTCTTGGGGGCAGATCAGCCTATTTTTGGGTGGCCCATCTTCCCTCAAGGGGGGCGGAAAACCCACCAGAGACAAGGGAAGATTAAAAAAAAAAAAAAAGAGGGTGGGGGAATGGCCATACCCTTACTCCGAATAAATTGGGCCAAAGTTGGTCTGTCTATCGGTGGGCAGATGGGACAATTACACCCGATTCACTCCCCGGGGGGGCAAGAAACCTAATAGATGCCAGGGAATAAAAATAAAAATAGTGGGGTGGTGGCTACCAACCAATATTAGCAGTGTTATGCCCACATCCCAACTGAGGGGGTAACATTCTTTCAGATCTCCCCCCACACACTAAAACATCTTATCCCACAGTAAGCAAGAGGACATTTGATTATTTTGTGTTTTGGTTTTACATTTCGGTCATGAGAACTTGGCTAACTCAAAATCGTCCCACTTGGAATGTTGAGGGCTGCGCTTTTTGGACTTTGCGACGCTGCCATGTAGAAAAATCCACAAGACCTAGACACATCTGAAACCTAAACATCTGGGTGAGTCCAGTGTGGTAAGCTTCACATGCACCCGCACCATTTTCTTACCCACAATGCCCTGAAAACCTCCAACTTTCCTTGAAATTACACATTTTTCCCAAATGTTTGTCATGAACCTTCCAGAATCTGCAGGAATGCATAAAATTCCTACCACCCAGCATTGTCTCAGCTATACTGATACAAATTCTGCCCCACTTGTCAAACTAAAATGTATTTGTTTTTCAAATTGCCCTTTTGGATCCGCTTTGTTTCAATGTTTTTAGCTATTCCCTGTCACAGGCACTTGGTCCACCTACACAGGTATCATTTTTACCGGGTAACTGAGAGGAACGTTGGGTGGTAGGAAATTTGTCCCGGTGCAGTAATCCCACACAGAAATGTGGTAAAAATTAGATTTTTTAGCTCAATTTGAGGTTTGCTAAGGTTTCTGGGTAAGAAAACACTGGGGGATCCACACAAGTCACACCTCTGTGGACTCCTTCAGGTGTCTAGTTTTCAGAAATGTTTGGGTTTGGTACGTCTCCCTATATGGCTGCTGAGCCCAGGAACAAAAATGCAGGTGCCCCCGCAAAAACAGGTAGTTTTGTATTTGATAATTTTTATGTGTCTACATAGTGTTTTGGGGCATGTTTTGTGGACAATAGGCCTACCAACACAAGTGAGTTACCTTTTTATCAGGAGAATTTGGGGAACACTGGGTAGAAGGAAATTTGTGGCTCCTCTTAGATTCCAGAACTTTCTGTCACTGAAATGTGAGGAAAAGTGTTTTTTGGCCAATTGTTGAGGTTTGCAAAGGATTCTGGGTAACAGAACATGGTGAGAGCCCCACATGTCACCCCATCCTGGATTCCCCTAGGTATCTAGGTTTTAAAAATGCACCGGTTTGGTAGGTTTCCCTAGGTACCGGCTGAGCTACAGGCCAAAATCCACAGCTAGGCACTTTGCAAAAAACAGCTCTATTTTCTTTGGAAAATGTGATGGGTCCACGTTGTGTTTTGGGGCATTTCCTTTTGTGGGCACTAAGCCTACCCACACAAGTGAGGTACCTTTTTAATAGAGAGACTTGGTGGAACGCTGGGTGGAAGTACGTTTGTGACTCCTCTCAGATTCCAGAACTTTCTATCACCGAAATGAGAGGAAAAAGTGTTTTTTCGTGGCCAAATTTCGAGATTTGCAAAGGATTCTGGATAACAGAACCTGGTGAGAGCCCACAAGTGAGGTAACATTTTTATCAGGAGACTTGGGGAAACACTGGGTGGATGGAAATTGGTGGCTCCTCTCAGATTCCAGAACTTTCTGTCACCGAAATGTGAGGAAAAAAAAGTTTTTGGGGCCCAAATTTTGAGGTTTGCAAAGGATTGTGGGTAACACAACCTGGTGAGAGCCCCACAAGTCACCCCATCTTGGATTCCACTAGGTGTCTAGTTTTTAAAAATTCACTGGTTTGTAAGGTTCCCTTAGGTGCTGACTGAGCTAGAGGCCAAAATCCACAGATAGGCACTTTGCAAAAACACGCCAGATTTCAATATAAAAATGTGATGTGTCCATGTTGTGTTTCCTGTTGCGGGCATTAAGCCTACCCGTGCAAGTGAGGTGCCATTTGTATCGGGAGACTTGGGGGAGCACATAATAGAAGAACAAGTGTTATTTCCCCTTTTCTTTCTCTACATTTTTGCCTTCCAAATGTAAATAGTGTGTAAAAAATACATCTATTTGACAAAATGCACTGTAATTCACATGCTAGTATGGGGACCCCAGAATTCAGAGATGTGCAAATAACCACTGCTTCTGAACACCTTATCTTGTGCCCATTTTGGAAATAAAAAGAAAGGTTTCCTTGATATCTATTTTCACTCTTTATATTTCAGCAAATGAATTGCTGTATACCCCGTATAGAATGAAAACCCATTGCAAGGTGCAGCTAATTTTTTGGCTCTGGGTACCTAGGGTTCCTCATGAACCCACAAGCCCTCAATTAACCCACAACCAGAAGAGTCAACCAGACATAACGGTCTATTGCTTTAAAAAATCTGACATCATAGGAATAAGTTACAGAGTAAAATGTGGAGAGACATGGCTGTTTTTTTCACCTCAATTTTTTTTTTTTCCTTTTAACTGTAATGTTCAGAAGGAAAACCGTGTAGGACTTAATCAAATGATCCCTTTCTGAATTCAGAATTGTATATACTTTTCAGAAATGTTTAGCTTTCCCGGATCCATCATTGGTTTCACACCCATTTCTGTCACTAACTGGAAAGAGGCTAAAAGCACAAAAAATAGTAAAAATAGGGTATGTCCCAGTGAAATGCCAAAATTGTGTTGAAAAATGTGTTTTTCTGTTTCTGTTTTGTTCCTGAAAGCTGGGAAGATGGTGATTATAGTACTGCAAACCCTTTGTTGATGCCATTTACAGGGAAAAAAACCACAATCCTTCTCCTGCAGCCCTTTTTTCCCATTAAAAAAAACAATTGCTCTATTTTGGCTAATTTCTTGGTCTCCTCCAGGGGAACCCACAAACATAGGGTACCTCTAGAATCCCTAGGATGTTGGAAAAAAAGGACGCAAATTTTTGTGGACAAAAAGTTATGAGGGCCTAAGCGCAAACTGCCACATATAGCAAAAAAAGGCCTGGCACCTGAGGGGGAAAAGGCCTGGCAGCGAAGGGGTTAAACAACATGTATGTATATATATATATATATATATATATATATATATATACACACACACACACACACACACACACACATATATATATATACACACACGCACACATACACACACACATACACAAATACAGATACACACACATATGGTTTAAACCGTAGTTATACTTAGGAAAACTTTATGCACCTTTAAATGAAAACAACTTTATTTATTTTTTAACTACAAACAAAAAATTAAACTATACAAAATTTAAAAATTTAAAACTTCTACTTACACCTCTAATTTATAATCTGGTCAACACCTTCAAACTGTTAGAACTTGTAGACTGTATTCATATATTTATTTCAGTAGCCAGAGTACACTAAATATGACTCGCCACTCTACAATGTAGTGTAGTCTCACAAATGATATGATTAGCAAAGTCACAACAATTATTGTAAATACTATTATTTTAAATGGCACAAGTGCCACAATATAAAAAGGGATAAGCAGTGGATGAGGAAAGCATGGGTTATAGTTAATATAGTATGACTAATGAGTTGAATACATTGTGTATGGAGGTTTGTGAAATATATTAATTTGAAGGTGCTTAGTATATCATAAAAAGTGTAAGTGGAACTTTTCAATTTTCAGTTTTTGGGTAGTTCAATTTTAGTTTGTAGTTTAACAATAAATAAAGCTGTATTAATTTAAAGTGATGCGTAATTTATATAATTAAGGTCTAACTATAACTTTAGATTTTGTAATAATTGTGTACTTTAAGTTTGGTTTGTATGGAAAGAATAACAAAACTTTTTTTAAACTATAACAACGGTTTAACCTTTGTTTTTTTCATTCAATTTCAATTTCTTTTAAAAAAAATGTGTTCCAAATCGTAGAGTTTACTATCAGTGAGTGGAGTGTAATTAAGTAGAGTGTAGTACAGTGGATTAGAGGAGATTATCATACAGTATACTGTCTTAGATTGTATTGTCATGAAGTAGAGTGTAATAGACTAGAGTATGGTACAGTAGGGTGGCGTACAGTAGTATAGTATAAAACGGAGTTTGTAGAGTGTTGCAGAGTGGAGTGGGGGCACAGTGTGACTGGGAAGAGTGGAGTGGTGTGTAGTGGGGTGGTGTAGCATACATTGTAGTAAGTTGAAATATAGTACAGTGGTATGTTGTACGTGGAGTTTACTGGAGGGGAAGATAGTGTTGTTTAATAAAAAAAAAATCCAGATTGTAGTGTTTACTGTCACCGAGTGGAGTGCAATTAAGTGGAGTGTGGTACAGTGAGGTGGAGGAGACAGTCATAACAGTATACTGTCATAGATTGTGCTGTAGAGTAAACGTGTCATACCTGAGAACTTGAGTACACTTGATTAAAGTGTCATAAGTTGGAGAGGCATCATGTAGAGTACATTACAGAGAACTGTTGGAAAGTATTGTTGGGGAGTGGTGTGGTGTACACTGGGGTGTTGGGGCATAAAGTGTAGTAGAGGGTTGCACAGTGTACGAGAAAGGCATAAAGTGGAGTACAGTGTTTTCTAGTGGCACACAGTGCAGTAGAGTCTTGTAGGGTGGAGCTGCACAGAGAGCAGTAGATTGTAGTACAGTGTGAAGGTGTAGAGTGAAGTGTTGTACAGTGCCTTGGAGGAAGATAAAGTGGCTTGCATTGAGTTGAGTGAAGTCGAGTTGAGTGGTGTAGCATAGAGTAGCTTCTTCTACAGCACAGTGATATTGAGTTGAGTACAGTGGAATGGTGTAGTGTATAGTCGAGTAAATTGCTGTACAGTTTAGTGGTGTGTGACAGCGGAGTTGAGTAGTGTGTTGTAGAGTGTTGGAAAGTGTTATAGATTGAAGTAGAGTATAGTGTCACAGAGTGGACTAAAGTGTTGTACGATAGAGAAGCATAGAGAGTGGTACAGTAGGGTAGAGTGAAGTGTGATAGACTGTCATACAGTTGAGTGGTACAGAGTAGCGTAGAGTGGAGCGACATAGGGTGGAGTAGCAGAGTACACTGAAGCAGTATCTCATAGAATACAGTATATTAACTAGAGTGGAGTAGAGTAGAGGGAATTGTGCATAGCGGAGTACAGTGTTGTAAAGTGACATAGAGTAAAGTGAAGTGATGTACACTGGTATTCACAGGAGTGAATTTATGTACAGTGTAGTGCTACACAGTGGAGTATAGTGTGGTACAATGTAGGGGAGTAGACTGTTGTTGAGTGGAGTCCAGTGTTGTTGGAGCATAGTGGAGTGGCTTGGAGTGTAGTTGGGTGGAGTGGAGTGGTGTAGAATGGAGTAGCATAAAGCAGAATAGCGTGCACCAGAGTGGCATACAGTGGAGTGGCATATAGTGAAGCGCCATAGAGTGGGATAGCATAGAATAGCATAGAGTGCAGTGGGGCAGAGAGGAGTTACTTACAGTGGTGGAATAGCATAGAGTACAGTGTCATAGAGTGGAGTGGCGTGCAGTGAAGCAGTGTTGACTGCAGTGGTGTAGATTGGAGAGGCATACAGTGGAATACGTACAGTAAACTGTAGAGTGTAGTGACATAGAGTAACGTAGAGTGGAGCGGTATGCAGTGGAATAGCACAAACTAAAGTGGCACACAGAAGAGTAATGTAGAGTGCAGTGGCATATAGTGTAGTGGCATAGAGTGGAGTGGGGTACAGTGGAGTAGTGTACACTGTAATAGCATACAGTGGAGTAACATACATGAGAGTCACATTTGGGGGAGTGGCATACAGTGCAATAGTGTGCAGTAGAGTAGCATACACTGAAGTAGCATACAGTAGAGTGGTGTAGCATGGAATAACATACAGTGGAATGGTGAAGATTCCAGTGGCATACAGTGGAGTGGCATAGAGTGGAATGGGTACATTGGAGTAGCATTCAGAGGAGTAGCATACTGTAGAGTAGCGTACACTGGAGTGGGGTAGAGTGGAGTGGAATAGAGTTGAACAGTGAAGAGTTGAGTTGCGTGGGGTGTAGTTATGTATAGTGAAATATGGCATACAGAAGAGTCGTAGAATGGAATGGGGTAAAGTGGAGTGACATTCAGAGGAGTAGTGCAGAGTGGAAGAGCGCACAGTGGGATGTTGTAGAGTACAGCGGTGTAGAGTGGAATGGCATACAGTAGAATAGTGTATAGTGGAGTGGCGAAGAGTGGATTGGCACAGAGTGAATTGTGCTGGAGTGTAATATTGTAGAGTGGAGTAGCATAGAGTGGAGAGTGGTAGAGTGTAATAGCATGGAGTGCAGTGGCATGGAGTGGAATGGCACACAGTGGACTGAGGTATAGTGGAGTGGCATAAAGTGGAGTGGCGTAGAGTAAAGTGGCATAACGTGGAAAAACATACAATGAAGTGGCGTAGCGTGTAGTGGCATAGTGTGGAATAGTGTATAGTTGAGTGGCTTACAGTGGAGTTGTGTACAGTGGAGTGGTATTGAGTGGAGTAGCTTAGAGTGGAGTAGCGAGAGTGGAGTTACATATTGTGGACTAGTATAGAGTGGAGTGGCATAGATGGAGTGTTGTAGAGTGGAGTGGGGAAGAGTAAAGTGGCATAGAGTCGTCTGGCATACATGGAGTGGCATACCAAGGAATAGCATATAGTAGAGTGGTGTACAGGGGAGTGGCATAGAGTTGAGTGGTATGGAGTGGAATAGCAGAGTGGAGTGCTGGACAGTCGAGTTGTATACAGTGAAATTGTGCAGAGTGGAGTGGCGTACACTGGAGTATTTGTAGACTGGAGAGTCATACAGTGGATCAGCATACAGCAGAATAGCTTAAAGTGGGGGCATGTAGAGCTGACTGGCATAAAGTGGAGTGAGGTCGAGTGGAGTGGCATACAATTGAATACTGTAGAGTGTATTGGCATACAGTGTTGTGGTGTACAGTGGATAGCATACACTGGAGTAGGCCAGAGTGGAATGGAATGGAGTGGTGTGGCGTATAGTGGCGTAGAGTGGAATAATGAAGGATGGAGTGGCATAGAGTGGAGTAACAGAGTGAAATGGCATAGAGTGGAGAGTTGTAGAGTGAAATAGTAAAGAACTGAGTGTTGTGGAGTGGAGCAGGGTAGACTGAAGAGGCAGATAGTGCAATAGCATACTGTAGAGTGGCGCAGAGTGGAGTCTTCATTGGTGTGGCACACAGTGGAATGGAGTAGAATGGAGTAGTGTACAGTGGAACGGATTACAGTGGAGTGGTGTAGCATGGAATAACATTGTGTTTAGTGGAATACAGTGTAACGATGTAAGGTGCAGTGGCATACAATGGATAGTGTACAACGGAGTGGCAAAGAGTAGAATGTCATACAGTGGAATAAAGTGTAGCAGCATAGAGTGTTGTGGCATAGAATAGAGTGGAGCAGATTGGAGCAGCATAGAATGGAGTTTTGTACAGTTTAATAGTGTATAGTGTATTGCCTTTCAGTGGAGTGGTGTATAGTGGAGAGGTGTACAGTGGAATAGCAAAAAAGTGTACAGTTGTACACAGAAGTGGCATACAGTGGAGTGGCATACATTAGAGTAGAGTACAGTGGAGAAGCACAGACTAAACTGTCAAAGAATGGAGTGGCATAGAGTGAGTGAAGTAGAGTGGAATGGTATACAGTGGATTAGCATTGAGTGGAGTAGCGTATCCTGGAGTGACATCAAGTAGAGTGACATAGAGTGTAATAGTGTGGAATGCAGTGGTGTAGAGAAGATGGGATATCCGTCACGTTTGTGACAGAGTAACCCATTTGCCAAACTCTAAATCAGGTCCTTACTTGTGCTGCAAGCAGTAAGCTCGGGTATACCACTTAGCAAGTGAATTGGTGGGCATAATGTGATTTGCTAATGGGTGTGTTTACCAAAGGTAAAAGGCAGCCATACCGTTTTTTGGCACAGATTGGCTGCATTCTGTGTCTCACTACTTTTCGCTGCCTCTTGGGTTAGTGTCTTAGATAAAGCTAAGTAGTAGATTTTACTGTTCATCCCTACCTAATACTACTTTATTAAAGAAATATATTTATAATTTTCTATATATTGCAACAACTGTTTAGGGAACTGAGCATTTTTTTTTTTAATTGTAAGCAGAGTAGTAATTTGTATATAATTCCACTGTACTCCATAGTCATTTTTGTTTGGATTTAAATATGTAAAGAATAGAAAATATACTATGGTACTCTAAATTTGTAAAATATAAATATAGTGTTGCGCAGTGTAGTTTAGAATTTTTATTGTATTTGTGTTTTAAAAAAATATTTTAAGTAATTTTTTGAAGAAAAGTATAGAAACGTTAGTAAAGTAGTAACAGGTAGGGGAAAAATATCAAACCTAATACTTAACTAAATCCAAAGGCTTAACACAGAACACAACCAAAGTGTTTCTAAAAAGGACATGCTTTTTGGGGACTTCCCCATTCTCACAGGTCAAGTTGATCTGCGAGAAACTGAAAGTGTGAACAAAACACTTCGGGAGGCAGCTGTTGTCATAATTAAATTTGGAGCACTTTAACACATGTGAGTTGGCCTTCTGTGTTCTGTATACAAGAACGCCTGAGGAGATAACATTTTGAGTGAAGCCTCTTCCATCCCCGTACAGATGTGAGTTGCCACCAACGTGGAGAGAGAACCACTGGACAGAATTACTCCTAATTTGGCAGAAAAGTAGCTCTTAGTTTAGAAAGTGATCTTTTTGTTATTTGGTGTAAATCCGTTGACTAGTTTTTGAGAAATTGAAGAAAATCCAGATTTTTTGTGACCCCTTCCGAGATCTGACTGGCTGCCAACACTTCAAACCAGGAAGTGTTGTTAGCCATCTTGGGACTCAGCTTGAGTCAAGTCTCAGACAAAATGTGAAAAAAGGAAAAGGGGCCAGGGTATAGACACCCTGACTCCTTAGCTCTGGTGATGGGGTTCCACAGCATCCCCCACGCCAGAGTAAAAAAGCATTTTTTAAATTTTTGCTGAGATTCACAGCACATCTGCAGTTCTGGCAAAAAAAAAAAAAGAAGTGAGGGCTACCGCGATACTTATTGAAGTGGGGGGCCACCTGGCCCCCTTGCAGCCCAGTGGACTGGCCACCTCCTCGGGGCATTACTTAAAATGAATGTGAGGTAATTTATTAGATTGTGTGCAGAGGGCCGTGCAGCCCCCCACAGCCCTGTGAACCACCATCTCCCTGGGTCAAACTGGCAAAAATAGAAGGAGGATCTGTTTCGGACCCCCTGCAGCCCCTGACTGTAAAAAATGAAAGGGGTTCTGTTTTGAACCCCTGCAGCCCTGGGGACCACCACCCCCCTGGGGCTCTTTTTTGCTTGAGGGGGACCGAGTAAATTCAGAATCTAACTATAACGTCCCTGTCAACGCTGGTTTCCTTTAAGTGAATTTCTCTTGCTCTCTCTCTCTCTCTACATATATATATATATATATATATATACTCTGTTGTTTGTGAAACAATGTAGTTTGTTTATGGTGCCCAAACACGGATGCATTTTGGCCTGGCCTCCTCTCAAAGAGCTTTGAGCAGACGACAAGAGCCGATTTGCAGTGAAGATATGCAAATGTATATACATACACATAGATACACACACATGCATGAACATACATACCCATACACGTATATATGAATTAGAAACTGAAACAATGCTATTTATTTCTTTAACATTATTTCCTGCAATGTATTATTTTAAGTCCTTGCTACCATTATTTTTATGGGGTGTATTGCAGTACCTATGAGAGGCCATGTCTGATGCTTGCCTTAATACAAAGACGAGCTGAAGTATATTTGTTTTGCCAGCTCTAGGGCTGCGGTAACTTTTGAATTAGAGTTTTTGAGTGTTTCTGATTCTTTTGTGGGTGGGTGATTATAATAGCCTACAGCTCCCCAACTCCCCTTTAACTTTCCTTAAAACCATCCCCCTTGTGTACTTCTGTTGGAAAATGGGTTATTGATAGGGCAGGTAGGTACCTACACCTAGCAACAAGCCACAAACCTCCACAAAAGTACAGTTAGGTCTCAGTAAATTAATCCCAGCTCTACCCTTGGTAGCTTAGCATCGAGCGTCAAGGCTTAACTTAGGAGACAAAGTGTAAAGCATTCAAATATCACAAAACAGTAATTAAATAAAACACAGGAAACAGTTTAAAAATCCAAAACCAATTTATAAAAATAGTTCATATTTTTATCTTTAAAATGACACAAAAACGATTAAAATCGGTTCAGGGGAACCGGAGATATGATTTTTTAAAGAATTATTACTTTTCTAGCGCTTAGAAACAAAAAGCGCTAATCGGGTCATCTGGTTGCACCTCGACCGGGGCAAAGTCAAACTTTCAGGCCGACCACGATGGAGCCCTGCTCGGCTACAGGTCGCTGGAGGCCTCGGTTAAAAAGTTACCTTCTGACTTAGTCTTTATTTTGAAGTTTTTCTTCACCGGGACGAACCTGCCAGTTGAATCCGACCTCCTGGAGCCCTTGTCCGGATACGCGATGTGGGTTTCCTCGGTGGAGACTTTTACCTTCGGTCTTAGTCGTTTTTTCGAGATGAAAATAGTTCGACCCGGGTAAACCTGGATCTTGATCCGACGTCCATGGAGCCCTTCTCGGATACGATGGCTGGGAGGTCCCGGTCAACTTTTTACGTTCGGACTTAGTCTCTTTTTTGGATGTTTTTCTTTACCGGGACGAACCACGAAGTCAGGCCGGGTCGCGGTTGAGGCAAGCCGGCTAGAATTTCTGCGTCGGGTCGGTCACTTTATGGAGCTTTTTTTCAAAAATTCTCCAATCTTTTCCAAACTTCTGGGGCTTCACCCAGATGTTCTTTCAAGGTTCTTTTGGGGTCCACAGCTCACCCCAAGGGTCCAGAAGTTCTGTGATGGTCCTTGGGGGTGCGGACTTCAACTCCCAGAATGCACCTGGCGCAAACTCCTTTTTGGCCACTGGGCAGTGGTCAGCTGGTCGCTTCTTTCAGGAGTTGGTGCAGGGGACTCTGGTTAGCAATTTTTCACCTGTAGCAAACAGGGAGTCCCTCCTTGAACCAGTTGAAGCCAGGCAAAGTCCTTCTTGTGGTGAAGCCCAAGTGTGCAGCTGGTGCAGTCCTTCTGAGTGCAGGGTCCAGGTGCAGGCCAGGGGTCCAGCAGGGCAGTCCTTCTTCTTCTTTAGTTCCTTTCTTGTTGAATTCTGGAGGGGATCTGAGGCGTGGGTGCAGGTCTGCCAGTTTTATCCTTGCTCCTGGGTGAAAAGCAGGGGGGCCCTGGTCCTCCAATCAGGGACAGGGTCGTCCCCCTGTGATGACCACTTCCTGGGAAGTGTGGCAAAAATCCATCCCAGAAGGCAACAGTCTCTAAAAATCCAAAATGGATGAATCTGATTTTTAGAGGAGAGATCTGGCTGAGCCCACCCACTGGTGTGGCTAAAAATCATAAACACACCCCTCTCCTGCCCTCTCCTAATCTAATCAAGGGGGGACCTAGCTGTCTGGGGTTGCAGGATGTGGGGGTGTTGCTGGGTGCTCCAGATGTCCTTCTCTGCCTTTGAAGACCAGTTTGGCAGCCCTCCCCCTCCTGCTTCCCCATCTGCTGAGGGGAGATTCTCTCCCCCAAGCACATTCCTTTGTGTAAAGTCAGGCCACTTCACACCTCATTAAAGTAGCCTGGCAGAAGCTGCTGCAGGCTGGCCAATCAGAGCACAGCAGCAAAAACAATGCAGAGCTGAAATTGGCAACTTTTTAGGTAAAGTCTAAACTTTTTACCTGCACTAGTTATATTAAATCCAACAACTGGAAGTTGTGGGATTTATTATAACAATCAATTTGATACCAAATTCTTGGTATGTAACATTTAAGGAGACTTTAAAATTTTAAATAAAGTCTGCCCATTCTAGCCTATGAAGGCCATTTACTTCAATGAGGGAAAAACGAATTTGGCTGTTTTTACCTCACCAGGGCTTATAAATCTATTTTTATAAAGTCCCTGCTTATAGTTACATGGCACCCAGCCCTAGGGGCACATAGGGCACACCTTAGGGGTGACTTATATGTAAAAATAAGGTAATTTAAGACTTTGGAAGTACCTTTAATTCCAAAGTCGAATTTGCATATAACTTTAATTTAAAAGCAGCCAGCAAGGCAGGCTTGCTTTTAAAATGACACTGGGCACCTCAGCAATGCACCTAGGTGTGCACCACCTATGCTGTGGTCCCTAAACCTACATGCCCTACCATATACTAGGGACTTATAGGTAGGTTAACTTAGCCAATTATAATTAGCCTAATTTGCATATCCATTTTACACAGAGCACAGGCCCTGGGACTGGTTAGCAGTACCCAGGGCACCATCAGAGTCAGGAAAACACCAGCATAAAGTGGAAAATGGGGGCAAAAAGTTAGGGGGCCTCTGCAATCAGCCCCAGTTTCTCACACAACCCCCCCCCCAGCCCACACGCCCAGGAGACTCAGCCCAACCCTGGGAGAGTCTTCCTGGCTTGTTAGGCGAGGAAGACAGTGAAGAAAACTGGCTGTCCCTTTGCAGGGCCTACTCTGCCTTATATCCTCCTGTCAGGGTCACTCCCTCTGGGTAGTGAAGCCATCCCAACAGTAAAAGGACCCAACCCAAACTGAAGCTTCCCTCTAGGGGGGTCTTCCTCCTCTCTCTCTGCCAACTTGGGTAGTGAGGTGCCCACCTCCCCTACTCCAAACTTTGCTAGGGCAACACCTAGCTTACCCAAAGAGGTCACCCAACACTTGAGCAACCCCACCATGACCAATAGGGTCAGGGGGCCTACTTTGCTATTGGCCCTGGGGTCTGCCTCCCAGGCCAAGTACAGTGCTGCCAGGAAGGCTAGCACCCAGCAGAGGCTACTGACAGCTGTCAGTACCCAGAACCACACCCTAAGCTCTCCACTGACAGGTGGCTGAGCTGCTTTAGGGGCAACTTTGGGGTCCTGGCACCCCTCTTGCTGTCTAGAGTGGGGGGCTACCACCTCCTGTGGCAGACACCCTCCTTCCACTCTCCCTTCTGTCAGTGCAGGGGCAACACCTTGCATCTGCACAGCTGCCTGACTACTCAGGACTTCCTTGGGGTCAGGTGAGGCCTCACCAGTGCCAACTCTGGGCTCCCCCCTTACTGGGGCAGAGGGCCCTTGGCTCCCTGGAACTCTCTTTAAGAGTGGCCTACCCTTCCTTTTCTTCTTTCCTTTTCTTGGGGACCCCTGTCTCCTAACTGTAGGGACTGACTCCCCAGGACTTTGGGTTGGGGGGGCGCCCTGGGCGACCACCCCATCTGTGACCAGACTCACCTCTGGGAGGTCATTGCCCAGGATACAATCTAGGGGAAGGTCAGCACTGACTACCACCCTAATCCAGTCAAGGATACCCTCCCTCTCTAGGGGCACTATGGCTACAGGTTTGGAGGTGACCTCCCCTGTGGCTATCCTGACTTTCTTTGTCTTTCCTGGGACATACATGTCTGGGGTCACTAACCGGTCACTCACTACAGTGTGACTGGCACAGGTGTCTCTCAGGCCAGTGGTAGGGATCCCATTCACTTGAATGTGGTGGAAGTGCCTACTCCCACCCTCAGGGATCACCAGCTTACCATCTGGTCCTGTCTCCCAGCACAATGCTAGGAGGACTTCATCATCTGAGGAATCCTCCTCTATGGCTACACTGGACAGCCCAGTGCTAACCACCTTCTTTGGACAGGCTGCATCTCCTCTGAAGTGACCTGTCTGCTGACAGTCAAAGCAAGCCCTACTGTCCAAGAGCTTTTTTAACCCTGGGTCTCCCTGTCTCTGCATGTCAGAGTGGGAGTGGGATTTACTCTCCTCCTTCTTAGTGTTCTGGGGTACAGAGGGAGTCTCTGTGGTGGGCTTACCACCTCCCTCCTTAGGTTTTTGGGGACCTGTCCCCCCCTTCTTGGAGTCTCCCCCCTGGGACTTGACAACCACCCTGGTTCTCAACCACTCATCAGCTGCCTCCCCTAGCTCTCTAGGGTTGGTCAGCTTAGAGTCCACTAGATGCTGGCGTAACCTTTCTTGGATACAATTGGTCAAGATGTGCTCTCTCATGATCAGATTGTATAACCCCTCATAAGTATTTACTTTGTTGCCAATAATCCAGCCCTCTAGTGCCTTTAGTGAGGTGTCCACAAAGTCAACCCAAGACTGGGTACTGACCTTCTGGGTGTCCCTGAACTTCATTCTATATTGCTCTGGGGTCAGACCAAACTTCTTGACTAAGCACCTCTTCATACTAGGGTATGAATCTGCCTCCTCCCCCCTTAAGGTCAGAAGCCTATCCCTCCCTGAGTTGGGGACCAACTCCCACAAAAGGGAACCCCAGTATTGAGGCTTAACCCTTCTCATTTGGAGTGCCCTCTCAAAGGCCCCTAGCCACTTATCTATGTCATCCCCTCTATATAAGCAGGAACTACCCCCTTGGGTAATCTGGGGCAAACTCCCCCACCCATGGACACCTCAGCTTCTTTATCGCTGCTTCCATCTCTTTTTTCTTTGTATGCCCACTTTTTCTTCTCTAGGGCCAGCTTCTCTGCTTCCAAAGCTATGTAGGCTAGCTGGGCTTCCAGCTCTCTTTCCCTGATGGATGGGTTCTCTCCTCCTGAAAGGACCCTCTTCCTACCACTAGCTTTGGGTCTGCCCCTAGTGACTGTGTCCAGTGAGGACCGTTCCTCTTCTTCCTCACTTGGGGTCTGAGGCCTTTCCTCCCCTGAGTGGTTAGAGTTAGCATCATCCTCTTTTGGTTCCTCCTCTGGAGCTTCCTCTGTCTCTACCTCTTGGGCCTCAGCCCATGCTGTCAGGGATTTAATCAGGATTTCCTTCCTGAGATTAGTGGTTGCAGGCAACCCCCTCTCAATACACAACCCCCTAAGCTGGACTACTGTCAGTGTGGGTAGGCTAGCCAGATCAAGCTCCATGGTTCCCTAGTTTTGTGTCAACAAAAACTTTTTGCAAAAATTGGAAACAAGAATTTAGAAAAATTACAAAAATTCAATAATTGAAATTAATCCAAATTAATTTAAAAAAAAAATTTAAAATTAAAAATTAAAAACAATTTTTGCACTAGGACAATTTAAAGGATTTTTAATTTGTTTTATCTAAAACTGTAACGTGATATTGAACACAAGTACAGGATCCCGTCGCTGCTTCCAATTATGTTGGAAAATGGGTTATTGATAGGGCAGGTAGGTACCTACACCTAGCAACAAGCCACAAACCTCCACAAAAGTACAGTTAGGTCTCAGTAAATTAATCCCAGCTCTACCCTTGGTAGCTTAGCATCGAGCGTCAAGGCTTAACTTAGGAGACAAAGTGTAAAGCATTCAAATATCACAAAACAGTAATTAAATAAAACACAGGAAACAGTTTAAAAATCCAAAACCAATTTATAAAAATAGCTTATATTTTTATCTTTAAAATGACACAAAAACGATTAAAATCGGTTCAGGGGAACCGGAGATATGAATTTTTAAAGTATTATTATTTTCTAGCGCTTAGAAACAAAAAGCGCCAATCGGGTCATCTGGTTGCACCAGGACCGGGGCAAAGTCAAACTTTCAGGCCGACCGCGATGGAGCCCTGCTCGGCTACAAGTCGCGGGAGGCCTCGGTTAAAAAGTTACCTTCTGACTTAGTCTCTTTTTTGATGTTTTTCTTCCCCGGGACGAACCTGCCAGTTGAATCCGACCTCCTGGAGCCCTTGTCCGGATACGCGAAGTCGGTTTCCTCGGTGGTGATTTTTACCTTCGGACTTAGTCGTTTTTTCGAGATGAAAATCCTTCGACCGGGGTAAACCTGGATCTTGATCCGACGTCCATGGAGCCCTTCTCGGATACGATGGCTGGGAGGTCCCGGTCAACTTTTTACGTTCGGACTTAGTCTCTTTTTTGGATGTTTTTCTTTACCGGGACGAACCACGAAGTCAGGCCGGGTCGCGGTTGAGGCAAGCCGGCTAGAATTTCTGCGTCGGGTCGGTCACTTTATGGAGCTTTTTTTCAAAAATTCTCCAATCTTTTCCAAACTTCTGGGGCTTCACCCAGATGTTCTTTCAAGGTTCTTTTGGGGTCCACAGCTCACCCCAAGGGTCCAGAAGTTCTGTGATGGTCCTTGGGGGTGCGGACTTCAACTCCCAGAATGCACCTGGCGCAAACTCCTTTTTGGCCACTGGGCAGTGGTCAACTGGTCGCTTCTTTCAGGAGTTGGTGCAGGGGACTCTGGTTAGCAATTTTTCACCTGTAGCAAACAGGGAGTCCCTCCTTGAACCAGTTGAAGCCAGGCAAAGTCCTTCTTGTGGTGAAGCTCAAGTGTGCAGCTGGTGCAGTCCTTCTGAGTGCAGGGTCCAGGTGCAGGCCAGGGGTCCAGCAGGGCAGTCCTTCTTCTTCTTTAGTTCCTTTCTTGTTGAATTCTGGAGGGGATCTGAGGCGTGGGTGCAGGTCTGCCAGTTTTATCCTTGCTCCTGGGTGAAAAGCAGGGGGGCCCTGGTCCTCCAATCAGGGACAGGGTCGTCCCCCTGTGATGACCACTTCCTGGGAAGTGTGGCAAAAATCCATCCCAGAAGGCAACAGTCTCTAAAAATCCAAAATGGATGAATCTGATTTTTAGAGGAGAGATCTGGCTGAGCCCACCCACTGGTGTGGCTAAAAATCATAAACACACCCCTCTCCTGCCCTCTCCTAATCTAATCAAGGGGGCACCTAGCTGTCTGGGGTTGCAGGATGTGGGGGTGTTGCTGGGTGCTCCAGATGTCCTTCTCTGCCTTTGAAGACCAGTTTGGCAGCCCTCCCCCTTCCTGCTTCCCCATCTGCTGAGGGGAGATTCTCTCCCCCAAGCACATTCCTTTGTGTAAAGTCAGGCCACTTCACACCTCATTAAAGTAGCCTGGCAGAAGCTGCTGCAGGCTGGCCAATCAGAGCACAGCAGCAAAAACAATGCAGAGCTGAAATTGGCAACTTTTTAGGTAAAGTCTAAACTTTTTACCTGCACTAGTTATATTAAATCCAACAACTGGAAGTTGTGGGATTTATTATAACAATCAATTTGATACCAAATTCTTGGTATGTAACATTTAAGGAGACTTTAAAATTTTAAATAAAGTCTGCCCATTCTAGCCTATGAAGGCCATTTACTTCAATGAGGGAAAAACGAATTTGGCTGTTTTTACCTCACCAGGGCTTATAAATCTATTTTTATAAAGTCCCTGCTTATAGTTACATGGCACCCAGCCCTAGGGGCACATAGGGCACACCTTAGGGGTGACTTATATGTAAAAATAAGGTAATTTAAGACTTTGGAAGTACCTTTAATTCCAAAGTCGAATTTGCATATAACTTTAATTTAAAAGCAGCCAGCAAGGCAGGCTTGCTTTTAAAATGACACTGGGCACCTCAGCAATGCACCTAGGTGTGCACCACCTATGCTGTGGTCCCTAAACCTACATGCCCTACCATATACTAGGGACTTATAGGTAGGTTAACTTAGCCAATTATAATTAGCCTAATTTGCATATCCATTTTACACAGAGCACAGGCCCTGGGACTGGTTAGCAGTACCCAGGGCACCATCAGAGTCAGGAAAACACCAGCATAAAGTGGAAAATGGGGGCAAAAAGTTAGGGGGCCTCTGCAATCAGCCCCAGTTTCTCACAACTTCCATACTGACTACTAAAATATAGGCGAAGATCTCTATATGTGGTAAAAATCAGAGGGTGGAGCCACATGTCCCAACCCATGAGTTAGGGAATAGCATTTTGTAGTGTATGACCAGTACTACTGCAGTACTAATTCACATAGTACAAACTAAAGTTAGTGAATAGGCCATGTGCAGGCAATCTGAAATGCCTCTCACCCCCTACGTTTTATCTATTAGAAATCGTAAGAACATTGTATAGAATGTCTTGCCAGATGTGATCAGCACCGAAATTTAGAACTTCTGTCACCTGTGCTATAAATTTGGAAAACAGATTACACATTTAGCAAACGGCTGTCTCAAAGCTGCTAGTATGGTATACTGGAAACAATTGCTCATATTTATACTTTTTTAGCGCCGCATTTGCGCCGCTTTTCGACGCAAAAACGGCGTAAACTTGCAAAATAGTGTTGTATTTTGTAAGTTTGCGCCGTTTTTGAATCAAAAAGCGGCGCAAATGCGGCGCTAAAAAAGTATAAATATGGGCCTTGGTCTTGCCATCAGTCAGCCACGTATGTAGTAGAGACCTTAAAAGGAAACAAAAATTTAGATGGAGATAACAAAATTGCGTCAGAGCTGCCATTTCTGTGTGTATCTGGACAAATGTGGTCTTGTAATGAATTGGCACGTTCTGATTGAAAATCACTGCAGGATGAGCTGAATCCTGGGAATCGTCTTTTCTCACGTATTGCTTAGGTACTTCTCGTGGCTGACCAATGCGCTTTGCTGAGCATCACTCACTGCAGGTGATAAAGCTGCTTCCAGGGTTGCCAATTGCACACTGCTTTCAAAATAACATCCGTTCTGCTTGCCTGATAAAAAATAATGATTTTCTTTATCAACAGATTTTTAGAAAAAATAATATTACTTCAAATAATATCTCTAGCTCGGTCTTTTCATTTTATTCAATTTACTCCCCACGTATCTTTGGTTTGTATGTTGTGATCCATCTTAATAGAAACATCTCTGTACAGATTCTGTGCAAGCTTGTCTCATTACGTGAAAGAGAACTATGGGCTCCGTTCATCAAATAACTTTAAAATTAAGATTACATGTGACAGTTTGCATATGTTGTTAAATAATCCATGTCTATGTCTGTAAAGCTGCGCCAGGTGCCGATGTGTCACTGATACTGAGGCCCATATTTATACTTTTTGACGCAAAACTACGCCAACGCAGTTTTGCGTCAAAAAAATTAGCGCCGGCTAACGCCATTCTGAAGCGCCATGCGGGCGCCGTATTTATTCAATGACGTTAGCCGGCGTTAGACGCCGGCACCGTCTGGCGTGCGTTAAAAAAAAACACATACACCAGGCAGCGCCGGCGTAGGGGGATATGGGGCTTGGGCGTCAAGAAATGGGGCAAGTCAGGTTGAGGCAATTTTTGCGCCTCAACCCGATTTGCGCCACTTTTTTTTCACTCCCAACCCCCATAGAAATGACTCCTGTTTTAGCAAAGACAGGAGTCGTGCCCCCTTGCCCAATGGCCATGCCCAGGGGACTTCTGTCCCCTTGGCATGGTCATTGGGCATAGTGGCATGTAGGGGGGCACAAATCAGGCCCCCTTATGCCACAAAAAAAAAAAAAAAAAAAACACTTACCTGAACTTACCTTAATGTCCCTGGGATGGCTCCCTCCAGCCTTGGGTGTCCTCCTGGGGTGGGCAAGGGTGACAGGGGGTGTCCCTGGGGGCATGGGAGGGCACCTCTGGGCTTCTTCAGAGCCCACAAGTCCCTTAACGCCTGCCTTTTGCAGGCGCTAAAAAACGGCGCAAAAGCAGCCGTACGTCATTTTTTTTGACCCGCCCACTCCCGGGCGTGATTTTTGCCCGGGAGTATAAATCCGACGCACATGCCTCGGAGTCGATTTTTTAGACGGGAACGCCTACCTTGCATATAATTAGCGCAAAGTAGGTGTCCACGCTAACAAATGACGCTAACTCCATGGACTTTGGTGCTAGACGCGTCTAACGCCAAAGTATAAATATGGAGTTAGTTTTGCGTCCAAATTGCGTAAAAAAAAACGACGCAATTCCGGCGCAAACGGAGTATAAATATGCCCCAAAATATGCCAAGTGAAAGGTTCCCCAGGGGAAAAGCATTTTTGGCAAAGCCTGTTCCCTACATCCCCTCCAAGTTTAACTCTGATCTATTGCCGTATCACCCCTGAATGGGAGATACTCCAGTTCTTTGCTGGATTAAAACACTAAGGCCCAGATTTATACTTTCTTTGTGCCGAATTTGAGTCACTTTTTTTTTTTTACTCTAATATATTTCGCAAACCTAATTCCAAACTTATACTTTGGTGCTAAACCAGTCTAGCGTCAAAGTTTGTTTTGGAGTTAAAGTCATTTTTTGCTTGTGGGAAAGTACCTTGTGTCAATAAAATGCAAGGTAGGCGTTCCCGGGCAAAAAATTTCGATATGGCCTTAGCAGCATATTAATCTCCATGCTAAAATCAAGCATGGGGGAAGAGAGCCTTAAATAATGGCGCTAAGCTTGCTTAGCGCCATTATTTAACACCTGGGTCAGGGCAGGCATTAAGAGACCTGTGAGCCTATTTCCATGGTCAGAGACCATGGAATGGGCCCACCGGTGCCCTTCTCTAGCCCCAAGGGCACCCTCACCCACACCAGAGGAACACCAGAGGATGGGGGGACCCAATCCCAGGTAAGTCAGGTAAGTAGAGGTGAGTATTAACATTTGTTTTTTTAATTCCATAGGGGGCCTAACTTGGGCCCCCCTACATCGCACTGGGCCCAATGTGTCCCCTGGGCATGGTCAGTGGAGTGGTGGGCATGAATCCTGTCTTTACTAAGGCAGGAGTCATGTCCATGGGGGTTGTGCGTCAAAGGATGACACTAGTCTGGTTAGAGGCATTTTTATGCCTCTGCCCATACTAGCCTCATCCTTTGATGCACAACCTTCTGTCCCCCCATGCCTCCCCCACCCAGCTAGCATCCTTTTTTATGATGCTAACCGGGCCTTACCACTGGCTAACGTCATTCCATAAATATGATGCCCGGCTGGAATCTTGGAATCGGGCCAGCCAGCGGTTAGCGCAGTTTTGGTTAGAAAACATGTAAATATGCTCCTAGAGTTTTTTAAGGGTTGCAAAACTATGAGATCGAACTTCGTAAATGGGAACGAATTCACATGTTTGTGAGCATTTACAAATTTAAAAGGAAAATGATACCTTGTTCCGGCCCCTCCACTTCTCTGGCATAGGGTTTTTAATTACTATGTAATTTCCTGAACCTTTGAGAATTATGCAGTAGTAAAGCCATTTATAACTGTCAGGAATCATTTTGTGAACTTCTAAGATGTGTAAATGAAAGCCTTTTGTGGCTGTAAATGCTCCTGAAGGCTGAATATGAATTTGTGCATTGGACAGTAAGGAAATGGTTAATTGGAGAGGATGGAAGTCCTACACAAGTAATAAGTCTCAAAATACTGTAAGGTCAAACACACACATAATTTAAACCTGAGCTCAACCTCTGGTAGATATGGCACAGAGCAAACAGACTTAATATAAGAAAAACTAATTTAAAAAAAGTAAAGAGCCATTCAGAGGCCACTGTTCCTGGTTGTATATGTGCTAGGTGCAATTTGAAGCTGACCAAGAAGAAGTGTAAGTTGGATATACAAAGCAGTTCACTCATCTGACAATCTTTTTTGAGGAAGTCGAAATCATCCTGTGGGGCAAGGCTGAAGGCTATATTCACTGACATCCCTACGAAACTGGATAGCTGCTGCATGAGGTCCATTGAAGCCATTGATTTTGGAAGGAAATCTCAGACTGGGGAAATGTAACTTTCACGACTGCCCAAGTCCTCTAATGAACTACTTTTGTGCCTTTAACTGATCAAGATTTCTACCTTCGGACTCAGGTCCTGATTTAGAGTTTGGCAGATGCGTTACGCCGTCACAAAAGTGGCGGATATCCCATATGCCGTATTATGATTCTCATAGGATATATTGGGATCGCAGTATGGCAGACGGGATATACGTCACATTGGTGATGGGGCAACCCTATCCGACAAACTCTAAATCAGGCCTTTAGTCTCTTTTTTTGAGCTCAAAACCTTCTAGTAGGACAAGCCTGAAGCTATATCTGAAAAAATCCTTCTGAAATCAGACACCTTTGCCATGAAGTTCCACTGAAGCTCCAAGATCTTTTCAGACTTTCTTGGATAGGTAATTTTAGCCAGAGCCAAGGCTCCTGTGACCTCAGGGACATCAATTAGGGGAAAGGACACACCATAGCCAGGTCTAATCCAGTTTCTGGTCCACTAGTCACTTCAGAAAATATGCCTCTTGCAGCTTGTATTGCCTCTTTAGCCACACAGAAGGTCAGCCAACTGACCCTTGGAGTCCACTTCTTAGTCCTGGGAACATATGGGTGCAGGTCCAGCCCTTCAGGTCTACACACAGTTTACAGACTGGAGGTCCAATATTCTTGTCTGTCAGCGGTCCGGAAAGTATTTTGATGGGCTGGAGGTGAAGTGCTATTTTTCTTAAATTGACTCTCAAGGGGGTGAGTGTAACTCCAATCCACACCCTGACCACTGATCAACCTGGTCCCAAGAGAAGACATTTCCACATTTGCAGCACATCCTGTGCTTCACTTCAAACTATTCTATAGTACATCATTCTCAGTAAAATCTAAGATGACAAAGCCTCTCGTCCCCTGGAGGGAGATGATGGCACATCTAGTGATACGTTTTAGGGAATAAGCAACCTCCTCCCATTCAGCCACTCTATTTTGGCTCTGGGCTACATTCCTCCTTCACCGAAACTAGAGGCAAGAGGCCGAAGTGTGTTTTGGAATGAAAAGATCCCTCTCCACAAGGCTCCACTTGTCACTAAACCATAAAAGTACATGCCTTCCCCAGGTCCATTAGATAGATAGTGAAGTTCATGGACACTAAAGTGCTGGAGTTAAGATGAGTCCCATTCCTCCCCTGAACCATCCTTCTAGGCAGAAGCCATGGCTTCTGCTCAGAGAACAGTTTTTTCACACCTCTTCAAAGCAGCACTGACAGGCCATATGCAGGCAGGCCATTGCTTCAGGCAGGGAAATTATAACCTTTTAAAAGTTTATTTTTCAGAATCCTATCAAGTATCCACCCTCACCATTGAATTTGAGTGTTATTAAATATTAACAACAATGGTTCAACCATCTATGTAGTTTATTCCAAATCAAATATATGGATTTAACATATAAAATGTACTTTAGCTTTTTCTTCATAGAACAAGTCACAGACCTAACAGTGAAAATAGTTTTTGGTGGCTAGTCACTCTATGAACGTATTCCACTCTTAAATACCAGGCACTTTATGGCTATAAGGCATTTTGATGAGTGACTTACTTAATATTTAAATTCAGTGGTTCCTTCTTGTCAAAATGTAAATTCAGACGGGTTTTCTTACAGTTCAATAGCTGCCTCACATGCTGCAATGCACAGGGAATATTTAAGATTCTATGCCAACTTTCTATGCCATTTATATATTTATATATATTTATACGCCGTGTTCGTAGGTATACTGGGAAGTTAAATATTCCAGTTGAGGTTTAGTGAATTTTATTATGTTTTAGGTGTCAGAGCACATGCAGTAGCAACTGGACAACAGTACCCCGGTGAGCAGAGTAAAAAAAAAACAGCACCATCATTCAATAAAAAAGGGGGAGGTTTGACTACATAAAAGGCACCTTCTTGTACAGGCCAAATCATTTTAGAAGTGATAACCATTTAATACTAGCTAGTATGTTAACTGGTATTTGTTGGAAATGCAAACATTGTGCATTCTTCCCCCTATTTTCTTCAGATCTGTTTTGTTGACTTTAGGACTCCTGGCACTTTACCACTGATGATCAGTGCTAAAGGGTAAGTGCTCCCCGTCTAAAATGTGATTGTTTTATCCATGAATGGCATATTTGGTTTAGCAGTAAGTCCCTAGTACAGTGCACTGTGTGTGCCGAGCACCTGTATGTCAAATGCTACTAGTCGGCATGCAGCACTGATTGTGCCCCCCACATGAGTAGCTGTAGGAGGCTGGCCTGGCTTGTAGTGGGTACCAGAGGTACTTACACCTTGTGCCAGGTCCAGTTATCCCTTATTAGTGTAGAAGAGGTGTTTCTAGCAGCTTAGGCTGATAGAAGGTAGCTATGGCAAAGCAGCTTAACTGAACTAGGAGACATGTAAAGCTCCTACTATACCACTGGTGTCATATGCACAATATCATAAGAAAACACAATACACAGAAGTACTAAAAATAAAGGTACTTTATTTTTATGACAATATGCCAGAAGTATCTCAGTGTGTACCCTCAGTATGAGGATAAGATATATACACATGATATATGTACACAAACCAAAATTATGGAAATAATAGCAAAAGGAAGTAATGCAAGCAATGTAAAGTTACAGTAGATTGCAATAGGAGCACATAGGTATAGGGGCAACACAAACCATATACTCCAAAAGTGGAATGCGAACCACTAATGGACCCCAAACCTATGTGAGATTGTAGAGGGTCGCTGAGACTGTAAGAAAACAGTGAGGGTTAGAAAAATAGCCCACCCCAAGAGCCTAAAAAGTAGGTGTAAAGTGCACCTACTACCCCCGGAGAGCACAGAAGTTGTGATAGGGGGATTCTGCATGAAGAACAAACACCAGCAATGCAACAACAGGGGATTTCCGGACCTGAGTTCCTGTAAGACAAAGGGACCAAGTCCAATAGTCGCAACAGTGTCGAGAGTGGGCAGGAGCCCAGGAAATGCCAGCTGAGGGTGCAAGGAAGCTGCCACCTGTTGGAAGAAGCTTGGTGTTCTGCAAGAGTGAAAAGGACAAGGAACTTCCCCTTTGGAGGATGGATGTCCCACGTCGTGAAGAAGCTTGCAGAGGTGTTCCCATGCAGAAAGACCGCAAACAAGCCTTGCTAGCTGCAAGGATTGCAGTTAGGGTTTGTGGATGCTGCTGTGGCCCAGGAGGGACCAGAATGTCGCCACTTGGATGAGGAGACAGAGGGAGCACCCAGCAAGTCAGGGAGCCCTCACAGAAGCAGGTAGCACCTGCAGAAGTACCTGAACAGGCACTTAAAAGAAAAGTGAACCCGAGTCCACCTGAAGTCACAAAAGGGAGTCCCACGACGCCGGAGGACAACTCAGAAGGTTGTGCACTGCAGGTTAGAGTGTCGGGGACCCAGGCTTGGCTGTGCACAAAGGAAATCCTGGAGGAGTGCACAGGAGCCAGAGCAGCTGCAAATAATGCGGTACCCATCAATGCAGTTTAGCGTGGGGAGGCAAGGACTTACCTCCACCAAACTTGGACTGAAGAGTCACTGGACTGTGGGAGTCACTTGGACAGAGTTTCTGAGTTCCAGGGACCACGCTCGTCATGCTGAGAGGGAACCCAGAGGACCGGTGATGCAGTCTTTTGTTACTTGCGGTTGCAGGGGGAAGATTCCGTTGACCCACAGGAGATTTCTTCAGAGCTCTTGGTGCAGAGAGGAGGCAGGCTACCCCCAGAGCATGCACCACCTGGAAACATTCAAGAAAGCTGGCAGGATGAAGCGATACAAGGTTTCTAGTAGTCGTCTTGCTACTTTGTTGCGGTTTTGCCGGCGTCCTGAGCAGTCAGCAGTCGATCCTTTGGCAGAAGGTGAAGAGGGAGATGCAGAGGAACTCTGGTGAGCTCTTGCATTCGTTATCTGGTGAGATCCCCAAAGCAGAGACCCTAAATAGCCAGAAAAGGAGGTTTGGCTACATAGGAAGGAGGATTGGCTACCAAGAGAGGTAAGAGCCTATCAGAAGGAGCCTCTGACGTCACCTGCTTGCACTGGCCACTCAGAGCAGTCCAGTGTGCCACAGACAAGATGGCAGAGGTCTGGGACACACTGGAGGAGCTCTGGGCACCTCCCCTGAGAGGTGTAGGTCAGGGGAGTGGTCACTCCCCTTTCCTTTGTCCAGTTTCGCGCCACAGCAGGGCTGGGGGATCCCTGAACCGGTGTAGACTGGTTTATGCAGAGATGGGCACCATCTGTGCCCATCAAAGTCTTTCCAGAGGCTGGGGGAGGCTACTCCTCCCCAGCCTTCACACCTATTTCCAAAGGGAGAGGGTGTTACACCCTCTCTCAGAGGAAGTCCTTTGTTCTGCCTTCCTGGGCCAGGGCTGCCTGGACCCCAGGAGGGCAGAAACCTGTCTGAGGGTTTGGCAGCAGCAGCAGCTGCAGTGGAGACCCCGGAAAGGCAGTTTGGCAGTACCCGGGTTCTGTGCTAGAGACCCGGGGGATCAAGGAATTGTCCCCCCAATGCCAGAATGGCATTGGGGTGACAATTCCATGATCTAAGACATGTTACATGGCCATGTTCGGAGTTACCATTGTGACGCTGTACATAGGTAGTGACCTATGTACAGTGCACGTGTGTAATGGTGTCCCCGCACTCACAAAGTCCGGGGAATTTGCCCTGAACGATGTGGGGGCACCTTGGCTAGTGCCAGGGTGGCCACACACTAAGTAACTTTTCACCCAACCTTCACCAGGTGAAGGTTAGACATATAGGTGACTTATAAGTTACTTAAGTGCAGTGGTAAATGGCTGTGAAATAACGTGGACGTTATTTCACTCAGGCTGGACTGGCAGGCCTGTGTAAGAATTGTCAGAGCTCCCTATGGGTGGCAAAAGAAATGCTGCAGCACATAGGGATCTCCTGGAACCCCAATACCCTGGGTACCTCAGTACCATATAATAGGAAATTATATGGGTGTACCAGTATGCCAATGTGAATTGGTAAATTTAGTCACTAGCCTGTTAGTGACAAATCTGGAAAGCAGAGAGAACATAACCACTGAGGTTCTGGTTAGCAGAGCCTCAGTGAGACAGTTAGGCATCACACAGGGAACACATACAGGGTACATACTTATGAGCACTGGGGCCCTGCCTGGCAGGGTCCCAGTGACACATAGACTAAAACAACATATATACAGTGAAATATGGGGGTAACATGCCAGGCAAGATGGTACTTTCCTACAGTAGCCCTGTAAACATGTCTGTAAACATGTCTCGGACCTGCCACTGCAGTTTTAAACTGCCATTCAACACAGCAAGTGCACCCATTTTCCCGGCCCAAACCTTCCCTTTTACTATGTGTACGTTACCTTTAAAGTAGGCCCAAGGGAGCCCTATAGGCAGGGTGCAGTGTATTTAAAAGCTAGGATATATACTGGTGTGTACAGCTAAATTCAGTTTATACTAATGCAATGCCTATCTCTCCCACAGGTAACATGGAGATTTCCTTGAAATATCTTTTAAATGTAATGTCCCATTGGGAGCCGATATAGATAGACAGTTGGGGGTCTCTCAACTCACAATTTAAAAATACATCTTCTAGTGAAGTTGATTTTTGAATTAATTGTGAGTTTGAAGTTGCCACTTTTAGAAAGTGGGCATTTTCTTGCCTAACTATTCCGTGCCTCTGCCTGTCTGCTGAATACATGTCTGGGTTAGGATGACAGTTGGGGTGTTTGTGTACTCCCTCTAGACAGTCACACAAAGGGAGCTGAGGTGTGCCCTGCATAACCTGATGGCTCATCACCAGGCTGATGGGTCTTTCTGAGTCAGAGTGATGGGAGAAACTGACACTTGTCCCTGAATAGGGCTGTGCCTGTCCTCACACAAAACAGTCCCCAACCCCCTGGAGTGTGTCTTGGGCTAGAGCAGGGAAGGGCAGGGTATTGTACACAACAAAGATTTCTCTTTGAAGTTTGCCTACTTCAAAGACAGAAATGGGTATAAGTCTTGGACCTCTGCCACCACATAGTTAGAATCCTTCTGGACTGAGGAAATTCTGCTGGGAGGAAGAGCTGAATGCTGTAGGAGGGACTTCCCCTCTGACCGTTGCTTTGTTGTGCTGGCCTGCTGCTTGCTGCTTGTGTCCTGGGAGTGAAAGAACCAGACTCCACTTTCTACATCCTGCTTCAAAGGTTCTCCAAGGGCATGTACTGAGATTGCCTCTTGTTAAGAAGTCTCTGGGAAATCAAAGACTTCACCTGCCAGCGTCTGGTCTCTCTTGCTGAGATTCCTGGCTTGCCAAGTGGTGCCAAATCCAGTTCCTTGGCCCCTTAGGAGTGAGTTCTGGTACAACAAAGAAGAAACTAGTGCATTGGCTTCCAGAACAACTTCAGAACCGGCGCCGCTCTCTGACCCCATGCAGCTGCCTGTCCAAGAGCCATGGTCCCCTCTGAGTGTAACAAACTGTGACCTACATGCAGGCCCAATGCCACTGCAGCACATCCAAAGTCCTGCCACATCATGATTCCAGAGTGCGATGTCACCAATATCCGTGGCACCCAACTCCACCACAGCACCTGTGGCTCTGTGGTGTGATTGTGACACTGTGAAGTCAACGCCTCATGCCTTAACTTTGCTAGATTCATTGACCCCACCTTGTATAAAGGAACTGGCACCTTGCTACCAAAGTCGCTTCACCTCCTCTGCAACCATAAGGAACCAACGCCTCAACTCTCCTGCCCAGTACTAAAGAACCAATGGCTCACCTCCCCAGTGGCAGTAAGTAACCGATGCTGCACTGGCTCCAATGATGCCTCACCTATCTGACGCTGTCCAACAACTTTGTTTCCTTATCGTTTTCCAAAGTACCATAACCAGGGTCTATGTGACTCAGTTTCTGAATGAGCTCTCTCATGGGTGGCACCGGACTGTAGAAAGTGAGTCCGTCAAGCTGTTTGATAGCTTCAGTTGGAACTATTGTGTTTCTAAGGACTATACTACATTTAATCTTTGAACATTTGTATCTTAAATTGTGTGTGCTGGATTTGTGTTAATTTGGTTTTGTTTTACTAAGATAAATATTGGCTATTTTTCTAAACTGGTGTTGAGTACCTTTGTTGTATTTTCACTGTGTTACTCTGTGTTTGCAAAAATACTTTACACATTGCCTTAGAGGCAATCCTAACTGCTTGAGCCAAGCTACCAAGGGGGGTGAGCAGGGGTCATCTTAGCTGTGGGACTTCCTTATCCTGAGGAGAGTGAGGATCCCTACTTGGACAGGGCGCAAGCCACTGTCAACTAGACACCCCACATCTAACAGTATTAACCTAGAAAACAGACTGAATCCTTTATGGAACTAGAAAACTCCAAGGGTCAGGTTCACAAAGATTTTTCTCTTATTTTCTCCTGTAATACTTCTTGCTTATTCCAGGAATAAGCCAAGAGTAGTCTCAGCTTCCCACTGGAATTCTGTAGTAGACCGTCCTGTGACAATAATTAGTAATTCCTGCCCTCTATACAAAACATGACATAAATGATATTGTAAACTTCACTGTCACTTCAGAGCTGCTTTTGGAACTGTTGATGGTGATTATGAATTGACAGAAACATTTTACTATGAGTCAGCGTGACTTCAGGGTGTATGTCATCTAATGGTACTTCATATGTATATGTTATCCATAGTAGAGAAGATGGAGTTCATGTTGGAGCCTAAGTGTCCAGCCAGGAGAGACACAGGAGTGATAAGAGAAGCTATAAGATGGGGTCTAACCTACCACCATTTAATGCAGATATTATATTGTATTGAAAACAAGTATGTGGTATTCGGAAAGATGCATATCCAGGCTAAATAAATCAGAAAAATATTCCAGGAAATATGGACAGAAAGAATAAATCAGGATCTCAGGCCGATGAAGCTCTAGTGAGGATAACACAATTAGAAGTTAAACAAATCTGAACCAGCAATAGTCTAAAACTCAGAGGTCTTCAAGAGGGTGAAGGCACATACAAATTCCAAATAAAGGCACATTCAAAGACATTGGCTATTCTATGTCTCTCCAGGTATGTTTGCCCTTTGGGAATATCAGTACATGCAAATGTACAACCTAAAGCTCAGAAAACACCTTCTGGTGGCGGGCTACAAAAGTATGAGGTTGATCGGTGGTCAATCCACCCCATCGAAGAAACAGAAACTAGGGCCCATATTTAACAGAAAATGACAGAGCGTGACGCTGTGCCACAATCGCAGAGATGCACTCTGTCATTTTCACAAAGTGGGGATGCGCCGTATTTAGTAGAATACGATGCAGCTCATCGATCAATCAGTTTATATAAAGCGCAACTACTTACCCATGAGGTCTCAAGATGCTGGTGGTGGGTCTGGGCCTCATTTGAAGAGCCATGTCTTGAGGTTCCTCCTGAAGATGGTGAGGAGCATGGGCAGGTTGTTCCAGCTCTTAGTTGTAAGGTAGGGAAAGATCTTCTTCTGGTGGTAGTTTTCCAGATGCGTGGGATAGTGGCTAGCACCTGCTGGGTGGAGCAGAGGATCTGTCAGGGTTATGGAATGAGATGTGATGATTCAGGTAGGCCTGTCCGATGTTGTGAAGGGCCTAGTAGGTGTGGGTGAGTAGTTTGAAGTTGATACGCTTCTCCTCTGGGAGTCAATGGAGGATCCTCAAGTTTTGGGAGATGTGTTCCTGGCTGGGGAGGTTCAGGATGAGTCTGGCAGCGGTGTTTTGGATGACTTGTAGTTTCCTGGCGTTCTTTGTTGTGGTGCTGGTGCAGAGTATGTTGCCATAGTCAAACTTGCTTGTGACTAGGACGTGGGTGATTATCTTGTGGCAGTTGACCAGAATCCACACTCCTGTGTTGTCCCCTGCACTGGTGCTAAATTTGCAGCCGAGCGCCAATGCAGCCACCCTGGCGCCATAGTGCAAGGATGGCTGCGTTGAGGGGGAGATTGTTTTTGTGCAGGAAGGGACATCTTCCTACACAAAAATAATCTTAAATGGTGATTTTCTCTTTCTATGTGTGCTGCAGAGTGCAGCACACATAGAAAGAGCAAACAACAAGGATAAATAAAAGTATTTTTCCAAGTTGCACCCTGCTAACACCACCCCTGAGGTGGTGTTAGAGTTTGGCGCTGCCTTAGGTTTATGAAAACTCATAAATCTTGGACAGCACCAAAATGCAATGTGTGTTGCTGTGGCACGCCCACAGCAACACCCATTGCTCACCTCTTCCAAGCAAAGTGCTGCGTGTGAAGGGGGTGTATTCACAAGGTGGCGTTAAGCAACAAAAAGTGGTTTAATGCCACCTTGTAAATATGGTGCAGGGCATAGCGCCACCTGAGCGTCACGAAAAGTGATGCTCCGGTGGCGATAGGGGCTCTTAAATATGCCCCTACATATCACATTGAGGTTAGAAAAACATCAAGAAAAAACAGAAAGCAGAAAGACTTCCACAACAGTCAGAAGGGAAATGCAAATTGAGCTTGAGGGGGACATCAGAGAAAATAAAAAGTTGACTTGCCTGACCCAACATTTATAAACTTTGATCTCAATCACTTAGTTTGATGGGCATTAAAAAAACACACTCCATATTGAAGCAAGGAGATAACTCAGATGTAAATACTGGCAGCTTAGCATACTGCCCAACATACCGGGCTTGGGCACCTGATGCAGAAGCTAGTATTCACAAAACTACATTGGTAGAGAAGAAAGCTAAACAAGGTTATTTTCTTGATGCTATACTAATTAACACCTTCAACTGACTGAAGGTAACACCTTCTGCTGAGTCATAAAACATAGTACATTTTGCAACCTCCAATTTAACAGTGTGCGTGAGAACTTTTTAGGAGTGGAAAGATGCTTGGGATTTACAGCACCCAAATTGTAATAAAAAAGGGCTTTTAACTCTCCTGTTATGGGACCTTCCCTACTGCTGGGACCAAAACTGAGCACCAAGTACACATACTGAGGGGCATATATATATTCTGTTTGTGCTGAATTTGCGTCCTTTTTTTTAGACAAATTCCATGCAAACTTAACTCCATATTTATATTTTGAAGCTAGCCCCCTCTAGCGTCAAAATATTGGAGGTAATATCATTTTTTGATGTGTAAAACCTCCTTGCATCAATGAGATGCAAGGTAGGCGTTCCCTAAAAATGTCTCATAGCCCTTAGCGCCTAATTTATCCTCCCATGCAAAAATGGTTCATGGGTGGGAGGTGGCCCGAAATAGTTTAACGCCTGGGTAAGACCAGGTGTTAGGGGACCTGTGGACCCATTTCCATGGTCAAATACCATGGAAAGAGCCCACAGGTGCCCACCCCAAGCCCCAGGAACACCCCCCCCCACACTAGAGGGACACCAGAGGATGGGGGAACCCCATCCCAGGTGAGTAGGGTAATTAGAGGTAAATATTTAAAAAACAATTTTATAAGTTCCATTGGGGGCACTGCAATGGGCCCCTCTACATGGCACTGGGTGCAATGGCCATGCCCAGGGGACACTTGTCCCCTGTGCTGGCCTTGGGTAGTGGGCATGACACCTGTCTTTTATAAGACAGGAGTCATGCGGTATGGATGGTTTTGCATCAGAAAATGACCCTGGGCCGGTTAACGCCATTTTTGTGCCTCTGACCAGCCTCTAACCCCCGGCTAACATCATTTTCCCAGACGCTAGCCCACCCTTAGTGCCGGCTAGTGGGATTCTATAATTTTCCTCCTTGCTGGCGCTCTGGAATTACGCAAGCCGGCACTATACTATTTGCGAGCAAAAAGTATAAATATGGGCCTGAGCATTTTACACATTCAGGGCAAAGAGACTGGTTCAAATCTTATTCAGGGACGTGGGGTAGAATATAGAACCAGAACTCAATCCTTCAAATTTGTTCAGCCAGTGCTACCACTTATAAAAGAAAAAGTGATTTATTTGTGTCAGGCAGCTAAATATTACAAATCAGAAAAGTACTATATGTAACTCAAGGCGTAACTGTGGGAGGTAGTTTGCCTATCTTTGTCAGCTACCCCCACATTCTTACAGGTTGTATGACAAGATCAATACATAAATGGGCATATTTATACTCCGTCTGCGCCGAATGTGCATCAAAAGTTTTGACGCACATTCAGTGCAAATGTTGGCCCGTATTTAAACTTTGACGCCCGAGCCCGCGGATGACAAAATTCCACCATGTGCGTCATTTTCTGGATGCAGCAACCCGCCTTGCGTTAATCATATGCAAGGTAGGCGTTCCCGTCCAAAAAATTACTTAAACGGCTGTGCGTCGTATTTATGCTTTAGGGCAAAAATGACACATGGCCGGGAGGCGGAGCAGGATAATGAGGCACAGCCAGATTTGCATCAAAAATTAATGCCTGGGTCAGGGCAGGCGTTGAAATGGGACAAACACACCTGAATTTAATCAGAACACACAGAAGCAACAGCAGAGCAGCAACAGGGAGACATGGAGGTGATTCTAATCCAGCGTGCACGCAGACGCAGAGCCCAGCAGCAACAACAGCAGCTACAACAACACCAGCAGGGACCCCAAGGGCAGCGCAGAAGGCAGGAGAGGATATTCCGCCCCAGAACAACCCTTCATGGCCTCAGGGAACACAACATCATCCAGAGGTACAGGTTGAACTGGCAGGCCATTCAGCAGCTGCTGCGCAACATTGAACTGCAGTTGGCCCCCACTTTGCTGACACCCCGCACCATCCCAACAGAAACCAAGCTGCTTGCCGTACTTCATATGCTGGCAAGTGGCTCTTTTCAAACAACTGCTGCCCTGGGGGCCGGAATATCACAACCATCATTCTCCGCCTTTTTGCCCAAAGTACTGGATGCCATCATTGGACGTACATCCGCCACATCTGCTTCCCTAACACACTGCAGAAGCAGCAGGAAACAAAACAGGGGTTCTACCTCATCAGTGGCTTCCCACATGTCCTTGGTGCAATCGACTGCACACATGTACGCCTTGTGCCACCTGCTGCAACTGAACACCTCTCCCGCAACATGAAGCACACACATTCCATCAACGTGCAGGCCATTGTCGATCACCAGGGATTGATCACCAACATCGTGGCTAAATATCCTGGGAGTGTACATGACTCCTTCATGTTCCGTCACTGCACCATCAATGAACACTTCCAGGATGGACGGTATGGCAATGGACTACTTGTTGGTAAGTACAAAAACCTACTTATATACACACTGCACAGCAACCCTCCAGGACACACAACACATACACCACAACAGCAACATGTGAACAGGAACACACTGAGGTCATGACATCGCTAGCCATGTTTCTTAGGCCTGCAGTGAACCTGTCACACATCTGAAATTACTGTACAGCCTAATGTTAAGATGTCAAAGATCACAACATGTGGAGTGGGTTGCCTAAATGTCACCTTGCAAAATGTAAGTGTCCCAATGACGTTTACATGAATCCATTGCATAAGTCTAAAGGTCTGGGATGTCCAGGGTACATTGATTTGAACTTGTTAACAACACTGTCAATTTTAACCTGTGTATGGACCTATCATCTCAACCCCAGTGAAGACACAGGGACACCTGTGTCACAAGTCACAATGCTAAGGAGGGCACACTGTATTGCAAATCCCAAAACATCCTGCTGACAAACGATCAGCAGACAAACACTTGTTTAGCTAAGGAAACAACACAAAGCAGATGGTACATCCTACAAGCCTAGGATGCCACATTATAACACAAAAGAGTCACAGACAACACAAGACAACTACTGCCATGCAAGGTGATTTCAATGGGGCCAGCTACATCAACATGATCCCATTAATTTTCTCTTGCAGCTGAAATCGAGGTATGGCATCCAGCCATGGATTATTACACCTATTGGCAACCCGAGTACTGCTGCAGAGCGTGCCTACAACGACGCACATAGGAGGACACGCACCATAGTCGAGAGGACCTTCGGCATCCTCAAGTCAAGGTTCCGGTGCCTCGACATCACTGGTGGTAGCCTCCTATATTCCCCGGAGATGGTCTGTAAGATCATTCTAACATGTGCAATATTGCACAGCATTTGCATCAAAAGGAACATTCCCCTCCTGGAACCAGAGCCACACATGCCTGAAGAGGAGGAAGAGGAGGATGCTGGCCTGCAACATGAGGGGGAACTACAGAACACGGCCGCTGGTATACGCAGGCGGCAACATATCGTCAACAATTTCTTTTAAATATAATCACCTTCACCACTTTAGTTAACTAATTTAAATAAACACCTATAATATTCACCATATCATGGTCTGGCTATTCATTTTTGCACACCTTCTTCTCTACTTATCAGAATAAGCGTGTTGTCTCATGGAGCAATGCTGAGATATTGATTAGGACACTGAAAATCCCAGAGCTAATGTGATGCCTAACATACAATGGTCACATACACACACACTGTAAATGACATCTGTCATGTACATTTCTCCTTTGAAGGCCAATAGCAGAGGACCACACCTATTTCACACATACATATTGAAATCAAGGTACAACGCAGCATATGGCACACAACTGAGACACAATCACTCAATAAGGGGAAAACAAGCCTCATACATGAGGCAGTCAATGTGCTTTTGCATCAGTAACAGGAATGTCTGACCAGACCCTTGACAGCAGTAAGTCCAACTGCATCCAATATTTGCAAGTACTATCTGTGACCAGAGTTCCATAGAAGCTGAACGTAGACAGCACAAGTGCCACACATATGAGCAGCATTGCACACATGATATTCCATGTACATGTCAGCCCATTTCCTAACTCCTGACACACTCATGCACCTGGTCACAACCCACCTGTCGGAAGAGGTCCCTGGAATACTAAGATGTATACCCTGATATTCCCTCCTCTACACACACAGACCAAAATTAGCAATCCAGTGTGCTACACCCTTTTCCTATGGTATGCCATTGTCATAGAACATCTGACAGCATGGACGTCAGGTTAATTTAAGTCTTCTAGTTTCAAAGCCCTGTTAGCACCTGTAGATTGCTTCCCGGGTGAAAATGTCTGTTGGCCCTTAGAATGCAAATCTCACCTACAGGACTGGTGAGAAGCAGATGCAGCCCACACCTGTGATCACCTCCATGCACACCACCCATTTAAAAAAGCACTGCCCCTGCTGATGCCTGGAACAGCATAGGAGTTGCCATTTTGTCAATTACACCGTTAAGCATTGATACTAATTAAGCTGTGTAACAAAGCCCTTGGGTTCATTTGTCACCTTCAAAAACACAGGACATACACAGTTTGACGTGTCAACTGTCTAGTTCGTCCTCCAAACAGTCTGAGTCAGACCACTGATTATGTAACTTGTCAAATTGCTGGATCCTGAATCACCCTGCATTCTGTCAGCCTGACTGGCATCTGTCTGTGCGCCACACTAAAGTATCCCTGTGTCTACATATGTACCGCACTTGCGTTAGCAAACTTCTCATTCATCAGGGGGTATTGGGCATGGGCTTCTTCAATGCATACCCAAATACATTGTATAGCTTCATCTGCCTTTTAACTGTACAATTTGAGTAAAAGCCTCTGGGAAAAGCAAAATTCATGGCCCATCCCTTGTCTGGGTCTCATTTATGCATGAATGACAAAGTGTGACAGTGTCCCAGGGCCGTAGGCAGGGATTGGGTACTGGCTTTCAGCAGAACCAGCAACCTCTGATAATGTACATGAAAAATACACACATGTCAGGACCATGACAGTTCACACACAGAATCACAGTTCTCATAACATATTGATGGGCCGTGTGTGGTGAATAGCTGCGATAATAATCAGCACAGAGGCTATGATGTTCCCAGATCCAGTGGGAATTGCAGAGGCTAACCCTTGTACAAATATTGTAATGACACCTGCTGGAACATGACACCTGAGACATTATCTCACTCAGCACACCAAGGTTGCCCTGTTGACTGTCTCATAACACGTCTTTAGTGACAGGGTGGGACCATCCCCATGTAGGTTTACATGTCCTCATCCACTTTAGTCACATTGATCAACCAAGGATACTCAGTAGATACAGGAATAGCTGCCACTGACTCATGATGAGTCCTGAACCGAACTGTGACAAATTACACCCCAAACAATATACAGGATCATAATTGGACCACACACATGAACAAGACACCTATGTGCAATTGATCACTGGAAATATGTGGACACGTGCTGTCTTGTATGTTGGTCCACCACAGCCACTTGATAGTTGGGGCTCACTTCTATGACCTCAGCTGTGGTGTCATCATACATTTGAGATTCACCCTTGTCTGTCTGTGCAAACAACATGATACCCACTTCCCCAATGCATGTGTATGACTCACTGTGGGATTCACCAACTAGTGCCTAGGAAGCTGTTACCAATACTCTAGGACATAGGATGTTGAAAATGTGGACCATTGACATGAACAAGCGTCTGCCATCTATCTGGTGCATGCTATGTCACATGTGGTGTCTACGTTACCCTAAATCTTGGAAGTCCACATTACGGATGTTGCTACATTAATGACTAACACATGCCCTCTCTCACTCCCACAATGACTTGCATCTAAGGATTGGACACATGGACGTCACATTCATACAAGCATATGTGCAATAATGCTTCATGTGATACACACACACTTGGTCAACAAATATATTAGTTGCCAAAGCACACACTTTGAGCAAAAGGAATTTAGGTATTGTACATATGTGTGTCACATTGCTATCCTCTCCTTATGCCAAACATGCACAATTTGTGCAACACATATATGTAGGCCACACTTATGACCAACTATTGCATCAGCCAACCGTAAAAATACTGTGAAGGGAGTAGCGGATCATGGTCTGCTGCAGTGATGTCACTCATGTGAACATACACCATTAACACCATAGTGTGTTCAATCAGCCTATCTCTGATGTGTCCCAAATGTAACATAACAAAAAAACAGAAAAATTGCCCAAAACCAGTTAATGCACTGAAATTTTGACGTTCCTAGCGTTATGCGTCATTTCTTGTCTATCAAAACTGTATTTGCGTCATTTCTTTTTATGCACAGGAGTGAAAATTAGCCCACATCCAGATATTTGTACAGGCCATGTACTATTAAGTGGATGCGGGCTAATTTTCACTCCTGTGCGTCAAAAAAAATGATGCAAATACAGTTTTGGTAGACACAAAATGACGCATAACGTGAAAAAGGGCGGACATTTCATACAGGAAGTGATGTAATAGGATATCCTGTTTACAGATCATGTACAGTGGCTGTACTTTCACTTTCACTTTGCAGTCTATGATCCTTCTAGACTGTGTGGCTGTGTAGAGAGTGGTGTCCTGAGATTTTGTGCTATCTGTATTGTCTATTTGTGAAATAAATATTATTGTTGTATACTGTACTACTGTGTTTTGTGTACATTTGTCCATTTATCTTGTGTTTTTGTTGTTTGTGGGAGTCTGTTGTGGGTAGTGTTAGTTTGGCGATAGTTGGGCTCTTTTAGTGGTTAAGTTTACTTTTCATCTGTATTTGTACCCCTACTTTCCCCCTTTTCCCCTTTATATTTCTTTTACCCCTATCCCCTTTCACTTTTCCACTATGTCTGGTAGGCCACGTCTTTGCAGGATGGGTGAAGAGGAGTTGGGGGGGTTCATATGGCTTGTGTGCCATTTCTTGCCACTCATGATCGAGGCAGGGGCAGGGTTTTACAGGGGCATCCAACAGAGGCGCGCAGAATCCGGTGGAGAAAGGTGCTGCATCACCTACAGCGTGTGTATGCCAGCCAGAGGAGTGACCACCAGCTGAAGCACCGGTGGGCTGACCTCATCACCAGGGAACACTAATCATGTAAATGTGCACGATTAAATGCTCTGTAGTGGCATAAGAGGATTTGTACTATGTCTGCCAGCTAACTTGCTGACTGTGTGTAATGCTGGAGAAACATACAGGGATAACTGATGCACTATGGTAAGGATCACAATTGCTAGCTGTCAGGTACCACATGCTCAGCAAACTTACAGGATACTTTTCCATGAAGTAAATTGGTGCGGCCTTTGTGTCAGACAACCAAACAGAACAGGAGCCAATCATGTTTATATAGGGTACTATTGACAGAGAAGTAAAGATGTACCAATATATTGGCTAACTTTGTTGACGCAATAGTTAGACTGACTTTAGAATCATTACATGATGCTGAAAATGAGTGCTGCCTTCACGTCAATTAGCAGAGTGGCTCAGACATATGTCTCATGTGAGTTTGGAAGGAAAGCGTTCACGGAAGTACTATGAATGTTTGGGATTATTGTGTTGCTTGATCTTTTTGGATACATGTCAGATCTGGATTTGAAAACACTGTGAAAAGGTGTAAGGTGCCCTCAGCTAACATCTTAGAGTGTTTGTTGGAGTTAGTTGTGCCACATTCCAAATATGGATGGCAGTCCAAAGGTATGCACATGGCTTCACATCTCCATTGTTGGTGCAAATCACCATAGCTGGGCCACATCAATTGAATAAAATGTAACAACAGGAGGGCTTACAAAAGTCCCTGCCCCTCCCTCTGTACATTGTACCTATGTGTCATTAATGTGTCATGGCCACAAGGCATGTTTGACTGGTAATGCAGTCCTCAAGTAACCAGGCTTTGGATGTCTCTCTTGGATGCACATGATGAGACGATTACACTCCATATTTTTTTCTGGTCACCAATTACGGGGCATGTTTGCAACCACGTGATAGTTAGGGCCAATGTATGTGTGCAGATATGTGTGTAACTGTCACAGGAGACCCATGCTATGTACAAGTTGGCTGTGAAATATCAGATGCAATACCATCATGTCTGAATGGCTGCCATTTCCTTATTCAGACTACACATTGTATATGTTTATGAAATTGTTGCGCTGTGCACAGATTTTGAGCACATTTCTTCCTTCCATACCTTACAGGTGGACCAGCACCCTACACTGTGGGAGAGGTGGTGACATTTGAGAACCCTGACTGCTCCAGTAAGTGTTGATATGTCTGTTATGTGTTGTGTTTGCTGTTTATGGACTCGTGTGTGTTGAACGCATAGCAAGGTGTGATGCGTTGGGCAATCATTTCTCTTTTTCCATGATTGGGATTTCAGATTCTCACATGTTTTGAGTTGGCCAATGCGTATCCAATGGTATTATGTAGGGATTGTAGGCCATTCGTGTAGGCCCCACTGTGAGTACTGGGGTTAGTCATGTGGATGACACTTGTATCAGCAAGAGTCGCACTGGAAGTCAGCTCCGATTTAGGCAGCCTGTCAGACACACATTCTCCAAGATTGGTACACCAAATTGCTTTCCAATAGACTTCTGCTTCCCTATTTACCAACGTAATTATGAAACTGCAGGTAGAACCTCCTAGCAGCATGTACTTGTAGTGCTACAAGTATGTGGAACTTGAGTGCAATGGCCTAGGTGTGCATTCAATTCATGATCATGGGTGTTCTTGCAACTCTGTGTCTGATGTAAGTCAGGCCTTACTGGAAGTATATGTTGTGTACCAAGTTCTGCATTTCCTGACATGTGTGGCCCTATGATTGGTCTAGGGTTTGCTGACTACTAATTGTTGATAGACCTTACCTGTGGTGTGTGTGTAGAGCCAAACATGTGTGGAGTTTTCTATACACTCCAACAACATGTTGTTGGAAATTGATAGTTGTTTATCCACCCCCCACCCTCAAACACGGGCATGGGTTTGTGAATGGGTTACCTAGTACTGATGCTACCAGTATGTTACACATACATGTGAATAAGTGACTGTTTGATTGGAACCTAGTGTACACACTCAGGTTTGGCACTTGGTACTATACTGGCAAGTCCAGTTACAACTTGAAGACTATGTGGCTTTAGTTTTGCTTTCCGTACACTGACATTTGTAGCCCAGGTCTTGGCGGAGGATATGCAGCATGATTGTTAGCTGATAACTGGCAGAACTCAGACTGCAAGTCAAAGCCAGTTGTTACCCATTTTGTAGGTTATGGATCTGCTATGTGTGATGTGACCTTTGTAGGCTGGCCTGCCATGTACTTCCTCAGGGACATTCAATGATCTGTATTGTGATATGAGCTGTTACAAGTACTGTAGATGTATTGTCTGATTAACTTCTTGTGCCATTTCACACAATGCAATTACTAATGTAGAATATTAGCATTTGTCTTCACAGCTGCAAACATGACTCCAGACCAGGTCCGTGAATTCCAGCGCCGGGCCATGAGATACCAGCACATCCTGCAGGTGGAGTCGGGGTTCAGGAGGATGGCCCGGCGATATCGCCATGAACGGGCCTCAGGGGCATGGAGAGCCTTCCCACAGGGTGGCCCTACTTTGCCCACCACAGCCACCACCAGCACAACCACCAATTCAAGCCAGGTGGCCCAACCCACAGCTGGGAATGTTGTGCCTACATCTGCTGGACTTCCAGGCCCCAGCATTGCTACAGGTGCAGGACAGCCCACTGGGTCTGGCACCACACACACACAGACCTCCTCCACTGGTACCCAGACTGCCACAGCTCCATCTGTTGACCCTGCAGCCTTCCACAATATGGAACGGAAGATGGACCGTGTGCTGCGCAAGTTGAGCCACCTGAGTTGGGATGTGCGCCACATTAACCAGCGTGTTAAGTCTATCAAGAGGACCCTCCGCAGGGCCAGCCTCTAGACTGTATTTGAAATGGACATGATTCCCTCCCCTCCCTCCTCTTTCCTTGTTCTTATAGTTAGTGGGCTTAGGGGGCTTGGTGTTAGGTTAGTATAGGCTGTTAGTTTAGTTAGTGTTAGTTGGTGGGGGGTCCTGATTCTTTCTATTTTTACTTATTAAGTGTGTGGGTGGGTGGGGGGCTATGTTGGGGTTCTTGTGTGTTTATAAAAAAAACACAAAAATATATATATATACATATATTTGTTTAGGATAGTGTAGTATGTGTTTAGGTTAGTATGTGTTGTCCTCCATGTGTCCAGTCTCATAAGGGGGGTGGGGGGTAGATGTTTAGAACGTTTCATTACATGTATGTGGTGAATGGTACTTCATCCTGGGTTTGGATTCAGTGTACTTAAATTTTGTACTATTACATTTGTGTCCTATGCTACAAACAAATCCCAACTGAGCTGTACGATTGGCAGCTAGCACAGAGCTACCTTGCAAAGTGTCCACCCTTCGTTGCAACCACCAATCACAGTTAATATGGATGACAATGTGTTTCTGTTGATAAGTGTGTTTTCAAAGTCACAAACAGTGCTTGCAGACTTGGTATTGGGGAAACAGTTTTAGGTCTGACTGCAGTGTGATGATCAAGGACACCCTTATAAGATGAGTTCTCATTGGCACTCTTGTATTCTTGTCTTCATGACTCTCATACGTCATTTGTGACACAGTTCAACATGATTACCTATTTGTATGTAAACTCAGACACCTTCATTTATGCAGTATTTGTAGTGTTTGCTTAGATTAGTGTGCACTGTTATATGTGTTATTATTGCATGTTGACAACATTTTGCGGCCACTATTTGTTGACTTAGATATCCCTTGAGGAAGCATTCTTCTGTCCAACACAGCATGATGGTGTATGGTTTCTCACTTCATCAGCTATGTCCCTCAGGATTGGCAGAGTATGATGCAATCATGGGCACTGTGCAGATTTCTCTGACTACATAATATCAGGACAGTTGTATTGACAAGCTACGTAATTTGACAGTAGGCACATTTCAGTTATCTACTGCCCAGTTGATATGTCACATTACCCAGAGACAGATTTGTTGTGCAAGTGCTATTTATTGAAAAGTGTTGTAGTGCTATCTGTACATTGTCCATGATTGTGAGTCCATTATAGTGACATCTTACATTGTGATCCAACTCAAGGGTTTACCAAAATGCTTTTGACAGGCTGGGGTTGATGTTTCAGACAGTGCAGAGGGACAGAATTTGCCAATGAGCAGGAGAGAGACAATCACTGGGCTGGGTGACAAGATATACAGTGGTTTGCAGAACAGTGCTTGAAGACAGTTGTTGCAAGTCTGGTAAGTTACAAAGTGCAGGACCTTGGTAATAGTTGGCCATGTGGCAGGGACTAGTGCTTCCACGTCATTTTCCTTGTGAATGTGATCTGTTCCATGTCTTCTTCTTCTGATGTGTGTGTTGCCTCCTCTGTCCTTGTTGTTGTTGGTTGTGAAGGGGCAACACACATCTCAGTGTTAGAAGACGTGGAGTCAGACATCCCTGTCGCTGCTCCCTGTGAAGGTCTTAAGGGCAGTACTGCAGCAAGGAGTATCTGCTGGTTCTTGAGAATAGCAGCCACATCACTATGGCAGGCAGCCAGGTCGGCCCTGAGGGGTTCCATGTTGCATTCGTGCACGCGTTGACAGGATTGCTTTTGTAGTTGTTGGGTCAACTGTATTACAGCTGTGCTGATTTCCTTCTCGGTTTTCTGCAGTTCCTGCAAGACAGATGTTAGGGCTTGCATAGCTGCTGCCTGATCTGCAGATGGCATCATGCACGAACGCACCCCTTCTAGGCTGGCTGCCATATTTTGCATCCCCACCCGCACCTCCTTGGCCAGCTCCCGCTGTACTCCAACTACAGTTCTCTCAAAGCTGGTGCCAGTGTCGTCTGAGTCCTCAGCTGTATTGGAGCTGGCAGGTCTTACAATTGGGGTGGTGGGTGGATCCTCTGCGATGGTTGCTTGTTCCGTGCTCCTCCTTGTGACTGAAGGTGGGGTCTGGAGGGTTTCAAGGACCTTTTGGATAGTCTCCTGGGGAATGTTTATCGGCTTGTCATCCATGTCATCAGGGTAATCTGGGACAGGCATATCCGCAGGAGATCCATCTTCCTCTGCAATGAAACAGGGTACAATTAGTGTGTCTGTGTTGTGGCAATTTTGATGTGACATGTCTGCCTTTTGATGAATTCACTTTGTCATCTTGTTTCGTGTTAATTGCTCCAGTCCTTCAGATGGGCATTCTTCCAGGCCTATGGCCCTCCTGCATGTCACATGTATGTTATTGAGTTATTAGACTTGTCAGCATCATCGCCTCTAGGTGTTGGTTTAGGCCAAATAGAGAATTGCCACCTTCTTGTCCTACTCAAGCCTCCGTCTACATCCATTCTCATGGTGAGACCTTTCACTGGCTGTGGGTGTTCTGATGGCCCTGGCAGCACACTTAACAATCTGGACCTGCCACAATCTCTTATCTTTCACATCCACTTAAACGTATTTGACATGTGGCATATCCTATGCATAGCAATGTTATGATACGATATGGATGTTGGCATTGGTAATGTGTACTGCTGATGTTGGGGAATGTGTGTTACATTGGATTGCCCTGATAATCGTATCAGTGTCCTATTTCCTCCTCTGACTGTGCAGGTGTATTTCAGTGACCAGTTACATGTGTCCCCCCCTCAATGCTGTTGTCTGAGCAGTATGACATTTGGGATGTTGCATTGTTACCCAGGCACAGGGTGGACCTATGCAGCATGGGTGTGTCCTTAGTGCTGTGTAGCTCCTATTGTTGTTTACATTGGCTGATGTTTGCGACAACTATGGGGATTGACATTTGAGAGTAGTGGGGCCTTTGTCTGGTTTCTGGAGATTGTTGAAGTTGTCATCCTCACCCCTTAATTTAGGTGTGTATGATCCCTGGGGAGGTTACTGCCATTGGCTACTTGAGCTGCACACAGAGCAGAGGTGGTAGTGTCAACTGCTTCGCAGTTACATTCCAGTTGTCGGTATGGCTAGAGGTTGTTAAGAGGGCCCTAGTTAATGTAGGGCGTATGGTGGCTGACGTGTGCCGGGATGTCAGTTTGATGTTGTGGCCTTCCCTCCTGGCATGGCTTTCCCTTTGCTCCATCGTTGGCATGACAGCATGCCCCCATGGGACTATTGTTGGTGTTGTGTAATGGTGTGCCCCAGGTCTTCTCAGAACGGGCCATGCCCCCATGCCGTGCCCCTTTACCCATGCCACCCCATGTATAAGATGACTTCCATGCATTTTGTGGTTGGTATCCCTCCCCTGCTTAAAGTTGACATTATTGCATTATAATTTCCTATGCGACCTACCCTGCATGTGCGTTGTCTCCTGGTAGTCTGCGCTGTCCTGTCCTTGAATCCCTGTGACGATCTCCTCAGGGATGACGGCTGCCACCATCTCCTCCATGTGGTCCAGGGCCTCCTGGTGTGCTGGACTCCCACCTCCAGTCTGCAGTGCTGCCTTCCTGTCCCTGGCCATCTTTTCCTTGGTCCTGCGCTTGCAGTCATGCCAGCATTTCTTGCACTCGATGACTGTTCTGCGTACTTCAGCCACGCTGTTAATGTTGTCGACAATTTGTTGCCATATAACCTCTCTCCTACTGATTGGCAACTTTGAGTTGACAAACAGTTGGTGCTGGTGTTCCGTCACCTCTTTAACCAGAATTTCCTGCTCCTCTGCACTGAAGCGACACTTTCTTTTCTTCTTATAAGTGTCCTGGTTCTTGTGTGGGTCCTCCTGGCTGGTTCCTGGTCTGATGTCATCTTCCTGGTGTCTGTTGTGGCATCTGGGATTCATTTTGGCTCTCCTCTGGTGAAATAGCAGTGTTCGCAGGTTTTTTTGATGCTATTGCGTCACAGAACGGCGCATATCTGGTTTGCGGGGTCGTAAATCGACCCACAGTCATTTCCGCTGCGTTAACGTCGTTTTGCTTTACGACTTGACGCTGCGGTGTGCGTCAAAAATAATGACTCCCACCTGTGGTTTGCGCCACCGTGCGTCAAAGTATAAATTTGACGCCCGCACAGCGCACCAAAATGGCGTTAGCCTGCGGTAATATTTTGGATGCAAAACTGCGCCCAAAGTATGTGAGCCACCCAAGACTGAAGAGTACAGTCACCTCTCACTTTCCCAATGCTACTGCCACACCAATGCCAGGATTGTCTAGGTGTACTTGTTCTTATGTTACCTGTGTGGCTGCCCTGGTATTTGTTAGAGTTATTGTGGAATGATCAATCTTAGTGTCAAACTTTAACTTTAAAATGTTGCGTTCCTAAACTGTACATGGCTGGCTGAGGCAAAGTCCCTTCCCCCAGGTGTGTGTTTTCCCACAGAGTCCATGTGGAGCAGCAGTGCTAAATCATCCCTTGCCTCACTGACAACAGTGATAGTCTCTGATTGTAAAGTTTCACTAAATGTGTGTGCTTTAGGGTCTGAAGAGGAGGATGCATGGGCATAGATTGGCAGAAGCTGCACTTGCTTCACTTGTCATTAGGAGACAAATCTTCACTGCTTAAAATTCATCAGGTCCAAATCTCAAGACCACCACCCAAACAAATGAAGAGCTCACCCCAGGAATGAACAGTGATCCTTGTCAATGGTCTGCAATGAAAATCACACCATATATGGTTGCTTTTCAACCAGAGCTGAGCAATCACAGGTGCTTCTTCTCATGATAAAATTGAAAGACATGGCTATGACATTACTTAGCACCAAACCATCACCGACCATTCTATGAGTCTATGTTTCATGGTTTCCTTCCACCTTCCAATCAGGGAGAGATCACAGTGCCCATGTTCAAGCACAGATTTGCAGAGTAAGATGCCTTTCTTTGAAGCACACTGCAGGAGATCTAGGATACAAGTTCTTCATAACCAGGACTGGCGGTATAGATCCTCCCCTTGACCACCTTGGGCTAATGTTCAGATCTTTGTGAAGCTCTCCTCATGGCCTTCCTTTTTAAGCAGAATTTCCTTCATCCAAGTGTTGCATCCAGTACCCTTGTCCAGCAGTGAGTGGGCTGCTTCTCTTAAGGTGGAGTGAAGGCAGATCTTCCCACCATGAAGCAGAACTTTCATTACCTGGCTCTGGTAAGGGGAGATTGCAGTCGGAGACCCAATCCTGAAACTTAGATTTCTTTCTTGGTCTCCACTGGTCAGTGATCAATGAGAAATCCTTCCATAAACACTTAAGGTTTCTTCTCACACTTATAATCATTTGAAGAAAGAGATTTTGGATTCCGCTGGCTCAGCTCTGGTTCTTAGGCCCATATTAATACTTTTTGGTGCAATACTTAAAGAACGCAGTTTTGTACCAAAAAGTATAGTACTGGCTTACATCATTTTCCAAAGCCAGCCGGGCGCTGTATTAAAAGAATGGGGCAAGCCAGTGCTAAACTTGGACTAGCACCTTAAAAAAAAGACACTAGCCAGGTGGGGATGGTGGTAGGGTAGGAGGGAGTTGTGCGTAAAAATATTACGCTAGCCTGGTTAGAAGCAAAAAAAATGCCTCTAACCAGACTAGCGCCATTTCCTGGTGCACAACCACCAAAAACATGGCAATTGCCAGCACAGGGGCAAGTGACCCCTGGGCATGAAGGGGCCCGAAGTTAGGGCCCCAGATGGCAAAAAAATACATATAAAAAATACTTACCTGAACTTCCCTGGGATGGGGTTCCCCATCCTCTGGTGTCCTTCTGGTGGGGACCGGGGTGTTCCTGGGGATTGGGGAGGGCGCGTGTGGACCCATTCCATGGTGTTTAACCATGGAAATGGGTCCAAAGGTCTCCTAAAGCCTGGTCTGACCCAGGGGTTAAATAATGGTGCTAAGTAAGCTTGGCAACATTATTTAGCGCCTACTCCCACCCATGCGTCATTTTAGCACGGGGAAAAAATATGGGGCTATAGCGATAGCACTATTTTTTTATGGAAACGCCTACCTTGCATCTCATTGAAGCAAGGTAGGTTCACTCATCCAAAAAATGGTGCATACTCCTATATTTTGAAGTTAGACATGTCTTACATCAAAATATAAATATTGAATTAAAATTGCGCAGAATTTGCATAAAACAAAATTACACAAATTCAGCACAAAAGGAGTATAAATATGGTCCCTAATGTTTTGTGTATGGCTTCCAGACTGATCAAGCCACTGTCTTTGCTCTCTAATGTTAGAGGAAGGTCTGGGCTGAGCGTTCCCTGTTAATAAGACCAAAAACAAAGGAACAAGAGTGTAAGAAGTTTCATCACAAAACTACCTCAGAGGGTAACCTCTGGGGGAGAATGGAGCTGGAATGTTGCAAGCATTATACCTACACTTAAAAGAGGCTCTTTGTCATATATCCTCCACACCCTAGACTTTGGTCCATTTTAGTGGACTTCAGATATGCCCTGGAGTCCAGAAATTCACACTCCTGTCTAACAGGCTCATTCCAACTTCCATCCTTATTTATCTAAACAGTACATACATCTTCAAGTTTTATAGCTATGGAGTTAGGAATAGTAAATTTATCCTTACTTTGCCTTTCAATATTTTTCCCTCTATATTTGTCCTCATTACTTATGCACCACAAAGTTTTGTAGGTCGATATTCAGTGGTACAATCCCTTATTTGCCAGTGACACCACATTTATACCTCAGAATGGACTTCCGTGTGGGACTCATTCCCATCATTTGTCCATGCAATCTCTGTCATTGCTACGCCATTGCACATCAATACACTGCATGTAAAACCCCAAACAGGCATAACAACTGCCTTCCATCTCCCTTTGAAGAAATCAGCGTTCACATGTGTTGTAAGTGATGAGCCACTTTTAACACCAAGACTATCCAAAATAATCTTAGTAAACATACCTCAACAAATCGACATAAAACAATACGATCAGATAAGTAATCATTCAAATTCACTCTTCCTTGAGTATTCAAGTTCCTCTCCTTTCTCAGAGCTAAAGATCACCAATTTTTTTTTGTACTTTACTAGAACGTAAGTGCACAAATAGGAAGATTTCTTTGAGTCCAGAGTGATTTTTTGTTCACCAGAGAGCCACAGCTTATATTTGTAAATGGAATTTGTCACACTTAAATGCAAGTGCATATCTATTTTTAGAGTTTAAATGAGAGTGAAGGGAAAGCAGCCAAAGGTGGTGTGGGTGTAGTGTGAGGCTTGTTTGTGGTGAAACATGTTTTTTCTCAATGGAGAAGAACATTTAACAAGTGTAAATGCACTTATGCCTTACAGTTATCTATTTCGAAAAAAACACTTGCTACTTTTCTAACTGCATACCTTTGCATTTGAATGCATTGTAAAAGCTGCAATTGTTTCTTCTTCCCTGTAGTATCAAATGTATTTTGTGAAATCATAGAAAGCTATACATTTTCTCCAAACATAGTGTGAGAGTAAGAGCCAGTTTCGGACTTCTCATAATTGGGCAATAGCTATCTTTCTTTTATACCTTTATATATTCACAAATGCATTTCTCTGTATATATATATATGCATATATATATATATACTGCTTTATTTGATTCTTTTAAAAAAGATCATAAAAACACAAACAGCAAAACAAAATCCTTCAATTCATTTAAATATAACCATAAAAATAGATCCTCAGACGCAATGCAGATGCATATTATTTACAAATCATTATTCACTTTTCATCTTACAGTTGGTCATCTGTTCCAGTCATATGCACAATCAATAATTTTATTCTCTTTCTGGCATTAAGTACAGTACATGGAAATGTTGACAAAGCACAACATACTTCAATGGTCAGAAGAGATTGTAAATGTAAATAGGCTGGGCAGCATTGGCGAAGATTGACAGATCTTAATAAAGGCATTACATAACGATTCCTCTGGCTAACATACAGCTTACAAAATAAAACAACATGCATTGTACTTTGTAGTGAAACAGATTCACTGGGGCAATTCATTAATGTCACAGGCCAATCATTCATATCCGGGAAGCTTATCAAGCGATGGAACATGTCCAGTCTCAGGTGATTAACGACAAACTGGTGTCTGGTATTCATTACAAACTTTAAGTAGGGCCGCTTACCATCCGTAGTCACCATAAATTGATTGCTCAAGACGCTAGGTTTCTGCAATTCTGCAGACAGCCTAAGTTCTGCTAGATGAGTGAGACACTCAGATCTTAGGTCTTTTCCACATATTGCAGCCAGTAATTCCGGCTTCTCATAATAGTCTGAGTGAACCAAATCATTAAATAAATCATTATATAAATCAACAAAGGAGTTCTCAGAGGAAGACTTGTGTCTAAGCAATCCCTCAAAATGGCACGATTTACACAGGCATGCTCAAATGTCCAAATCTTCTGCCATAAAAGGACTGGCTGCACCATTATTAAATCTATAAGAAAAGTACCCCCAATTTCTGTATGACAAACAAATGAGGGGGTGACTTTTGGTACAGATAAAAGAGATTTCACAAAGTTTATTTCCACTATTTGCAGCACATTACACTTGGTATGTCCCCAAACATCCGCTACAAATGTAGCGATAGACACACATTTTGCTGTGTTAATCTTTAACATTTCTTTGGGAGGATTAGTCCCTAACCACTTGGCAAAATTCTTTACAGCCATATTAGCCTTTATAAGCTGTAATTTTCTGGCGTTGACACACTGTGACCAGATGCCTTCTCTGTCAGAAAGAATTCCCAAATATGGGAAAGTTACTGTGGTATCAATTTTGACACTGTATATAGTTATACTGCGGCACTTAGCTGACCTGCTACCACATTTCATAGTAAAAGTTTTAGATTGATTGACCGCAAATCCTAAATTCTGCAAGTAACTAACAAAGCTTGTGAGAAGTTGCTGAAGGGCCACTGGAGGTCGTGCCCTGAGGACAGCATCATCAGCATAGTGGAGGGCTGAATTTGCACGATGGCCAATTTGGGGGAGATCCTTACACTTGTTAACTAACTCTATCTCCAGACCGTTTATGTATAGTGAAAATAAGAAGGGTACTAATGCACAACCTTTTTGACCCCTCTCTCCATACTAAATGATCTGGCGCACTCTCCCCTTACACCATATCTGACTTTAGATCTGCACCCAGAATACAGTCCCTTTATAAAACAAATAATTGCGAGATCTATCCCAAAGTCTGCAAGGGTGCTCCACAGTTTGCCATGAACAACACAATTGAATGCTGATGACAGGTCTACAAAAACCAGATATAAATTCCCTTTCTAATCTTGGTGTACTTTCCAAAAAGAATACTCAGGCTCAGACCATGTTCAATGATCCTTACCCCAGGGTGGAAACCATAATGTAGATCTGCCAAAATGTCATTTGTTTCTGCCCAGTCCTGTAATCTGTTCAGGATGATTCGCCAAGCTATTTTGGCAAGTGAGTCAAGGAGTGAAATGGGCTGATAGCAAGCAGGATTTTGGTGATCAACCTATTTATTTATGGTAAAAATTATGAATTCTGCCCTAGTTGATATAAACCCTGAAGTTTAACATGCTCCCAAGAGCAGGGTCACTAAAGGGCCCTAAAGTGGAATGTTGGATTTATACACGTCCACTGGGACTCCATCCAGGCCTGGGGCTTTCCCACTTTTGCTTTCATTAATGGCCTAAATGACCTCCTTCAAGCAGAAAGGGGGTGTAATGATAGGGGAGTAAATTATATGGTCAGTTGCACCCACAGGGACAGCCTGCTGCTCTACATCCAAATTAGAGGTAAAAGATGTATAAATACCACAGAAGTGGTCAACCCACTCTTCTTCCGTGATAGTGATCTCCATTCTCGGTCATTCCGTCTCACCCCCTTCTAGGTATAATTTTCAACTTTGTCTAAGACTCAAATTTGTATTTGAAATATAATTATTCTTGATGGGTGGACCTCAAAAATTCATATAAGTTCTGCCATTTATTTTATTTTGTGAGGTTTCCCAGCTCCCTTCACCCTTCACTGCTGGATTGTTACTGTTATTCAACTAAACATGTCTGAAGGTGTATATTTTGGCATAGTACTTGTGTTGATAGACAATATTGGCAGTATCAAGGAGTGGACTGAATGATTGGATGGCTGGCAACAAACAGCTGAATTTAAAGTTTAGCCGAGAGCTTACTCCGGCACAAACATGATGATATCCCATGTGCCTTGTTACAAGTGCATTACATTTTCTTTGTCTTGCTTGACCATGGGCAAGCCAAATATGAAATGACACAAGATGATGTGTAATTTATGAAGACATTTTCTTAATTAAGAAGAAATTTTATCCTAGGCAATCTGAAAAATGCTGTAGCATAGGCTGCCTACTTCAGAAGAGAAATATGTTAAATAATTTGACGCTGTGAATAACAATGGTCTATCTAAAAGTTAAATTAAATGAACAAAGGGTGCTGGGTGGATTGTTTTGAAACATTTCGGTCCTTGACAATTGCTTGTGCTGCATTCCAGTCAATGGAGAAGGTGTATTAAGTTAGTTGCGCACAGCAGCCAAAGATGCTGCAGTTGTACACTTCAAAAGTTGAGTGTTATCATCTCCCCCAGTTTTATTTCCCCTAAAACAACTATGCTTTACTATTTTTATCACTTTGTATTTGTGCTGTACAGAGCAGTAAACATGCAAGGCTGGAAAAATATCTGTACTTTTAAAAGCTGCTCCATTGTTATGTTGCTTCAAGAAGGTGTAATATTTTCGAACAAATCCCAGTCTACAAATGTTAGTAGTTATGGATTTGCATCAAAATCCATGGGTGATTGCATGGGAACACCAATTTACCACCCATGTTTCAGCCCCTTGATGCAAAGTACCACAAAGCAGTGAATAGTGCTAACTGGTGTTACTTTAGGCAACTTTTCATTACAAATCATGATATGCATTGGAAAGTAAAGGCCAGATTTACTAAGCCCTTGAGCTGTCCTTGTGTCATGCCAAGGGCTTTAGCGAGATTTACTAAGCCATGCAAAACCACCTGGTGTGGTTCTCTGCATGTCTTAGTTAATCCAGAGTAACACAAGTAATGCAAATCACTTCCTTGCGTTAGTCTATTGGGAGGAGTTCCATGGGTGAAGCATGGGCATTCTCACTCATCCATTTATTTTTGTGCTTTTCCAGATTTACAGAGCTGTGGATCTGGCAATGCGTCAAAATGGTACAACTTTCCAGCAGAGGCGTAACAAGAAGTATCTTTATTTCTCCTCCTTAATTCTTCTTTCAGCATGTGCTGCATTCTGAAGCACACATAGAAAAACAAAAATGCTTCAACTTATTATTTTTGTGCAGTAAAGTGTCCTTTACTGCACAAAAACCTTCTTGCCTGTAACGAGGGCACTCTTGTACCATGTTGCAAGAGTGACTAATTTGTGCTAGTCAGCACTCATAGACAACAGGAATGCATTATATATTAGTAGCTATGGTGCCTTTTTGCTCTCTCCCTGTCACACAGCGCAGCAAGATGCCTTGCTCCATTGCATGACTTATTCTGCCCCTAAATCTCACCACAACACTGTGTGCTTGCTGCAAATTGTTTTTGCAGATTGCACACCTCCACCTGGTTAGCAACCATAAGCCAAAAATCTTTGTCCTGATGCAACAGGAACAGTCCAACTTGATATGCCAGTGCACATCCTTCTCTGAATAGACACACAACCAACCAGCCCCAAACAAGATTCATCCATTTTGTGCCACATCGGTGAGGTTCAGCTTAAATCAAATGGCACAGTAAGTATGATACACGTCAGGGCATGCATGTCACAGTTAGGATAGCAGATTCAAACAAAAAAGTTGATGGATATAATATTTGCAAAATTTGTAATAAAAGGCAATCACTTAAGCGGTATTCCAGTCCAGATTTTTTTCTGCTGTACCAAACCGAATGGGATTACACTGATGTACAAACCAGTCTTACTCCCACTCCAAACAGAACACTTCAGTCAAAAGTGAATGAGGTCACTTTCACAAAGAAAGTGAGGTTGGTGAGTAGTTACACTTCCTTTCAAAAGACTTGAGCCATGGGCATTCCGGTTAGTAATTTTCAAATGCCTCATTGATACTGAAGTCCTGTCACCAGCACTGGAAGACAATAGGTGTGAGGCGCTTCAGAAAAAAGTAACAGTACTTATTGGTATCTTATGGAAGCTGCATCAAGTAAGTAAGCACAATCAACCAACAGGTGGTTATCTCTGGAGCGCGTGACTGAAGGCTGACATTCTAGAAACGTTTCCTGGCAAAAAAGTCTCTGCCCGGAAGAATTTTGCCTTTATTGACTTTATGCGTAAATGTGAAGCCGGGACTGCTGTCTCAGCATGAATAAGATCCGCCAGACAATACTTAATTAACCTTGTTTTCACCTGTGAATCGTGACAGCATTTCTCAGGTGGCTGTCGAAAGTGCAAGCAATTAGGCTCGGAACTGGGGTCATTCAGATCAACCATGGTGTTGATAACGCGTCCAGCCCTTATAAATTACCTGTACCTGGACACGTTGGAGGTCGGTGAATCTTTTAACCGAGTCGGGCTCTCCTCATCCTCAATAGTCGAGTCACTCAAATCAATAATCAATAACTGTTGTAATCGATAATCAATACTCAATTAATAGATCAATATAACACATCAGAAATCAATAACAGTTGATATTTCTGCGCACCATGACCTTTCAGTCATGAATAACCACACCAGTTTATTAAAAGTTAGTGAATTTATTTCCCTATATTAACAAAGCTAGCACGATATATATGTGTCTCAAAACCAATTGATATATGTATATGAACATTACTAGCTGTCCATAACGGCGGAAGAAACGCAATCTACGTAAAATCTGAATAATGATACACTCTGTTATAGCAATGCAAATCACCAATGTGACTAACTGTATTTGACTAATTTCATACATTCGGTCAGCATAACAAGATTTCAATTCTTCATGGTACATTGAATGAATACCTCGACTAACCTCTAATTAGCATTGGCATGTGGGACTTCATGCAAAACGAATTTAGTCAACACAAATTTGGAAAAGTTCTAGCTAGGATCCTATCAAAATAGCAGTTGGTACCTAAAAGGAAAAAAACACAATGCATAATACATTTATCCTTTCATATTTACCAAATACAATCAGCATTCAAGAAAAGTCTTCGTCCTTCAGGTACCGGTTGATTAGCATGGGGCAAAGTTAAGGGCAAGCTTCCTTGCAACGGCAAGGAGAATAGGGCAAAGTTACTGCATGGGCAAGACGGGGCAAATCAAAGTTAAAGTCTCTAGGGTGAGAATTCTTAAAGTCTCTTTCTCTCAGATAGAGAAAGGGCATCAGGGTGTCGTCCAAAATGGAGTCTGGCATCAGGCTTCAAACTGGCATCGAGGAAAATGGCTGACTTCTCTTTGTCCGGTGGGTTTAAGTAAGAAACATTCCAAATTCTGTAGGGTCTTCCATTGGAGGGTTCATAGGTTGGCTTCAAATTGTCCAATCAAAATTGTCTTTTACTAGCGCCCATTTATGCATACACTGTCCTTGGCGCCTTGGAACACAAATTGTATCATGGTTTGCCAATTATTTTACTATCTGTACCTTCATTGTCCGCACCTGCAGAGACTGACCTTGTATCAAAGGGGATGTAACCGGCCTAGCACGAAACCTTGGAGATAAGTGTACCAGCCAGTTTCTACTGGAAAAATACAACTTCAAGCAAGAATATATTTCATTAATTCAAGGAAAAAAGAATCACGCAGTTAGAATTTGAAACCAAGCAACTAGGCCAAAGCCTGTACTAAATTTAAGCTAAGCAAAACAGTTTTCAAACAAGAAATCATGGCATACATTTGCGATTATGACGGATTAATACATTTTAATACTTCATGATTAATAAAGCTCGTTTATAATGATGGCGAACTGCCCCGAGGGCACAATTTCCCTCGTACATTATTTTTTTTTTTTCTTAAAATCACACTTCAATATGTATGTCGGTTACACAGTGTACATTAATATATGTCGAACCCTCTTTTTCTGCATCATCAATCCCTCCTCTGATGACTAATTATGTCATCACATCAAATCTACCCACAAATGGTATTCCATTAAAATTCTGTATAGTAATTTGGCACTTCAGTCAATTCCCTTTTTCTTTTAGTCCCTTTTGACTTCTCCCTATAAATTTCCACCATTTTGTTCTCTATTTTCCCTTCTCTTTTTCTTTTGTTCCTTGCTTTTAACATTTTGAAAGCTTTCCATATTCCCCAAGAACCTAATAGACAAATTAATATTATTAATATTCCCTTTACTATTTTTAGTAACAATCCGTTCCAAACGTTGCTGAGCCAATTTCCCACAGAAGCAAATCCTTTTCCAATTTTCTCCCAAACTCCGGGTTCTTTCAATTCCTTTAAATCTACACTTTCTCTAGTTAAATTTGTAAGCATTGTTCTAATTTTTCCACTGTTGTCGGGTATATAGGTACAACAGTGACGCGTGCCAAGCATTTTGCAAACGCCGCCATCCTTTGCTAAAAGAATGTCTAAGGCAAGCCGATTTTGAAGAGTCATAGCTCTTTCTGCAGCGAGTTCAGCATCCATCAGGATTATAGCTCCCGAAAACTTCGTCAACATGTTATCCACAATAGTAGACAACTTTCGTATTTTGATTGAATTCAATATGACTCCTACTGAAGGAATCATAGCTCCAAATATATCTCCTACCACACCAGCAGCTGTCTCCCTTTTCTGAACATGATGTGATTCAGACAGCCTTGGAAATTTCTTTAAGTCATCTAACTGGTAAACCTTTGGGAACAATATTCCCAAATAACACCTCCCATACCATCCTTTAGGAAGACGATAATAGGCGTTGAGTCCACAAATATAATATACTCCAGGAATAACTGGGTCTTGTCCATTCAGCATGAACGTCCACTTTTGTTGAAATGCGTATGTGTGTTTACATTCACTCGTTCCCACAAAAACTGTGTCATAATATGATGGAAATCTATGTATACAAAATCTTCCCACATGCAATGTATCTAAGGCTATTTTCCCTTGTGTCTTTATTGCGGCAAAAGCATAATTATCTACAGACGTCCTTTCGTGCAACTCCTTCTCTAATTTCTCCTTCATTTCGTTCTTTCTGTCGTCAGTGCGGTCTAAAAATTCTATTTCTATTGGTGAAAGCAAGCATGCAAGATTCTCCCTATGTGCGTGAGCTGTGTGGAAAGGGGACATTGGTTCGAAAAATTCCCTCATTAATTTGGCAGACCAATCTCTAGCTATCTTACTTAGGTGCCCTATTATGGGGACATATGCAAATGTAACATCGTAATTAGTATAGAAATAATGAATGTCTTTTTGAGCATAGAATCTGGAAGCTACTATACTACATGTAATTCCATACGTAAGAGGCATGCTGTGATACGTTACCCCCTCCACTACTGAGGTAGGTATTTGTGTACACACATAACAATCTTTCGCATCCATGGTCTCAACATACTCACTCAGTAAGCGATAGAAAACATTGGATGAAAGTTCCTTCTTATCATGCAAGTGTCTCTCGTCTTGCTCGAGTCTCTTCAGAGCTGTTAGTTCAGTGACGATAATAGGTTTAGAAGTAGAAGCATCATTCGTCTCACTCTCGCCTTTACCATGCATTCCAAGAACTATTGCTACAATTATTAGTACGCATGCGATCAGTAAGCCTATACACATGTATTTACAACACTTCATTTTACGCCCCTGTGTAGTGAAGCTAGTCATGATCTGTATAGAATCAGAAAGCTGAAGACACTTTATCAAAGCGTATTTGCAGGGTTTTTTTTTTTCTCTAAGTTGCAGGTATTTACAAAGCTGAACGAGTTCAATGTTCACACAGTTTCTTTAGCAGCTTAGTCTCCTATCGGTTAGCAGCGTTGTCTCAAAATCGGTTTCAAAATCAATCAAGTTAGCAATGTCTTAGCCGGTTGAAAAGTCAATCAGGTTAGCAATGTCAAGTTAGCAATGTCTTAGCCGGTAAAATAAAATCAATCAAGTGATCAATGGTTTCAATCAACAGAGTCCATAAAGTTTTTATTTCCAAAAGGAAGTTCTGCCTCTTCGTTCTCAAGGCTGAGGCATACGAATTCGTCTGACCAATCATTATTGGCTACGTATGCCCACTCTGGACCGGAATACCTCCTGCTCGGTATCCTTTTTCTTTTCAGTTTTGCATCTCTCTTTGATTCTGTCTCACTGGTACTTTCCTCTTTGGCCAAGTCCTTTTCTTCACTTGACGTTGGTACCACGACAGACACTTCCTTTCTTTTCTCTTTCACTCTTGGCCCTTCACTGTCGTTCAACGTTTCTCTAGTTCTCAGTTTCACTGGTGATATACTTGGTCTTCTTTTTGCACTAGGTCCACTTGATGGGCCTGCGATCTCTTCTGAAGAAGTTTGAGCAGTTTCGTTCTGTTCTGCCTTGTCCTCTCCTTCTGGGGAGTCAATCAGGTTTTCCTTTTCTTTTTCTGTACCGTCTGCTTCTGGGAAAGCCCTCCTCTGATCAGGCTCTCCTGCTTCTTCACCTCTTTCGAGCCCTTTGTCACCGTTGCTTTCTTCAGGCTCTTTGTCACTTTCAGCTGCTTCAGGCTCTTTGTTACCTTCAGCTGCTTCGTCGCTGTCTGAGGCTCCTCCTTGGTCTTCCCCAAGTGAATCGGTTGCTTCGTCCTCAGAGAATATTTCTCCCTCCTCTATTTCTGCCTGTTCGCTTCTAGCACTGTTTTGCTCTGCCTCAGCGCTCGGCACTTTGTTATCAGGTAGTGGCAGTTTCAGCGCTTCAACTTCCTCATCTGTGGGACGCAACACCCTCTTTGTGTGACTGGCGTGAATCCAGTTGGGAACTCCCGCACACTTCACAGCGGTGGTAGTCGTCAAAATCACTTGGAAAGGTCCTTTCCAACGGGGTTCCAAACACGACTTCCTCACGTGCTTCTTTATCACGACCCAGTCACCTGCTTTCAGGGTGTGTCCTGGACCTTGGATCGGTGGCAAGGTGGTTGCCTCCACCTGGTGAGAGAAAGATCGAACCACATCAGCTAGACCTTTGCAGTAGTCTAACACCATATCATCTGTAATATTCAAAAGCGCATTTGCAGGAACTGCTGGAAGTCTCATAGCTCTGCCCATGAGAATCTCGTGTGGGGACAATCCAGTCTTTCTGTCAGGGGTGTTTCTCATTGACATTAGTACCAAAGGCAATGCGTCAGGCCATTTCAAATTTGTCGATGCACATATTTTTGCCATTCTCGATTTCAATGTGCCATTCATTTGCTCCACTAGACCTGATGCTTCTGGGCGGTAGCTACAATGCAGTTTTTGCTCAATGTTCAGTGCTGCACAAAGCAATTTTATTACTTCATTATTGAAGTGACTTCCCCTATCTGATTCTAAAGAGATCGGGAATCCGAAACGTGGTATTAACTCTCTCAAGAGTAGTTTTGCAACTGTGAGACTGTCGTTTCTCCGTGTAGGGTATGCTTCAATCCAGTGACTAAAAATGCACACAATCACCAACACATACTTCAAGCCTCCATGCACAGGCATCTCAATGAAGTCCATTTGCATCCTGCTGAATGGACCCCCTGCTCTTCCAATGTGGCTCAAATTTACTACTGTTCCCTTCCCTGCGTTCATCTGTTGGCAAATGACGCAGCGGTGGCAAACTGCTTCAGCAACTTGACGGAATTTGGGGTTAAACCAATCAGTTTTAAATAACCTAATCATGGCATCCCTCCCAAGATGAGCTTGTCCATGGTAAAATCTGGCTATCTGTGTCAAAAGGCTATTTGGAAGAACGAATTTCCCTTCACTTGAAACCCATAATTCATCTAGTCTCTTTACACATTGTGATTTAGTCCACGAGAGTTTTTCATCCTCACTGACACCATTCTGTAGGGATTTCAATTCGTCCATTGTATCTAGAACTTTTAGAGCAAATATTTCGCTTTGTTCAAGTTCTGGTTCACTTATCAAATTCCATTCATCATTGATGAGCAATATACAGTTCAATGCGCAAAACCTTGCGACTTGATCCGCATATCCATTTCCTAGGGAAACATAATCCTGTCCCTTCGAGTGTGCACTGCACTTCACCACTGCTACTTCCCCTGGTAACTGAATGGCATGTAACAATTCTCTTATTCTTTCACCATTTTTCACTGGTGATCCTGAAGAGGTCATGAAGCCTCTCTGTGACCACAATTGTCCAAAATCATGCACTATTCCAAACCCGTATTGGCTGTCAGTGTAAATGGTAACTTTCATTAGTGCAGAAAGTTGGCATGCTCTAGTAAGAGCTACCAATTCTGCTACTTGTGCAGAGTAAACCCCTTGAAGCCAAGAGGCTTCCAGAACACCTGTTACAGTACATACAGCATACCCTGCTTTCAATACACCCAGTGCATCTCTTAAACATGAACCATCAACAAAAATGATTTGATCATTTTCTTCTAATTTGGTATCTTTGATATCAGGCCTTGGTTTGGTGCAAAATTCAGTCACCTGAAGACAGTCGTGCTCGATGTCTTCAGCGTTCTCAATTTCAGCATTTTCACTGGGAAACAAGGTTGCTGGATTCAACGTAGTGCACCTTTTCAGCTGCACATTAGGTGATCCCAGAATTATTGTTTCGTACCTCGTGAGTCTAGCACCAGTCATGTGCTGTGTTCGGGAACGTGTCAAAAGTATCTCGACTGAGTGAGGGACCATGACTGTTAATGGGTGTCCCATCACTATTCCTTCACTCTGAGTGAGGCTGATACCAACTGCGGCTACGACACGCAAGCACCCTGGCAGTGCTGCTGCGACCGGATCCAAAGTAGCTGAAAAATACGCTACTGGTCTGTTTATGCCACCATGGGCTTGGGTCAAGACAGACAAGGAACATGCATCACGTTCATGACAAAACAATGTGAAAGGCTTTGTGTAATCAGGCATACCTAAAGCTGGAGCCCTGCACATGCATTCTTTCACTTCAATAAAAGCATCCATCTCATCTCCTTTCAGCTCAATTTCATCCAATGCATCCTTCTGGGTCAGTTTCAGTAAAGGTTTTGCTAGAGTTGATAAGTTGGCAATCCATTGGCGACAGTAGCTCACCATCCCCAAAAACTTCCTCACCTCCCTCCTCGTCTTTGGTGGACTCATTTGAAGTACACTTGTTATTCTTTCCTTCATTATTCTCCGTGACCCTTTCTCTATTTGATGACCCAAATATTTCACTTTCTTCTGACAGAACTGCATATTTGAAGGAGACACCTTGTGTCCATTCCTTCCCAAATGGTTCAATAGGGCAATGGTGTCGGCTGTGCAGTCACTTTCTGTCTTGGATGCAATCAGTAAGTCATCAATGTACTGTACTAGGGTTGACTCGAATGGCAATTCTAACGCTTCCAAGTCTTTCTTTAGAATCTGATTGAAAATTGACGGTGACTCCGAAAACCCTTGAGGAATTCGACACCAACTGTAAACTCTGTCTAAGAATTTGAAACAAAAGAGAAATTGGCTGTCCTCATGAAGAGGCACCGAAAAGAATGCTTGTGACAAGTCGATGACTGAGAACCACTCGGCATCGCAAGGGACTTGAAACATTATCACAGCTGGATTTGGTACTACAGGGCAGCATTTAATTATGATGTCATTTATTTTCCTCAAGTCCTGCACAATTCGGACCTTTCCACTTGGCTTTATTAGTCCCATGATTGGTGAATTACATGGACTGCTTAACACTTCTTTCAGTACTCCCTGTTTTACAAACTCGTCAATGAGTTGGGCGACTTTCATGAGGGTGTCTTGTGCCATATGGTATTGTGGGGTCTGGGGAAAGGTTACATTGGGTTTTACGGTCACTTTCACTGGTTCCACTCCTTTCACTAATCCCACCTCTTTTCCTGTCATATCCCACACTTCTTTTCCGACTGTTTCCCGTAATTCAGCTGGAATATCTGCTTCAGTGATCATCGGGAAAAGGGTAATCAGAGGATATTCTTCATCGACAGTTTCCATCTCATCCCCTTCTACACTGTCCTCTTCTTCCCCATCACTGCTCGTCTGAATTCTAATTCCATCGTTCGAACACATAATCGAACATCCCAATTTGCACAATAGGTCTCTCCCTAACAGTGATATCGGGCTTGAGTCACATACCACAAAATTATGTGACCCTTGATAGTTACCAATTCTGACTTGTACTGGATCTGTGATTGGGTTCGTCAGGTACCTGTTTGCTACTCCCACTACTTGAACTGTTCTCCCTGAAAGTGGCAGATTTGGTACTTCAATGCTCCTAACAGTGGAACGTGTAGCTCCTGTGTCAACCAAGAATGAAACACGATGGCCCATAACTCTTCCCTCCACATACGGGCCCTTTTGATCAACTTCCAAGGATGCTGCAAGCACACAATTTCCCTCCTCTTCTGAACTTTCACTCTCCCATGCATCGTTTATTCCATTCTCACTGTGTAACGGGAACTGATGTACTGTGTCATTTTGATTCATTCCTTGACCCGTGACCTGTTGAGGAAGCATTGCTTGCTGCTGATTCATTGGTGCTAAGGGTATTTGCATTTGCTTATTAGGTACCATAGGAAACTGCTGTTGCATTGGCTGCAATTGTGTCATTTGCACACAAGGCATTTGCACCTGTTGCGGTTGCATGGGTTGTAGACCCTGCATCTGGTTCATATTGTTTTGAAAATTTGGATTCGGACCTCTCAGTTTCGGTCCTCTCATAGTCTGAAATGCATTGACATCATTGTTTTGCTGACCTACACCTTCCTGCACCATCATTGGGCACTCCCGTTTCCAATGCCCGACAATTCCGCACGTGTGACATGGCATCACCTTCTTCATTGCCTGTATACCATTTGGAATCATAACGGTATTCAAATCTGGACCATTATTTACAAAACCTCCTCGACCTCTGCCTCTCATCTGTGGCTGAAACATAACATTTCCCTGTTGCTGCTGCTGCGGCATCTGTTGTTGAAACCCTTGCAAACCTTGTAAACCTGTCTGAGCTGCTTTGAGCTGCATCACCATCACCTTTTCCTTCAATCTTTTCTGCTTTGTCTCAATCTCATCACTGTAGTATTTTGCATAATTCAACACTTCATCGATCGACTTTGACTGCCAACAAATCAAATGCGATTTAATCATCTGGCTAATTTCGGGCCTCAGCCCTTCCACAAACCTGAACACAAAATGGAGCATGTCTTTTGTTTCAATCGTTTCCGTGCCACTGTAATTTTTAAACGCTTTCAACAACCTCTCATAATACGCGTGTATAGATTCTTTAACCTCTTGAGCGGTCCTGTCAATCCTTTGCCAATCCACATTTTTCGCCGCAACCTTGGTTTTCAAGTGCTCGATCACCTTGTGGTACAAACTCATTACCATAGGTGATGGCGCACCTGTGTCCCTATCTCTCTCTGGTTCACTCGTCGGCCAACCTACAGCCCTTTTACAATCTTCCCACAAATCAGCCGGAACCACAATTTCAAATAAGGTATTCAGGTCTTCCCAGAGACACTTTGCGAGTTTCACAAATCTATCCGTTTGTTGATACCACTCTATCGGCTTCTCTCTCAATTTGTGAAAGTCATCCGTAAAGGATTGAATATCGCACCTGTGCCATGGTACATGCACAAGTTTTCCCCCTGCTGTCTCTCTCATTGGTAACATGGTTATCAGATCGTCATTCTGTTGTTTTTTCTCACTTCGTTCTGAAGTGTTTTCCTTCTTTTTATCCTTTTTCTTGACCCACCTACTTTCCCACTTGTCTAAACATCTCCAAACCTGTGCACTCTGCAGTATCTCTTTAAGGTGTGTTTTCATCCCTGCGGATCTCATGTGTTCAAAGTCTTTTGTCTCAAAGTCTAACCTGTAACTTCTGCTCAGGTGTTTGGTCTTACCTATATCGATCTCGTTTCTGTCTGCAATTTCTTGTAACTTCTTATGTATGTTGCTCACTTCTCTTGTAATCCTAGGGCACATGTATCTTAGTTCTTCCTCTGTGTATGATTCTAATCTGTTCAAACCCATTGTTCCTTCTACCAGTTCATCTGCCTCCATCCCCAACCTTATTTTATTCAGGTATTCTTCTCCCTTCCCGCTTGATGTACTCTGTGGGGAGTTCAGGCTGTTGAACCATTGTGTCAACTGTTGCGCGTTCAGTCCCATCAATGTAGCAGTTACATCAACTGCCATCGACGGTTTCTGTAATGCTTCAGTCTGTGAGGTTAACGGTACTAATAGTGGTGGATGTGACCTTACCACGGTTGACGGAGCACAAATTGGAATTGGACTAAACTCCGACAAGGACCCAGATCCATTTGGCAGTGCCGCCATCGGAGTTGTCTCTGGAGTGGTTTCAATGCATCTTCTCCCTGTCCCATTCTGTTTCACTAACCCTTGGTCGCTGGTGCTTGAATTTGCCTGTATGTACAGTGGTACTGGTGGACCTACAGTGATAGGTAGAGATATTGCATCTGGATTCTGTCTGTTCCCCGAATTCTGTGGCATGTTAATCCCCACATTATGGTTCATCATTGCTGGCATACCTAACTGGCTTTCTATTACTCGCACTTCTTGTGTCTGCTTTTGGGGCATCGAGAACTGTGTTGATTCAGCTTGAATCAATGTCGGTCTCTGATAATTTTGTCCTCCCTGCGCCATTGAATCGGAAGTCATTCCCATGTTATGCTCATCACAACAGTGCCTTTGAACCTGTGGCTGATAGTTATCAGCAGGTTTCAATGTTGGCACGTCTGGGTACATCCTCTGAACCCGTGGTATTCGTGGTGAGAAAGGCATTTCAGAACTGCTCGGCCTCTGAGATCTTCTCAAATTTGGCGTCACATTACCCTGTATTGGTTCTGGAGGGGCAGTACTAATGCTTGAGCCTTTTTCGCTTTCCACATATGGTGGTGGGCGATCATTCAGTAATTGTATAATGAACTCCTCATCATCTGACTCGTCTCCCCTTTTCGAGTTTCTATTGCTCTCTCCTTCCCTGGACTGACTCCTGTTTGTCTTACAGGTGGCTTTCCTTCCTTCCGTCTCCTCTTCCTCGGCAATCGCTGGAAACAATTTAATTCCCTGCAATACGTCTGATCTCCAAATCTTTTGTGTGCTGTCCCATCTAGCATCCGCTAGGGTCTTTTCTACTTTCCTTATTCTTGTCTCAAATTTCTTTTGTTGTTGATTTCTAGCTATTAGCTCCCAAATTGCCAATGCCTCAAACTGTGCTGGCCTTGGGGGTACTTTCATGTCGTATAGCGCAAACCTCAGATTTTCTAAAACCCTTAGGTTAAACGACCCGTGGATATGGAACGCTACACTTCCATGTTTTTCTGTTAATTTGCACCATTGCTTTAGCCAAAGACACGGCGCTACACCCTTTTCTTCAATGACGATGTAAGCTGGTGTACCCTCAGGCGGTGTTTCTTCTCCTACATTTGCTTTAATATAAACATCTCCCCTCATGGCACTCTTAAATGCTTTGAAAAATTTCATCTTTCCGTCTTTTGTTTTTCTAAAAATATGTAATCAATAAATGACTTTAATTCCCGGAATACTCTTCGCTTGCCTTTCCCCTTTCAATTGCGCTTCACGGACTGCGTCCAATCCGTGCGCGACCCTTCTCACCAACCGACCTATCCCAGCGCGGCTCCTAGTGACGTCACACTCACACACTGCGGCTGACAAAGTCCTGCGGCTTGTCCTCTTTTCATTCGGCTTCACTCATAAATTAATTTCTGCAATATAACGCGAGCACTTAACCAAAAGAATAAAACAGATCTGTCGGTTTACTACAGGAAGGGTAACACAATCGCTTCAGAAACCTTAGGGATTTTTCACTAGCCTCGGCAGTTATTCCATCTTTCTCGGTTTCCCACTTTCGCAAGCAAAATTTGACCCGCAAACTTTACTCTCAACTGATCAATGAACTATTCTAGTGCACTTTAGAATTCGTCAAATCTCAAAGTCGAAGTTTTCTTTCACTCTGCAACATTCATACCGACTTGTTGACCACGCCCGATCAACCTATTAAACCGACCAGATCACAACATCAAACAAGTGTCACATACACTTTTCAACATACTCCGGAGTCTCTTGACCTCGCAGGGCCCGTCTCAACATCAACAACCACGTGGACAATTTTTCTGCTCAAAGCGCCACACACATGTGAAGTTCGACGACTTCCCTACTCTCACACCTTTGGAGTAACACTCCTCTAATATCTTTTAACCCCCCTTAAAATCCTCACAAACTTCTCAATTAATCTGCGGCGATAAGCTGTGCAAGCGCGAAACCCTAACTTCACTCATACCGTCACTAGAAACGCTGAGACCGTTCTCATACCTGCATGTTCCTCATTCGCAAGCTCCGAGATCCCGGAAAAGTCATCGGGGACTTAGGGCATCATCATCTTTCCAACTTGTTTTATCAAAGAAAATTCTAACCTGACTCTGTCTATTGTTCGGATGGGGTCCCAAAGGGCTAAACCATCAATCTCTGCTACCATCTACTGATAACGCGTCCAGCCCTTATAAATTACCTGTACCTGGACACGTTGGAGGTCGGTGAATCTTTTAACCGAGTCGGGCTCTCCTCATCCTCAATAGTCGAGTCACTCAAATCAATAATCAATAACTGTTGTAATCGATAATCAATACTCAATTAATAGATCAATATAACACATCAGAAATCAATAACAGTTGATATTTCTGCGCACCATGACCTTTCAGTCATGAATAACCACACCAGTTTATTAAAAGTTAGTGAATTTATTTCCCTATATTAACAAAGCTAGCACGATATATATGTGTCTCAAAACCAATTGATATATGTATATGAACATTACTAGCTGTCCATAACGGCGGAAGAAACGCAATCTACGTAAAATCTGAATAATGATACACTCTGTTATAGCAATGCAAATCACCAATGTGACTAACTGTATTTGACTAATTTCATACATTCGGTCAGCATAACAAGATTTCAATTCTTCATGGTACATTGAATGAATACCTCGACTAACCTCTAATTAGCATTGGCATGTGGGACTTCATGCAAAACGAATTTAGTCAACACAAATTTGGAAAAGTTCTAGCTAGGATCCTATCAAAATAGCAGTTGGTACCTAAAAGGAAAAAAACACAATGCATAATACATTTATCCTTTCATATTTACCAAATACAATCAGCATTCAAGAAAAGTCTTCGTCCTTCAGGTACCGGTTGATCAGCATGGGGCAAAGTTAAGGGCAAGCTTCCTTGCAACGGCAAGGAGAATAGGGCAAAGTTACTGCATGGGCAAGACGGGGCAAATCAAAGTTAAAGTCTCTAGGGTGAGAATTCTTAAAGTCTCTTTCTCTCAGATAGAGAAAGGGCATCAGGGTGTCGTCCAAAATGGAGTCTGGCATCAGGCTTCAAACTGGCATCGAGGAAAATGGCTGACTTCTCTTTGTCCGGTGGGTTTAAGTAAGAAACATTCCAAATTCTGTAGGGTCTTCCATTGGAGGGTTCATAGGTTGGCTTCAAATTGTCCAATCAAAATTGTCTTTTACTAGCGCCCATTTATGCATACACTGTCCTTGGCGCCTTGGAACACAAATTGTATCATGGTTTGCCAATTATTTTACTATCTGTACCTTCATTGTCCGCACCTGCAGAGACTGACCTTGTATCAAAGGGGATGTAACCGGCCTAGCACGAAACCTTGGAGATAAGTGTACCAGCCAGTTTCTACTGGAAAAATACAACTTCAAGCAAGAATATATTTCATTAATTCAAGGAAAAAAGAATCACGCAGTTAGAATTTGAAACCAAGCAACTAGGCCAAAGCCTGTACTAAATTTAAGCTAAGCAAAACAGTTTTCAAACAAGAAATCATGGCATACATTTGCGATTATGACGGATTAATACATTTTAATACTTCATGATTAATAAAGCTCGTTTATAATGATGGCGAACTGCCCCGAGGGCACAATTTCCCTCGTACATTATTATTTTTTTTTCTTAAAATCACACTTCAATATGTATGTCGGTTACACAGTGTACATGAATATATGTCAAACCCTCTTTTTCTGCGTCATCAGTGTGAAGATGCCCAAGAGTCAAGGGCCCGGCCCCTGGCGTGGTGAAATCACAGCCCTAAGTGCTTGAGAAAACCCGTACGAATATGCCCGTTTACTTTCGATTTCCTTGTTTCATTGACAGGAATAAAGAGATGCTTAAGCACTCACGAAGACGGTACAAGGCTTTTTATTCCCTCTTCCTAATTTTTCTTTGCCTTGCACCAGCACTTATTTTGTCATAGCGGATCTTCAGTGCTCTCTATCATGTTTTCCTTAGAAACAGTGCTGCGAATCTAGCTCACAGTACTACAGCAGTATGTTGGGAAAGTGTACTGTAACCAATTGAATCTGTTAGCCGGCAGAATCAAGACCATGACTTTTGCATAAATATGGCCCTTCCCACAACTGTCAAACCAATATGTCCAAACAGACTGCCTCTTCCTCTGATTTGTCTCTTCTGTTACAAATAAGCAAAGGAAACAAGACATTCGCAACAAGATTTTCCTCCAGTCGATTAAGGATATTAATCTTACAGCAAAGACCACTATGTTTTTCAAGCTCCAGGGCTTTCCAAACTCGCTGCATGTGGGCCTGTTCAAATTCCAAATAGCCTTCATTAACAGTCTTTGGACAAATGAAGCCTATTTATGTTGCTCTGTTTAGTATTCATGATGTTTGCAAACTATGGACGAGATTCACAAAAGTTTACGATTATTGGCTATTCACAAATATATTTTACCACAGTAGCTTTAAGACTGTAGAGTATTCATACAGTAAAAGTAGGACATTCATATTTCACCCAAGTTTACCTTTATGAATCAGGCCGATGGTGTACATAACTTTTCGCAATTCTGTTTGTGAGACCCGAAACATATACACTTTAATTACTTCACAAAAAAATCCACTGATGCATTTGTCATTACAGATACCCACAGATATTAGTGAACATTATTTTTTTGTAGGGATGATTGTTGCAATAAGCACTTTGTATGGTGAACACTGAAGATAATTCAATTCCACACTTTTTATTTCGTTGCTGTTCTTTTTTTCTAGGTCTACCCATAGGAAATACAAGTTTTCCTGCCACAAGACGGTCATCTACATGCACACACTGACCACGGTAATGTATTCTGATAAGATGACCTGCTCCATGAGATGGTAATAGTTCTCTTTCCCTGACTCACAGGACGTTTTGAGCTTGGATTGCCCACTCTGCTTGACTGACAGTGTCTGCACTTATAAATAGGAGCACCCGTGCAGTTTGCTGAACACCACTTGGAACTGAACCTCCATGGATCCTGATGATGTTAGTGCCTCCAACATGGGAACGCCCAGCTGGCCGAAGAAGTCCAGAGGCACACATAGAAGTCTTTACTAGGGGTGGGCCATGAACTCTGCTCCACTTGAGGAGTTTGCAAAGTTTTTCCCACTCTGCGCTCCGTTTAGAGCACGGAGTTCCGAAAAACTCAGCCGTCAGAGTTTTTTTCCTCTTTCGTGCTCACCAACGTTAAGTAGGTGAGCGCAAGTGAGGAGAATCTTACTCCAGACCACCTCCCTGCAAGATTTCTCAATGCAGGCGGTTGCAGATGGTCGCTACTGCTTGCGTTGAGAAACCTTCAGTTTGCATTGAGGAAGCTGCCACTAGAGTAGAAAATCTATTTGAGCAGTAGAAAAGAAGCAGCGCCCTCTTGCGCTGCATATGGTGCTGATTTTTCAGTACGGGGCAAACACACAATACTAAAACTCAGCGCAGACATCATTACCTAACGCACTCCACAGCTTGCGGAACTCCACGTAGTGCAGCAGAGTTGTTTGGTCACTTTGCAGAGTTCCGCTAGAAGGAACTCTGCGAATTCCGCCAAGGCCCACACTTTACATCATTCTCTACCCCTTAAAAGACACCAGACAAGAGCTGCACCACTTTCTGCACCATCTAATCATACACTGTTCTTTATGAGACCATATGTCTTTTGCTGTGGTCCAGCACATGGCAGCTAGGAGTGTCAAGGCTGCTTTCTGCCAGTTCCACCAGTGTGATTGATCCCAATGTGCAAAAAAACAGCAGCCCTGCACTTCTGGGGCACAAAGACAGTGACGTATTCTCACTTTTGTTGACAGATACTCAAGCCCTAAATCCAGGAGGTTGGCTTCGCAACATCACATCACTGCCCCGATTTCTTTGCAAGTGACATGGTGCAGTTCATATTCGATTGATTTCCTATTTAAGTTGCTTCATCTTTTTTTGCATGTTTCTGTGAATAGCAGGGACACAAACAGTATGTGTCATTCTGGCAAGATGCAAAACAAATGTAACTTTGGGTGGTAAGATTGTGATCCTACATTTTACAGTGTGTTCATCATGATCAATTAATGATCAGTATATAAAATTGCTTACCTTATCAACATTTCTGCAAGATGTTCACATTCATTCGCTGACCATGAACAGTATAGAATATTCACAGCGAGAGCCTCCTATTTTCCTTTTGTGTTGTGCTGCATTACTGTGCTGTGGCTTCTGAGCTGGTGTGTAACTTCTAAAATTTGAATTTACATCTGCTCTGTAAATGTATTTATATATTCTAGACATATTATGAAAGAGTTCTGTACTCACAACTCAGGCTGAAGATTTAGGTCCTTATTACAACTATGAGTGTTGCATTATATTGTATCTAGATTTACCCAACAACACCACGCTTGGACTAGAGCTTTAGATCCACATCTATCCAGAAAGTCAGGGATTCACCGGAGGAAAACCTTCAAACAGAGACCAAGTTCATAGAGACTTATTCGTGGTTCAAATCACTGCTTGTTTATCTGTGAGGTGTCACTAGCTGAGGACAAAGGCTGACATGCAAAACTGTACGTGAATTGTAGGGATGGGTGTATGCATCATAGATGTTTCCCATAAGTTACAGTAGACTAATGTTTGTAAATGTTTCCAGCTTTGATCTGCCATTCTAACTTACAATTTTGATAATCTCATAATCAAGCAATTGTATTTAGAGATCTAAATCAAGAAATACTATGCTGATCCAAAGAACAATCACTTTGTGTGGCTAAATGGAAGCAGGATGCCTTCAGGGATACTACCACGACGACCACTATTACTAATACTACTACTACTATTACTACTACTAATAACAACAGCAACAATAAAAACAACAACAATAATAATAATAATAACAAAAATAATATAATAATCATAATAATACATTTCAGAATCTATTTTATTTTATTTCAGGTCAAAGACCAGACCAGCAAATAAAAAAAAACACTAAAACTACTTGTTTAAAAAGGCCATATACATCCAATAAATTGTCCAGTCGTTTTGTATGGGACATTTAGTAACCTTTCTTGCCCTAATGCATGGTCTTTGAGCGTTTAATGGCAGGTCTAAAACGGATTCCTACAGACACATTGGGCCTGATTATGACTTCGCTAAAGGGGACTACTCAGTCACAAACGTGAAGGGTATCCCGCCTGCTGTTTTAGAAGTTCCTTAGGATATAATGGAACTTGTAATACGGCGGGCGGGATATCCATCATGTTTGTGATGGAGTAATCCCCTCTGCCAAAGTCATAAACAGGCCCTATATCTTTCACAATGAATTTAAAAAAAGTTGAATTAGTTATATAAAGTTTCAGAAGTCACTGTTGACATTAAAATAGGGGATTGTCATGAAAGTGGGCATGACTCCTTAATTGTGTATTTGTAACAATCTGATGTTATGCTACCATCAACTCATCATAACAGTCATAATAAGTTTTTTTTTCAATAATCACAGGAGTCTGAAGTTTGAAGAGGTTAAACTATGCTCTCTATGACCCCTAATAACTAGATTTATAACCACTATTTTGGGTTTGGTAGATTTCTTAGGTCTATTGCCGTGTCAGTACAAACAACTGCGACGCTGCAGTACTTGAGCGCACAGTGCTCTTCTTATACAAATCTACTTCTTCACGGAAGGCTACCAACTTAAAACTAAACCATTGGCCTGAAAATAAATTTCAGAGCAGACATAAGTATGAAATATCACAAATTCCTGCTGATTTAGAAAGCAGCGTGAGACACAGCAATTGGCAAGATCCACCCGGGTAGTTAGAGCCAGAGATGCTTGTAGCTTCCAGCATATTATTATAAACGGTAGTAAGCAAGCAGTCATAAAGCTGGAAAAAACATACAACTGAAGATCTCTGGTACACACAATTTCCAGCTCCTTATTCTGCGTCAGGAGTTCAGAAAGAGCTGAACCACATCACATCCTTGTCCAGTGGCAAACTCACACAGTTCGGATTATAAAAATGCCATCTGACCTGTGTAGATCTAGCAGAATATTCACGTTTGTGAGCAATATTATTTTAAGCGGAGACCCCCTTCCTCCAACTTGTCAAGGAGCAGAGATATAGATGAAGGGCAACAGAACTGATACAACCAGGTTCCGTCCCATAAGTCTGTTAGATAGCATACAAAACGTTTCTTCACGCCAATTGCTTTCCATCTGGAGCCTGGGTCTTGAATCATAAACTCCTCTAACAATGCCAAGAAGGCTGCAGACAGAAAAACAGGTTTTATTTGCTATTAGAGAAAAACACGCTGTGCTCGGGAAGGAACTACTCTACTTGGTGTTTGAGGAAATGTGATCCACCTTTGATAATACACCTGTTATGGAATTCATTCAATGGCCTGGGCATCTATTCTGGCCTCTTGAATATCCTGGCAAGTCTCCATGTTGAGAATATTGCAACAGTACACTGGAAACCAGGAAGATAAAAAGCTACTACTTTGCTTTTCTCATGCATGAGCGATGCCTCGAAGGTTTAAAGGCATACAATTGCAACCCCTTCATGTGTCAAAAATACCCTTTTGCCCCCAAGACACCTGGTGGCCTATAGAAGCTATTAGATAAATTCAATATGTCAAGCATTCTAAAATGCCTAGCTATTAACACTGTAAAACCAATTTTATAGTATTTGAACCACACAAAGGTGTTGAAAACAATTTTAAATTGAATAACTCTCACTTTGAGCAAGTGCACACATAAGCATATTTAGACACTGTAGTAACATCCAATAAAAATGGAACACCAAAAATTAAGGTCAAAAACCTTCCCGCACAGCGAGTAGGTGCAACTATAGGGTTTGCTTCTGAGAAGAGTGGATGTTTGCTCACACCACCCTTGAGCTTCACAGACAACAGTGTCACAAAGTGGCTTTATATCGAGCCGAGACATGGGATGTTAGACCTGTCATTCTTAGAATGATCTTCTCCAAACGTATTACATAGACCCCTCATAGTTTTTCTGAATTCATGTTTGTTGGCCTCAGGACTGTGCTCTGCTACCTGAGGAGGAGGGACTGGTTCTGCACTTAAACCTCAGTGCCTTAGGGAAAGAAAAGGACCCATCTTGAACTTGCACCTTGTCTCTGTCTCCTGTGAGTTCTAACTCCTTAAGTGAAGCCACCCTAGTCCTGGACCTATGGAAGTGATAAAGGTGCACAGCTTTGGTCCCCATCAGAATCAACACAGCCTGACCAGTTCCTCATGGGAACTGTCACTGTGCAATACAATGGCCTGCATCAAGGACCGAAGGTACAACTCTAAGTGGGCCTAACCTGGTCACTGTAACCATCCTGTGCTCCATCATGGTTGGCTTGAACTTCTGACTTAGTCCCGGTCTGATGTGATCAGATAATCACAGCTGGCACTTTGTGATGTTTAGCACAAATTGTACCAAATCCTTCAAAATTGCATATCTCTGGTTCTATTGTTTGAATTTCATTTTGGTGTCAAATAATTTAATACATTTTAATCTATTTTTCTAAATTGGTGTGAGGTGTTTCTTGGGGTGCTATCACTTTATTACTGTTTGTGTGGTGCATAAGTACTTTACACATTGCCTCTAAGTTAAGCCTGACTGCTTTTGTGCCACACTATCAGATGATTAAGTAAAGATTAATTTAGTGACTTTTTATGGTTCACCTTGACAGGGATTGTAGTTGTTTGAGTAGGGTTCCCTCCCCCTTGCTCAACCTACAGCCCAATTACTCACAACACGATATTAATGAGGGAGGTCACAAATTGCCACTCACTATGATTCACTGCTATCATATAGATAGGGGCCTGTTAGCAGACCACCATATCTGTGATCCCTCTGAAGATGAGATATACTTCCTGCAACAGTACCCACTGTATGCCATGCTGAGGCCAGAATAACTGAAGCAACTACTAAAAAGAAATTAGGCACTCGGAGCACGAGGTCTGCGCTGAACTGGATAAAGAAAGTAATGTCTGTGTGATCATTACTTAGTTCAAAGGTGGTATTTACAATGGACCAGCCTTTGCCACCTTTGTTATTTTATTATATATGTAACCTAGCATTAAGGAGAGTCCATGTGGGAGAATCTGCAATATCTTTTTTACCTCTATTTTAGACATTAAATGTCATTAGTTGCTTGCCTGATTTAAATGCTAACAGTAACTGCTTGATATCTTGGTACTCACAGTTAATTTCCCAGACCCTTCAACCCAAACTAATAGACACCAAGAGCGTTGCCCTACCAAAAAGTCTGCTTCTTAGGTGACTTACTCCTGGAATATCAAAGACTGCATATCCGACCTAGTGCACTGGTTAGTAGCCCAGGCTTCCTAAGTTACAAACCATAGGTTTAGATGCATAATCACAGCAGTCAGGATTAGCCAATTACTTTTCTAGAACAGTGAGATTTCAGCATGATATAATTGCAGTTGCTCTGTCTCAAGAACTTCCTCCGTCACTCTTCATTGACCTTATTTCCATTCCTAATGACTCCTGTTGGAGAATATCTGGTCTTTGTGGTTTTATTTGCTCAGTGTATACATTATTTAAGCAACATCAAGTTCTCGGGGAGGGGGCTCTAGCAGGTATGTGAACCTTCTCAATCATGGCATAGCAACCACAACTCTTCCCATTTCAAGCTCAGGCATTCTCGACAATATTAGAGTTGTGGCTCATTGCATTAACCACCACCCTGCTTAATAAATCTCCCTTTCCATGAATGGTGTCATGACTTTTGGAAATGTGTTTTTGACTAGGCCTTGACATGAAAGCATATTTCCCTAGTGATACAGTTCGTGTGCCAGTTCCTAGTTTTCTCATCTTTTCCCTTTGTACTCATACAGCTTTGAAATGCTCCATCACCTCTGACTGATCCTAGTAGTCAGGTCTAGCACATCTTCAAAGTAATCAAGTATATCACAGTAAATAGTAGAATAAGTCACATTCGTGCAAGAAATACTTAGGGTCTTGTTTACAAGCCCTTTGGGCCACCCCTGGCTCTTTTTTTATGGAGCAGTGGCGCTAGCAGTGCACTACACTGCTCCATATTTACAAACTGATGCATTGGGCCCCATCTGCCAATTTGGAAAGTCCTGCATACATTATACCTGTGCCAAGTATAATGTACGCAGGGTAGGTGTTCCCACGGAAAAAGCAATGCAGAACTGACGCAGTGAAATTTACATTTCACTGCGGTCATTCTGGGTCCTCACTGCTCAGAGCAAGTGTCAAATTGATGCAGGGCTTTTTCCAATGGGAGACTCCTTGCATTGCTGGAGTTTAATGACTCTACTCCAGCAATGAGCAGTTTAGCATCAACAAATACATCAGAATTTCTGATGCATCTGTGAAAACATGTGCCATGGAGCTGTGTATTGTAAATATAGCACATCTCTGGGTTGTTAGGGAATATGCTGGAAGCCCAAGAAATCCCACATATTGATTGTGATGCATCAGATTCTTGTAAATGAGGCCCTTAATTCTTTTCAATCTGCGATGTAAAGTAAAGATTTCTAAGCAAGGAGAAAAACACTTTGTCACAGAATACACCATAGGTTCCAGAAAAATAAATTTCAAGTTGTGTGCTGCTATTTAGTGAGCAATTACAATGTTTCAAAGGTTTCACACTGCTTCAAGTATCTGCTATTACTCAAACTAGCTTCTAACATCACCACGTTAATAAAAATACAAACCCACTGCATAACATATTGCAGAGAATTAGCTGCTTTTTAAAAAGTGGGATTTAGGTTGCTAGCCATTGTTGTTTGAACATATCATTTATTCTTGTTTAATTTCCAGGGATCTGAAAAAGCTGCCTGCAGCGGAATGCATAATAGCAGTGCTAGTAATCAACGGCTTGCCTATAAATCAAATTAAAGCCCTGCACAATGGCCCTATTTGGGATAGTTTGTCCTACTTCCACATTGAAAGAGAAAAGAGCGTTACATTTTATCTTAGACAGTTCTTTTCCACTCATGTTATGCTATGAATAGTTCCTCATTAAACTAACCACTGAATAGGGCTGGGTACAATCATACAATTGTAACAAAACATATTTTTACAGCTCTCAATAACATTTCCCTCTTTCGGCTAAAAACTAGCCAAAAAAAGAACAAATAACTCTTTCTGCTATTACATATGATTCAATGTATACTTAGGAGGCAGTAGGTTTCTCCTGCCATACCACCAATGTTCAGCATGGTTTTGAGGTGGGTGGGTAGCAATTGAAACTCTGGCCAGTCATGACCCAACGGTTTCCACTCCCTCTGAAACTGCTGTCAGTAGATGACTTTGGTTTTCAGAGATTGGCAAAGGTATTTCTAGATGGGATTCTGGGGAGTAAGAACTTTGCCACCTAATGGCTGTTGAAGCAGCTCTCAAGTCATAGGTCCTCTCACTTTAAACACTAGGGAATGGCCACAATGCCATTGTACTTTCTATGAGGACCTCAGTTGTTAGTACAGTGCAACAAGCTTTCAATGTTTATTGCACACTTCCTTGACGACTGTTGTATATAGTGTAGCTTTCCATTTCCATCTCCATTGTACCATTTTCTGGGGACCTCTGTTGTTAGTAGAGTGCAACAAGTTGTCCATCTTCATTGTACTCTTCTTTGGGGACCTCTGTTGGTAGTGTAGTGCAACTGCAGCTTTTTTTCTCCATTGCAATCTTCAATTAGGATCTCTATTGGTAGTAGACTGTAACATGTTTTACATCTAGATTGTACTGCTCTGTGAAGACCTCTATTGGTAGTATAGCACAAGTGCAACATTCCATCTACATTGGTCTCTTCTGTGAGGAAATCTGTAGATAGTATTGTGCAACTGCAGTTTTCAATCTACATTGTATTCTTCTTTAAGGACTTTTGTTGATACTATAGTGCAAGTGCACAAGGCATTACAGTAGCAAGATTGTAAATGCAAGTTTCTAGGTTGAAGCCACACCCTCTCAGGATTGTGATTGACATTTCAAATAATTGTGTCTGATCTGAGTCTGACCTCTAGTAACAACCTGAGGAACTGCTGCAGCTTTGCAGCCCCTTGCACCTCTGTCCGATACACTGATGTTGCATTCATTATGTGCAAAAATTCCATGGTGTTAAAGTCATTCCAAAATAGTTGTTTTTTTGACATTCTCCATTGTGTGTGAATCCTATGTCCAAAAAAGAAAGGAAATGTTTATTGGTGGAAGTCACTCCATAGCAATTGTGATCTTGCCGATGTTATTATGTTTGTTTCATGCACTTGTTTGAGGAAAACCTGGACTTTAGTGCAAAGCAATGCTATTTGTATACTCTTAAGCTGTCAACGTTGCATAGCTTTTATATAACTCACTCTTCTAAAGTGTAAGTATAAACCCATAAATGGCTGCAGTACCACTGTACTCTTCTGTGAGGATCTCGGTCAGTGGAATAGTGTAACATGCTTTCTAACCCCTTTGCATTCTTCTGTGAGGACCTCCATTAGTAGTAAAGCACAACTGTAGGCTGCCATCTGCATAACCATTGGATTCTTTTGGGACACCACTGATGGAAAATAGGAGTGCAACATGGTTTCCATCCACATTTTTCTCTTCTGGGAGAACCTCTATTGGTAGTCTAATACAACTGCAGCTTTCTATACCCATTGTATTCTTCTTTGAGGACCTCTGTGGTAGCATAGCCCAAAAGCAGCTTTCCATCTCCATTGTACTCTTCTGTGAGGAGGAATTCTGTTGGTATTATAGTTCAACTGCAGCTTTCCATCTGCATTGCACTCTTTTGCGAGGACCTCTGCTTGCAGTATAGGACAACTACAGCTCTCCATCTCCACTGCACTCTTCTGTAGGACATCTGTTGGAAATACAGCACAAGCAGTTTTCCATGTTTGTTGTACTTTTCTGTGAGGACATCTGTTGGTAGTATATTGCAACTTCCAAGCACTCTTGAATTCTCCTCTGAGGACAACTGTTTGTAGTACAGTGCAACATGTTTTCTGTCTCCATTATACTCTCCTTTGAGGACATCTGTAGGTTGCATAGTGACATTTCAGCTTCTCAGCACATGTTTGAGACAATGGAAAACTTAGACCTAGATTAAATGCTGTGCTGCATGCATTTCCCAAGACATCAACTTTGTCAGTGTCCACTCATGTCTTTGTTTTGTATGGTGCAACTGTGATTTCACATTTACACAGAATAAATAGAGAGGCTGCATAACTCACTCTTCCAAAGTCTATGCAAGAATGGTGCAAGAAGGCCAGATTTATTTTCTTTTTGATCTGGTTCTCCTAATCCTTTGTAACATCATTGTTAGACTCAACATCCTTGCCTTGGTATTCCTCCAAACATTTTGCCTTCCCTCACTCACTTTGCTGAGCACATTGTGTAGGCATTAAGGGGCATATTTATACTCCGTTTGCGCCGGAATTGCGTCGTTTTTTTTTACGCAATTTAGACGCAAAACTAACTCCATATTTATACTTTGGCGTTAGACGCGTCTAGCGCCAAAGTCCATGGAGTTTGCGTCATTTTTTAGCGTGGACACCTACTTTGCGTTAATGAGATGCAAGGTAAGCGTTCACATCTAAAAAATCGACTCCGAGGCATGTGCATCGGATTTATACTCCCGGGCAAAATTCACGCCCGGGAGTGGGCAGGGTAAAAAAAAAGGACGTACGGCCGCTTTTGCGCCGTTTTTTAGCGCCTGCAAAAGGCCCAGAGGTGCCCTCCCATGCCCCCAGGGACACCCCCTGTCACCCTTGCCCACCCCAGGAGGACACCCAAGGCTGGAGGGACCCATCCCAGGGACATTAAGGTAAGTTCAGGTAAGTGTTTTTATTTATTTATTTTTGTGGCATAGGGGGGCCTGATTTGTGCCCCCCTACATGCCACTATGCCCAATGACCATGCCCAGGGGACAGAAGTCCCCTGGGCATGGCCATTGGGCAAGGGGGCATGACTCCTGTCTTTGCTAAGACAGGAGTCATTTCTATGGGGGTTGGGAGTCGAAAAAAATTGCGCAAATCGGGTTGAGGCGAAAAAATTGCCTCAACCTGACTTGCCCCATTTCTTGACGCCCAAGCCCCATATCCCTCTACGCCGGCGCTGCCTGGTGTACGTCATTTTTTACACGCACACCAGGCAGCGCCGGCGGCTAACGCCGGCTAACGTCATTGATTAAATACGGCACCCGCATGGCGCTTCAGAATGGCGTTAGCCGGCGCTAATTTTTTTGACGCAAAACTGCGTTAGCGCAGTTTTGCGTCAAAAAGTATAAATATGGCCCTAAGATTTTCTGCACTTTACTCCTGCTAACCTAAATTAATCACTTATTTATTAACAAATATTTTAAAGGGACCAATATCTGCAAAGTGATGCCACACCACTCACTTTCATTTTTTGCACTGGTGCTGTCTTTTCATGTTTTTTTAGACTTTTAATTTATGATTGTAAGATTGCTGGCAGCTGAGGTAGAATGGTCAATTAAAAACTGACAACAGTGTATCATGACATATGTCAACCTGTGCGTCCCAACGCATACCTCTTGGAATGGGTTTTCTTTAACCGAATATCCAGTGCAAGATTTGCAGCCATGCGTGCGTATGTATCATAAAGCAAGTGTTTGCATGCCAAATGCAAGTAAAAACACATTGGAAAGGCCAGTGAATCACCTTTTAAAGCTTTGCCAATGCTTGTTTTACAAGTTTTCACACTGAACCAAGCATTTTTAAGGGCATATTTATATTTGTTTGTGCCAAATTTGCATAATTTGTTTTTACGCCAATTCTGTGCAAAACTAACTCCATATTTATACTTTGGTGCTAGACCCGTCTCGCGGAACATTTATGTAGTTAAAGTCATTTTTTGGACATGGAAACCTACCTTGCGTTAATGAAATGCAAGGTAGGCGTTCCCGTGCAAAAAATGACTCTATGGCATTAGCGCCATATTTATCCCCTGTACTAAAATCAGGCACGCAGGGAGGAGGGGTCATGGGTCAGGACAGGTATTAGGGGACCCGTGGGCCTATTTCCATGGTGAAACACCATGAAATAAGCCCACAGGTGCCTTCCCCAGGCACCAGGGACACCCCCACCCACAGCAGAGGGACAGCGGAGGATGGGGGACCCCATCCCAGGTAAGTATAGGTAAGTACAAGTAAGTATTTTTATGGCCACTGGGGGCTCTGAAATGGATCCCCCTACATGCACTGGGTGCAGTGGCCATGCCCAGGGGACCCTGGTCTCCTGTGCTGACATTGGAGAGGTGGGCATAACTCCTGTCTTTTCTAAGACAAGAGTCATGTGGTATGGATGGTTTTGCATCAGAAAATGACGCTAGGCTGCTTAGAGTCTCTTTTTTTTTACTCTAACCTGCCTAATGTCATTTTTTGGTGCAAAACCCCCTTCTCCCATACAGCCAGCCCCACCTGGATATAGTTTTTTTTTTTTTAGGCTAGCCTACTCTTTGCACCGGCATGAACCAATCCATAAATATGGTGCCCGGCTGGTGCTCAGAAATGGTGCAAACCGGTGCTAAACTGTTTGGTGCAAAACTGCTTTAGTGCAGTTTTGCACCTGCTGCAGCACCACAGAATCCTAGCTATTATTTATACTGAATAGTGGATTCTGCACTAGAGGACGATGGATCAAATCGACATAGATTTGAGGGGATATCATCAATGAGTAATGTAAGCATCAACAATTATCAGCATAATCAATTATATTAAACCTCAAACAATAACCACACCAGTTTATTAAGAAAAATTATAAAATGCATTTCCCTAGATTAACAATGCTAATGTTACGAAAATAACTCTCAAACACAAATTGTAAGCATATAGAATTAATAGTGGTTGATTAGAACGTCTTATACATCTCAGTTTAAGTAAAACAACCAAATAGTCTCCAAGAGAATTACACTTATTACTAATACCAGAACTGATAATAATGGCAGAGTATACATTAGTACAACACTGATAAGATGTCAATGTAAGTCATGAGCATTTCAAGTTAATTCCCTCACTAACCACAAATTAGAATCAACATGTTGGGCTTCAGGTAAAAAGAATTTTGTAACAAATTTTGAAAAACTCTTTAACTCGGGTTAATAATAAAAAATAATATTATTAATACGCAGCAATTATAAGTTGCAGCTGGTACCTGGAAAGCAAAAGAGACACATGTAACATTACAATGCCATACATTACTAAGGTGATAGCAACAAGCAGTCTACTTCAGCAAGGGGACAGCATCAGGTATACCTTCAGAAGAATTGTGCCTAACAACAGCTAAACCCACATGACTCAAACCATCAGCTGGAAATCTGGCATGTAACTCTCAGGTCTCTAATATGGAGTCTAAGAATCTAGCATCTCTCTAAAGGTTGTTATACTAATCTTCAAGAAACTTATGATTGGTCAGTTCATGGGATGGTTACGTCTTACCCAATAGAAAACTAAATTGATAGCCTAAAATATGACAATACTACACTAACTAGAACATTTTCTCAAGAGTAACTTTTCCTTTTCCATCTCATCTGTAATTCCATTGTTCCATCTCCACCTAAACGTCTCTTTGCAGGAGGAAACATTTACTGTTATAAACTTCATTTCCATCCTTGAGGAAAAGATCACGTATTAGTAACAGTCTCAAACAATAGAACATTCAACTTATGCAATGCTTGGTTAAAACATGGCGTTGTAAGACATAATTCAGCAACCCACCAAGGGTAGCTGTGGACACATCTATTAAAGCACTGAATGCACTTTTATGGAAACATTGGATTATAGAAAATAACCATAACATTTAGTTAGAATTTTGCTCAATTAAGAACAGAAAATGAACTGTGGCAACCATTTTCAAACGTCACCCGTGTTAACTCATCATACATTTAATTATACCAAAATCATTAATAAACATCTTAGAAAATTCACACTCTCACAATCCCTCCTCTGATGACTATTTATGTCATCACATCAATCCATAATAAATTCATTTATTATCATCAATTTTCAAAATTTTGTCTAATTTATTTTCACATTATTTCCCTTTTTCCTTTTATTTTCTCTATACAATGTATTTATTTGAATTTCAAAATGTCTTCTATTCTTTTCCAATTTTCTTCTTTTCAAACATCTTATCATTTTATATATTCCCTCAAATTCCAATTAGACAAAATATAATTATTGACACCCATTTTGCCATTGTCAAAATAATATTTTTTCCCTCATTACTAAACCGATTTCCCACAGATTGAATCCCTTTGCCAGCTTTTTCCCAAACTGTAGTTTCTGTTAATTCTTTTAAATCCTCTCTATTAGTAGTTATGTTTTTAATCAACTCTTTAACTTTACCTGAATTGTCAGGTATAAATGAACAACAATGATTTGAACCAAGTAGTTTACAAACTCCACCCTCTTTTGCCAAAAGAATGTCTATCGCAACACGGTTCTGAAGTGCCATAGATCTTACAGCAGCCAATTCCTTATCTAGAAGAATAATAACTCCAGAATATCTTGTCAACATGTTATCCACTATTGTAGATAACTTCTGTATTTTGATTGAATTCAAGACTACTCCCACTGAAGGAATTATAGCCCCAACAATGTCTCCCACAGTGGTAGAAATTGATTCTCGCTTGTGTCTCATTTGAATTTTTTTTGTTTCAGGAATCTTGATCAAGTCTTTCAACTGATAGATTTTTGGAAAGACTATTCCAAAGTATCATGTTCCCTACCATCCTCTAGGAAGACGGTAATATGCATTTCCCCCACAAACACAATAAATCCCAGGTACTGTTGGGTCCTGTCCATTCATTATAAAATCCCACTTACTCCTGAACATAAAAACATGTCTACACTCACTCTTTCCTACAAACACTCTATCATTCTTACTCCAAGGTCTGTATATACACAATTATTCCTACTTGTTCAGCATCTATTGTTAGTTTTCCTTGTTTAGTAATATCCATATTAGCATAATCAACACCAGGTTTTCTACTTATTATTCCCTTATCTATCTTTGCCTTTATTTCTCTTCTTCTGTTTTCTGTGTTATCTAAAAATGTATTTTCTACAGGGGGTAGTAAACACGTCAGATTATTTCTATGAGCAAATGCAGTGCCAAAAGTTAAAGTAGGCTCAAAGAAATCTCTCATAAAAACCATGTTATTTTATTTGGCTATTCTATTCAAATAACTTATGACAGGTACAAATCACAATACCATGTAATAATTTGAATAGAAATTCTGGATATATTCTTGATTATAGAAACGGGTTACCTAAAGACAGCAGCTTATTGCATAAGTTACAGGTAAGCCATGGTAAGTAGTTCCTTCTTCCACTGAAGTCGGAATCTGTGTACATATATAACAATCTTTTGCGTCCATCACCTCAACATACTCATGCAATAATCGATATAAAACATTAGAAGAAAGCTCTTCCTCTTCATGTAAGTATTTAACATCTATTCTAAATTTATCTTTCGTTAGTTATTTATCAGTTATATCTAAAGAACTATCAATCTTCGTAGTCTGGTTGGCTCCATTCATCTCATAAACAGACACCCCTACGAACAACAATAAACATATTAACACACTCACTACCGCCAATCCAATACTTAACACTTTACAACAACTAATTCTACTGTTTTGGTTGTATACGTTACTCATATTTTCTATATTCTGAAAAAAACTAAAATATATATATTTTCTAAAATTTTCCAAAATTCAAAACAAACAACCAAAAATCCCCCCTAAAAGTTTTTTTTTTAAAATTAATTCACTCTGGACAGTCTCCTTGTCAAATTTCAGTATAGCAGCTTGTCAAATGCAGCTGTTTATTTGTCGATTCCAGTAAGTATTATTGTCTCTCTTAAGCACAACTTTTAAACACAAATTTTCATATAATTTTCCAATATCTTTTCCAGAAGTCTTTTCTTGCAATCTTCATGGGCCAAAGTAAACATTTTCAATTTCTTTGTCAAAACAATAGCTCAAAAATTCTTGGATCTGAATTAGTCTTCTCCCTTTCTTCCTGGACTGACTCTTCTATTCCTTTTACAGATTGCTCAAATTCTTCAGTATTTTGCTCTTTCTAGTCTGTTATAGGAGTAGGCACATCTCTGTCATTTTCGATGTTCTGCTCACTTTATTTCTCTTTGCTCCCAGTGTTTTCAAATGTTGGTAATCCCAACAGTTTCTCTTCTCTTTCTGTTGGATCATGCACTTTTCTCGTATGGCTGGCATGCACCCAATTCGGTAATCCAGCACACTTTACAGCTGTTGTTGTAGTGAGCACGATTTGAGATGGACCTTTCCACTGTGGTTCCAGGCAAGACTTCCTCACGTGCTTCTGTATGAGCACCCAGTCTCCAGCTCTCAAGCTGTGTCCTTGACCTTGAATTTGTTGTACTGTTGTTGCTTCCACCTGATGAGAAAAAGACTGAGCCACATCAGCTAGGCTTTTTCAATAATCTAGCACCATATCATCTGTAATATTCACAAGTGCATTTGCAGGTATTGCTGGCAATCTCATTGCCCTCCACATCAAAATCTCGTGTGGAGACAACCCAGTCTTCTTATCAAGAGTGCTTCTCATTGACATTAGCACTAATGGCAAAGCATCTGGCCATTTTAAATTTGTTGCGGCACATTCTTTTGCCAATCGCGATTTTAACCTGTTCTGTGCCTTGGACGAGATGATCTCGTCCAAGGCTACAGTTCCCCTGTGCCTTGGACGAGATCATCTCGTCCATGGCACAGGGGAACTTGGGGGCGCGCTAGAGCGCCCCCCGTGCACCCCCCTTCCCCCCCCAGGCGGGGATGGAAAGGGAAGACCTTCCCCTTCCACCCCCGCCCCCCCCCACGGCAATCCGATGACGTCAGCGCGCGCTCAGCGCGCTGACGTCATCGAGTGTTGCCGGCGCGCTGGAAGCCATTTGCTTCCAGCGCGTCTTCGGAGCAGGAGCTCTAAGGTGAGTCCTCTCCGTTTTTGGGGGGCGGGGGGTTTGAGAAAACAGACATGGGGGGAAAGGAAAGGGTTTTTCCTTTCCCCCTGTGTCTGTTTTCTCAAGATTCCTGCTCCACGATCGCGGGCAGGGCCCGCGATCGTGGAGCAGGAATCTCCACTAGCCACCAGGGATTTTCTGTTTGACTAAATTTGGGGGCGACCCCTTGGGCAAGGGTCGCCCCCCCCGGGGGCAATTTTTATTTGGATTTCGCCCCCCCCCCTGGGGGCAGATCGGCCGTTTTTTCGGCGGATCTGCTCCCAGGGGGGGGGCGAAAACCACTAGACACCAGGGATGTATTGTTTTATGTTTGTTTTTGGGGGCGACCCCTTGGGCAAGGGTCGCCCCCCCCGGGGGCAATTTTTATTTGTATTTCGCCCCCCCCTGGGGGCAGATCGGCCGTTTTTTCGGCGGATCTGCCCCCAGGGGGGGGCGAAAACCACTAGACACCAGGGATATCGTTTTTTGTGTGTGTTTTTGGGGGCGACCCCTTGGGCAAGGGTCGCCCCCCCCCCCGGGGGCAATTTTTATTTGTATTTCGCCCCCCCCTGGGGGCAGATTCGCCGATTTTTCGGCGGATCTGCCCCCAGGGGGGGGCGAAAACCACTAGACACCAGGGATATATTTTTTTATGTTTGTTTTTGGGGGGCGACCCCTTGGGCAAGGGTCGCCCCCCCCCCCCCCGGGGCAATTTTTATTTGTATTTCGCCCCCCCCTGGGGGCAGATCGGCCGTTTTTTCGGCGGATCTGCCCCCAGGGGGGGGCGAAAACCACTAGACACCAGGGATATCGTTTTTTGTGTGTGTTTTTGGGGGCGACCCCTTGGGGAAGGGTCGCCCCCTGAAAGGGGGCACAGAGGTGTTGCCCATTTCTGCCCCCCTTGGGGTCCGATTGGCCAATTCTTTTACGCCCATCTACCCCGAGGGGGGCAGGATCCACTTAGGTACCAGGGACAACTTCTAAGTTCTTGGTGGTGGGGTGTTTGTCAACTGGCAAAGTATTTGTATTTGTGATTATAACAATTTATTTCTTCTTTTTCTTCTAGTTCAACGCTTTTGCTTCCTTTGCTGTGGATCTTTGAGGTTTTGGCAGTAGTTGTCCAGTGGTTTGCATAGTTGCATGTTTTAGGTAAGTGAACGCAATTTACTCCAAAGGAGTATTGTTGACATGTTTGTAGGTGGTGTACTAAATGCAGTATTGTGTGTTTGACATTGTCCTTAGATTTGAGCACAGTGGTGTTTGTGTTGTCATATGTCTAAATTGCTTTTTTCTTTTTTCTTTTTAGTGGGATATCATTGGTGATTGCAGAGTAGTTGCTTGGTGAGTAGCTATTTCAGGCAACTGTGTGGTATAGTTTTTTGTAGTACATAACTCTTTGTGATAAAGCTACACTTTGTTCATTACTTATTTTAGTGCTAGTTGTTGTTGGCAATCCATTTGTTGTTAGGATCATGGCTAGCCGCAAAGTGACCGCTCAGCAGGTTGTTCGCATGCTCTTTGAGTCGTCTTCAGACCATGATTACGACACTGACTCTGCATCTGAGGCAGAGGAGGAAGCAGGAGATTCTGGAAGTGAGTTTTCTGTCCAAGAGCATTCTTCTGATGAGGAAGCTACTCTCAGTGCAGATGAAGGGCCTGTGTTAGAGGAGGACATTGATGTGCCAAGAGTGCAGCAGCCTGGGGCTGCAGGGTTTCCCATTGGAAGACCTGACACCTGGATTGCCCCAAACATGGAGCAGCCACAGTTACCTGCATTTACTGGTCTCCCAGGGTGTAGAGTTAATACGGAAAACTTTCTGCCTGTCCAATTCTTTCACTTGTTTATGGACGATGTATTTTTGGAAGAGATTGTGGAGCAGACAAATGTGTATGCAGAGCAATATTTGCGGGACAACGCTGCCAGACTTAAGCCTCAGTCTAGAGCTACTCATTGGGTTCCCACATATCTGGAAGAGATGAAAAGGTTTTTAGGTTTGACTTTTTTGATGGGGTTGATCAGGAAGCCGTCACTGGCTTCTTATTGGTCTACTAGTCCCTTGATGGCAACTGCTATATTTCCTGCAACTATGACACGTAATCGGTATTTGCTTCTTCTTCGTATGCTGCATTTTGTAGACAATGCTTTAGCCTTGCCACGAGATCACCCTGATTGTGACCGCCTTTTTAAGATTAGGCCTGTCCTTGATCATTTTGTGGATCGGTTTTCAGAGGTCTATGTTCCAGGCAAAGAGATAAGTGTGGACGAGTCTTTGGTCCTTTTCAAGGGGCGTTTAGTTTTTAAGCAGTACATCCCTAGTAAGAGGGCACGGTATGGGATTAAATTGTATCTGCTGTCAGAAAGCAGTACAGGATATGTTTATAATTTCCGGGTCTACACTGGTAGGGATTCCAGTATTGACCCTCCTGGTTGTCCGGCCACTTTTGGAGTTAGCGGAAAAATTGTGTGGGAACTTGCTAGACGGCTGTTTAACAAAGGTCACCATTTGTACGTAGATAATTTCTACACTGGAGTGCAGTTGTTCAAGGAGTTGTTTAGGGTGGACACTGTTGCTTGTGGCACAATCCGTTCTAACCGCAAAGGCTATCCAAGGGAGCTTGTCTGTAAAAAACTTGAGAGGGGACAGTGCAGTGCCTTGCGGAATAATGAGCTGTTAGCTATGAAATTTTCAGACAGGAGGGATGTGTACATGCTATCGACCATCCACGATGAGAGTACTTCCCCTGTGGCTGTTTGGGGTCAGGTTGCGGAAGTGCGCAAACCTGCGTGCATTTTGGACTACAATAGGCACATGGGTGGTGTTGATAGAGTAGATCAGAGGTTGGAACCTTACACTGCTCTTCGTAAGTCGTATGTGTGGTATAAAAAGTTGGCCCTACATTTATTTCATTTGGCAACTTTTAATGCCTTTATTGTATACAAGGATTGTTCACCTGAGTCAAGGATGACTTTTGTTAAATTTCAGGAGTCGGTGATAGAAAGCCTTATTGTGGTGGAACCGGCAAGAGTTCCTAGAGTAGAAGTGGTGGAGGATGTGGCTAGATTGAAAGATCGGCACTTTCCAGATCACATTCCTCCCACTCCCAAAAAAGACATGCCCACAAAGAAATGTAGAGTATGTGCCCGGAGATCAATCCGGAGGGAGAGCCGGATGTACTGCCCCGAATGCCCTTCAAAGCCTGGGCTGTGTGTGCCCAGCTGTTTTAGAAGTTACCACACAAGGAAAAACTTTTGGGAAATACCGTGAGCGTAAGCTGTCTGTTTTATATTTTCATATGTTTCACGGTTGGCATCTGTCGTGTATTTAGTTTGAGGTTTTGTGTTTGTAGTTTAGTGCCTATTTTATAATTAGTAGTTTATTTGTTGTTTATAAATTAAAAAAAGTGATTGCGGTGTGCGTGGGGTGGCGCTTGGCTGGCGGTGTGCGTGGGGTGGCGCTTGGCTGGCGGTGTGCGTGGGGTGGCGCTTGGCTGGCGGTGCCAGCCAAACGGCAGTCCACACTCCCATCAGCTGGTGTGATTCTTGTATCAGGCATGTGGGCGTATGTAAGTGATGGGCCCTTGAGTGGCGCGGTCTGTCGATGTGAGTGTTGTAATGTGCTGGGCCCGTGGCTGGCGGTGTGAATGGTCTTGTGCGTGTCATGTATGAAAGGTGTGTGAATGGACTGTAAAGCGGTTGGTGCCTTGTCGCGGCTTTACAGCTCACGAGCTGTGAGTCATTGGTTCACTTTTTTGCCTTTCAGTTATTAGCAGTGCATTTCATTTTTGTGAAATCTCTTGTTAATAAAATTTGATCCACTGAACCATCACTCACCCTCGTGCCAAATCCAACCAGTATGTGTTGTAAAAAATGACAAAACCTGCTCCGCTGTAATCAGGCGTCGCAGCACACCTGTGACACGCTAGGTGCCTCGGGTGGGACCCCGATGATGAAGCATGCCACCAACTTGGTTGGTGGGTGAGGGGTCTTCTTCACATAACCTAAGTGTGTTTCTTTTCACTATTTTAGTGTTTGGCACATCACGGACGTATGTGCACACATCAAAATGATATATTGCAAAAATACCTCTCCCTTCTATCTCTTCAGGTTTTGGGCCTTATTCTGTTGCAGGCACCTGGCCCACCCACACAAGTGAGGTATCATTTTTATCGGGAGACTTGGGGGAATGGTGGGTGGAAGGAAATTTGTGGCTCCTCTCAGATTCCAGAACTTTCTGCCACAGAAATGAGAGGAAAAAGTGTTTTTTTGGCCAAATTTTGAGGTTTGCAAAGGATTCTGGGTAACAAAACCTGGTCCGAGCCCCGCAAGTCACCCCTCCTTGGATTCCCCTAGGTCTCTAGTTTTCAGAAATGCACAGGTTTGGTAGGTTTCCCTAGGTGCCGGCTGAGCTACAGGCCAAAATCCACAGGTAGGCACTGTTTTCTTCAAAAATTTTGGTTGTGTCCACGTTGCGCTTTGGGGCGTTTCCTGTCGCGGGCGCTAGGCCTACCCACGCAAGTGAGGTATCATTTTTATCGGGAGACGTGGGGGAACGCTGGGTGGAAGGAAATTTGTGGCTCCTCTCAGATTCCAGAACTTTCTGCCACAGAAATGTGAGGAACATGTGTTTTTTTAGCCAATTTTTGAGGTTTGCAAAGGATTCTGGGTAACAGAACCAGGTCCGAGCCCCGCCAGTCACCCCTCCTTGGATTCCCCTAGGTCTCTAGTTTTCAGAAATGTACAGGTTTGGTAGGTTTCCCTAGGTGGCGGCTGAGCTAGAGGCCAAAATCTACAGGTAGTCACTTTGCTAAAAACAGCTCTGTTTTCTGTGATATGTCCACGTTGTGTTTTGGGGCATATCCTGTCGCGGGCGCTAGGCCTACCCACGCAAGTGAGGTATCATTTTTATCGGGAGACGTGGGGGAACGCTGGGTGGAAGGAAATTTGTGGCTCCTCTCAGATTCCAGAACTTTCTGCCACAGAAATGTGAGGAACATGTGTTTTTTTAGCCAATTTTTTAGGTTTGCAAAGGATTCTGGGTAACAGAACCAGGTCCGAGCCCCGCCAGTCACCCCTCCTTGGATTCCCCTAGGTCTCTAGTTTTCAGAAATGTACAGGTTTGGTAGGTTTCCCTAGGTGGCGGCTGAGCTAGAGGCCAAAATCTACAGGTAGTCACTTTGCTAAAAACAGCTCTGTTTTCTGTGATATGTCCACGTTGTGTTTTGGGGCATATCTTGTCGCGGGCGCTAGGCCTACCCACGCAAGTGAGGTATCATTTTTATCGGGAGACGTGGGGGAACGCTGGGTGGAAGGAAATTTGTGGCTCCTCTCAGATTCCAGAACTTTCTGCAACAGAAATGTGAGGAACATGTGTTTTTTTAGCCAATTTTTTAGGTTTGCAAAGGATTCTGGGTAACAGAACCAGGTCCGAGCCCCGCCAGTCACCCCACCTTGGATTCCCCATGGTCTCTAGTTTTCAGAAATGTACAGGTTTGGTAGGTTTCCCTAGGTGGCGGCTGAGCTAGAGGCCAAAATCTACAGGTAGTCACTTTGCTAAAAACAGCTCTGTTTTCTGTGATATGTCCACGTTGTGTTTTGGGGCATATCCTGTCGCGGGCGCTAGGCCTACCCACGCAAGTGAGGTATCATTTTTATCGGGAGACGTGGGGGAACGCTGGGTGGAAGGAAATTTGTGGCTCCTCTCAGATTCCAGAACTTTCTGCCACAGAAATGTGAGGAACATGTGTTTTTTTAGCCAATTTTTTAGGTTTGCAAAGGATTCTGGGTAACAGAACCAGGTCCGAGCCCCGCCAGTCACCCCTCCTTGGATTCCCCTAGGTCTCTAGTTTTCAGAAATGTACAGGTTTGGTAGGTTTCCCTAGGTGGCGGCTGAGCTAGAGGCCAAAATCTACAGGTAGTCACTTTGCTAAAAACAGCTCTGTTTTCTGTGATATGTCCACGTTGTGTTTTGGGGCATATCTTGTCGCGGGCGCTAGGCCTACCCACGCAAGTGAGGTATCATTTTTATCGGGAGACGTGGGGGAACGCTGGGTGGAAGGAAATTTGTGGCTCCTCTCAGATTCCAGAACTTTCTGCAACAGAAATGTGAGGAACATGTGTTTTTTTAGCCAATTTTTTAGGTTTGCAAAGGATTCTGGGTAACAGAACCAGGTCCGAGCCCCGCCAGTCACCCCACCTTGGATTCCCCATGGTCTCTAGTTTTCAGAAATGTACAGGTTTGGTAGGTTTCCCTAGGTGGCGGCTGAGCTAGAGGCCAAAATCTACAGGTAGTCACTTTGCTAAAAACAGCTCTGTTTTCTGTGATATGTCCACGTTGTGTTTTGGGGCATATCCTGTCGCGGGCGCTAGGCCTACCCATGCAAGTGAGGTATCATTTTTATCGGGAGACGTGGGGGAACGCTGGGTGGAAGGAAATTTGTGGCTCCTCTCAGATTCCAGAACTTTCTGCCACAGAAATGTGAGGAACATGTGTTTTTTTAGCCAATTTTTGAGGTTTGCAAAGGATTCTGGGTAACAGAACCAGGTCCGAGCCCCGCCAGTCACCCCTCCTTGGATTCCCCTAGGTCTCTAGTTTTCAGAAATGTACAGGTTTGGTAGGTTTCCCTAGGTGGCGGCTGAGCTAGAGGCCAAAATCTACAGGTAGTCACTTTGCTAAAAACAGCTCTGTTTTCTGTGATATGTCCACGTTGTGTTTTGGGGCATATCCTGTCGCGGGCGCTAGGCCTACCCACGCAAGTGAGGTATCATTTTTATCGGGAGACGTGGGGGAACGCTGGGTGGAAGGAAATTTGTGGCTCCTCTCAGATTCCAGAACTTTCTGCCACAGAAATGTGAGGAACATGTGTTTTTTTAGCCAATTTTTTAGGTTTGCAAAGGATTCTGGGTAACAGAACCAGGTCCGAGCCCCGCCAGTCACCCCTCCTTGGATTCCCCTAGGTCTCTAGTTTTCAGAAATGTACAGGTTTGGTAGGTTTCCCTAGGTGGCGGCTGAGCTAGAGGCCAAAATCTACAGGTAGTCACTTTGCTAAAAACAGCTCTGTTTTCTGTGATATGTCCACGTTGTGTTTTGGGGCATATCTTGTCGCGGGCGCTAGGCCTACCCACGCAAGTGAGGTATCATTTTTATCGGGAGACGTGGGGGAACGCTGGGTGGAAGGAAATTTGTGGCTCCTCTCAGATTCCAGAACTTTCTGCAACAGAAATGTGAGGAACATGTGTTTTTTTAGCCAATTTTTTAGGTTTGCAAAGGATTCTGGGTAACAGAACCAGGTCCGAGCCCCGCCAGTCACCCCACCTTGGATTCCCCTAGGTCTCTAGTTTTCAGAAATGTACAGGTTTGGTAGGTTTCCCTAGGTGGCGGCTGAGCTAGAGGCCAAAATCTACAGGTAGTCACTTTGCTAAAAACAGCTCTGTTTTCTGTGATATGTCCACGTTGTGTTTTGGGGCATATCCTGTCGCGGGCGCTAGGCCTACCCACGCAAGTGAGGTATCATTTTTATCGGGAGACGTGGGGGAACGCTGGGTGGAAGGAAATTTGTGGCTCCTCTCAGATTCCAGAACTTTCTGCCACAGAAATGTGAGGAACATGTGTTTTTTTAGCCAATTTTTTAGGTTTGCAAAGGATTCTGGGTAACAGAACCAGGTCCGAGCCCCGCCAGTCACCCCTCCTTGGATTCCCCTAGGTCTCTAGTTTTCAGAAATGTACAGGTTTGGTAGGTTTCCCTAGGTGGCGGCTGAGCTAGAGGCCAAAATCTACAGGTAGTCACTTTGCTAAAAACAGCTCTGTTTTCTGTGATATGTCCACGTTGTGTTTTGGGGCATATCCTGTCGCGGGCGCTAGGCCTACCCACACAAGTGAGGTATCGTTTTTATCGGGAGACGTGGGGGAACGCTGGGTGGAAGGAAATTTGTGGCTCCTCTCAGATTCCAGAACTTTCTGCCACAGAAATGTGTGGAACATGTGTTTTTTTAGCTAAATTTTGAGGTTTGCAAAGGATTCTGGGTAACAGAACCTGGTCCGAGCCACACAAGTCACCCCTCCTTGGATTCCCCTAGGTCTCTAGTTTTCAGAAATGCACAGGTTTGGTAGGTTTCCCTAGGTGGCGGCTGAGCTAGAGGCCAAAATCTACAGGTAGTCACTTTGCTAAAAACAGCTCTGTTTTCTGTGATGTGTCCACGTTGTGTTTTGGGGCATATCCTGTCGCGGGCGCTAGGCCTACCCACACAAGTGAGGTACCATTTTTATCGGGAGACTTGGGGGAACATAGATTAGCAAAACAAGTACTATTGCCCCTTGTCTTTCTCTACATTTTTTCCTTCCAAATATAGGAGTGTGTGTAAAAAAGACATCTATTTGAGAAATTCCCTGTAATTCACGTGCTACTATGGTCACCCCGGAATTCAGAGATGTGCAAATAACCACTGCTCCTCAACACCTTATCTTGTGCCCTTTTTGGAAATGCAAAGGTTTTCTTGATAGCAATTTTTTACTCCTTATATTTCAGCAAATGAATTGCTGTATACCCGGTATAGAATGAAAACGCACTGCAGGGTGCAGCTCATTTATTGGCTCTGGGTTCCTCGGGTTCTTGATGAACCTACAAACCCTATATATCCCCGCAACCAGAGGAGTCCAGCAGACGTAACGGTATATTGCTTTCGATAATCTGACATTGCAGGGAAAAGTTACAGAGTAAAACGTAGAGAAAAATTTATGTTTTTTTCACCTCAATTTCAATATTTTTCTTTTTCAGCTGTTATTTTCTGTAGGAAACCCTTGTAGGATCTACACAAATGACCCCTTGCTGAATTCAGAATTTTGTCTACTTTTCAGAAATGTTTAGGTTTCTGGGATCCAGCATTGGTTTCATGACCATTCCTGTCACTGACTGGAAGGAGGCTGAAAGCACAAAAAATTGCACAAATGGGGTATGCCCCAGTAAAATGCCACAATTGTGTTGAAAAATTGGGTTTTCTGATTCAAGTCTGCCTGTTCCTGAAAGCTGGGAAGCTGCTGAGTTTAGCACCACAAACCCTTTGTTGATGCCATTTTCAGGGGAAAAACCACAAGCCTCCTTCTGCAGCCACTTTTTCCAATTTTTTTGAAAAAAACGAAAATTTCACTGTATTTTGGCCAATTTCTTGGCCTCCTTCAGGGGAACCCACAAAGTCTGGGTACCTTTAGAATCCCTAGGATGTTGGAAAAAAAGGACGCAAATTTGGCTTGGTTAGCTTATGTGGACAAAAAGTTATGAGGGCCTAAGCGCGAACTGCCCCGAATAGGCAAAAAAAGGCCTGGCACAGGAGGGGGAAAAGGCCTGGCAGCGAAGGGGTTAATGTTCCATTCATTTGCTATAGGAGTCCTGAAGCTTCTGGGCGAGAACTACAATGTAGTCTCTGTTGAATGTTTAATGCAGAAAAAAGCTATTTTATCACCTCATTATTGAAGTGTGTTCCCCTATATGATTCAATTGAAACCAGAAAGCCAAAACATGGAATTAGTTCTCGTAAAAGTAATTTAACTACTGTAAGACTGTAATTTCTCCTTGTTGGATATGCCTCAATCCAGTGACTGAAAATGCACACAATCACTAACACGTATTTCAAACCAGCACATGCAGGCATTTCAATGAAATCCATTTGCATTCTACTGAATGGACCTCCCGCCATACCTATGTCTCCCATGTTGACAATTGTTCCTTTGCTGACATTCATTTGCTAACAAAGTACACACCTATGGCAAACCAGATCAGCCACCCGTCTGAATTTTAGATTGTACCAACACTGTTTAAAACTCCTGATCATCACACCTCTCCCTATGTGCGTTTGTTCATGATAGTATCTTGCCATTTGTGTCAACAAACTGTTTGTTAAGACTACTTTCCCCTCTACGGTCATCCAAATTTTGTCTTCTCTTTGAATGCAACAATGATTTATCCAGTCCCTATGATCTTCTTCTGGAACATTATTCTGTATGTCTTTCAACTCCTCTAATGTCTCAACAATATGCATTGTAAAATTAGCATTTCAGACATCAATTCCCAATTTCCTTTGAATGAAATCTCATTCGGAGCACAACATTTTGCAACTTGGTCTACATAAGCATTTCCCAATGTTACATAATCTTGTCCTCTCTGGTGTGCACTGCATTTGACCACTGCAATTTTCTCTGGTTTCTGTACAGCTTGTAACAAATCATATATTCTTTCTCCTTTTCTCACAGGTGAACCTGAAGAAGTCAGGAACCCCTGTTGCGACCAAATTTGCCCAAAATCATGTACTTGTACAATACCAAATCCATATTGACTATCAGTGTAGATCGTTACTTTTATCTGTTCTGACAATAGGCATGCTCTAGTAAGAGCCACCAATTCTGAGACTTAAGCAGAAATTACTCCTTTAAGCCATGAAGCTTCTAGTATGCCAGTGACTGTACACACTGCATATCCTGCTTTTTAGGCACTCTTGTTGTCAGTTAAGCAAGAATCATCAACAAAGAGAATTTGATCATTGTCTTCCAAACAAGTGTCTTTAATGTCATCTCTTGGTTTGGTGCCTAATTCTGTCACCTCCAAACAATCATGTTCAATGTCATCTACTTTATTTGGAACGTCTCCCTCATTTGCTAACAATGTTGCTGGGTTAAGCACTGTGCACCTTTTGATCGTTACATTTAGTGCTCCAAGAATCACTGTCTCATATCGTGTCAGACTTGCATTTGTCATGTATTGTGTTTTTGACCTAGTCAATAGAATTTCTATTGAATGAGGTACCATCACTGTCAGAGGATAACGCATCACAATGTTTTCACTTTGAGTTATACTCTGCTCAACTGCTGCAACTGCTCGTAAGCATCCTGGTAAGGCTGCTGCAACATTATCCAGAGTAGCTGAAAAATATGCTACTGGACGATTGACACCACCATATGTTTGTGTCAAGACAGACAAAGAACATCCATCTTGATCATGACAAAACAGTAAGAGAGGTTTTGTGTAATCAGGCATACCTAAAGCTGGAGCTTGACACAAACTCTCTCTTTATTCAGTAAATGCTCTCATGCTTTCCTCATCCATCATTATGGAATCTGAAACATCCTTATGTGTCAATCTCTGCAGCGATTTAGAAGCAGTTGAAAAATTTGGAATCCACTGGCGACAATATCCTACCGTTCCCAGAAACATCCTCAACTCTTTCTGCCATCTCAGTATTTTCATTTTCATTATTGCCGCTATTCTTTCTCTTGAAATTCACCTTGACCCTTTCTCAATCAAATGTCCCAAATATTTCACCTCCTGCTGACAGTACTGCAGTTTAGTGGGAGATACCTTACGTCCATTGTCTACCAAAAAGTTCAACAATGCATTGTCAGGAATAAAGTTGTGGGCGATCCAGGTCCCGCCCAAAACTCCGCTGCGAGTAGTTGCGGCACTTCATGCGCACCACTTGTCATCCCCTCTTGTTCTAAAAGTGGTCATCAGCGTTGCCTGCCCTGTGGTAAAGCTCATGGAGCTGCAGGGTCAGGACATTGGTGGACAAGATGCACTTATCAGTGCTATTTTAGGAATGGACTACAATTCCCAGGTTTCTAGAGGCAGTGGCCATCGTGGGGTGTGGCAGGCCTATAAAGCCCAGCCACAGCCAAGCACATTGCTCACTATTTTGAAGACTTCGATGCAGTCAGACCTCGTGGGGGTTCCTCTGAAGAAGAGCAGATTTCCTGCATGGCAGATTGATAGTAAATCGGAGTATCCTTGTTTCCATGGTGAATTCAGATACGAGGAGGTCGTACTCGTAGCGGTAAGGACTTGATGAGCCCAATCTTGAAGGGGGCTGTTACTTACAAAAGTAAAGCGCCCCTTAGCACAACGAGCAAAGCGTTTTCAGTTCAAAGAGTAAAGCGGCCTTGGCGCGATGATCAAAGCGGTTCGGATCACATGAGTAAAGCACCCCTTAGCACAATGAGCAAAGTGCTTCAGGCCACACTTGTAAAGCGCCCTTGGCATGGCAATCAAAGCACTTCAGTCCATATGAGTAAAGCGCCCTGGGCATGGCAATCAAAGCGCTTCAATCCACATGAGTAAAGTGCCCTGGGCACGGAAATCAAAGAGCTTCACTCCACATGAGTAAAGCGCCATTGGCACGACAATCAAAACGCTTCAGTCCACATGAGTAAAGCACCCTTGGCACGGTAATCAAAGCGCTTCAGTCCACATGAGTAAAGCACCCTTGGCACGGCAATCAAAGTGCTTCAGTCCACATGAGTAAAGCACCCTTGGCACGGCAATCAAAGCTCTTCAGGCGACATGAGTAAGGCGCCCCTTAGCATAACGAGCGTAGCGCTTCAGGCAAAGCAAGTAAAAGCGCTCTCTGGCATATTGAACAAAGCGCTTCATGAATAGCAAGAAAGGTGCTTCGGCTCAACGAACAAAGCGCTTCAAGTTCAATGAGTAAAACTTTCAGGTCTAGGTAGTCAATGTGAAAACATTTCGGAGCTAAGCAAATTATAGTTTCATTGTTTTTTGGGAAGCATAATATGTGAGATACATATTTAAATCTTTGAGAATATTTGAGATACATATTTAAGTCTTTGAGAATTTCTAGGCTGAGATCAAACGTTTATGTTTATGAATGTATAGTGGTTACATGATTGATATTCAGAGTATATCCATAGTCCAAGGCTCTTGCCATCCCTGGGTTCAGAGGTTGCAGTTTGTTCTTGTTCCATGATTCAGAGAAGGGGCTACGCCCAATTCACAAAGGGTCTCAATCTGATATCAAGGAGACGCCTTTATTCAATTGGTGAGTTATACTGTTATGAATTAGTATATGCATATCTGTTCTAACCTTTTCTTTTCAGATCTCGCTCCCTGCAGTTCCCTACCCTAATTCCCTTCCCCCACCTGGCTTCATCCTAACTCTGTGCTATAATAGCTTTCTGAGTTGGTGACGCCGGGAGGTGGGCCTTTTGTTCAGCAGCGTGCAGATCCAGAGGAAAGGGCACTGTGACACGTATCCTCTCTACAACCTTCCTTTGTCCTTGATGCAATCAACAAATCATCAATATACTGTACTAATGTCGATTGGTAAGGCATTACCAATGACTCCAGGTTCTTTTTCAAAATCTGATTGAAAATTGAGGGTGATTCTGAAAACCCTTGAGGAATTCTACACCAGCAATAAAGTCTGGTCAGGAACTTGAAACAAAAGAGATATCTGCTGTCCTCATGTAGAGGTACTGAAAAGAAAGATTGGCACAAATAAATTTCTGTGAACCATTCTGCATCACATGGAATCTGAAACATTATCACTGCTGGATTTGGCACAACTGGACAACACTTCACCACAATGTCATTTATTTTCCTCAAATCCTGAACAAGACAAATTTTCCCATTCGGCTTTTTCAATCCCATTGTTGGTGAATTACACGGACTGCTCATCACTTCTTTCAATACTCCCTGCTCCCAAAATTGTTCTATCAACGATCTTATCCCTTCGATAACCTCATTTGTCATTGGATATTGTGCAGTCTGAGGAAACACATCATTCTCTTTCACTGTTACTTTGACTCCTTCGACTCATTTAATCAAACTAATGTCTTTACCTGAAAAGTCCCAAACTTTTGATTAAACTCTTTCTTGCAAATCGATTGGCAGATCTTTCTTTTAAAAAAATTGAAAGAAATTTATTAAGTCTACTGAATTGTGATCCTCATTTGTCTGCTCATTTTCATCTGTCTGATCATCGAGATTTAACAAAGCAAATTCCCCGGTGTTAGAAATGGGGTCTTTGGTTGGCAGTCAGGTTACCCCCTGTCCAAGCAAAGACCCTCACTCTAGTCAGGGTAAGTCACACACAATCCAAATTATCATGTGCCCACCCTCTGGTAGCTTGGCACTGAGCAGTCAGGCTCAACTTAGAAGGCAATGTGTAAAGTATTTGTGCAATAAATCATACAATAACACAATATAGAACCACAAAAATACACCACACAGTGTTTAGAAAAATATCTAATATTTATGTGGATATTTGCAGGTCAAAACAATAAAAGGTGCAATAAGAAAATGTAAAGAAATCACAAAAAAGTGATATAAAGTGTCTTAAGTCTTTAAAAAGCAAACAAAGGGGGTCATTCCGACTCCCGCCGGCGGCGGTAACCGCACGCCCGGCGGGAGCCGCCGAATGACCGCACCGCGGTCAAATGACCGCAGCGGTCATTCTGAGCTTCCCGCTGGGCTGGCAGGCGACCGCCAGAAGGCCGCCCGCCCAGCGGGAAACCCCCTTCCACGAGGATGCCGGCTCCGAATGGAGCCGGCGGAGTGGAAGGGGTGCGACGGGTGCAGTTGCACCCGTTGCGATTTTCAGTGTCTGCCACGCAGACACTGAAAATCTATGTGGGGCCCTGTTAGGGGGCCCCCTGCAGTGCCCATGCCAATGGCATGGGCACTGCAGGGGCACCCAGGGGCCCCACGACACCCGTTCCCGCCAGCCAGGTTCTGGTGGTGAAAACTGCCAGAACCAGGCTGGCGGGAAGGGGGTCGGAATCCCCATGGCGGCGCTGCTTGCAGCGCCGCCGTGGAGGATTCCCTAGGGCAGCGGGAAACCGGCGGGACCGCCGCGGTCAGAATGCCCATGGAAGCACCGCCAGCCTGTTGGCGGTGATTCCGCGGTCGTTGGCCCTGGCGGTCCATGACCGCCAGGGTCAGAATGACCCCCAAAGTCTCTTTCAAGCACAAAGTACCTGGTTTGAGTGAAAAATCTTTGCAAAGGGGCCGCAGAGGAGGAGATGCATGGAAAATGGTGTGTGCCTCGGTTTTGCCCCTTCACACATGGACTTGCATCGTTATTTTCCACGCGGGGAAGACGTTGCATTGATTTCCGGCGCGCGGACGGGCCTCCTCTTTGGGTTGCAGGGTTTTCAGACGCCCCGGGGTCTGTGCTTGGAATCCTGGGCTTGTTTGCAAGCTCTGCTTCGTTCCGGTGGGCGATGTGGGGAAATTTCTCCCTCACGGCAGGCGCTGCATCGATTTCCCCTCTGGGAGTCGGGCATCGTCATCCCCGGTCGGCTGTGCGTCGATCTGGTGGGCCGTGCGTCAAGGTTCCAGTCACACCGTAGGCGCCACGTCGATCTTTTCCTTGCGAAGTCGAGCGGCGGCGTCCCGGGTTGGCGTGCGGTGAATTTTTCACTGCGGCACAAGCTGTGCGTCACATGTTCGCCGCACAAGGAATCCAGTTGCAAGAGAGAAGCATTTTTGGTCCTGAGACTTCAGAGAACAGGAGGCAAGCTCTGACCAAGCTTTGGAGAGCACTTCTGCAGCAAAGCAAGAGAGCAGCAAGACAGCAGGGCAACAGCAAGGCAGCAGTCTTCTGTAGAAAGCAGTCAGGTGAGTCCTTTAGGCAGCCAGGCAGTTCTTCTTGTCAGGGTGCAGGTTCTGGTTCAGGTTTCTTCTAAAGGAAGTGTCTGAGGTGGTAGGGCAGAGGCCCTGTGTTATACCCAAATGTGCCTTTGAAGTGGGGGAGACTTCAAAGAGTGGCTTAGAAGTGCACCAGGTCCCCTTTCAGTGCAATCCTGTCTGCCAGGGTCCCAGTAGGGGGTGTGGCAGTCCTTTGTGTGAGAGCAGGCCCTCCACCCTCCCAGCCCAGGAAGACCCATTCAAAATGCAGATGTATGCAAGTGAGGCTGAGTACCCTGTGTTTGGGGTGTGTCTGAGTGAATGCACAAGGAGCTGTCAACTAAACCAAGCCAGACGTGGATTGTAAGGCATAGAAAGATTTAAGCGCAGAGAAATGCTCACTTTCTAAAAGTGGCATTTCTAAAATAGTAATATTAAATCCAACTTCACCAGTCAGCAGGATTTTGTATTACCATTCTGGCCATACTAAATATGACCTTCCTACTCCTTTCAGATCAGCAGCTACCACTTCAACAATGTATGAGGGCAGCCCCAATGCTAGCCTATGAAGAGAGCAGGCCTCGCAGTAGGGTAAAAACGAATTTATGAGTTTTACACTACCAGGACATGTAAACTACACAGGTACATGTCCTGCCTTTTACCCACACAGCACCCTGCTCTAGGGGTTACCTAGGGCACACATTAGGGGTGACTTATCTGTAGAAAAAGGGGAGTTTTAGGCTTGGCAAGTACTTTTTAATGCCAAGTCGAAGTGACAATGATACTGCAGACACAGGCCCTGCAATGGCAGGGCTGAGACAAGGTAAAGGGGCTACTAAAGTGGGTGGCACAACCAGTGCTGCAGGCCACTAGTAGCATTTAATCTACAGGCCCTTGGCACATATAGTGCACTCTACTAGGGACTTATAAGTAAATCAAATAGTCCAATTTGGTGTGATCCAAGGTTACCATGTTTAAAGGGAGAGAGCATATGCACTTTAGTACTTTAGCACTGGTTAACAGTGGTAAAGTGCGCAGAGTCTAAAAACCAGCAAAAACAGTGTCCAAGAAGTGGAGGGAGGCAGGCAAAAAGTTAGGGGTGACCACCCTAAGGCTGTCAGGTCTAACACCCAGACATCGTCCTTTTCCCAACATCAACTGACAAATCTTCCTCTTCATCGATGTTTGTCTCAGTTTTAATCCCTTTTGTTGAACACAAAATCAAACAATTTATTTTGCACAATAAGTCTCTTACCAATAATGACACTGGACTAGTATCACAAATAACAAAACTACAGAAATCTCTAAAATTCCCAATTATCCCAAGAACTGGTTCCGTATTTACACTCTCCTTTCTGAAATCAGTAAATCTGGAATGTCTACAGGTCTTACTGTCGAGTGTGTCGCTCCTGGATCGAGCAGAAAATTAACCTGATGACCATGTACTTCACCCTTCACATAAGGACCTCTCTGATCCACTTCTAATGATGCAGCCATCACATACTCCTCCTCATCTGAACTATCCAACGACCATTCAGCATTTATGTCATCCTCTCTTTGTAAAGGAAATTGTCCAGCTGTTTTTACACATTTGTTCTTACTCTGATTTGTGACCACTTGCGAAAGCATTACCTGTTGCGGATCCATAGGGCTCTGTATCATTTGAACCTGTCTCGGCATGAGCATTTGCTATACAGGCAACATCTGCTTCTGTGGCTACATTTGTTGCATTTGTGGCATTTGTACCTGATGTACTTGATGTGGTGCATTCTGTATCTGTTGCATTGGCTGTAAAGTCTGAAAACCTTGTATATTATTCACATTGTTCTGGAAATTTGGACTTTGACCTCCCATCCTAGGTCGTCTCATGCTCTGTTATGAATTGACACCATTTGTCTGTTGTACAATTTCTCTTTGATTTAACAACGTCCAATTACTCCACAAATATGCCACTACCTTTTGCCTTTGCGGCTCATCCTGCATCACTATCGAACTCAAATCCACATTTCTATTGACTACCGGAAACATCATTCCGCCTCGACCTCTGCCTCGACCTTGACTCAGAAACAAACCATTTCCCTGTGGTAGCTGTTGATAATGTCCCTGTAATCCCATCTGTGCAGCCTTGATCTGCATCACCATCACTCTCTCTTTCAGCTTTTTCTACTTTAACTCAATTTCATCACTACAGTATTTAGCATACTGCAACACCTCATCAATCGGCTTTGCTTGCCAGCAAATTAAGTGACTCGTAATCATTTGATTTATTTCTGGTTTCAACCCTTAAACAAACCCAAACACCAAATGATTCATGCTCTCCTTCTCAATTGTTTCCACACCACTGAATTGCTTGAACGCCTTCAATAACCTTTCATAATATACATGAACTGATTCCTTTCCTTCCTGTGATGTTGTATGTATGCTTTGCCAATCAACATTTTTTGACAAAACTCTGTTTTCAGAAACTCAATGACCTTATAGTATTGTTTTATTACTTCGGGAGATGGCGCACCTGTTTTCAAATCTCTTTGTGGTTCACTCATCGGCCAATCAACAGTCCTCCTGCATCCAATCCACAAATCTGCTGGAACAACAATATCAAAGAGTGTATTCAGATCTTCCCACAGACACTTTGCAAGTTTCACAAACCACTCCATTGGTTTCTCTTTCAACCTTGGGTAATCATTTGTAAAGCTTAAAATATCACTCCTATTCCAAGGTACATGTATAAAATTCCCTCCTGGTGTTTCTCTTATTGGCAGCATTTTCACTGACTCTCCTGCCTGTGTCACATCATCCTTCTTCGGTCTCTCTCTTTTCTTGACCCATCTGCCTTCCCATTTATGTAATGCTCTCCAAACCTGTACTTTCTCAAGTAATTCTCTATGATGTGTCCTCATCATTATAGATCTCATGTGTATAAAATCTTCCTCCTCCATGTTTAATCTGTAACTTCTTTTCAAAGTTTTCATTTTTGACAAATCAATGTCCTAATTTTCTGCTACTTCTTGTAACTGTTTATAGACTCTGTCTGCTCCTCTAGTAATTATTTTCCATAGATACCTCAAATGAGCTTCAGTATAGGACTCAAGTCTGTTCACCCCCATGCTTCCTTCAAAGAGTTTATGTCCTTCCATGTTCAGTCTCACTTTGTTTATTGTTTCTTCCTCTTTATATTTTCTCTCTTGTGTTTTTGAATTACTTAAATCTTCCAACCATTTTGTTATTTCTTGTGCAGACAAACCTTTTAATGAAACTCCATTTCGCTTGTGCACTTGCGTCTCGCTGTTGTCCTGAACTCACGCATCGTTGCGGAACCATTACTCTCTGTCCCTGATTATTATAGAATATGGTTCCAGAATTCTCAACAGGAGGCAAATATATTAAAGCATTTGTCTCATTCAAGCTTTGTCCTTGTCTAGGAATTGATTTTTCCAAAATTCCATTCTGCACATTTATTAATGAACCAATTCCACTATTGTCTACGCGTGCATATAATGGAGTTATCGGACCCATCGTAATAGGTACAGTTATTGCATCTGGATTAGTTAAGGATCCAACCCTCTGCATCTGTCCTGCACCCATGCTCTGCATTTGTGAAAACTGTATTTGAACAGACCCTCTTATGTTCATTCCTTGCTGATCTTATGTCAACACTAAATTAGTATTCGTCCTCACAATTTGTGCCTCTGGCTGTATTTCAGGAATGTTTGTTTCAAACTGCTGTCTGTAGTTCAATGAATCATTGAAACTACTTTGCATCTGAACTCTCTCATTGTCCAGGATACCCCTTGATAATTCGGAAGTAGATGGCGCAGTAGGAATTGTATTACTAATTCAACTCCCATTCGATCTATTATCACTCCTCTGATTCGCATTTGGTGGAGGATATGCCTCTAAAATGTGAGAAACTATCTCATCTTCACCCATCTCATTATCATCATTAAACATTACTTGTTTCAAATCTTTCAAATTTTGTTCTTTAGTCTCTGTTGAACTCTTTTTCTTTTTCTTCCCATCTTTTATTTCATCCTCGCCCTCCTTCGTTCTTGCAGGAAATAATCCGATTGTCTGTAATGTTTCTACTCTCCAACTTTTCTGCTCTTCATCCCATCTAGCTTCTGCTAGCGTCTTTTCCACTCTCCTTATTTTCTTTTCAAATTTTAATGCCTGTTGCTGTCTAGCTACCAATTCCCAGATCGCTAAAGCTTTGTATTGTGCTGGCCTCGGTGAAGGTTTTAAACTGTACATTTCTTACCTCAAATTATCCAAAATTCTCAAATTGAACGTTCCATGGTCTAGAAAAGCCAAACAACCTACTTTTCTTGTAATTCGGACCAAATTTTCCAACCAAAGACATGCTCCTGCGCCCTTCTCCTCAAACACAATATATGCCGGACTATTCTGTGGCAGACAAACCTTTCCTTCGAGTGCCGAAATATACTCATCACCCCTCAGCGAGCTTGTCTCAGCTTTGAAAAACTTCATTTTCAAATGAAATTTATTTAAACCTGATATCCAAAACAAAATTATTAACTAACTTAGTTAAACTAAGCAAGTACAAATAATAAATCAAATGTAAAGAAAGAACAACCAATCATGAAAAGTGACTATGATCCCACAATTCCCTTTGACCCTCTCACCTTTCAATTGCTTTACTCTTTTGTCAGACTGATTGACGAATCTGTGTGCGACTCTTCTCACCAATCAGCTAATGCCAGTGCTGCACCAACTATGTCACACTAACACATTCACCCCTCCTCAGCACACTCGCCGAGACACTGACAAAGCCTATCGTACCAATTTCTTACAAACACACACAAAATCAACACAATATTAATTTGCGATTTAGTCTAAACCAAAAAATAAGAAAATAAATTCGCTCATTTACTACAGGTAGGGTAATACAATGGCTTCAGAACCTTCCAAAGTAATTTTCAGCTTTTGCCTACTCTTTTTCACAGTTCCCACAATCGTGAGTAAAATTTGACCTGCCAACTTCACTTCTCAACTTATCCTTGGACTGTCGTCTAGTACACTTAGTACTCACCAAGTCTTCAGTATAGTTCCAATCACACCATTTCTCACAACCTCAACTTACCAATCACGCCGGATTGGTCTATTAAATGAATGAATTACAACCTATACCAAGTGTCTCACTACACTTGTCAATATACTCCGGAGCTCCAGACCTCTCTCCTTAGCTCTGTCATCAACAACCATGTGGATACATTTTCCTGCATCAAGCGTCACACTCATATGAAGAACGCCGCTTCCCTAATCTCATACCTATAGGAGTACACCCACTCCATATAAAATCTACTTGAGTACCTCCACTCCTCTAAACTCATACTCACCTCAACCATCTGCAAATTAGCTAAAGCTGTGCAAGCACAAATCACTCCACTCAGTTCAACCAAACACTGCTAGGAACTTACCCATCACCCTAGAGTTTCTCCAAGAACCGGGGAAAGTCACTTAAGGCACATAGCAACTCATTTTGTTAAATCCGTATAACATTTTAGAAAAATAAATCTCACCAAATTTTATTTTCACTAAGAAAACCTTACATTAACCTCATTATGACATCATCAAATGACGCAACTGTAATCTGCAACCAAAAACTGCTGCAGTGCCACGGAATCCTAGCTATTATTTATACTGAATAGTGGATTCTGCGCTAGAGGACAATGGATCGAAGCAACATAGATTTGAGGGGATGTCATCAATGAGTAATGTAAGCATCAACAATAATCAGCATAATGAATGATATTAAACCTCAAACAATAACCACACCAGTTTATTAAGAATAATTATAAAATGAATTTCCCTAGATTAACAATGCTAATATTATGAAAATAACTCTCAAACACAAATGGTAATCATATAGAATTAATAGTGGTTGATTCGAACGTATATATATCTAAGTTTAATTAAAACAACCAAACAAATAATCTCAAATAGAATTACACTCAAACGATGTCATTGTAAGTCATGAGCATTTCAAGTAATTCCCCTACTAACCACAAATTAGCATTTACATGTTGGGCTTCATGCAAAAAGAATTGAGTAACACAAATTTAGAAAAACTCTTTAACTCAGGTTAATAATAAAAAATTGTATTATTAATATGCAGCAATCAAATTATAAGTTGCAGCTGGTACCTGGAAAGCAAAAGAGACACATATAACATTACAGTTACATACATTACCAAATTGATAGTATCAAGCAGTCTACTTCAGCAAGGGGACAACATCAGGTACATCTTCAGAAGAATTGGGCCTAACAACAGCTAAACCCACTCGTCTCGAACCATCAGCTGGAACTCTGGCATATAAATCTCAGGTCTCTAATATAGAGTCTAAGAATCTAGCATCTCTCTAAAGGTTGTTATACTAATCTTCCAAAAACTTATGATTGGTCAGTTCATTGGGTGGTTACGTCTTACCAAACAGAAAACTAAATTGATAACCTAAAATATGGCAATACTACATTAACTAGAACATTTTCTCAACAGTAACTTTTCCTTTTCTGTCTCGTCTGTAGCTCCATTGTTCCATCTCCACCCAAACTTCTCTTTGCAGGAAGAAACGTTTACTGTTACAAAATTCACTTCCATCCTCCAGGAAAAGATCATGTATTAGTAACATTCTCAAACAATAGAACATTCAACTTAAGCAATGCTTGGTAAAAACGTGGCCTTGTAAGACGTAATTCAGCAACCCACTAGGGGTAGCTGTGGACACATCTATTAAAGCACTGAAAGCACTTTTATGTAAGAATAGAATTATAGAAAATAACCGCAACATTTAGTTAGAATTTTGCTCAATTAGAAAGAGAAAATGAACCATGGCAACCATTTTCAAAAGTCACCCCTTTTACACATCAATTCATCATACATTTAATTACTCCAAAATCATTAATAAACAAATTAGAAAATTCACACTCTCATACACCAAAAAGTATAAATATGCCCCTTAATGCTGTATTCAACAGTCGAGTGCGAGTGTGAATCCCATTGGCTTTGCTAATGCCTATCTTTAAATTCAGTCTTCCACAACTTTGTTTGAAAGGAGGCATGTCATGTTCTCGAGGACACTGGCAGCCTTCATGGTACAAGGAGCAAGAGGCATTGAAATCAGACACTATAACAAAAGTTCATTTTGCTAATTGCCATGTTATTTTAGCTTCCCCAATGCTACGATATCGCGTCTCAGGTTTTAAATCCATTTCTACAGCAGGAATGCCCAGAAATAGCCAATTATGTACGATCAAACTCCCCGAAGAACACGGAACAAAGCGCCTTACAATTTTAATGGAATCTGTGCCACGGCAACGTCACGGAAATTTTAGGTTTTTCTAGATACTCCGGATACATGTTCTGCCTAAACAGGCGTGAAATGTCTGGAGGCTTGTGCAAAATGCAAATGCTGGAAACGATTACATTTGGAAGAGAAAAAAATATACATGCAAATCGTTGCAGACCATACAGAGATATAGGACGTTTCCACCTCTATTTCTAATTTTCCGCTGCCGCAGCAAAACTGCATGACCAGGAGGCTCATGATGGACAGGCCGACTGCCCACTGAAAAGCCCATAACTAGATTGCTACACATTTACACGTCTGCCAGTGCAACGTTTTATGCGAAAATTGAAAGCTGTGCATCTGGCAGCCAGGCGCGCGCTGAGGGCATTAGAATTCTGATAGGGTTTGTGACAGAAAAAGGGCATTTTTGAAACAATTGCTCAAAACGAGAGAAGCTACTCCAAGTTTTACTGACGGTGATCAATAGGTCAGATAGAGTTTAATCAATATGAACCTCCAGGGGTGCTGCGGTGGCCTGCTCTGTTGGAAAGATAAGAAACAAAGCCATACATGCAATCAATCTAAAGACCATTAAAGTTCTATGGTCTCCTCCTGATAACTCCACAAGTATCTTAAACACAAACCGTACAAAATGGGTTCAACAAAACGGTTCTATTATTGTTTCGTATCCTATAGATTTTTAACGGAATATTTTTCTGCTATTTAAGGCTTTATTTCAGTAAAAGCAGTGCAAGACAAATACACTGATCAAATCGTGGGTGTTCTACAATCAAAATAAGAACTGCCAATCATATTCCTGGCAAGGGCCTCCCTTAATGTTTGCATATATTTTCCGCTCTGAGCTCAATTAGGCACGAGTTCTGCCTACAGATGAATCCCAGTCTGTCCTAACAGCAGCAGGGACAGGTTTTATCAGATGAGTTAGGGAAGCATATTTTTCTTTTCTTTAGCAAATTATGCAATTCGTTCTTTCTTTAGAAAACATGCTTCATATTTGGACACTCAACGAAATAATGTTAAAAGATACTTCCAGGCCCAGATTTCAGTGATTTAACATCATGATTGTGTCACTTCTGTGGTGCAACCCTGACACAAAATCTTTTTGGGAATTTACTAAGCCACGCAAAGCAACTGCAACACTTTGCGTGGTTTAATAAATACAAAGCACTCCGGGGCATATTTATACTCTGTTTGCGCCGGAATTGCGTTGTATTTTTTTACGCAAATCCGACACAAAACTAACTCCATATTTATACTTTGGCATTAGACCCGTCTAGCACCAAAGATCTTGGAGTTTGCGTCATTTTTTAGCGTGGACACCTACCTTGCGTTAATGATATGCAAGGTAGGCGTTCCCGTCTAAAAAATGACTCCGAGGCATGTGCGCGTATTTACACTCCCGGGCAAAAATGACGCCCGGGAGTGGGCGGGTCAAAAAAAATGACGTCCAGCCGTTTTAGCGTAATTTTTTAACACCTGGTCAGGGCAGGCGTTAAGGGACCTGTGGGCTCGGAAGGAGCCAAGAGGTGCCCTCCCATGCCCCTAGGGACACCCCCTGCCACCCTTGCCCACCCCAGGAGGACACCCAAGGATGGAGGGACCCATCCCAGGGAACTTAAGGTAAGTATTTTTTTTTTTTTTTGTGTGGCATAGGGGGGCCTGATTTGTGCCCCCCTACATGCCACTATGCCCAATGGCCATGCCCAGGGGACAGAAGTCCCCTGGGCATGGCCATTGGGCAAGGGGGCATGACTCCTGTCTTTGCTAAGACAGGAGTCATTTCAATGGGGGTTGGGAGTCAAAAAAATGGCGCTAATCGGGTTGAGGCGAAAATTTTGCCTCAGCCTGACTTGCCCCATTTTTTGGCGCCCAAGCTCCATTTTCCCCTACGCCGGCGCTGCCTGGTGTAAGTCATTTTTTTTTACGCACACCAGGCAGCTCCGCCGGCTAATGTCATTCCATAAATAAGGCGCCCGCATGGCGCTTTGGAATGGCGTTAGCCGGTGTTAAATTTTTTGACGCACAACTGCGTTGGCGCAGTTGTGCGCCAAAAAGTATAAATACGTCCCTCCGTGTCAGATAGCCTTTACATGGGTGGCCAATGGATGGTGCCATGTATTTACCCTGTATTTTGATGCAACCTAAGGGGCATATTTATACACTGTTTGCACGGAATTAGGGTAATTTTTTTTAACTCTAATTCGGTGCAAAACTAACTCCATATTTATACTTTGCCGCTAGACCCGTCTAGCGCCACATTTATGGAGTTAAAGTCAATTTTTGGATGTGGAAACCTACCTTGCCTTAATGAGATGCAAGGTAGGCATTCCTGTGCATAAATGACTCTATGGCCTTAACGCCATATTTATACTCATGTGCAAAAATGGTGCACAGGAGGGAGGAGGGGTCAATAAATGGGGCAAAACTTGCTTTGCCCCATCTTTTAACCTGGGTCAGGGCAGCCGTTAGGGGGCCTGCGGGCCTATTTCTATGGTGGAACACCATGGAATAAGCCCACAGGTGCCCTCCCCAGGCGCCAGGGACACCCCCACCCACACCAGAAGGATAGCAGAGGATCGGGGTCCCATCCCAAGTAATTACAGGTAAGTACAGGTAAGTATTTTGTTTTATTTTATTTTTTAAAGTGCCATGGGGGGCCTGAAATGGGCCCTCATGCATGGCACACGGTGCAATGGCCATGCCACGGGACCCTGGTCCCCTGTGCTGGTCATTGGTGTGGTGGGCATGACTCCTGTCTTTTCCAGGACAGGAGTCATGTGGTATGGATGCTTTTGCATCAGAAAATGCAATTCTTTTACTCTAACCTGCCTAATGTCATTATTTGGTGCAAAACACCCTTCTTCCATGCTACCAGCCCTACCCGGCTAACGTCATTTTTTTTAACACTAGCCTACCCTTTGCACTGGCTTGCACCATTCCATAAATATGGTTCCCGGCGGGTGCACAGAAATGGTGCAAGCCTGTGCTAAACTGTTTGGTGCAAAACTGCATTAGTGCAGTTTTGCACCAAAAAGTATAAATCAGGGCCTTAGATTTACAAAGACTTGTCAATCTGGGTTTGCGCCAAAATGAAGCACCTACATGAAAGAGCACAAAAAGAAAAGATGATATACAGAATGCTGAACAATATCAATTATTCACTGCCAGTCACAGATCTGGGCCTAAATCCAACCTTTTTTTTCCTCATCACACCAATCCAGTTTAGACTCAGTCATATGCAAGTCAGTGTTGACCCTACTCCCCATGGGGAAAGTCCAGCCTGAACTGCCAGGACAAGTTCTCGCTGGATCAGAAAAAAAGCCTCCTGGCACTAGTTTCATACTATCACCCCATATCCACCCCATATCCATCAGTCTAGCTTAAATGCAGTGGCTGAGCCAGCACGGGACCTACGTCTGGAAATACCCTTCCTACAGAGGGCGACAAATGCAAAAGGAATAGATGATGGATGGAATGCTGACCAATGTCAAACATTCACCCCGGTCAAAGATCTGGGCCTAAATCCATTGTATTTTTGCTCAGCACGCCATTCTAGTTTAGACCCAGACATATGCAAATCAGTCTTGCCTTTCTCCCCATGGGAACAGTCCAGCTTGAACTGCCAGGCTAGGTCCTCTCTGTACCATAAAACAATCATCCTGGGATGGGTTTCGGGGTATTATCCCTCATAAGGCAGGCTAACTTGAATCCGGTGGCATAGTGAGCATGGGATCCACTTAAGGCGACAAATGCACAAACGCAAAAAGAACAAATGATGGAAGGAATACTGATCAATGCCAATCATTCACCCGCGGTCACAGATCTGGGCCTGAATCAGTTGTGTTTTTTTGTCTCCATGCCAATTCAGTTTAGACCCAGGCATTCCGATCAGTACCCTTTCAACACAGAAGTATGATGGAAAGGCACTCCACATATTTCAAGAAAGGAGAACAAGTATCTCAACAGGGAAACATATTTTACAAGACAGGAAAGAAGGTACATATGCAAATGAACTTGCCTATGCCATTTACTCTACTTGACTAAACTTTGGAAAGTTGGAGTACCCTTGGAAAACTACTACTGGCCTTGATTTCCAGGAATAATCATGAGATCTATGAGAATCCCACAAAAGAAGAGTGCCTGCTCAAAATGTTTGAAAACCTCAAAGCAGTTGATTTCTGTCTTTTTTTAACCTTAGCAGGACCTGGCTGAACAAGCCAAATCACAATCACAACAGCTTCCTAGGGTAATCATTTCCTACCCTGTGGTTCAGTGGTGGAGCTCACGAATTACACCGAGCAGGAGGTGATGAGGATGCAAGGCAAATCACAAAGAATTCAAATCACCTCAACATATAAAGAAAATTGATTTTGAGCTAAATGAAACTCCTTGAAATCAAACACAGGTATTACTATAAATTTATTAGGATGAAAAGAGAGAAAAATATTCCCAAAACAGAAAAACTAATTGTAAACTCAATTAGCATTTAGGACAAGGTTTAAGAATAACTGTTTCCAGCACTATCCCTGTTAGAAAATGTAAGGTTAGAGACCTTGCGTATTCACTTCGGGAGTGTTACAGCTGTTTAAAGACATGTAACAGACAATAACTCTGCTCAAAAGGAGCTCATTCATTAAATGTATCTCATTAAATGGACAAAACTGCTTATGCTAATTTATTAAATGTATCTCATTAAAAGGAAAAAACTGCTTATTTATATCCACCATAAAGCGTCACTCAAACTATCATATGGCAGGCATTAAAATGTCACACAAAAAGGAACATAAATACAATATAATAAATTAAAAACAATTACACATAGGCCCTCATTCCGACCCTGCCGGTTTCAAACCGCCAGGGTGGAGGGCAGAGGAAGCACCGCCAACAGGCTGGCGGTGCTTCCCGGGCCATTATGACTGCGGCGGTAAAGCCGCAGTCAGAAAAGGGGAACCGGCGGTTTCCCGCCGGTTTTCCCCTGGTCCAGGGAATCCTCCATGACGGCGCTGCTTGCAGCGCCACCATGGGGATTCCGACCCCCTTCCCGCCAGCCTGTTCCTGGCGGTTTACACCGCCAGGAAATGGCTGGCGGGAACGGGTGTCGTGGGGCCCCTGGGGGCCCCTGCTCTGCCCATGCCACTGGTATGGGCAGTGCAGGGGCCCCCTAACAGGGCCCCACAAAGATTTTCAGTGTCTGCTTTGCAGACACTGAAAATCGCGACGGGTGCCACTGCACCCGTCGCACCCCTGCAAATCCGCCGGCTCCATTCGGAGCCGGCTTCCTCTTTGCAGGGGCTTTCCCGAAAGTTGTAATGACCCCCGCGGTCATTTGACCGCGGTGCGGTCTTTTGGAGGTTTCCGCCCGGCGGTGCGGTGCCCGCCGCCCGCCGGGGTCGGAATGACCCCCATAATTCCATGACAACTTAAGGCAAACTTTTTTCTTTAATTTGAACATTTCATTTTCTTGCTGCAGGCACTCAGGGCCTCATTTACAAGGCCTGTGGTGCAGAGCGGTGCAGCTGTGCCACCCTGTGCCACCGGGGAAGGGCAGAAATGCAATATGGCCCATTTCTGTCCTCTCCCCCTCTGCTGGCTAACAAATTGCTTCTATGCGGCAATGTAGGCACCCCTGCACTATGGTGCAAGGGTGCCTGCATTGTGGGGATGACTGTTTTTGTGCAGAAAGGAACGTCTTCCTGCAAAAAACAATAACAAGAGGTGTTTCCTCTTTGCAGCACACATAGAAAAAGGAAAAAATGATGAGAAATAATGATATTTCTCCCCATTGCATCACTCTTAAGCCACCCCTGAGCAGCGTAGGAATGCGACGCACTCCCAGACTTGTAAATCTGGGAATCATTAGATTCCTTCGGGTTCTATAAGTGTTACTTTGGAACACCCCAAGCAACACCCATGAAATGCCCCTTTCACACAGTGTCCTCAAAATCCGGAAAAGTACAGCAGGAGGAAGATTCTCCTTCTACCTAGCAGCCCGGACATGAAACACACTTCCCGTCAAGCTCAGGCAGACTACATCACTGAAGCAGTTCAAGACCTGGCTCTTTGACTGAGCAGCATGCCTACATTCAGCACCTTGAGACCCTGTGGGTGATTAGCCCCGTTTTACAAATCCTTGATTGATTGATGCCTGAGAGGGGGGGTCCATATTTACAAGGTCATGAAAAGCCATGCAAGGTATCTTTGTGTGACCTGGGAAAATATGGGCTGGCACACTGCACCTCCGGATCATGAAAAACAAATGATGCTCCAGTGGTGCAGTGTGCTGCTAGGGCCTTGTAAATGAAGCCCTTAGTTTGATGGTTTCATAGCATGCTCACTCCAGACCTCAGTCTCCAGGGTCACCTACGACTGCAGAGTTCCCAGAGACTGTTGTTTCCTGGCTGTAGTCATGAACAGCCACGAGGTGGGCAGCAAGGAGCTCGAAGCGGCATCAGTGTCTTTGGATCTTGTGATCGTGATGTGTTCTGTTGTTTTCTGTGCTGCTGTGTTTTTCTGCTGCATGATTGCAATATGATTTTGTTGTGCTGTTCTGAAGTTGTTGAGTTGCGCTCTATTTTAACTGTTTTGTTGTGATGTCCCCTGTTATGTTTTAATTGTATAATGTTGTTTTGTGCATGTTATTGTATTGTGTTCTGTTCTTTACTTTAGAAATATCTACAAATTCTGCTACATTTCCAGGCAAAAGCTGCACATGCCTTGAGATTTCCTGACATGCAACCATTTACAACTGTGTAAGTTGGTGAAACAGGGCTGCTCCAGGTCTACACTTATTTATGACACCTGTCTGCCAAGATCTGTGCAGAGTGTGTGTATGAACTTATCCCTCCTATTGCTCCTTTTATGTGGTATAGGTCTTGATCTTAACAAAGCCTTCCTAATGCTCACTTTAAGTGATACACCTGCCGGTTTAAACTTACCGCTCCCCGTGCTCACTTCTCTGTGTCTTAACTTAAAACTCCAAGGGGTATATTTAAGAGCCCCCTAGCGTCACAGGAGAGTCACTTTTATTGATACTCCGGTGGCGCTATCCACTGCTTAATGCTACCTTAATGCCACCTTGTAAATATGGCCCGTTCACATATAGCACTTTGTGTGGAAGGGGCGTGCAATGGGTGTTGCTGTGGGTGTGCCACAGCAACACCCATTGCATTTTGACGCTGCCCCTGATTTACCAGTTTTCGGAAACCTGAGGCTGTGCCAAAATCTAATGCCACCCTAGGGGTGGTATTAGCAGGGCGCAATGAGGAGAAGTGCTTTCATTTCTACCTGTTTTTTGCTTTCTGTGTGTTTTCTGCACCACACAAAAAAAGAGCAAATTGCCATTTAAGATTGTTTTTGTGCAGGTTGCTGAATTGGCGCATGGAGTCAAATACAGTGCCGGCACAGGGGGAAACACAGGGGTGCACCGTAATCTTTTAAAATATGGCGCATTCCTGCGTTTTGAAAATGACAGTGCATGATGCTGCCAAACGTCCCGCAGCACCACGCACCGTAATTTATTGTTAAATCTGGCCCCATATGCTCATTTTATATGGTACAGGGTCCTGTTCTCACCATGAGCTGCACATGTTGAGTGTGTTGGAAAACCAGTCGTCTATTGATGGCTAAGGTGAAATGTGTGATATTCTATTAGCAATACTGGCATTTCCGTGAGGAAGGAGAGTAAAGAAGATTTATTTCAAATGTTCACAATAAACAATTACTAGGTGACTGGAAAGGACTTAGGATGATTTGAATAAGTAGCAATAATTAATTAAATGAACTGGTGAATTCCAGCTCAGATACAGGGACACAGGCATCCTGTCAGGGTACAAATGCCATCACCTGCTTTACAGCTATAAATTAACCTTTAGTGACAATAAGCAATATTGCGCATCGAAACGTGTGTGAGTGTGTGTAGTATTTTACTTATATTTTTTCAAATGAACAGTACAAGTAGCGGTGACTCACACAGATACTTGGCTACTGCACCCAATTTGGAATAGTTCTACGTTTGCTTTTTTTACAACTGTATTTTTCTGGTATAGTAAGTAACAGGAAAACAAAAGTCTTAAACTGTGCGTGTTAATGAGTGAAAATATGTTTAGAGTGGTTTACAGTACAAATGCGTTTGCCGCATACATTACTATAGTCTTAAGCGAGCCTCTGTGTTTCTTCGAAACAGGACAATTGTACAATCCCGGAGAAGAGACTGGCAACTCCACTGTCTTTCCGCGCTCACCTTAGGTCAAAAAACAGTTGATAACAGGTACTCTGTGAAACTCCGTGAAACATCACTTGTTTTTTCAGCTTGACGTGTATTTAATCCCTGGGGACCACGCTGACAAATAAAGATAAGAGGGAAAGCCTTCGAGGGCCCTTTGTCCAGTGGTTTTATCTCAGTTTGAATAATATTATTATAACCACAGTCGCTGGAAACCTGCAGCATCCTGCAGACCGTCAAAGGCAGATATAGTGCCTGGGCTCAGGGCGCGCCCGTTTTGCTTGGCTTCATAGGTTTAAGCAGAGTCTATGCTCAGTAATAAGAGGTTGCGGAGTGCGTGTGAACTGTTCTGCAACGCTTATTATGAGCAATGTCAAAGAGGAGAGTACAAATCGGTGAATTGCCAGAAATAACAAAGAGGTTACAATGCAAGCTTCACTGATTTTTCGTAAATCCTATTGCCTGCAGTTTAAAGCAAGCCTTCGCATTTCGTATTCAGTTTTGCGAACTTGTCTCCTTGAAGTAGAGTTCTATGCAAGTGATGACGCAGAAAAGAAGGTTCGACATATATTCATGTACACCGTGTAACCGACATATATATTGAAGTGTGATTTTAAGTAAAAGAAATAATGTACGAGGGAAATTGTGCCCTCGGGGTAGTTCGCCATCATTATAAACGAGCTTTATTAATCATGAAGTATTAAAAATGTATTAACCCGTCATAATCGCAAATGTATGCCATGATTTCTTGTTTGAAAACTGTTTTGCTTAGCTTAAATTTAGTACAGGCTTTGGCCTAGTTGCTTGGTTTCAAATTCTAACTGCGTGATTTTTTTCCTTGAACTAATGAAACATATATTCTTGCTTGAAGTTGTATTTTCCCAGTAGAAACTTGCTGGTACACTTATCTCCAAGGTTTCGTGCTAGGCCGGTTACATCCCTTTTGATACAAGGCCAGTCTCTGCAGGTGCGGACAATGAAGGTACAGATAGTAAAATAATTGGCAAACCATGATACAATTTGTGTTCCAAATCGCCAAGGACAGTGTATGCATAAATGGGCGCTAGTAAAAGACAATTTTTGATTGGACAATTTGAAGCCAACCTATGAACCCTCCAATGGAAGACCCTACAGAATTTGGAATGTTTCTTACTTAAACCCACCGGACAAAGAGAAGTCAGCCATTTTCCTTGATGCCAGTTTGAAGCCTGATGCCAGACTCCATTTTGGACGACACCCTGATGCCCTTTTCTCTATCTGAGAGAAAGAGACTTTAAGAATTCTCACCCTAGAGACTTTAACTTTGATTTGCCCCCGTCTTGCCCATGCAGTAACTTTGCCCCATTCTCCTTGCTGCTGCAGGGAAACTTGCCCTTAATTTTGCCCCTTTGAAATTTGCCCCATGCTGATCAACCGGTACCTGAAGGACGAAGACTTTTCTTGAATGCTGATTGTATTTGGTAAATATGAAAGGATAAATGTATTATGCATTGTGTTTTCCTTTTAGGTACCAACTGCTATTTTGATAGGATCCTAGCTAGAAGTTTTCCAAATTTGTGTTGACTAAATTCGTTTTGCATGAAGTCCCACATGCCAATGCTAATTAGAGGTTAGTCGAGGTATTCATTCAATGTACCATGAAGAATTGAAATCTTGTTATGTTGACCGAATGTATGCAATTAGTCAAATACAGTTAGTCACATTGGTGATTTGCATTGCTATAACAGAGTGTATCATTATTCAGATTTTGCGTAGATTGCGTTTCTTCCGCCGTTATGGACAGCTAGTAATGTTCATATACATATATCAATTGGTTTTGAGACACATATATATCGTGCTAGCTTTGTTAATATAGGGAAATAAAATTCACTAACTTTTAATAAACTGGTGTGGTTATTCATGACTGAAAGGTCATGGTGCGCCGAAATACCAATTGTTATTGATTTCTGATGTGTTATATTGATCTATAAATTGAGTATTGATTACCGATTACAACAGTTATTGATTATTGATTTGAGTGACTCGACTATTGAGGATGAGGAGAGCCCGACTCGGTTAAAAGATTCACCGACCTCCAACGTGTCCAGGTAAAGGTAATTTATAAGGGCTGGACGCGTTATCAGTAGATGGTAGCAGAGATTCATGGTTTAGCCCTTTGGGACCTCATCCGAACAATAGACAGAGTCAGGTTAGAATTTTCTTTGATAAAACAAGTTGGAGAGATGATGATGCCCTAAGTCCCCGATGACTTTCCCGGGATCTCGGAGCTTGCGAATGAGGAACATGGAGGTATGAGAATGGTCTCAGCATTTCTAGTGACGGTATGAGTGAAGTTAGGGTTTCGCGCTTGCACAGGTTATCGCCGCAGATTAATTGAGAAGTTTGTGAGGATTTAAGGGGAGAGGAGTGTTACTCCAAAGGTGTGAGAGTAGGGAAGTCGTCGAACTTCATGTGTGTGTAGCGCTTTGAGCAGAAAAAAAATTGTCAACGTGGTTGTTGATGTTGAGACGGGCCCTGCGAGGTCAAGAGACTCCGGAGTATGTTGAAAAGTGTATGTGACACTTGTTCGATGTTGTGATCTGGTCGGTTTAATAGGTTGATCGGGCGTGGTCAACAAGTTGGTATGAATGTTGCAGAGTGAAAGAAAACTTCGACTTTGAGATTTGACGAATTCTAAAGTGCACTAGAATAGTTCATTGATCAGTTGAGAGTAAAGTTTGCGGGTCAAATTTTGCTTGCGAAAGTGGGAAACCGAGAAAGATGGAATAACTGCCGAGGCTAGTGAAAAATCCCTAAGGTTTCTGAAGCGATTGTATTACCTTTCCTGTAGTAAACCGACAGATCTGTTTTATTCTTTTGGTTAAGTGCTCGCGTTATATTGCAGAAATTAGTTTATGAGTGAAGCCGAATGAAAAGAGGACAAGCCGCGGGACTTTGTCAGCCGCAGTGTGTGAGTGTGACGTCACTAGGAGCCGCGCTGGGATGGGTCGGTTGGTGAGAAGGGTCGCGCACGGATTGGACGCAGTCCGTGAAGCGCAATTGGAAGGGGAAAGGCAAGCGAAGAGTATTCCAGGAATTAAAGTCACTTATTGATTACATATTTTAGAAAAACAAAAGACGGAAAGATGAAATTTTTCAAAGCATTTAAGAGTGCCATGAGGGGAGATGTTTATATTACAGCGAATGTAGGTAAGAAACACCGCCTGAGGGTACACCAGCTTACATCGTCATTGAAGAGAAGGGTGTAGCGCCATGTCTTTGGCTAAAACAATGGTGCAAATTAACAGAAAAACATGGAAGTGTAGCGTTCCCTATCCATGGGTCGTTTAACCTAAGGGTTTTAGAAAACCTGAGATTTGCGCTATACGACATGAAAGTACCTCCAAGGCCGGCACAGTTTGAGGCATTAGCAATTTGGGAGCTAATAGCTAGAAACCAACAACAAAAGAAATTTGAGACAAGAATAAGAAAAGTAGAAAAGACACTAGCGGATGCTAGATGGGACAGTACACAAAAGGTTTGGAGATCAGACGTATTACAGGGGATTAAATTGTTTCCAGCGATTACCGAGGAAGCGGAGACGGAAGGAAGGAAAGCCACCTGTAAGACAAACAGGAGTCAGTCCAGGGAGGGAGAGAGCAATAGGAACTCGAAAAGGGGAGACAAGTCAGATGATGAGGAGTTCATTATACAATTGCTGAATGATCGCCCACCACCATATGTGGAAAGCGAAAAAGGCACGAGCATTAGTACTGCCCCTCCAGAGCCAATACAGGGTAATGTAACACCAAATTTGAGGGTATCTCAGAGACCGAGCAGCTCTGACATGCCTTTCTCACCACGAATACCACGGATTCAGAGAATGTACCCAGATGTGCCAACATTGAAACCTGCTGATAACTATCAACCACAGGTTCAAAGGCACTATTGCGATGAGCATAATGTGGGAATGACTTCCGATTCAATGGCGCAGGGAGGACAAAACTATCAGAGACCGACATTGATTCAAGCTGAATCAACACAGTTCTCGATGCCCCAAAAGCAGACACCAGAAGTGCGAGTGGTAGAAAGCCAGTTAGGTATGCCAGCAATGATGAACCACAATGTGGGGATTAACATGCCACAGAATTCGGGGAACAGACAGAATCCAGATGCAATATCTCTACCTATCACAGTAGGTCCACCAGTACCACTGTACATACAGGCAAATTCAAGCACCAGCGACCAAGGGTTAATGATACAAAATGGGACAGGGAAAAGATGCATAGAAATCACTCCAGAGACAACTCCGATAGCGGCACTGCCAAATGGATCTGGGTCCTTGTCGGAATTTAGTCCAATTCCAATTTGTGCACCGTCAACCGTGGTAAGGTCACATCCACCACTATTGGTACCGTTAAACTCACAGACTGAAACATTACAGAAACCGTCGATGGCAGTTGATGTAACTGCTACATTGATGGGACTGAACGCGCAACAGTTGACACAATGGTTCAACAGCCTGAACTCCCCACAGAGTACATCAAGCGGGAAGGGAGAAGAATACCTGAATAAAATAAGGTTGGGTATGGAGGCAGACGAACTGGTAGAAGGGACAATGGGTTTGAACAGATTAGAATCATACACAGAGGAAGAACTAAGATACATGTGCCCTAGGATTACAAGAGAAGTGAGCAACATACATAAGAAATTACAAGAAATTGCAGACAGAAACGGGATCGATATAGGTAAGACCAAACATCTAAGCAGAAGTTACAGGTTAGACTTTGAGACAAAAGATTTTGAACACATGAGATCCGCAGGGATGAAAACACACCTTAAAGAGATACTGCAGAGTGCACAGGTTTGGAGATGTTTAGACAAGTGGGAAAGCAGGTGGGTCAAGAAAAAGGATAAAAAGAAGGAAAACACTTCAGAACGAAGTGAGAAAAAACAAAAGAATGACGATCTGATAACCATGTTACCAATGAGAGAGACAGCAGGGGGAAAACTTGTGCATGTACCATGGCACAGGTGCGATATTCAATCCTTTACGGATGACTTTCCCAAATTGAGAGAGAAACCGATTGAGTGGTATCAACAAACGGATAGATTTGTGAAGCTCGCGAAGTGTCTCTGGGAAGACCTGAATACCTTATTTGAAATTGTGGTTCCGGCTGATTTGTGGGAAGATTGTAAAAGGGCTGTAGGTTGGCCGACGAGTGAACCAGAGAGAGATAGGGACACAGGTGCGCCATCACCTATGGTAATGAGTTTGTACCACAAGGTGATCGAGCACTTGAAAACCAAGGTTGCGTCGAAAAATGTGGATTGGCAAAGGATTGACAGGACCGCTCAAGAGGTTAAAGAATCTATACACGCGTATTATGAGAGGTTGTTGAAAGCGTTTAAAAATTACAGTGGCACGGAAACGATTGAACCAAAAGACATGCTCCATTTTGTGTTCAGGTTTGTGGAAGGGCTGAGACCTGAAATTAGCCAGATGATTAAATCGCATTTGATTTGTTGGCAGTCAAAGTCGATCGATGAAGTGTTGAATTATGCAAAATACTGCAGTGATGAGATTGAGACAAAGCAGAAAAGATTGAAGGAAAAGGTGATGGTGATGCAGCTCAGAGCAGCTCAGACAGGTTTACAAGGTTTGCAAGGGTTTCAAAAACAGATGCCGCAGCAGCAGCAACAGGGAAATGTTATGTTTCAGCCGCAGATGAGAGGCAGAGGTCGAGGAGGTTTTGTGAATAATGGTCCTGATTTGAATACCGTTATGATTCCAAATGGTATACAGGCAATGAAGAAGGTGATGCCATGTCACACGTGCGGAATTGTCGGGCATTGGAAACGGGAGTGCCCAATGATGGTGCAGGAAGGTGTAGGTCAGCAAAACAATGATGTCAATGCATTTCAGACTATGAGAGGACCGAAACTGAGAGGTCCGAACCCAAATTTTCAAAACAATGTGAACCAGATGCAGGGTCTACAACCCATGCAACCGCAACAGGTGCAAATGCCTCGTGTGCAAATGACACAATTGCAGCCAATGCAACAGCAGTTTCCTATGGTACCTAATCAGCAAATGCAAATACCCTTAGCACCAATGAATCAGCAGCAAGCATTGCTTCCTCAACAGGTCACGGGTCAGGGAATGAGTCAAAATGACACAGTACATCAATTCCCACTACACAGCGAGAATGGAATAAACGATGCATGGGAGAGTGAAAGTTCAGATGAGGAGGGAAATTGTGTGCTTGCAGCATCCTTGGAAGTTGATCAAAAGGGCCCGTATGTGGAGGGAAGAGTTATGGGCCATCGCGTTTCATTCTTGGTTGACACAGGAGCTACACGTTCCACTGTTAGGAGCATTGAAGTACCAAATTTGCCACTTTCAGGGAGAACAGTTCAAGTAGTGGGAGTGGCAAACAGGTACTTGACAAACCCAATCACAGATCCAGTACAAGTCAGAATTGGTAATTATCAAGGGTCACATAATTTTGTGGTATGTGACTCAAGCCCGATATCACTATTAGGGAGAGACCTATTGTGCAAATTGGGATGTTCGATTATGTGTTCGAACGATGGAATTAGAATTCAGACGAGCAGTGATGGGGAAGAAGAGGACAGTGTAGAAGGGGATGAGATGGAAACTGTCGATGAAGAGTATCCTCTGATTACCCTTTTTCCGATGATCACTGAAGCAGATATTCCAGCTGAATTACTGGAAACAGTGGGAAAAGAAGTGTGGGATATGACAGGAAAAGAGGTGGGATTGGTGAAAGGAGTGGAACCAGTGAAGGTGACTGTAAAACCCAATGTAACCTTTCCCCGGAACTATCACACAAGACACCCTCATGAAAGTCGCCCAACTCATTGACGAGTTTGTAAAACAGGGAGTACTGAAAGAAGTGTTAAGCAGTCCATGTAATTCACCAATTATGGGACTAATAAAACCAAGTGGAAAGGTCCGAATTGTGCAGGACTTGAGGAAAATAAATGACATAATAATTAAATGCTGCCCTGTAGTGCCAAATCCAGCTGTGATAATGTTTCAAGTCCCTTGCGATGCCGAGTGGTTCTCAGTCATCGACTTGTCACAAGCATTCTTTTCGGTGCCTCTTCATGAGGACAGCCAATTTCTCTTTTGTTTCAAATTTTTAGACAGAGTCTACAGTTGGTGTCGAATTCCTCAAGGGTTTTTGGAGTCACCGTCAATTTTCAATCAGATTCTAAAGAAAGACTTGGAAGCGTTAGAATTGCCATTCGAGTCAACCCTAGTACAGTACATTGATGACTTACTGATTGCATCCAAGACAGAAAGTGACTGCACAGCCGACACCATTGCTCTATTGAACCATTTGGGAAGGAACGGACACAAAGTGTCTCCTTCAAAATTACAGTTCTGTCAGAAGAAAGTGAAATATTTGGGTCACCAAATAGAGAAAGGGTCACGAAAAATTATGAAGGAAAGAATAACAAGTGTACTTCAAATGAGTCCCCCAAAGACGAGAAGGGAGGTGAGGAAGTTTTTGGGAATGGTGAGTTACTGTCGCCAATGGATTCCCAACTTCTCAACCCTAGCAAAACCTTTACTGAAACTGACCCAGAAGGATGCATTGGATGAAATTGAACTGAAAGGAGAAGAGATGGATGCTTTTATTGAATTGAAAGAATGCATGTGCAGGACTCCAGCTTTAGGTATGCCTGACTACACAAAGCCTTTCACATTGTTTTGTCATGAACGTGATGCATGTTCTTTGTCTGTCTTGACCCAAGCCCATGGTGGCGTAAACAGACCAGTAGCATATTTTTCAGCTACTTTGGATCCGGTCGCAGCAGCACTGCCAGGGTGCTTGCGCGCCGTAGCCGCAGTTGGTATCAGCCTCACTCAGAGTGAAAGAATAGTGATGGGACACCCTTTAACAGTCATGGTCCCTCACTCAGTTGAGATACTTTTGACACGTTCCCGAACACAGCACATGACTGGTGCTAGACTCACAAGGTACGAAACAATAATTCTGGGATCACCTAATGTGCAGCTGAAAAGGTGCACTACGTTGAATCCAGCAACCTTGTTTCCCAGTGAAAATGCTGAAATTGAGAACGCTGAAGACATCGAGCACGACTGTCTTCAGGTGACTGAATTTTGCACCAAACTAAGACCTGATATCAAAGATACCCGATTGGAAGAAAATGATCAAATTATTTTTGTTGATGGTTCATGTTTAAGAGATGCACTGGGTGTATTGAAAGCAGGATAAGCTGTATGCACAGTAACAGGTGTTTTGGAAGCATCTTGGCTTCAAGGAGTTTACTCTGCACAGGTAGCAGAATTGGTAGCCCTTACCAGAGCTTGCCAACTTTCTGCATTGATGAAAGTTACCATTTACACTGACAGTCAGTACGGGTTTGGAATAGTGCATGATTTCGGACAATTGTGGTCACAGAGAGGTTTCATGACCTCTTCAGGGTCGCCAGTGAAAAATGGCGAAAGAATAAAAGAATTGTTACATGCCATCCAACTGCCAGGAGAAGTAGCAGTGGTAAAATGCAGTGCACACTCGAAGGGACAGGATTATGTTTCTCTGGGAAATGGATATGCGGGTCAAGTCGCAAGGTTTTGCGCATTGAACTGTATATTGCTTAGGGATGAATGGAATTTGATAAGTGAACCAGAACTCGAACCAAGCAAAATATTTGCTCTAAAGGTGATAGATACGATGGACGAATTGAAATCCCTACAGAATGATGTTAGTGAGGACGAGAAACTTTCTTGGACCAAATCACAATGTGTAAAGAGACTAGATGAATTATGGGTTTCAAGTGAAGGGAAATTCGTTCTTCCAAATAGCCTTTTGACACAGATAGCCAGATTTTACCATGGACAAGCTCATCTTGGGAGGGATGCCATGATTAGGTTGTTCAAAACTGATTGGTTTAACCCTAAATTCCGTCAAGTTGCTGAAGCAGTTTGCCAGCACTGCGTCATTTGCCAACAGATGAACGCAGGGAAGGGAACAGTAGTAAATTTGAGCCACATTGGAAGAGAAGGGGGTCCATTCGGCAGGATGCAGATGGACTTCATTGAGATGCCTGTGCATGGAGGCTTGAAGTATGTGTTGGTGGTTGTGTGCATTTTTAGTCACTGGATTGAAGCATACCCTACACGCAGAAATGACAGTCTCACAGTTGCAAAATTACTCTTGAGAGAGTTAATACCACGTTTCGGATTCCCGATCTCTTTAGAATCAGATAGGGGAAGTCACTTCAATAGTGAAGTAATAAAATTGCTTTGTGCAGCACTGAACATTGAACAAAAGCTGCATTGTAGCTACCGCCCTGAAGCATCAGGTCTAGTGGAGCAAATGAATGGCACATTGAAATCAAGAATGGCGAAAATATGTGCATCAACAAACTTGAAATGGCCTGACGCATTGCCTTTGGTACTAATGTCAATGAAAAACACCCCTGACAGAAAGACTGGACTGTCCCCACACGAGATTCTCATGGGCAGAGCTATGAGACTTCCAGCAGTTCCTGCAAATGCGCTTTTGAATATTACAGATGATATGGTGTTAGACTACTGCAAAGGTCTAGCTGATGTGGTTCGATCTTTCTCTCACCAGGTGGAGGCAACCACCTTGCCACCGATCCAAGGTCCAGGACACACCCTGAAAGCAGGTGACTGGGTCGTGATAAAGAAGCACGTTAGGAAGTCGTGTTTGGAACCCCGTTGGAAAGGACCTTTCCAAGTGATTTTGACGACTACCACCGCTGTGAAGTGTGCGGGAGTTCCCAACTGGATTCACGCCAGTCACACAAAGAGGGTGTTGTGTCCCACAGATGAGGAAGTTGAAGCGCTGAAACTGCCAGTACCTGATAACAGAGTGCCGAGCGCTGAGGCAGAGCAAAACAGAACTAGAAGCGAACAGGCAGAAATAGAGGAGGGAGAAATATTCTCTGAGGACGAAGCAACCGATTCACTTGGGGAAGACCAAGGAGGAGCCTCAGACAGCGACGAAGCAGCTGAAGGTAACAAAGAGCCTGAAGCAGCCGAAAGTGACAAAGAGCCTGAAGAAAGTAACAGTGACAAAGGGCTCGAAAGAGGTGAAGAAGCAGGAGAGCCTGATCAGAGGAGGGCTTTCCCAGAAGCAGACGATACAGAAAAAGAAAAGGAAAACCTGATTGACTCCCCAGAAGGAGGAGACAAGGCAGAACAGAACAAAACTGCTCAAACTTCTTCAGAAGAGATCGCAGGTCCATCAAGTGGACCTAGTGCAAAAAGAAGACCAAGCATATCACCAGTAAAACTAAGAACTAGAGAAACGTTGAACGACAGTGAAGGGCCAAGAGTGAAAGAGAAAAGAAAGGAAGTGTCTGTCGTAGTACCAACACCAAGTGAAGAAAAAGACTTGGCCAAAGAGGAAAGTACCAGTGAGAAAGAATCAAAGAGAGATACAAAACTGAAAAGAAAAATGATACCGAGTAGGAGGTATTCCGGTCCGGAGTGGGCATACGTAGCCAATAACGATTGGTCAGACGAATTCGTATCCCTTAGTCTTGAGAACGAAGAGGCAGAACTTCATTTTGGAAATAAAAACTTTATGGACTCTGTTGATTGAAACCATTGATCACTTGATTGATTTTTTTAACCGGCTAAGAAATTGCTAACTTGACATTGCTAACCTGATTTACTTTTCAACCGGCTAAGACATTGCTAACTTGATTGACTTTGAAAACGATTTTGAGACAACGCTGCTAACCGATAAGAGACTAAGCTGCTAAAGAAACTGTGTGAACATTGAACTCGTTCAGCTTTGTAAATACCTGCAACTTAGAAAAAAAAAACAAAAAAAAAACGCTTTGATAAAGTGTCTTCAGCTTTCTGATTCTATACAGATCATGACTAGCTTCACTACACAGGGGCGTAAAATGACGTATTGTAAATACATGTGTATAGGCTTACTGATCGCATGCGTACTAATAATTGTAGCAATAGTTCTTGGAATGCATGGTAAAAGCGAGAGTGAGACGAATGATGCTTCTACTTCTAAACCTATTATCGTTACCGAACTAACAGCTCTGAAGAGACTCGAGCAAGACGAGAGACACTTGCATGATAAGAAGGAACTTTCATCTAACGTTTTCTATCGCTTGCTGAGTGAGTATGTTGAGACCATGGATGCGAAAGATTGTTATGTGTGTACACAAATACCTACCTCAGTAGTGGAAGGGGTAACGTATAACAGCATGCCTCTTACGTATGGAATTACATGTAGTATAGTAGCTTCCAGATTTTATGCTCAAAGAGACATTCATTATTTCTATACTAATTACGATGTTACTTTTGCATATGTCCCCATAGTAGGGTACCTAAGTAAGATAGCTAGAGATTGGTCTGCCACATTAATGAGGGAATTTTTCGAACCAATGTCACCTTTCCACACAGCTCACGCACATAGGGAGAACCTTACATGCTTGCTTTCACCAGTAGAAATAGAATTTATAGACCGCACTGACGACAGAAAGCACGAAATGAGGGAGAAATTAGAGAAGGAATTGCACGAAAGGACATCTGTAGATAATTATACTTTTGCCGCAATAAAGACACAAGGGAAAATAGCTTTAGATACATTGCATGTGGGTAGGTTTTGTATACATAGATTTCCATCATATTATGACACAGTTTTTGTGGGAACGAGTGAATGTAAACACACATACGCATTTCAACAAAAGTGGACGTTCATGCTGAATGGACAAGACCCAGTTATTCCTGGAGTATATTATATTTGTGGACTAAACGCCTATTATCGTCTTCCTAAAGGATGGTATGGGAGGTGTTATTTGGGAATATTGTTCCCAAAGGTTTACCAACTAGATGACTTAAAGAAATTTCCAAGGCTGTCTGAATCACATCGTGTTCAGAAAAGGGAGACAGCTGCTGGTGTGGTAGGAGATATATTTGGAGCTATGATTCCTTCAGTAGGAGTCATATTGAATTCAATCAAAATACGAAAGTTGTCTACTATTGTGGATAACATGTTAACAAAGTTTTCGGGATGAACTCGCTGCAGAAAGAGCTATGACTCTTCAAAATCGGCTTGCCTTAGACATTCTTTTAGCAAAGGATGGCGGCGTTTGCAAAATGCTTGCCACGCGTCACTGTTGTACCTATATACCCGACAACAGTGGAAAAATTAGAACAATGCTTACAAATTTAACTAAAGAAAGTGTAGATTTAAAGGAATTGAAAGAACCCGGAGTTTGGGAGAAAATTGGAAAAGGATTTGCTTCTGTGGGAAATTGGCTCAGCAACGTTTGGAACGGATTGTTACTAAAAATAGTAAAGGGAATACTAATAATATTAATTTGTCTATTAGGTTCTTGGGGAACATGGAACGCTTTCAAAATGTTAAAAGCAAGGAACAAAAGAAAAAGAGAAGAGAAAATAGAGAACAAAATGGTGGAAATTTATAGAGAGAAGTCAAAAGGGACTAAAAGAAAAAGGGAATTGACTGAAGTGCCAAATTATTATACAGAATTTTAATGGAATAAAATTTGTGGGTAGATTTGATGTGATGACATAATTAGTCATCAGAGGAGGGATTGATGACACAGAAAAGAAGGTTCGACATATATTCATGTACACCGTGTAACCGACGTATATATTTAAGTGTGATTTTAAGTAAAAGAAATAATGTACGAGGGAAATTGTGCCCTCGGGGTAGTTCGCCATCATTATAAACGAGCTTTATTAATCATGAAGTATTAAAAATGTATTAATCCGTCATAATCGCAAATGTATGCCATGATTTCTTGTTTGAAAACTGTTTTGCTTAGCTTAAATTTAGTACAGGCTTTGGCCTAGTTGCTTGGTTTCAAATTCTAACTGCGTGATTTTTTTCCTTGAACTAATGAAACATATATTCTTGCTTGAAGTTGTATTTTTCCAGTAGAAACTGGCTGGTACACTTATCTCCAAGGTTTCGTGCTAGGCCGGTTACATCCCTTTTGATACAAGGCCAGTCTCTGCAGGTGCGGACAATGAAGGTACAGATAGTAAAATAATTGGCAAACCATGATACAATTTGTGTTCCAAGGCGCCAAGGACAGTGCATGCATAAATGGGCGCTAGTAAAAGACAATTTTTGATTGGACAATTTGAAGCCAACCTATGAACCCTCCAATGGAAGACCCTACAGAATTTGGAATGTTTCTTACTTAAACCCACCGGACAAAGAGAAGTCAGCCATTTTCCTTGATGCCAGTTTGAAGCCTGATGCCAGACTCCATTTTGGACGACAACCTGATGCCCTTTTCTCTATCTGAGAGAAAGAGACTTTAAGAATTCTCACCCTAGAGACTTTAACTTTGATTTGCCCCCGTCTTGCCCATGCAGTAACTTTGCCCCATTCTCCTTGCTGCTGCAGGGAAACTTGCCCTTAATTTTGCCCCTTTGAAATTTGCCCCATGCTGATCAACCGGTACCTGAAGGACGAAGACTTTTCTTGAATGCTGATTGTATTTGGTAAATATGAAAGGATAAATGTATTATGCATTGTGTTTTCCTTTTAGGTACCAACTGCTATTTTGATAGGATCCTAGCTAGAAGTTTTCCAAATTTGTGTTGACTAAATTCGTTTTGCATGAAGTCCCACATGCCAATGCTAATTAGAGGTTAGTCGAGGTATTCATTCAATGTACCATGAAGAATTGAAATCTTGTTATGTTGACCGAATGTATGCAATTAGTCAAATACAGTTAGTCACATTGGTGATTTGCATTGCTATAACAGAGTGTATCATTATTCAGATTTTGCGTAGATTGCGTTTCTTCCGCCGTTATGGACAGCTAGTAATGTTCATATACATATATCAATTGGTTTTGAGACACATATATATCGTGCTAGCTTTGTTAATATAGGGAAATAAAATTCACTAACTTTTAATAAACTGGTGTGGTTATTCATGACTGAAAGGTCATGGTGCGCCGAAATACCAATTGTTATTGATTTCTGATGTGTTATATTGATCTATAAATTGAGTATTGATTACCGATTACAACAGTTATTGATTATTGATTTGAGTGACTCGACTATTGAGGATGAGGAGAGCCCGACTCGGTTAAAAGATTCACCGACCTCCAACGTGTCCAGGTAAAGGTAATTTATAAGGGCTGGACGCGTTATCACAAGCTAAGCATTAAAAGACAGCTGTACCATGGTGCTAATTTCATTTTATGTCGTAGTATCCCTTACTTTACAAGCTTACAACTGTTTGGGTTGATTTAACACACAGAAAGGGCGCAACCACGGACAGAGGCGAACCAGGGGATAACGGAAGTAGAAGGAAGCCGCAGCCGCGCTCTCTACTGCTCAGACACCTTTACCAGCTGCGGCTCCACCGTTATGGTGGAGAAGCGTCGCCCCCCTCCATCAGCAGCTGCAAAACTTTTACAATAAAGCCATAATAATCTATTGCCCATATTTATAGGAAAATGATGGAGCGTGTCGCTGCGCCAACATGGGCAGCGACCCGCTCCAGCATTTTCACAACACAGGGATGCACCATATTTAATTGAATACGGCGCACCTCTGTGTTGTCCCCTGCGCTAGTGCTGAATTTAGCTGCCAGTGCCAACGCAGGCATCCTTGTACCATTGTGAAAGGATGTCTGTGTTGAGTGGTGTGACTGTTTATGTGCAGGAAGGGACACCTTACTGCACATAAACAATAATTTCTGGCATTTTGCCCTTTCTATGCATGCTGCAGAATGCAGCACACATAGAAAAAACAAAAGTAAAGAGAAATAAAAGTATTCCTCCTCATTGCGCCTTGCTAATGCCACTCTTTGGTGCTGCCTCAGTTTTACAAAAAATTTTCAAAATGCAATGGATGTAGCTGTGGCACGCCCACAGCAACAACCAGTGCATGCCCATTCCACGATAAGGGCTGAGTTTGAAGGGGTCGTATTTACAAGGTGGCGTTAAGCCACAAAAAGTGGCTTAACGCCACCTTGTAAATACAGCACAGGGCTTAGTGCCACCAGAGCATCACGAAAAGTGGCACTAGGGGCTCATAAATATGCCCCTATGTTTATTATGGTTTTATTGTAGAGGGGGCGCGGCCATGGATGATGACTGGGACAGAGGAGGAGTGTACAGCGCTCCCCTCAGTTCGCATGTATGTTTGGTCAGTTGTCTCACACCAAACAAACACACATACACACTGGACACCTTCCTGCACAAAAACAATTGAGAGGCATTTTCCTCTTTTTTCTATGTGTACTGCAGAATGCAGCACACATAGAAAGAGGAAAAAAGGAAGACATACATATATTTCTCCTTGTTACACCTCTCCTAGGGGGGCATATGTTTTTGGAGCATTCCCAGGTTTACAAGTTCTTATAAATCTAGGAACGCATCTATCAATGGGTTTTGCGTAAGAACACCCACAAAACACCCAGGGAAATGCCTCCCTAGGGCAGAGTAATATAACAAGTTTTAAGAGTAGGCAGTGTGCCTGCCTGCTCCTAAAAACAGTTTTGGCTACCATTCTCAAAGGGGAAGGGGTCCCTTTTGGACCCCTTCCCATTTGTGAATGAGTTACCACCTACTTGAAGTAGGTGGTAAAATGCAAATGTTTTGCGACTGCATTTTGGTCACAAAACATTCTTACATACCGCTGCAATTCAGTATTTGGAAGGGGCAACCTGAACATGCATCTTCCTAATAATGAATTGGTATGTATTCCCAATTCCAAATTGTGATTCGGTAACATGTTACTGAATTGCAAATTTGAAATAATACATACCAGAATGCATTTTTTGTGGTAGCAAAGAGCTCAACTGGGCCATTTGCAACCGCAAAAATGAATGATGTATATGGCTCCATATATGTAATGGAGTGTTAGACTTTTTTCCTTTCACAGGGTCATCTCCAATCTTTTTGCCTCCTGCCTCCTATTTTTTCTGACCTGTTTTTGTTGGCTTTTGAACTCTGAGCACTGCTAACCAGTGCTAAAGTGCATATGCTCTCTGTGTAAATTGTATTGATGATTGGGTTATCCATGATTGGCATATTTGATTTACTAGTAAGTCCCTAGTAAAGTGCACAAGAGGTGCCCAGGGCCTGTAAATCAAATGCTACTAGTGGGCCTGCAGCACTGGTTGTGCCACTCACATTAGTAGCCCTGTAATCATATCTCAGACCTGCCACTGCAGTGTCTGTGGGTGCAGTTTTGAACTGCAAATTCGACTTGACAAGTGTACCGACTTACCAGGCCTAAAGCTTCCCTTTTCTTACATGTAAGAGAGCCCTAAGGTAGGCCCTAGGTAGCCCTCTTGGCAGGGTACAGTGTATGATTAAGGTAGGGCATATACTAATGTGTTTTATAACTCCTGATAGTGAAATACTGCCAATTTATTTTTCACTGTTGCAAGGCCTATCTACCTCATAGGTCTACATGGGGACTGCCTTCAAATATGATTAACATGTAGATTCCCTTTGGGAGAAGATGGACATGTGGAGTTTGGGGTCCCTGAACTCACACTTTAAAAATGCATCTTTTAGTAAAGTTGGTTTTGAGATTGTGTGTTTGAAAATACCACTTTTAGAAAGTAGGCATTTTCTTGCTTACACCATTCTGTGACTCTGCCTGTTTGTGGATTCCCTGTCTGGGTTAGTCTGACAGTTGGGCTGTTTGCACCTCTATCTAGACAGTGACACAAAGGTAGCTGGGGTGTAGCCTGCATAATCTGATAAGTCATCTGTGCTAGGAGGGAGGGGAGAAGTGGCCACTTACACCTGAAAGGGCTGTGCCTGCTATCGCACAATGCAGTCTCCAACCCCCTGGTGTGTGTCTGGGGCCTAGCCTGGGTAAGGCAGGGTCTCACAAACAAGAGAGACTTTCCTTTGAAGTAAGTCTACTTCAGAGGCCAAAATGGGTATTGTTAGAAATGGGGTCTTTGGTTGGCAGTTAGCTTACCTCCTGTCCAAACAGGGACCCTCACTCTAGTCAGGGTAAGTCCCACACAATCCAAATTATCCTGTGCCTACCTTCGGGTGGCTTGGCACTGAGCAGTCAGGCTTAACTTAGAAGGCAATGTGTTAAGTATTTGTGCAATAAATCATGCAATAACACAGTATAGCACCACAAAAATACACCAGAGTGTTTAGAAAAATATATAATATTTATCTGATAAAATGCAGGTCAAAATGATTAAAATGCAATAAGTATATGTTGAGATATCACTTTAAAAGTGATATAAAGTGTCTTTAGTCTTTTGAAAGCACTAAATGTCTCTCTCAAGCACAAAGGAGGAGATGCATGGAAAACAAGGGGGTGTGCGTTAATTTCTCAGGCCACACATTGTGATGTGTCGTTTAGGTTTCACACAGGGACGGCTGTGCGTTGATTTCCGGAGCTCAGTCGTGGATCCTCTTCGATTTCTGGTGCTGATAAGATGAAGTCACAGGGACTGCGTTGATCCGGTGGACGTTGGGTGGAAATTTCTACCGCATAGCAGGCGCTGCGTCAATTCCTCTCTGGAAGTCGGGCTGTGTCATTCCCACTCGGCTGTGCATCGATCCCTTGGAGAGCACTTCTCACCACAGCCAGAGACCAGAAAAGCAGCAGGGCAACAGCAAGGCAGCAGTCAATCACAGAAGGCAGTCAGGTGAGTCCTTTGGGCAGCCAGGCAGGTCTTCTTGGCAGGATGCAAGTTCTGGTTCAGGTTCTCTTCTCCAGAAAGTGTCTGAGTTGGTAGGGGCAGAGACCCTGTTTAAATACCCAAATGTGCCTTTGAAGTGGGGGAGACTTCAAAGAGTGCCTTAAAAGTGCACAAAGTCCCCTTTCTGTTCAATCCTGTCTGCCAGGGTCCCAGTAGGGGCCGTGGCAGTCCTTTGTGTGAGGGCAGGGTACTGTTCTTTGACATGTAATTGTCAGTCCCTCCACCCTCCCAGCCCAGGAAGACCCATTCAAAATACAGATGTATGCAGGTGAGGATGAGTATCCTGTGTTTGGGGTGTGTCTGAGTGAATGCACAAGGGAGCTGTCAACTAAACCCAGCCAGATGTGGACTATAAGGCACAGAAGGATTTAAGTGCAGAAAAATGCTCACTTTCTAAAAGTGGCATTTCTAAAATAGTAATATTAAATTCAACTTCACCAGTCAGCAGGAGTTTGTATCACCATTCTGGCCATATTAAATATGACCTTCCTACTCCTTTCAGATCAGCAGCTTGCACTCAAACAATATAAGGTAGCCCCAATGTTAGCATACGAAGGATTACACTACCAGGACTTGTAAACTGCACAGGTACATGTCCTGCCTTTTGCCTACACAGCACCCTGCCCTATAGGTTACCTAGGGCATACCTTAGGGGTGACGTATATGTAGAAAAAGGGGAGTTTTAGGCTTGGCAAGTACTTTTAAATGCCATGTCAAATTGGCAGGGAAACTGCACACACGGGGCTTGCAATGGCAGGCCTGAGACAAGGTTAAGGAGCTACTTAAGTGGGTGGCACAATCAGTGCTACAGGCCCACTAGTAGCATTTAATCTACAGGCCCTGGGCACATATAGTGCACTTTACTAGGGACTTGTAAGTAAATTAAATAATCCAGTTGGGTATGATCCAGTGTTACCATGTTTAAAGGGGGAGAACATATGCACTTTAGTACTGATTAGCAGTGGTAAAGTGTGCAGAGACATTAAACCAGCAAAAACAAAGTCCATTATACCAGAAAAACAGGAGGTCAGAAGGCAGAAAGACAGGGGTGACACGCCAAAAAGCTGCCAGGTCCAACAATAAAGATATGTGGGGCAATCCTGTGCACTGTGGGGCATCTGAGCTCTGTTCTGCACAGTGACCATCACAAAACAGTCAGAAAGTACTGCCTGTACAATGGGCAAAGAACACAACACTACCCAGGCGTTCTATTTCTTGTAAAGTGCCCATTTTTGGATGGTCACCCCCCTCTTTTTGCTGCTTAATGCTTTTGTTTTTGACCTGTTAGTGTACTGAGGACTGCAAACCAGACCTCAGTACTTATGCTCTTTTCCTTAAACTGTATGCCGAATTGCATAGGCTAATTGGAAAGGACTTTACCACCCCTGTAAGTCCCTAGTAATCGGTACCAGTGGAACCAAGGGCAGGTGTATTAAATGGTTCACCAGAGCTGCAGCACTGACTGTGCCACCCTGGGTGACCCAAGTAAATGTGAGGCTGCAGAACTGCCATGTCAGCCTGCACGAGTAGCCTGCTACTTGAGTGTTACTCTGCCCACACCAGGTGCAGGCAGAGTCCCTTTCCTGTCCATAGTACAGGTCAGTCTCTCCTAAGACAGGCCTCCTGTAGCCCAGGATGCAGGGTGCACTGTACTATGAGTGAGGACATATATGCATGAGCATATATGACCCTGTGATTGCATTTAAAACATAATGCTACCACGAGTAACCAGCGGTCTCTAAGGTAACATTGACTGGCATCTCGGCAGATCCCAGATGTCCAGCTCCGTGATGACTTAGCCAACTCATCCAGTGTTTGGTATCAAACATCTTGCTTTTTAACCCTGAGCATGATGCCCATGCTCAGGATTAACTAACAAGTGCCCCGTGGCACCCTTAGATGGTGCCCACCAAGTTGTCAGACTCTCTGATGTTTGGTGGGCAGAGAAGAGTCTGCCCTCCTTCTGGTTGTGCTAGCACTTTTACAGGATGGAGACAAAGGGTCTGGGCAGGCAGGAGGTCACATCGCTTTCCTCCCAGGCTGGCTAGTGTGAAAGGTTATCAAGGTGGTGAACCTCATAGGCGCCGCCCACCATTGAAATATAATTGCATGTCCCCCACTCGAAGACAAAGCCCTTCCCACCCTGTCCAGCCCAACAGGTGGGAAATTAGCTATGAAAGAGGTGTACACCTTGAAAAGGTTAGCTGCATATTTAGGGTGGGCTAGGAGGTCTATACAGACAAAAGAGAGGGGTCTGCCATCTTGGCAACCCTTAGGTTTAGTGGATTCTTGGTAGGAATCACAGGAAGTGGTCACTACAGGGGCGGTCCAGCCGCAGTGACCAGGAGTCTATTGGCCCTCACCCTTAATGTCCTTAAAACCAGGTTTTAAAGGGTTCTCCTTGCACCAGAAGGTTAGTTCTTACTTTCAAAGAAGAAGAGACACAAAGAAGATGTTGCCATTGACAACAGGACCTGGACTCCAGCCACAGCATCAAAAGTGGACACAGAAGGACACCGCCACTGGAACTGCTTGACCAATATGTGCTTGGGTGAAAGCCCTTTGGCCCCATCTAGTGGGACACCAGTGGACGCTGAGAAACCAAGAAAGACTCCCCTGACTGGTGGTACCAGCCCCCTGTAAACTACAGGAGAAAATGCTGTGCTGAAGTCAAAAACTGGAACTCAACAGACCCCATGTGGGTGCCCAGCATTCAAAGTGTGGGAGTTAGGTCTGTGTCACGTTTCAAGCCTCTACTTCCTGTGGGACAGCATCTAGCCATTGAAGTGTCAGTGGTCCACCTTTGCAGCGGGCAACCTTTGCAGCTACCAAGGCTTGTTTGTCTCTGATCCAGAAACCGTCAGCCCCTCGGACACCACCAACTCCAGAGGGGACCCCCAGCTTAGAGACCGACATTGGCAACTACCCCTCTCCTGTATTTCTGCATCCTGAATAAAGTGACCTTGACAGGAGCAGAAAAACATCTTTGGTGTGACCAACTCCCATGATTGACAGCTAGAAGCCACCTCTGCACACGGATCCACCAGGTGTGGTGGCGAAGTAGTTCCAACAGTTGATTCCTGGTCCTGTCTCCCCAAAGACTGCTACATCCAAAGGGTAGAGAGTGTATCCACCCACAAGGATCTGTTTGCCAAGTGGTGCAAACGTGCCATCAGCTGTGGACCTGTCAGCACCAAGGACAGCCAAAGCACCTCTGCACCTGACTCCCTGGGCAAGGTAATACGAAATTGACTGTTAACTCTTGGTCTAGGGTCCTGGAACTCACCCTGCAAGTGCAGGACTTCACACTTTGATTTTCTCCATTGACTTCAATGGGAGCCACTTAAACAGTGAAAATACCCTATTTTCCTAAGCTAATTCATAACTCCAGTTTTGTGTAACTGAAGAAGTTCATTTTGATGTCTAAATTTATATAAAAATAGGTTTTATTTTTCTGAATTGGATTTGGATTTCTTTCGAGTTGTGTCATTTACTTATCAACCATGTTATTATTGTGAAATGCTTTACACATGTTTCTCTAAGCAGCCCGACTGCTCTTTGCCACAAACCCAGGACTGAGCTAAGGTTTACTGGTGTGAAACTGAGATCCACTACTGGGTAATGTGCTAGTATTACATGGTAAGATGCCCATTCATACTACATAATACTGCCACCTTGCTACAGTATTCAAATTTTACAACTAGATTGTGTTCTTCAGATCAGGATGTACTTTTTTTACTCTGGCCTCATTGTGATTCCGAAGTTCTATATTTTGCTTTCAACCAGTGCAGCAAGTGTCGTATCTGTTAGTATGCAAAGTAGCGTAACTAACTACTCTTTCAGATTGGATGGTTTTATGGTTTCATACTGGAAAGAAATGTAGCTTACTTTATTCATGCATTTTTCATCACTCCATGTTACAAATGGCGTCTTTGGTTGGCAGTCAAGTTACACCATGTCCAAGCAAGGACCCTCACTCTTTAGGGTAAGGGAGAATCACCCTCAGTTAACCCCCGCTCACCACCTTGGTAGCTTGGCACAAACAGGAAGGCTTAACTTCAGAGTCTAGGTGTAAAGTATTTGTACCAACACACACAGTAACTCAGTGAAAACACTACAAAATGACACAACACACATTTAGAAAAATAGATAATATTTATCTGAACAAAACAAGATGAAAACAACAAAAATCCACCACACACAAGTCAAGTTATGAATTAAAAAGCAAAAAGAGTCTTAAATCCCTAGAAAACAGTGCTAACGCTGTTAGCGTGAAAAAGTACCTGGGTTGTGTCAAAATAACACCGCACAGGCGAGTGGCCATTGGAAAAGGCCAGCAATGTGTAGATTTCTCACTCGCAAGCGAGTCCGTGTGTCGTTCCTCCTCCGGTCGGGTCGGCGTGCGTCTTTTTTCTTCTCTGCAGGAGAGCGATGCATCGTTCCGGACAAGCACCTCGGATCTGGGCAGGCTTTGCCTCGTTTTTCCGCGCCCAGTGAGGATTGCATCAAAAATCTTACTGCACGATATCAGAAAAAACACGCTATGTGGGGTGTGACGTTATCAGCCTCCATCAGCAGGTGTTGCGCGTCATTTCTCCAGCCACGTGCATCAATCTTCCAGCCACAATGCAGGTGGAATGTTGATTTCAGCCATGAGGCCAGTGGTGTGTCGTTTCTCAGCCGCATCTTGGAAGGCGCATCTAAATTTTCCCCGCATGGCGGTCTGTGCGTGGATCTTCAGTCTTGGTCTGCCAGCTTCACCTTTCAAGGACCCAGGAACTGGATAGGGCACCACTTGGCAGGGCAGGAGTCTCAGCAGAGCGTCCAGCTGCTTGCAGGGAAAGTCTTTGATGGTCCTGAGGCTTCAACAACAGGAGGCAGGCTCAGGACAAGCCCTTGGAGATTTGTTCACAAGCAGGTATGCACAACAAAGTCCAGTCGTTGTCCCCTTGCACAGGCAGAAGCAGCAACTGCAGGATAGCTCCACAAAGCACAGTCACAGGCAGGGCAGCACTTCTCCTCAGCTCTTCTCCAGGCAGAGGTTCCTTTTGATTTCCAGAAGTGATCTAATTTTTCAGCGGTTTGGGTGCTCTTCTTATACCTGTTAGACCTGAATGCCTTAGGGTGGTCACCCCTAACTTTTTATCTGCCTCCCTCCACTTTTTAGATACTGTATTTGCTGGTTTTAAAACTCTGTCATGCCGCCGTCCACCACCATGACCAGCTACGGTCATAATTTGTTGGCGGTAGGAGGCATTTGCTGGCAATATTATAATGAGGGCCTTCATCTCTACAAGAAGGACTCCTTGTGTATCAAAAATCGATGCACAGTCTGCCAGAAACAACACACAGCCTGCACCGCTGTGAAAAATTCACCGCACGCCGAACCAGAACAACGCAGCCTGACTTCACAAGGAGAAGATCGACACAGCGCCAGTGTAACGACCGGAAACTCGCCGCACGCCCACTGGATCGATGCACAGCTGAGCCAGAACAACGCAGTCCAATTTACAGAGTGGAATCAACATATTGCCTGCTGTGCAGTAGAAATTTCCAAGCAACACCCACTGGATCAACGCAGCCCCTGTGACTTCATCCTAGCAGCACCGGAAATCTACGCATTATCCCCGGGGTGTCTTAAAACCCTGCAACCCGAAGAGGATCCACAACCAAGCACTGGAAATGGCGCACAGCCATCCCTGAGTGAAAACTAAGTGACGCATCGCCGTGTGCGGCCCGAGAAATCGATGCACACCCCCTTGTTTTCCAAACATCTCCTCCTCTGTGGTTCTTTGCGGAGATTTTGAACATGAACCAGGTACTTTGTGCTTGAAAGAGACATTTATTACTTTTAAAAGACTAAAGACACTTTACATCACTTTTAAAGTGATTTCTCAACATATAGGTATTACATTTTAACCTTTTTAGTGCGGGTCACGACCAGTGGCCGACACCAGGAAGGGTATTAATAAATCCTCGGGTGCGTCGCACCTGAGGATTTTTTATTTTTTTTCCTTTCCCCGGGAGACACGGAAGCTTCCGTGTCTCCCCCCCACCCCCAAAGTTGTTTTCCCCAGCAAAGCAGGAAGCAGCCTTGCGGCCGCTTCCTGCTTCAATGGGGAAAACGGCCTTCCCCACGTTCGGGAAGGCCTCGTAAGAAAGGGGAGAGTCTCCCCTTTCTTACGAGGTCTTCTGAAACTGTTTCATGGCCCCCAATCGCAGCTGTGCTGCGATCGGGGGCCAGGAAACACCACTAGACGCCAGGGATTTCACTTGGGGGGTCTGCCCCCTCAGAAAACGGGCTGCCCCCAACCCCCCCGGGGCATATTTATAAAAAAAAAAAAAAAGGTATGTGCCCCCAGGGGATTTTTTTTAATTTTTTTTTAAATGAATAAAATAAAATAAAAAGACAGGTGGTCGCCCGTTTTGGCCCCCAAGAAACCATACAACAACTAAAAAAAAATAGAACTATATATAGATATATATATATATAGATATATCTATGTAGATATATCTATGTACATGGATATATCTATAGATATATCTATGTATATATATATATATATAGATCTATATATATCAATCAATCAGAGAGCTTTATAAATCGCGCTACTCACCCGTGAGGGTCTCAAGGCGCTGGGGGGGGGGGTGGGGGGAGGGAAAGAGGCTGGGACGTTCACTGTTCGAAAAGCCAGGTTTTGAGGCCCTTCCTGAAAAGAAGTAGGTTTCGGGTCTTGCGAAGGTGGGTTGGGAGGGCGTTCCAGGTTTTGGGTGCAAGGTAGGAGAAGGATCTGCCCCCGGTGGTGGTGTGTTTGATGCGGGGGACAGAGGCGAGAGAGAGGTTAGCTGAGCGGAGGTTTCGTGTAGGGGTGTGGAAGGTGACTCTTGTTGAGGTAGGCAGGGCCTGTGTTGTGGAGTGGTTTGTGTGCGAGGATGAGGATCTTGAGGGTGATCCTTTTGTCAATGGGGAGCCAGTGGAGGGATTTGAGGTGTGGAGAGATGTGTTCGTGTCCGGGGAGGTCGAGGATGAGTCGTGCTGCTGAGTTCTGGATGCGTGTAGTTTGCGCTTGAGTTTTAGAGTGGTGCCGGCGCAGAGGGTGTTTCCGTAATCAAGTCTGCTGCTGATGAGTGCCTGAGTGACAGTTTTTCTGGTCTCTTTGGGGCTCCATTTGAATGTTTTTTTCAGTATACGGAGTGTGTTGAAGCATGAGGAGGTGAGAGCGTTGATTTGTTGGGTCATGGAGAGGGAGGAGTCTAGGATGATGCCGAGGTTGCGTGCGTGGTTGGCGGGGGTTGGTGCAGGGCCTAGCGTGGTGGGCCACCATGAGGGGTCCCAGGTGTTTTTGTGTGGGCCAAAGAGGATTATTTTGGTTTTGCTTGAGTTGAGTTTCAGGTGGTTGGCAGTCATATATATATCACTTTTGTCAATATGTGTGTGGTTTCCCTGGGGGGAAAAGGGTCAGACTTGTCTAGTGGCAGTTTTAGTGCCATAAAGAAGCGCAGAAGGTTTATATGCCTACTGCAAAGAGAAAATCTGTATTTTATGTAAATAGCTGAGTACCTTAGTAAAGTCAGCCATTACCTGCGCTATAATACCAATGAAATGTATGTGCAGGGTGAAGGGCGGCTATGGAGAGATGAAGGGCACTTTTGCTGGGTGGTAATGAGTGAATCCTAGGAGGAGGGAGTGGGAGCACCAATAATGATTGTTGGACTGGGCGCAGGAGGTGCTAAAGACTGTGACGAATGGTATGTGACAAGATGTTTTTTGAGTGTCTTGAAAGAACGTGCTGATTGAGGGAAGAAGCGCAGGTAAGGTGGCCTCTACTGTTGCACGTATCTCACACACACCATCGATTTTGTGACTGTCTACGTAGGCTAGTGTTTTAGAGCAACAGTTTAGCCAGTAGCAGAGATGGCATCTTGATGGATGACTGCTGCCTGCACTCGGGTTATAGAGGACCGCTCTGACATAGGATCAGAGACTGAGACATCAGATACTGAGACAGCATCTGAGGGATAGGACAATGGCGCAGACTCTGGGAGTGATTTTTCAGTCGGAGAAGTCCCATTCGATAACTCCTCTTCCAGTACATTATGAGGGAGGTGATGAGGACAGTCCTGCTGTCCCTTCGCAAGCTGTTTGTGCAACTGGGTAATAGTGGGTTAGCCCAGCCCAGAGAGCAGGTGAATGCGGCGGCAAGCAGAGAGAGAGAGAGTGCTCTCTTGGGAGCTCCCCAATTTAGTTCAGCCCCAAATTCCACCACCCAAATCATATTGTGGAGACATCAAAATTATCTATGGCAAAACAAACTGGTTTTGTAAGGCAGGCACCTGTGTTTTTGGTACTGGATTCGGCGGCCATATAGAGAAACACACTAAACCCAAACATTTCTGGAAACTAGAAATTCGGGGGAGTCCACAGAGGTGTGACTTGTGTGGATTCCCTAAAGTTTTCTTACCCAGAATACCCTGCAAAGCTGAAATGTTGAATAAAAACTCTATTTTTCTCTCATTTCTGTCACACAAACTACAGGAATATGCTGGGATCCACAAAATTCCTACCACCCAGTGACTCCTCACCTGTCCTGATAAAAACACTACCCCACTTGAGTGCCTACACCTAGTGCCTGCGTCAGGAATGGATCACCCCAGGGTCAACAGCTGCCTCACGTAAGGACCAACATTGACCGTTGTGTGATCTATTCCTGTCGCGGGCACCAGGCCTACCCACACAAGTGATGTATCATATTTATCGGGAGACTTGGGGGAACGCTGGGTGGAAGGAAATTTGGGGCTCCTCTCAGATTCCAGAACTTTCTGTCACCGAAATGTGAGGAAAACGTGTTATTTTAGCCACATTTTGAGGTTTGCAAAGGATTCTGGGTAACAAAACCTGGTCAGAGCCCCACAAGTCACCTCATCTTGGATTCCCCTGGGTTTCTAGTTTTCAAAAATGCGCTGGTTTGCTAGGTTTCCCCAGGTGCCGGCTGAGCTAGGGGCCAAAATCCACAGGTAGGCACTGTTTTCTATGAAAAATGTTGATGTGTCCACGTTGTGTTTTGGGGCATTTCCTGTCGCGGGCGCTAGGCCTACCCACACAAGTGAGGTATCATTTTTATCAGGAGACTTGGGGGAAATCTGGGCGGAAGGAAATTTGTGGCTACTCTCAGATTCCAGAACTTTCTGTCACCATAATGTGAGGAAAACTTGTTTTTTTAGCCACTTTTTGAGGTTTGCAAAGGATTCTGAGTAACAGAACCTGGTCAGAGCCCCACAAGTCACCCCATCTTGGATTCCCCTAGGTCTCTAGTTTTCAAAAATGCACGGGTTTGGTAGGTTTCCCTATGTGCCGGCTGAGCCAAAGGCCAAAATCTACAGGTAGGCACTTTGCAAAAAACAGCTCTGTATTCTGTCAAAAAATGTGATGTGTCCATGTTGTGTTTTGGGGCATTACCTGTCTCGGGCGCTAGGCCTACCCACACAAGTGAGGTATCATTTTTATCGGGAGACTTGGGGAAACGCTGGGTGGAAGGAAATTTGTGGCTCCTCTCAGATTCCAGAACTTTCTGTCACCGAAATGTGAGGAAAACTTGTTTTTTTAGCCACTTTATGAGGTTTGCAAAGGATTCTGGGTAACAGAACCTGGTCAGAGCCCCACAAGTCACCCCATCTTGGATTCCCCTAGGTCTCTAGTTTTCAAAAATGCACAGGTTTGGTAGGTTTCCCTATGTGCTGGCTGAGCTAGAGGCCAAAATCTACAGGTAGGCACTTTGCAAATAACAGCTCTGTATTCTGTCATAAAATGTGATGTGTCCACGTTGTGTTTTGGGGCATTTCCTGTCGCGGGCGCTAGGCCTACCCACACAAGTGAGGTATCATTTTTATCGGGTGACTTGGGGGAACGCTGGGTGGAAGGAAATTTGTGGATCCTCTCAGATTCCAGAACTTTCAGTCACCGAAATGAGAGGAAAACGTGTTTTATTAGCCACGTTTTGAGGTTTGCAAAGGATTCTGGGTAACAGAACCTGGTCACAGCCCCACAAGTCACCCCATCTTGGATTCCCCTAGGTCTCTAGTTTTAAAAAATGCATAGGGCTGGTAGGTTTCCCTAGATGCCGGCTGAGCTAGAGGCCAAAATCCACAGCTAGGCACTTTGCAAAAAACAGCTCTGTTTTCTGTCAAAAAAATGGGATGTGTCCACGTTGTGTTTTGGGGCATTTCCTGTTGCGGGCGCTAAGCCTACCCACACAAGTGAGGTATCATTTTTATCGGGAGACTTGGGGGAACATAGAATAGCAAAACAAGTGTTATTGCCCCTTATCTTTCTCTACATTTTTTCCTTCCAAATATAAGAGAGTGTGTAAAAAAGACGTCTATTTGAGAAATGCCCTGCAATTCACATGCTAGTATGGGCATCCCGGAATTCAGAGATGTGCAAATAACCACTGCTCCTCAAAACCTTACTTTGAGCCCATTTTGGAAATGCAAAGGTTTTCTTGATACCTATTTTTCACTCTTCATATTTCAGCAAATGAATTGCTGTATACCCAGTATAGAATGAAAACCAACTGCAGGGTGCAGCTCATTTATTGGCGCTGGGTACCTAGGGTTCTTGATGAACCTACAAGCCCTTTATATACCCGCAACCAGAAGAGTCCAGCAGACAAAACGGTATATTGCTTTTGGAAATCTGACATCGCAGGAAAAAGTTACAGAGTAAAACATAAAGAAAAATGGCTGTTGTTTTCAGCTCAATTTCAATATTTTTTTATTTCAGCTGTTATTTTCTGTAGGAAAACCTTGTAGGATCTACACAAATGACCCCTTGCTGAATTCAGAATTTTGTCTAGTTTTCATAAATGTTTAGCATTCCGGGATCCAGCATTGGTTTTACACCCATTCCTGTCACTAACTGGAAGGAGGCTGAAAGCACCAAAAATAGTAAAAATGGGGTATGTCCCAGTAAAATACCAAATTTGTGTTGAAAAATGTGGTTTTCTGATTCAAGTCTGCCCGTTCCTGAAAGGTGGGAAGATAGTGATTTCAGCACCAGAAACCCTTTGTTGATGGCATTTTCAGGGAAAAAAACACAAGCCTTCTTCAGCAGCCCTTTTTTCCAATTTTTTTTGAAAAAACAAAATTTTCACTGTATTTTGGCTATTTTCTTGGTCTCCTCCAGGGGAAACCACAAACTCTGGGTACCATTAGAATCCCTACGTCCCTACGATGTTGGAAAAAAAGGACGCAAATTTGGCGTGGTTAGCTTATGTGGACAAAAAGTTATGAAGGCCTAAGCGTGAACTACCCCAAATAGCCAAAAAAGGGCTCAGCACTGGGGGGGAAAAGGCCCAGCAGCTAAGGGGTTAATCGTTTCGACCTGCATTTTATCAGATAAATATTATATATTTTTCTAAACACTGTGTGATGTATTTTTGAGGTGCTATACTGTGTTATTGCATGATTTATTGCACAAATACTTTACACATTGCCTTCTAAGTTAAGCCTGACTGCCCAGTACCAAGCTGCCCGAGCGTGGCCACAGGTAAATTTGGATTGTGTGTGACTTACCCTGAATAGAGTGAGGGTTCTTGCTTGGACAGGGGGTAACCTGACTGCCAACCAAAGACCCCATTTCAAAAATTGGTGATCAGCGGTGAGGATGGGACTTGTATTTGTGCAGTGACATACAATAGCTAAGTGTTCACTACCTACCCACAGCTGAAGGTCAACTTGATGTTTTATCTTTTTCTGCAATTTCGTTTTTCCTGACAATTTTTTAACTAAAATCCTCATTCAACATGTCGCTGGCTGGGTCTCAAGCAGGAGATGAAGATTTTGATCTGGCCATGCTGGAGACCTACAATGTTAAACAGCTGAAAGGGTTCGGCAGTGATATGGGAGTGTCTACCCAGAAAGCCTCCAGAAAGGAGGAATTCCAAATGGCGCTGAGGGCCTGGGCAGAAGCCCATTCTGATAAGAATGTTGAGGAGGAGGGTCCAAAGGATGGCCCCTCAGAGGACTTTTTGCCATCAGTGGATGATGTTACCACTACAATTGTGCCCCCTGCCAAACCAGTGAGCAATGTCTCTGATCAGGGCCTGACCGCAGAAGAAAGGAGAGGGGAGAGAGAATTCCAATTGAAAATGGCAAGGTTAAAATTGAAGCTCAACAGGAGGAAAGGAGGGCAGAGAGAGAAGCATAAGCAGCTGAGAGAGACTTGGCTGAGAAGACACTTTTGTTGGCTCATGAATTGAGTCTCAAGGAGCTGGAGATCAGGGCAAGATAGTCTGAGTCCAGTAGTGATGGTGGCAGCATACATGCAGGACCTGTTGGGGAGAAAAAGGTTTGTATACCCAAAAATGAATTGCCAAATTATGTGGTGGGAGATAACATTGACAAGTGGTTGGCTGCCTATGAAGTTGCATTAAGGACTCATGGGACCTCTGAAAAGCAATGGGCGGTGGCCTTGTGGTTTTATGTACCAGTAGTGGGGAGGGACACACTCCTTACACTTGATCCACATGAGCAGAATGTCTATGCACCCATGAAATCTGCTTTACTGGCCAAGTTTGGGCTGACCCCTGAAAAATACAGTCAGAGGTTTAGGGACAGCACCAAACTTTCCACAGAGACTTGGGTAGACTCTCTTGATTTCTCAAATAAGGCACTGAATGGATGGGTGCAGGGCAGCAAAGTACATGATTACAAAGGATTATATGACTTTATTCTGAGAGAGCACATGCTCAGTATTTCTTTGACAGAGTTGTGCCAGCACTTAGTAGACAGCAAGCTGACTGATCCCAGAAATCGTGCTAAGGGGGTGGACCTCTGGGTTAGCAGCATAGTGTCCAAATGGTTTCTGGTAGGACACCCACAAAGGTGGTCAGGGTTCTGAACAGAAGAAAGAGGGGGGAGAAAAACATAAAGACATGGAACTCTCAAAAGGCCCCCAAAACAATTCCCAAGGGGGGTGGGGTGGTAACCATTCCTCTTCTAAGTTTGGGAAGAAACCAGGGTACTCCGACAAGAAGATAGGAAAGTTCACCCCCAAATGCTTAGAGTGCTACCAGCATGGACACGCTAAGGGAGACTCCCAGTGCTTCAAGAGAGCACAGCCCACCACTGGAGGGCAGACTCCTGGGTTGGCTAGTGTAGTGCTCAGTGGGGAGACAGTCTCGGTTAGCTTTGGGGGGGCAGATAGAGGTGTCCCTAGTTTCCATGGGAGATAAGGAGATGGTGCCAAAAGCCCATATACCTGCAAATACTTCCAAATATAGGCAGTGGGTTAACATTGGTGGGCAAAGGGTGGATGCTCTGCATGACACAGGAGCCAGTATGACTACTGTCAAGAGTCAGCTGGTGTCAGCAGACCAGATAGTCCCTAATACATTCCACCAGGTCATAGTCGCTGACAATCTTGAGAGTCACCTACTGGTGGCTCTGGTTCCCTTTGAATCGGGTGGTTTCTGGTACTCTGAGAGTAGCTGTGAATCCTGCCATGCCTGTAGATTGTCTGTTAGGCAATAATCTAGAGCATACTGCCTGGAAAGAAGAAGAGCTCAGATCCCACCTGGAGATGTTAAGTTTGCCTGAGTTGGTCTGCATGACCACAAGGTCCATGGCTGCCCGGGAAGGGAATCAAGGGCGTTTGGAGCCTGGAACAATGGCCCAGACAGCTGCAAAGAGGAAGGGCTAGAGGTGCGGGAAACCCGCCTCAGATATTCCCACGGCTGTGGACGGGGTCCCAGAGGAGGAGGCGCCTGAGCCAATTGGGGAGGATATTGCTGACCTGGGCAACCTGCCTGAATTTGCTGGATGGCAAGTAGAGGGTGGGTCAACCAGAGCAGAATTCTCCTAGGCGCTGAAAGAATGCCCCACCCTTGAGGGTCTGAGGCAACAGGCCGCAGCCCAAACAGCTGGTAAAGCCTCTGGCGATTACTATATCTACTGGGAGAATGATCACCATTACAGTGAGCATTAAGGCTCCGGCCATTGGGACAGCACGTGTGCTGGTTCTCTCCCAGTGTTACCAGGTCTTCCTATTGAGTCTGGCTCACAACATCCCCCTTGCAGGACATTTGGGCCAAGACAAGACCTTTGCCAGGCTTGTCACCCACTTCCATTGGCCTAGAATGTTGGTAGCCTAAGATAACTTCTGCAAGGCCTGCCCCACCTGCCAGGCTAGTGGGAAGACAGGGAAAAGGCTTAATGCCCCCCTAATCCCACTCCCTGTTGTTGGCACACCCTTTGAAAGGGTGGGCATTGACGTCATTAGACCCTTGGACCCCAAAACTGCCTCGGGCACCTGGTTTATACTGGTTTTGGTGGACCATGCCACCCGCTATCCATAGGCGCCCTCTGAGAACGGTGACTGCACCAGTGGTAACCAGAGCCCTGATGGGAATATTTACCCGTGTGGGATTCCCTAAGGAAGTTGTGTCTGACAGAAGCATAAACTTCATGCGGCATACATGAAGTCCATGTGGAATGAGTGTGGGGTGACCTACCGGTTTACCAGCCCTTATCATCCTCAATCTAATGGGCTTTTTGAGAGACTCAACAATACCCTTAAAGGCCCAATCACTGGCCTATCTGAGGCCATGAGGCCTAAGTGGGTCGTCCTCTTGCCATGCCTGCTCTTTGCTTATAGGGAGGTGCCCCAGAAAGGGGTCAAGTTCAGCCCCTTTGAGGTTCTCTATGGTCACCCTGTCAGGGGACCGTTAGCATAGTAAAAGAGGGCTGAGAGAAAGCTCCCAAGACACTTCCTCAGGAGGTTGTCAGCTGCATGCTGGCCCTCCGCAACCAAACCCAACACTTCTGGAAGCAGGCCAAGAATAACCTTGAGGCCAGTCAAGAGGTGATGAAGGAGTGGTATGACCGGAAGGCCACTCTGGTCGGGTTCTCACCTGGAGACAAGCTTTGGGTAATGGAACCAGTAGAGCTTAGAGCTTTGAAATCAAGGAGCGAAAGAGGGAGGCCACTTACCTAGCGGACCTCAAGACCCCTAGACCTAAGGGTTCTCCAACACAACCGACCCAAAACTCATTTTGAAAGGTCTGAGGCCAGTATGCTCCTTGTGACAGATGAGGGCATGGAAGAGGAGAGTGAACCTCTCCCCAAACTCCTCTCTGCCAAAGAAGGTGATGGGTCAGTGGAGGGTGTCAATCTCTCTGACTCCCTGACTCTAGATCAGAGTGAAGACTGCTTCGAGTTTTTGGAGCAGTTCTCTTCCCTGTTTTCCCTTACTCCTGGACTCACCCATCTGTGTGTCCCATGATATTTACATGGGAGACAGTCCGCCCTGTAAAGAACAAAATTTACAGGTTGTCAGATAAGGTGAATGCCAGCATCAAGGATGAAGTTGCCAAGGTGTTGGCCCTAGGGGTTATTGAGAAGTCCAGTAGTCCCTGGGCCAGCCCTGTGGTGCTGGTACCCAAGGCTGCTGCACCCTTTGACAAGCCAGAACTCCGGTTCTGTGTGGACTACCAGGGTCTCACCTCAATCACACAGACTGACGCTCACCCCATCCCCCGAGCTGATGAGCTCGTAGACAGGCTAGGCGCTGCCAAATTCCTTAGTCCTTTTGATCTCACATCAGGGTACTGGCAGATCGCCTTGACTGAGGGGGCTAAAGAGAGATCTTCATTTTCCACAGCTGAGGGCAATTACCAGTTCCTGTAGAAAGTTTGGTTGAAAAATGCCCCCGCTACCTTCCAACGGTTGGTCAACGGGGTCCTAGCTGGCAAGGATGCCTTCTGCGCAGCCTACCTAGAGGTCTGACCATCAAGGCTAGTAAGTGCCAGATTGGGCAGGGTTTCGTGGTGTACTTGGGACACCTAGCAGGTGGTGGCAAGGTGTAACCACTCAAAGCCAAGATTGAAACTATCAAGGCCTGGCAACCACCTAGAACACAGACAGAAGTGAGAGCCTTCTTAGGCCTCACTGGATTCTACCGTAGGTTCGTCAAGGGCTATGGATCCATTGTGACACTCTTGACAGAACTTACTTCCAAAAAGCAACCTAGGTTGGTGAATTGGACAGAGGCTTGTCAGAAAGCCCTTGACTCCCTGAAGGAAGCCATGTGCACGGCTCTCGTGCTCAAGACCCCTGACTACTCCTAGGAAATTATTGTGCAGACAGACACTTCAGAGCATGGCATAGGGGCTGTTCTAGCACAGTTAAATGAGGAGGGCCTAGACCAACCAGTAGTCTTTTTTAGCAGAAGACTATTACCACGGGAACAGAGATGGAGTGCTATTGAGAGAGAAGCATTTGCTGTGGTCTGGGCACTGAAGAAGCTGAGGCCATACCTGTTTGGGACTCACTTCCGGATTCAGACAGACCACTAGCCCCTGAGATGGCTCATGCAGATGGGGGGTGAGAATCCTAAACTCTTGAGGTGGTCCATTTCCCTACAGGGGATGGACTTTATGGTGGCGCATTGCCTGGGGATTGACCACGCCAACGCTGATGGTCTCTCCTGATACTTCCGCCTTAGCGGTGAGAGCTCCCAGGAGGATGGGTAGCTCTCCCCACTTTCAGCTGGGGGGGACACATGTTAGACTTGACAGCCTTAGGGTGGGCACCCCTAACTTTTTGCCTGCCTCCCTCCACTTTTTAGATACTGTTTTTGCTAGTTTTAAGACTCTGCGCACTTTACCACTGCTAACCAGTGCTAAAGTGCATATGCTATCCCCTTTTAAACATGGTAACATTGGATCCTACCCAATTGGATTATTTAATTTACTTATAAGTCCCTAGTAAAGTGCACTATGTGTGCCCAGGGCCTGTAGATTAAATGCTACTAGTGCGCCTGCAGCACTGATTGTGCCACCCACTTAACTAGATCCTTAACCTTGTCTCAGGCCTGCCGTAAGTGTTCCCTATATAAATTGTACTGTTGATTGGTTTATCCATGATTGGCATATTTGATTTATTAATTAGTTCCATCTAAAGTGCATTAGAGATGCCCAGGGCCTGTAAATCAAATGCTACTGTTGGGCCTATAGCACTGTTTGTGCCACCCACATAAGTAGCCCTGTAAACATGTCTCAGACCTGCCACGGAAGTGTCTGTGTGTGCAGTTTCAAAGTGCCATTCGACCTGGCAAGTGCACCCACTTTCCAGGCACAAACCTTCCCATTTACTATATGTAAGGCACCACTAAGTAGGCCCTAGGTAGCCCCCATGGGCAGGGTCCAGTATATGTGAAAGGTGGGACATGTACTTATGTATGTTACATGTCCTAACAGTGAAATACTGCTAAACTCAGTCTTCACGTTTGCAAGGCCTATCTCTCTCATAGGTTAACATGGGGGCTCCATTTAAACAACTTTAAAATGCAAATTCCCTTTGAGAGCAGATAGAAATCTAGAGTTTGGGGTCTCATCTTGTAGTGAAGTTGGTTTTTAGATTGTTAGTTTAAAAAGGCCACTTTTAGAAAGTAAGCATTTTCTTGCTTAAACCATTTTGTGACTCAGCCTGTTTGTGGATTCCCTGTCTGGGTCAGTTTAATAGTTGGGCTTTTTACACCTCCCCTCTAGACAGTGACACAAAGGGAGCTGGGGTGTAGCATGCATATCCTGATGGGCAATCTGAGCTAGAGTGGAGGGAGGGGTGGTCACTTACACCTGAAAGGACTGTGCCTGCCCTCACACAATGCATTCTCCAACCCTCTGGTGTGAGTCTGGGGCTTGGCCGGGACAAGGCAGGATCGTGCAAACAAGAGAGACTTCCCTTTTAAGTTTGCCAACTTCAAAGGCAGAAAGGGGTATAAGTAGTGGATCCAAAACCCCAGACTTTTACAATCTGTATGGAATCAAGAGGAACCTCTGCCAAGGAGAACAGCTAAAGAGCTGAATGAGGAATACAGCCCCTTTGCTATGTTCCTTTGCTGGGTTGACCTGCAGTTGCTGTTTCTGCCTTAAAAGAGAGGAAAGGATGCACTTTGCTGTGTATCGTGCTTGAGAAAGTTCTCTAAGGGCTTGGAGTAGAGCCTGCCTCCTGTTGGAAGTCTTAGGGATATCAAAGACTTCAGTTTCTTCTGCCTACAACACTGGGAACTGTGTGTTTTGTGCTGTTCAAGGAGAAAACTCACTGCACCCTGCTAACGACGCTGCTGGCCTGCACTGTGATCTGCCGAAACTGCATGGAGTAGCACTGCTCCGATTGTATTGCAATCCTAATCTCACTGACGCCGCCATCTGAAGCTGCCACTGAGCCGCTGCTTGCACCGTGACCTGTGGGCCCCGTACTCTGGCATGACCTTGCTCAAACCGCAACCTGTGCATCCCCAATGATGCTACTCCTGCTGACAGTGGTGCTGCTGCCTGCACAGTGACCTGTGGACACCGCTTGTGAGGAACAGGAACCACCATCCCCTCCTGCACTGAAGCCCCAGTCCACTGACACCAGCACAATCAAGACAGATGTCCCTGTCTGCACCGCATCCCGAAGATGCCTCACAATGCCCATCATGCACCGCTGACTTAGGTCTACCAACGACAGCGCTTCAGTAATGACAACTCCGCTGCCTGTACCGTGACCTAGTGACAACACACGTCGCGCCGACCTGCTTCACACCGCAGCCCTAGTCTCACTGATGTCACTGGACACCGTGACCAAGCTGCTGCCTGCATTGTGACCTGTGGGTACCACACGTCATATTGTCCCACCTCGTACCGCAGCCCCAACACCATCCATGTCAGTGCTCCTGACTTCATCAGCCCAGAGTTCGATCCACAACACGTGTGACTTCAAGGGCCCGATGACCCCTGCACCCACTCCGGATCCGACACCACAACGCCAATGACGCCGCTCTCCAGAGCTCACCACGACACACTGCAATTCCAAGCTACTGTTTGAGGGTCTTCTTGACACAGTAGCTGTCCAGCGACCCATGGCCAGCCTGAAATTTTGGCTTTGTTGATCACAGCACCGTGATAGCCCCAGGTGGAGCTATCGACTTCAAGGAACTGCATTTTTAAGGTAATTCATGCAAAATTCATATCTTTATTACTGTATGTTGGATTTTTATCATATTTGGTCTTGTTTTACAAAAATAAGTATTGGCTATCTTTCTAAAACTGGCGTGGTGTCCTTTTGTAGTGTTGTCATTGTGTTACTGTGTGTTATGCATACATGCTTCACACATTGCTTCTGAGATAAGCCTGACTGCTCATGCCAAGCTACTAAGACGGTTAGCAGGGGTTATCTGAGAAGGGTATCTCCCTTATCCTGACTAGAGTGACGGTCCCTACTTGGACAGGGTCCAAACCGGCTGCCAAATAGAGACCTCTTTTCTAACATTTATGGCATTTAAAAAATGGATGCTTATGAAAATATGATTTTTTTTCAACGGAATTGGGGAAGTATACAGTGTTTCAGTCAAGGATAAACAAATCTGTTTATTCCCATGGTAAGAATCAACACAAGTGCCCTTGCCCTGTTCACCCCAAAGTCACTTTTGAAAAACACACTCTATAATGCACTAGTTGATGTAAATGTTCTATAAACATTGTAAGAACGACTGAAGGAGTGAACCAGCATGACAGTCTGAGCACGGAAATATAAAAAAGCATTGACCAAATGAACAGGCCTGCTTAGGGCAAGGTGGAGTTATGGTTACCTTTTTAACTATTTTTTTATTCTAGGATTTACGCCACAAAAATAAAATACAATACAACAATGTGGGTGCTTTCTGGCATTCAGGTTTACGTACAATTTGTAGCAAAACTATTTTTGGTTTTAATGTACTGTACAGGAAAATATGGCTCTTATTGGTGAAAATAAAAGGTATTAACTGGATTTGAACTACTGTAACTTGAAGACACAATTAAATAACATAATTATGACTACAAAAAAATTACACATCCACAAAGACAAGAAACAAAACAAAAACATTTTAATTGTACATTCTTAGCCAGTAGCCCTGTCAATGAAGCACACTTCTTCCTAGGCAAATGTGCATTGTGATAACCTAAAATGCTATCACTGACAGAGCAAGAGAGCCAGTGGTTGAAGTGGGCTATCTCATTGCACAGTGGTGTAAGCCATGGTGGGTGGGAGCAAAATGTAAATAACAGCTGACTGACAAGTGGATGAAGAGGGCTGACCCCAATCGCCTGTATGTGTGTATATGTATGTCTTTTATATAGCTAAAGCTGTTTCTACTCCAAACCTAAAAATGTGTGATAATGTTTTTATTGTTGTAGACAAATCCTCCTTTTTGCCCTGGTGACCTCCAAACCTTTTGACTGATACTTGTGGTTACTGACTCTGACTTTGCCCTAGGTACTGCTAACCAGTCCCATGGCCAGTGCTGTGTGTGAAGTGGATTAAGCAAACTAGGATAATTATAATTGGCTATACCAACCTATCTATATGTCCCTAGTATATGATAGGGCATGTAGGTTTAGGGGCCCCAGCATAGATAGCACACCCATAGGTGCACTGCTGTGGTGTCAAGTGTTAAATTGAAAATCAGGCCTGCCTTGCTGACTGCTTTTAAGTTAAAGTTAACCCCAAATTTGACATAATTAAACATACTTCCAAAGTCCTAAGCATCCCCAGGGCTGTGTGCAGTGTAACTATAAGCAGAGACTTTTAAAAATATGTTTTATAAGCCCTGCTGAGGGAAAAATTGTCAAATTTGTTTTCTCAATTGCAGTGAATTGGCTCCATAGGCTAACATGGAGAGACTTTGTTTTAAAATGATAACATCTTATTTTCCATGGGAAGGAGCTAAATATAGCAAGTTTAGTATCAAATTAAAAGTTATAATAAATCCAACAACTTGCCACTGTTGAATGTAATATAACTTGAACAGGGAAAGAGTTTTAGAACTCTTGCTAAAAGTTACGAACTTCAGCCCTGTAGTGCCTTGCTCTGATTGATCAGCCTCTGGCAGCCTGACCCAGGCTGCCTTGATGAAGTGTGAAGTGGCCTCAGCTGAAACAAAGGGAGCATCTGGTGGGAGGAGATCTACCTCAGCAGATGGTAGAACAGGATGTGGGGAGGGCAGCCAAACTGGACTTCATAGGAGGGAAAGACAGTCAGGACAGCAACTAGACCTCCCCCATTTCCTGCAGCCCCAAAAACCAGATGCCCCTTGATTGGATTAAGAGAGAGCTGTAAAGGGGTGTGTTAAGGGAAACATAGCCACACCAGTGGGTGGGTTCAGCCAGACCTAAACTCTAAGGTTGAATTTTTGCCATCTTGGATTTTGGAGGAATGCTGCTTCCTGGGATTGATTTTTCCACACTTCCCAGGAAGTGATCACTCAAGAGGGTGGTGGCCTGCATGTGATTGGACATGAGCACTTCCCTGATTTCCAACCCAGAGGCAAGGATAAGTGTGGCAGAGCTGCACCCCACTCCAGATCGCTACTGGAACAAGACAAGAAGAAGAAGGTCTACCCTGCTGGACCCCTGGCCTGTACCTGGACACTGCATTCAGAAGGACTACACCAGCTGCACACTTTGGTCTTCATCAAGAAAAGGTATTTGCCTTACTTCTACAACCTCAAGAAGGGACTCCCTGTAAGCTACAGATAAAAAGGAGCTGACCAGAGTCTCCAACATCAAGTGCTGCAAAAATAGCCCAGCTCACCAGTGGCCAGTGGTCATTTTAGGTTTTGGACCGGGGGCATTCTGGGAGTTGAACCTAACCCCAAAGAGCAACTTAGAGCTTCTGGAATCTTGGGGCTGTGGATACCTGAAGGACCTTAAAAGTACTTCTGGAAGAAGATCCAGAAGTTGGCGATTTTTGGAGCATCTTTGGAAAAACTCCATAAGTGGCTCGACACAACGTTGTGAGTGAAGCTGGCCAACGTCCACTGCCACCCGGCCTGACTTGCAGGATCGTCCCGCTGAAAAACTCCGGAGCCCCAGACTTCAAGGATTTGACCGGGGGCTCCTGGAAGGGCAAGCTGATGACTTTGCGTCAAAATTGGCTTGCTGAGGAGGTTTGTCTGACGTTGGGAAATAAAAGCTCCAGAAAGGTTTTTAAGTCTGAAAGTAAAAGTTGGACCTAGGCCTCCCATGCACGGTATCTGAGCAGGGCTCCATCGAGGTCGGCTTCAACTTTCAACTTGGTCCCAGACGATGATTTCCTTCCTGAAAAAGTTTCTAAGTCCGAATGTGGAAAACTTGACCGAGGCCTCCCGCGCAGCGTATCCAGTGGGAAGCCAGCAAGGTTGGCCTCAACTTGTGTCTTTGACCCGGTCAGAAAAAATCTTAAAGAAAATGACTAAGTGTGAAGGCAAAACTTTAACCAAGGCCTCCCTCTCAGTGTAGCCGAGCAGAGATCCATCACGGTCGGCCTCAACTTTTAACTTTGCCCCCGGTCGTGTGTGACCAGATGTCTAGTGTGGCGCTTTTGATTTCTAAGCACTAGAAAACATTATGGCCTTCATTATGACCCTGGCGGTCCATGGACTGCCAGGGCTGTGGTGGCGGTCTGACCGCCACAGCACTGGCAGTGAAGACTGCCATAATATGACCATGGCAGTTTGCTACTGCCAAACCACCACTTCCCCACCCATCTCGCTGCTTTATTGTGGCCCGCCAGACTGGAGGTTTCCACCTCCAGCCTGGCAGAAGTCGAATAACCAGCTAGGTTATTTAGTCTCGGGACACCTCCAGCATTTTCCTGGCGGTTTCACTTCCATGAAAAAGCTGGTGAAAATGTATCCCGACGCAGGAACTTGCGTTCCTGTCACCGGGATACCCCCTAAACACCTCCGCACCCACACAATGACACACAGACACCCCCCTACTCACACATGCACTCACAACGTTCACCCCGTAGACACGCATGCATACCCATACACATAACACACGCATGCATTCACTCTCAATCCCCCACCCCCTCCCTACATACATACATACGCAACCCCCATCACCTTCACTCACCTTCACACAACCACATCCCCACCCCGCAATCATACCTCATCTCACGCACACACACACGCACACCATATACACATACAAACATACACACACCTGCATGCACAAACTCACTCACTCCCCTCCTTACCCCTTACTCATTCACCCATGCACACACCCCCACCCCGTCCACATGTATACACACACGCATCACCACATTTACACTCAGAATCACTTGCATGCACGCACAAACTCTCCCCTTCCCTCCCCCATATTCAGTACATGCATGTACACACACCCCTTCACACACCCCCGCCCCTTGCTGACGACACTTACCTCATTCAACGATGTGCTCCTCCATGAGGATATGAGATCCGGCGCTCCCACAGCCAGCAGGGCCCCGCCACCAGAAGACAGGCACACAGAGTTACTGGTCGTAATTCTGTGGGCAGTCTTTTTCTGGTGTGGCGGTGCCGACAGTGGAACCGCCTAAGCTCCGCCGACCGCTGTCACGAATGCCGCCTGGTATTTGACCGCCGGCAGTGTGGCTATCCGGTGGCAGCCAGCAGTCAGAAGACTGTCAGCACTGGCGGTCTTCCGGCGGCCAGGGCTGAGGTGGTCTTCGGAAAAGACCACCTCAGTCGTAATGAGAGCCTTAATCTTTACAAGTTCATATCTGTGGTTACCTTTATTGGATTTTTGTCATTTTGGTGTCATTTTAAAGATAGAAATATAATAATTTTTTATAAATTGATGTGGGATTTTTATTTGTTTTGAGTTTTACTTATTTACTGTTCTGTTGACATTAAATGCTTTACTCACCTTTCTCCTAAGTTAAGCCTAACTGCTACTTGCCTAGCTACCAAGGGTTGAGCCAGTATTAACTTATTGAGAGCTTGACTGGACCTAGGGGGGTTTATGGCCTATTGCTAATTGTAGGTCCTTACCTTACCAATAATCCACTTTCTAACAATTATATTATGCAAAACATGAGATGATTTTTAGGACAGTACTCAAGTGCAGATTGACTGGGCTCCTTTCATTATACTTCAAAGTACAAGTGAAATAATGTGTTTTATGTCTTGCCAAGTGCTTTTATAAAGGCCCCATACAATTTAGTCTCACCCCAGTGGATGAGCAATGAAAAGACAGACTATCACACTTTAGAAAATTGGGGTACTGGTTCAGGGGAACAAAACTCTCCTCAAGCAGCAACCACAATTCTTTGTCAGGGGGAAAGACAACCACACCCCAGATTAACATGTGTTCAACCCTCTGGGAGCTTGGAACAAAAGCAGTCAGGCTCAACTCAGAGGCAATGTGTAAAGTATTTAAGCCACAAGCCAAACAGTTATAAAGTGAAAACACAACACAAGAAAAATCCCACATCAATTTAGAAAAATAAAATAAAATCTAATAGATTATGTGAGACCAAAGTTATAAAAAATCCAATTAGTTAAAGCGGAGACATGCAATTTTAAAGAGTTATGGGAAAACAATGTATAAAAGCAGAAAGTGCCAACTGGAGGAATCTGGTTGCACTGGACTGGGACAAAGATACAAGTTGAGGCAACCACGATGGAGCATGGGCTGGCTACAGGGACCAAGTTTGGCCTGCTGAATAAAGTACCTTAATTCCTGGTGCGCAGTCCACGTGGTGGTGTTGCATTTTGAGACTTTGGGGGTCATTCTGACCCTGGCGGTCATGGACCGCCAGGGCCAACGACCGCGGGAGCACCGCCAACAGGCTGGCGGTGCTCCCATGGCATTCTGACCGCGGCGGTACAGCCGCGGTCAGATACGGGAAACCGGCGGTGTACCGCCGGTTTCCCGCTGCCCAAGGGAATCCTCCATGGCGGCGCTGGGATTCCGACCCCCTTACCGCCAGCCTTGTTCTGGCGGTTTTGACCGCCAGAACCTGGCTGGCAGTAACGGGTGTCGTGGGGCCCCTGGGGGCCCCAGCAGTGCCCATGCCAATGGCATGGGCACTGCAGGGGCCCCCTAACAGGGCCCCACCAAGATTTTCAGTGTCTGCCACGCAGACACTGAAAATCGCGACGGGTGCAACTGCACCCGTCGCACCCCTTCCACTCCGCCGGCTCCATTCGGAGCCGGCATCCTCATGGAAGGGGGTTTCCCGCTGGGCTGGCGGGCGGCCTTCTGGCGGTCGCCCGCTAGCCCAGCGGGAAACTCAGAATTACCGCGGCGGTCTTTTGACCGCGCAGCGGTATTCTGCCGGAGGGACTTTGGCGGGCGGCGCAGAATGACCCCCTTTGTGTCATCTTGAGTCAGATTTGTCGGCCGGCAAGGCATCTTTATCCCACTTTTAAGGGTCCAGGCCTGGATGGACATCACCTGGGTGTGGGAGGGAGTTACGACTTGCCAGAGGCAGAGTTACTACTGTGACGCTATGATCAGGAGGCCATCTAACTAGCCTTTGGAGTCATTCTAGTAATCCTAGGTTCATGATGCAGGTCCATTCCTTTTTACACAGGCAGTTGGGTAGTAGGGCAGCTGTGTAGCAGGGCAGAAGTCCTTTTTGCAGCAGTGCAGCACAGTAGCCATTCTGAGTCTTCCACTGGTCCAGATGTGTACTGAACAGTTGGATCTGAGGGTCCAATATATATATTTCTAGGGACAGCTTTGAAGTAGGAAAAGGTTCTGAAGGTTCCCTCCCCCAGAGGTGTTTAGAGTTTCCTGCATCCCTGCTCTGGACCTAGCTTGTCTGGGGCATAAAAGACTAGTGTTAAACCCTTTGTGAGTGTGGTCAGTCAAGTGCAAGTGGGGTAGGTGACAACTCCTCCCCCTCATCAAGTCAGAGGTGACTCATCCTGCCAACACCTATTTTCACTATATGGTAGCAATACCCAAAGACCAACTGCCAGCTACACCTATTCATGTGATCCGGGATACAGGCTTCAGGCAACAAATGACTGAGACAAGAAAATGGCAACTTTCTAAAGGTATACAAAACAATGATAGATGGAATGCTTGAATTAAGGTCAGCCACTGGTAATTACTCAGGCGGCATCCCAATTCATTGTTATTTTGCACACTCTGCCTCCTCAGTTGGGACCCAGCTGTCTGCATATCACTCTTGACCCTGCTCTAATAGAAGCAGTCCATCCAAACTGCTACACCAGGTCCTCCCTGAACCAGAACACAAGCAACCTAGGACCAGTTTCAACCTAGTTATGTGCTCATCAGCCGAGTACAGCTTGGTTCTGGTGACACAGTGTGCACAGGAACCACATCTGGACATACCCTAGGGTGGCACAATACGTATACAAAACAGTAGTAGAAGGAATGCTTGAATTAATCTCAGTCACTGGTAATTATGCAGCCTGCATCCAAATCCATTGTTATTTTGCACACCATGTCACCTCAGTTTGCACCCAGATATCTGCAAATCAGTCTTGACATTGTCCTAATCGGAACAGTCTAGCCAAAACATCCAAGCCAGGCCCTCTCTGAATAAAACACAATGAACCTAGGACTGGTTTCGCCCCAGTTATGGGCTTATCAGTCAGGTACAGCTTGGGTCCAGTGACGCAGTGTGCACAGGACTATTGTCTGGGCATACCTGATCTCTAACGAGGGTGAAACCAGTCCTAGATTGCCTGTGTTTCTGTTCAAGGAGGACCTGGTCTTGCATATGGATGGGTCCAAACTGAGGTGACACAGTGGGCAAATAAATCGCTAATGGGTGAGATTAATTTCAGCATTCCATCCATCACCTTGCTGTTTTTGAACTTTCTAAAGGGGCATTTTTAGAATTGTGACTTAAAATCTGACTTTATTATTAAAGGGGGGTTTAAATTGCAATTCTTTAAACACCAGATTCAGCAATCCTACTTGAAAGTTGTCACTTATTAAATGTAACAAGGTAACTGAATGTTATCCTATTGGACAGGTAGGCCTTGCAGTAGTGAAAAATAAATGTTTTTCAAGCATAGGACATGTAAAACTTAAAAGTGCATGCCCAACCTTTGAATAATTGTCCGATACACTGCACCCTGCTCTATGGGCTGTCCAGGGCCTACCCTTCATGTGGCTTTTATGTATTAACCCTTTCACTGCCAGGCCTTTCCCCCTCAGGTACCAAGCTTTTCTTTTGGCTATTTGGGGGAGTTCGCGCTTAGGCCCTCATAACGTTTTGTCCACATAAGCTACCCACGCCAAATTTGCGTCCTTTTTTCCCAACATCCTAGGTATTCTAGAGGTCCCGAGAGTTTGTGGATTCCCCTGAAGGAGACCAAGATATTAGCCAAAATACAGCAAAAAAATTGTTTTTGTAATAAAATAGGCAAAAAGGGTCATCAAGTACACTAGGTCCCCAGAGCCAATAAAATAGCTGCACCTTTCAATGGGTTTTCATTCTATACCTGGTACCTAGCAATTCCTTTGCTGAAATATAAAGAGTGAAAAACAGGTATCAAGGAAACCTTTGTATTTCCAAAATGGTCACAAGATAAGGTCTTGAGAAGCAGTGGTTATTTGCACATCTCTGAATGCCGGGGTGCCCATACTAGCATGTGGATTACAGGGCATTTCTCAAATAGGCGTCTTCTTAACACACTGTCTTACATTTGAAAGGACAAAATGTAGGGAAAGACAAGGGATAGTTACACTTATTTTGCTATTCTGTGTCCCCCCAAGTCTCCCAATAAAAATGGTAAGTCACTTAGGGTAGGCCTAATGCTCGCAACAGGAAACGCAACATGGACATATCACATTTTAACATTGAAAACTGACATGTTTTTTGGAAAGTGACTAGCTGTGGATTTTTATCTCTAGCTCAGCCGGCACCTAGGAAAACCTACTAAACCTGTGCATTATTTAAAACTAGACACCTCGGGGAATCCAGGATGGGGTGACTTGTGGGGCTCTCACCAGGTTCTGTTACTCAGAATCCTGTGCAAACCTCACAATTAGGCCAAAAAAACACTTTTTCCTCACATTTCGGTGACAGAAAGTTCGGAATCTGAGAGTAACCACAAATTTCCTTCCACCCAGCGTTTCCACGAGTCTCCCGATAAAAATGGTACCTCACTTGTGTGGGTAGGCCTAGTGCCTGCGACAGGAAATGCCCCAAAACACAACATGGACACATCACATTTTCCCAAAGAAAACAGCTGTTTTTTGCAAAGTGCCTAGCTGTGGATTTGGGCCTCTAGCTCAGCCGGCACCTAGGGAAACCTAGCAAATCTATATATTTTTTAAAACTAGACACCTAGGGAAATCCATGATGTGGGTGACTTGTGGGTCTTTCACAGGGTTCTGTTACCCAGAATCCTTTACGAACCTCAAAATTTGGCCCAAAAATGCTTTTTCCTCACATTTTGGTGACAGAAAGTTCTGGAATCTGAGAGGAGCCACACAATTCCTTCCACCAAGCGTTACCCCAAGTCTTCTGATAAAAATGGTACCTCACTTGTGTGGGTAGGCCTAGTGCCCATGACAGGAAATGCCCCAAAACACAACGTGGACACATCACATTTTCCCAAAGAAAACAGAGTTGTTTTTTGCAAAGTGCCTAGCCATGGATTTTGTCCTTTAGCTCAGCCGGCACCTAAGGAAACCTACCAAACCTGTGCATTTTTTTAAACTGGGCACATAGTGGAATCCAAGATGGGGTGATTTGTGGGGATCTCACCAGGTTCTGTTACCCAGAATCCTTTGCAAACCTCAAAATTTGGCCCAAAAACATTTTTTCCTCACATTTCGGTGACAGAAGGTTCTGGAATCTCAGAGGAGCCACAAACTTCCTTCCACCCTACGTTTCCCTGAGTCTCCCGATAAAAATTGTACCTCACTTGTGTGGGTAGGCCTAGTGCCCGCGACAGGAAATGCCCCAAAACACAACATGGACACATCACATTTTCCCAAAGAAAACAGAGCAGTTTTTTGCAAAGTGCATAGCTGTGGATTTAGGCCTCTAGCTCAGCCGGCACCTAGGGAAACCCACCAAACCTATATATTTTTGAAAACTAGACACCTAGGGAAATCCAAGATGGGGTGACTTGTGGGTCTTTCACAGGGTTCTGTTACCCAGAATCCTTTGCAAACCTCAAAATATGCCCCCAAAAATGCTTTTTCCTCACATTTCGGTGACAGAAAGTTCTGGAATCTGAGACGAGCCACAAATTTCCTTCCACTCAGCTTTCCCCCAAGTCTCCAAATAAAAATTGTATCTCACTTGTGTGGATAGGCCTAGTGCCCGAGAAAGGAAATGCCCCAAAACACTATCTGTACACATCAAAATGATCAAATACAAACCTACCTGTTTTGTGAGGGGGCACCAGCATTTTTGGTCCTGGGCTCAGCAGCCATATAGGGAAACCTACCAAACCCAAACATTTCTGAAAACTAGACACCCAAAGGAATCCAGGGAGGTGTGACTTGCGTGGATCCCCCAAAGTTTTCTTTCCCAAAATCCTCAGCAAACCTCAAATTTAGCTAAATAATCACATTTTTCTCACATTTCTGTGTGGGATCACCGCACTGGGACTAATTTCCTACCACCCAATGTTCCCCTCTGTCTCCTGATAAAAATGATACCTCAGTTGTGTAGGTGGGCCAAGTGCCTGTGACAGGGAAGAGCCAAAAACATGTTGAATTTGAGGGGGAACCAAAGCGGATCCAAAAGGGCAGTTTGAAAAAAAATATTTTTAGGCTGACAACTGGGGCAGAATTTTTATTGGTATAGATGTGACAATGCTGGGTGGTAGGAATTTTGTGGATTCCTGCAGATTCTGGAAGGTTCCATCACAGAATGTGTGAAAAATGTGTTTTCCAGCAAAATCGGAGGTTTACAGGGCATTGTGTGTAAGGAAATGGTGCAGGGTGCATGTGAAGCACCCCACCCTGGACTTACCCAGATGGTTAGTTTTTAGATGTGTCTAGGTCTTGGGGATTTTTCTACATGGCAGTGTCCTAAAGTCCAAAAAGTGCAGCCCTCACCATTCCAAGTGGGACGATTTTGAGAGTTAACCAAGTTCTCATGGTCCAATTGTAAAACCAAAACCCAAAATAATAAAATGTCCTCTTGTTTGCTGTGGGAATATATCTTTTAGTGTGCAGGGGAGAGCTGAAAGACTGTTCTCCCCTTCAGTTGGGGTGGGGCATAACCATGCCCATACTGGTTGGTAGCCACCAGCCCACTATTTTTTTTTAATTCCCTGGCATCTAGTAGACTTTCTGCCCCCCGGGAGTAGATCGGGGTAATTGCCCCACCTGCTCACCGGTGGGAAGAACAACTTTGTCCCCATTTATTTGGGGTGGGGGTATTTTTGAAAAAATCTTCCCTGGTGTTGGGTGGAGTTTCTGCCCCCCTGGGGGCCAGATGAACCTTACATAAATAGGCCAATCTGCCCCGAAGGTGGGCAGAAATGGCCTAAAATGAATTTGCCCCCTAGGGGAGCGACCCTTGCCTAAGGAGTCGCTCGCCTTGCATGAAATTGGTACACACAAAAAAAATCCCTGGTGTCGACTGGTTTCTTCCTAAGGGGTCGCTCCCCTTATCAATGTAAACAAATACAAACAAATCCCTGGTGTCTAGTGGCTTCTACCCCTCCTGGGGGTAAATCGGACTTTTCAATATAGGCCGATCTGCCCCGGGGGGCAGAATAGGCCTAATAAAATTATTGCCCTCTAGGAAGTGACCTTGCCAAAGGGGTCACTCCCCTTATGCCAAATTCTTAAAAAAAAAAAAAAAAACCCTGGTGTCTAGTGGCATCTGCCCCCCTAGGGGGAGATCGGTCTAATCAGCAGAATAGGCCTAATAACATTTTTGCCCCTGGGGAGTGACCCTTGCATAAGGGGTTGTCCCTTTATGCCAACATCATTTTTAAAAGAAATCCTGGTGTCTAGTGGCTTCTGCCCTTCTGATGGCAGATCGGCCTAATCAATAAAGGCTGATCTGCCCCCAGAGGGGCCAGAAAAGACCTAATACAAAAATTTCCCCCAGGGGCGCGACACTTGCCAGAGGGGTCGCTCCCCTTTTGCCAGTTTCATGAAAAAAAATCCCTGGTCTCTAGTGGCTTTTGCCCCCCTGGGGGCAGATAGGCCTAATCAATATAAACTGATCTGCCCCCAAGGGGGGGCAGAACAGGCCTAATAAAATAAATGCCCCCTGGGGAGTGACCGTTACCTAAGGGGTCGCTCCTCTTATGAAACAAACCCCCCCCCAAAAAAAACAATCCATGATGTCTAGTGCCTTCTGCCCCCCCTGGGGGCAGATCGGCCTACTCAATATAGGCCAATCTGCCCCCGCAGGCAGAAAAGTCCTAATATTAAAATCCCCCTCAGGGGAGTGACCCTTGCCCAAGCGGTCGCTCCCTTTTATATGTAAATTTATTTTTTGTAAATCCTTGTGGCTAGTGGGCATTTCTGCTGCCCAATCGCGAGCAGAAATGCTCAGAATGACATCGAAAGAAAGGAAAAGTCTTTCCTTTCTTTCGATGTCTCTGTCTGCCCCCTCCCCCCGAAGGAAAGAGAAATGCATAGCATTTCTCTTCTGGCTCGCGCTGGAAGCATGCTACCAGCGCAATGGGAGGTGACCTTTGGTGAGATCAGCACACGATCGCATGCTGATGTCATCAGACATCACTAGGGGGGATCAAGGGCTCAGGGGTGGAAGGGGAAGCGATTCCCCTTCCATCCCTGATGGAGGTGTGAATGGGAGGCCCCCGGGGGGAGCGCTAGCACTCCCCCGGTTGGCACGGTGCAGGACAAGCTGGTCTTGTCCCCGGCACACGGGAACTGTGGCCGAGCGCGAGACCAGCTCGTTCAAGGCACCGTAGGGGTTAAAAAGGAAAGTTTAGGCCTGGCAAAAGGTTTATTTTGCCAGGTGGAAATGGTGGTTTAAACTGTACACACAGGCTGGCATATCAGACAGGTATAAAGGGCTACTTCAGTGGGTGACACAATGAGTACTACAGGCTTACTAGCAGCATTTAATAAACAGGCACTTGGTACATGTAGTACCATTTTATTAGGGACTTACAAGTAAACTAAGGGCCAGATTTATACTTTTTAATACAAAACTGCGTTAGCGCAGTTTTGCGTGAAAAAGTATAGTACCATTCCAAGATGCCGGCTGGGCACCATATTTATGGAATGGTGCTAGCCAGTGCTAATGCCCTGTAAGCGTCCTTGGAAAGGACGCTAACAGAGCGGGGGAGACGTAGGGGAAACCAGAGCTTGTGTGCCAAATTATGGCGATACACTGTTTAGAGACAGAAAAATGTTTCTAAGCAGTGTAGCGCTATTTGCTGGTGCACAAACCCCATGGACATGGCTCCTGTCTTGTTAAAGACAGGAGCCATTCCCACTACCCCAATGGCCATGCCCAGGGAATGAATAGGCATGGCCATTGGGGCCAGCGCCATGCAGGAGGCCCCAAGTCAGGACCCCCAAGTGGGAAAAAAAAAACTTAATGGGACTTACCTGGATTGGTCCCCCATCTTGTGGTGTCCTTCTGGTGTTGGTGGGGATGGGTGGGGGTGTCCCTGGGGCCAGGGAAGGGCACCTGTGGGCACTTTCCATGGCCACTGACCATGGAAATATGCCTACAGGTCCCCTTACTTCTGCCCATACCCAGGGGCTAAAAAAATGGTGCTAAGCAAGCTTAGCAACATTATTTAAGGCCCCCATCCCCCTGTGCTGGACTTTAGCAGGGGGATAAATATGGCGCAAAGGCCATATCATCCTTTTCTGGATGGGAGCGCCTACCTTGAATCTCATTGATGCAAGGTAGGTTTTCACATCCAGGAAACAATGTTAACTCTATAACTTTGGCGCTAGATGTGTCTAGCACCAAAGTATAAATATGGAGTTAGGTTTGTGCTGAATTAGCATAAAAGAAATTACACTAAGGCGGTCATTCTGACCGCGGCGGTCGGCGGTCGCCGCCCGCCAAGCGGTTCCCGCCGAAAGACCGATCCGCGGTCAAAAGACCGTGGCGCCCATTCCGGCTTTCCCGCTGGGCCGGCGGGCGACCGCCAGAAGACCGCCGGCCGGCCCAGCGGGATAGCCCCTTCAACAATGAAGCTGGCTCCGAATGGAGCCGGCGGAGTTGAAGGGGTGCGACGGGTGCAGTGGCACCCGTCGCGATTTTCACTGTCTGCACAGCAGACAGTGAAAATCTTTGTGGGGCCCTGTTAGGGGGCCCCTGCACTCCCCACAGCACCCGTTCCCGCCATCCTGGTTCTGGCGGTGGACACCGCCAGAAACAGGCTGGCGGGAAGGGGGTCGGAATCCCCATGGCGGTGCTGCAAGCAGCGCCGCCATGGCGGGTTCTCTGGGCCAGCGGGAAACCGGCGGGAAACCGCCGGCTCCCCTTTTCCGACCGCGGCTTTACCGCCGCGGTCAGAATCGCCCAGGAAGCACCGCCAGCCTGTTGGCAGTGCTTCCGCCGCACTCCGCCATGGCGGTCATGGACCGCCAAGGTCAGAATGACCGCCTAATTGAGCATAAACCGAGTATAAATATGGGCCTTAATGTGCTAATTGGGTATAAGTCAATGTTATCTGTTTTAAGGAGTGAGCATACACACTTTAGCACTGGTTAGCAGTGGTAAAGGGCACAGAGTCCTAAGGCCCACAAATCGAGATCAGCAAAAATGGAGGACTAAGGCAAAAAGTTTGGGGGTAAGACCACCCTAAGGCTGACAGATCTAACAAACACAAACAGTTCTGAAAACATTATTTAAAGCAGTGCATCAGTCACAAAGTGGTTTTAGTCATGGCACATATCCTTCAGAGTATATTGGTAATGGCAGACCCACCATTAAATGAAGACGTGCTTGTTGCTTATTTTATTACATAAACAATCATGTACAGTGTAACTTTAGCTCGAGCACATTAAAATTTTGGATGCATACAAAACATACCTGAGAAATTATAAATATCAATATAATTTACATTTTGATAGAAATTCTTCTATTCTTTACAAGGATATATAACATGGAGAATTACTATAAATGTGCAAACCAATGGATAATGCAGGTTTAGCTACCCATAATCAAGCCTGATCACAACCTACCAGCACATCAAGGGCTTGATTTAGATGTTGGAGGTAATGGGTCTGCCGCCTCTTTTTCAACAGAAACCCCATCTGCTCGCTTGGTCGTCCACCTGCCCGATTTAGATGTTGGCGGTCACATAGACCTGCAGACTCCGCTAAAGATTCCCATTCACTACGAGGGTGCTATAGGAAATAGTGGCTGGCAGCGGGACCCCTGCCACACTCACCGCCATGCATATTTTGATGTGTCTTACTGCCAAGCAAAATGTAGTGGGCTGACTTCCACTTCTGATTTGGAAGGTTGGAGATAATAATTGGTGAAAACTCACATGTTGTGAGCGTAGCTGTGATGTTGTGTGAGTGTGTTTGTGTAGATGAGTATATAGTTGTATTGGTTGTTGTGATTGTGTTGTGTGTGGGTGCAGCATCAATAGTGTGAATGTTGTGTCATGGATGTATGGTGATGTGTGTTTGCGGCATGTACATGTTGTGTTGTGGTCGAATGGCAATAGATAATAGTGTGTACTTAATGTGTTGGGTCATGTGTGATGCAGCGGTACACATATGGCAAAGGTATAGTGTGTGTGTGACTTTACTGTATTTCACAGCCACTGCCATTGTCCGATGTCCATTGAGTCTAACAATGTGCTCCCTCTGTGAGCAAACCGTCACCAGTGCACCGCCTGCAGGACTGTAACATCTAAATATGATGGGCAGAAAACTATAGAATTTACTGCCTTCTAGGTTCCGCCACCATGGTAGCTTGGTGGTAACTGCACCATTATCTAAATCAGGCTCTGAGATACCATGATGTGAGCATCGGTGGGGTTGAGCTAGAAGTTTAATTTTTTTACTGTTAATCGCCATAACCCCTAGTCCTCCTTGCCCTTGTCCTAGGCATTATTCTTGAGGTGGATCCCATCTCCATGAGAGAGGAAAAATACAGGAAAGCTGCAAAGGAAACTCTACCACCTCTTTCTGAATTCCACAAAGAGGCTGCCCTTCCCAGTATTCTTCCTGGAATTCTAAAGTAACATGGGACTTGATAGACCATAGAGGATGGGGATTAAATAATGAGTGGGACGATGACAAGTTAAACTAGGAGTAATGAAGACTGCTGATAGCAATGAAACATGAACTTGACACCAGTGGCCCACTCGTTATTTTTGAGGAATACAAAAGAGTAAACAAATAGACTTTAGAAACCAATAACAACATTAATAATATACTTCTAATTCATGCTACCACATATTGATTTGTTAATGAAAGGAGGTAGGTATTTCTCTGCACTTACTGCTCTCTGTGCTTTACAGTCTCTCTCTCATCCACGTCTGGTCTGTGCTGGTTGACAGCTTCTCTTGTGCATGGTGCCCACACAGCCATAAACACATGGTACTAAGCTGCATCTGCATTCTGATAGTCTTCTTGGGCAGGAAGGGTGGAGGGGCTCTCACTTACACTTCAAAGGCTGGTGGCCTGACCCCACACAACAGACTGATAAGCCCCCCACCACAGATCTCCTGGCAGAGTGGGCTGAAAAGGGAACTGGTGCACTTCAAACCATGCTTTACTGGGTCACTGACCTCATCAAATCAGATGCTTCTGGACCTGCAACTGGACTCTGAGAGAAACAGTATCAAATCCTCGCTGTCACTCAAAATAGCCCAAGCATCACAAAAGTCTAAAATGGTGGCCCATTGCATTTTAAAATTAGTAATAGCCAGAGGTTGCTCAAAGTTATCTCACGAAAATGATAACATTGAAGAAAGCTCACAGTCCAGATCAGACAAAGAATACTTATTACACTACTTTTGTAAGTTTCCCAAAGGTCTAACATAAACATGTATTGGAAGTGACCTTTAAGACTCTTGAAATGCTATTGCTAAATGATGGGTGAGGCCCTTTGTTTTTGGATCCCTTTTGTTATCCTCCATATTGACAGCAACAGTCTTTCTGGGAAAACATCTCTTAAGGCCTCAAAAGGAAAAGGATCAAATTGTAACTCCCAGTATAGTTGAACTGACAGAGAAATCAATGTCCTTCAGGGTCAGAATGAAACTACCTCCAACGTCTCCATATCATCCCTATGAACTCTGCTCAAGAATGTCAGTCGTTAGCATCAGATTGCCTTACTACCACAGATGCTCCACCAGTAGCACCATAGCTCTAACATTATCAAATCAAACACTCCACGAATATTCTATTTGACTTTCCATACCCTGTAACAATATAGAACACTATGACCCTCAGTAGGACATTGGTGGTAAATCCCACTTACTGCCACACTGACGGTCGCCAACTTACCGCCGTGGTGGCGGATATCCGTTCACCATATTATGACACCCACACACCAATCCAACAGAATTCAGCCACATACACAAATCAGCCAGACCAAAGGTCAGTGCAAAAGAGGCAGTCCCAAAACCCATACCATTACGCCAACAAAACAACACCCACCACATTATAACCCACAAACCACCACGGTGGGCATTCAACGGCGGTAAACCATTGGCGGTACATACTGCTGCACTCAGAATGGACACCCACATACAAAACAATGCCACATTGGGCAATACCAAAAACACACACCTGACACACACATACACACACCACACCCCCACCACTATAAAACACACACCCACAGTATCCACAGCCCTTTACAAACAACAATTGCCTGTCTGAGAAGAAGAGCACAGAGACAACTAGACACACACACCACTTACAACCATACACCCCTCACGCACTCAACATCACACAACCCACCACACCACCCAACACACCCTCACCAACACACATCACACTACACCCATGGCACCACAAAGGCACCCCTGTTTCACTCAGGAGGAGTTAAGGGTCATGGTAGAGGAAATTGTTAGGGTAGAGCCACAGCTCTTTGGAGCACAGGTACAGCAAATATCCATTGCAAGGAAGATGGAGATATGGCGGAGAATCGTGGACAGGGTAAACGCCGTGGGACAGCACCCAAGAACAAGGGACATCAGGAAGAGGTGGAACGACTTACTGGGGTAGGTACGGTTCCATAGCAGCAAGACACCAGCTCGCCATCCAGAGGACTGGTGGTGGACCTCCACAGCTCACAGCATGGGAGGAGCAGATACTGGCAATACTGCATCCTGCGGGACTCGCTGGAGTAGCCAGAGGACTGGACACTGATAATTCAACATTTACTAATCGTCACCCTCCATACCTGCATGCCATCACACACCCTCACTGCCATCACTCCACACCATCCCATAAATTACACCTACACATATGACTAACCACAATGCCAAGCCCTGCACGTAATACCAATGCATGGACACCCCTTCCAGACCTGCATGGACACCCATCATTAAAGCATGCACAGCATAGGGAAACTAACAATCCCACAATACATCACCATACACAAGCAAAAGCTAGCAGGGTAACACCAACCATAGAGGGGAAGCTAGGGAAGTACAAATGGCATACACTTGAAGCATAATACATAATTTTTATCCCCACAGGTACCCCAGCCAATGTCAGTGGAGAGGAGATGCCACCACTATCCAGTCCCCCAACAGAGGAGGCCCACAGTGATGACAGTGACTCTGGACTTCAGGATCTGTTGGACCTACCTGGCCCATCGGGGACCACTGGACAGTCGGTCACCGTAGCCCACTTACAGACCACCACATAGCCTCCCCCATCAGGAACCAACACCACAGCACCCACCCAGTTTACCAACACCACTGTCCCCAGGACACGTCAATCATCAGTGTCCCCACTTGGACAGGGACCCCAATCCACACCTCGCCCACAAGACAATCAGGGACCTGGGGTCAGTGGCAGTGGGCTCACCGTTCAGAGGAGAGAGGCACAGGCCAACATGGACACTGGGAGGACTGCTGTGCGCCAGGGGGAGGACAGGACCAAGGAACCAACTCTCCAGGAGGCACTCTCCAAGATCCTTGGAGCCTACCAACATTCCCAGAACACGATGAGCCAGATCCTTGAAAACGAGCTGGAGAACAGGGGACTGCAGGAGGTACAGCATCAGGGGATCAGGGAGGACTTGCAGGCTATTAACAACACCTTGATCTCCATAGCAGGGGTGCTGGCAGACATGGCCAACATCATGAGGGAAGCAACAGCACACAAGCGGGCCCCTACAACTAGCCAGTCAACTGAACAGCCCTCCACTTCTGCTGCCGCTAGTGGCCAGGAGGCCCCCCAACAGGACCCTCAGGTCACCAGCACCCCTCCCCATGCAGAAGGTCAACCACCCCACAAACGTTCCCTGCCACCCAGACAGAAGCCAGAGACACTTGCCAAGACCACCGCCAGGAAATGAGACTCTCCTTAATGTCCCCCTTGTGTCCCACTCAGTCACCTTGTTCACCTTGAACTGCCATTGATCCCCTTCCTATGTCCCCTTTGAACACTGCACCTGTGCTACAAACAGACTGGAACAATACCCTGGACTTTCCTCCATCATCACCCCATTCCATTGCACTTTATCCTCAATATTTTAGTACTACAATAAACACCATTGGACAAACTTCGACTACTAGTATTTCCTGTATTGCAAATTTGTACTCATTGAAACAGCTACATCCATTGCAAATGAACTGTACATAGTGAGAGCACAGAATGAATGACCTGTTGCTGGCTGTTGTGATATAACATCAGGACATTGTTGTGATATCACCAACATCTGTAAAATGACAATCCATAGGTGACATTAAGTAGAGGAACAAGTGGGTAAGGCCAGCATGCCAATGCCACACAGAATACAATAATAATCATAGAAATGTGAAGTTTCACTGTCACACCTGTGTGTCATTGGAAGTACAGATGGATTACTAATGTTCTGTTGTCCACATCCTCATGCTCTGCCTCCTCATCCTCACTGTCCTCAGGGTCCACTACTGCCACAGGGGCATCTCCAGTCTCCTCCTCCTGCAGAAAAGGTACATGGCGCCTGAGGGCCAACTTGTGCAACATGTAGCGTGCCACTACTATCTAGCAGACCTTCTCCGGTTAGTAGCACAGGGATCCATCTGTCAGATGGAGGCACCTGAACCTGGCCTTCAGGAGGCTGAAGGTTCTCTTAATTATCCTTCTGGTTCAACCGTGTGCCTCATTATGAAGCTCTTCAGCCCTTGTTCTGGCATTCCTCACAGGGGTAAGCAACCACAATAGGTTTGGGTAACCACTGCAAATATGAAGGGACAACATTTAGCCACACACTATCTTATTTGGCCAAAAGCATAGACATACACCAACATACACTGAGTGGGGACAAAGGCTCACCTATAAGCCACACCCTGTGCCTCTGTAGTTGGACCATCACATTTGGGATGCTGCTATTCCTCAGGACAAAGGCATCATGCACCGACCCAGGATACTTAGCATTGATGTGGGAGATGTACTGGTCCGCCAGGCACACCATCTGCACATTCATGGAATGGAAACTCTTATGATTCCTGTACACATGTTCATTCTGTCGGGAGGGACAAATGAACTATGTGTACCATCAATCGCCCCAATTATATTGGGGATATGTCCCATTGCATAAAATCCAGCCTTCACAGTGGTCATATCTTCCACCTGGGGGAAAGCAATGTAGCTGCACATGTGTTTTACAATAGCGGACAAGACTATTGCCAGCACTACTGAGAACATTGGCTGTGACATTCCTGCTGCCAAGCCCACTGTCACTTGGAAAGAACCAGTTGCCAGGAAATGGAGCACTGATAGAACCTGCACAAGAGGGGGGATCCCAGTGGAATGACGAATAGCTGATATCAGGTCAGGCCCCAACTGGGCACACAGCTCTGTGATTGTGGCCCTGTCGAGTCCACCAGGGGTCTGTCAACGGGGGTATGTATCCATCTCCTATTCATCCGCAGTGGTAGGTATCTAAGGGACACAAGAGTGAGTAGGCTGTCACAATTTGAACAACTACACCACAACAGCAGTCAACATTGTGCAATCATGTTTTGGGACAGTGGAATTTAAAAGTATGTGCCTATTTATCCTCTGACGCAGCAATTATCGATAGGCCTGCCCCCCCTGAAATGGTGACAGCCTGTCCTGTGTGTAGGGACTGTTGGAAGTGAGGTAATTACACTGACGTTGTGCTCCGTGGCAGTAGGCGGTCGTGAACCTCCATGCAATTCCTCATTGGACACCATTGGGCCCTATGGGGTACAGTGGCCAATGGGGATGTACTCCGGTGGTGACAGTATAAACTGGCGCGGACATGACCGACATTTTATTTCTCAATCATCACTTGTTTCCTGACCTTCCACAGGATAAGACCTACACTGCATGTGCAGCTGTGACCTGTGTCTGAAACCTACCATGGCCAGTGTGACCATGGAAAGGTCCCCAGCCTTCACTTCTAAGGAGTTGGAGCAACTGGTGGATGGGGTCCTACCCCAGTACGGACTGCTGTATGGGCCTCCAGACCAACAAGTGAGTACACTGTGGGCACGATGCATGTGGCATGAATGCATGGAGATGTGTGTGAAGGCATCGTGTAAAGGTGGGTGAGGTGTGGGGGGATTTTCTCTTGGCAGTGTACATGTTGTGAGCTGGCCTATGTGTGTTGCAATGGTGATTGGATCTGATATGGTGGGCCATTTGTGTGACAGGCTGGACTGTTCGTTTAATAGAGTTCTCCTGTATGTATTACCTCTGCAGGTCAGCACCCTTCAAAAGAAGGGATTATGGCATGCTGCCATCTCCAAGGACATGCGGACCCTGGGGGTCTATGGCAGGCGGAGCACCCACTGTCGCAAACGGTGGAAGGGCCGGAGACTCTGGGCATGGAAGACCGAGGAGGCCCAGCTGGGGATGGCCTCCCAATGAGGAAGGGGTGCCCGTCAGACCCTGACCCCCCTGATGGCCTGCAAACTGGCAGTGGCCTAACCTGAGCTGGATGGGCTCTTGAGGGCATCACAGTAGCCACAAGGGGGTGGGTACAGTGGGCATAAATACAACTTATGGCTGATGGGGTGGTATCTAGGTGGTGGTTGTGTGTTATTGGTTGCGCCTAAGGCCAGGCCAGACATAGCAGTGTAGGTCCTTTGAAGGGTAATGGTTGCATGGCAAATATAGGTAACCTAGCTTGTTAGTATTCACTCCTAGGCAGGGCTGCGTGGGTCCCAGTTGTGATGCAGTTGCCAGTGTGTGCTCCTCCTCATGCCTTGGGGACTGGTGGTGCAATGCATAGTGCATAGGCATAGGGCTGTTCCCTGTGTGTGAGGGTGCTGTGTACGCCAATGGTGGTGTTGGTGCAGTCATTTTGCATTGACCCAGTGTATCCTTTGTCTTTCTCCCCCCCTTTCTTGTTTTGTCATCCTGTCCTTATGTGCATTAGCATCATCTTGCGGAGGAGCAGAGGCAACGGCGACAGAGGGAGCTGCATCCCACAGGATCCAGAATGCAGAGTCCACCGACGCTGAAGGAACCAGTGGGACGGAGGGCGAGGGGAGCACCATGGCTGAGACTGGAGGGGACAACACAGACTCTGATACCTCCTCCGATGGGAGCTCCCTGGTGGTGGTGGACACCTCTGTGACCACCCCAGCTTCAGGTACAGCCGCCACCCATCGCACCAGCACCGCCCTCCCAGTAGCCCCTCAGCGGATTACATCTCATTGGGAAGTGGATATGCAGATCAAGTCGCAAGGTTTTGCGCATTGAACTGTTTATCGTTTAAAGACAAGTGGGAATTGATGACAGAAGATGACAATATATGTTCAAGTTTTGCATTAAAGGTAATTGATACATCAGAAGAGTTGAAAACATGGCAAAATAACATTGACAAAAAATAAAAAACGTCTCTGGGTAAAATACAAATGTGTCCAGAGACCTGATGAAATTTGGGTTTCTGAAGAAGGTCAGATGGTCCTGCCCTATGATTTATTGACTCAGATGGCCAGGTACTACCACGGGCATTCACATATTGGAAGGGATGCCATAGTCAGATTGTTTGAGGTTGACTGGTTTAATCCTAAATGTAGGCAAGCAGCAGAGGCAGTATGTAATCGCTGCATAGTTTGTCAGCAACTGAATGTGGGAAAAGGGACAGTGGTGAATTTGAGCCATATTAGAAGAGCAGGAGGTCCATTCAGCAGAATGCAACTGGATTTCATTGAAATGCCTGCGTGTGGAGGTTTGAAATATATGTTGGTGATTGTGTATGTCTTTAGTCACTGGATTGAAGCATACCCCACAAGGAGAAATGACAGTCTCACAGTAGCAAAACTGTTACTTAGGAAGTTGATACCACGTTTCGGGTTTTCGATCTCTTTAGAATCAGATAGGGGAACTCACTTCAATAACGAGGTGATTAAACTCTTATGTGCAGCACTAAACATCGAGTAAAAGTTGCATTGTAGCTATCGCCCTGAAGCCTCAGGACTAGTGTAACAGATGAATGGTACCTTGAAATCAAGAATTGCAAAGATGTGTGCAGCTACAAATCTGAAATAGCCAAATGCATTACCTTTGGTGTTTATGTCAATGAGAAACACACCTGACAGAAAGACAGGGCTGTTGACTCATGAAATCCTCATGGGCAGAGCAATGAGATTACAAGCAGTTCCAGCCAATGCTTTTGTCAGTATTACAGAAGACATGGTGTTGGACTACTGAAAAGGTCTGGCTGATGTGGTTCGCTTTTTCTCTCAGCAGGTGCAGGCCACCACCTTGCCACCCATCCACGATCCAGGTCACAATCTGGGTCATTGTCAAGAAACAAGTTTGCAAGACTTGTTTGGAACCACATTGGAAGGGTCCTTACCAGGTGATGTTAACAACCACGACAGCTGTAAAGTGTGCAGGACTCCCGAGTTGGATACACATAGGCCATACAAAGAGAGTGGTATGCCCACCTGAGCATGAAGATGTGCTGTTGAAGCACCAACAACAGGACAACAGGTCGCCGTACCCAAGTCACAAAAGGAGCCAACAGAGCCTGAAATTGAACCAGAGCTTGTGGAAGATGGGTCAATCACCCCACGTAAGAGACGAAAGTGAGGAATTACAGGAAGGTGTGCAAGAGCCTATCTCAACAGATACAATAGGAGAGCTAGCTCAGCAGAAGTTCTCCCAAAAGCAGACAGTGCTGAAAAGCTGACAGAGCAAGTGCCAGACCAAGAGGGTTAAAGAGTTGAGACGGCTCAAAGTCAAGGTGATTCGACTCCTCCTGAACCCGTTGCAGGTCCATCAAGAGAAAACACCATAGAGGAAGAAAAAGAGAAGAGTCCAATCTTCAGAAGAATATTGACAGACGGCACGAGAAAAGGAGATAATTGGCCTGAATCGCAGATTGGGAAGAAAAAAGAATTGTCCATAAATGAAACAATAGAGGAAGAAGTGGATACTACGAGAAAGGAAGAATCATTGAGTTACTTCTGCTTTTGATTCTTTAGAGATCAAGGATGAGCCAAATAACCAAGATAGAATTATTAAGCGCTGTAGATACATGAGTGTAGGATTGGCAGTTATGTGTGGAATAATGTTTATAATAATGATTGTGGGAATGTCTATTCATGCTATGAAAAAGGTTACTATTACTTCTGCTCCTGAAACTACTACACTAACATCTTTGGAGAGTTTTAAGTTAGACGAGAAATACTTGCATAACTATACTAATGCTCGAGGAGAGCTTTCTTCTAACGTTTTCTATTGCTTGTTCAGTGAGTATTTTGAGACAATGGATGCATGGAATTGTCTTGTGTGTACGCAAATTCCTTCATTAGTAGAAGAAGGAGTTAAGTGCCATAATCTTCCCTTAACATATGACGAAAGCTGTAGTTTGCTACTAAGAAGATTCTATAACCAAGATTACATACAGTATTTTTACTCAAATTATGATTTAGTGTTTTCATTTGTTCCTATTATTAGATACCTATTATTAGATACCTGAGTAAAGTGGCTAAAGAGCATGATATAATACTGGTTAGAGGATTCTTTGAACCAACACTAACTTTTGGGACAGCATACTCCCACAGAAACAATTTGACATGCTTGCTTACACCTTTAGAAAAGAGCTTTATAGGACATACTGATGAAACAAGAAAGGCATTGAAGGAGAAGTTAAAAAACGGATTAGAAAAAAGAACTTGTAAGAATGATTATGCTTACACCGCTATTAAAACGCAAGGGAAATTAGCACTAGATGCATTACATGTAGGGAAGCTTTGTGTATATATAGGCCAAAGTCACGCACCAACACTTTATTTGTGGGAACGAGTGAATGTAGGCATGTGTTTTTGTTCCAGAGTAAATGTACATTTATGCTGAATGGTCAGGACCCAGCGATTCCTGGGATCTATTATATTTGCGGACTTAATGCATATTACCGTCTTCCTAGAGGATGGTATGGGCCATGTTATTTGGGAATAGTTTTCCCTAAAATTGATCAGATAGATGACTTAAAGAAGTTTCCAAAAGTGACCGAATTACATCATAAGCGACAGAGGAGGGAAACTTTGCAGTAATTCCTTCTGTGGGAGTTATTTTAAATGAAATCAAGATACAAAAATTGTCTACTATTGTGGACAATATGCTGCCAAATTTACAGGGGCAATACTCCTGTTAGATACTGAATTAGCTGCGGATAGAGCTATGACACTTAAAAATAGTCTTGCTTTAGATATACTTTTAGCGAAAGACGGCGGAGTCTGTAGGATGATTAATGCTAGGCATTGTTGTTCATTTATACCAAAAAAAGAGATAAGAGACTTACTCACTAACCTAACTAATTCTAGTAAGGATTTGAAAGAATTGAAGGAACTAAGGGGGTCATTCTGACCCTGGCGGTCATGGACCGCCAGGGCCAACGACAGCGGAAGCACCGCCAACAGGCTGGCGGTGCTTCTGGGGCCATTCTGACCGCGACGGTACAGCCGCGGTCAGAAAAGGGAAACCGGCGGATTCCCGCCGGTTTCCCGCGGCCCCAGGGAATCCTCCACGGCGGCACTGCAAGCAGCGCCGCCATGGGGATTCCGACCCCCTTCCCGCCATCCTGTTTCTGGCGGTTTTCACCGCCAGAATCAGGATGGCGGGAACGGGTGTTGTGGGGCCCCTGAGGGCCCCTGCAGTGCCCATGCCACTGGCATGGGCACTGCAGGGGCCCCCTAAAAGGGCCCCACATTGATTTTCAGTGTCTGCTTGGCAGACACTGAAAATCGCGACGGGTGCAACTGCATCCGTCGCACACCAGCAACTCCGCCGGCTCCATTCGGAGCCGGCATCCTCTTTGCTGGTGCTTTCCCGCTGGGCGGGCGGGCGGCCTTTTGGCGGTCGCCCGCCAGCCCAGCGGGAAAGCCAGAATGACCACCGTGGTCTTTTGACTGCGGTGCGGTCTTCTGGCTGCGGAACTTTGGCGGGCGGCAGAGAATGACCCCCTAAGTGTTATTTTGGAAAAAGTCGGAAAAGGATTTGCTTCAGTGATCAACTGGCTCGGTCAAATTTGGAATGGGGTATTATTAAAAATTGTACACGGAATATTAATTGTGATTGATTGCATATTAGGATTATGGGGTATATGCAAATTATGGCAAAAGATAAAGTTAAAGAAATCTAAAAATAATCAGAGGAGCAAAGAACGAAACAGGGGAACACTTTATAGGGGAAAGTGAGAAGAAGGCAAAATACAGCTGAGACAGAATTATGAAAATGTAGCTAAAGAAAGGTGTGCTGACATATTTAGTCATCAGAGGAGGGACTGCTGATGCAAATATGCTAATTAGAAATTATTAATAAATGTTTATGTGTTTTGATTAATGAAAAGTTCGTAGAAAAATTAATTGTAGAGAAAATAAAGTGCACGTTTGAAATTGTGATCACGGGGAATGGCAGCCATATATATGAAGTTGTGCTGAAATAATGAACATGTGAAAGAATAATGTAGTAATATGTCATATTAAAATGTATAACCTATGTGTTGCATTAATTTGTAGAAGTTAACTTAGCTGAGGTTAAGGCCTTGCCTTTCCAGGCCTCACACGAGGAGCTGAAATACTAATGCGCTGCAGAGAAGCTGATGCATGACCTGTCCTTAAAGTCACCCGAAGTTAAAGTCGCTTAGCTAGAATTTTCTGCAATGTACCGACGGGCAGGAGATGTCGAAGACAATTTGATACAATTATGTGTAGAGTAGGCTAAATTTACTTTCCCAGGACTTGAACAATGAAAGCACTGACTGAAGAGGAATATGCAACATTTTCGATACCTGAAGAGCCGGATGATGAGAACATCGTATAGTGGTCCAACCCATGTGCTATGAAAGGACTAATATTAAAAGTTATAGATTTGAAAACTTAATATTATAGGTTAGAGTCATATCTGTTGACTGACTGACCAACTGAGAATTAGGGGGATGGACTGGGAGACCCTAATAAAAAGTCATGACAAGGGGCTAAAACTTCAGAATTTAGAGAGATGGGAGGGGAGAATTGATGACGTCAGGAGACGCGGTTTGAGATTCTGTCATTGGGCTCATACTCTGAGAGCCTGGTGCGTTGCTGATCTATTGATGACCTGAAGGTGAAGACTGACTTTGTTGCTGATCCATTCTGTGGACAGGTAGCTATGACAATGTGACTGATTAACTTGTGCCTTTTCTTCTAGGTACCAACTGCACTGTTATATAGTTTTCTCGTAGCAAGATGTTTTTCCAAATTCATGTTTTCTAAATTATTTTGCATGAAGTCCAACATGCTGATGCTAATCTGGGTTAGGTCGACTTTCAAGGGGTGACTTTTGACAGTGACAAATGACTGACGAACTGCTTGCTGAATACTGCTATTAATGCCTTTGTGTTCATCTTTATTGGCTTATGTTGAAGTATTCTAGTATGTGCTTTATCAATTAGTTTATGGTATTGATGGCGATTAATGAACTAATTCTTTGTGGATTAAATAAGGTCCGAGCTAACTTGATGACTTAGTATTGTAACTAATAGGGAAATAAAATTGTTAAACGCTTTACCGAGTTGTGGTTATTCATGACTTGCTGGTTATAGTTGTTTTGATTATAATGTTATTAATTGGTTATGCTGATTAATGATGCCATTGGTCACTACATAATTAGGATATTCCATGCCATCCAAAAGTTAATCTGCTGATACGCGTCCCCTTGTAAGTTTACTTGCTAAGGACCAGACGCACTAGCATAGTCATTACTCTAAAAGTGCTTAATAGCCAGGGTAGTAGAAGGGGATTAATCACAGCAGAGACAGAGTAGTCTCCACTGTGATTAACCCAAAGGTCTGCCCGCATCTAAATGAGGCAGGTGAACCACAATCTTGGCAGTAAGGATACCCTATTGCCCTTCCAATGGAGTATCCTTCCTGCCAAGAATCAATTTGGGCCTTTAATCTTGTAGGACAGCTAGCTTTCTTCTAAGTTCCAGGACTAAGTGAGGACCAAGCCATTAGTGCTCCTGGTTTACTCCTGGAATTCCCAACTAAGCATGGTGTACTACAAGAGTAAATCACATCAACGTACAGCATACCGGCCTTTGGTTTGATAAGGGGGATTCAATATTTAATCTTCCACTCTCCCTGATCAGTGAAAAATAACATTAATATTGTTTTGCCTCTGCCTTTCACAGCGCACTAATCTAATCTCTTGTTCGTGCTATGCTAAATAATCTCAAAACAATTTAAAGAAATATGATAAATCAGGTAGAAGTCAAATGTTTTATTTCATTCAAGGCGTGAAATTTATAGAATACATCTGAAGGAAACACATTTGCTGTTTGCTCACATCTAACTGCATGAAGGAGAAAACACTTTCTTGCTAAGAAAAGGAAAACATTCAACGTAAAATATATTTTAGAACAATAGTGCAGTCACTGTAATGCATGTACTGAATCCCAAGCCTAATGTCACATCTGAGAGGTCAATTGAGGTCTTACATGTGTGGTGGTGAGTCAACAAGCGAGTGAGTGGTTGGAAGCAGATGATTGTACACTGTTATGTAAAACACACTACATCTACACTCTCCATAGATGGTGGGTACTATCATTATAAGTAGAGGATTTAATGAATGAGAGGGCACAAATGGAGGCACAAAGCTTTCCTAAGGGCTATAAGTGTATGTGTGTTCTCAGGTCACGTATTTCATATTGGAAGAGAATGAGTGTAGAAATGTGTTCTTAAGAGGTAGGAAGTCTTTAATGGGGGTTGACTAGACGACTTAGGCTCAGTGGCCTTTGAAAACACCTAGAAAATACAAATGTTATTTTCTTCGTGAACATGCTGGACCCGATTTGTAAAATATCTCATGACAGTCCAAGCCGCATAAAAAAAAAGGTCTGTACCAAATAGGAGACTAATATACATCCACAGCAGCTTGTAAAGACACTTAAACCCCTCTCTTAAAGGAGGGTATCGCGTGATTGGAGTTCTAATAGGTCTCAAAAACTCAACATCAAAGAAACAATCTGGAATGGGAACTGATGGTGATTGTAAGAGACCGTGCGACACTGAATGGCCAGTTTTTTCATCACTTACAAGTCCCTTTAACACCCAGCATTAGCCTAGCAGTGGCGTTTTGTGCCATATATGTATTCACGTTTCAAAACAGGACAAGGCAACCTTAGACATTCTTGTAACATCTAAAACACGAATTTGACAATGCTTCTAATAAAATATTATTATCTTGCAGGTGTGATAAAAAAGTTGGACTTTCTTTAGTCCCCAGAACAAACGAAAAGATGCCCCCCTCTTGCTACTGAAGGGAACTATGTTTTGCAGCCAGGCGCCAAGGCTCCAGACCATAGGCCTGATTTATGAGCCCCTTGCGCCACCGGAGAACCACTTTCAGTGATGCTCCAGTTGCGCTGTGCCCTCTTCTATATTTACAAGGCGAAGTTAAGCTACTTTGGACGTTTCACGCAACACCCATTGCTTTTGATACTGCCCCAGATTTATGAGAATTCGTAAATCTAAGGCAGCACCAAAAAACAAATGCCACCCTAGAACTGGCATTAGAGTGGCGCAACAAGGAAAAATACTTTTATTTCTCCTCGTTTTTGCTTTTTCTATGTGTACTGCACTCTGCGGCACACATAGAAAGAGCAAAACACTATTAATGATTGTTTATGTGGAGGAAAGTATCCCTTTCTGCACATAAACAATCATTAAATAATGATGATTTGCTACTTCTATATGTGCTGCAATCTGCAACATACATAGAAGTAACAAGTAGCTATAAATGATTATTTATGTGCAGGAAGGGACACTTTCCTGCACATAATTAATCATTCTTTGCAATGCAGGCACCCTCGCACTATTGTGCAAGGGTGCCTGTGTGGATGTTAGGAAGCTAATTTCTGTGCCTGCGCTAGGGAACACCCAAGGATGTGCCGTATTGTTGTAAATATGGCGCATCCCTGCATTTTTTAAATGTCAGAGTGCGGCGCTGCTAAACTGAGCTCACCTCCACTCTCCCACATTTCCTTGTAAATGAGGCCTCATGTCTGCTAACTTCAAGGAATTTCCTGGTTTGGAGGTATTGTGGAAGAATTATTCGGTGTTTGCTTAATAATATTTTCTGTTGCTGTAACCAACTTTGCTCCCCCAGCTATCAGTGCTATTTAAACAGTGCACGGAGTGGTAAAATTAATTTATTAGAGTACCGATCAAACTATGCACAAAAGAACAGAATCTAAAGTAAACAAATGAATAAAATGTGCACAGGGCACTATGGGAGGAGGCTCAACCAGTGCAGATATTTTAATAATTTATGGTGATCAGATATATAATATACTGTGGAAAAATGTAGTGCTGCTGGTCAACAGAGTTGTCTTTTATTCTCGGTTCTTAAATGGTCATTATTGGACCTGGCTTTTTGACAGGGTCATCCCCAAACTTTTTGCCTCCTTCCTCCTATTTTTTCTGACCTGTTGTTGTTGGCTTTTGAACTCTGGACACTTTACCACTGCTAACCAGTGCTAAAGTGCATATGCTGTCTGTAAATTGTACTGTTGATTGGTTTATCCATGATTGGCTATTTGATTTACTTGTAAGACCCTAGTAGAGTGCGCTATATGTGCCCAGGGCCTGTAGATTAAATGCTACTAGTGGGCCTGCAGCACTGGTTGTGCCACCCACTTAAGTAGCCCCTTAACCTTGTCTCAGGCCTGCCATTGCAAGGCCTGTGTGTGCAGTTTCACTGCCACTTCGACTTGGCATTTAAAAGTACTTGCCAAGCCTAAAACTCCCCTTTTTCTTCATATGTCACCCCTAATGTGTGCCCTAGGTAACCCCTAGAGCAGGGTGCTGTGTGGGTAAAAGGCAGGACATGTACCTGTGTAGTTTATATGTCCTGGTAGTGTAGAACTCCTAAATTCATTTTTACACTGCTGTGAGGCCTGCTCCCTTCATAGGCTAACATTGGGGCTGCCCTCATCATTGTTGAAGTGGTAGCTGCTGATCTGAAAGGAGTAGGAAGGTCATATTTAGTATGGCCAGAATAGTCATACAAAACCCTGCTGACTGGTGAAGTTGGATTTAATATTACTACTTTAGAAATGCCACTTTTAGAAAGTGAGCATTACTCTGCACTTAAATCTTTCTGTGCCTTACAATCCACGTCTGGCTAGGTTTAGTTGACAGCTCCTTGTGCATTCACACAGACACACCCCAAACACAGAGTACTCAGCCTCACTTGCATACATCTGCATTTTGAATGGGTCTTCCTGGGCTGGGAGGGTGGAGGGCCTGCCCTCACACAAAGGACTGCCACACCCCCTACTGGGACCCCGCCAGACAGAATTGAACTGAAAGGGGACCTGGTGCACTACTTAGCCACTCTTTGAAGTCTCCCACCACTTCAAAGGCACATTTTAGTATAAAACAGGGCCTCTGCCCTACCACCTCAGACACTTGCTGGAGAAGAAACCTGCATCCTACCAAGAAGAACTGCCTGGCAGCTCAAAGGACTACCCTGACTGCTTTCTACAAAGGACTGCTACCTTGCTGTTGGCCTACTGCCTTGCTGAACTCTTGTCTTGCAGCAAAAGTGCTCTCCAAGGGCTTGGATAGAGCTTGCCTCCTGTTCCCTGAAGTCTCAGGACCAAAAAGACTTCTCTTTTTCAACTGGACTCCTTGTGCGACAAAACAATTCAACGCACAGCTTGCTCCGCGGTGGAAAATTCACTGCACACCGATCCGGAAAGACGGAGCTCGACAAAACGCCTGTGGTGCGACCGGAACTTCGACGCACGGCCCCGCCTGGACAATGACACCTGACTTCCAGAGAGGAAATTGCCACGACGTCTGCCATGACGAAGAAAATTCCATGCACAGCCCACCGGAATGGCGTGCAGCCGGATAACAAGCCTAGGATTCCACGCACAGACCCTGTAATCCCGCGACCAACAGAAGGAGACGGTCCGCGTGCCGGAAAACGACGCACGTCTTCTCCGAGTGAAAAATAACGACGCAAATCCGTGTGTGAAGGGGCAAAACTGACGCACACACCATTTTTCTTCCCGCAGAACAACGCACGTCTTCCCGCGTGGAAAATAACGACGTAAGTCCGTGTGTGATGGGGCGTAACCGACGCACACACCATTTTTCCACGCATCTCCTCCTCTGCGGCCCTCTGCGGAGATTTTCTACTTCAAACCAGGTACTTTGTGCTTGAAAGAGACTTTGTTTACTTTTTAAAGACTTAAGACACTTCATATCACTTTTCAGTGATATCTTTACAAATTCATATTGCATCTTTGATCGTTTTGACCTGCAAATATCCAGATAAATATTATATATTTTTCTAAACACTGTGTGTTGTATTTTTTGTGGTGCTATGTTGTGTTATTGTATGATTTATTGCACAAATGCTTTACACATTGCCTTCTAAGTTAAGCCTGACTGCTCAGTGCCAAGCTACCAGAGGGTGGGCACAGGATAATTTGGATTGTGTGTGACTTACCCTGACTAGAGTGAGGGTTCTTGCTTGGACAGGGGGTAACCTGACTGCCAACCAAAAACCCCATTTCTAACACTCATTCAAAAGCGTCATAAGATTCCAAGCTGTGATTTTCAATAAAGGTATTATGAATATGGAGACACCTTGATGAAGGAAGCAATGTGCCACTAGGTGGCCTTATAGCTGAATGATAACCTTAGTCTGTATTGTTTGGTAATGGCCTGCCATACAGATTTGAATGTACAACCAGTTCATATTTTCGAGTCTGCATATGGATTATTTAGCAAATAACTGAGCATCTTCCTATAGCCAATACTAAAGAGTTTTTAAACTAAGGAATTTGGCCATGGTTGGGAATGTAGTAATTTAGGAGTGGTTTGTAGGTCTTTAGGTGCTTTGATATTAGGATCCACTCGTTAAATGCCCAGGTAAACTCGGAGCAAAATTAAAAAGCTGGTGTTTTCGTTGCCCTTTTGTATTTTTAATTTATTTCAAAGAACCTTCAATAGATCTAATTTTTCAGTTTAACCTGTGTATATCTCTTTTAATCGTGTATCGCATGCATTGTGTTAAATTCAAAACCTTTACTCCTATAAAATGACAAAATGGGATGTAAATTTAAATGTGTTAACTCATTATTACATCAGTCTATTAATAAATAATAATATCCTCATAATGAAATTAAATAAAGCCACTTCATTATCTTTGCTGAGTCAAGATAGTTTATTCCTACCATTAAAACGTTACAGTGAACACACAATAAAACATGGACCCTAATTGTTTTAGAGATATCTCCCACTTTGAGATGTGGTTCTTCAATCCACTGGGGATAGTGCCTAGGTGGCCAGTAGATACATGACATACTCCTCCCTATACACCTGCTGATGCAGAAAAGGCAAACCGATCTCTTTTTCAGCTCACCTGACTACTTTCACCTGGTGTTACTGGGGATCTCTAGGCCATGGCATGTTCTGAAACTCCTGGGGAAATCTTATTGTGATCTCCATGGCAGTCACCATAATAGACACCAGCAACATCCTGGACTACTTTGGAATATTCCAGAGCATGCTTTATAATAGTGATTTGGCATTCAAAGCTGATTGTGGGTGTGCAATTTACATTTAATGATGCATACTCCCATGTAAATCTTGCTTAGCCAAGGGCAACAAATATTGGCCTGTGACGTGCAACCTTCTATGAGCAGGATATTCCCATTAGTAGGATCTTCCACTTATAACCACTGGGGGTTGAATAATGGGCAAGCTATCTACCTTTTGGGATGCAGATCAGTGAGTGAGTGTAGTACAGAATACACATATAATGAAGGTTATAGAGAATAGGCAGATCTGTCTCTTAACACATTTTCAATGGATTAGTAATAAGGGCCATATTACCTATGCCACAATCAAACTAAGCCTCATTTTAAGTAGGAGTTTTCTGATGCCCCAAGGCATGGCAAAAGTGTCGCTCAGTAGCCAGCATTCAGAAATAAAGACAGACTTTCTTTATCATACCAGAGTAGAAGCAAAATTATACCAAAGTTCATGAAGGTCCAAAGATGAAAAACTATTATAAGTTGGTGCAGCTCAGATAGCAGTACCAGCTTCTTATGAGCAGGATAGCAAAGCAATACAAAACATCCATCTAAATCAGTAAATATGTATCATTTATAGTAAGGAAACTAACCAACATTCTTGGGGACAGATTTATGAACTGAGAATGAGTGCCGCGCCACTTTCCCTGCGCCCCTTAGCACCCCTCTACTGCCACCATGTGTGCGCTGTATTTAAAATACGGCACACCACGGGGCAGGGTAGGGGGCAATAGCGTCTTTTTTCATGATGCTATTAATGTACTCTACCGGAGTAGCGCCAAAATATTAGTACATAGAGGCCCATTAGAAATAATGGCAGCCCCCTTTTAACGCCTGCTCTGAGCAGGCGTTAAAAGTGCCATATAAAATGAGGCAAGGAAATCTCTTAGATTTCCTTGCACCATTTTTTCACCCCCCCAAGTGGGGAAACCACCCCCCCCTTTGCATACATTATGCCAGGGCAGGCATAATGTAGTGCAAAGGATTACAAAGTGGGGCAATGCACACATTGCGCCACTTTGTAAATAGGGCGCTAGGATTTTGGCCTTGTTGGGCCTCATTAGCATAAAAAAATGACGCTAATGTGGCGCAAGGTGGCATTAGGGGCTTAAAAATATGCCCCTTGGTTCGCAGGTGGGAGAACCTCAACTCATCTAAAGAATGAGGCACTATAGGTAATTGCCTGGTGACAGATTGAGTTGGAACGCCACCTCTGTGGCAAATGATTTGAGTGGGTTCGACTTGCAGCAATGTGGCTTCACTAACTCACCATTACTAAAGTCCACAAACTAAAAATTATCTTGCATATTGCTTGTAGAGCAGCAGCATGGCTGCCATGTATATCACCATCAGTTGATGTTCACCTTCTTAAAGCTACTTCTGCTAAGGTAATCAGAATTTAATTCAAATTAAGTTTTGCCTGATCTTTGTCAAAGGCATTTTCACTATTTTTCTATGCACCAAGGGCATCTAAAAATGATTAACAGCAGAGTGGAAGGTTATTCGGAGATGACATTGTAGCCAAGTAGCATGTTAAAGTTGTTATCAAGAGTTCCTTATTTGACTTTACCTTTGTTGCCGATAATGTTGCATTACATACAAAGCATTATTAGAGTATGTTAAGGGAATACTGCTTCACAATGGACTTCCCATCATATTTAAATATTCCAATTGAAGTGATGAGGCACATATAATGGCAGATTTGTCTTTGTGACATGAAGATATTGGAATCAAAAGAGCATTGGCTGATAATGACTATGAAAAGCAAACTTGTAGATTGTGCCTGCCAGTTATAGTCGAGTCAATATTATCCATTTTGTTAGGCTGTGCCCTTTTTTATACACATTGGTAAGTCTTTATTTTTTTCTGCCTCCCTTGGCCATGCCTGATTGATATGAATGGTGCTACTATATTTATAATGAACAAAACTGTAATCAAAGAGATCTATAACTTCTGTAATATGATTAGGCAATGTATGTGTTTTCGAACTGAATGTAAGCATTTTTGTTTAATGTTGATCTTGCTTTCATTATGCTCATATGGGTTAGCTAATCCGTATTAATTAAATCTATACATCAATTGATCATTTCAATAGGTAATCTTAACAGGGTAAAAAGATTAGCTGAAATCTCAATGGGAGAGGATGTGACTATAGGGCCAGAGGTGCCAACTTTATAACTGGGGGACAAGGCTTGCAATTCGGCCTTGGCTGAGCAGAATTCAGTAATTCTGGGTAAATCACTTAGGGCCTGATTTATATATATTTGGAGGGTACACCCCACCAATATAATGGTCCGCCCACTAAATTTAAAGTTTGGTCACGGCGGGGACTATTTTGTCTCTGCTGTGGTCAAACTTCGCTGATGGCTTTGGAGAGTATGAGCCATCAGAGAAATGGCTACAATGTTGCCCACCCAATTTCGGTGGGTGGACAAGGAGTCATATTTTACTGTTTCTCACCGCCAGGTGGAACCTGGCAGTAATGGACAGTAAAATCGTTATAAATCCCCCCCTGCCACAGGAAAAGATTCCTATGGGGGGGGGCATTATATTTTTTCTTTTGAAGGAGAAAATCCCATATCAGGGTTTAATTTTTTAAAAGACGAATTAAATACTCTGTGCTATGGAGCTGCTTCCTGCTGATGGAGCCCTGTTACAAAAAGTAAATTGCTTTTACAGGACCTGCCATAACAGCGATTCCTGGCAATGCTTTTATAAATGACAGTCTGCCTGGCAGTCATTTATAAATCAAGCTAGTAGTTATTCTACCAGGGCAACAGAGTAATTTGCTCTGTTGCCCTGGTGGACCAACAGCCCATCCACCAGGATTTAAATCACACCCTTAGTCTCCTCGTGCCCAAAAAATGAAAACTATCTTATGTAATGTAACTGGTGCTTAATTAAAGGAGTCCAATTCTTTTGGGCCAAGTTTGTGCTACATAAAACTGCAATAAAATTATAATATGCAGTGAACAGTCTAAGAATGTGAAAGGTTTACAGTTTCTTTGAATTGAAATCAGTTACTAGAAGTGACAAACAAGTCCTGTTAACAATTCATTGTTTAGAATGAACCCCTTTACAAATACATGTCAGTGGAGAAGAGGTTTTGTCCTGAGGCAAAGTCACAAAAAGTGATGCAAACTGGTGCTAAACTATTTACTTTCCAGTACAAAATGTTTTATACACTAGATGGCTGTCTTAAATTAATGTGAATAGTGATTTGTCCTACTTTGCAATACTTTTCTACAAGGGATCATTCCTTTGGGTGTTCCTGGCCGCTCCCATGTTGCATCCTATGACTTTTAATGTAAGGTCCTATCTGCAAACATTTGTAGACATGGCATTGTGCAAAAAACATAAGCCTCTTTGAGGAAGGTGCAAAGTAGGAGAATGTTTTTTCACCACATTTTTCTAACTTTGTATGTGTACTACATTGTACAGCACACATTCAAAATGGGAAATGTTTCAAAGTATGTCAGAGAATAGCATTTTCTATTGGAAGGGTAGTCTTCAAGGAACAAAAACAAATCTAAACGTCACATACACACCTTTGCACTATAATGCAAAGCTGCGTGTGGGGTGTTATGAAGCCTAGTTGTGCATCAGTGCTTTGGAATGGAGCAACCCAACAATATGTAAGAAGCTATGTCACTGTCCTGATCTTTTTTTCATGCAGTTCAGCCCAGCCACTTTGGTTGCTGGGCTGCATTGCATGAAATGTTTGTAAATCGGCCCCTAACATTAAGAAGACAAAGAGAGAGAGCTGGAGCCTTTAGTGGAGTTCCTTTGTGGTGCCATAGAGATGTGGCTGGAGAACTGGGGACCAGTACATTGGTGATAAAACTAGGCAACCAACAATCACCTGTCCACTCACCATTCATCCACTCTCACATGAACGTTCCATTATCCTATTGAACTTCACTGAGAGAAAGAGGTGGAAAGAGTGGGAGTGCATGCCCAGTTTAGTAGACATAAAATGCCTATAAGATTTTGGGGAGACCATGCCCTTTCAAAGCTTCAATTTATCATTTTTTTCCAACAACCTGGAGTATTAAGCTCTCTTTTACGCTTGCTTGCTTCACAGCTCCACCAGATATTCCTAGTTTAGATTGCTGCAGTGTTTTGTTTACTGTCTAAAATCATGTGTACAAATATGTGGTGGTACAACAAACCTTTCTGTCGCAAAAGAGATTGCTCTCACTTGTAAGAACTAGCTCAAACTAACACAGTTCTGCAAAACCCGCACAACAACTCCACATTCGTATGCATACTCAGCACCCACTGCCGCACCAAACATATTACAGAGAGCTGGGACCTGCTGCACAACTATGCCCCCAACCTACTTTTCTTCATGGAAACCTGTTTGAATCCTGCATTGGCATCTGACATCATCACAACCGTCCCTCTGGATTACAAGATTGCCCGGTAAAACAGACTTTAAAAGCCCTGAGGTGGAATCGTCATCATACACAAGAACACCATCAGCCTCACCACATCCAGGGAGACATCATCCTTCAACATGGAGCACCTGCCTTTCAAGCACTATGGGGGTTATTACAACTTTGGAGGAGGTGTTAATCCATTCCAAAAGTGACGGTAAAGTGACGGATATACCACCAGCCGTATTACGAGTCCATTATATCCTATGGAACTCGTAATACGGCAGGTGGTATATCCGTCACTTTACCGTCACTTTTGGGACGGATTAACACCTCCTCCAAAGTTGTAATAACCCCCTATGTCTTAGCTAACAACAACCTAAGTGACACTCTCATCATTAACAGTCTTCAATGCTCACCAAAAACACACTAATCTTGCCGGCACCATTCCCAGCCAAGATCTTAGAGAAAATCATTACAGATACCTCATGGAATCTGCTCTCATCACCTCAACGGATGACATCTGCATGACACTGGATAGATGAAACATGGTGGCCCTCATCTTCTTGGATGTCTCCACAGCACTTGACAGAGTCTCCCACCCCATTCTCATTCAACGCCTACACAACATTAAATCCAAGGACATAGAGTCTGATGGACCTTCTCCTTCCTGATTGGAAGGACCCGGTCAGTCAGCCTGACACTGTACACCTCAGACAACTGTGATTCAATCTACAGAGTTCTGCCTGGATTCTCCCTGAGTATTACCCTCATCAACTCACACATGATGTCCTTAGACAGCATTATCCGCTCTTACAATACCAACGTCCTCTCCTATGCGGGTGACATGCAACTTATTCTCTCCCTCACGGACAAGACGTCCAGTACTTGGATCAAGTTCAATGCCTGCAAGTCTGAAATCCCTCACTGGATGAAGACCAAGGCCCATATTTACAAAAACATTATGCAGCAAGTTGCTGCAAGCCAGCTTGTTAAGCTGCGCTATTAGGAAAGTGTAGGAATGTTTTGTATTGACAGAAATACTATGCATCCCTGCACTTTCCTCTGTGCTGGGGCACAACTGGCTGCCTAGCGCCAACGCAGGCCCCCTTGCACCATAGTACAGGGGTGCCTGCGTTGCAGGGATGATTGTTTATGTGTTGGAAGGGACACCTGCACAGAAACAATCATTTATGGTGTGTTCCTCCTTCTGTGTGTGCTGCACAATGCAGCACATATAGAAAGACTATACAGTGAGGAGAAATACAATTATTTCTACTCGTTGCATCACTTTTATGCCACCCCTGGGGTGGCATAGGAATTAGTCGCATTACCTGCCTTGTAAATCGGGGAATGCAGTAGATTTCATGGGTGTTGCGTGGGAACTCCCACAGCAACACACATGAAATGCCCCTTTCACACAGAGCTAAGCATAAAAAGGAACCATATTTACAAGGCAATGAAAAGCCATGCAAGGTGGCTTTAAGTGGCTCTGTAAATATATGTGGTCACACTGCACCACCAAAGCATCACAAAAGTGATGCTTTGGGTGCCTTATTATTCCACAGGAGCATTGTAAATATGTCCATAAGTCTCTCAAGCTAAATATCAATAAGACCACATCTCCATAGGTCTCCACCTGATGGCCAACAGAGAAAGGACACACTACCATCACCAATACCCCCCCCACCCATGCCAAGAACCTCAGGATCATCAACAGCACACTTGACATGACCGCCAAAATCAATGCCGTCACCGCCTCATGCTTCCATATCAAGAAGATGGTGAAAAAGATTTTCAAATGGCTCCCAGGCAGAACCTGGAAAGTGCCCTTGCTACTAGCAAGTTGGATTATGGGAACAACATCTATGGCAAGATCAGCAAAAAAACTCAACAGAAGGCTGCAGATCATTCAGAATTCTGCAGCCAGAATCACTCTCATTTTCTCACGCCCCATTAAACGCTACACTACACCTGAAGGAGCTCCTCTGGCTCCCAGATCACAAATTGGCACAATTCAAATCCCTCACCCACATTACAGGGCATTGCATAACACTGACCTAGCTTACTTCAACAATAACATCTGTTTTCACATACTTTCCAGACACCTCCACTGTTCCAGCCTCCTACTTGCACAAATCTCACTCATATGGAAAACCAGATCCAGCAGTCGAGCCTCCTCCTACATTGCTTCTAATGTGTGGAATGACCTGCTGCTGTACTTAAGTCTCCTTCTTACTTCATCAATTCTGCATAAAGACGAAAACCTGGAAATTTGAGTAGTCCCATTAGGCCCTTGGTGTGGCAATAGTCACACCTGCTCAGTGTTAGAATACCCACCCAAGTGATAGTGTGCTCTACAAGTCTGCATAACATAACATTACATTACATAACATAACATGATAGGCCAACAAAAAATATGAGAAGGCAGTAGTGGCCATCATTATACCTACCTTACCAAACTGTTGGCACTGTCAGGATCCTGAGCTGTTACCAAGCCAACCAGTGTACCAATATTTGCATTTTCATACACCTCCAAGGTGTAGGATGGCAGAGTAAACAATGGAGCCTCGTCCACATCACCCACGATGATCTTTAGTGTTGTAGAATCTTTGAAAGGGCCCAAATGTGAAAACCGCACGTCAAGGTGAGGATTCGCTCCTTCTATGCTCAGAGAATAGTGCTTTTTTCGTTCAAAGTTGAGTGGCTGTTGAAAAAAACATAGTTTTATGTAAGCAGGACATCATTTTCAATTTTACAAACCTTTAAATACACACTTTGGATAATAACCCTCAATCACAATTTTAATGTTTTTTTTAAAATGTTTTTAATATGATTTCCTAAGTTTCTAAGCAACACTCTTGATACAGGTTAGGAACGGACATCTGAAAATTTAATAATCAGATCTTGGAATTAAAGGTTTGATGACTGAACGAAATATACATGAAGAATTTTTAATCATGGACCTTTTCGTTTAAAGTCGTCAGTGCAATCACAATTGATGTGTCAGAAATTTGATGTTTGGAAAAAAGTCAGTGTGGTGAAATATTTTGGGAACAAATATACAATGACATACAGAGACGGTTGCAAATGCGACACAACATGAAAATATACATTAAACACATTTAAATATTTCCAATCCGAAATCAACTGTTGCATTAAATGAAGGTTTGATGTATACGATCTTTGTGATTCATCAGCATTTTCATTGTATTGTTGTGTATTAATAACCATATTACATGCTAGCCATCAGTTACTTTTACAGAGCACTGCGCAGCGTGTGTACGTTAATATTTTGGACAATAATGCATAAATAGTTTTGGGTGGAGCTCGTGTATTTAACTACACTAAGACCAGAAAGTTACATTCAGAACACAGGTATTTTGAAGGAGCATAATATTTTTTAAATACGCCTTTGTGCTTTTGTATTGTGCAGTTTGCGAAAGAGCTGCAGTCTGTAATACGATAAATTCGTTGTATTTTCCAAGCTCCATCTCTTTGAAATTACACACCAAAAAAAAATCTTAATTTAGAGTTTTCGGTGGTTATTGTAACCAAAAAAATTTACTTCAACACACAGATAATGAATTAAATGTAATGTACTCAAAGCCGCATCTGCAATTGTTTCTTCTAGTTAACTACATTGTCCTACAAACTTTCCCTTCTCTCAGAATGATGGCTAAAAATACTGTGCTCTCCTCGGATGAAAGCAAATCACCAGGGCCCAGATTCAGAAATATATCGTGCGATGCAGTCTAGCAACTGAAGGTGCTCTGCTGCGTTGAGTGAACAGGGGAGAGCAGAACACAGCCATTTCTTCAAAGATATGGCACGGATTTGCTTGCTCCCTGCACTGGTGCACTTTATCCTGCCATGCGCCAAAGCAGACAATCATACACAATACTGCAAGAGCTTTTGCATTGTGATCAGCATAGTGTCTGTGCAGAAAGTGGTGCCTTCCTACACAAAATGTATGTTGAAAAGCAATTTCCTCTTTGTATGTGTGCTCCGAGGCGAAATAAAAACATTTCTCATTGTTACACCAGCCATAGAGAGGCACAGGATTTTGGGGCAAACCCATGTCAGCAAGTCTTTGTAGACATGGATTTGCATCAAAGCGCATGAATGGATGTGTGAGAATGTCAATGCACCACCCGTGGAACACCCTCTTGATGCAAAGTAAAACAAGGCAGCACATTCCTATCATAGTTTCTATTGGATTGTAAGTACCAGTGCTTAATTTGTGCTTGTTGTTTCCGGTGCTGAGCACGGGCACTTATTTGTGAGGGCCGGGGCTTTTTCTTATGCCTCAAGCATTTGCTGTGAGCAAAAGACACATATGGGAAAGACGGAAGAAGGAAAAACTAAAAAGCGTCATAAAGGGCGAAAGTAGAAAGTTGCAGGATGAGCTGAAGGGGCAGGGGTGGCCGTGAATGGATTGAAGAGGCCCGAGATGGCTTCAGGATTACGCTGCCTCAGTATTCAATGCTGGCAGATTTAATTACAGCAGTCTCGTGTTTAAGAGAAGGGCTTTGAGCACCGGCACCTCTTTCTTTACAAATTAAGCACTGGTAAGTACCAACACCTGTATACTAAAAGGTGATGTCCCAAAATCCCCAGGCACATAATGCTCTGCCTAGTGAATATTATTTATCCATGTCGCTATTTTGCTACAAACATATGGATGATGACCTTCAAGAAACAGTAGAGCACAATGTCTTATTTCCCTTTCCAAAGGGGAAACTTTATATTTATTTTGAAGCAACCTGTGTTCCTTAAAGTAACCTGCACAGCCTAAAACAAAATCCAGTTGGGAAGACATTAGTGGAGTATAGAAGCATGCAGTGGTCAATTGGAGCACTGCCTGATAAATGCCTCCCACCCCACAGCCCACAAGACTACCCATCCAATGGGGACAGTATCCACTCTGTGAATGGCTTACCGCCTACCTTGAGGAGCCAATAACTTAAAAATGGATTGAAGCCAAAATTGTGGTCACAACCGCTGGTGCATCTCATTGCGAGTTACAGTTTGGAAGGGACGTCCCTTTCACTCCCCTTTCAAGTTGTGCTTCGGAGTGGGTCAGTAAAGCACTTTTGCAATTTAGAAAACGCTGTCTGACTTGCAAATGGGATGTAGTAGATAGCGAAAGCCATGATTTGTTTGTAAGCCCTGAACTGCTGGGTTTCCAACTGCAAAATGGCTTTGTACACCTAGTCCAAAATGACAACAAATGATAGAATTCTAAAGCTTCTTAGATCAGTCTTACTCCAAAATATTCTGCCTTGGTTTACAAACCGATTTCTGGGTGGTATTTACTAGGTGCGTGTTGCTGATCAGTTTGCAGAAGTAAAATTTGGCTATTTATTTGAAACTAAATGTTGAAATTTGAAAAGTTTTCCACCATAAGTAATCATGTCTGTGTAAAAAACAAATCATAAATATGTTGCTCTGAAGATAAGAGTAAGAAACAACTGCTCTCAGAATATATTCTGAGTGAGGCATGGGAAGCCCGATCCACCAAGAATTTTCTGTTTTAAATATGAAGTATGTTATTTTGTGATCTTGTTGAAAACTGTTAAGATGTGGATGAACACACGGCAGCCTTAGCAACATTTATAAATATAATTCCAAAAAGAATGAATCAGCTTCAAAGGTTTTTAAATAAGTGTACATTCTGTGTAGCGTAACACACAAACAGATATGTTAAAGAATGTAATTAAGGCTAAAAAGCTAAGGATTCAAGTTTTTTTTTTTCACTTCTTGTGGCATTTTGCAAGAAGCCAAAACCAGGCATTATAATATTATTGGAGTAAAACAAGCTGGAAACATTTTAGCTAACTACCTATTACTTGTATTGCTATGAAATAAGTACTGCATGCTGTAATTGATCACTGGTTTTAATTGTTTTTCTTGATTTACATCCTGAATTCTAGCACAATACTTACCTCTGTTATGAAGTATGTAGTGTTGTGTCTACCTCCCCATGTTCCAATAAAGTTTTCAAATCAATGTAATCAATACTTCTTAATTTTTTATGTAATGTAGACAAAACGTATTTGGCAAGTAATAAATCAAGAAGGTGGGGTCAACTGATCAAGCATTAAAAAATATCACATAGGCTGTATATAAAACAATAGCTTTTTGACAACTACATAATGTTGCATCTGATACTGTTCCAAGGTTTGTAAGTATTCTGTGAACAAAGGCCCTGTTGGCTCCATCAATGGGATACTTTCTCCAACAGCTCTATAGAGGAAGGGCCTTTGGAGGAAAGAACTTACATTGCTCACCCTATTTAGAATAGACAATGTAAAGTCTCTTTTTCTGTGCATGTTCACCAAGAACAACCTGCTGGTACGAGACAGGAAAAAACAATAATGATGCCTACACTCTGAAAGTAAACTTTCATGGTATGGGGGGTCAGTAGTTTTTTTGTTTTTCAAAAACAAATTCTTGCTCTGGAGATTTCTTTTTTGCAAAACAAAAATACCTTTGAAAACTTTGATGGTTAAACTTTTCTTAAATTGGCAGGAATCGCCAAGATGTTGATTTCTATCAATGTAAAGAGTTGTCCGCAGGGTCGCTGGACAGCTCAAATTTGGCAGGCAGAGGTCCCTCTGGATAGTGGAGGTATTGTCATCCGTGACCCAGATGATGTAAACTCCATCTGCCAAAGTGTAAATCCAGCCCTTAGTCACTATTTTGGTTCTTAAAATCCGCCAGATGGGCAAGGCTGAAAACCATAGCAGGGCAAACTCGACAAGATCTCACAGAAGCGTTTTATTTTGCACACCAAAATGCTCGTTGTGGACAATATGATTTGTTTGGCTCACTGAGGATGTAACCTCCTTTGAAAAGCTACAGCACCTTTTCCTGGTCCCTCAGAGCTAAAACAATGGTCTCTCTTGTGGCCCTCAAGTACTCTGGGAGGGGTTTATGCACCCAGTTTCTTACCAAGAATCTCCACAGCAGGATCCAGTCCGCATATGTCAACCAGCCTTTCTTGGAGTTTTAAAACTTTCTGTTTTTAGAGACAGGAGATCAGTAGCCCTCAAGTTTACTTCTATGTCAGTGAAACTGAGTATTCTCTCTTCAAGAGGTTTTCTTCCCATGTCCAGTAATGTTCTTAGGTGGTGGAGGTGGAGGTGAGGTATCAGTCTTATCCAGTGCTCTATCCAGTGGTTGGAAAATTCACTACATCACATCCTATGCACTTTCTCCGAAACTTTCTATCTCATTTCCACCTCTTCCTCTCCCAGTTAACAGCAAAACTCCCTAAAATAATTCATAATAGTCATTTTGGCCTCAGCCCTCTCTCTAGTAACTACTTTATGGAGCTAATATATGTTGCTTTGTTAGTGTTAGAGCTGATTTTCCCTCTTGCTGAAGACATAAACAGAAAGTCTAGGCTGGATCTGGCAATCCATAGGTGCAGTTCCTGATAGCCCAGTTGCTTGTTCACATCAGAGAAAGAGCTAGGAAAGCTGCCCTTTGCGGTATCACCTGGCCCTGCCCCTCTCCTGTATGGCTAACCCTTCTAAGTGGCCAATATTAACACCACTCCTGGCTTTCTGCCAGCAGAGGCTAAACCGTTGTCTTCCAAAAGGCAGACTGTTAACCAGACAGTAAAGGTTATGTACTCTTTAGACCAGGGCTGAGCGGAACACCAGTTTAATCCCAGGCATCACAAAGTACACTTTTGTAAGGTTATTTTCCACTAAAGCTTTCAAAAGTCTAGTGTTATGGGGAAATTAGATTTTTAAAATTGAGTGGAAAATAAAATGTAATTAACTCCCTAGCATTTCCCATTCACAGATAAGAAAAAGGGATTTATAATAACTATGCCTCTTCATGCAAAGCTGTTTTACCTCCAGCTTTTGTTAGTAAATCTTCACTTTCAAGGCATAATTTTGTCAATGTCTTCTATGCTCCATCTTGATACATGTTAGAAATTGTTTCTCTTATTGGTAGAGGTATGCACCCTGTCCAAATAGGGACCACATTCCTAGTCAGGATAAGTCAGATACACAACCTAAATTAACCTGTGCTCACCCTCTGGTAACTTCGCACAGAGCAGTCAGACTTAACTTAAGATGTAATGTCTAAAGTATTTATGCAACACTTTAAATACAGTAACACCATGAAAACACCACCAAAAATACTCCACACCAGCTTATAAAAATAAAGAATACTTTTATAAGTAAAACAAGTGCAAAACAACAAAAAATCCAGTAAGTAGAACTCGAGATATTAATTTTAAGGAATAAACTGCAATAGAGTGCATAGAAATCAATATCTAAAGGGTTATGGAAGTTTGTGCCAAAGTTCAGGCCAACTGCGATGGAGGGCAGGCCGGCTACAGGACCCATGCAGGGCCCACTGAAAAGTACCTTGGTTCAAGGGTTATGTAAATGTTGCAGAGGTGATGAGAAGCCAATGCATCGGTTCTGATCCATGCAGTCCAGGGGATGGGTCTTCATTGAGCTGCATAGCTGGCAATGATATGTCCTCGAGGTGGGGTGTCAAACCTTTGCAATGAAGGTGATGCATCATCATTTAGCTGTGCAGCTGGCAATGCACCATGGATGGTGGTGATTTATTGATCTTGAGCCACGCAGCCAGCAATGCACAGTCCTCGACCTTATCGGCAATGGCGCTGCATCTGCATTGAGGGAGGATGCGGTGGTTCCGGTCAGCGCAACGGTGTAGATGCATCAGTTTTTGCAGGAAGAAAGCTGCAGAGTACCCTTTCGAAGCCCAGGACTTGATTGGCACCTATTGGCAGGACAGGATTGACAGTTTGCAGGGTCCATCAATCAGCAAGTTTGTAGGAATTATTTGATGGCCCTGAGACTGCAGGTTAGGAAGCAAGCCAACAAGCCCATGGATTCATGTAGGATCTGTAGAGAATGAGGAAGGACAAGTCCAGTCCTTTTCACTCATAAGCAAAACGCAGCAGGCACCAGGCCAACTCACCAAAGCAGTTCAGCAAAGTGGCAGTCCCTCCTGGTATCACAGCCATCCTTCTTCCTGGCAGAATGTCCTCAGATCCAGAAGTGTACTGATTTGGTGGGGTTTGGGGTCCTTTACTTATATTCAGTTGAGCCTTTAAAGTGGGGAAACTTAAAAGAGAGGTTTTGAAATGCACAAAGTCCATGCCCTTCGTTCCCTGGCTCCCAAAATTTGCAGGTCTTTGTGTTGAGACAGGCACAGCCCCAATGAGGTGTAAGTGTCTTCTCCCCCCTCCCACCTTGCCTAGGAAGACCCATCAGCCTGGTGATGGGCCATCAGAATGTAAATGTCACATCCCATCTCCCTTTGTGTGTGACTGTCCAGAGAGAATTCAGAAAGTCCAGATATGTATTGAGAGACAGGGAGAGGCACAGAATGGTTAAAGTAAGGGAACCCCAACTTTCTCAAGAGTGGCATTTTCATGCTTAAAATTTAAAATCCGACTTCACCATAAGTTGTGATTTTAAATTGTCAGTCTAGAGACACCAAAGTCCAAATTTCTATCTATTCCCAATTGTAAATCACACTGAAAGACTGTTTCAAGGTAATCCCAATGTTAACCTATGGGAGAGATAGGCCTTGCAGTAGTGAATAATGAATTTAACTGTTTTCACTTTCAGGACATGTGAAAATTAAAAGTACATGTCCAACTTTTTAAATACACTACACCCTTCCCTGGGGCTGGCATGGCCTACATTATGATGACTTACATGTACTAAAAATGAAGGTTTGGGTCTGGCAGGTAGGTGCACTTCCCAGGTTGAAATTGAGGGTTTAAAATTGCATACAAAGGCTCTGCATTGCAGGCCTTGGACATGTTTAAAGGGCTACTGTAGTGGGTGGAACAACCAGTGCTGCAGGCCCACTTGTAGCATTTAATATATGGGCCTTGGGCACATATAGGACATTTTACTAGGGCCTTACAAGTAAATTAAATATGCCAAATGTGGATAAGTCAATATCACTATGTTTAGAGTACCGAGCACCTGCACTTTGGCACTGGTTAGCTGTGACAAAGGTCACAGAATCCTAAAACCAGCAAAAATGAAGGTAGAAAAGCAGGAGGTCAGGAGGCAAAACGTCTGGGGAAACCACACCAAGATTTCCAGGTCTAACAATACATTAAGCACTAATCCCTCCTGGCTTACTAGGAGGGTAGCTCACATGATATATTTTCTTTATGACAGCAGTTCCCTTGCTAGATAACACTGAAGTGTTTTCATTTGCAGCCCATTAATCGAGACTGACATTTGTGTTGTATATATGGATTTGGTAAACATCCACTGCAACCCACTTAGACATTTATCTTCAAAAGCATTTGGGCAGTTTTTATATCAATCAACAAATGTTTTACTGCAAAGTTAAATACATCCATTGACGTAAAGCACCCTTACAACACAGTTTTAGGGACAGAGGACACCCACTGGGGCACTGAATAGCAGCAAGCAGAGAGTACATGTAAAGGATACAAATCTGGGCTGACCACACCGAAAAGGTGGATTTCGTGCACATATCTATCTAGGAAAGTCACAATCTGCTTCTACAATTGAATAATAGGGCATCCTAAATTCCCCAAATGTAGTTACACATAGGTTACAGATTAGAGGGAAGATCGGAGCAGTTACAATGTAGAGTGTGCTTTGGGCAAAAACACGAAATACAATTCAGGGTCAAGCTGTCTTTATGAATGAATGAAACAGGTATAGACAGAAGATATATTGCGGAATGTAATGATTCCTGAATCACACAATCTAATGATGCCATGATATTTGCTTTGCAAAAGTTGAAAAGGTGCCAGGTACATTCATGGCAACCCACAAGAGCACAAAAACTGTTGTGAATGACTTGTTTTCTGTCAGAGATTTGTCAGCAAACAGAAAATGTCTTCTAAGGAATTGTATTGTTTGAATACATGTGACATATAAACAAGAGTACAAGGATCCCATTAAAAGGTGTGGAAAACAAAAATCATCAGTCTATAAAATGAAATCTCGCACATGGTAGGAAAGCCAATCAGATTCTCACATGTCATACTAGTGTGCGGGGTTCTGGCCTTCCTAACTAGCCCTCTGACCTTCAGGGTATTTTGTGGATTCAGCTGTGTGTCAGCACAGAGTTTGCACTTTTTCGCTGTTGAAGAAAATGTAGGGAACATGAACGTAGAGAGAAAGAGTAATAGAAGATATGGGTGCATTTGTTTTATAGTTTGTTTTACTTGTGGGATTTCCTAGTTTGTTTGAAAGGTTTTTAATTTTGTAGCTCTTTAATTTTGTTTCTGCCGATTTAGTACAAAGCACCCGTTGTTTGATATTTGGTGGTTAGACAGTGTCTGGGCTTTCTTTGTATGTTTGGAGTATTGCTAAATATTTTACAAAAACAACTTCTAACCTGTCTTCTTTATCTCGTGTGTACAGATTAAATGCTTTTGTTGAGTTTTCTTTGATGTACCAGACACCAAAATCCCACGGCACCCTCTTCCCTTCCGAATAACATGAGCCTTTAATGGCAAAATGTCTGCTTTAGGACTTCGGGGGCCCTCTAATTCACACATCCCCTCTTTATAGATTATCTGTCTGAAATTCTTAACTAAAACAGTGGGGATGGACATAGAAAGTTCTTGGCCTTTCACATCCTCCAAAACAATGAGAAACCAGATTACCTCGATTTTTTGGCACACGATCGGTCAAACATCCACCCCTACATATTCCTATAATGATTGCTGAACTGTATATTACACTAACAAGTGTAAGAAGTCTTGATGAGTTTACCGCTTCTTGCATCACTAGTTTCTACTGTTGCCCTTTGGAGGTGTAGTAGGTCTGATCAGTCCTGGCGCTTCTTGTAGTTTCAAAATGCAAAAACGAACTGCGCCATCTGAAACGCACTACTGAGATTGGCAGACAATTTTCCAAGTACTAATATTATCAATGTTGTTTAATGAATCTTGGTGAGCAGTTTACGATAGACTGAATATTGCTTCTTTACCTGGGAATACAGTTTTGGCGAATACTATCGAACGACAAACTGAGATGCAGATGTGAAAAAATGTTTATCCCCTAATTTAACTAAATGGACTCTTCTGATTTCAGTAATGTCTTTCCCTTGCATACATTTCCCAAGGTTTCTATTCTGGTACTCGCATTGGGATCCCTCTTGCTGCTCTCGCAGTCCTCCATTAATTTCAGTTTAGTTATAATGCATATTTATTGCTTCTACAATTTTTCACATGCGACCTATTTACAAAAAAAGTAGACGCACATTTGTGAGAAACAACCTTACGTTAGAAATACGCAGTGACAATTTCCAGCTGCAAGACACAATTTTCATTTGGGGCATAAAGTCAGGATGCGGGCCAGAAGAGGAGCGGAAATGCTGCATTCACAGTTTTGCCCTGACCTCTGTGCATAATGAAGCAACAGGCATTTGCCCAATTCTCCTTTATACATTAGCAGGCACGTGGGCATAGTGACAGACCCGGTTAATGTTAGCAGGCTCCACCCCTGCATCCATCTCACCTATAGAAGCACGCCAACATATCCTGACATTAATTGACCTACATATTCAATTCTGTGTTTTGGGTTTGGATAAGACAATAAAAACTATAACAAGGAAACATCAAATAACATTAAAACAATAGTATCTTAAATCAGCTATTTTCGTCTTAAAAAACTAAAATCTTGAAACGAGCAAGTCTCTTGTCATTCATATTCATACATACAAGCTTATAGCAATTAATGGTTTCATTTATATTCCTACACCTACCTAAGGAGTGAAAATGTAATTATGTAATCAATCGCCAATATATATAATGAGGGAGTCAAACAGTGAATGGCAAAATCTGTAATGCAGACAGGCGACATTTCGATCTCCCACCTGCATTTTGACTTTCCCCCACAGCAGTCCAGTGCAACTTCGAGGCTGCTAGAGTGGAAGAAGTGTGACAAATGCGTATTTCAGTGCACCTCTCTATGATAATGTATTTGTCACAACCCTGGTGGCGTGACTCCAAATGTATATATCGTTTTACAGTGGAAGATGCAGATGACGCATGTGTGTATTTATGCATGTGTAAGAAAGAATGACCACTCAATGTCCAATTGTATTTTGTAAATTTGTGTCGCTTTTGCATTAAAAAGCGGCGCAAAAAAATTATAAATATGGGCCTGGGTATCCAAACTGCCTGTGAACTAGTCAGAGCCATTAGGATGAAAGAGGTCCCGAGTGTTCCCAGTGCATGTCATTGTGCCTGAGGTCTCACATTGTAATTTCCCTCTACCCTCAGACCATTTTGTTCGTCCCATGTGTATTGAGATCTATAAACACCTGATGCTGAGCGGTTGACCCAGAGTCACCAGGAGCCCGAGACCAATGAATAACATTTTTAATTGTACAGGCAAATTAGTCCCCTCCCTTTCAGCCAGGAGCTATGCGGATCTGCAAATCCCATAACCCATAACCATGACCACTGAGGGCTCGATTAACAAAGGTTAAATGCACGTTTTTTGTAATTTTACGAAAGTTTGCTATTCACAAAGGTACTTCGGCCCATATTTATACTTTTTGACGCAAAACTGCGCTAACGCAGTTTAGCGCCAAAAAAATGAGCGCCGGCTAACGCCATTCTGAAGCGCCATGCGGGCGCCGTATTTATTGAATGGCGTTAGCCGGCGTTAGCCGACCGGCGCTGCCTGGTGTGCGTGAAAAAAAAACACGTACACCAGGCAGCGCCGGCGTAGGGAAAAATGGCGTTTGGGCGTCCTAAAATGGGGCAAGTCAGGCTGAGGCAAAAAAAACGTCTTAACCCGATTTGCGCCATTTTTTTTTGGCGCCCAACCCCCATTAACATGACTCCTGTCTTAGCAAAGACAGGAGTCATGCCCCCTTGCCCAATGGCCATGCCCAGGGGACTTCTGTCCCCTGGGCATGGTCATTGGGCATAGTGGCATGTAGGGGGGCACAAATCAGGCCCCCGTATGCCCCCCCCAAAAAAAAAAAAAATACTTACCACAACTTACCTTTTCTTCCCTGGGGTGGGTCCCTCCATCCTTGGGTGTCCTCCTGGGGTGGGCAAGGGTGGCAGGGGGTGTCCCTGGGGGCTTGGGAGGGCACCTCTGGGCTCATTCTGAGCCCACAGGTCCCTTAACGCCTGCCCTGACCCAGGCGCTAAAATCCGGCGCAAATGTGGGTTTTTTAGTCCCGCCCACTCCCGGGCGTCATTTTTGCCCGGGAGTATAAATCCGACGCAATAGCATCGGAGTCATTTTTTAAGACGGGAACGCCTACCTTGCATATCATTAACGCAAGGAAGGTGTTCACGCAAAAAAATGACGCTAACTCCATGAACATTGGCGCTAGACGCGTCTAACGCCAAAGTATAAATATGGAGTTAGTTTTGCGTCTAATTTGCGTCGAAAAAAACGACGCAAATTCGGCGCAAACGGAGTATAAATATGCCCCTTCATGCGTAGTATCATTACGACTGCGGAGTCTCCACACATAAAAAGATAGGGCAGTCCGATTTTATTTATGTGGGGGAACTCCGCAGTCGTAAAGATACCAGTGAAATACCTTTGTGAATAGCAAACAGTTGTAAACTTAAACACAGGTGTGAGTTTACTTTTATGAATCAGGTCTCGAGTCATTTCAGCTCACTGTGTTAGAATTTGGTTTCTCCACTTACAGGTTGCACCATTACACTCAGGCTTGTCAGTTAAAAGACTATTTTTAGACGGACTATTTTTAGTGTGTGGGGGGAATCATCTGTGTTCTTTTTTTGTGAAAAGCACAAGATTTTCAGCTCAGTTAGTGGTCACAAACAGATCCGGGCAGATTTATCAAGGCTTTGTACCGGTGTAAAGTCACAGAAAATACCTGTAATACATTTGCTGTAAATATTAATGCACATAGTCTTAATCTACGCAGTACTACATTTAAATTAAACTTTAAATACTCCGCCAAGTTGCCCATAACCCACAGAGGCAAACACGCTAGGAATGTCATGTTTCTCTCATAGCATGAGCACTCAATGTGCTGGTTAGTTGGGAACAGCTGCACTCTACCTTGTGATTTAGCTTTCTGGTCGATGTAATTGCAAAGATCCTGAAATAATAACTGACAGTGTGTGAAACACAAATCGTGCGCACGCAGAGCATTTTGTGCAGGTGCGAACTCTCTTTATTCTTAGCACATGTTCGAAATACATATATTTTCCTATATATACTCAGAGCCGTTTAGGCCCATGCCAGTGGCTCAATGCACAGATGGGTGAATAACCGGAGCACCGCGATTTCCTGTATCGTTCTCCTATATTTAGGTGTTTGATTTACAAAGGGGTTGGCTCATCCAGGGTTGGGCAGAGTCTTTATTTCTCTTATGAATTTCTTCCAGGATCCATCCTTAGGTATCGAAAGCATTTTCAAAATCTCCTGCCGTATATGCCATTGACATGGAGTTGTCTAAAGTACTAAAAACTGAATATAGCAGGGACAGAGCTAGAATGGACAGTTTTCTTCCAGACAAGAATCCTTGTTGGCTGGCTGTGGTGGATAAGATCTGATATATATTGCTTACCGTAAATGTCCAGGATGTTTGCCAATTTCTGTAACCTTTTATCTGTATTTCATATTAAAGATGTAACAGTCTGAAATTAGCCCTTAGACATATTACCCAAGGGCATAATCTAACAAAAAATAGAGCCAGAGATAATAACATTTAGGGCCAGATGTAGCAATTTCCGATTTTGTGAATCAGAAATTGCGTGTCGGTGCGACTCGCAATTTCCGATTCGCAAAATCGGATGCAGTACGGTGTCTCAGACACCGACTGCGAGTCACTATGGGGTCGCAAAGACCCACCTCATTAATATTAATGTGGTGGGTCGCATTTTGCGACCTCATAGCGAGTCCCTGCACTCACAGGGATGGTGGCCTGCTGAAGTCAGCAGACCTCCATGTCTGTGACTGCTTTTTAAATAAAGCAGTTTTTTAAATTTTATTTTGCAGCCCGTTTTGCTTAAAGGAAAAGGAGTTGCAAAATAAAAAAAATAACCAAACCTTTTGGTTTCGGTTTTTCAGAGTAGACAATGGTCCATTGGACCACAGCCTGCTCTGAAAAACCCTTATTGCAACATTCACAAAGGGGAAGGGGTCCCAGTGGGACCCCTTCCCTTTTGCCAATGGGTTACCACCAGTGTGACATAGGTGGTAACTGCAAATTGCTTTGCGACCGCATTCGCGGTCACAAAGCAATTTAGCATAGCGATGCGCATTGCAAATAGGAAGGGAACACGCCTTCCTATTTGCGAGTTGTATTCACAATTTGCGAGTCGGTACCGACTCGCAAATTGTGAATGTGCATCGCAAAAGGCATTTTGCATGGGTCAAACTGCGATTTTCGCAGTTTGCACCATGCAAAATGCTTTCTTCACCTGGCCCCCTATTCGCAAAAGAGCGGTCTCAAATTGCGCCCCAACTTTTTGAGAATGAAATTGACTTTTGAAACCACCCTGTGTACTAGTAGGTCAGTTTGCAAAATAAGGAATCAGATTGGTTCGCAATCCATCCTAAGGCATTAATATGCATGAGTTAGTGACTCACTCCGGTTGGAGGCCATCACATGGATGGTGCCTGGTATGGCAAGCAAATAGCGCGTTGGTGATTGCCTCTTGATAAAGTAACCTTTTTAGTTAAATGCAGTACATGTTCCTTAAAGGAAACCATTCCTGAAAGTACATTTTAAAACACAATAAGGGTACAGGGTGGGCACACCATGACCACAAGGACCAAGTGAGGTGGGAATGTCCAAAAGTGACCCCACCCCTTCACTTAAAGCAGGCAAGGGCAGGGGACATACCCACAGAGAATGGAGGGAAAGGGAAGAGTGCAAGGACAGAACTTGAGGGTCCAAACAGGATAGCTTCCTGTATTTAAATTGCCTTTATTCTATGTTGTGGGAGCTCAAACCGGAGGACATGGACCCAAGTCCGCCCTCAGTAAGTAACACGGATACAGACGTAGGTTCCCACATCAAAAATGTAGTGTTAATGATAGAATTGTAAGAAAAAATCAAGCTGAAAAACTTGAATCCAATTCGGTGCACTTTAATCAGTGGAATGGTGGTATATTCCCAGGTTTAAATGTAAAAGTTGAGGAGAGATAATGTGATCCAAAAAGTAAAATACAAGAACGAAAACAAGTACTGCCAGAGTCCAGTAAAGTCTTGTCAAAGTCCAATAGGATCTCAGCCAACACGTGTTTCCCCCCACGTTGCGAATACGCCAGGGCTTTCTCAAGGCTGTAAAGAGATTGTATAAATTCTTTGAGACTCCAAAAGAGAATATAAAGGTAAATAAAGAGTGACACCCTTTAAGTGAGTCTCCAAGGAAGGACATGCACTAGATTGATCGTGTCCCTGTTAAAACTGCGAAAGATACGGTGGATAAGAGAGGCAAAAGACAGTTTTTAAAGTGTCCCTTCCATGGAAGTTACACATCAAAGAGGAAGAATGGAGGGAGCAGATGTATGCACACGGAGAACAGAGGGTTGCAAGCTGACCACAGAGGACAAGCGGAAGGGAAGTGGTGGCACGACAGATCACAGAGGGCTATAGGCCAGGGGTATGCACACAGAAAATAGAAGGCAAGGGAGAGGGAGATAAAGGCAGGGGCAGAAAGCTTTCTAGGGATGGCAGGTGGAAAAAGCAGTGGCAGCAGAATGACCATGGGGGGCAGGAGGGAGAGAGCAAGGGCACACACATGGAGAACAGAGGGAAGTGGGAGGAGAGCAAGAACAGCAAGCTGACCAGGGTTGGCAGGCAGTAAGGGTTGTGACAAAACAACAGATTATGGTGAATGAGAGGGAGGGGACTAAGGTATGCACAACAAGATCATAGTATGGGGGAGAGCGGTAGGTGCATCAGACTGACTGGGGAGGACAGGCTGGAATAATAGTGGCAGCACAGTGGGCCTTGGAGGGCAGGATGGAGGGCACAGACGACGGAATGCAGGGGAAGTGGAAGGGGACAGGTGCAATACGTTTAATAGGGGGGCTTTGTCAGGACAATGGACCAAGGAGGATGGGAAGGAGGAAGTAGGGCCGCACACACACAGAGAACAGAGGGCAAGGGGAAGGAGGAATGGGAATGTAGGCAGTGAGGGGCAGTGGCAGCACAATGGACTACAGAAGGCAGGAGGGAGGAGGCAGTGACACTACCATGGAGGACAGAGTTCTAGGTGTGGGGGGCAAGGGCAACAAGCTGTACATAGAGGGCAGACTGGCATGGGCAGAAGCAGCAAGCTGACCACAGAGGGCAGGAGTTAAGGGGAAGGCAGATGGGGAACAGATGGGGACAGAGGCAGGCTGCATTGAGTTGACCACTCATGGGGGGTGGGGCTTGAGTATTAGCTCACTGCCACTGCAAGTGCCCAAAGGATATGCACAGTCCTGGTGTCATTTGAATATGAAGAAAACCTTGAGAAATACAATGAAAAAGTTAAAGTGATGTCATAGTTAGGTGTAGTGATTACATTTCAGCTAACCTTACAAAACACCACAGACATTCATTGAAAAAAACAAAGCTTAAAGAAATATATTAGTTAGGTATTGACATGAGTTGAAAACTAATGTTCAAACAACAAAAACACTGAAATTCATCATTTGTGCTTTACTTATCTAACCATAAATTGTGCCTCCGCCACTCACTATTTATGACCTCACACATTATTATTTCACTCATGATATGCTAAATGACCTCATTGATGGTATCACCATTGACATCTCAAATGACATAATTGATGATATAATTAAGGCCATTGGGCATCGAATGTGACAGTTTATTATACTCTTTTCCTACTGGAAGATATTTAGTGAGCAATACCCGAACCTTATTTTCTATCATGTCTCTACCTATCACCTCTGTACTGCTAATGGGTGAATTCTTTTACAACATGCAGGACATAAAGCATATCCGTGAAAGCACCCAGAGTTAGTAGATATGATACTCTTTCTTTACTGACATACAGGTGCATAAAAAATGTAACTTCTCTGTAGAGCTTGATGCAACCCGCAAACTGTTAAACCTTCAATACTGCAATACTGGACTTTGGTCATTATTTACCCTAATGAAAGTAGCTCATCTCACAGAGAATTTTAAGTCAACAGCTTCAAATCTATGATGAGCAACTGATAAGGTATGTACAACTAGGTCCTATTAACAACTGTTGAACCATGCCCTTTTTCAGGGTCATCCCCAAACTTTTTACCTCCTTCCTTCTAATTACTCTGATCTGTTTTTGTTGGCTTTAGGACTCTGGGCAATTCACCACTGCTAAAGTGCATCTGCTCTGTCCAAATTGTATTGGTGATTGGTTATCCATGAGTGGCATGATTTGATTTACTAGTAAGTCCCTGGTATAGTGCAACATGTGTGCCCAGGACCTGTCAATCAAATGTTACTAGTGGGTCTGCAGCACTGATTGTGCCACCCACATAAGTAGTCAGGTAAACATGTCTCAACCCTGCCACTACAGTGTCTGTTTGTACAGTTGTAAACTGCCAGTTCACTGCCAGTGAAATGAGCTTGCCTCCTGTTGTGAAGTCTCAGGGACATAAAGACTTCATCTTCAAGTGCCAGGGCTCTTCTGCTGAGAGTCCTGACTTGCCAAGTGGTGCCAAATCCAGTTCCTGTGCCCTTGAAAGTGGAAGCTGGTAACCTGAGGGAAAATCCATGCAGTGGAGCCATTGCTGCATAAAAATTGACGCATGGTCAACCCGATGGGGAAAGAACTGACGCATGGCCTCACTTAGAAGTAAGGAATCGATGTATTGCTTATCTTTCTGATGCATCACCTTCCTTGTGGCTTTATATTTGATGCTTACCAGGTACTTTGTGCTAAAACAACGTAGCCATTGACTTTGATGGATTATGACTCTTTTAACTTTAGAAAGTGATATCTTTTCTTGTGCATGTTGGCTTTTTATTGTTTTGGTCTTGTTTGATTGAGGTAAATATTGGTTATTTATCCAAACTGGTGTGGAGGCCTTTTGCAGTGTTTTCACTGTGTTACTGTGTGTGTATGTACAAATATGTTACACATTGTCTCTGAGATAAGCCTGACTGCCTGTGCCAACCTACCTAGGTGGTGAGCAGGGGTTATTTTAAGTATGGGACTCCCTTGCCCTAGCTAGAAAGAAGGTCCCTACTTGGACAGGGTGTAAACTGACAGCCAAGTAAAGACCCCATTTCTAACAACAACCCGCATAGTTTGAGACAAATTCCTTACACATATTCATAAAAGAGGCAGGATGGTATACACCATTAGAGCAATGCTTACAATCATACTGTGACTTGACCAATTGTAAGTGCATCACCCATATATTATACATTTTTCAACAAACTATAATGCTTCAGAATTTTCACTGAACATCTGGAAATAAATATCTGCATGTTATAAACCTTAAGGTTATATAGAAATTACTGAAAGCACTACATGACAACACTTTAAGGTCAGCATGTGTACAGAAATCCATTTTCGAAAACGTATTGTAAGGATACACTTTTTTATCACATGTTTTGGCAACAGGACTTTGATTTAAGCCACAACCTATGTGTAAGCTCAGTCTCTACAGAGGTCATCAGTGATGTACATAATGTACCTTTAATGAGCCAGACAGGATATTTATGGCATTTGCGGTGGAATACTTGTCCACCAAACTCTAAATCATGTCCTTGGTAATTTTTATGAAGTGCCACGTACACCACAGGTGAAAGGCAAGAACCTGAAGGCAGCGAAGGCCTCTCAAAGATGGAAATGCTGCCATCCAGGTCATGCTGAAGCCATTGATTTTGGCATAAAATCAGGGATCCATAGTCACTGAGGTCACTTTGCTGCTGAGGTACATTTGCCACCTTACCCCAGTCCAAGGTTTCACCTACGATAAAGGCACTTTTTTTATTTTAAAATCAGCTAGCAGGGTGAGGCTGGAAGCTGTAACTAGGCAAGATCCGGATACCTTTGCAATAATGTCCCTCTGAAGTCATTTTCAATGTGTTGAAATGTTCTGAACAGAACAGACATGGTTTTCTTTCCAGCAAGCGTGGTCTCTCCCTCAGGGCCCTGTCCTATTTCTACAAGGTAGAAAAAATGACTAAGTCCTATTTTGTTCCAGTTGCTGACAATCTCTTTCTGGTCACTTCAGTAGCCTTCGAGTTTTCAAGGCTGCTTCAAGGAACTGAGTTTCTCTCTGACCTCAATTCCTGCAGCTCAGCCTTCTTCAATTCACGGGTCCTTCTGTATTTTGCATCCTTGTAGCAGGTAGTAGGAGGCCAAACACTGGCCCTGGGAGAACAGTTCAAGTTCCTTGGAGACCAAAGAACTCAGAAATCAATTAGTCTTCTTCTTTCTTCCAGCCGCCCTGTACAGGTTTTCCTCTGGAAGATGTTTTCTTTCCAGGCCCAGGAATGGTCCAAGGAGATAGTTACCCTGTGCATTACCCAGTAATTAGATATCTCCCAACACCCAATTGTGGCTAGTTTATTGCAATATTTCCAATCCCCTTCCCCCCCCCTAAATTTACTGGACACCTGCCCGAAGCCTCTCAACCAAACTCACACCAGGCCTTATCCACCTGCAGGGTCACTACCCCTCCCTGTAGTCACTCACCTATGGCTGTGAGTTGTTCTCCCCTCTTTAGCACCTACAGCTATTTTTCCTTCTTTCTGTGTTTGGAGACAGAAAGTGTAATGTGGCTATGGGAATTAATTGTTGCAGTTACTGACAGACTCATCTGGCATTTTCAAATCTAATTAACAGCTGTGAAAGTCATCCTTTGTTATGCCAGCTGGTTTTGTACATATCTTAGATGTCTAATCCTTGCTAGGTGAACACCCTAGCAAGGCTGCTGCCAAAGACCATGTAGTGTCTTCCAGGAGAAGAGTATTAACACGTTACCCTTCGATGTACATTTATTCTCTGGAGCAGAGATATGAAGCAGCACAATTATTAACCTCTCAGGCAGCACAAAACCTCTTAAGTTCTGTTCCCACAACATGCATAAAACACTTTAATGACTGCTCTGTTTTGGCAAATGCGGTTTTATCTACGCAGTGAGTATATCATTTTCTAATTATTCACTATGAAGGTATAATTTCCTAATGTCTAGTATTGCTGACTTTTATGAAGTAAGCATCCAGCTCTGTGATCGTATAAAGAATTCTGCCAGGTGATTTAGTTAATATGTAAAACGCTGTTTCTGAGTGGCAAATATACCATTCCTTGCCATGTTTCAATTCAGTACTTTCAAACTGCAACTCAGCCATAACTCATAGTGATCTCTAGAGCTCTATAGTTTTTGTCAAAGATGTTGGTAGTATAAATGCATTCTACCGTCCATACATTACAGTTACATTCTAAACCAATGTTTCGTTTCACATACACTGAGCTTCTTAGAAAATTAAATAACCCCAAGTGACAAAAACAATTTTACACTTTCATTTTGGACACATGGCATACACACTGTAGCACTGAATGGCAGTGTCACGGTACGGAGTTACAATATTGAATCAATAAAAATGCACATATTCCAGGGTAACCACACACAACAGATGGAATCCCTACCAGTATTCTCAGGTGGAGGACATCATTATTGGTCATCAGCGTAAGTCAACACATATTTATGTCACTTTGTTAGTAGGCAAATGTAGTTGAGTAGTTGGTGCAGTACCGGATCATGTGTTCAGGGCCTATCATTTGCTTCACCCGTACACACTGCAACAGTGTAATCTAGGGTGACAAACCTTTCCATACACTTTTGTGGCAAAATATTTAAGGTTACCTTTGGAACAATATGTAGCAGACACTCTTTGTATATCCCTATTAAATGCCTTTGTGGCAAGAGAGATGTAGAGTAAGCATCTTTAAAAATCAAACGCAGAAAAAAGGAACTCAAATTTTCTCCTAGATTGAAGAATTTTAATGACTTATTTGGTAATGTTAAATCACAAACTTGAGCAACTCAGCTACCACAAGATGCATAGAAACAGGAAAGGCATGTATGATTTAAAAATAGAGAGTCTTATAAATAACATAATTGCAATCATTGAATTTGTTTAGAAGAAAAGAGGAACTGAATTAAACATTCACACTTTGACGCTGAGGCTCACTTGAACATGGAAAGGGAGAACTCCAATTACAAATTTAAGACACTGTCTGTCATAGTTTTGGACTGGCCAGTGTGTTAAATAGTTCAAGAGTGAGTAAGTGTTTTATCATCTTGGACAATGATAACATGTTACTTCTCTTTTTTTAGAAGCGTCTACTGATTGCGGCTGGAATGTTGCTACATTTGTTGACATGCCAAAATAAGTAACAAAACAGAACACAATGACACACAAAAAACACATGACAAAACAGTTAAAACACGACACAACAAAACCGTTTTAAACAGAACACAAAGCAACACAACCATAGTACAACACAGCAACTTCATGTTATAATATTGCAATACAAGAATACATGAACATAAAAGCCAACAGAGCACATCACACAAGAAATACACAGGATCATTACCTCTACGTTCTCTTTTCTCAGACCCTGAATTATTTATAGGTATTCCACCTCTCAAGACAAGAAGGAAACAGGCAATACATTTTGTATAAGTTTCCCTCTCCACCTCTGTTAGGTGCTATAAGGGATGACTTGCCGAGAATCCCCCCTGCTTGTTTTACTGTTTCTTATCAAACACATTCAGATCACTGTGCTAACCCCCTACCAGGCTTTTACCTGCTACTTTTTTTATTATTGTTACTATGGCCCTTTCCTGCTTGCTTTAGAGGATGAGTTGATTTTTTGGACAAAAAAGGGGAAGGTGTAAATTACATCTGAAAAAAGTAAGGACTTCTGGGCTTTTTGAGCCTGTCTGCACCCAAATCTATGCCTGTGCCTCCTAGATGAGTAGTGTCTGTGTCAGCAATCATGTGTGTAAAGAACCCCACATGCACAAACATTTGTTTCACTCCTGAGGTCAAGGGTGGGTGTGATAAAAAGATATAGAGGTTTTTGGTAAGTCAAAGAAAGCAGTACATTGTCTTCTGAGGGCAGTTTGCCACTATAATATGTGCTGTTTGGTATAAAAAGGGGTTACCTCTTGGTTACTATATGCAAGTATGCAAAAAGTAACACATATGGAAATCACTTCATCTTCAAACCCTTCCTCTTCTCCTTCTACGAAGAGGTACAGGGTGGAGGGAGAGCGAGAGGGGGTAAGCAGATTAATTAGAGACACTGATCAGAATTACAAAAAGACGTGAAGCATTCAGAACTTGAAAAGTGTTTATCAAACCAGTCTGAGATATTTTCCGGGTCTGAAAAGGAGGAGGGCGACTCAGTACCATAAGACCAACATGGAAAATATATCAGCACAAATATGTTAACAGAATTTCTGGGGCATATAAAAAATCTAAGCGATTTCAAGAGGAGGTGATGCCAAAGTCTTACTCAAGTTTTGGATACAGGAAGTTTAAGAGTTTGGTGCGCCTAAATATGCCTATTCATCCCCTTGTGATGGACATAGTAAAAATAGAATTGAAGGGCTCTTGACAAAATCATTACTACATGATTTCTGACAAAGTTATATCTTTTATCAGGTATGGATGAATATCTGACTCTTTCTGTTCTTCTCTAGTGACAGGTCTTGGAGAAAAACAGTCCAGGCAGCGAGTCTTTCATTATCAACCAAAGTGTGCCTGCCTATCCCTTACAAAATGAATATATGGAGCTTATATGTTACAGTTCATAGTTCGTAGATGTGGAGTAAGGCAATGCAGCGTAAGTCGCTGCATTGCCCACCCTGCATCAGAGGGATGTTCCATGGGCATTGCAGTGGATTTTCCCATGCAACACCCTTGGGTTTTGATGTATTCCCAGATTTTCAAGGATGTGTAAACCTAGGAATGCATTGAAACTGTATGTCTCCCAAGGGGAGGCGTAACGAGGAGAAATATTTTAATTTCTCCTCATTTTTTCCTCTTTCCATGTGTGTTGCATTCTGCAGCACACAGAGAAAGAGTAAAATGCCTCCATGAATTGTTTTTGTGCAGGAAGGTGCCCTATTATGCCCCAAAACAATCCTACTTGCAATGCAGGCACCCAGACAAAATGGTGCAAGGGTACCTGCATTGGCGCTAGGCAGCCAATTGTACTCTAACACAGGGGGAAGGAATAGATAAAAACCATATTTTATAAATACAGTGCAATGCTGGCCTTTCCCCTGTGATGCACGGCTCTTGTAAATATAACCCATGGTGTAAGGCAATGCAACGCAAGTCACTGTGTTGCCTTTCACTGCATCAAGGGAGCATTCCATGGACGTTACAGTGGGTTTTCCCACGCAACAGCCATGAGTTTTGACGCACTGCCAGATTTACAAGGAACTGTAAATCTGGGAACATGTCAAAACTGTAGGCGTCCCCAAGAGAGGTGTAACAAGGAGGAGAAATATCTTCATTTCTGCTTGTTTCTTCCTCTTTCTCTGCATGCTGCATTTCTAACACCGCTGAAATGCAGGCTTTAAAAGGGGAAATGTTTACATTTCTCCTTTTTTTTCTGACTTTGCATGCATCCTGCAATGTGGAGTACACATACAACGTAGGAAAGGTTTTAAAGTGTGTCTAGGCATAGTATTTTGTACAGAAAGGGAACCCTTCCAGTACAAAACCTATGCTAGACTCACGCACACAACCTAGCATACACTGCAGTGACTATTAAGTACATCTGGCCATTGCGTGCTGATTGTAGGAAATGAGAGCTAAAGGAAAAACTTTTTAAGATTATATCTATGGTGGCACAATTGATCAGTATAAAAACAATATCATGATAACATTTTACATTTCATACATATAAACCGGTCTTAAAATAAACAAATCAATTAAGATGTTAAAACTGTGCAAGCAATAAGACAATGCACTGCTACATGATATTTAATAATTAACCCCACATCACGATCATCCTTCGAGTGCTGGTAGCATCAATATCACCTACATTGGGTTTCCATAACATTAATGTAATTTCTATGAAAACCAAAAAAGTTAAGCCACAACTTTTTGTACACCTTTTGTGACAGAAAGGATATGACCTATTTCATCATCATTATTGTCTCTAACAATCACATTTACTCTCTTTGCTATATTCTTTCACATTCTCAAGATTTCCCTCCCTCCCATATATGGAGCAAAGATGAACGTGCTTCTCAAATTATGGAACTATTGTTGATGGTCTAACTTAAGGGGTACCTGCATATGGTGAATCCTTATAATAATCTAAAACCCATCATAATCTGATTAGTACATTATATAATGATTTTATTACAACAATGTTCCTATCTTCCTCTGCTTTCCCTCATCTTACCATTGTCAACCTTGTCCCCTCGCCCCGTGAATTGGTTTTAGATTTGTGCACATTCTCTGTAATAGATTTCTGCACATTGGAGCCTTCTGATGTTTGTGTACCTCATTTTAAGGGCCTAAGGCTGGCCCACTCTGCATTAACTCCCCCTACCCTTCAGAGGCTCCCCAAGTCTTCAGGGGCCCCCATAGTGCCCAAGACCAACAAATATATGTGAGATATGGGAGCCTCTGGAGCTCCTTTTCATAATCTGCAGGGGGATCATCATTTTGATCATTACACCACTGCTGCATTCAGGCCATTCCACACATAATTAGCAGTAATTTTCAAGGCATATTAGTTAACACACTCTTAGAGGCATAGTTATGAAAAGTGGTGCATTATGTCATGATGCACCGCTTTTCTTGTGCTCTATTGCCCCCCAACACCATCATGTGTGCGCCATATTTATGATACGGCACACCATGGCGCACATTAGGGAACAAGCATCAAAAATGTTGATGCTTGTTTGGTGCTTTGCAGGATTAGCACCAAAAATGTTGATGCTAATCCTGCAAGGTGAAAGGATGCCCACTGAAAACAAAGGGGGTGTAATTTTAACACCTGCCTTAGGCAGACATTAAAACTAATGCTAAAAATTGCACAGTGGAATCTCTTAGATTCCACTGTGCCATTTATCTGGGCCTCCTAATGTCATAACAGCCACCTTGCATGCATTATGCCTGGCACAGGCATAATGTAGCACAAGGGTTTACAAAGTGGCACAATGAATGAATTTTGTAAATATGGCATGGTGTTTTTCCCAACCTTATGCCACACAAATGATGCTAATGTGGTGCAAGGTGGCCCTAGGGGCTTCTTAAATACGGCCCTTAATTTGCTTCTTAATAATGCAGGTTTCTTGCAGTAATATTTTCTTCACAAATTGTGGAGTGAGTGCGAGACTTTGGTTTTTCTTTTGCCAATTGTGCTCTAGCATTTAGCACTAACCAGCAGCCATTAAAATCAAATAAATCCTGCTCTTTAAGCTTTTTAACATTCATCCTAGTTTTATCCTAGTTTTACTGGCAAGAAATCCAGAAGTAATACAGGGGCACAGCTTCCATTGGTGTAGCAGCACCAGTCGCAGCGGGTATCGAGGCAAAGTGGTGGTGTGGGGGGCACTAAACAAAAACACAAACACAAAACAAAAACGTACCTGCCACTTACCATATCGCTGCATTCTCACTTTTCTGGCTCCACTGCAGGAAGGCACAGGCTCCCAGACTGCCCTGCGGCCAATTCTAACTCTGCTCTCATGTTGCTGACACCATGACAGCAGAATCAGGATTTACCCAAGTGCCCTCAATTTGCGCTCCCAGGCAGACTGGGAGCCTGTGTCTGCAGTCTCCAACCTGGCAGTGCAGCTCGGGTTAGAGACACCTCAGTGTGCATGTCAGTTTCGCTGTCCTGAGATGGTCGGCCAAATTTACATGTGCACTGAAAGAAGTGCACCTCTACCTCTCCCCTTGGTGTCTATCATCCCCATGGTCCAGTTCCGTACAAAAATAAAGTGATAATAAACATGTTTTATTATTGTTTTATTTTTCATGTTTTGCAGCTGCTGCTGCTGGCGGGGGTTGGTGATCCTCTGCCATAGTGGAGGAGCTGTCGCTGAGTGGCATTAGAGCCAAGAGGCCTGAGGGTCCCATTGAACGCTGACTATTGCAGTGGAAAAGAAGAAGGACCATGTTTTTCCCTGCACCGGGGCCCACGGCACACTGACCACTTGACTGCCTTAACATCCAGCTATGAATATCTGTGAGGAAATACAGTTGCCCAAATGCTCTAGTTGAGTTTCAACTCCTTTTAAATTTGGACATTCCAGACCTTTGCCAGTCATTGGATACAACAAACTGATGTAAATCCTGCATCTAGTCTGAGGACCCCTTTACTTGACTACCAGACTCAAACCATTTAATGAAAATCACAAGACATCAGTGTTGGAAATAGGATCTTTGGTTGGCAGACAGATTAAACCCTGTCCAAGAAAGGACCCTCACTCTAGTCAGGGCAAAAGAAAAACGCACCTGGTTGACCCCCACTCACCCCTTTGGTAGCCTGGCACAAGCAGAAAGGCCTAACCCAGAAGCAATGTGTAAAGTATTTGTATCAACAAACAATAACGCTACAAAATGGACACCACACCAGTTTAGAAAAATAGGCAATATTCATCTAAATCAAACAAGACCAGAACAACAAAAATGCAACATACACAAGTCAAGATATGAATTTGCAAAAGGATGAGAGTCTTACTCCATAGAAAACAATGTAGACATTGATTTACATAAAGTACCTGGCTAGCATCAAAAATAAAGCTGCACGGGCGAGCATGTGTCTTCAAAGTCAGTGATGCGTCGATTCCTTCCTCGCAAGGTATGCCGTGTGTCATTTCTTTTCTGGTTGGGTAGGCAATGCGTTGTTTTTCTCTCCAGCAAGAGAGAGATTCGCCAATTTCTGGACGGGCACCTCAGATCTGTGCAGGTTCACGATGACTTTGACGCCCAGCGATGATGCGTTCGAAATCCAGTCATACGGTGTTAGAAAACCACATTGCGTGGGGTTTGCGTCATTATTAGCAGCCGCAAGCAGGTGTTGCATCGTTTCTTCAGACGGGATGCCTCAATCTACCAGTTGCAATGCAGGTGGAGCGTCAAATTCAGCCACAAAGTGAGTGGTGCGTCGTTTATCAGCCACGTTGCAGATGGTACATCGAAAATATCCCCACATAGTGTTCTGTGCATGGATTTCAGCTCTTGTTCTGCCAACTTCACCTCCGAAGGGCCCAGGGACTGGATAGGGCACCACTTGACAGGGCAGAAATCTCACCAGAGAGTCCAGTTGCTGGGAGAGGAAGTCTTTGATGGACCTGAGACTTCAAAACAGGAGGCAAGCTCAGTTCAAGCTTTTGGAGATTCTTCTTCAAACAGGAATGCACAACAAAGTTCAGTCTTTGTCCCCTCTCACAGGCAGAAGCAGCAACTGCAGAATAACCCAACAAAGCACAGGCAGGAGCAGCACTTCTCCTCAGCTCTTCTCCTTGGCAGAGGTTACTCTTGGTCCAGAAGTGATCTAAAAGTCTGGAGTTTTGGGTCCAAAACTTATACCCCTTTCTGCATTTGAAGTAGGCAAACTTCAAAAGGAAGTCTCTATTGTTTACATGACCATGCCTTGCGAGGGCAGGCACATCCCATTCAGGTATAAGTGACCACTCAATCAATCAGTGTTTATAAAGCACAGCTACTCACCCTTTAGGGTCTCAAGGCACTGGGGGGGGATGTAGTGTTTACCGGAGGTGGAATAAAAAAGCCATGTCTTCAGTTCCTTCGTGAAGCTGGGGAGGGAGGTGGTTTGTCTGATGTGGATGGGTAGGGCATTCCAGGCGGCGGCTGCGTGTTGGAGAAGGAGCATCCTCCTGTTCTGGTTTTCCTGATGCGGGGTACTTCTACGAGAGAGAGCTGGGCTGAGCGTAGGGCCCTGTGGGGTACGTGGAAGTTGAGTTGCTGGTTGTGTATGTAGGTGAGGAACTTGAAAGTGATTCTTTTCTCTATGGGAAGGCAGTGCAGTGTACGTAGGTGTAGCAAGATGTGGCAGTGTCGGGGTAGGTCAAGGATCAATCTGGCGGCAGCGTTCTGGATGTTTTGCAATTTGCTGTGAGTTTTTTATTGATTCCAGCATAGAATGTGTTGCCGTAGTCCAGTCTGCTGGTGATGAGGGCATTTGTGATGGTTTTTCTATGATTGAGGGGGACCCATTTGAAGGTCTTGCGTAGGAGGCGGAGGGTGCGTAAGCAGGTGGAGGTGACTGAATTGATGTCACGGTTCATGCTGATGTCGGGTCCAGGATGATTCAGAAGTTGCGGGCTTGGCTGGTGGGGTGGACGGGTTTCCGAGGGTGGGTGGGCACCAGGAGTTGCTCCATACGTTGGGTTGAGGGCCCCTTGATGAGTACTTTGGTCTTGTTTATGTTGAGTTGAAGGCAACTGTCTCATCCATTTGGTGACTGCTTTCATGCTTTCAGTTGTGTCTGGCCTTGCCTGGTTCGTTGGAGGGAGAGAGGATGAGTTGGTTGTTGTCAGCATAGGAGATTATTTTTTTTCTGTAGCTTCTGATGATGGTGGCTAACAGGGCCATGTAGACATTGAACAGCGTGGGGCTGAGGGAGGATCCTTGGGGCACTCAGCAGGTGGTGGGTGAGGGTTTTGTCAGGAAGGGGGTGAGTCTCACTTGTTGCGTACTGCCGGAGAGGAAGGATTGGATCCAGTCAAGGGCCTTGTCTCTGATGCCAGCTTGGTGGAGTCTTTTTATCAGGGTGTGATGGGAGACTGTGTCGAAAGCTGCAGAGAGATCACGTAGGATGAGTGCCGTCGTCTCTCCCTTGGCCAGTAGGGAGTGGAGGTCATCTGAATCAGGATTGGGGTATGTCAAAGACATTGTGGCTTTCTAAAAATGTAGTGAGTTGGCAGTTGACTGCTTTTTCAATGGCTTTCGCAGGAAATGGAAGTAGGGAGATGGGCCTGATGTTTTTGAGGTCGGTGGGGTCAGCCAAAGGTGTCTTGAGGAGGGGGTTGATCTCGGCATGTTTCCAGTTGTTGGGGAAAGTGGCGGCAGCTAGAGAGCAGTTGATGGTGAGGCAGACCTTGGGGGCGATGGTGTCTGCAGCTCTGTTGAAAACGTGATGGGGGCATGGGTCCGGGGGGGGGCCCAGAGTGTATGGACTTTATGGTTTTCAATGTATCTTGGGTGGAAAGGGGTGTCGAGAAGGAGATTGTAGGTTTGTTGGTGTCGGGGTTTGGAAGGGACGGTTCTATGCGTGGGTTGTCCTTGTTGAAACTGTCGCAGATGGTCTTGATTTTGTGGTGGAAGTAGGTGTTGAGTTTGACGCATAGGTCCTGTGAAGGTGGGATGTCAGTTGTTTCACTGTTGGTTCGGGCGAACTCCTTGATGATGCCAAAGAGTTTCTCGCTGTTGTGTGCTTGTGAGGAGATCCTGTCTTGGATCGCCTTCTTTCTGGTGCTTCTGATGAATTGGTGTGCGGTGGTGGTGGCTCTGAAGTTGCTGCGGGCTTCTGGGGATTTGGTGTTTCTCCAGATTTTCTCGAAGCGGCAACAGGTGCGTCTTGATTCCTGGATTGTGGGGGTGAACCAGCTGGCTCTCTTTGCATGGGTGGTGTTGTTCTTTTTGAGCAGGGCTATCGTGTTGGTGCAGTTGGTGATCCAGTTGTGGAAGGTGCGTGCTGCGGTGCTTGGGTCATCATTGGGTGCAATGGTGGGGTCGGCAATGGAGAGGGTGATGGTGAGCTGATCGTCGGTTATTCTTGTCCAGTTTCTATGCGATGGCTGGAGTTGGTGTCTGGTGATGGTGGGTGTGTTGGAGGTGAAGTGGATGCATCAGTGACCTGTCCAAGGGAGTTCTGTGGTGTGGCTTAAGGTAGCGGAGGTTCCTGTAGTGAAGATGGGATCAAGGGTGTGTCCTGCAGAGTGTGTTGGCTCTGTCACGATCTGTCGGAGTACTATGTTGTGGAGTTTATCTAGGAGGGATGCGGTATTGGGGTCATGTAGATTCTCAAGGTGAAAGTTAAGGTCTCCAAGCAGGATGTAGTTGGTTGATTGTACGGAGATGAAGTCCATGATGGAGTCGGAGAAAGGTATGCAAGGTCCGGGGGGGGCGGTAGATGATGGTTCCCCTGATGGTGGATGTCGGGCTGGTGTGTAGCTTGAAGTGGGGGTGTTCCATCAGGTTTGTGGCTTCTTTGGAGTCTTCAGAGTGTGTGTTCAAGCAGAGCTTGGATCTGTGGATAATGGGAAGCAGGTGTGATCTTTCCAGATGATCCTGTATCCCTGGGGATGGCGATGGTGATGTCCAGGCCAGAGGGGTTGTTGGTACAGGTCTCAATGAGGAATGTGATGTCCAGGGTGGTGCTGTTGAGGAGGTCCCAGATTTCGGTGATGTGTTTATGGGGGGAGCGTACATTGAGGAGGATGCACTTCAGGGGTTTCGGGTTTGGAGAGTTGTTGTGGGTGGGTTGTGCAGGGTCCCGTGTCTTGGTGGTGGGGGAGGTTTGATGGAAGCAAAGCAGATGAAGGGACAGTGTGTGTTGCCTGGAGCTGCTTGCTTGCAGTTGTTGTTGCACGGCCACCATTAAGTAAGGGGGGGAGAGGACAGCTAGGAGGTGGGAGCAAAAAATGGAGTAAAAAAAGGGGGGCGGGCCGCTCTCTCCTCCCTCCCTCCACTCTAGCCCAAATGACTCATCAGGATATGCAGGCTACACTCCAGCTCCCTTTGTGTCAGACGAGATTCACAATCAGCCTAACTGTCAGTATGACCCAGACAGGGAATCACAAACAGGCAGAGTCACAGAATCGATAAAGCAAGAAAATGCCTACTTTCTAAAGTGGCATTTTCAAACCAAGAATCTAAAATCCAACTTCACTAACAGATGTATTTTTAAATTGTGAGTTCAGAGACCCCAAACTCCATATTTTATCTGCTCTCAATGGGAATCTGCACTTTAAGGATATTTGAAGGCAGCCCCCATGTTAACCTATGAGAGAGATAGGCCTTGCAAAAGTGAAAAATGAATTTGGCGGTATTTCACTGTTAGGACATGTTAAACACATCAGTACTTGTCCCACCTTTAACATACACTGCACCCTCCCCATGGGGCTACCTAGGGCCTACATTCGGGGTACCTTACATGGATAAAAAGGGAAGGTTTGGGACTGGCAAGTGCATACATTTGCCAGGTTGAATTCACAGTGGCAGGTCTGAGCCATGTTTACAGGGCTACTCATGTGGGTGGCACAATCAGTGCTGCTGGCCCACTAGTAGCATTTAATTTAGAGGGACTAGACCTCTTTAGTGCACTTTACTAGGGACTTACTAGTAAATCAAATATGGCAATCAGGGAAAAGCCAATTACACATACAATTTCACAAAGAGAACACTTGCACTTTAGCACTGGTTAGCATTGGTAAAGTGCCCAGAGTAAAAAAAACAGCAAAAACAGAGTCCAGCACACAGTCAATAACCTAGGAAGCACGGGCAAAACGTTAGGGAAGACAACACCAAGGATGCCAGGTTTAACAATCAGCATTTGATAAATAGCTCACCAGGTCATTCTTTTCTACAGACGTTTTAGAATTTTTGGGGGGTTAAACCGCTGCAGGGAGTACAGCCTTTTCCAGGCTTTGATGAGTGCATACAGATCCACTGTTCGGTGCCTTTCTGGCTGCAAGTTATGTCAATGACTCAGCCTCTTGTAGGTCTTAGTCATTGATGTCTGCAGAATTTGTATTCAGGGGGGCATAATTTTACCATCATCCATCCTCCGATTCGTCCCAGAGTGTTTTTTTTTGGGGGGGGGCTGTGGCCGTACTAGTGCAGTCAGCATAACACTACAGCAACCATGGTGTTACGCTGCACTGTGAGCCTGCACACCAGGCTGTACCTAAATCTAGATGGGACAGGCAACCCCTCTTGCCCCCTGTTGATGCCTATGGTCCTAGAGGCAGCAGACACTGTGGGTGGTGGTCTCTATGCTAAAGTACGCATTGTAAGCAGACATGGATGCTGGAAACATCTCTGGACAGATATGAATTCTCTGGCCCACCCCTTCCAGCTACAGTGGTGATTGCAGCTGGCAATGTATGCAGTGGCATTTGTGATACAAACTGCCATGAGGTATGAGCACAGTGAAACACAGTGCATGCCTCTGGCTACAAATGCATCATTTTACCCCATCACTTACACATCAAAAGGGAAAAGGGTAACATTGAATTTGACTCGATTAATTTGAGGCATAATGTCCTGTGAGATGGCGCAGGTTGGGCACCTGACTGGTGTTTATTTTTTATCTCTTTTTGACCAGTAATTCATTTTAATCCTTTTCTCCATTTGTTCCACTGTGACCGATATTTCCTAAATATAACTCTGGATTATTTAAAATGGGGGAAATAGGAAATGACACATATGCACAGCTTCTTCAAAATACTATTTGGCATTTTAAAAATTCAGTGTATGTGGCAACCACATTGTGAGCATACTGCCTTGACACATTTAGGGCAAGATTATTTAATCACTGACCCAGTTTATTAGGAAGGGTCCACACACTGCCTCAGCCTATATCAGTTACACACCTGAGATGAGTTTTGCTTCACATTATTTATCCACAGTTTTAAAACCATGCATGGATCATTCTCTGGTTGCTTTGAGAAGAAAAAGTGAATGGAATCAAGCACGTAAAAACTACACGTTCGACCGCAGCTTCCTTCATAACAACAGAAGAAAAGTCTACTCATTAGGCTCAGTGAAACCTTCACAAACAGAGATGCCACACTAGGGTTGTTCCATATTTTAAATGTGCATTTGCATTTATAAAATTGTGGACATGTTATGGCTATGGGTAATAGGCAGAATATACTTCTCGCTACAAATATGAACTACTCCAAAAATGTCCAGCTACCCTCTCCAGCACCTATCACTGTTCATGGGAGATTGAAGCTTGCCCACCCACATTTTGTGCTTGATAACATTATAGAACAGGAACCTTTACATAGGGAGGAGAAATGTCCTACCTACTTGTCCACCATTTAATGTTCCATGAATCTCGAGTTCATCAAGAAGTGCGAAAGGTGTTGGAGAGCAGCCAGAAAACTACAGCAATGTCAGACTCTGTTTAGATTTATGGGAGCAGCTGGGAGAGCAGGGAGGGCTAGACTTGGAAACAAGACTGGTAAGTGGACGTACCAAGCCTAGCCTATAATGTGTAGAACAGTACACATCTTTGGGTACATTGGACATGTGAACAGGCCAGCTAGGATTCTGTGGATGTGCTGGTGGGAGCTATGAGCAAGGCATAGGAGAGCAGCTGCTAAGCAGTGAGAGCACATTCATTACCAGGACAGTTCTAATTTTCATTTTAAAGCTACAGAACGAACACACTTTGCAGAGCTCCCTTCATATAAAAATAAATTATGCTGGGGTGTGAGCCCAGAAGTTACTAATCTTCACACACATCGCCATACATCCATCTCCCCAGAAAAAAAAAAAAAAAGATTGTATTCTGGTCTTGACTTGATAAATTATGCAGAACCCTTGTTTTAGTGTCTGCTGTTCCACATAGAAAAAGGAAGACCAGCTGAAAATGTGGGCAGTAAAGTGACTGGCAAAGAACTGTGTAAAGGTCACATGAGAAAATAGCTTAGAGTTATCAAGAAAGCAAAGAAAGATCAGTGTGCTATTAAACTCAACGATGCATCATACCACATCAAGGAAATATTTTAGATGTTTTAGACGTGTCAAAGGACAAGGGAGTAAAAAGCACACATGAACCTTCTGATCAACCACGCAAACGCTCTTCCTTGAGAACAGAATCATTAAGACCAGGAAGGGGTTATTAGAAGAGTCAGGGTATCCAGCTTGCATTGTATTCAACATACATGTGATACCACTGTCTGAGTTGATCCTGCCAAACAACCTAAAATTCTAAATGTACTCTAAAGACATCTAATTCTATATTCACGAGGGTTGTGATTATGATCACTGCAAAAACATCACTACTTGCATGAAACATATATATTGTGTGATGAAGATACATTATTTGTATGTGAAAGAGCCAGAAACAACATTTGTGAGACTAGAGATACATTTAGTGACCGTTTTCCTTTGGTCTAACAGGAGGAAGCTGGTGTATTACTGAATACTAGGAAAGTCTAAAGCAAAATATTCAGCTTTCACTTCATGCTGATGGGAAGGATCCTGTAACTTCTTCAGTTGATTCACCTCAGTGAGCTGACCAGAGCCATATTGTTATTAAAACTGATATACTGCAATGGCTTCTATGCATTAGTTCAGGATGCAGGAGAGATTAAAACTTTAGGGGAACCTAAAGCCCAGACACGTAGAATCTGTCTCATCTGATGGAAAATACTTCACATCAAGAGAGATCATAAAGAGCTTTACTAGCTGCTACTAGCAGAGATTTTAATTAAAAATGTATGTGCTCAATCTATAAAGCTCGGAACGATCTTATTCTGAGCATCTTCCAGCCATTATTTTTTAACATAATTCCTATTTGTAAATTGTTATGCAGTTTAATTTGTCAGGACAGATTTAACTAAAAGGCTCATAACTAGAAGTCAGTACGTGCTGTAGAAGTTCAGTTCTGTAAGAGTTTGTGCCCAAATCAAGCTGGCAATTTTAAATTATTAACATGAAAACAAGCCTAGCCATATAAGCATTCTCAAACAGCCACAAAATCTACTGGGACTAATCCTTCCACAAAAAGACAGCGCCCCAGTGAGCGCAGCATGAAGGTAACGTTTGAAATGGTTCGCTCTCACACACGCTCATGTTGAATCCATTTTTAAATCATCCCAAACTGTTGTCTACATGGTTATCCTCTCTATTAAATGGATATCAGTCCACAGGCCAGAGCTTGAAAAAAATTACTAAGTAAAAAATTAAATATCTGCATACCAGCCTTATGCACTTGGGCACCATTTATTGGAATATATATGTTCATGAAGGAGCCCTGCATTTTATTCCAGAGTAATTATCTTACTCACCACTTCCTGAGGGTGGGCTGAAGGTGTACTTTGAGGGTGGGGCCTGTGGGTATCCACACATCTTAAAGTAGTTCAAGGGCACACAAGTCTTCAAAGTTACACTCAATCACTGATGCAGGCGTTGTTTGAAAAAATAACTAGGGCCTGTTTCACAAACTGCTTTTTATAGTATGACAAAATGTTATTCACAGTCTACTGTTGGAGACCTCTGTCTCTCGAAACACTTCTATCAGGAGATCTCTCCCTTGGTGGCAGTACAGGAAAGTATTCAGATTGTATAATTTTGCAGGGCAATGATATAAGGGTACACCAATATTTTGTATAAACAATGTTCCTAGTGTTGCAGGCACAGCCAAGATGGTGGTGAACGGAGCAGGATGAAGTCAACTCAGGATGTGGAGAGTGCAGTTTGGTACTAGAACCTGGGAGTGATTTTTTTGTCATCGGAGTCCCATCTGATGATACCTCTTCCAGTGATTCTGAGGGAGATGATGAGGACAGTCATGCTGTCCCTCTGCCAGCACATTCCGTGCAACAGGTGCGAGCAGGTGTGAGCAGGTGTGGGAAGTGGCAAGTACATACAGAGTGCTCTCTTGGCAGCCCCCCAATTTACTTCAGCCTGAATTTCCACCTTTTACTGGTGACGCTGGATGTAAAGTCGATACGGCCAACTTTTTGCCAGTCAACTACATCCATCTTTTTTGTGGATGTTGACTTCCTTCAGCAAATTGTGCAGCAAACTCATTTGCGTGCCCAACAATTTCTGAGGATGCATGGAGGTATTATAGAGCCCAATTCTAGGGCACACCAGTGGACTCCCACTTCGCTGGCAGAGCTGAAGTTATTTTGGGGGCCTCACTCTAAAAATGGGGTTAGTGCAGAAACCCACCTTGCAGTTTCACTGGACAACTCGCATGGTTTGGGTAACACCATCGTCACACCATACATCAGCAGAGATCATTTTTTGCTTTTGCAGCGCATGCTCCATTTCAATGACAAATCTGCTGCATTGCCCCTGGACAATCCAGACCAGGTTGTTCAAAATTCAGCCTGTCGTGGAACATTTGTCTGCCAGGTTCCCAGAGATCTATACTCCTAGAACGAATATAGCATTCGATGAGTCCTTGATCTTGTACAAAGGGTGGCTTCTGTTCAGACAGTAGAATGCGAGCAAAAGAGCTCGCTAGGGCATAAAGCTGTACATGCTGTGTGAGAGCTTTTCTGGCTGTGTTTACAGATTGAAAGTGTATACAGGGAAGGATTCCATGCTAAACCTTGTCGGTTGCCCTCCCATGTTAGGGGTCATAGGGAGGATTGTATGGGAGCTTGTCCAACCAATCCTTCACAAATGTTATAACCTTTCTGTGGACAATTTCTATACAGGAGTAGTGCTGTTCAGTGAGCTCTACAAAGCTGGTACTGTGGCCTGCAGTACAGTTTGTTGTAAGGATTACCGCAAGAGCTTGTTTGCAAGAAGCGCCAGAACTCTCAGAATACTGTGTTGAGTTCTAATGAACCTCTCGAAGTCAAGTTTTCAGATAGGCGTGATTTATACGTGCTCACTACAGTTCATGATGAGAGCACTTTCCCCCCATGGTTTGGGGTCAGATGGCTGAAGTCCACAAGCGCCCCCTGTATACTTGATTACAATAAGTACGTGGGCAGAGTGGACAAGAATGACCAGGTTCTTCAACCATTCACTGTGTGTTGCAAAACTCACACAAGGTTCAAGAATCTGTTTGCCCACCTGATCCAGATGGCAACATAAAATGCATATGTTGTTTACTGTCAGACAACCACAGGAACAATCATCTTGTTCCTTGACTTCCAGTTACCTTTAATTGAAAGCATCACTTCTGCTACAGAAGGGCAGCCTCCACTTCATATGTTCTGGAGGATGTGGCAAGGCTGCAGGAGAGACATTTTACTAATCTCATTCCTAAAACGCCCAAAAAGGAGCATCCATGTTATCACTGTAAAGTGTGCTTGAAACATGGAAAGGAGCAGGAGAGACATCTCCAGTGCCCATCTCAGCTAGGCCTCTGTTTCCCTACTTGCTTTACGTTGTATCACACTAAAACAAAGTTCTAGGAAATCGACTGAGTTGGAGCTGCCATTGGGTAAACCTTTCAGTGGATGTGCATGGATACCGAATGTCCATGGGCAACTGCTTCGTTAGCCAAGCAGCCAAAGAATTTTAGCTCATCTACTTCAGGAAATCATGGTCTGGATGGCCCCAGGACAATGCAGCAGAATTGTCATGGACTTCCTTATGGTCTGCTCGACTCCTTTAACCACCATCAGAATCTGGTAGGTGTTCTGTTTGATTAACGTGCATTATAGTCCCCACTTAGCACATGCTAGTAGACAGAACCTATGCCACATTGTCACAGAGTACCCCTTGTGGCAAAATGTTAAAGGAGTGACTACTTTTGAAGTGCTTGTTAGGGAACTTATGTATGCTGCACAAGGACCCCATGATTGCCAACAAGAGTAAGTGTAATAAGTCAAACAAATGTCCTGTGGGACATATCTACCAACATTTCTACTTGTTTGAAAGTGTTAAAATTCAATTGTAGCTTCACTTTCAAAGCAAAATGAGAAGTGTTAGTAAATTAGTCCCACAGGACATTTGACTTTTTACTTTAGATACTTTAGGTAGTATTCACCATCCTCTTTGTCTTAGTTTCAATGGTAGATATGCTCATTCAGTTTGAGGAATAGGCCTCCTAAGGAATACTCAGACACCCCCAAATTGCATCCACAAAGGAGTTGGATTTTGCACAGTAAGGGGCATATTTAAACTTTTTGGTGCAAAACTGCAACCGCCGGCTTGCGCTATTTCTGAGCACCAGCCAGGGGCTACATTTATGGAATGGCTCAAGCCGACGCTAAGCTTGGCTACCATCAACAAAAATGACACTAGCAGGGTGGGGGTGGTGAAATGGGAATAGGAGGTTGTGCGTCAAAAAATGCCGCTAACCAGCCTTGTGTCATTTCCAGGTGCACAACCATCCTAAAACATGACTCCTGTCTTTAGAAAAGAAAGGAGTCATGCACACCACCTCCAATGGCCAGCACAGGGGGCCAGTGTCCATGGCCATTGCCCCAAGTGCCATGCAGGTGACCCCTTGTTAGGGCCCCCAATGGCAGTTTAAAAAAAATAAAAAAAATACTTACCTATACTTATCCTACTTCCCTGGGTTTGGGTCCCCATCCTCTGGTGTCCCTCTGGTGTGGGTGTTCCTGGGGCTTAGGGTGGGCATCTGTGGACCCATTCCATGGTGTTTGACCATGGAGATGGGTCCACAGGTCCCCTAATGCCTGGTCTGACCCAGGTGTTAAATGATGGCGCTAAGCAAGCTTTACTCCATTATTTGGGTCTGCCTCCGACCTCTGGGTTATTTTAGCATGGGGCTTAAATATGGTTCTATAAGAATAGTATCATTTTTTGGATGGGACACCTACCTTGCATTTCATTGACACAAGGTGGGTTCACGCATCCAAAAAATGGTGCAAACTCCAATATTTTGATGCCAAACGGGTTTAGCATCAAAATATAAATCTGGAGTTAATTTTGCATCAAGAAAAAGACGCAAATTTGGAGCAAACAGAATATAAAATATGCCCCTCAGTGCGCTAATGGCACTTGAAAGACATGTTCTCTTGAGCTCCAAGTAGCTAAAGGTGAAAGGCATTAATAGAGACTCATTTGGCAATTATACAGGATTAGTCAGGACTCTGATGAGGACAGAGACATGCACAGGTAAGCTTATGGTAGGTGTGCTTTCCAAGGGTTATTGCACAGGTAGAAGGCAGATAGTAAAAGTAGTACGGATGCACATCACCTACACCTATGCATTCAAACCCATGGGTGCCCCCATACACTGAAGGACAATGACAGATATGGGTCAGTGTTCGGCCTGCTTGCCATGTTAATCCTCTGTCAGAATTCAGTAGATGTTCAATTTGCTGTATGATAAGTGCATTACGGTCAAAGCACTGCATATAATGATGGCTGAGTTATAGGCTACATTCTCACAGCCTATCATGTGTGCCAAACACTACTGTACTTCATGGTTTAGGACGTTCTCTTGAGGTAACTTTGTGAAAATTCCCCAGCATGTCTGCCTTAGTTTCAAAGGTAGATATGCTCACTCAGTTTAAAGCATAGGAAACCCCCAACTTGCAGCCACAAACTGGAGTTGGATTTAGCACAGTGAGTGCACTAAAGGCCCATGAAAAACATGCCTTCCTGAGCCTCATGTGGTTGTCGTGGAAGCCATTAGTTAAAGTTCCTTACACATGCCTTCGGTAATGTTCAGGAAGAAGGAGGCGGTTACTTGACAGGTGGGAAAATGTAGTCAAACTTATTCCATCCTGTGGTGTATAAATGGGAAGGGCCCTTGTCTGGCAGCAGTAACTATATGAGAGTGCAGTAACTGGTTGGATTGGGCCCGTGGCCGGCGGTATGAAAGAGCTGTGTGTTGTGCGTGAATGGCATGTGAATGGACCATAAAGCAGTTGGTGCCTTGAAGTGGCTTTATGGCTCACCTTCAGGAGGCTTGGTTTCAATATTCAGATACTTTTGTAAGTATTTATCTTTTGAAATCATAATTTCTGGAGGTGCTAAAACCTGGGGGGGTTTCCTGTCATGGGCACTAGGCCAACCAGTGTGAGTAATGGATTAACTTTAACATACTAGTGCCACAGGAGTTCAAGGGTGCTTTCACCAGTTTTCCTTCGCCAGAAGCCCCTTGAAATGACAAACTTTGCTTAAAAAACACATTTTCCTTGCATTTCTGTGAGGGGAAGTCCTGGATTCTGCAGGAAGCCACAAGTTGTCTACCACACAGTGTTCTCCTTACTCTCCAGAGAAACATGTTGCCTTACTTATGTGGGTGGGCAAATGACTGCAACAGGGAAGTGCCCAAAATGTATTATGTATCACAAAACAGCCTGGTTTGTAAGATGGTCACTTGTGGATTTTGCCCCAGGCTCAGCGGTCATGCAGGGAAACCTACCAAACCCAGATATTTCTAAAAACTAGACCCCGAGGCACAGCATGGAGTTTTGGGGTGTGTGGATTCCACAGAGTTTTCTTACCCAGAACAACCTGCAGATATGAAACACTATTTTTCCTTGATTTGTCATCATGTAAAACTACAGGAATGTGCAGGGATCTACAAAATTCCAACCACCCAGTGTTTCCCCTGTTGTCCTGATAAAAACACAACCCCACTTGTGTGCCTGTGCCTAGTGCCTGCGTCAGGAATGGATCACTCCAGGGTCAATAGTAGCCCTAATGCATGGACTACCATTGACCCATGTGTGATCCGACCCTGTCACCAGAGGGGTAGCATTTTTATCAGGACAAGTTGGGGAACGCTGGGTGGTAAGATGTTTGTGGATTCATGCACATTCCTGTAGTTTACTTCACAGAAATTTAAGGAAAAATACTGTTTTTATTCAACGTTTCACCTTTGCACGATATTCTGTGTAAAAAAACGTTGGGGAATACACACAGCAACACCTCTATGGATACCCCTGGGTGTCTATTTTTTTTTTTAGAAATGTCTGAATTTGGTAGGATTCCCTAAATGGTTTCAGATCCCAGGACTAATTAGTACACTCACCTCAGTTATCATTATAGCCACAATACACTTTGTGCCCTTTCCTGTTGCAGGCACTTGGCATACTCACACAAGTAAGGTACCATTTTTATCAGGAGACTTGGAGGAATTTCTTGGGGGAGGAAGTTTGTGGCTCCCCTCAGATTCCAGAACGTTTCATGGTTGAAATGTGAGGAAAAAGTGATTTGTAGACAAAGTTTGAGGTTTGCAAAGGGTTCTGGGTGACAGAACCTGGTGAGAGACCCACACAACACCCCAATCTGAATTTCCCTACGTGTCTAGTTTTCAAAGACATATAGGTTTGCTGGGTTTCCCTAGGTGCCGTATGAGCTAGAGACCAAAATCCACAGGTAGGCATTTTGCAAAAAATGCTTCTGTTTTCATTCTAAAAATGTGATGTGTCCACGTTGTGTTTTGGGCCATTTCCTGTTACGGGCATTAGGCCTATACACACAAGTAAGGTACCATTTTTTTTGGATGACTTGGGGAAATGCTGAATGGAAGAAAGTTTGTGGCTCCTCCCAGATTCCAGAACTTTGCATTGTTGAAATGTGAGTAAAATGCGTTTTTTTAGACACATTTTGAGGTTTGCAAAGGATTCTGGGTAACAGAACCTGGTGAGAGCCCCACAAGTCACCCCATTCTGGATTCACCTAGGCTAATTTTCAAAGACATATAGGTTTCCTAGGTTTCCATAGGGGCTGCCTGAGCTATAGCCCAAAATCTACAGCTAAACACTTTGTGAAAAAACGCTCCCGGTTTCTTCGGAAAAATGTGATGTGTCACATTGTGTTTTGGGGCATTTCCTGTCATGGGGACTAGGCTAACCCACACAAGTAAGGTACCATTTCTATCCGTAGACTTGGGGGCATGCTGGGTAGATGGAAGTTTATGGCTTCCCTCAGATTCCAGAACGCTGCATTGTTAACATTTGAGGAGAATTTGTTTTTTAGACAAATGTGGATGTTTGCAAAGGACTCTGGGTGACAGAACCTAGTGAGAGCCCCACAAGTCACCCCATTCTAGATTTGCCTACGTGTCTAGTTTTCCAAATTGTATAATTTTGCTAGGTTTCCCTGGGTGCCAACTGAGCTAGAACCCAAAATCCACAGCTAGGCACTTTGCAAAAAAAGCATCAGTTTTCATTGGAAAAATATGATGTCTCCATGTTGTGTTTTGGGGAGATTAGTGGCGCAGACACTAGGCCTACCCACACAAGTGAGGTACTGTTTTTATCAAAAGACTTTGGGCAAAGCTGGGTGAAAGAAAGTTTGAAGCTTGTGGTGTTTTTTAGCCAAATGTAGAGGTTTGCAAAGGTTTCTGGTTAACAGATTCTGGTGAGAGCCCCACAAGTCACACCATTGTGGATTCCCCTAGGCATCTCATTTTCAAAAATGTATTGGTTGCTAGGTTTTCACAGGTGCCGGCTGAGCTAGATCTCAAAATCCACAGCTAGGCACTTTGAAAAAATACACGTCCGTTTTCAATATAAAAATGTGCTGTGTCCACATTGCGTTTTGGGGTGTTTCCTCTTGTGGGCACTAGACCTACCCATACAAGTGAGGTACCATTTTTATCAGGAGATTTGAAGGAACACAGAATGTAAGAACAAGTGGTATTGCCAATTGTCTTTCTATATATTTGTGCCTTCCAAATGTAAGACAGTGTGTAAGAAAGAAGGCATTTTGAGAAATGCCCTGTAATTCACATGCTAGTATGGGTACCCTCGAATTTAGAGATGTGCAAATAACGACTACTTCTAAACTCCATATCTTATGCCCGTTTTAGAAATACATAAGTTTCCTTGATACCAATTTTATATTTTACCAAATGAATTGCAGTGTACCCGGTATACAATGAAAACCCACTGCAAGGTGATGTTCATTTTTTGCTTCTGGGTACCTTGGGTTCTTGATGAACCCACAAGCTCTATATCTCCCCACAACCAAAAGGGGTCAGCAGATTTAACAGTATATTGCGTTAAAAAATCTGCCATAGTTGGAAAAAGTTACAGAAGAAAACAGAAATGGATGTATTTTTCAACTGAATTTCAATATTTTGTTATTTCAACTGTTACTTTCAATAGGAACACCTTGAAGAATCTGAGCAAAGGACCCCTTGCTGAGTTTAGAATTGCATCTACTTTTCAGAAATGTTTAGCTGTCCAGGATCCACCATTGATTTCACACCTATTTCTGTCACTAACTGGAAGGAGGCCGAAAGCACAGAAAATAGTATAAATGGTGCAGGTCTCAGTAAAATTCCAAAACTGTGTTGAAACATTTGGTTTTCTGATTCAAGTCTGCCTGTTTCTGAAAGCAGTGAAGATTTTGCTGATCCCATTTGCAGGGAAAAAAACAGATGCTTTCTTCTGCAGCACTTTTTCCCCCATTTTTCCCAAGAATCTCAAATTTTAGCTGTATTTTGGCTAATTTCTCTGTCTCCTCCAGGGGAACCCACAAATATTAGGTACCTTTAGAATCCCCAGGATGTTGGAAAAAAAGGATGCAAATTTGGCTTGGATAGCTTATTTGAACAAACGTTATGGGGGCCTAAGTAAGAACTACCCCAAATAATCAAAAAAGGACTCAGCACTGAGGGGGGCAGCAGCTGAGGGATTAAATGCTACTAGTAGGCCTGCAGCACATACTGGGCCTCCCTCTTAAGTAGCCTTTCATAAACAGGCAGCCTGTGTGTGCAGTTTTAAACTGCCATTTCGACCAAGCAAAATTAACCTTTTGCCAGGCCTAACCCTTTCATTTTAATACATATAAGTCATCCCTGAAGTATGCCCTACGCTGCCCACATGGTAGAGTTTATTGTACTCAAAAAGTGGGACATGTACTTATAATTTTTAACTGTCCTGGTAGTGAAAAACTCCTATATTTGTTTTTCACTACTGCAAGGCCTACCTGTCCCAAAGCAGAACACTGGGTTACCCTATTATATTTAATGTTTTTTTGTTTGGGAGAAGGTAGAAATACAATATTTGGTGTATAAAGAATTGTAGATTAAAATCCTTTTTAAAGGTAAGGTCACAATTCTTTAAACGTCACTTTTAGAAAGTTGTCATTTTGTTGCTGTAACCATTTGGTGCCTGTATCATTTTTCCTGGATCACAGACTGATGCAGTTGGCAGTTGGCCTTTGCGTTTTCCTCACTGACAGCCGCACAGTAGATGTCCAGAGTGTTGGCAGGATAGGCCATTCCAAGGCAGGATGAGGGGGTGGAGCTGTGCACAGCCCTATTTGCACTTCAAAGATACTGCCTCAGCTCAAACACAAAGAACATCACACTAGCCTACTGCTGCCTGAGGCTTGTCCTGCTGTCTGAGAAGGAAGACAGGATCTTCTCCCTTCATCCCAGGCTACCTGAGTGACTCCAAGAGCTAGTTAGCTGGCCTCCTGTTCTGTGCTACAGGGACACAACAAGCTCCAGAAGCCTCTCTGCAACTGCCCAGCTAATCTGCTGCACTGGAATTGCCCAGCCCTACAACTTGACCTGCTTGGTGCCCTAGAGCCCTCTGCTGGAGTGAGTTCCTGATCTCAAGTCCTGGAGGTCCTCCTGGAAGCAAAAGGGTAATCCTTAGGTTTTGGGCTCTTTGTGACGGCAAAGGAGCCTCTTCACACTAAGATGTTACCTCCTTTGCGGTCATTCAATAAGAAGCTCTGGTGAATCCAACTCTTAACAATACTGCGACCACCAGGGATGACCGGTAACACAAGATCTGTACTTTGTGCTACAGCATTGGCAGCCAGCGGTGACTGCCATGGCCAATCTCCAGCAATGACCATCCATGACACCTGGTGTCTGGTGATTTTAGGGGCTATACTTGCCTTAAATGTTTATAATTGCATAGCTGTGCTTCTACCAATTGAATTTGTGTTCTTTTTGGTGTCAAATCATTTATTACATTTTATTCTTTTTTTTAAATGGTGTAGGATTATACTGGTGTTGTGCTTTCACTTTGTTATTGTTTATGTGTGGCACAAATACTTTACATATTGCCATTAAGTTAAGCCTGATGTCTTTTGTGTCAACCTACCAGAGGGTTAAGCACAGGTTAATTTAGTGACTTTTGTGGTTTACCATGGAAAGGATTGTGGCAGTTGCCTGAGAAGAGCTTACATCCCCCTTCAAACAGAAACTCAATATCTCACAATATATTTTTGGGATGCCATTCCACGATAGCTAGTCGACTTATGGCCATGTGCAAACTGCACTGCCTAGGTTTTTGAAAAGTGTTTAAACAAAGTTTAGAAACATTGTTGCACAAGCATGTAATTAATTAAATTAAAGAGCAAATTGAGTTATCATTACTCATAACCAATTTCACACTGACACAATGATTTCTCTCTACAATAACATGAGAAAAAACCTGAGAAAGAGCACCAGTCTTTGCATGATCACCCTATCTTCTGGACTGATACTGCTGTTTTATTTTACTCTGTGCACTGAGACTCTGCAAATGAGCCCCCAGTGCATGCACTTTGACCAATAAAACACATTGAAATTGGCTGTACTCCTAATTCCCATATTTAACATATCTATAGCATGTAGAAAAAATGTACTCAGGGCCTGTAAAGTAAATGTCACTAGTGGACTGCATCAGCTCTTGTACCATCCACTAGAATGACAGTGTAAACATGACTGCAGGCCAACCACTGCAGCCTGTCTATGCAGTTTTAAAACTGATGACTCCTCTTTGGGAGGCCTCAGCCATCCTTTTAAATATGAACAAGTCACCCCTAATTAAGTCTCAAATGCCATTATTCAGGGTGTATGGTATTTAAGTGACAAGGGCACAAAAGCTGTAGTTGGTTTAGCTGTTCCAAAAGACAGCATTGGGATATGATATTAAGGCCCATATTTATATATTTTTGTGTGCTGCATTTGTGTTATTTTATGCAAAAGTGGTGCAAACTTATAAACTACAATTATATTTTGTAAGTTTGCGCTGCTTTTTCGTCAAACAATGACGCAAAAAAGGTATAAATATGGGCCTAAATTTAATAATGTTCTCTCTGACGAGGAAATAAATACAAAGTTCACTTGTCAGACTTTAAAATATTTATTACAAACCCAATTCATCAGTAAAGTCTGATTTGTAATGAATATTTTGGAAAGGGTAGAATTAGAATGTTACCTCTTCCCTGCCTAAAGTCTGTAAAAGCCTATTTGCATAAGCTTCCAACTGTCACAGAGTGGATCAGTAGGCCACATGATGAGCGTGAACTTGCTTCAACAGCTGAGAGGAAGGCCAAGGATGTGGGGATTTATTCTTTTTCTTTGGCAGGATGAATGACCGGACTATACCCAGGTCTGCCTCCTCTTCTGCCCCTCTTGTCATTCAACCACTCACAGTGGTAGAGGAGCTGCTCACAGAACCAGTTATGAGTGATCACAGAAGAGGGTTTGCTGTTCCTTGGCCACACCACAGGGTAGAATATTTCTTCTAAACATAGGAGCTCTTCATATGGGAAAAAAAGATCATGCCATGTTGGATTTTGGTAAAGAAGGACACTGCAGGGTTATTTGCAGTAGAGAACACATGATCTGTTGCAAATATGGATAGGGTTACCCCTGGGAACTTTTTCTGTATTGGTTAGTAGGGGTAAGAGGAATGATCACCAGTCATAGGCTAGTGCCAGGCAGAAATGTGGCGTCCCTAGGCACCCTTTTTAAAACACTACCGATCTGTGGACGACAGAAGAAAAACTGTACCAGCTGTTGAGACCTAAGAGAAGATCTGTTAGGCTGGACCTGCTCTCACTTGTACCTAGGACAAAGAAGTGGACTTCAAGGGTCAGTTGGCTGACTTCATGTGAAGATAGAGGGATGCAACAAGTTGCTTTCCTGAAGAGCACAGTTGGCCAGTTTCAATAGGACCTGCCCCAAACCCTGCTGGTGGCTTCTTCTGGAGTGAGTCCTGATGCCCCAAGTACTGTTCCTGAGATCATGTGTCCCCTGTTTGTGTCAAAATGAACTCTTTATAACATCCTGAGAAACCTGGAACTTAGAAACCTTTTGGCTTAAAAAATCATTGGAGGACTGTTAGAAATGGGGTCTTTGGTTGGCAGTCAGGTTACCCCGGTCGAAGCTAGGACCCTCACTCTAGCCAGGGTAAAAGAGGATCACTCTCAGCTAACCCCTGCTTACCCCCTTGGTAGCTTGGCAGAGCAGTAGGCCTAACTTCAGAGAGCTAGGTGTAAAGTATTTGTACCAACACACACAGTAGCTTAATGAAAACACTACAAAATGACACAATACGGGTCTAGGAAAATAGGGAATATTTATCTAAACAAAACAAGACCAAAATGACAAACATCCACAATACACAAGTCAAGTTATCAATTAAAAGGCAAAAAGAGTCTTCAAGTAGTTTTAAACACACACTAACACTGTTAGCGTGAAAATTTACCTGGGGTGTGTCAAAATAACCCTGCACTGGCGAGTGTGAGTCAAAAAGGGCTTGCAATGTGTTGAATTCACTCACGAGCGAGACCTTGCTTTGTTTCTCCTTTCGTCGGGTCAGGCGAGTCGTTTCTTCTCTCTGCAGGAAAGCAATGCACCGATCCAGTCAGCACTCTCGGGTCCGGGCTGGCCTTGCGTTGTTTTTACATGCCCAGCGGTATTTGGGTTGGAAATTCCACTGCACGATGATCCATAAACCATGCAAAGCGGGTTACGATCTCCCAGCCTCCATCAGCGATGCTGCGTGTCACTTCTCCTGCCCCGTGCGTCGATTCTTTGGTTGTGTTTACAGCGAGCCTCGATTTGCAGCTGCAGAGCCGGCAGCGTGTCGTTTCTTCAGCCGCAGACCGGAGTTGCGTCAACCTTTTCCCCGCACAGTGCTTTGTGCATGGATTTCTTCATCTTAGGCTGCCAGCTTCTCCTTTCAGGGTCCCAGGAATTGGATGGGCACCACAGGGCAGAGAAGGAGTCTCTCCAGAGACTCCAGGTGCTGAGAGAGAGACGTCTGTGCTGTCCCTGAGACTTCAAACAACAGGAGGCAAGCTCTAAATCAAGCCCTTGGAGATTTCTTCTCAAGATGGAAGGCACACAAAGTACAGTCTTTGCCCTCTTACTCTGGCAGAAGCAGCAACTGCAGGATAGCTCCACAAAGCACAGTCACAGGCAGGGCAGATCTTCTTTCTCAGCTCTTCATCTCTTCTCCAGGAAGAGGTTCCTCTTGTTTCCAGAAGTGTTCTAAAGTCTGTGGTATTGGGGGTCCTTCTTATACCCAATTTCTACTTTGAAGTAGGCCTCCTTCAAAGCAAAGTCTCTCTTGAATGTGAAATCCTGCCTTGCCCAGGCCAGGCCCCAGACACTCACCAGGGGGTTGGAGACTGCATTGTGTGAGGACGGGCCCAGCCCTTTCAGATGTAAGTGACACACCTCTCCTCTCTCCTAGCACAGATGGCTCCTCAGGAAATACAGACTACACCTCAGCTCCCTTTGTGTCACTGTCTAGTGTGAGGTGCAACAAGCCCAATTGTCAAACTGGCCCAGACAGGGAATCTACAAACAGGCAGAGTCACAGAAATGGTATAGCCAAGAAAATGCTCACTTTCTGAAAGTGGCATTTTCAAACTAACAATCTCAAAATCAACTTTACTAAAAGATGTATTTTTAAATTATGAGCTCAGAGACCCCAAACTCCACATGTCCATCAGCTCCCAAAGGGAATCTACACTTTAATCATATTTAAAGGTAGCCCCCATGTTAACCTATGAGAGGGACAGGCCTTGAAACAGTAAAAAACGAATTTAGTAATATTTCACTGTTAGGACATATAAAACACATTACTTTATGTCCTACCTTAACTACACACTGCACCCTGCCCTTGGGGCTACCTAGGGCTTACCTTAGGAGTGTCTTACATTTAAGAACAGGGAAGGTTTAGGCCTGGCAAGCGGGTCAAATTTACAGTTATAACTGCACTCACAGACGCTGCAGTGGCAGGTCTGAGGCATGATTACAGAGCTACCTATGTGGGTGGCACAACCAGTGCTGCAGGTCCACTAGTAGCATTTGATTTACAGGCCCTGGGCACCTCTAGTGCACTGTATTAGGGACTTACTAATAAATCAAATATGCCAATCATGGATGAACCAATTACATACACATTTTGTAAAGGAACACTTGCATCTTAGCACTGGTTAGTAGTGTTAAAGTGCCCAGAGTAACAAAAACAGTAAAATCAGAATCCAGCACACAACAACAACCTGGGGAACAGAGGCAAAAAATTAAGGGAGACCACGCGAAGGATGAAAAGTCTAACAAGGACCAGGATACATCTGCCAAATCAATCCAACAAAGGTACATTGCATCTGGACCAAAGATTCAGATTGCTCCCATTCTGAAATTTTGCACAGCAACAAATCTGTTTAAGCAGGACATCACAGAGAGAAATTATCCGGCCTTGTGGAGTCCTGTTCAGTACAGCTTGTGGCCTTAACCCACTGAAGGGATCCAAGCTTCAAAAAAGTGACTAAGACCAAATTTAGAAATCTTGAATCTCCTCCACTAATAGCTTTCCCACCAAAATTCAATAGCTTCCTCAGGACCCTGTCCAATGGCTATGCAGACATGTGGAGCCTTTCTCAGCCACAGCCTGCTGCCTTGCCATGCTGAGGATTTTTCACTTCTGTTTCAGGGAAGGTGAAACGTTTGACTGGAATTGTTGGAAAATGGCACTTTCTGCAGGATTATCTCCTAATGTGTTGTCTTTCTCCTCCGATTTTTCTGATTCTCCTTTGTTGGCTTCAGGACTTTTGACTTTTTACCACTGCTAATCAGTGTCAAAGTGCATGTGCTCCTTACCCTAAAACCTGGATTCATTGGCTTACCCCTGTTTGGCTTATTTAATTTACCTGTACGTCCCTTGTAAAGTGGCATACCATATACCCAGGGCCTGTAATTGAAATGCTACTAGTGGGCCTGCAATTCTGATTGCCTTGCCCAGGTAAGTAGCCTTTCAAAAGTGTCTCAGGCCTGCCACTACAGTGTCTGCATGTGCAGTTTACTGCCACCTAGACTTGGCAATTCAAACTAATTGCCAAGGCCTAAGCTTCCTTTTTGCCACTCCTAATCACCCCTAAAGTAGGCCCTAGCTAGCCCAATGGTCAAGGTGCTGTATATGTAAAAAGTAGGACATATACTTTTATGTATTACATGTCCTAGAAATGGCAGACAGCCTATTTCATTCTTCACTACTGTGAGTGCTGCCCCTACCAAAGGTTTGCATTGGGAATTCACTTATATATGTCTAAGTGGTAATTTCTGATCTGTGAGGAGTAGTGTGGGCAAGTTTGGTATGTCTGTAATGGTAGTGAGAAACCCTGCTTACTGGTGTAGATGGATTTTACACACTTATTTTAGAAATGTCACTTTTGGAAAGTTGGCATTTCTCTGTGCTCATAACTCTAGTGCTTTGCAGTCTACCTTCAATCCGTGTTTGGTGCAGAGTGACAGCTCCACTTGGTGCATGCTATATAGACAGCCATCACACAGGAAGGGCTGGGTTTGACAGAGAGGCATACTGATAGCCATCCTGGACTGAGGAGAGGGAGGGTCATTCACACCTTACTGTATATATGAATAGGTTGTGTTCTGCCCTCACACATTTGGCTGATTACCCCCTAGTGATGTCTGGAGACAGGGCTGGGTGGAAAGGGTGCTGTGCTTCACTTGAAAAAGCTCTTTTGAAGTTACCCCCTGAAAAAAGGCATTTTGGAACATAAGTACAGGGGCTCTGGGCCCCTGATTTTTAGAGCACTTTTGAAACTGGGACTGAACCTCTGTCAGAAGGACTGCTGGTTTGCACAAAGGACTCATTTAGACTGCTCTTCTTTTGTTGCCCTGCCACCTGCTGTCTGCTGGGTGTCACAAAAGGCTCATCGGGATTGTGTTTTTGATTGTTGCCCTGCTGCCAACTGCTCCTTGACTGTGGGTCCCCTGACCCTCTATGACTGCCAGGAGGAGCCACCATTAATGCCTGGATGTGTTGGTCTTCCTGTGTTGCCCCAACTGAAAGTGTTCTGTGGGGGCTGGTTGGAGAATCCCTGCTCCCTCAGACTTCCTACATTAGTCGGATTGTCAAGGAGCACAAGGCTGACCAATTCAACCTTCCTCAAAAGTGTGTAGGGAGCACTTTTTCTGCATGAGTGCTACCTGATCTCCTATTCCAATGGCAAGTATGGGGCGGTTTGTGTCTTCCCTGAGTCTGGCCAAACACCTCTTCCCAGAAATTGCTCTGGATGAGAGTTAGGCTAGAGTGCTCCTTTTTTCTTTCCATGATTTGGAAGAGGCGTGTGAAGCTGCAGCTGCAAGAGGGTCCTGTTCAGTAGAAGCTGGATCGCTCTGTGACCCGGGCAGGCTGGCACTTCATGGACTCACTTCTACCGACCCCGCCCTGGGGGTTTCAGTGCAGGCTGGCAATGAGTATTCTTACATATGGGCCCGGGCTAGGACACTACAGGAGGGCACTACGACTATAGCTGCCCAGCACGGGCCACCACATAGTTTCAAACATGTGGAACCAGGATGGCCGCCCCCACCGTCCTCAATGATTGGATAGCAGAGCATGTCACCAGCCAGTTGCTGCATCCATTCTCGGGATATCGGGATCCTGCCAGTCTCTCCCAGCACATGAGATGCAGTGGCTAACAGGTGGCTGCATCACACACTGGCAGCAGGTGTTGACTATTGCTCTGTGCACTGTGAACCCAGCTAGTTCTCCTCTCTGGACTCACCAAATTGTGCATTCCTCATAAGGGAGCACTCTTTGGAGGTGTTGGACCTGGCTTTTTGACAGGGACATCCCCAAACTTTTTGCCTCCTTCCTCCTATTTTTTCTGACCTGTTGTTGTTGGCTTTTGACCTCTGAGCACTTTACCACTGCTAACCAGTGCTAAAGTGCATATGCTCTCTGTGTAAATTGTACTATTGATTGGTTTATCCATGATTGACTATTTAATTTACCTGTAAGTCCCTATTAGAGTGCACTACATGTGCCTAGGGCATGTAGATTAAATGCTACTAGTGGGCCTGCAGCACTGGTTGTGCCACCCACCTCAGTAGCCCCTTAACCTTGTCTCAGGCCTGCCATTGCAAGGCCTGTGTGTGCAGTTTCACTGCCACTTCGACTTGGCATTTAAAAGTACTTGCCAAGCCTAGAACTCCCCTTTTTCTACATATAAGTCATCCCTAATGTGTGCCCTAGGTATCCCCTAGAGCAGGGTGCTGTGTAGGTAAAAGGCAGGACATGTACCTGTGTAGTTATGTGTCCTGGTAGTGTAAAACTCCTAAATTCGTTTTTACACTACTGTGAGGCCTGCTCCCTTCATAGGCTAACATTGGGGCTGCCCTCATACACTGTTGAAGTGGCAGCTGCTGATCTGAAAGGAGCAGGAAGGTCATATTTGGTATGGCCAGAATGGTAATATAAAATCCTGCTGACTGGTGAAGTCGGATTTAATATTACTATTCTAGAAATGCCACTTTTAGAAAGTGAGCATTTCTTTGCACTAAAAACTTGTTGTGCCCTTCAATCCACGTCTGGCTAGGTTTAGTTGACAGCTCCTTGTGCATTCACTCAGACACACCCCAAACACAGGGTACTCAGCCTCACTTGCATACATCTGCATTTTGAATGGGTCTTCCTGGGCTGGGAGGGTGGAGGGCCTGCCCTCACACAAAGGACTGCCACACCCCCTACTGGGACTCTGGCAGACAGGATTGAACTGAAAGGGAACTTGGTGCATTTCTTAGAGACTCTTTGAAGTCACCCCCTCTTCAAAGGCACAACTTAGTATAAAACAGGGCCTCTGCCCTACCTCATCAGACACTTGCTGGAGAAGAAACCTGAACCAGAAACTACATCCTGCCAAGAAGAACTGCCTGGCTGCTCAAAGGACTCACCTGTCTGCTTTCTCCAAAGGACTGCTGTCTTGCTGTTGCCCTGCTGCCTTGCTGAACTCTTGGCTGGCTGTGAAAGTGCTCTCCAAGGGCTTGGATAGAGCTTGCCTCCTGTTCCTTGAAGTCTCAGGACCAAAAAGACTTCTTCCTTTCACGTGGACGCTCCGTGCGCCGAAAATTTCGACGCACAGCTTGTTTCGCGGCGAGAAAAACGCCGCACACCGACGCTGATCAACGCGACGCCCTCGGGACGATCGAGACTTCGACGCACAACCTCGCAAGGACAAAGCCGCCCGACTTCCAAGGAGAAATCGACGCGACGCCTACCGTGAGTGCGAATCTTTGACGCACGGCCTCGCAAGGACAACGCCGCCCGACTTCCAAGGAGAAATCGACGCGACGCCTGCCGTGAGACCAAAATTTCGACGCACGGCCTCGCAAGGTCAACGCCGCCCGACTTCCAAGGAGAAATCGACGCGACGCCTACCGTGAGATCGAAACTTCGACGCGCAGCCCCGCAGAACGACGCGCAGCCGGAAAATAAGCAGGAGAATCCACGCACAGACCCGGGACATCTGGTAATCCTCGCGATCCACAAAAAGAGACTGTCTGCGCGCCGGAAAACGACGCCCGACTTCCCCGCGTGGAAAAGAACGACGCAAGTCTGTGTGTGCTGAGCGGAAAACGACGCACCCACCCCTTTTTCCACGCATCTCTTCTCCTGTGGCCCTCTGAGGAGATTTCCCACCAGAAACCAGGTACTCTGTGCTTGAAAGACACTTTATTGCTTTTTAAAGACTTAAAGACTCTTAATATCACTTTTCAGTGATATCTTTACAAATTCGTATTGCAACTTTGATCGTTTTGACCTACAATTATCCAGATAAATATTCTATATTTTTCTAAACACTGTGTGGTGTATTTTTGTGGTGTTATACTATGGTGTTGTATGATTTATTGCACAAATGCTTTACACATTGCCTTCTAAGTTAAGCCTGACTGCTCGTGCCAAGCTACCGGAGGGTGAGCACAGGCTGATTTTGGATTGTGTGTGACTTACCCTGACTAGAGTGAGGGTTCTTGCTTGGACAGAGGGCAACCTAACTGCCAACCAAAAACCCCATTTCTAACATTGGTGATCAGCGGTGAGGATAGGACTTGTGTTTGTGCAGTGACATACAGTAGCTAAGTATTTCACTACCTACCCACAGTTGAAGGTCAACTTGATTTTGTATCTCTTTTTTGACTTTTGGTCTCTGATGTCCTCCTGGATATACTATTGATATTTTGGACTTTGGATTTTGGTTTTTGCTGGTAAGATCCTATCAGAATGGGATCGCTTACCTACTTATTCTTTTTGCCTACTGACCACCTCACTAAGGCTGACCTAAGGAAGCTTTGCAGAGAATGTGGCCTTCCTGTAGCAAAGAGATCTACTAAAGCAGAGATGCTACGTGCCTACATAGTCTGGGAGGAAGACAGATGGGCAGAGAGAGAGGCAGCAAGAAACCAAATGACTAAGTACCCCTCAGAGGAGGAGGAGGACGACTCAGATGAGGAAAGAGACCCAGTGAAAAAAGAATGGCTCATGGCTCAAGCACGGTGGATGGAAGAGCTAGATGAGTTTATTGAAAGGGCTGAGGCAGCAAGTCTCTTAGCCCTGGAAGAAGAAAAGATTGCAGCTCAAGAGCTGAGCTGTAAAGAGCTGAAACTGGAGGCCGGAAGGGCTGAGTCCAGTTCAGATGGTGGCAGCAAAAATCTTGCATCTAGTACTGCTGAAGAAGGGCACAAGCCCAGAGATGTGGTACCCAACTTGAAGAAGAGAGTTGACACACCCCAGGCGGTTCAAGGGTATGAGGTAGTTCCCGTTATGCACAGGGTCCCTGAGAAGGATTGGGGAACTGGCACAGGGAGTCATATTCCTACTGGGGGGAGGGACACTTTACTGACTCTAGCAGAGAGTGACAGAGAAAAGGGTTCCCCCCTGGTGGACGTCCTGGATATAGAGTGTAGAGACATCCCAGAAGAGTGTGGGTTGAGGGTCAGGGACAGACAGATACTGTCTCACCAGTCTCAGGAGGGTGAAGTAGAGTGCTTTTCCAAGGTTGAGTTACTAGGTGGTTGGGTGAAGGGTACTGTGGTTAATACATGTGAAGGGCAGAGTGATGTAATTGCTGGAGAGCATATGTCTAGTCCTTATTTTCCAGAGCTACGCCAACACCAGGTGGAGTGTGAGTTCTCTGACCCAAGGGAACTTACAGTGGAGGCAGACTTTTGGGTGAGTACCAGAGAGTCTGAAGAGGCCTTTGGGGGTGCTCCTGAAGGGAGTGGTCTAGGTGGTTCCCGACCAAGTGAGGTGGGAGAGGATTGTAGTGTCCCAGGTAGGTCTCAGAGCCTAACCTGTACCGTAGGGCCACCTTTTGAGGGAAGCCCCGCAGTGTCAGAAGAACTTGGGGGGATGACTGTAGACAGCATCCCAACAGTTCTGGTGTCTGGCAGTACCACTCCTAGTGAGGGGGTGCAGAAGTCCAGACATAGGGTTGAGAGGGGGTGGCAGACCCCAGTGGAGGATCTTGAAAGTCAGGGGTCAGCTCTGAGAGCAGAGCCCCCCAGGAATGACCCAGGTGAGACCGTTTCTGGTTTGGGGGAAACCCAGACTCTGCCGGATGGGCAGAGGTCGGGAGACCTGCGCCAACCAGACTCTTGTGTGGCCCTTGGGGACGGCGTGTCCCTTGTGGGGGGTGAGAGTGCCCCCCAGAAAGTCCTGGCGTGCCAGGCAGTTGTCCAACCTCAGGGTGTCGACTCTGGGTTGGATGGCCAGGTTCAGAGGTTAAACTCTGACCTGGTGGGAGGTAGGTGTGCCTCCCTGAAAGTCCTGGCCTGCCAGGCAATGGTTCAACCTCAGGGTGGTGACTCTGGGTTGGACATCCAGGTTCAGAGGTTAAACTCTGACCTGGTGGGGGGTAGGTGTGCCCCCCAGAAAGTCCTGGCGTGCCAGGCAATTGTTCAACCTCAGGGTGATGACTCTGGGTTGGATACCCAGGTTCAGAGGTCAAACTTTGACCTGGTGGGGGGTAGATGTGCCCCCCAGAAAGTCCTGGAATGCCAGGCAATGGCTCAACCTCAGGGTGGTGACTCTGGGTTGGCTTACCAGGTGAAGAGGTCAAACTCTGACCTGGTGGGGGGTAGGTGTGCCCCCCAGAAAGTCCTGGCGTGCCAGGCAGTTGTCCAACCTCAGGGTGTCGACTCTGGGTTGGATGGCCAGGTTCAGAGGTTAAACTCTGACCTGGTGGGAGGTAGGTGTGCCTCCCAGGAAGTCCTGGGGTGCCAGGCAATTGCCCAACCTCAGGGTGGTGACTCTGGGTTGGCTAACCCGGTTCAGAGGTCAAACTCTGACCTGGTGGGGGGTAGGTGTGCCCCCCAGAAAGTCCTGGTATACCAGGCGATGGTTCAACCTCAGGGTGGTGACCCTGGGTTGGAGAACCAGGCTCAGAGGTTAAACTTTGACCTGGTGGGAGGTAGGTGTGCCTCCCTGAAAGTCCTGGCCTGCCAGGCAATGGTTCAACCTCAGGGTGGTGACTCTGGGTTGGATATCCAGGTTCAGAGGTTAACCTCTGACCTGGTGGGGGGTAGGTGTGCCCCCCAGAAAGCCCTGGTGTACCAGGCAGTTGTCCAACCTCAGGATGGTGACCCTAGGTTGGAGAACCAGGTTCAGAGGTTAAACTCTGACCTGGTGGAGGGTCAGTGTGCCCTCCAGGAAGTCCTGGCGTGCCAGGCGATTGTTCTACTTCAGGGTGGTAACTCTGAGTTGAATGGCCCAGTTCAGAGGTTAAACTCTGACCTGGTGGAGGGTCAGTGTGCCCTCCAGAAAGTCCTGGCGTGCCAGGCAATTGTTCAACCTCAGAGTGCTGACTCTGGGTTGGATACCCAGGTTCAGAGGTTAAACTCTGACCTGGTGGGAGGTAGGTGTGCCTCCCAAGAAGCCCTGCTGTGCCAGGCAATTGTCCAACCTCAGGGTGTTGACTCTGGGTTGGGGAACCAGGCTCAGAGGTTAAACTCTGACCTGGTGGGAGGTAGGTGTGCCTCCCAGAAAGTCCTGGTGCGCCAGGCAACTGTTCAACTTCAGGGTGGTGACTCTGAGTTGAATGGTCAGGTGCAGAGGTTAAACTCTGACCTGGTGGAGGGTCAGTGTGCCCTCCAGGAAGTCCTGGTGTGCCAGGCAATTGTTCAACTTCAGGGTGGTGACTCTGAGTTGAATGGTCAGGTGCAGAGGTTAAACTCTGACCTGGTGGAGGGTCAGTGTGCCCTCCAGGAAGTCCTGGCGTGCCAGGCAATTGTTCAACTTCAGGGTGGTGACTCTGAGTTGAATGGGCAGGTGCAGAGGTTAAACTCTGACCTGGTGGGGGGTAGGCGTGCCCCCCAGGAAGTCCTGGTTTGCCAGGCGGTGATCCAGTCTGAGGGTACAGACCCTGGGCTGGAAGACCAGGTTCAGGGTGTCCCCCTGGACCTGGAGGGAGGGGCTACTGATAACAGTGCCCCTACCATGTTGTCTTCTGAGGAGGCCACTCCTAGTTGGAGGGTGCTGGACCCCAGAAGGGAGGGCAGGGGGAGGGAAGCCTCACCCCGGGCCCTAGTCCCACCTGAAGGTACAGACCCCAGGTTGGAGGGCCAGTGGCAGGTTAACAGCCCTGCACTGGTGGAGGAATGGTACAGGGCGACTTCTGTAAGCCCCCTGGCCATGTTGGACTCTGGGGGTACCGCTCCAAGAAGGAGGGTACAAAGCCCCAGAGGGGAGGACCAGGTTCAGGCTGTCATCCCTGACCTGGTGGAAGGGAGAGTGGTTAAAGGGTGCCCAGCACCTGGGGCTACCGCCCCCCACTCTCCACAGCCACAGTGGTTGGAGAGCTTTGAGAGGCCTGGGGCCTGGCTCTCATCCCTGGCAGCTGTCAGTAATCACTGTGGCTTGCTGTCCGGGTGGACAGAGTTATCCCTGGGGAGGGGACAAGTGTCACACCCCAGGGGTAGAGTGGGCAACACCACTATGTTGGTCATGGGGGTACTATCCTGCTCCTGGGATACATCTGTGAGCAATGTAAGGTTAGGTGCTGCACAGATGGGATCCGCAGGAAAGGAGAAAGGTTCCCCATGGATGGGCTTAGTGGGCCCTGAGAGTATGGACAGAGGGATCCAATTGGAGTCAGGAAGGCGAAGAACTGGAGCATGCCCCTGCTGTTGTGGGCCTGGGTCCTTGTTCTGTCGCCTCAAACAGGGAAGTACATCAGGATAGTGATTGTTCTCCCCTGGCTTTAGGCTGGTGGGGGGTCATGTTGGACCTGGCTTTTTGACAGGGACATCCCCAAACTTTTTGCCTCCTTCCTCCTATTTTTTCTGACCTGTTGTTGTTGGCTTTTGACCTCTGAGCACTTTACCACTGCTAACCAGTGCTAAAGTGCATATGCTCTCTGTGTAAATTGTACTATTGATTGGTTTATCCATGATTGACTATTTAATTTACCTGTAAGTCCCTATTAGAGTGCACTACATGTGCCTAGGGCATGTAGATTAAATGCTACTAGTGGGCCTGCAGCACTGGTTGTGCCACCCACCTCAGTAGCCCCTTAACCTTGTCTCAGGCCTGCCATTGCAAGGCCTGTGTGTGCAGTTTCACTGCCACTTCGACTTGGCATTTAAAAGTACTTGCCAAGCCTAGAACTCCCCTTTTTCTACATATAAGTCATCCCTAATGTGTGCCCTAGGTATCCCCTAGAGCAGGGTGCTGTGTAGGTAAAAGGCAGGACATGTACCTGTGTAGTTATGTGTCCTGGTAGTGTAAAACTCCTAAATTCGTTTTTACACTACTGTGAGGCCTGCTCCCTTCATAGGCTAACATTGGGGCTGCCCTCATACACTGTTGAAGTGGCAGCTGCTGATCTGAAAGGAGCAGGAAGGTCATATTTGGTATGGCCAGAATGGTAATATAAAATCCTGCTGACTGGTGAAGTCGGATTTAATATTACTATTCTAGAAATGCCACTTTTAGAAAGTGAGCATTTCTTTGCACTAAAAACTTGTTGTGCCCTTCAATCCACGTCTGGCTAGGTTTAGTTGACAGCTCCTTGTGCATTCACTCAGACACACCCCAAACACAGGGTACTCAGCCTCACTTGCATACATCTGCATTTTGAATGGGTCTTCCTGGGCTGGGAGGGTGGAGGGCCTGCCCTCACACAAAGGACTGCCACACCCCCTACTGGGACTCTGGCAGACAGGATTGAACTGAAAGGGAACTTGGTGCATTTCTTAGAGACTCTTTGAAGTCACCCCCACTTCAAAGGCACAACTTAGTATAAAACAGGGCCTCTGCCCTACCTCATCAGACACTTGCTGGAGAAGAAACCTGAACCAGAAACTACATCCTGCCAAGAAGAACTGCCTGGCTGCTCAAAGGACTCACCTGTCTGCTTTCTCCAAAGGACTGCTGTCTTGCTGTTGCCCTGCTGCCTTGCTGAACTCTTGGCTGGCTGTGAAAGTGCTCTCCAAGGGCTTGGATAGAGCTTGCCTCCTGTTCCTTGAAGTCTCAGGACCAAAAAGACTTCTTCCTTTCACGTGGACGCTCCGTGCGCCGAAAATTTCGACGCACAGCTTGTTTCGCGGCGAGAAAAACGCCGCACACCGACGCTGATCAACGCGACGCCCTCGGGACGATCGAGACTTCGACGCACAACCTCGCAAGGACAAAGCCGCCCGACTTCCAAGGAGAAATCGATGCGACGCCTATCGTGAGTGCGAATCTTTGACGCACGGCCTCGCAAGGACAACGCCGCCCGACTTCCAAGGAGAAATCGACGCGACGCCTGCCGTGAGACCAAAATTTCGACGCACGGCCTCGCAAGGTCAACGCCGCCCGACTTCCAAGGAGAAATCGACGCGACGCCTACCGTGAGATCGAAACTTCGACGCGCAGCCCCGCAGAACGACGCGCAGCCGGAAAATAAGCAGGAGAATCCACGCACAGACCCGGGACATCTGGTAATCCTCGCGATCCACAAAAAGAGACTGTCTGCGCGCCGGAAAACGACGCCCGACTTCCCCGCGTGGAAAAGAACGACGCAAGTCTGTGTGTGCTGAGCGGAAAACGACGCACCCACCCCTTTTTCCACGCATCTCTTCTCCTGTGGCCCTCTGAGGAGATTTCCCACCAGAAACCAGGTACTCTGTGCTTGAAAGACACTTTATTGCTTTTTAAAGACTTAAAGACTCTTAATATCACTTTTCAGTGATATCTTTACAAATTCGTATTGCAACTTTGATCGTTTTGACCTACAATTATCCAGATAAATATTCTATATTTTTCTAAACACTGTGTGGTGTATTTTTGTGGTGTTATACTATGGTGTTGTATGATTTATTGCACAAATGCTTTACACATTGCCTTCTAAGTTAAGCCTGACTGCTCGTGCCAAGCTACCGGAGGGTGAGCACAGGCTGATTTTGGATTGTGTGTGACTTACCCTGACTAGAGTGAGGGTTCTTGCTTGGACAGAGGGCAACCTAACTGCCAACCAAAAACCCCATTTCTAACAGGAGGGATCTGTGCTTTTGGGTGGCATTGCAAGCTGGGGCCCCATCGAGGCTCTTGACCACCTCAGGAAGTGCTACCCAGATTTTATTGACATTCCTGCACCTTACCTTAGCTCGTCAAGTAGGCGTGCAGGAACTCCTTCAGCCTACGTTCCGGTGACCAGTTCTTTTTATTCTGGCAAGGCTTCCAAATTTTGCCTAGTTGGTGCACACGGTTTATGGCACCCTAAGACTTTGTGAAATAATTTATGCCACATGACCCGAACAAATTATGGTGCTGTCCAGCTGCCTTAGGGGATATTGTTCTTTTTGAAAGTCATGTTATGACCCATGCATTCTTTCTATGCTAATATCTCCGATAGGATATCTGTGACAGCATCCCTGGGGATCCATGTGCTTATGGGAACACTGAGTAATATATATATATGGTTTACTGATGCATTTCCTGTCCTGACCTGATAGTGTCTATTGGTTTTGGATGTTCACAGTGTCAAGACAACAAGTAACATTTTGGTAACAACACACTATGCATGTCATTTTTGGTCCATGATATATATAGATATACAATATAAGAAATTTATTTTTATATAATCCTGTGTGGAGTGTCTTAAGTGGTGTATTTATCGTGTCACCGGGGTGAGTGTGTTGTGCAAACACTTTCCAAATGACCTCTGAGGATATGCCTGACTGTTCTGTGTCAAGCTACCAGGGGGGAAGCAAGGGTTATCGTTGGTGTGTAATTGACTTGCCTTGACTAGAGTGGTGGGTTCTGCCTGGCTGAGGTGCATTGCCTAGCCAACCAGAATATCAATTTCTAACAAGAATGAACCTGGTTTCTGTATCCAACCCATGCTCCATGCAATAGCTGTAAATCATGCCTAGGTACGGTCAAGTGCAACCAGGGGACTAAGGTTGGTGCTTAATGCTTTTTGATGCTATTTTTATTAAAAACATTAAAACACATGTCTAGCTCCCTTAATTGGATTTATAGTGTTTTGGTGTAATTTTGTTTCTTAAATTATTCTCTTGTTTTATAAATTGGAGTGGGATTTTAACTGTGTTGGGTTCTGTTTACTGTTTTTGTATTTCTAAATGATTTACACATTTTCCTACATTAAGCCTGTCTGCTCTGGCAATAGCTATTAGGGTTGGGGCTCAGGATTATTTTGATGAAACCGTTAAAGAACCTAACAGGAATGGTGACCTAATTTCTTGACGTAGACTACCATCCACCCAATTAATAATGCACTTTCTCAGAAACAAACACAGGAATTTCCTACTATCACATATGATGGTTGTCTGAAAATGAAAAAAAACAGCTTGGCACTCTAAGAAACGTCACCTCCAATACTGTGAACATCTGCACTCCAAATAATTATTCAAATGTCCTTCCTAAGCTTTCAATTTGATCACGTGCGGAGGTCCTCCGGAATTCTATGACTCTGTAACTCGGAGTTTCTGCATATTTGTGGATTATTATCATCTGTAACTTAATTTAAAGATTTCAACAAAACAAATATATTTCAAATGCATCTCAAATTATAAAAAATCTACTTCATGTGACGCAGTGCAGTTGCAGACCCTATACAAGGGTTGGCTTTTCATTTTTCAGTTTCTGATTGATGTATTAAGGTGTTAAATTACTACTAATGAAGTGCAACCTATGCCCATAGACAACTGATATTTGTTACAATGACAAAGTAGCCAATGAATACTGCCACATAGCTCACTGGATTATGCCACAAAAGTTTATTTTTCTTTTGCAATAATTTAGTCAACCCCGCAGCAGGTATTTATGATGGTAACCTTGCCCCCCACTAAGGCTCAGATTTACTAAAATATTGCCCTGCGTTTGTGTCAACCTTCGCAAAAATTTTATTTGGTGATTACTTTCCAGAAGAAAATCTGTTTTGCACTAAAAAGATGCATGAAAGTAACACAACGTAGTGCTTTGCACTACTTTGTGTCAAGGAGGGATTTCATCTGTGGTACATTGACATTCCCAGGAAGCCGCCCATGGTTTTTGGTTAGCTGCTAATAACGGTGACCTGACTTTGCTTGTGTGCTATACTATATAAGAGGGGCCTGTTCAGTAGAAGCTGAATCGCTCCGTGAACCGGTGCAGGCTGGATGTGTGCTGTACCATACAGCACACATTGAAAGCGGGAAAAGTTTTGAAGTTGGTATATTCATAGGATTTTTTCATAGAAGGGTACACTTCCAGAACAATGCCTTAGTAGACATAGCACGGTCCTCTCTCAATGTCTCTCCCTCCGATGCAACACAGCACAGCAACTTTGGTTGCTGCACCGAGTTGCAAGAGTTTTTAGTGTACCTACCAATACATTTCATCACTTAAATTGTAGCATATGCTTTTGAATATAGAAAGCATAAACAAAAATGCATTTCTGGCTTAACATGTTATTTTCAAATGTTTTGTTTTAAGTCTTCTTTTTTCCCCGGTAAACCTCATCAGGTTTGACCTGTCGTTATGTATATGGGAAAAACTGTGGGGTTAGGTTAATGAATGCACTTCTCAAAGTTCTGACCTCTGTGAAAACAGAGGTTTGAGCCGAGTTGGAATTTTATAGACCATTCACGAGCTCCGTCTTCTTAGAAAGAGTTAAACTTACAAAAGAAGATATACAAATTCCAACCCATGCGGTCAGTTTATTTTCAACTGTTCTTTATTTTCCCATACCACTAATCCCCCCGCCCCCCAATTCTTCATCAAATGGAGCAAAACTATGGCAAGGAATTTCACTCAATTTTATTTAGAGTGGGCAGGTCTTTCTAAACAGTGTGTTCCAGGTGTGAGAGAACCATAGCCTAAATCACATCAGACTTGGTCTGTAGCAGCAGCCAAACTCCGTTTCCCATTTTTGATGGGGGAGCATAGAGTGCTGCCCCACCAGAAACAAATGTAATTCTTTTCACCCCTACTCTGCCCTCACTCACTCCATTCACAGATCCTTGCTTAAAATTACTACCTGTTTAAAGAAGATGGTAAATATGCATGTTTAAATGTCATGAAATAGGGAATTCAGTGGGGTTTCATAACTAGAAGAGTCAGTTCTCCATTTGTAATTTCATGACAATGGTGCAGACTTACTGCAAAGTAACATTAAACTACCATGCAAATTTACCATATTACTCCAGTACCTGTAACATCTAATCAGACCCTAAGTCCAAGCTAAGGCCTTGTTGGTTTTGTTTGGTATGTTTACGTAAAACATCTAATTGAAACACAATACATCACAATATCCATCTTATTGTCTCGTAATATCATGATCACCTGTAACACCACCACAAACGTAACCACAAGTTTACAATGCCACGTTATATAAATTTCCAAAGCACAGTGACATTCAACAGCCTGCGACAAAGTGAACCATCATAAAAGCTACAGCACATCACCTAATATAGTACCTTTCAAAACAATGTTTATAACATAATAGTTCACTTACATAACACAAGTTTAGTCGGTCAAGTCACTCTACAGGGCAATGATACTACGCACTACAACTCACTGCATCACACCTAGAAATACGCCATCATTCAAACATCACAGATAAATACATATCACATTATATTTTTTCACACAGCACCGCAGGACGTTTATAACCCCACTTAACAATTGCACACAGCACACCTCTACTTTACAAAACAGAAATCTAGAAAGGCAACCACAATATTACATTTTATACAGAAAACAGAAGGTATCACTTCCATGAAGGTCGAATAGATCCACCTTGAAAAGGAATTAATATTCACCAAAGACCCTTCCAAAAGCATAGGCTGTCATCTGTCATGCCTCAATTCTGCCCTCGATTTTGGAAACCATAAAGTTAGGTCCGTAAAGTAGGCCAAGTTGTTGATCGAAGAAGTGCTCCTTTGTATAAAAGTGTTATTTTTATGATAAATAAAATATTACAATTCATTTTCGCAGGAGTAGCCTAAAATAATTTGACAGATGGGAATAATACATTTTTTACTAATTATCACTTTCCATTTTTTTTTACATGATTATTATTTTTAGAAAATCACACTACATTCTCTCACAATTGTCACACACAATGACTGGGAGAAATTTAAAAGCTTACAGAAATTGTCACTCCTACTGTAAGATTAACATTTTAATGTAAGGAAACTTTTTGGCTTTGATCCGTAAACATTCAAAACAAATGCAAGTACAAATGCAAAATAAATTGAAATAGAGGTTGGTGAACTCCTTGAAGGGTAAACAAAAAATTGCACGAACGCTTTCCTTAAGTGTATGAAATAAATTATTGAATGACACAGTAGATGTACATAGACCAGATCATGACGTGACTTTATCTGACAACGGAATATCTTATTGGTGTTCTTGAATGTATAGGGTGAAAATGGTCTTAAGGAAATCCGTTCTGATCAAACTTTTTATTTCACATATGAAAAATTGATATTGTATACGACTGCCACAAAACGTTGTTCGTGCAACATGTAACTTTTTGTCAGAAAGAGAGGAGACCACCATGATGGTTTGCTTTCCTCTCCAAGACTTCAGAATTCAGTTGAGTCAAACACCTTTTAAATTGGTGTAAACAGATATTTTCAAGCCAGAGGTAACCAGAATGACATTTGTCATTTTACTTTGTCACAAAAAATGTTAACTTCATATTTCTTAGTCAAAGGATCTAGCACGTATGCAGAAAATTACACAATGCCAAAAGTGTGTCTCCAGTTCGTGCTCCCTGCGGGAAAAACACATGCTCATCACTGCTGACATACATATGAGGTGGGCAGTCTTCATCTGCATGTAAAGAAAACCCTACCCTTCACACTTTAACACTGTATTCCTGTTCAAGAAAACAGTCCACTAAGAAATATATCAACATATTGTTGGTTTACAATAATTCTGAGCGATTTACCTGTGGGTGGTGGTTGGTCCTACCAAATTATGCCGGAAAATAAAAAACCTACGCCACTCCTAAGAGCTGGAGCCTTACATAAATAAACTAGCCATACACCGGCCCCGTTTTTGTCCAATAAGCCATTCGGACACCAGTTAGGAGGAAAAAGAGATCACTTGTCCTGCTTTTACCTCTGAGGTATGCTGCGAGGGATTCGCTTTGGTTATTGCAGTCTGTCTCCATTTACTCCACTGCTGATATGTTGATTGCATGGATGAAAAAAATATGAAAAGTGGCATATTACTTTGCAGAAGTTTTAATTTCAATCTTTCACTTCTGCTTTCAATTTTCCAGTTGGTAGGAAAAATGAATACACTATTGATTTTTGTGAAACCTACACAAAAATACACAATATAATTCATTACTATAAAATGTCCCATCAATTGTCCTCTATTCCCACTATTCCCATTTTCATGATCACCCATGCAGTCAGATATTTTAGCCGAGTTCAAAGAGTTTCTCCAGATCAAATAAAACCTTTTAACAGTCTTCAAGCACCATTTCCTATTTATGGATGAGACTATGTGAAATATTAGTACACTCAGGCCCGTATTTATACTCCGTTTGCGCCGAATTAGCGTCGTTTTTTTCGACGCAAATTCGGCGCAAAACTAACGCCATATTTATACTTTGGCGTTAGACGCGTCTAGCGCCAAAGTATGGGCAAATAGCGTCATTTTTTTGCGTGAACGCCTTCCTTGCGTTAATGAGATGCAAGGAAGGCGTTCCCGTCTAAAAAAATGACGGCGACGCAAATGCGTCGTAATTATACTCCCGGGCAAAAATCACGCCCGGGAGTGGTCGGGTCAAAAAACCCCGCATTTGCGCCACTTTTTAACGCCTGGGTCAGGGTAGGCGTTAAGGGGCCTGTGGGCTCAAAATGAGCCCACAGGTGCCCTCCCCTGCCCCCAGGGACCCCCCCTGCCACCCTTGCCCACCCCAGGAGGACACCCAAGGATGGAGGGACCCATCCCAGGGACATTCAGGTAAGTTCAGGTAAGTATAATTTTTTATTTTTTTTAATTTTTTTTGGTGGCATAGGGGGGCCTTATTTGTGCCCCCCTACATGCCACTATGCCCAATGACCATGCCCAGGGGACATAAGTCCCCTGGGCATGGTCATTGGGCAAGGAGGCATGACTCCTGTCTTTACTAAGACAGGAGTCATTTAAATGGCGTCTGGGCGTCGAAAAAAATGGCGCAAATCGGGTTGAGGCGATTTATTTGCCTCAACCTGACTTGCCCCATTTTAAGACGCCCTAACGCCATTTTCCCCCTACGCCGGCGCTGCCTGGTCTACGTGGTTTTTTCCACGCACACCAGGCAGCGCCGGTCTGCTAGCGCCGGCTAACGCCATTCCATAAATACGGCGCCCGCATGGCGCTTCAGAATGGCGTTAGACGGCGCTAAATTTTTTGACGCTAAACTGCGTTAGCGCAGTTTAGCGTCAAAAAGTATAAATATGGGCCTCAGTACCCAACACTCAACAATTTTTTTTATTTGGGCTAGTTATTTTATAAGCGCATGGCTTAGCAATGTCAAACACAAGGAAAGCATTACAGTCCTAGTTACAGAAAACGTGCTTCATGTCTGATGACCATTTCGCTCTGTGAAGTAAACCTGAATGGAGTAAAAGTTACAGCTCTTCACTCAGCTAAATGTGATTATCTATCAGCTTGAACATCAAACTCGTGCATCCTTTCTGCCTGCTGTTGCATTAAACCACTGAGTGGCAATGTGTTCTGCATAAGGGAGCTGTATGAAGGCCATTGGAGGGAGGACCCCTTCCGGCACAAGATGGTAGATGAGTCTATGTAACCCCTGTTTTCTGACAGTTTTTGGAAGACCCACCATTTCCCCCAGCACACAACACTCAAAACTAGTTGAACAAGAAGCTGGCTGTCATGTCGCCAGCTTTTCCCACTGATATCCGTTTAATACTATGGTTCTGCCACTTATAATTGCTGAAGGTAAGAGCTTTTGCTATAACCCAACTGAATGGTACATCATTTATCGAAATCAGAAAAAGGAAAGGCTGAGCCAGCAGCGTCTGGATTAAGATAGATGACTTTTAGGTGACATTAGACGTCAGAAGCAAGCGTTCAATTAATGAGTTATGTTGCCTACCATGTGGTAAAGTTGAGTGTGTGATGTCTTTTGTAGACTGAATGGTTCATTTTATGCAGATATCGTGGTTCAATGTGGTAAAGGATAAATCATTGTCATTAACCATTACACGTATTTTATTTAAAGGTATTATCAATTTAGCGGTGACCTAACTAACGATGGAACAGAGAGTTGTACAGTTTAAAAAAATATCTAAATAAAAGACAAAAATATGGTGAAGAACATGCTGTTTGCTAAGTAGTTCCGGAATACTGTCACATACTTACTGCTACGCGTTCAGTTAAGTGGGAGGTTTTTACTTTCGGCTGTGATTAAACCCCTGCTAGGTAAATCGGTCCATAAGGATTACATTGTTCCTTTAGTGGAAGAGAACTTCCTCCTATTTAGAAAGTATTGCACAGTAATTCATTCCTGCTGCATCTTGTTCCGTCCCCATTAAACAATAAGCAATAAAATCTTGTTGTCAGGATGAGTAAAATGGCCTTAGGAGGAAAGTGATGAAGGACACGGGAAGTAGTTTTAAATCATGTGCATTAGGCTGCTCTAAGATGTCACCTGCTTGTCCTACATCGTGATTAATATGTGGGCTTTACCTCACTGCTTTTCTTTAAAGTACATTGTCACGCGAAACTCAGTTATTTATTGCTCTAAAACTGGACCTGCTTTAGCCTGTATAATGTATAACAGCAAAAAGAATACCGACTGATACACATGGCAGATTAAGATTTTTTTTAGAACATATTGGCTGCGTTTTACAGACATACTCTTCTTCTTTTTGTTACTATGATGATGATAATGTTTATTATTATTACTATTGTTGTTATTTTTGCTACTATTTTTATAGCGCCATTTTCATATAGCACATGCTATTGTATCATTTGCTGTTCAGTCATGGAACACACAAAAGCTTTTACTATTGAGGAACTTCTTTGGAAAATACACTCTGGTAGGAAATTTACTCTGCTATTAGGGGTATTATGGATTACCAACGTTCGCGAAATCACACCCTACTTTTTGCATTAATGCCAAGCACGCATGTTGCAACAAAATAGTTTTTTAGCTCCTTCTGTACAAACATGTTTATTTAAGGACCTTTTGTGTTTTTCTCAGTTATTCACACATGAGGGACAGATTTTTTTACCAATTTCATCAAACAGACTGCTATCTTCCAATTCATTCTAAGAAAAGTGATATAATCTTTGGCGACATCTAATTACTCAAGAAAATGTAGATGAAGCCACCATCCTCTTTTTGTGTCTCCACTGTGGGCAGTGTTGCACAAGCCCTGAAGCTGATCATGTAAATGCATGTGCTGCTCGTTATGTATGGGTGCATAGATGTATGAGCAAGTTGGTCATTAATTTGTGGAGTGTTTGCAATGCACTTAAGATACTAAACCATTTTGCATCACTTTGAACTAAATCAAAATGCCACTAACTTTGGAATGTAAGAGGTTAATGGCCTTTGAAATACATGTTAGATGCAGAACATCATCTGAGATGTAGGGGCAATCTGCTGCAAATAAAAGGGGAAAAAACAGAAAATAATATTTTCTTCTGGAAGATAATTCTGAAGAATGTAATAGGAAGAGTTAATTAATCATATTATCCAAGGTAAATGGGCCTAACGTGATGTTCAAGAAGCAAACACATTTGGGGAAAATGCGCGCCATTCTGGAAAGAAAGTGCATGGAGTCTAGAGCCTTGTGTGTAATATCATTTTCACTTGTACCTGATGCCAAGCAAAAGGCAAATTTCTAAGCCATCAGCCACAGATGTAAATAATTAAGGATAGGGTGTCTCGCAAAACTAATAAGACACTGTCTTGCGTCCTTACACCACGGTTGACTGGGAAGACTCTTCTCAGCCCCTGGTAGAAAGGGTACGAACTGCAGGCTTTACCAGAAAATTATGTGATAGGCTTAAGCATTTCCAAACACCATTCAGGACAAAAGGAAACATGAAAAAATCCCCACACCGATTTAGAAAACAAAACAAGCAAAGTGTAAAAATCAACACATTTACGCGAAGTCAGTTTAATGAAATGGAAGGATGCGTCAATACAGCTATATTAACAAGTCAAGAATGGTGTTATAAAAGTCAATGTTGGTCTATGTGCAATATAAAATGTCTACTGCAGGCCACTCTTCTACCAAAGATAAAACTAATGAAAGTTATCAGCAAACTGTTCTGCCTCATTGATGGTGGAAAGACAGAGGCAGAGTCAGTTACCTATCAGGCTAAGGCCCATATTTATACTTTTTTAGCGCCGCATTTGCGTCGTTTTTTGACGCACAATCGGCGCTAACTTGCAAAATACAATTGTTTTTTGTAAGTTTGCGCCGTTTTTGCGTCAAAAAGGGGCGCAAATGCGGCGCTAAAAAAGTATAAATACGGGCCTAAATGTTTTCGATCTTCCTCGCACTTTTCTGAGAGAAGGCTGTTGTGGCCCAGTATTCATTCCTGTCATGGCTCAAACAGAGGCCAGTTTAGTTCACTCTCAAATATGCAGCTTGTTCTCCCACATAAATAGGGATCATTCTTTAGCAGTAGCGGGTCGGACACTTTAGGGGGTGCTGCATTTTTTACGCTACACCTGGCATTTAAGTGAATAGACATATACAGTGCTTAATTTGTAAATAAAAACGTGCCAGTGTCATAATCTCTTCTCTGAAACATGTGGGCGCTGAATTTAAATGTACGAGCATGGAATACTGAGGCAGCATCATTCTAAAGGCATCTCAGGCCTCTTTAATCAATTTACAGCCACTCCCTGCCCCTTCAGCTCACTCTTGAAGCTTTCTGCTTTCTCCCAATGTGACACTTTTTTGTTTTTCTCTTCCTCCATCTTTCCCATATGTGTCTTTTCCTCAAAGTAAATGCTTGAGGCAAAAAAAGAAGTCCCGGAGTCCTGCACAGAAACCACTGGCTCAAATTAAGCACTGCATATGCATTGCAAGAGTATGTCTTTTTTGTGCCTGTATGTTGTTATTTGTCTTAATAATGTGTGTATTTGTGTGTTTTTAGGAGTGTATGTGTGTGCTAGAACTGCTATCATCAGTGAGAGAGGAGGAGAAGCAGTTAAGGGAATCAAGGGGCACAAACGTGAAACAAGTAAGAGCAAGGGGGTGGGCAGGGTAACGGAGCACAGGACAAAGAAAATGGAGAGGAGGATCTGATATGAAGACATGGAACTGGGTTAATTTTTAGGTTTTAATCGGAGGTCCCAGATGTGTCATCTGCAAAATGGAACAGAGTGGAGACTAACAATAATAAAGCAAAGGGTGAAGAATATGGGAAACACACTGTGGGGGAGGTTCTGGGCTGGAGGGTGCAGCGTCACTGAGAGATAAACTACCCTTCTGAGGCTCTCAGAACCAAAAAAAGCCAGGTAATATGGGTCAGGATGAGCTGAGGTAGCCAAAGCACATATAACATACAAAACAAGGGCGTCATAATAAAACACAAACAGGGGGTGGTATGCACATGAAAATGTGGGGGCAGATTTATGAAAAGTAGCTCTGCACCTGGTGCAGCAGAACTTTGCCTGCGTCCCTTAGCGCCTCCCTAATGCCACCATGGTAGCGCCATATTTAAAATATGGCACACCATTACAGTAGTTAGGGTAACTAGCATCATAATTTTTGGACCATAGTCCGACGCTTTGCATGATTAGCGTAAAAAATGATGATGCTAATTCTGCAAAGTATTCAAGCATGCAATCATTGCCCCACTTTTTAAATATGGCGCATGCTTTTCCCCTTCCAATGCCACATTAGCGTAAAACAAATGATGATAATGTGGTGTTGAAATGGCGCAATGCCTGCATAAATCTGGCCCTAGGTTTTGGACTCAACTGAGACCCAGTCCTATATCAGGCCTGCAATGTTCAGCCAGCCCTGCCTGCTAATGCTTTCAATTTTAGTCCAAGCTGTTTTATTTCCGGGCACTGCAGGGCTGCATGTCCCAGAATTCAAACTTATGTGACATACTAAAAATTAAAAAATAAAATTGAGACTCTGATTCTCACCAGAAATGGGATATCTTGAGACCTCTGGGACTGTGCACAGTGTGCATCTCTGGTGAGGGGTGAGGGCTCCATCCCATCTCCTTATGTCATGCAATTTATGCCCATGGTAGTGCAGTACCGGGAGAGCTGGTCTGATAGTGTTTTTGACCACTTGTGGGTCTATTGAATGGTAGGCTTGATCGTTTTTTTTCTCTGTTGAAAACCCTGATATTATCACCAGCACAGGTCTGACTGGGAATCCAAAGCTGCCCTGGTAAATTATGCCAGCACCTTTAGGGTGCATAGAGAGCGAGTCTGACCACTGCAATAGAGCTTGGGGGGTGTTCTCCTTCCAAGTAAATTTAGGAAAAATGGCAAACCTGTGCATTCTCCAACACATTTTTCATTACATATTCAAATGCATTCTTTTATAAAGCATACTATATGATGACCTTACAGTGTACCAGAATACGGCGATCTTTACTGGGGCTCTTCAATAATTATTTTACCATCTAACAGTGCCTCTCATCTCTCCATAGTCCCTCTTTCCACAGGTATTTTATTTGTTTTTATACCACCTCTCTTACCAGCACAGGGCGCTGGAGCACTTTACATCACACAGACTGTCTAAATTAGTATTAGAAAACAAAGGGGACTACAAGGTGTAGGTATCATGTCATTCATACTGGTAGGCACTTTTTAAGAGTGTTTGGTTTGTTGAAGCATAAAGTTAGAATTCAGAATGTACCACAGTGCTTAGAGTTTACTCTACTCGATTATGAATGTAACTATGAACTGCACAATAACAAAAGGGTCTCTGACAACAGCAGTATGTGACTGAGCAGTGCATATTAAAAAGTGTTCAGGTATCTGCATATTCATTGCAGCTGGCATATTAACACACCACTCTACCTTAGACGAGTCAAAACTGCCACTAGACAAAACTCCAATCTCTCTTCAGCAGGTACATTAACCAGAGTAACCTTGGCACTTTTATTGTTGCCTGCAAACTGTTCGATATACAAGGAACTCGGCAGTGCTTTCAAACTGCTGCACTGCTAAAAAAAAATCCGGACCCCCAGTAACAAAAGTGGTCCCCCCACCCTTCCAGTCTCCCAGGGAAATGCCTGATGCCTGGTAGGGCCATCCCGGCCTTGCTGCCAAGCATACAGCCCCCCAGTAACAAATGCAGCCCCACACCCTTCCAGTCTCCTGGGAAAAAACACCTGATGCCTGATACGGCCAGTCTGGCCTTGGTGCCAAGCATCTGACTCCAAGCACATAATCTACGCATTACTTGTGCAATGCTTTCTTGACCGCACGAGTCAGGCGGGGCAGTCATGTTTTTAGCCTCATCTTCTCCACCATTAATTCACAGAACATTTGTTTTGCTCTAAATTCATTTCTACGTGACCTTTTTAATATTCATGATTTAAAATGAGCATATTATAAACCTTTTGCGGTTTCCAGAGAGGAAGCTGTTGCCAGGCTTCTGAGGAAAATGTGATGTCAATCTAAAAAGATACTGTCCTCAAACGGAGTTACATGGGGAAATGGAGCATTGCAAGCTGAGAACACGTCTAGCCATAACTTGGTTTTATACAGTTCTTGCAGCCCCAGTCATGAAGCTATGTAGCACTATAAAGAATAGGTATGATTTATAATCTGAGTCAGTGATATTCATGCAATTGTCCTTGTAAGGATAAAATACTGTGTGAGCCGTTTTGGATGTAGAACCGTTATTTGCTGATTACAAAACATTCTCTGTAACAGATACATTAAGATACTGAGCTGCTTCGCTTGCTGGATTACAATCGCATCGATGGCTGCAATCCTGGGCTGTGGGTTAAAAATGTACTTTTCACCCCTCAGCCCTGCAGCGGTTAACAGCACAGACTTCATAGTGACTTTATGGATTTAAGTGTTATCATAAGAAATGGATAGACGTTGGCTGCAACTCATTGAACTTGAATATAAATTGTACATAATCTACGTAAATAGTAGCCAAACAAGATGCATTTTTAACAAAGAGAATAACAATTGTGGACATGTTGGACCGAGCTAATGGCTAGCTGATGCAGCAACAGAAAAGTGGCTGGGTTCTCATGGGAAATTTAAAGTGAAGCTCTTGGCGGTGGTATCCTATCCATATAGGTGGGACAGGCGGTACAGTAGGATTTCAAGTTTAGTGAGATTTGAAAAAACTCAGCAGCAGCTATTGCATGGTTCATTTAGGGAATCTGTTGCTGGCAGCACTCTTAAACCACAACCACTGTTAATTTTGTTTTCTTAGCGGGTCCACTCACCGGGTTAGGGGCTGGGGGATGGCCTGGAGAAAAGCTAGGCTCAATTGCTGACAGCAACACATGCCACCTGCAGTGCACTGCATGCACCTTCATTACACAAGTCTGCTGACAATGGGACACCAGAGCAGAAATGGCGTCACACACTAAATGCAGTGTGGAAAGCAGATGCCTTGAATCTGTGCAGTGTGTCTTCAAAAGTCATGATGATCAACTGCACAGACTCAATTGGTGAGCTTCCCAACTGCAGCCTCTATATCACCCTTTCCCAACTCATCACAGGGTCTCCCACCCCTCCTTGTGATGAGCTGTGACAATGCTGTCCACCCTCTGACTGACACGAAGCCACAGCACAAGAGGGCTTCAGTCTGAAATGCCCAGGGTTAATTTAAACCTCACTTCATCAGGGGTGGATACTGGCCCACAAGGCTATGTCTTTGTTGAGCTGATGACATCACAGGCGGCTGGGTTGTGAGATTGTCCACTCAGCAGATACTCTAGACTTTGGCCATGGAGTAGGGGTTGAGAACAACAAGCAAGACTGGGGTGAGTAGCAGTGTGCTGCAGCCCCCAGCCAGCAAGATCCAGTGTGTGGATAAATGTTTTTTTTCAAAACAAATTAATGGTCCTTTGTAGAGTGAACAAGTAGGTTTTATTCTTCTGACCAGCCCTACAGGTGAAGTAAAAGGGGTGGAGACCCAGAACCCTCAACAACAAACCACTGCTGTTCTTTAGTCTTTTAAGTCAACAAGGCAGAACAGGAGACCAGCAAACTGACTTTGGAGAAAACTTGCAGGCCCTGGGTCCAAGTGGTTATAAGTGCAAAGCAGGATAGGGTCCTTCTAGACTTTAACAGGCACAGAGTGCTGTGGTTAGATGGTGGCATGTGCCAGATTGATCCAGTGAACTAGCCTGCAAACTGTGCTTCCTTGAAGATTGAACTTGGTTTTCAAGAATTGTAAATACATGTAACTGTAAATCAGAATTTTTGCATTCTCCAGGAAGAAGTTGATAAAAGGGATTTTAATTATAACTAGAACTCTCCAGTGAGAACTGCCATAATCACTTTGGAGGGAAAACAATGTTTTGTAGATTTTCTTTATAAGAAAATAGTTTCCTTTAATGTTTAGTGTGTCCCGGTTTTATAGATTAAGCACACAGCCATGTGTGCTTAATGTATAAAGAGGCACACTTAGGGAGAGGGATTTATTGATTATATTTAAGATTTTTAGAGATGGCAGTTCACTTTTCTCTGATGTTGTGCAGTCGGACAAGCTATAATGGAGAGCTGCAGTCATGTTTTTCCAATCATACATGTGTATCTTGTGCTAAGAAAGTGAACAATATACATGAAAGGGAGGCAAAAGTTGGCATGCATGCATGTTCTCACTTACATCATAGTTTACTTCCTGGAATTATTGTGAAAAAAGTAAACCACCAATTTGCATATGTCAGTGAGACGCATTCTAGTCTAATCATACACCATGACTACAAGAAATCTAATTATCTGCACCAGTAGACACACACTCCACTGAAATGTGCAAATGCTAACATCCCATACACGAAAATAAATTCAGTTGCACACGTGACAATAAAATAAGAAGAAACCTAGTTTCAAAGCAGTAATCAGATTATATTATATACACAAGTTAAATAAATCAAAATTATACAAATTAAATGTCCATCAGATAATGTCCTATTATCTAAGTTTCCCAAAGTCCAAAACAAATGTATAGTTCCCTTGTTGTCCTATCCACAGTCCCAAAGTCCATCAATCCAAATTATACATCTTTATTTGGTTTGGTTCCAAAGTTGCCGATTCATATCCTTGTGTGAATTGTTTCAAAATTACCAGTTCCATCCAACAGCTTCCTCTTTTCTCCCTTAGTCTTTTAGTCCCTTTGTCTTGTCTTTAGTCCCTTTGTCAACACGTGTTTCATCCAGGGAGTACCCCCAGGACTTCGTCAGGACTTCCTATAATGGCATTACGTAAGTGATTTTATATAATGAAATATTTAAATAATTGAAATATTTCACAAATTATTTTGTATTCAAGTAACATAGTGTGCTTGGTGGTGAGAGTCCTTTTGTGCACCATAACACTACTTGTGACATGTTAGTAATTTCTGTTACACATCAAATTCCCAATTCAAATATGTGCAGGCAGTGATTAGTCTCCCATAATATAAATGCATCCCCTGATATAATATGTCGGGGAAATATACATCCTGTACATATATCACCTAGTGCTCATGAGTTATTAGTGTAGAGAGATAATATATATCAAAAACCAATTCCAAATTTTACCTATCTAATTATAATGTAAAAGTACATGACACTCACCTAATGTAATCCTATATCTCATATGCCATTAATTGGTATAGCTGCGGCATGAGACCCTTACCAACATCCCATACACAGAAACATGCTCACTTTGTGCCAAATGTTTTATCTGATCTCAGTGAAAAGCCTGAGGTGAAAACAGTGTACAGGATGCAGAAGGATGCAGACCAGTGGCATTAGAAAGGCCAATGCAGCCCCAATGGTGCAGGGGTACCCAAGCCCCAGGGCCTGTGTGAGTCCTGAAGGGAGCCCACTCCAGTTTTGTTAATCACAGATGCAGCCACGACAAGTCTCATGTAACCAACTTGTAATGCACAGACACTGATAATTCAGCAGCCTCTATCATCCAGTCACCCACTTACCCTGCCATTAACCTGCATTTGAAGGCCTAACAGAGAAAATAACATGAGTTGTAATAATGTACACATTTGAATTTTGGTGGACCATGTGGCCGCTGTTTGTATTGTGCACCACATTTTAACATGACATTTTGCATCCATAATAAATGAAAGTACTAAAATGAAATAACAGAGTGTTTTTATTAAAATGAAGATTAAGAACTGAACGTATTAAATAAATATGACTTAATTGAACTTATACTGAATTAAATGGATTTTGTTAATGCGAGTTACATGTGTGTGTGTGTGTGTGAGCACTGAAATTAATACTAATAATTATTTCATGTATCTCTGTATTTGATTGTGCACAAAATGTATTAACATAGAAAATAACATGTAACTCAAAAATGTGCCTACTTGATTGGTCATCATTATATACAAAAATTTATTATTAATAATCCATTAACATGTTTTAAGAGTTTATAATTATCGAAATGCAGTAATATGTCATACTTGTAGATAAACATTATGAACCTGCTTATGCTAACTGTAGGACTCAAGTTAGGGAGGCCTAGTCTGAACTTAATGTCTGCCAATATTGCTGAAATTGCAATGTTAGTAAAATGATCTCATGCTTGCTGAATAATCATTGCTTTGTTTAATGTAGAAATTGTCCGGAGCTGTATTAACAAAATGCCATTTCTCTTGAGGAAATGTGTGTAAACTCTGCAAGTTCTTGAATTGTTACAAAGACTAAGTTGCAGCGTATGGAAAAGCAACGTTCCCAGGAACTAACAATGGGCCTACTGATGGAGAACAGAAGGTTCTACAAATTGATTCCTATTGTTTTGACTGATGTATGCAAACGGAGAACAACCAATCATCGACGTGTGAAAGACTGCTTAGTTATATCTTAAATTTGTGAGGTGAAACTTATTGGACTATGTTATTGCAAGGTGCCGCTGACCAATGACAACTTAGGACAACTTTAACTTAACCACACTGCTCTTGGAGATTCAGCAGCACAATTCTTCTGATGCCCTGTCGTTCCAACACTTTATCACTTTGACACTCGCCAGCCTGTCTCCTGACACTGGTATTTTTGCTATTCAAGTTTATTTCTTATGCTCCATGTGATGATGCTGGTGCTTACTTTAGCGCTTGATACTTAGAGCTTGTAGCACTTCCTGATTTGCCCTAGACATTAACTCGATGGTTCAGAAAACTTAGAGCCCCGATTCTGAACCATTCCCCTTCCTTTTCCACTCTGTCCTGATGCTGCTGTCCCCCTGATAAAGGCTAATGTAGCTTGCTGATCCCTTAAAGACAGGCATATGCTGAAATGTTTGATGTTTGACTTTGCTTTTGTTTCTAGGTACCAACTGCTGCTTTTTGATAGAGCCCTAGCTAGATGTTTTCCAAATTCATGTTACTAAAACTTTTGTGTGCAGCCCAACATGCTAATGCTAATCCAGAGTTAGCAAGGTGTTTTGTCTACTCATCTGTTTGACAATGAACTGCCTTCATTTAAATTGCTGATTCAATGTATGTTATTTCCATTGTGCAATTACTCTTGCTATTGATCTCTACTGTTGCCATTCAAAGCCTCATTATTAATGCTTTAATCAAGTCAAGATTATTTAAATGCTTCAGACAACCAGTGTTGTTTCTATATCTTTATCATGTGGTTTTGAGATTGATTTACGTGATGTCAGCATTGTTAATATAGAGAAATAAATATTCTGACTGATACTAAAAGATGTGGTTATTTGTGGCCAAATGGGTCACGGTGCGTGGTTTTACTGACTCCATTTGATCTTATACTGTTGTTATTGTTGATTATTGATGATTGATGTCTATGTTTGGATCAAGGGCGCGATCATCTTCAACGGGGTCCAAAGGTCCATCGGCCCACAACAGCACGTCTACTGGATCACTCTTAGCCTATAGAAACCATAAGGCTTGACATGCTGCCAGAAGAAATGGTAGCCGAGGATGGTTACGTCTCATTAAGAGTCCGTCCTTGAAATTGAACAGGGTTTTCAGTCTCTTCAAGAGCACGCCCTTGCATTTAGACTAGGGTGGTCCCTTCAAAGGATTATCGTAGAATCATGTGGAAAAGATAGGAGGTGAACTTTTTTAATTGGTTGAATATTTCAGATTTAATAATGTAAAATAGAAAGAAGATGTGCCCCTAAATGCCCACGGTGACTTTCCCAGGTCCTTGAAATTTGCCTGTGCTTGTTTGAAGATGTTCTGAGTGTTTGCAGTTAAATAATTTGCTTTATATACTTGATATGAATTGTAAGGTGCGCAGTAGGTTAATTAATGTATTGAATGTATTTTTGTGTATTTAGACTTTGTAGCTTGATTACGCCTGAAAGATTCATTTTGCAGCTGTAATGGAAATTGACTTGTTTATTCTGTCCCCTCTTACTTGAATTATTTTCCTAGGATGTTAATGTGATGTTGAATGTCCTATTGTATTGAAGGCCAGAAAAATGCTACACTATTTTTTCTAGTTGTCGATCAGGACAGGAAACTTATGATTCCTATGTAAAATAAGTTTAGTTTTGTGAGAGAAGAACCCAATGTTGCAAGTTATTACAGAATGTAATATTTTGTCAGAACTGTATGAAATCATGGAAATGACAATGTACACTTGCTTAGAAAATCTGAAATGGTAGCAGAATTGGTGGTACCTTTAACAATCAGCCATTGGTCACCGAATCTGACGTCTGAAGTGCACCCTCCTGAAGAACCAATGAATGGATCACGCATATTTTTAATTAGTGAAAAACTTTTAATTTGAAGTCAGTCTTCTCCCTGTCTTCAATGCTCTTTAGAAATCTGTCTGAGTCTGTTTATTCTCGCTGTCACCTTCAGATTCTTTAAGTCCCCAGATGAGTATACTCCTCTTAGTTTAATTACTCCATTAAGTTATGTGGTTTAAGTACTAATAAACCCAACTAATTCTGAAATATTGATTTGCCCTATGTGCAGCCCATGTTCTGCACTATCCTGATGCTGCTGTCAACTGATGCTGGAAGAAGTTGACCATCCTGCCTGACAAACTATTATTTTGCCATCCCATGAGGAAATGTATAACTGTGGTTTCTTGTTTCCTTTTCAGTTACCCTAGTTAGTTGATTGTTAAATTATTTTTGTCTCTCTTTTATTTTTGCTTTTGTCCACATGTGTTAGCCGGCTCCAACACATGCAAGTCCAAATTAGTGTTAGTGACAGGAAAGGCCCAGCCCTGAAACTTGAAGTTGAATCTTAAACTGTATTTTGATGATTTACTGATGTCATCTTCATCTGCTTTGAAATCTAATTATAAGGTGCATGTTGTGTTGTTGCAAATCTATATCATTTTTTGGAGTGTCTAACAGTGTTGATTTTCAGTAGGCTAAATCTTTTCAGATGTTTTGGTCAGTCTATGGTTTACCTGTATGTTTATAATTTAGTTTAGCGCTCCATATGTGTGAGATCGATAATGGGATTGTAATAAAGCTTTGAAACTTTATTCAGTTTGGAGTTCGATTTATTGTTAACTTGTACATGTGCCTAATATTGTTTATGGGACAATGTCATTGATGTGTGATCCAGTGGTTCTGACTAGTAACCTCTTCACCAAGTCCAAAGATCTAGTCGACCTCGATAAGTGAGAATAGTGATGGTGTCTCACCTGCGCATGTGTTGTTTATGAATCAGAAGAGGGAAGAAAATCTACCCAGCACAGAGTACCAACAGGTATATGAAGTGCTGACAAGACAGCCTTCATGTTCCCTTTGGCTCAATGAAGGGCAGCACTGCCAGGACAGAAATATCTACAAGCCCCAACACCTTATTAGCATAAAAAATTAAATAACCCTGATTTTGAGAGCAGCCAATATCAGGCAATAAGACATCAAGAGAAGGATCTCAACCCCACCGTTGCAAGCACATAAAAAATGGCAGCCAACTTACAGCAGTATAGTTCATATTTTATTGTTGCTCTACTGTTATAAGATGGCCACCATGTTTAAAATGAATGTGAAATATGTTGGCACATGCTCTAGGGAGCTGTATGCTCAAGCATTGGTGAAAGCTCTAAAAAAATGGATGCTTTATTGAAAAAAGTTTTCTTTATACGTGATGCATGCCTCACATAGCTAATAAATGAAAGACAAAGTGTGATTACTGATTGTGCTTTTCTGATGTAAAATCATCCCTCATACGCTCCAGTTGTGGTGGAAGAATACATCAAACAACCAACAAAAAAAACAGAAATAGAGCAAGACTTAAATAATGCAGTTGGTTTGAATTGACATATGGTTTTAAGCTGATTCTGAGCAGTTCACTTGGGAGGAGTTTAGACATATTTGATTCAATGCAAAATAATAGGTTTGGAGTTTGCTTTATGGACTTATATGTTACATTCTCTGTAGGACACCCAACAGAAAAGGGACAAATGCATTCTGCCAAGATATTGGTATTACAAATTTGATAAGTATTGCTGTTGTAGAAAGCTGTCATGAATACCCAACTCTGAATCTGAATATTCACTGCTTTGATGTAACCGTAACGAAAACAGAAATGTTTGTCCACAGATGTTACAATATAAAGGGAAATACTCTCTTTCTCTGTGTTCCAGACCACCCAGTGGTTATAGGAGACACCAGAAAAGTGGCTGAAGGGTGGTTTATGATATTCAGCTTCACCTGCATTGTCTCTTCTCTCTTGGGTTTGTGAAAACTTAAGAGATCCAGGAGAGTGCCAGCTTCTGTTTGATTTGTCACTGCTGATCTGCATCAACTTGCACAAGTGATATGGTAGACAACTTTAGATTTGCCCTCGTTGTTTATATGATGATGAATGAGATTTCAAGTGTGAAAAACAGATTGACATTAGGCAAACTTTCATTTGTGTAGAATTGTATATGGATCGATAGGTGGATGGAGAAACAGGCATACAAGACAAGGTAGCCAGGCAGACACAGAGGCACATATACATTGAATGTTGTTAGAATGAAAAGACACAGAAAAAAGACAAAGAGATTGCAGGCAGTTAAATATCTAGATAGACTTGTCAGATGAAAAAGAAAATACAAAGAGAGCGGAAGATGGTCAGACAGGGAACTATGTCAACTGGTTGCTAGAACAATTGGTGGAAAGGCTATGACCAACTGGTTTAATAATTGGCCTATCCACAGCAAATCTCAAAGATAAAAAATAAAAAATAAAAAATAAAAAAACATAAGCTACACCTAGCTTTCAACTGTTACTGATAATGGAGTCTAGAAGCATGCAAATAATCTGTTCAGAGGAGTTATCAGATGTATGCATGTATCTTAACCTAATACATTAGAAATGATCCTGTCAAAGGAACTGTTTACCTTTTTCAGTGAAAGAATCCCCTCCCTGTTGTCTCTGTCAGTTGTAATGGCAAACACCCCCGCACCGTCTCCATTCACTATGGAGTATTTGATGTCAGCGTTCAGGCCAGTATCTGCATCGGTTGCCTTGATTTTTCCTACTGCTGTTCCAACTTGTGCTGATTCAGGAACATAGAGTTGATAATGCTCTGTTGGAGAAAAAATGCACCGTTTAACTTCGGCCTATAAAATACGTACAATTATGCAAAACCCACGCATGTAATGTCAGAAACAACATCTTTTATAATGGTGAAAAGGAAAACAGTTCCCCTTATTTACCCTCAGTTAGTGGTGCAGGAATAAAAGGCAGCGTCCCTGCAGTTGAAGAACGAAGTCTTTTTTAATTCAGGGAACAAAGGGGTGGACTACTTCTGCAATCTTCGCTCTTACTAAAGCAGACAAATGGACCACCGTGGGGTGCTTTTTGAGCACTCCTTTTGAGAGACTCAAATTAACTGCAATCTTCTATAATAATCCTCTTTAAATACAAAAGGAAAAGAAAATATCCTTTTCCAATCCGCTTTCTTTCTCTTGAGGCAAAACAAAAATACGCTGACCCAATTATGATCTTAGTAGAAACTTCTAAATTCGACATTTTTTGCTCAGTTCAAAAATTCTTCGTGATGGAATTACTGCCTTCAAATCGGGCTTCGCAGACAGTCTGCTGTTAATCATGTCCCCTTTTATGGTGAAATTCTGTATTTTACAATGAAACATATGCCAGAAGAATTACCAATGTTTTTATTTGAAATACAATTCTTCTGTCATGTAAGTGAAAATAAAAGTGGAGAAATAGCACGTTCTTTGTACAAAAAGTAGGAATAAATGTACTTTCTCTCATTTATTACTACACAACAAAGGTAACATTTCTTACCACAACCACAAAGAAGTGCAACTGATTGAGAAAACACTGCTTTTTGTCTTTTGGATTCCATTCTAGAATCACAAGGCCTATTTGTTCAAATTCTACTTCACTGTGCACTGGTTATGCTAGTAATTGCTGCACATGACAACACAGCACATTGTCAATCATACATGCAGATCAACTGAGTGTGAAATACTATTGTTTTTAATCAGACAGTATGTCTATCATGACCCACTCAAGGTTTCACCTCTTGTGAATCATGGTCCCCCTCCACCCAAACTTAGCACTGGTAATAAACAACATAATACATACTTCGGATCTCTGTCATAAATTGAGTCTCTAGTTTGCAGAGGTATGCACCCTGCCCATGTAGGGACCACAGTCCTAATCAGGGTAAGTCAGATAAACACTATAAATTAACCTGTGCTCATCCTCTGGTAACTTGGCACATAACAGGCAGGCTTAACTCAGGAGGCAAAGTGTAAAAACACCTAAAAGAGTTAAACATTGCAAAACACCACACAACATTTTTTGAAATATAGAGATTCATTTAATGCACCAAACAAAAAACGTAGGTATCTGGAGCTTAATTTAATGCACAAAACAAGACCAAAAGAACAAAAAGTCCAATAAGTAGAAGTTGAGACACGTATTTTTAAAGAATATCTGCAAATGTAGTGCTCAGAATCTTAAAGTACCAACAGGGGCTATCTGGTTGTGCTAGACAGAGTAAAATTTAAATGTTCAGGCCATCTGTGATGGAATGTGGGCCGACTACTGGGACTAACCGTGTCCCGCTGAAAAAGTACCTTGTGTAAAGGGTTGTGTCGATGTCAAAGATCCCATGCGAGGAGCAGAGGGGAGAATGCATAGATAATGTGCTGCTTCTGATCCATGCAGTCAGGGATTTGTCATCATTGGGGCCACACAGTCATTGTTGGGATGTCCTAGAGCACCGGTGCAGTGTTGAACCCCTTTGTGATGAAGAGAATTCGTTGGCGTTGAGCCACAGAGCCAGCCATACAAAGTCTGTCCTCAGCAGTGACAGCGATTCATCAGTATCGAAGGTAGATACATCAGTTCCGACTGGAACAACAATGGCGATGCATGGATTTTAGCAGAAAACAGCTGAGTAACCCACTTCTAAGGGCCTAGATATGGATTGGCACCACTTGACAGAAGCGGGGCTCACTATTGGCAGAGTCCAGAGACTGTAAAGGGGTTGAGTGAAGACTTGATATCCATGAGACTTCAAAACAGGAGGCAAGCCAGCAAGCTCTTAGAGTCACTTTGGTTGTGGGGGCATAGAGATGTAGATCCAGTCCTTCTCACTCCAAGGCAAGGAGGGCAGCAGGCAGCAGGACAGGCACAGAAAAGCAGTATTCCAGCAAAGAGGAAGTCCCTTCATCAGCACGGCAATTCTTCTTCTTGGCAGAATGTATGTAGGTCAGGAAGTATACCGATTTGGTCAGAAGTCCAGTTCTTATACCCAATAGTGCCTTTGAAGTGGGGAAGAGTTTGAAGAGAGACCTTTGAAGTGCATAACATCCCTGCCTTTCTTGCCCTGGATCCAGACAGAGCCCATTCAGGTGCAAGTGTCAGCTCCTCATTTCCACATTTCCCAGGAGGAACCATCAAAATGTAAATGGCCACATCTAAGCTCCCTTTATGTTTGGCTGTGTAGAGGGAATGCACAAAGCCCACCTGTCACCCATCTCAGATGCATATTCATAGACAGGCAGAGGCACTAGGGGCCAGATGTAGCAAAGGTTTTTCCCCATTCTGTGTCTATGGGAAAAAGTGTTTGTACATATGGCCCTAGATGATTTAAGATACAAAAATGCCAACTTTCTAAAAGTGGCATTTTCAGAATTACAGTTTAAAATCCAACTCCACCATCAGTTGTGATTTTAAATTGTGATTCCAGAGACACCAAACTTGGGGGTCACTTAATTTCCCAATTTTAAATTACACTTATAAAATGTAATAAGACAATCTCAATGTTAACCGAGGGGAGAGATAGACTTGCAGTAATAAAAAATGAATTTAAGAGTTTTTTTACTACCTAGGCATGTAAAACTAAAAATTACATGTCCAGTTTTTCAAATACGCCACAACCTGCCCAACTTGCCCTTGGGGCTGTCCAGGACCTCCCTTAGCCAAGACATATTTATTAAAAATAAAGGTTTGGGTCTGGAAAGTGGGTTAACTTGGCAGGTTGACATTGCTGTTTAAAACTGTACCCCATGGTTCTGCAATGACAGCCATGATTCACGTTTAAAGAACTACTGAAGTGGGTGGCACATTCAAGTTTGCAGGCCGACCAGTAGCATTTAGGCCCATATTTATACTTTTTTAGCGCCGCATTTGCGTCGTTTTTTGACGCACAATCGGCGCTAACTTGCAAAATACAATTGTTTATTGTAAGTTTGCGCCGTTTTTGCATCAAAAAGGGGCGCAAATGCGGCGCTAAAAAAGTATAAATACGGGCCTTAATCTACAGGCCCCATACCCAGAGCACATGTAGCGCCTTTCACTATGGATTTATAAGTAAGTTAAATATGCCAATAGTAGACAAGCCAATTGTAGCATGTTTAAGGAAAGAGCACATGCACTTTAGCACTGGTCTGCAGTGGGTAAGTGCCCAGAGTCCGAAGGCCAGCAAAAACAAAGTCAGCAAACAGGACGACAGAAGGCAACTGTTTAAGGGAAACCACACCAAGAATGCAAGATATAACAATCTCCTTAGGTACTTTTCATGTCAATATCTGCTGTGCTACAGGACAACCAATGTGCTATGTTGCCTTACAAATGGCAGATTCAACACTATACACATGCTAATTAATTAATTTTAACTTATATTCTTCACGTTTTAGAAATAACTTAGTAGAAAGGTATTTAAAATATGCTCCATTCGTTTAGCTGAGTTAAAGGGGGTGTTAGAAATGGTTTTTTTGGTGGGCAGTCAGGTTACCCACTGTCCAAGCAAAAACCCTCACTCTAGTCAGGGTAAGTCACACACAATCCAAGATTATCCTGTGCCCACCCTCTGGTAGCTTGGCACGAGCAGTCAGGCTTAACTTAGAAACAATGTGTAAAGTATTTGTGTAATAAATCATACAATACCACCATATAGCACAACAAAAATACACCACACAGTGTTTAGAAAAATATATAATATTTATAAGGATAATTGTAGGTCAAAACGAATAAAGTTGCAATGTGAATTTGTAGAGATATCACTGAAACGTGATATAAAGTGTCTTAAGTCTTTAAAAAGCAAACAAAGTCTCTTTCAAGCACAAAGTACCTGGTTTGGAGTGGAAAATCTCCTCAGAGGGCCACAGAAGAAGAGATACGTGGAAAAATGGTGTTTGCGTCGATTTCTCCCCAGCACACACGGACTTGCGTTATTATTTTTCACGCGGGGAAGTCGTGCACCGTTTTCCGGCGCGCGGAATGTCTCTTTCTGTGGATCGCAGGGATTACCAGATGTCCCGGGTCTGTGCGTGGATTCTCCTGCTTGTTTTCCGGCTGCGCGTCATTCTGCGGGGCTGCATGTCGAAGTTTTGCTCTCACGGCAGGCATCGCGTCGATTTCCTTGCGAGGCCGGGCGTCGAAGTTCCGGCCGTCCCAAAGGTGTCACGCCGATCAGCGTCGATGTGCAGCGTTTTTCTCGCCGCGGAACAAGCTGTGCGGTAAAATTTCGGCGCATGAAGGGTCCAAGTGAAAAAGAGAAGTCTTTTTAGTCCTGACACTTCAGGGAACAGAAGGCAAGCTCTATCCAAGCCCTTAGAGAGCACTTTCACAGCCAGACAAGAGTTCAGCAAGGCAGCAGGCCAACAGTAAGGCAGCAGTCCTTAGTAGAAAGCAGACAGGTGAGTCCTTTGAGCAGCCTGGCAGTTCTTCTTGGCAGGATGTAGTTTCTGGTTCAGGTTTCTTCTCCAGCAAGTGTCTGATGAGATATGGCAGAGGCCCTGTCTTATACCCAAATGTGCCTTTGAAGTGGGGGAGACTTCAAAGAGTGGCTAAGAATTGCACCAGGTCCCCTTTCAGTTCAATCCTGTCTGCCAGGGTCCCAGTAGGGGGCGTGGCAGTACTTTGTGTGAGAGCAGGCCCTCCACCCTCCCAGCCCAGGAAGACCTATTAAAAATGCAGATGTATGCAAGTGAGGCTGAGTACCCTGTGTTTGGGGTGTGTCTGAGTGAATGCACAAGGAGCTGTCAACTAAGCCCAGCCAGACGTGGATTGTAAGGCACAGAAAGATTCAAGTGCAAAGAAATGCTCACTTTTTAAAAGTGCCATTTCTAGAATAGTAATATTAAATCCAACTTCACCAGATTTTAAATTTCCATTCTGGCCATACTAAATATGACCTTCCTACTCCTTTCAGATCAGCAGCTACCACTTCAATACTGTATGAGGGCAGCCCCAATGTTAGCCTATGAAGGGAGCAGGCCTCACAGAAGTGCAAAAACGAATTTAGGAGTTTTACACTACCAGGACATGTAAACTACACAGGTACATGTCCTGCCTTTCACCCACACAGCACCCTGCTCTAGGGGTTAGCTAGGGCACACATTAGAGGTGACTAATATGTGGAGAAAGGGGAGGTGTAGGCTTGGCAAGTACTTTTAAATGCCAAGTCGAGGTGACAGTGAAACTGCACACACAGGCCTTGCAGTGGCAGGCCTGAGACAAGGAAAAGGGGCTACTTAAGTGGTTGGCACAACCAGTGCTGCAGGCCCACTAGTAGCATTTAATCTACAGGCCCTAGGCACATAGAGTGCACATTACTAGGGACTTATAAGTAAATTAAATAGTCCAATCAGGTATGATTCAAGGTTACCATGTTTTAAGGGAGAGAGCATATGCACTTTAGCACTGGTTAGCAGTGGTAAAGTGCGCAGAGTCTAAAAGCCAGCAAAAACAGTGTGCAAAAAGTGGATGGAGGCAGGCAAAAAGTTAGGAGTGACCACCCTAAGGCTGTCAGGTCTAACATGTGTCCCCCCCAGCTGAAAGTGGGGAGAGCTACCCGACCTCCTGGGAGCTCTCATCGCTAAGGCGGAAGTATTTGGAGAGACCATCGGCATTGCCGTAGTCAACCCCGGGGCGATGTTCCATCGTAAAGTCCATCCCCTGTAGGGAAATGGACCACCTCAGGAGTTTTGGATTCTCACCCCTCATCTGCATGAGCCATCTGGGGGGCCTGTGGTCTGTCTGAACCCGGAAGTGAGTCCCAAACAGGTAGGGTCTTAGCTTCTTCAGTGCCCAGACCACAGCAAAAGCTTCTCTTTCAATAGCACTCCACCTCTTTTCCCGTGGTAATAGCCTTCTGCTAATAAAGACTACTGGTTGGTCTAGGCCCTCCTCATTTAGCTGTGCTAGGACCGCCCCTATGCCATGCTCTGAAGCGTCTGTCTGCACGATAAATTCCTGGGAGTAGTCAGGGGCCTTGAGCACGGGGGCCGTGCACATGGCTTCCTTCAGGGAGTCAAAGGCTTTCTGACAAGCCTCTGTCCAATTCACCAACCTAGGTTGCTTCTTGGAAGTGAGTTCTGTCAAGGGTGACACAATGGTACCATAGCCCTTGACAAATCTGCGGTAGTATCCTGTGAGGCCTAAAAAGGTTCTCACCTCAGTCTGAGTTCTAGGTGGTTGCCAGGCCTTGATAGTTTTAATCTTGGCCTGGAGTGGCTGCACTTTGCCACCACCCACTAGGTGTCCCAAGTACACCACAGAACCCTGCCCAATCTGGCACTTACTAGCCTTGATGGTCAGGCCTGCTTGTTGCAGGGCCTGAAGCACCTCCTTGAGGTGGAGCAGGTGTTCCTCCTAGCTGGAACTGTAGACAGCTATGTCATCCAGGTAGGCTAAACAGAAGGCATCCTTGCCAGCTAGGACCCCGTCAACCAACCGTTGGAAGTTAGCGGGCATTTTTCAATCCAAATGGCATCACCCGGAACTGGTAATGGCCATCAGGGGTTGAAAATGCGGATCTCTCTTTAGCCCCCTCAGTCAGGGTGGTCTGCCAGTACCCTGAAGTAAGATCATACTTACTCAGGAACTTGGCAGTGCCCAGCCTGTCAACAAGCTCATCAGCTCAGGGGATGGGGTGAGTATCAGTCCGTGTGACTGAGTTGAGACCCCAGTAGTGCAAACAGAACCGGAGTTCTGGCTTCGCACCTGGGGCAGTAGCCTTAGGGACCAACACCACTGGGCTGGCCCAGGGACTACTGGATTTCTCGATAACCCTTAAAGCTAACATCTTGGAGACCTCCTCCTTGATGCTGGCTTTCACCTTATCCGATAACCTGTAAATTTGGTTCTTCACAGGGAGACTGTCACCGGTGTCAATGTCATGAACACATAGGTGGGTCAGTCCAGGAGTAAGGGAGAACAGGGGGGAGAACTGCTCCAATAGCTCATAGCAGTCTCATTTCTGATTTAGAGTCAGGGAGTCAGAGAGAATGACCCCTTTCACTGACCCATCACCTTCTTGGGCAGAGAGGAGGTTGGGGAGAGGTTCACTCTCCTCTTCCATTCCTTCATCTGTGACCAGAATCATGTTGACCTCAGACCTCTCGAAATGAGCCTTTAGTCCGTTGACATGGAGCACCCTTAGGGGGTTCCTAGGGGTTTGGAGGTCCACTAGGTAAGTGGCCTCCCCTTTCCGCTCCTTTACTTCAAATGGGCCAGACCAGCGGTCCTGGAGAGCTCTAGGCTCTACTGGCTCCATTACCCACACTTTGTCTCCAGGTTGAAACTCTACCAGGGTGGCCTTCTGGTCATACCAGTGTTTCATTACCTCTTGACTGGCCTCAAGGTTACTTTGGGCCTCTTTCCAAAAGCGGGTCATCTGGTTGCGGAGGGCCAACATGTAGCTGACCCCATACTGAGGGGGTGCCTTTGGAGCTTTCTCCAACCCCTCCTTGACAATGCTTAAGGGTCAACTGACAGGGTATCAATAGAGAAGCTCAAAGGGACGGAACCCCACCCCCCTCTGGGGGACCTCTCTGTAAGCAAAGAGAAGGCATGGTAAGAGGACGTCCCACTTACGCCTCATGGCCTCAAGGGAGGCCACCAATCATGCCTTTCAAGGCCTTGTTGAATCTCTCCACTAGACAATTAGATTGGGGGTGATAGGGTGTGGTGAACTTGTAGGTTACACCACACGCATCCCACAGAGACTTCATGTATGCAGACATGAAGTTAGTGCCTCTGTCAGACACTATCTCCTTTGGGAAGCCCACACGGGTAAATATCCCCATCAGAGTTCTGGTCACCACCGGTGCAGTTACGGTCCTCAGAGGGATTGCCTCTGGGTAACGGATGGCATGGTCCACCAAAACCAGGATGAACCTGTTGCCTAAGGCAGTTTTGTGGTCCAATGGACCACCAATGTCGATGCCCACCCTTTCAAATGGGGTGCCAACAACAGGAAGTGGAATCAGGGGGGTTTTAACCCTTTTTCCTGCTTTACCACTGGCCTGGCAGGTAGGCCAAGATCTACAGAACTTATCTGAGTTTGTCCTTGTTCTGGGCCAATGAAAGTGGGTGACAAGCCTGTCAAAGGTCTTGCCTTGCCCCAAATGTCCTGCCAAGGGAATGTCGTGAGCTAGACCCAGTAGGATGTTCGGTAACACTGGGGGACCACCAGCATACGCGCTGCCCCAAAGGCCGGAACCTTAGGCTCACTGTAGAGGAGATCATTCTCCCAATATATGTGGTGATCGCCAGAGGCTTCACCTGCCGCCTGGTCTGAGGCTTGCTTCCTCAGACCCTCTAGAGTGGAACATTCTTTCTGCGCCTTGCAGAATTCCTCCCTGATGGGTCCACCCTCAACTTGCCAGCCAGCAAGCTCAGGTAGGTCACCAAGGGTGGCAATGTCTTCCCCAGTTTGCTCGGGAGCCTAATCCTCAGGGACCCCGTGAATCACTGCAGGAACTTCTGGGACCGGTTTCCCACACCCCTTGCCCCTCCTCTTGGCAGTTCTCTGGGCCATTGTTCCAGGCTCCAGACGCCCTTGACTTCCCTCTCGGTCAGCCATGGACCGTGTGGTCATGCAGACCCACTCAGGTAACCCTAACATCTCCAGGTGAGATCTGAGCTTCACTTCTTTCCAAGCAGTATGCTCAAGATCATTGCCTAACATACAATCTACAGGCATGGCAGGACTCACAGCTACTTTCAGAGTACCAGAGACCCCCCCTCCCCACTCAAAGGGAACCAGAGCCACCGGTAGGTGACTCTCACGATTGTCAGCGACTATGACCTGGTGGAATGTATTAGGGACTATCTGCTCTGTTGACACCAGCTGACTCTTGATAGTAGTCATACTGGCTCCTGTGTCACGCAGAGCGTCCACCTTCTGGCCATCAATGGTGACCCACTGCCTGTACTTGGAAGTATTTTTGGGCATGTGGGCTTTGGGCACCATTTCTCCTTCTCCCAGGGACACTAGGGAAATCTCTACCTGTTCCCCAAAGCTATCTGGGTCCATCTCCCCCCGAGCGCTACACTAGTCAACCCAGGTGTCTGTCCGGTAGTGGACGGTGCTCTCTTGGAGCACTGGGGGTCGCCCTTATAGTGACCATACTGGTAACACTCCATGCATTTGGGGTTGGATTTCCCTGACCTATCATATGACCCTGGCTTTTTCCCAAATCTGGAAAAGGAATGGTTGCCACCCTCTCCCTGGGAATTCTTTTGGGGGCCTTTGGAGAGTTCCTTATCTGTAAGTTTATCTCCCCCCTCTTTCTTCTTTTGGGAACCCTGACCACCTTTGTGGGTGTCCCCCCCAGGTACCTTCTTGGACACTCTGGTGCTAACCCAGAGGTCAGCCTCCTCAGCAAGCTTCCTGGGATCAGTCAGCTTACTATCCACTAAGTGCTGGCGCAACTCTGTAAAAGTACTATTAAGTATATGCTCTCTCAGAATCAAGTCATATAACCCTTTATAATCATCTACTTTGTTGCCCCAAACCCATCCATTCAGTGCCTTACTGGAAGTCAAAGAAATCTACCCATGTTTGTGTGGTTTGTTTGGTGCTGTCCCTGAACCTCTGACGGTATCCCTCAGGGGTCAGCCCAAACTTGGCAAGTAAAGTGGCTTTCTAAAGTGGGTATGTGTTTTGATCAGGTTGATCCAATGTGAGAAGTGTGTCCCTCCCCAATGGTGGCACATAACCCCACATAGCTACCCCCATTGCCCTTCAGGATCCTCATGAACCCTTAGTGCAACTTCATAAGCAGCTAACCATTTATCTATGTCATCTCCCACCACAAAACAGGGCACCACATTTTTGGGTATACAAACCTTCTTTTCTCCAGCAGGTCCTGTCAGTATGCTGCCACCATTATTGCTGGATTCAGACTGCTTTGCCTTGAGATCCAGCTCCTTGAGACTCAGTTCATGAGCCAATAACAGTTTATTTTCAGCCAAGGCTCTCTCAGCACCAGCTTCAGCTCTTTCAGCTTCAATCTGTTTGGCTGCTCTTTCAGCCTTAGCTTGCTTGGCTTCTCTCTCTGCCCTTCTTTCCTCCTGTTGAGCCTCAATTTTCAGTTTTGCCATTTGCAATTGGAACTCCCTTTCCTCTCTCCTTTCCTCTGCGGTCAGGCTTTGCACAGAGACACTGCTCCCTGGTCTGGAAGGGGGTACAATTGCAGTGGTAACACCATCCACAGATAGCAACAAATCCTCTGAGGGGCCATTTTCTGGCTCCTCTTCCTCATCCTCTTCTAAATGGGCTTCTGCCCAGGCCCTCAGCGCCACTTGAAAGTCCTCCTTTTTGGAGGCCCCTTGGGTGGGTACCCTCATTGCCCTGCATAATCCTTTTAGTTGTTTGACCGTATATGTATCCAACAGGACTAGGTCAAAGTCTCCTATCTGAGACCCAGTCAGAGACATGTTGAGTGAGGATTTAGTTTTTGAAAATTGTCAGGAAAAACGAATTTGCAAAAAGAGATAAAAATCAAGTTGACCTTCAACTGTGGGTAGGTAGTGAAATACTTAGCTACTGTATGTCACTGTACAAATACAAGTCCTTTCCTCACCGCTGATTACCAATGTTAGAAATGTGTTTTTTGGGGAGCAGTCAGGTTACCCCCTGTCCAAGCAAAAACTCTCACTCTAGTCAGGGTAAGTCACACACAATCCAAGATTATCCTGTGCCCACCCTCTGGTAGCTTGGCACGAGCAGTCAGGCTTAACTTAGAAGGCAATGTGTAAAGTATTTGTGCAATAAATCATACAATACCACCATATAGCACCACAAAAATACACCACACAGTGTTTAGAAAAATGTATAATATTTATCAGGATAATTGTAGGTCAAAACGAATAAAGTTGCATTATGAATTTGTAGAGATATCACTGAAAAGTGATATAAAGTGTCTTAAGTCTTTAAAAAGCAAACAAAGTCTCTTTCAAGCCCAAAGTACCTGGTTTGGAGTGGAAAATCTCCTCAGAGGGCCACAGAAGAAGAGATACGTGGAAAAATGGTGTGTGTGTCGATTTCTCCCGAGCACACATGGACTTGCATCGTTATTTTTCACACGAGGAAGTCGTGCGTCATTTTCCGGCGCGCGGACAGTCTCTTTCTGTGGATCGCGGGGATTACCAGATGTCCCGGGTCTGTGCGTGGAGTCTCCTGCTTGTTTTCCCGCTGCGCGTTGTTCTGCGGGGCTGCGGGGCTGCGCGTCGAAGTTTCGCTCTCACGGCAGGCGTCACGTTGATTTCTCCTCTGGAGGTCGGGCAGCGTTGTCCTTGTGAGGCCGTGCGTCGAAGTTCCGCTCGTCCCGAAGGCGTCGCGTCGATCAGCGTTGGTGTGCGACGTTTTTCTCACCGCGGAACAAGCTGTGCGTCGAAAAGTTCGGCGCACGAAGCATCCCAGTGAAAAAGAGAAGTCTTTTTAGTCTTGAGACTTCAGGGAACAGGAGGCAAGCTCTATCCAAGCCTTTGGAGAGCACCTTCACAGCCAGACAAGAGTTCAGCAAGGCAGCAGGCCAACAGTAAGGCAGCAGTCCTTAGTAGAAAGCAGACAGGTGAGTCCTTTGAGCAGCCAGGCAGTTCTTCTTGGCAGGATGTAGTTTCTGGTTCAGGTTTCTTCTCCAGCAAGTGTCTGATGAGGTAGGGCAGAGGCCCTCCTGTTTTATACCCAAATGTGCCTTTGAAGTGGGAGAGACTTCAAAGAGTGGCTAAGAAGTGCACCAGGTCCCCTTTCAGTTCAATCCTGTCTGCCAGGGTCCCAGTAGGGGGCGTGGCAGTCCTTTGTGTGAGAGCAGGCCCTCCACCCTCCCAGCCCAGGAAGACCCGTTCAAAATGCAGATGTATGCAAGTGAGGCTGAGTACCCTGTGTTTGGGGTGTGTCTGAGTGAATGCACAAGGAGCTGTCAACTAAGCCCAGCCAGACGTGAATTGTAAGGCACAGAAAGATTTAAGTGCAAAGAAATGCTCACTTTATAAAAGTGGCATTTCTAGAATAGTAATATTAAATCCAACTTCACCAGTCAGCAGGATTTTATATTACCATTCTGGCCATACTAAATATGACCTTCCTACTCCTTTCAGATCAGCAGCTACCACTTCAATACTGTATGAGGGCAGCCCCAATGTTAGCCCATGAAGGGAGCAGGTCTCACAGTAGTGCAAAAACGAATTTAGGAGTTTTACACTACCAGAACATGTAAACTACACTGGTACATGTCCTGCCTGTCACCCACACAGCACCCTGCTCTAGGGGTTCCCTAGGGCACACATTAGAGGTGACTTATATGTGGAGAAAGGGGAGGTTTAGGCTTGGCAAGTACTTTTAAATGCCAAGTCGAGGTGACAGTGAAACTGCACACACAGGTCTTGCAGTGGCAGGCCTGAGACAAGGAAAAGGGGCTACTTAAGTGGTTGGCACAACCAGTGCTGCAGGCCCACTAGTAGCATTTAATCTACAGGCCCTAGGCACATAGAGTGCACATTACTAGGGACTTATAAGTAAATTAAATAGTCCAATCAGGTATGATTCAAGGTTACCATGTTTTAAGGGAGAGAGCACATGCACTTTAGCACTGGTTAGCAGTGGTAAAGTGCGCAGAGTCTAAAAGCCAGCAAAAACAGTGTCCAGAAAGTGGAGAGAGGCAGGCAAAAAGTTAGGGGTGACCACCCTAAGGCTGTCAGGTCTAACAGGGGGCAAATTGACTATTACAAGTTTATAAATCACAGTTACAATCATAAGATGAAAAACTGCAATCCACATGGTTTGCAACTGCAAAAAATCATTTTGAACACAATTTCTTCTGAGAAGACTGCACAGAAAATCCTACAGGATACCTGAAACATTAATTTCTGGTTGTAGATTTGTTGAATGGTTCCCCTAAAACAGCTAAAGGAAACAGTACCAAAAGATGCTTTTATGAGGGACTGCTTGTACCATCATCTGATTATGGTATGCACTGTCTCAGTGTAAAACTTAGTATGTTTGGGAGAAGGAGACAGTGTTGTTTTCTTAAACAGCGGGATCACTCTTACAGCCTTTAAGTCTTAGGTACTATCCCTTATGTCAATAAATTACCAATATCACAGGAATATAATAAAAGCTCCTAATGCTCTTTGGTGGGTAGTGCATTTGCCCCTGATCCCATGGGCTTACACTTTGCAATCAGTTCCTTGCAATCAATAACATTTATCCTGTAAACTCATCACAGACATTTACCTTGCTTTCAATTTTGTTCTTCTGTCTGGTTTCTAAAACCAACGGAGGGTAGGACTTGTTTGCAAACTAATTTTGGCTAGCTTATCCTAAACAAAGTTAGCAAATTGGTTGCATTATCCTTCGAGTCATCAGATTTACATAGAGTGGGCAGCTCCTTTAATTCATTAACTATGCAGAATGCTTTCAATACACTAGAAGCTTTTGGCTAATGTAACAACTTTATATAAACATTATTTGCTACACACCATTCTCACTGTGTTGAGGGCAAATAATCTTTCTATCAGCACAGTCTAGCATCCATTAATGAGTTTTGTTCCCCTAGCTGTATTGAAAGCCATTTACTCCCACAGAATTTAGGTTTGTTCTGCAGCAGCCATTGTGGAACCAGTGCATCCAGAGATTAAGTTAGTTGTTTTCTGAGAAGACCCAGTAAGTGTTCTGAATTATTCTCCTTCCCCTGAGAAATAGGGATATCACAAAACGCATGTTGTAAATGGCCGATATCTAATTTATTATGCCATTCAAGATCAAATCTTGTGCTGCCTTCTTTCTCCAGACCTGAGGATGCGCTTTTGACCTTCACAAAAAGAAGAACAGAAAATGCTCTGACAGCACTAGAAAGACTTCATTAACAGTACACAAATCATCAGCAGACTAAGTGACACCTAGCATGTGACTTAATTTGTGAATGACTGCTCCATACTTGCTTAAGATTAGTACTATGTTTCTCTGTAGGGATGATCTTCCATTTTGGTACTTTTGGTCCATTTAGTATTTCACACTGTTTACTGTGAACCTGACAACAAATCCTCCCAAAAACTTTTTTCCCCAGTCTGTATTTCATGTGGAAAATGAGTGGAATTTACCAGTGATCCTATTTGTTAGAAATGGGTCCTTGGTTGACAGTCAGGTTACCTCCTGTTCAAGCAGAGACCCTCACTCTAGTCAGGGTAAAAGAGAATCACCCTCAGCTAACCCCTGCTTACCCCCTTGGTAGCTTGGCAGAGCAGTAGGCTTAACCTCAGAGTGCTAGGCGTAAAGTATTTGTACCAACACACACAGTAACTCAATGAAAACACTACAAAATGACACAACAAAGGTTTAGAAAAATAGGAAATATTTATCTAAACAAAACAAGACCAAAACGACAAAAATCCACCATACACAAGTCAAGTTATTAATTAAAAATCAAAAAGAGTCTTTAAGTAGTTTTAAAAACACACTAGCGCTGCTAGAGTGAAAATGTACCTGGTGTGCGTCAAAATAACCCCACACGGGCGGGCGGGCGTGCGTCGAAAATAACTCCGCACGGCGGTACTCGAGTCAAAAATCCAGCCGCACGATGAGTTGACGATCCAGCCGCGCAGGTTGCGATCTCCTAGCCTCCGTCAGCGATGCTGCGCGTCGTTTCTCCTGCTCCGTGCGTCGATTCTTCGGTCGCGTTTCCTGCAAGCGTCGTTTCTCAGCCGCGGAGCTGGCGGCGCGTCGTTTTTCAGCCGCCGATCGGATTCGCGTCGATCTTTTCCCCGCACGGCGCTCTGTGCGTGGATTTTCTTGTCTTTAGGCTGCCAGCTTCTCCTTTCAGGGTCCCAGGAATGGATGGGCACCACAGGGCAGAGTAGGAGTCTCTCCAGAGGCTCCAGGTGCTGGCAGAGAGAAGTCTTTGCTGTCCCTGAGACTTCAAACAACAGGAGGCAAGCTCTAGATCAAGCCCTTGGAGATTTCTTCTCAAGATGGAAGGCACACAAAGTCCAGTCTTTGCCCTCTTACTCTGGCAGAAGCAGCACTGCAGGAAAGCTTCACAAAGCACAGTCACAGGCAGGGCAGCACTTCCTCCTCAGCTAACAGCTCTTCTCCAGGCAGAGGTTCCTCTTGATTCCAGAAGTGTTTCTAAAGTCTGTAGATTTGGGTGCCCTTCTTATACTCATTTTAGTCTTTGAAGTCACCTTTCTTCAAAGGGGACTCACACCTACTTGGGAAATCCTGCCTTGCCCAGGCAAGGCCTCAGACACACACCAGGGGGTTGGAGCCGGCATTGTTAGAGGCAGGCACAGTCCTTTCAGATGAGAGTGACCACTCCACCCCTCCCTCCTAGCAGAGATGGGTAATCAGGAAATGCAGGTTACACCCCAGCTCCCTTTGTGTCACTGTCTGGTGAAAAACAACCCAACTGTCAAACTGACCCAGACAGGGAATCCACAAACAAGGCAGAGTTACAGAATGGTTTAAGCAAGAAAATGCTCACTTTCTAAAAGTGGCATTTTCAAACGCACAATCTTAAAATCAACTTTACTAAAAGATGTATTTTTAAATTGTGAGCTCAGGGACCCCAAACTCCACATGTCCATCTACTCTCTAGGGGAATCTACGCTTTAATCATTTTTAAAGGTAGCCCCCATATTATCCTATGAGAGAGACAGTCCTTGCAACAGTGAAAAACGAATTTAGCAGTATTTCACTGTCAGGACATATAAACCACATTACTATATGTCCTACCTTATCCATACACTGCACCCTGCCCTTGGGGCTACCTAGGGCCTACCTTAGGGGTGCCTTACATGTAAGAAAAGGGAAGGTTTAGGCCTGGCAAGTGGGTACACTTGCCAAGTCGAATTTACAGTGTAAAAATACACACACAGACACTGCAGTGGCAGGTCTGAGACATGATTACAGAGCTACTTATGTGGGTGGCACAACCAGTGCTGCAGGCCCATTAGTAGCATTTGATTTACAGGCCCTGGGCACCTCTATTGCACTTTACTAGGGACTTAACAGTAAAACAAATATGCCAATCATGGAGAACCAATTACGTACACATTTTAAACAGGAGCACTTGCACTTTAGCACTGGTTAGCAGTGGTAAAGTGCCCAGAGTAACAATAACAATAAAATCAGAGTCCAGCACACATCAACAACCTGGGGAACAGAGGCAAAAAGTTAAGGGAGACCACGCCAAGGATGAAAAGTCTAACACTATTCATAAATTTTGAATACTGCAATTAAGACTAGATACATATTTGATATTATGTGCCAGGTTTGAGAGCTGCCGAGAGTTGAAGGCCCAATGATGTGGCAGGTGTAGAGATAGATTCAATCTTGATTCAATCAATCAATCAAAATACTCTTATTTTAATACACACAACAATCATAGAAAGAGCAGTAAAAGCAACAAGTAAAAAAATGACATGAAAGCAAAATATTTATATCGGAAACAATCTAATCAAAATATTTTGATGACAAATACCATATTTAAAATATATTGGTCAACCTATGATGCATTAGTGGAAAGTTGATTGAATAACACTTTCCTTAGTTTAAATGCTGCCATTAAAAACCTCTCAAGAACATTACTAAATAAGGGAGAATATAGTAAAAGAAGATTAAAAAACCTGGGTGACACAAATTAATATGGTTCAGCCTTACAATAGGGAAAATGTATGTTCTTAGAACCTTCAGCATACAGGCTTTCAGAGAAGAATTATCACATGCTCAAGAATCAAGGGTGGTATTGCTACACGTCAAATAGCCATTTGAAGGCAATTAAAGATAAACAATGAACCCAAACATAAATTTTACCTATAGCAATATTTAATACTGATTTATCAACCCACAATCAATAAGATTCTATGCTTTTCACAGTGTTTAAGGGGAAGAGTACTTGTCCCCACTTTTGTTTAGATCTTGAACATCCCTCACTGGATATCTTCTATTTGGAAGACTACCAATATCCATTTCATTTCTAATATGTTAATACACTTAGAAATATCAAAAAGATATGGTTGCCCCACATCTATACACCACATCCTTATTTATCTAAATCAGGACCTCACACAGCACCTATCCTCTGATCAGAGTCCAACAAGATGTCCAAGTTTAATGTAGATGTGGGATAACTCCAAATACCCTTAGAAGAAGAAGTGCAAGTTTAGTGTTATATTCAATACATTTCATAGAGATATTTATAGAGGAATGCCCAGGACTCAATGCTCATCCTCACCTCTACACATGGAGTGGAGGCATAAAACCTCCACTTTTTATTTGCTACATTGTTAATCTTTGTGAACCAGGCCTGCGTGTTGGAAGTGTTTATAGCATGGCAGGTGTTTACGCTGCCCTTTGAAAAGTCTGCAAGGTGGGACATGTACAAAATGTTTTTATTTGTGGTCCTCTGGAGTACAATATAGCCTTTCAAGTGTTTCAGAGCAGAACAATACTTTTGGTCCTTGAACATGATGTCGAGCGTTTTGTTAAACAGAACCAGTACACTATAAACCCTTTACGATTCAGTGTGGTCTGCCAAATACCAACAGTATTTTATCTGATTGAAGCTAAAGTGCAAGAAAACATTTTGCAGTATGAGTGGAAGGTCTTTTATGAGTGAACCTTTTTGTTGTCTTTGGCAAGATTGACAAAGCTAACCACCTGATGAGACTGGACTCAGTTATTTGACTCTTAGGGACTGTGAAAATATCTGTCAACATTCTTTGAAGGGTGTGTTAAACAGGTTAAACTTGAGTCCTTCTTGATTCGGTGTAATATTGTGGGTATGGGGCCCAATAGAGCTCTGCACTATCACTCCTGATGTTCACTTTGCTGTTGGCTGAAGAGATCAAGTCATACATGAAGGATTTTCAGATGTACGCTATTGAGAACCATCCCAGCTGATGGTACAGCTGAAATGCATTTTTAGAAGATTTTCTTTATTGGAAGTGATATAGTAGATTTATACTCAACAGATCACAAATATGCACAAGAGCAGGATCTCTCTCAACAGTTCCTTTTGATTGGCAGGAACCTGTGGACCAGTCCTATGCACATTGCTTATAGTGAGGAATTTAGTGCACTTTGACCACACCATATCCATGGTAATGCAACCATAAGCTTAGGCTAGCAAAAAACACATCTTGACATTTTAGACACAGTGGGGAGAGATACTCACGTACTAATTATTGTACTATCCAGATTTGACTATTTATACATTTAACCTCGGTCAACCAGCCTGCTCTGAGCCTGAAAACATAGAGCATTCAGGATAGTTTTTAGTCTTGGGAAGCATAAAGAAAATTGCCTAACATATGCTACTCACCTGCCTCAAGCTGAAATGTGAAATTGGATTTAGGATGCTTTGTGTGGCTTAGTAAATCCTTTCAGGCAAAGGACTAATGTCCTCAGTATTTTAACATAAACAATAACTTAGAAAACACAATCTTGAAGGGTCATTAAAATTGATACCTGAAGTCACACGGAAATGTCACGGAAGACGAGGCTATCAATTGTCTACTGTGGCTGGAAACAAGACGGCCATGTTGGAATAGAGTTATTTCTGTTATTGAAACTTGGAAGGGCAGAAGTCGGGAGTGACAGAGGTGTACGGAGTACCTCCCTATTGTTATTTCGGAGACACTAGCAAATAGCGATGGACGAGGCAGTGACTACTGAAGGAAGTTACGGGGTTTTGTTGTGCTGAACTGGAAGCCGGAAGCCGGGGCCCGGAAACCAGCAGCAGAGTGAAGACGAGCTGCCGCCGAGCTACCACTGAGCCGCAGAGAAGAAAAGCGCAGCTGCGCTGCCTTCTCCCTGCCACTCTGCTGCCGGCAAGCCACTGCTGAGCCGCAGAGAAAAAAAGTGCGCCTGCCCTGCATGCTCCCTGCCGCACCCCGTCATACTCCTGCCATTCTACACCAAAAGTCCTCAGGCCCTCCTCCCGGCCCCTCCCCTTTCTTGGACCGTGAAAAAAAGGTAGGAGGCGGTCAGTGGGGGAGGAGGGGATATGTGGGGGGCAAAGTGTTCGAGGCAAGAGGCAGGAGGCAGGAGGCCCAAGAGGACCAGAAGGCCCAGGTAGCCTACCTACAATCAGGATAAGCAGGATAAACTCAACACAGGGCAGTGTCAGCAAGTGTGGGCGAGTGCGCCAGTCAGAGATGACTGCCGCCAAGGGGTAGTCCAGGCCTCCACAGAAGCGGCTCAGCTGAGTCTGGGTGCAGCTTTTGGGGAGTAAATGTAACCTGCTCGCCATACTGTGTACCAAGTCGCAAATCTGCCAAACACCAAACTATCAAACTACCAAACACCCAAGTGCCCTAGTAGGTCCAACAGGCCTAACAGGATCAGCTAGGCCTAGCCCTCAGGGTCACTCTGATCTACAGCAGATCTACAGCAGATTCCCCAGTGGGCCCAGCAAGATTCTTGAGGAGACCGAGGAAGTTTGTGCGTGCCACTCAACTGTTGAGGTGTGGTGGCGCGTCTACAAAGCCAGTGCCACAGGGATATCTGGAGGACGGAGAAAGCCCCAGCCGGACTCAGTGGGACCCCCTAGCTGTTCAAGCCCTTTAGCGGTCTCAGCAGGATCTAGTAGTATCTGAGGAGGACTACGTGTGCCCGTGCCCCTCAACATTGAGGTGTGGTGGTGCGTTATTAAATGTTAAACATGGAGAAGAAAAACCTCAAGGCTGGTGAAGATGTGATCTGGGAAAGAAAGGGCTTTTCAGCCACAAACTAAGAGGAATAAGAAATATAATAAACCCTCCTCTCTGCCTTCAATACTAAAATGGAAACCAAAAATGAAACAAGAGCATCAGTCTTTAATCTCTCCAATAGCTCCCTTTTTTCAAAGGGCTGAGAAATCGGTGAATATCCCCCATAAATGTGATTTCTTGAAGGACCCTGTAGAAGTGATTTGCACAATACCTAACAGCTCAGTGGTTCTACCCCATCCAATTTCCCCTATAAAAAGTGAAAGCAGTTTGCTATATGAGCAAGGTGACATAAGTGGGCTCAACGAGGAGGGGGTGACTGAAAAATCTGCTTTTGGTAATATCACAAAACTAAGGGATGATAAACTTAAAAAAAACACCTAGGGCTCAATCAGTGACTTAGAACTACTAACCCTACGGTCATCATCGCCGTCCCCTGTTGCCTCCAATTGTCCATCCCTGGAAACCCTGAATGACCACCCACAACAAGGTATCCAACCTCCTTTTGAGGTAAATGTAATTATTAAAAGAGTTATGGACTCTACGCCACAACTACCCACCTTGGGGCCACAGGAGACTGGCCAAAAGCAGAAGAAGAATCACATTCTAGAAATTATTTACTCTTAGGACGATATTAATAAACTAGGCTCATCAAATCTAAATCCTAGTTCTCCTGCTCATCTACAGTTTGATTTGAGCTCCACGGTACACACCTTTAGAGGGCCATTTATCAAAGATATAGGGGCCAATCCACAAGAGCAAGCTGCTACCTCAGATACTCAACTGGATAACTCTGCTTTTGAATATAGATCCCTAAATGCCTCTGTCAGCTCAAAAACACAAACATATGAATCCAAAGGTAAGGAGGCTGTAAATAAAAACCTACTTCTTTCAGGAAATGCTCAAAACCAACTGGATCAAAATACTTTATAGGATATCTTCTTTAAGACCTCGCAACTAACTCTTGACGCCCTGTCCTATCAGTCCTCAAAAATGGACATCCAGGTGGATCTACTGAATGCCATGGCAAAATCCGTATCAGGGATAGATCAGAAACTGGCTAACCTAATCATCCTGGTTAAGCGAGCTCTGAATTTAGCAGAGATGACAATAACAGACTGCACCTGTGGGCCCTTAATCAAGAAGCTGGCCACACTCCCAAAGGCTTTAAATTCAATATTTAACAAATCCTTAAGGCAAATCTAAATACGACACAAAGGGATGAATTTGTAGCACAAGAATCTTCCCAGCAACGGGAGGAGGCCGGTCTAAATAGTAAAATGGGCAATATAGTAACTTGCTGTCCTGAGAAAATTATTGATAAGGAAATAGAACTTTTTGAAGAATCGGCATGCGGTCAGGAAGGAGTACTCAGTGAAAAAGTATGACCACTAAAATCCTCTGAGAAGGAGGAAGGGCGTCAGTCTGAGATTCAAATAAATGCACTCCCCCCCCCAAATCTGTGGTGCACCCTCTACATTTAATAAAGCTAGCCACTAAAAGACCAAAAAAAAACAACGGAAAGCAAGGAATAAAAAAGGGGGTGTCTTAATGGGCCCTCCCACTACAAAGATGAGCTCCTCTCTAACTCTAACTCATAAGAAAGGGAATGTTAATGTCTTATGACCTACATATAAATCAAAAGAGCAGCCCAAAGGCCAATAAGTTATTCCCACTATTCAACACACAAAGAGGGGGCCTATTCACCAAAAACAAGGGCCAACAAGATGCGCTAAACCTAAACGATATAGGTCCAACCAAGCAGGAATCACAGATTATCGAACCACACCAATAGAAGGTGAAAGCTTAACCGAGTACTATTCCAGTAATTCACAGGAGGTCATTCGATGATGATGGTATAACTATTACAGTTACCAATTCCGAATATGCTGAATGTCAAATGTTTCAAAAAGGGCCCAAACTGCTCAGCTTCAGGTGAAAAAAGGAACAGTTGGAAATGGTGAGATTAGGGGCAAAGGGTATGGTGGAATCTCCCAGACCACTCTCGGAGGTAGAGCCCCCAAATAGATAAGTTGCAAGGCTAAATGTATCAAATCCAGGATAGCTGGATAGAGACTCTATGCCACAGGTACAGGTAACAAAACACAAAGGGATAGCCCAATTGGGAGAACAGGACAACTCTATAAGAAGTCCCAACTACTGTCCACCTGTATATTGCAAACAATTAATTCTATCTAGGAGCCCCTAGGATATTCTAAATCGAGGAAACATACCAAACATTTTACAAGTTATTCCGCCCTAAGAGATATAAAGTCTACTGATATTGTTTCTATAGAAATCTTACCAGGGGTTAAAAGCAATGAAGGCAAATTTAACAAATCAACCCTGGTAACTTGGAGGACATCACAAGTGGTTAGAAGAATTGTAAAAGAAAAAAGGTTCCTTCTTAAAAATGGGGAATTAGATTTAGTATATCCCAACAAATAGGTTATCCCGACCCTCTAGAGGCCCAAAATAATATGCCCAATTTAAATAAGTCAAAAGACCTAAATAAACCTTTTTCAGTCCTTATATCTGCATTTGGGAACCTATGTACTGATGATCACTACACAGGGCACAAAGCATCCAATACTCACCCTTCACAGCAGCTAGATCTAGAGTGGCTCTTGGAATATAAATGGGATTAGCTCAAAAATCCAACACAAAGATCTGACTAGTCTATTAAAAAAATGTCAAATTATCTTCTTATAGGAGACATGGGCTACCAACCCATTTGCAATTAATGGATTTATGGGCTTTTTTCCCCCCAGCAATTAGGGAAAAAAGGTTTGGCCACCCATGGGGGGGATTAGCAATCCTTATTTCAGCACGTCTAAATATATCATGCACATGGGTAAATGAGGAAAATTATGAGTTTCTGCTAGTGAAGTTAGATGGATGGAATAAAGAGCATTCCAGCTCACTTTTGATAATTAATGTCTATATCCATCCAGATGCATGCTCCAGGAAAAACATATCCTCCAAATTGGTACACACAATATTAACTGCCTATCAGGATCTAGGACCCCCGGAGGTTCTAGTAGCTGGGGACTTCAATATGAAATTATTAAATCCTTTTGAAGGGGATGCTCAAACCATCTTGCAAGATCAGCTGTGGGCAGTCCTGCAGCAGTCCCTGGGGTTACTAGCGCAAGGTAAACCTGACACTAAGGCCCATATTTATACTTTTTCAGCGCCGCATTTGCGTCGTTTTTTGACGCAAAATCGGCGCAAACTTACAAATACAATAGTATTTTGCAAGTTTGCACCGATTTTGCGTCCAAAAAATGACGCAAATGCGGCGCTAAAAAAGTATAAATATGGCCCTAAGGGTCTTTCCTTGGTAAAAGATCTTGAAGCCCTCGGGCTCAGACTCCTAAACAGGAGGGTTCCACAAGATACTCTGCCAGCGTCCACCTGCTATGTCACTGGAACTCAAGCAACAATCCATTACACTGCGGCCTCTTTATCCCTACTTACTCTAATCACTAAGTACCATAATATAAAGTCAGATAAGAGTGACCATGGTCAACAATGTCTGGAGATTGGCTGTGGCTTTCCTATATTTAATCCTGCCACAACTGCACCAAGGGATGTCACTACAACAAACTATAAGAAACTTCAATGGAATTAAAAATCAATGGAGTCCACTGGAGAACGGTCAACTGTGATATTCGACCAATGCCATATTAGTATATCCTGTGACCCAATAACCATATGGTATACATTCCTGGACAGATTTGCAGTTGATCTCGTCATAGACAGACCACAAAAGAACTATCAAACCCAAGGGCGAGCTAAAACAAAAAAGAATATCAAACTTTCAGCTCATACGACCACACTAAGAAGACAACAAAACAGACTCTTATGGTTATATATGAAAAACCCTACTGACTGTTATATTAAGGCTGATCTAAAAATGTAAATAATATCTATCGGAAACAAATATGGGATGATAAATTATAGAATAGTCATGACTTTTGGGCAAATGCTTTATTTCTGAGTAAAAAATCAAATGCACAGGGTTTCTGGAAAATGGTTAATGAACTGAATAAAGCCCCAATGACCTTGACTAGCTCCAATATTTCAGAATCCTCATGGTCTGATTACCTAACTCACCATTTTGGTGAAAATAAGAAAGACACTAAAAAGTCAGATGAGATAACAAATGAGTTAATCCAAGAAGGATCTATATCAGAGCCCCCAACTCTCCAAAAGGAGTCCGCACATTTAACCTTCACGATGTCGGAAGTTGTGAATTTAATAAAGAACAGCAGAAGCACGGTGACCCCAGGTCCAAATGGGATCCCTAATGCATTATTTAAAATGAACCCAGCCTTTTGGGGTGAAAAACTGGTCTCGATTTACAACCGCTGTATAGAGTTAGGATGTATTCCAAAGTCTTGGAGAGGGGCTATAATCCATCCAATACTTAAAGGAGGCAGTAAATTTCATCCTGAGAATTACTGATTAATTACCTTAATGGATGTAGAGGCTAAATACTATACTGGACTATTACTGGAGCATCTTCGCAGGTGGGCAACCAAGAACAATATTATTCACCCTAATCAGACAGGCTTTGCAAAGGGCTACAAACATCTTAACTCTTTCCATTGTCATTGACAAATGCAAACAAAACATCAACCTTTGTATTTGTGTTTTATAGACTGCAAATCAGCTTTTTATTTGGTAGAGCAAAGACTTATATGGGAAAAACTAGCCACCTACTGCATACCAGACAAATTGTTAAAGGCTATTCAGCAATTATATACGGATAGGGGACGGATCTTTCCTTTCAAGAAAAATTGAGACAAAACAAGATCTAACACAGGGTTATGTGCTGGCACCGTATCTTTTTAATCTCTTTCTATCAGATTTGACCTTTAAGCTTCATAAGGTGAATGCGCACTCCTGTAAGGTTGGTGACAAGCTTATTTCTAATCTCTTATACGCTGATGATGTAGTACTTCTGAGTCAAACTAAAGTAGGACTACAACAGTCTCTCGTCAGCTTAATCAAATATTCCGAGCAGAACGGAATGAAAATCAATCAGAAAAAAAACAAAGTGATGGAAATTAGTAAAAAGAGCTCTAGAGATAAAAATGGTACACACAAAGGGGAGTTTTAGAACAAGTTAATCACCATACATACCTGGGCGTACTATTTGATAAACAGGGTTCCTTTCTCCCTCAGAAGCAGGACTTATATAGAAAAAGGGATGTTCTACTGCTTACCTTTTGCACTCTGAAAAAGTTGCTTAGCACCCTAGCTATGTCCCTTGCTACAAGTTATTGCAGCTAAAGGTAAATTAAAGATAAAGCTAAAGGAAATTAGACGATAGGGTATGGTAGTGAAGCCCTGCATGGGTAAGATACCGCCATCCTAAATGGAATAATTGGAAAAGTATTTAGGTCACTATTCCACTTCCAAGCTCAAATTAGGCTGGAGTTTGATTACTCAAACCAAAATATAGCTAGGAAATGTAGCTACATTAAAACCTGGAAACACCTACAGTTAACAAGGGGAAATCATCTCTGCCAGGCACTTGGATGGAGATGAGTTTGAATCCTGCAGCCAAATCCTGACAGTTCCTAGATCAGGCATTAGAAGGTTTGAAAGTACGGGAATTATGGGACTCAAACCTCTCCTATTATGCTTTTAAAAGAATCTTAAACTGAATAGTGAAGAAGAGATCAGTACTTATGGATAAGAACCTGTTAGCAGCCAGGTCGCACTCTTGGATGGCAATAAATGAGTACAAACTCCTAAAATATCAGCCATATCTGGAGGTTGGGTGGTCAAAAGCTGACAAGGGTCTTCAAACACTGATTTGGCTTTATTCCTGGTGGTGCCCATCTAGCAACATGGGAACGTACTGCAACAATTCCCCAGTGTAGGCTCTGTGACTGTGGACTGGAAAACATTACTCATCTAATATGCATCTGGAATGGCCTACGGAATAAGCGTAATACTCTATTAAAAGCAGGATTCAATCAAAGGGGAATACTGTCCTGCAGAGAAGTGGTGGTTACCTGCTTTAAACCTTCTGACTATACCTTGAATGCCAGTCTTGCAAAGTTTTTAGGTTTGACATCTAAAAAACTATTACAAGTTAATCAATTAGCATAAATATAATATATGTTTCCTCTGGCTTATAAGCCCCCCGTACAGTATCCATGAAAGTATTTTAGCACTCCTGAGTAGTAATTTAATTGTAAATAAATGTCTAACTTATTTTAAAGAATTTTTTTTAGAAAGTTTTAAGATACCTCTTTAACATACTTGGAATCGCATGCATAAGATGAGGGGAGTGGGAAATTGATGAACTGTATAACAAAACTTATGTGGCTATGATTATAACATACTCACTCCAATTTAGGAGGTATTTGCTAGTAAAAAAACAATTAACAATAGTAATATTTTATGAAATGTATAACTAGAAGAAAGTCACGGTTAGATATATTGAACTTATATGTTATAAATCTAAGAATAACTTTTAGACTAAAATGGAAGGTTCTTGCTTTTTTATCTGCAGGGGGTGAGTAGTATGTTTAAAAAATGTATACTGTATTCCTTTTTATTAACTATGGGCCAGATGTACGAAAGGATTTTACCCATTCTATGTCTATGGGGAAAAGCTTTCGTACATATGGCCCTATGCTTTTAAATAAAGTTGACTTAACTTGACTTGACTTGATACCTGAAGTCCAACATAGCAAAGCCAGGACACGCAAAATAAAAGTAGGAAGTAGAATTCTGGCTGTGCTTGGGGAGATTTTTAAATTACCTTCAATCGTACAATCAACAGAAATGTAAGAATTACAAATTATGAACAAGTTTGAAAATGGAGCTTTTCAGATGCATCCATTATGTTTCAGCTCCTTTGGTGCTTATGCAATATGATGCAATGAATGATCAGCCTTACACCTAAAAGTAGCTTTGAGAATGAGAAGTATGCAATTAACATATCATATAATAAAGTATAAATGACAACTTGTAGTAAATGTAAACAAAAGGTTAATATTCCTTTCTAAATAAAAGCAAAAGCAATAAAAGCAATTCAGTCCTTTGTTTTAAATAATTTAATCTTATTCCGATTATTTCACATGCTACCTTGAAAAAAACCTAACCTGCATTAAATTAAAAGTGCACTACGGTTGGTAGATAAAATGCCTTATTGATCTTTCGTTGTTTTCAACTATCAGCTGCAAATGATTAAATGCATTTGCAATGTGAAAAACATGAAGATTTATTATCAAGCTTTAAAACAATATAAACCTTGGCAGGGAACTTAAAATAGTATTAAGTTTGACAACATCTGGGGCAGAGAAATATATTTGTTCTATGTGGATCTGCAGAATACAATATCAGTGCATTGGTAAATAAATATATATTGGTTTAAAAGAACTATTGCTTTTTTACCGTTGCTATGAAAAAAATACAGTCTGTGAACCTAGCTCAATCCACAGTATATTACAGGGAAGCTACTATGATCCATAACGTAAAGTGCCCTTTCACATATGGGAGATTTAGGAAACCTACCTGATGACCCTTTCTTCCCTCGTCATTATTGGACCTAGGAACACATGGCAACCTCACCCTCTACTCAGATGCAGAAGCTACACTGCACCTCACCAAAGAGATAACTATACACTGCTGACACAGTATCATGCAAATTACAGACCATCAACATCCCTATAGTAGCCTTCAGGGAAATCACAGAAGGATTGGCAGCTCTAAAAAGATGGTCCAAGAGTACGGTTTTTGGGTACTTTTTCTAGAAGCTAGAATCCTGGCCTGTTCCTCCTCCGATATCTCACAGATCAGTGTATTCACTACATAGCCCATCTACTTTACCACAGGCTTCCCTGAAAGGCTATGCATGCATCTTCTTGCACACCTAATATGGGAGCACTCTGCTGTCCTTAGACTAATAGGTTATTGAAACCTCTTTAGACATCTCAGTTTCTAGGAATTATCTGGCTGGCCTTCAGCTTCTTGCAACAGCAATTTTCTTCCACTGACGCCTCTGCCAATGTATGAGTCATACCTTGAGAGGACACCACTACTCAGAGTATTTATCCTAAGGCTGAATTATTTCCAGTGAGCCCAGGACTTTTGGAGGTGGGAAGAATCTAAATTCCCAAGGGATAACATATTTACTGTTTTCATTATAGCAGGTCATAGCTAATAGAGAGTCAAATTACCAGGGTAAAAAATAGATATGGTTACACATGGCAAAAACAATCGATTTCCTTATATCCAAAAGGGGTATGTTTGTAGGAAGCCTGCAGATGTAAGAATAAGGAATGAAGAAAATATATGTAGATGCACGTGTGCATAGATTTATATGCTTAGTTTTATATATTAAAGCGATTCCCATTTTAATTTAGAATCTTAAGCAAATTGTCGGTGCTGCCTATAATGCATAGATTTCGATTTTTTTCTAGGACCTTTGAGGATTAGACCCAAAAGATTGTCATACTTTAAGCAGAAAACCACACACAAAAATACTGCAATTCATTGTCAGTTCATGAACTGTTGCAACTGTGGTACACTCATTTAATACGCCCAGTTTTTTGCCTTTTGGTCACCAGGTTTTGGACTTTTTACTGAGGGTAAGCCTAAAAACCTGCATCTTACTCACGAGAAGCACATAGGAAACGGACTGAATGTGTTTACCACCAATGGTTGCCTTTCAAGATGAAGCTGCTGTGATGCAGCTAGGGTAAGGGGCACTTGGCTGGTCACATTTGAACATGTGTGCACACATGTCTGTTAGCTGTGCATTTGAGACTACCATCATGCACAAACTGATAAATGGACACAGGTTATCTGGGGCAGAGAGTACTCTGCAAGGCTAGATGCTGACACAGTATAGGCCTCATAATATTAGTGGACACTCATAGGTTAAGTCAGTATGTTTTACCATTTTGTCTGCAGTGACACTGAAGCATACACACAGGGGTCAATCTGCTTTAGAGTGGAGTTTTGCTTCCCTTATGTCTGCAGAGTCCCATAAGGCATGAAACTGGGGTGAAAACACACATCCGAAGATCATATATATACACCTTATAGGCTGTTCAGAAATTTCATTTTTCTCTGGCTCAGCTCAGAATTAGAGTCCAGGCCTTTTGTCACTCTTTTGTCAAGTAAATTACTATGCTCCCCTGCAAAGAAACAAAGTCCTTCCCACGCAACCAGAGTAATTAGCAATACTATACTAAGTGTTGGGGAAGAATATCTGCATATGTTAATGGGTTGTCACACTGTACCAGGGTTGGGACAGCCCAGGCCCACTGAACAAAGGAATAAGCCAAGGCCACCAGAGCAAACACAGAAGGGGCTCCTCTTTAAAGTTTTGTTGGGAATGTGATTAGCAGTGATGTCAGCTAGGGCTGAAGCCAAGGCCCGCAGAGGATATGTTAACAGTGGCTTCTTGAAAGAGCCATCTGGAACTGCCCCAGCATGCTGTTCAGGAGGTTTGAGAGACGCAGGATGGGTGATATGGCATCCTAGGATTGACCAGACGTGCCTGGCTTAGAGAACCTTCTATCCCCATTTAGAAACTGTTGCACAAGAGGGAGTTGTTATTGATGGAGTTGGCCAATGGAACTGGATGGCTTCTAGAACCTTCCATCCCCATTTAAAAACTGTTGCACAAGAGAGAGTTGTTATTGTTGGAGTTGAACAATGGAGCTGGATGGCGGACGCAACTATTAACAACTGGAAAGAGAAGCCCTGGATGCCTTAATGGACTAAGAACTAAGCCTTCAGCTGACCCCGGGAATAGTGGGTCTCACCCAGACCAGTGAGACTGAATACCTTACATGAACTAAAGACCAGGTGGAACAAGATTTAGACTCTACTTGTTCCTCAGATGCCCTGCAAGACTTTCAGAAAGCCAAGGGATCTGTGGCAGGCACAGCAGAGGAGGAAACTGGTGCATGGGGGCAGTAATAGATGTTTTCTAGGCCAGGAGGCCTGCAGAAGCTGCTCCTGGTGACTAGAGCTCCCAAACAGGAGAAGAATAAGTCCAGGATCATCCCGCCGAGCCTCAGTTATGGCCACAAAATAATTGTGACCTTTGATCATTTGTGGAGCTCCACCTTCCCCTGAACTCTTCTCCCAGGTGAGCCAATGCCCGGGTGTTGATGCAGTATTGATTTGGGTAGAGGAGTGGGGGGTGTTGGTTCCCCTCACCCCATGGTCCAATTGTTGCTTGGGGCCCCCATCTCCCTAGGGGCTAATGCAAAAAGGGGACCAATGGCCCAACCCCTGGGTTCTGATGTGAAGAGTAGGAAGGGGGAGTGCTGTTGCACCCCCCCCCCCAACTGGTGGTGGCCTTGCCAGTGCTCCCTATGCCCGTGCCTGGAGGAGCACAGCAGTCAAGGAAATCCCTGCCTGTATGAAGCAGGCAGGGAAGGATTTAGCTTCTGGCTCCCACTCCGACACAGACAAAGTTACCAGTCGGGAAACCAGCTGGGGAGCACGAGAGTGGGCTCCCTGCACTGCCCCAGCAGAGGGAAATGGCGGGGTGCCCAGGTGGGACTAGGCACCCCAAACAAAAACAGAAACAAAAACTAAAGGGAAACAGCTCTCCCCCACGCAGCAGGGAAGCTGCTCATAAAATCTTCACTGCTTTCCTGGATGATGCACCCTAAAATGCCTCAGAAGCTGCTTATTTACATATTTATCTTGACGTGTGGTTGCCCAAAAACAAGCAGGGCCATCACCGATGTGTTTAGAAGTACTCTGAAGGCTTCAGGAGATGCTGCAGACCATTCTTCCACTTTTAAATCTGACACTAAGGGGTCATTATGAGTTTAACTGACAGAAAAGGCCATCTGCCAAACTCCTGCGGTCAGGTTGCGGCCAGTGCGGCCACCTTCCTGCGTGCCCTATTAGAAATTTCCCACTGGGTCAGCGAGTGGCCCAGCAGGAAACAGCCTACAACATTGACACCGGCTGGTAATTGAACCGGTGGCACTGCTGCAGTGCGTAGGGTGCACCAGCACCTATCGCACACTTCACTGTCTGCAAAGCACACAGTGAACAGCACAACGGGATTGGCCATTGGGGCCTGTGCAACCTGTCCCTGCCAGCCTTTACATGGCAGTGCTACCGCCATGTCAATGCTGCCAGAGAGGGAGGCCGTAATGCCCAGGGCGGCCTGGCGGATTAGGACCCCCAGCACCCCCAGTCCCTCCTGCGGACCACCGCTTTGGCAGTGGTCAGACTGCCACTGGGACCCTTGCATAATGACCCCCTAAGTTTCTAGGATCTTGAAATCAAAGACTCCCAGGATTTTCTCCATTATTTTCTGGCATTTACTAAGGTTAGAACTTTTGCTGTTCTTCGAGAAGTGCAGCGCTTTCTAGGGGTTGGCTCTATGGCTGCATTTTACCTAGCTTTAAGGTGTATAAAAGATACAGTATAGATACATGTTAACTTCATTTTAAATGCTTTATTAACCATATATGAGAGACAATGATTTTGGATAAACATTGGTAATAATATCTGCATTTTAACATTTCTATGAATTACAGTGATATCATGATGGGATTTTTAACGTGTATATTGGTCTTTTTAATGTGATGACCCCTTGACAAAGCCAGTAGGTTTCCCTTATATATTGATGTGATGATCTCTTGACAAAGCCAACAGGCTTGCCTTATATACTAATATGGCAACATGTGACATAGCCAATAGGCCTGTTTTATTTGAAGTGATACCACCCCATATATTTTGATGATCTATCTGGCTTAGGTGTTGTGAGTTTGGGGATCATGACCCTTTAGGCGTCAAATGTGAGCGTCACCCAGGTATTTCCAATCTGCCTGGTGTCTATATTTGTAAATGAATGCATAGTATTTACTAGTGTGTTTGCAATAAATGTGTTTTTCCTTTTCTGAAGAAGAAACACTGACTGGACAATCATATTCCATGTCAGCGAATTATGAATATTAGCCCACACCAGATCTCGAGTAGGCTTTAGATTGCTCTGCTTCGCTTATCTGAGAAAGTCACGTGCTACAATGAGGTGCTTGGGTCCCAGTAAGGAGAAATTGTGGACCTGTTCCTGCAGGCCTCACATCGTGAACAATATGTGAATTTCCTTCAAAAACATTCAGTGGATTTATTCATTTCAGTATAATATCTATTATTACAATTACCTTTGGTATTGCAGCCTAGATCCATTACTTCTTAAATAGAGATTGTAGAGCTATCAACGCACTGCTATGAATGGCTTAATGAAGATGCAGTACATTATAGAATTCAGCTTTGTAATGCAAGTCCAGCATTCTTCTTGTTTCCGAAAACATTTCTTATTTTTCTAGCTAACAGTGACGGTCCTGGAATATTGTTATCAGCATATCATCTGACATATATATTGTGTCATAAATATTGTCCTCCTGGAATTACTAATAGCAACCTACATCAAATGGGACAATATGTTGGTGAATAATATTTGAGAGAAAATATTTATTCAGACAATATTTCTGTAGACGTTATCGTGATTTATAATTACTGGGATGTGACTTATATCAAGGATGTGCACAACTCCCCATTACCACAAGTCGCCTTTTTCATCCAATCAATGCATTAACCATGGGTTTCTACAACACAAATAAAAAGCTGAACATTTTTTCTTTGGCATTTCAGTAATGTGATTACTATGTTGCTGTCAAGACATCATTGGCACCAAACCTTGTTTTTAAATTATGTTTTAAATAGATTGCTTAGGTTACAAAATGCACAAATTAATGCCTGCAGTCAATAGTTAATTACAAATCGCTTGAACAATCTAAAATGGCAGTTAATGTTGTGCAAATAATGTTCATCTCTGCTATCATTAAAAATCTAAAATCTCCTTTTCGGAGGAAATAATGTACTAATTCAATGTCCTCTAAAGAAACAAATATTAATCTAGTTGGCAGCATGCAGACTGCATAAAATAAATTTCCCAAACGATTAAAATTATAATGAATTTATTTACTTCGATTAGCTTTGTCAAAAAATGGAAAATACAAATATGCTGCGAAGGGCATACAAATATGTATGCCCTTCGCAGCAAAAGTCACCGACTAGGTTGAGGTCACCGGCATACCATTTGATTTATACACTCTATCTGTAACTTGTGTGTCTTGATTAGAAAACGAATAGAATATTGATTCATGAGGAACATCTGGAGTATGAATTAATGTGAAAATACAAAAAGAAAAAACGATGAACTCTTTGTGGGGTTTATTAATCTCGTTTGAAAAGTTCAAAGATGATATAGTATTGATTTACTAGTTAATATTGTCCTTACATCGATGTTGTTCGTTGAATCCTTGTACAGTAATGTTGAGTCAAATCATTCTCTCAATATTTTGGCGACATGCTCAGAACATCAGGTTTTGTCCTAGTTCTCCTGATCCATTAATATCCCCTCTTTGTATTCAACACAAAACAGACTATGAAAGCCATTAATCTATCCTACTTTGTAAACCCATCTGTTGATTTCCACCTTTTTATACTATTAACCTGCATGTAAAAATGTCGCTGAAAATGCCATGAGTGATGGACATTCCCATACGAGGGTCCCTTTCTCAATGTGCCATAGTACTCAGGCCATACTTCTCTGATGGGAGCAAAGTAGGTCGAAATCAGTCTGGGGTTGCTTGTGCTCCTGAGAGAGCGTAGTTTATATAGTCTATATTAACATGAAATGTTTATGAACTAATGTGTGATAATGTGATAATCTCGCATAGAAACTGTGTTAATGGGTTTTGCTTAAACGTGCACTTGAAATGTGACCACGGGGAATGACCGCCAATGCATACGGGGACTAATAAAAATGACTAATGCTTATGAATTCTTGTATTAAAGAATGGTTTTATACTAATTATTAATGATTACGTTATAAAAGTTATGTTAAATAAATCTTGTAGGCCTTAAGTTAGCATGAGCCGAAGCTTAGCTGCCTGGCTCTCATATTAAATGTATTTTTCTAAAACGTGCAGTGTGCTGATTCGCAAAAGGACATGACCTCTTGTTTTCTTCAACTAGAAGCTGAATATAACTATAGTGGATCCGTTCTCATGAAATGCAAATTGGAGATATGATGTATTTCTACATTCCCCATGACTTTCCGTGGATCTCGGAGCCTGCCTAAGTAAGTTGGGAATGTTCTCGGCGTTTTAGCATGTGTGGTATAGATTTTGCGCTTGCTCAGCTTACGCATTTTGCAGGTGATTTGTGAAGATTATGTGTGTTTAGGCCAGGTAAATGTTGTTTTAGGAGGAGTGGGCGTACTCCAAAGTATGAAAGTAAGGACGTCGGCGTACTTCATATGAGTGTGGCGCTTTGTGCTAAAAAATTATCCACGTGGTTGGTTGGTAATGTACGGGCCCGTCGCGGTATAAGACTCCGGAGTATATTGACAAGTGTAGGAGACACTTGGGTTTATGTTGTAATTTGTGCGGGTTAATAGGTCAATCGGGCGTGGTTGACGAGTCGAGTTTGAGTCTAAATGTGTGAGTGAAACCTTCGATGGAGATTTGGCAAGTTCTAAAGTGCACTAGAACGAACCATTGACAAGTCGAGAGTAGGATTTGCGGGTCGAATTCTGCTTGCGTATGCGGGAGCTGAGAAGGAGAGAGTAGCGGCTGAGGCTTCAAGTGAAATCTCTGTAAAGTTCTGAAGCGATTGTATACCCTTCCTGTAGTAAACCGGCAAATTTGAGTTGTTGTTGTTGTTAAAGGTGCTCGCAGTAATTTTGCATTAGTTTGGTGTGAATCCAGTGAGGGGCGGACAAGCCGCAAGACTTTGTCAGCTGCGGTGTGTGTAAGTGTGACGTCAGTGGTGCTGCGCTGGGATAGGTCAGTTGTTAAGAGGGGTCGCGCACGGATTGGCAGCTGTCCGTGAGAGGCAATAGGTTGAGAAAGGCGGGTGAAGAGTGTCCTGGGAATTAAAGTCACTTTCTGATTTAATACAAAACAAAAGAGAAGACTTAACAATGAATTTTTTCAAAGCTTTTAGGAGCGCTCTGAAAGGAGACGCATACATTATGGTGAGTGAAGGGGAGCCTACACTGCCTGAGGGTACTTCAGCTTATATAGTAATGGAGGAGAAGGGAGTAGCGCCTTGCTTATGGATGAAACAGTGGCCCAAATTGACAGAAAAGGAGGCATGTTTGGTGTTTCCGGCGCACGGAACGTTCAATACAAGGATTTTAGAGAATTTGAGGTGGATGTTAAGTGTACAAAAGCCACCTCCGAGGCCAGCTCAGTACGAGGCATTAGCAGTCTGGGATTTAATGGCTATTAAACAAAGACAGCTGAAATTCGAGACGAGAATGAGAAGGGCAGAAAAGACCCTAGCTGAGGCTAGATGCGACAATGAGAGCAAAATGTGGAGAAGGGGAATAGTTGACGGACTTAAATTGTTCCCAGCAATAACACAGGGAGACGAAACACAGGGAAAGAAAGCCACTTGCAAGACAGATAAAGACTCTAATAAGCCTAAAGAGACTAAGAGGTCCTGGATAGAAGAAGATGACTCAGACAATGAAGAGTTTCTTAATCAGTTGTTACATGATCGCCTGCAACGTTATGCAGTAGATGACAATGCCCCGAGCACTAGTGCGGGTCCTGGGAACCAGACGCAGAAGGGAGTTACAGATACAGTACAGACTGGTGATACGGGTTTGATACAGAAGGGTGTCAGTGTACCCACTGAGCCAGACATGCAGATACAGTTGCAACCTCCACGGCAGATACAGAGAATCTATCCAGACGTCCCAGTACTAGAGACTACTACGAATCTGATAGTGCCGCCTGATCCAATATATACAAAGTCGAGGTTAGTGCAGATCGAGCCAACTCCACAATTGCTGCCACAGCAACAGCTGATTCTGGGGTACAGTCCAGCAGCAGGACCTCCGTTAGTACCTGCCCCAGCCTCAGTGAGTCAAGCCTTAGGAGTTACTGCTCCGCGGGGTTTGGGACCAGGTCAGACACCAGCTGCCATATCATTACCAATTACTGTTGAACCACCGGTACCATTGTATGCGCAGGGTAAAACTGACACATGTTATCAAGGGTTGGGGACCCAGGAAATAATAAGAGGAGGGTTCACAGGAGCCCCTGATCAATATCACCAAGATCACAAATGGACGAACACCTCTGATCTCTATTAGATCTTAGCCTGATTGGGGCTCCTTTGGAGGCAATGAGACAAGTGGGGTCAAATGTGCTAGCCCCACAGACAATGAGTGTGGATGTGTCACAAACACCATTGATGCCGTCAGGAAATATCTTGTTGCAAGGCTTTTCCGTGCAGCAGCTAAACTAATGGTTGGGAAATAACAAAACCTCACAACCCGCTATAGTGACCGCAGAAAGGTCAGAGAGAGATGAGCACCTAAACTTTGTGAGACTGGGTGTGGAAGCTGCTGAACTAGTGGAAGGGACAATAGGGGTAAACAGATTAGAATCATACACAGAAGCAGAATTGAGGTGTCTGTGCCCCAAAATCACAAAAGAAGTGGGCAAGGTTCATCAGAGGTTGGCAAACATGGCAGACAAATACAATATTGATATTGAGAATACTAAACATTTGAAAAGAGTTACAGACTAGACCTCGACTCTAAAGATTTTGATCACATGAGGTCAGCCGGAATAAAAGCGCATCTTAAAGAAATACTGCAAAGTGCGCAAATCTGGGGAGCCTTAGAAAAGTGGGAAGGTAGATGGGCAAAGAAAAGAGATAAGAAGAAAAGTGACACTCCGGGATCAAGCCAGACTAAACCCTCACCGGACACTGGGTCAGTAAAAATATTACCAATGAGAGAAACAGCAGGAGGGGTGCTAGTCCATGTACCGTGGTCTAGGGGAGACATTCTGTCATTCACAAATGATTACCCCCAGGTTGAGGGAGAAACCAATAGAGTGGTATCAGCAGACGGACAGGTTTGTGAAGCTTGTGAAGTGTCTCTGGGAGGACTTGAATACCTTGTTTGAGGTCATTGTTCCACCTGACTTATGGCTTGAGTGCAAGAGAGGAGTGGATTGGCTGACACAGGAACCGGCAAGGGATAAGGTGACTGGAGCACCATCTGAGGAGGTGATGAAGTACTATCATAAAGTGATTGAGTTTTTGAAGCAGAAAGTGTTGCTGAAAGTGACTGATTGGCAGAAAATTGACCGAACCTCACAGGAGGTTAAAGAATCGATCCATGCCTACTATGAGAGGTTGTTGAAAGCATTTAAACATTACAGTGATACTGAGACTATTGAACCGAAAGATATGAACCATCTTGTGTTTAGATTTGTTGAAGGGCTGAGACCAGAGGTTAGCCAGATTATTAAGAATCATTTGATCAGTTGGCAAGCAAAGCCGATTGATGAGGTGTTGCAGTACACAAAATACTGTAGTGACGAAATTGAGTTGAAGCATAGAAAGTTGAAGGAGATAGTGATGGTGATGCAGATTAAAGCAGCGCAGGCAGGTATGCAAAGGAATGGAATCCAGCAGATGGTACAGCAGCAACCGCAAGGGAATGGCATGTTTCAGGCACAACAGAGAGGCCGAGGTCGAGGTTTTGTGAATCGCGGTCCAGACTTGAATACTGTTGTGGTTCAAGATGATGAGCAAGGGATGAAAAAGATGTCATCATGTCACACGTGCGGGGGCGTGGGGCATTGGAAGTGGGAATGCCCAAATGTGGTGCATGATGGTGTCATCCAACAAAGCACTGATGTCGGTGCATTTCAAAATGTGAGGGGTCCATAATTGAGGGGTCAAAATCAGAACTTCCAGAATAATATGGTTCAGATGCAGGGGTTACAGCCCATGCAGCAAATACAGATGTTGCGTGTTCAACCAGCACAAATAGAGCAAGTACAACAGCAGGTTCCCGTGGTACCTAGACAGCAAATGCAATTACCATTAGCTCCAATGGGACAGCAACAGGTGATGCTTCCTCAGCAGGTCACAAGTCAAATGATGAATCAAAATAACACAGTACAGCAGTTCCCTTTGCGGGGTGAAGATGGAACGAATGATGAATGGTCGGATGATAGCTCAGACTGTGAAGAGTGTAGGCTTGCAGCGTCCCTAGAAGTAGATCAGAGGGGACCCTATGTAGAGGGAAAGGTGATGGGCCACAAGGTATCATTCTTGGTTGACACGGGAGCTACATGCTCTATAGTCAGAAGTGCAGAGGTTCCGAAATTACCACTTTCAGGACGTACCATAAGAGTGGTAGGGGTAGCAAACCAGTACTTGACAAACCCGATCACAGACCCGGTTCAAGTTGAGATTGGCAACTTTCAAGGACTACATAAGTTTGTAGTCTGCGACTCTAGTCCTGTATCCCTACTGGGAAGAGACTTACTGTGCAAGACGAAATGTTTGATTACCTGCTCTAACGAAGGGATTGAGGTTCAAACAAACAGTGATGATGAGAGGGATGATGGGCAGTTTTCAGAATCAGGAATGGAGACTGCAAATGAAGACTACCCTTTGATAACATTATTCCTGATGCTTACAGTAACTGGCTTGCCAGCTGAGTTGCAAGGAACAGTGACAGAGAAGGTGTGGGACCTGACAGGAAAGGAGGTGGGGCTGATAAAAGGAGTTGAACCGGTTAAAGTACAAGTGAAGCCAAATGCAGTGTTTCCTCAGGTGCTGCAGTACCACATGGCACAAGATGTCATTATTCAGGTGTCGCAGATAATTGTGGACTTTGTAACCCAAGGAGTTCTGAAGGAGGTATTGAGCAGCCCATGTAATTCACCTATAATGGGTCTGAAAAAGCCTTGTGGGAAGGTTCGAATTGTGCAGGATTTGAGAAAAATAAAGGAGATTGTGGTAAAATGTTGTCCCATAGTGCCAAATCCAGCAGTAATCATGTTCCAGGTTCCATGTGATGCAGAATGGTTCACAGTTGTGGACCTGTCACAAGCGTTCTTTTCAGTGCCTCTTCATGAGGACAGCCAGTTTTTATTCAGTTTCAAATTCCTGGACAAGGTGTACAGTTGGTGCAGAATTCCTCAATGGTTTTCTGAGTCACCTTCTATCTTCAATCAGATATTGAAGAAGGACTTGGAGTCGCTAGAACTGCCTTTCAGTTCAACTCTAGTGCAGTACATTGATGACTTGCTGATTGCATCCAGAACAAAAGATGACTGCAGGTATGACACAATTGCCTTGCTGAATCATTTGGGAAAGAACGGACATAAAGTATCCCCAAAGAAGCTGCAGAACTGTCAGAAAGAGGTGAAGCACTTAAGACACTTGATTGAAAAAGGGTCCAGGAGAATATCAAAGGAGAGGGTGACAGCCATACTACAGATGAATCCCCCGACAACAAAGAGAGATGTCAGAATGTTTTTGGGAATGGTGGGCTACTGTCGTCAGTGGATTCCCAACTTTTCGATTATCTCTAAACCATTGATAAAACTGACAGGCAAAGAAATTAAGGACGAACCGTATATCATAAGTTTGTCCGAAGAAGAGTTTGAGTCATTCATGGAATTGAGAGAGTGCATATGTAGGGCACCAGCGTTAGGTATGCCTGATTACACAAAGCCTTTTCTACTATTTTGTCATGAACGTGATGCTTGTTCTTTGTCTGTCTTAACACAGGTCCATGGAGGTGCAAACCGCCCTGTAGCATCTTTTTCAGCTACCTTGGACCCAGTCGCAGCAGCCTTACCGGGTTGTTTGCACGCAGTTGCAGCAGTTTGTGAGAGCCTCACACAGTGTGAAGGCATAGTGATGAGGTATCCCTTAACAGTAATGGTTCCTCATTCAGTTGAGATTCTGTTGACCCAAACTAAGACTCAGCACATGACAAATGCCCAACTTACCAGATATGAGACAATTATTTTGGTATCTCCTAATGTCTCCTTGAAGCGATGTACTGTATTAAACCCGGCAACTTTACTTCCTGTTGAAAACACTGAAATTAGTAATTCGGAGGAGGTGGAGCATGACTGTCTTGAGGTAACAGAACTGTGCACCAAACCTAGACCTGACATTAAAGACACCCAGTTAAAAGAAAATGACTGCATTATGTTTGTCGATGGGTCATGTTTGAGAGACTCAGTCGGAATACTGAGAGCCGGATATGCTGTGTGTACAATCACCGGTATTATAGAAGCCTCCTGGCTCAAAAAAGTGTATTCCGCACAAGTGGCTGAATTAATTGCCCTTACTAAGGCATGCCATGCAGCTGAAAATCTGAAAGTCACTATCTATACTGACAGCAGATACGGATTTGGAATTGTACATGATTTTGGACAATTATGGTCACAGAGGGGTTTAATTACCTCTTCTGGTTCTCCAGTGAAAAATGGTGAACAGATTAAGGATTTGTTGCATGCGATTCAGTTACCTCTTGAAATTGCCGTGGTGAAATGCAATGCTCATGTTAAGTCACAGGACTTTGTGTAAATGGGAAACAGCTATGCGGATCAAGTAGCAAGGTTTTGCGCATTGAACTGTATATCGTTCAAGGATCAGTGGGAATTGTTACCGCAAACTGAAAGTGAGACATGTTTGAACTTTGCATTAAGAGTTGTTAGATGAGCTCAAATCACTGCAGGGTCGTGCTAGCAGGGAAGAGAAACGCTTTTGGCTGAGAATGCAATGTGTACAGAGAGCTGACGACTTGTGGATCTCAGAGGAGGGGAAACTGGTTTTGCCAAACAGTCTTTTGTCACAATTTGCAAGACTTTACCATGGTCAGGCACACCTTGGGAGAGACGCAATGATCAGATTATTCAAAATTGATTGGTTCAATCCGAAATTCAGACAAGCTGCAAAGGTTACCTGTCACAGGTGCATCACCTGTCAACAGATGAATGCAGGAAAAGGGACTTTGGTAACTTTGAGCCACATAGGGAGAGCTGGAGAACCGTTTAGCAAGATGCAGATAGATTTTATTGAGATGCCTGTATGTGGAGTCTTGAGGTACGTGTTGGTGATTGTGTGTGTTTTTAGTCACTGGATTGAAGCCTACCCTACACGTAGAAATTACAGTCTCACAGTAGCAAAGTTGTTGCAAAGGAGCGCCCGCCGGCCCAGCGGGAAAGGCCCTGCAACATGGAAGCCGGCTCCGAATGGAGCCGGCGGTGTTGCAGGGGTGCGACGGATGCAGTTGCACCCGTCGCGATTTTCACTGTCTGCTCTGCAGACAGTGAAAATCATGCTGGGGCCCTGTTAGGGGGCCCCACGACACCCGTTCCCGCCATCCTGTTCCTGGCGGTAAAAACCGCCAGAAACAGGGTGGCGGGAAGGGGGTCGGAATCTCCATGGCGGCGCTGCTTGCAGCACCGCCATGGAGATTCAGCCCAGACAGGGGAAATCCGGCAGGAAACCGCCGGATCCCCTTTTCTGACCGCGGCTCAGAATGGGCAGGGAAGCACCGCCAGCCTGTTGGCGGTGCTTCCGTGGTCATCCACCCTGGCGGTCGATGACGCCAGGGTTGGAATGACCCCCCAAGTGTTAAAATGAGGCCCACAAATCACTATTTAAGGAAAACACACAGAAGCAACATTACCAGCCCACAGGACAGGATGGAAGTGCTACTGCTACCACTTGCGAGACGACGCAGAGGACAGCAACGGACAGCAACAACAACCGCAACCACCAACCACAATGGGCCCACAAACGCAACGCAGAAGGCAGAGGACAATATTCAGAAACAGGACAACCCTCCATGGCCTCAGGGAACAACACATTATAAGAATGTACAGACTCAACCGGAAAGCCACACTACACCTGCGGCACCACATTGAGGCACATATCACAGCCAGCCTGCAGACTCCACCTAATATACCACCTGTGACAAGGCTGCTAGCTGTCCTGCACATGCTCGCAAGTGGCTCATTTCAAACAACAGGTGCCCTGGTTGCTGGTGTGTCACAGCTGTCATTCTCGGTGTTCCTGCCAAAGGTGCTAGATGCAATTATCTCTCTGACACCATGTCACATCAGCTTCCCCAACACCCAGCAAGTGCAGCAGGAGATAAAACAGGGGTTCTACCAATTTGATGGCTTCCCACATGTGCTTTGTGCAATTGACTGCACCCCTGTCCATCATGTTCCACTTGCAGCAGCAGAGCATTTATATCGGAATCGCGAATATACGCATTACATAAATGTGTAGGCCATAGTGGACCACCGGGGACTATTCACAAACATTTTGGCCAAGTATCCTGGGAGTGTCCATGATGCCTACATATCCAGGCACAGCAGGATCAATGAACACTTCCAGGATGGACAATATGGAAATGGCCTACTTGTGGATAAGTCAACAAACATAGCAATTTAAACACAGCACACCAAACCTGTGGGACACACAAGGCATACACCCCTCAAAAACACATGGCCAGGGTAACACATATGTGCAGGTAACAATATATATGCACCATGCAGCAGTACAGAACAATCAGTGCACACTACAAATACATACACCCACATGTGCATAACACACCCACAACTTGAAAGGCACACCACATGAAGGACAGGTGCAGATATTTACTCTTTGCAAACAGAAGATGTACATAAACCACTACAAGTGCCCACAGGTTGCCTATTACATACACTTCACACACACAGTACACCAAACAAAGAATAGCACAGCAATGGCATCAACCATGCTCATGTAACAAACATAAGTCACACATAGGGACAGATCCCTCAAATCATGCCATGCAAGTCTCTGCCAGAACAAACATCAAATGCCAGACAACTGCTGCCAATATCAACTACATCTCATCAACACATACCTGACTTACCAGTAGTGTGCACATACATCTGCTTGATGCATTTGGTTACACATATACAAATACATTAATGGCCATCACATACCGTGTGCCAGATTTGCGAGAAATGGCACCATACCTACTGTAGTGCCACCTCATATGCACCACTTACTGACCCACAACACCATCATTTCTGTACTGTAAACAATAAATGGACCACCATGGGGCAGAGGCACAGTTAAACAGTGCAGATCATGGATGCCATATTGGGACCCTGCAGGAGTATTTAGGACCTTACATGCACTGTGCTAAGGGACACATTTGCTAAGTAGCTGAGCACCATCCCACTGTGCATGTGTGGACAGCATAAATGCTGATTCTTGTTTTGGAAGATAGGAAAGGCACTGGTAGTGATGTTAAACATCCTGAAACAATGGGATACACACCATTGGACACCTGATGGCTGGCACAAACATCAGCTGCCACTCAGGATCACTAAGGGGCCCATGTAAGTGCCCCCAGTGCCATTGTCATGGCCTGCACTGTATGTACAAGTTGGCGGATGAGCACGCTTTTGTGACTTGAAGCCACATTGGAAATCGGCCACCTTATGGCCTGTACTGTATGTACAAGTCGGCGGATGAGCACTCTTTTGTGACTTGAAGCCACATTGGAAATCGGCCACCCTCCCACTCAGCACTTAGCGTGGAAGGAGCTTGCTATGTGTGTAGCTGCAGGTCTGTCACCACAGATACATAGGATTATGATGCTGACACAGATGTAGGTGTCACCTAAAACCTGAGGCAGTGGCAACATCAAACACCACCCCAGGGGTGCAATTTGCAGGTTGCAATAAGGAAATGTACTGTGATTTGACCTCATATGAATGTGCCACCTATGCATGCTGCATACTGCTGCACACACAGGAAGAGCCAATTGTCCATCAAAAATGTATATGTATAGGAAGGTGTCCCTTCCTCCATACATACATCCACTTCCACAGGGCAGCTAGTCAGGCACCCTGGTGCAAGGTTGGTAGTCTTGGTGCATGGCTGCATATTAGGCGCCAGCACAGGGGACAACAAAGGGTTGCCTAGTAACATATCACAGGTGGTGCATTCCTGCTTAGTGAAAATGTGGCAGCACAGTGCTGCCAATGTTGGAGCTGTGTGTGTGCATTGTCACTTACTCATTAAAATGGGCCTAAGTGTTGCACTTCATCTGTAATGACACATGTCAAAATGGCTAGGGTGTCCAGGCTTTGTAGTTCTACCACATTGTCACCTCATTTGACCCCATTGTGTTGTGAGAATATGTCATGTCCACTCTAGTTACAGCACACTGATACAAAGGTGCACTACACAACACATGGTACATACATACTGAGCATCAGTTAGGATTCCAAAAACATATGTCCCAGGTCCTTGCACCAATACCCAAGATTGTCATGTTCAACACAGTGGTATGAAAACTTTGCACAAGGCCAGGAAATCATACCATACCACAAACACATATGAGTCACAACCATCTCAAAATAACAACTGACATGCTACATGACAAACCTGGTGCAAGCCTAACCAACAACTTACACTTTTTATCTTTTGCAGGGGATCAGGATTATGGCATACAGCCGTGGATGATGCCCCCATTTGCAAACCCAAGCACAGCAACAGAGCATGCATAAAATGAGGGACTCTGTAAGACACGCAATATTGTGGAAAGGACATTTGGCACACTGAAAACAAGATTCAGGTGCCTGGACCTCACAGGAGGCAGCCTTCTATATACCCCACACATTGTGTGCACAATCATTCTGACATGTGCTATCCTGCACAACATATGTGTGCGGATGAACATTCCGATGTATGACCAGGTGGATGACTTGCCTGAGGAGGACAATATGGAGGGGAACAGCACAACACAGCTGCTGGGGTACAACACATAGTTGAAAACTTTTACTCTTAACCCTTTAACCGCCATAGATGTAATGGTTACGTCCGTGGCTGCGCCTCTCAGGAGCCATAAACGTAACCATTACGTCCAGGTACCGGCCCTTGGGGGAAACGCTAGCACTCCCCCCAATGGCCGACCCCCCCAGGGCAGGGCTAGAAGGGTAATCGCTTCCCCTTCCAACCCCAACCCCCCCAGTGAAGTCTGATGATGTCAGCACGCAATTGCATGCTAACCTCATCAGAGGTCACCTCCCATTGCGCTGGAAGCATGCTTCCAGTGCGATGTGGAAGAGAAATGGCTAGCATTTCTCTTCCACTTGGGAGGAGGGGGCCGGCAGAGGCATGAAAGGAAAGGAAAGGCTTTTCCTTTCATTTCATGTCTCTGCAAACATTTCTGCTTCCCGTCCGCGATGCGATCGGGCAGCAGAAATGCCCACTAGCTACCAGGGAATTTTTTATTTAGGTGATTGTCAAGTGGGGAGCTGCCCCTTGGGCAAGGACTGCTTCCCAGGGGGCCAAATTATTTTTAGGACATTTCTGCCCCCCTGGGGGCAGAAAACCCCTAGACCCCAGGGATATCTTTTTTTTCATATGTGGGGAGCGAACCCTTAGGCAAGGGTCGCACCCCGGGGGCTAAATTACTTTTAGGCCATTTCTGCCCCTGGGGGCAGATTGGCCTAATATAAGTAGGCTGATCTGCCCCGGGCGGGGGCACAAACCAATAGACACCAGGGATTTTTTTATTTTTTTATACTTACACATAAGGGGAGCAGCCCCGTGGGCAAGGGCCACTCCCCAGGGGGGGCAAAATATTTTTAGGCCATTTCTGCCCCCCCTGGGGGGCAGAAACCACTAGCCACCAGGATTTTTTTTATTTATATATAATTACACATAAGGGAGCAGCCCCTTAGGCAAGGGCCTCTCCCCGGGGGGACAAACTATTTTAAAGCCATTTCTGCCTCCCCTGGTGACAGAAAACCCCTAGACAACAGGGATAAATTTTTTTGTTGATCCCCGGGGGCAGCTCGGCTAATATAATTACCTCTAGACACCAGGGATATATATATATATATATATATATTTTTTTTTTTTTATTTACTTTATGTTTTTATGTATGGGGAGCAACCCCTTAGGCAAGGGTCGCTCCCCATGGGGGCAAATAGCATTTAGGCCATTTCTGCCCCCCAGGGGGAAACCAATAGACACCAGGGATTGGTGTGTGTGTATGTGTGTGTGTTTTAGTTGGGGGGACATTACTGTTGGCCCTGGCAGATCAGCCTATTTTTGGAAGGCCCCAAGGGGGGCAGAAAGCCCACCAGAGACCAGGGAAGATTTTTTTCAAAATAAAAGGGTGGGGGTATGGCCATACCTCCACCTCAAATAAATGGGGCCAAAGTTGTTCTGCCCACCAGTGGGCAGATTGGGCAATTAACACCAATCCACACACCAGGGGAGCAGAAAGTCTGCTACATGCCAGGGAATAATTAAAAACAAAATAGGTGGGTGATGGCTACCAACCAGTATGGGCTTGGGTATGCCCCCACCCCAACTGAAGGGGGAAACAGTCTTTCAGCTCTCCCCCTGTCCCATAGGCTCTCATTATTCCAATGAGACTACTGGATTTTGAGGGGCAGAATCACCCGCGGTGTAGGTGACTAAGTCAGACCAACTGCAGATGAGAACTGTTGCTCCAATCAGGGTTTTGCTACGGCCAACTAGCAGTGCCTCATCTCCACCCAAGGGCAGGGATGACTGGGCAGCCGAGCGCATTACCTAATTGGTTTCTAAGGGAAGCTGTGTGTCACTCAGGTCTCATCCGTTTCTCTTAGTTACCTTAGTCTCATGTATACAATAGCAAACAGAGCCAGTATATGTTTCAATAATGATTTTAATAAAACAACTGCATCTTAGATAGCAAAGCATGAACTGCAATAACCAAGACAACACAGCATGACAATATTAAAATTGTGACAAGGAGAGTGAAGCGTAGAAATAATGCTTTCATATTGTCACTATGGTTGATAGACTAACTCCTACCTAAGCTATGATAGAGCACAGCATATTAAGATCTAAATCTGCCCTTCAGGTTCCCCTGGGAAGACATCATCCCCCATACCTGAGCAAAGGCCTACGGTCTGCGTTAGCAACGGTAGCGAAGCATTCGGCAATCAGCATACAATCGTGGCTCTCTGGCTGGAATCTCCCTCTAACGTGTAAGGGACAGGGAAGTGTTTTATTATAAAACAGCTGATTTTCTGAGAAAATGTCTCCATGTAAGGATGTGTAAGGATGTGTATTTTCTACGAATATCAGAGACTAAACTTATACCATGTTCACCGGCAATGTACCGTGCTGTAGCCTTGGGAGAAGCACAGAGTGAGCAAGAATATCTTGTTTGAGAACAGAGTGCTGGCCTAGGCCAAAACAATCAGATAAACAGAAAATAAAACAACACTGTCAAAGTGGCTACTGTAACAATAATATAAAATAAAGCTGAATAAAATATATCTAGGTTAGAGTGCACAGTGGCTTGGCCTAGTGTGTTAAAATAATGTGCATGGAGCTATAGCTAAAATGGCTACACAACCGCCCTGTCCACTAAAACACCTTATCCCATGAACCATGAGAGCTTGGTAACTCTCAAAATCGTCCCACTTGGAATGATGAGGGCTGCACTTTTTTGACTTTGGGATGCTGCCATGTAGAAAAATCCACAAGACCTAGACACATCTGAAAACAAAATATCTGGTTGATTTCAGGTTGGTGTGCTTTTAAGCACCCCGCACCATTTTCTTACCCACAATGCCCTGCAAACCTCCAACTTTTTTCCCATATTTTTGTGATGGAACCTTCCGGAAACTGCAGGAATCCACAAAATTCCTACCACCCAACATTGTCTCATCTATACCGCAAAAAGTTCTGCTGCACTTGTCAGCCTAAAAATGCTTTTTTTCAAACTGCCCTTTTTGACCCGCTTTGGTTCCCCCTCAATTTCGACATGTTTTTGGCTTTTCCCAGTCAAAGGCACTTGGCCCACCTACACAAGTGAGGTATCATTTTTACCGGGAGACTGAGGGGAACGCTGGGTGGAAGGATATGGGTGGCTACTTTCAGATTCCAGAATTTCTGTCACCGAAATGAGAGGAAAAAGTTTTTTTTGGGCCACATTTTGAGGTTTGCAAAGGATTCTGGGTATCAGAACCTAGTGAGAGCCCCTCAAGTCACCCCATCTTGGATTCCCCTAGATGTCTAGTTTTCAAAAATGCACAGGTTTGGTAGGTTTCCTAGGTGCCAGCTGAGCTACAGGCCAAAATCTACAGCTAGGCACTTTGCTAAAAACAGCTCTGTTTTCTTTGGGAAAATGTGATGTGTCCACGTTGTGTTTTAGGGCATTTCCTGTTGCGGGTGCTAGGCCTACCCACACAAGTGAGGTACCATTTTTATCTGGAGACTTGGGGGAATGTTGGGTGGAAGGAAATTTGTGGCTTCTCTCAGATTCCAGAACTTTCGGTCACCAAAATGAGAGGAAAAGGTGATTTTTGGGCCAAATTTGGAGGTTTGCAAAGGATTCTGGGTAACAGAACCTGGTGAGAGCCCCAAAAGTCACCCCATTTTGGATTTCCGTAGGTGTCTAGTTTTCAAAAATGCACAGGTTTGGTAGGTTTCCCAATGTGCCGGCTGAGCTAGAGGCCAAAATCCACAGCTAGGCAATTGCTTTGTAAGCCAGATACCAGATATTAAATTGAATTCTGGTTTGTACAGGTAACTAATATAATGTTCTTAATATGGTGACATTTTGCCACCTTTCCTTTTTGTTGATGTTATTGGTTGAAGTGAAAAGCTGTATTCAATTATGAAGAGAGGTTTTTGGAAAATTTCTTAAGGTAAAAAGGCATATGTTACAGTCTTCAGGTGTATGACAGGGAGTAGGCTTTCAACCCTTTTCAGGAAGAGAGGGTGATAACTGTTGGCTATGTTGCTGAAGGGTGGGCATATTGGAGATGTGGAATTAAGAGTAAAGCCCAGATATCCATGTGTGATGACCAGATGTGGAAGTAATTCGCAGGCTTTACACTACTGAGGTTAGTTGGAAGCTCCCAGAATTTGTATGCTGAGCTACTGTGCAGAGCACAGAGATCTAGAATACAGAAGCGGCGGTAATTCATTAGTGGTACTCAGCTGAACAGAGGGCAGTTAAGGATAACAAGAACATAGCAGGTATGCAGCAAGGAGATGCAACAACAGGTCATAGTATCAGAATTCAAAGTAAAATACTTCATAAGCAGTACCAAAAAGCTTATTAGGCTGTTCACAGGCAGTCACTCAGTATAGAAGAGCGAAGTACACGCGTGGAAAAAAAAACCACAAACAGTTTGTATAGCTTACAGGGAGTACTAAGACAAAAAGTGAAATCTATCCATGAAGAGCACTCACATACAAATATGAACTCATCTAGTTCTTACAAGCAAACTCCTGTCTACGGCATACAGTTTACAATAAATGCAGGAATTCACAGAGTTTCGTTCACAAATAAACACCCAGATGCATAGGGAAGCATTCAGCTTTAAGGAAATTTACAAGGGGATCTAGAGGTTCACAAGAAGGGTATGTAGTTCACAAGGAAGAGTCATATTTTGCCTTTAGTATGGTACAGTTACACTGTTAAACTGTGGAGAGTAGGCTAGTAGATTTATACTTTGAAAGTATATTTTAAAAAAACAAAGAAGCAAAGGTGTGCCTGTTCAAATGTGGTCCTAAAAGGCAAAATGTCTACGTTAAACTTGATATGAAGAATGCTTAGATCTCCCCTCAATTTGCCACAATCTTGATTTGATTTTGGACTTTTAAATATATGGTGAACAATTACACTTCACAATATTATATGAATTAAAGAGTAAATGAAATAATAGTTGTACCAGTGCAGATAATTTTAAAAAGCACAACGAAATTCCTTGCCGAGGAGACTGTGAGGAAAGCTAAACTACATTTACTTCTTATTGTTTGCCTTGCTTGTAGAACTTTCTGGGAAATGAAGGGGCATATTTATACTCTGTTTGTGCCGGATTTGCATCATTTTTTTTATGCAAATCCGGCGCAAACTCAGCTCTAGATTTATATTTTGGCGCTAGACATGTCTAGCGCCCAAATATTGGAATTGAAGTCACTTTTTGCCTGCGGAAAGCTATCTTGCGTCAATGAGATGCAAGGTAGGTTTTCCCGGGCAAAAAATGACTCTAAGGCCCTAACGCCTTATTTATCCTCCCGTGAAAAAAGGGCATATTTCCATGGTGTAACACAATGAAATAGGCCCACAGGTGCCCTCCTCAGGCTTCAGGGACACCCCCACCCAAACCAGTGGGACAGCAGAGGATGGGGGACCCCATCCCAGGTAAGTATAAGTAAGTACAGATAAGTATTTATGAAATGGGCCCCCCTACATGGCACTGTGTGCAATAGCCATGCCCAGTGGACCCTGGTCCCCTGTGCTGGCCATTGGGGGTGGTGGGCATGACTCCTGTCTTTTCTAAGACAGGAGTCATGTGGTATGGATGGTTTTGCGTCCGAAAATGACTCTAGGCAGGTTAGAGTCATTTTCTTCACTCTAACCTGTCTAATGTCATTTTTTGGTGCAAAACCCCCTTCTTCCATACCGCCAGCCCCACCTGACTAACTTCATTTTTTGTTTTTACGCTAGCCTACCCTTTGCACCAGCTTGCACCATTTCATAAATATGGTGCCCGGCTGGTGAACAGAAATGGTGAAAACTGGTGCTAAACTTTTTGGTGCAAAACTGCATGAGTGCACCAAAAAGTATAAATTAGGGTCGAAGTTTCTCGATGCTGCCTGCTATATACCTAGTAAAGAACGCCAATGGACCACTGGAGCTTGGTGTAATCACAAAAGGTAAACAGCAATTTCTGAAATAGGTGAATGTGTTACTTATTAATAATAATGAAAGGTGCAGCAAATTGTACGATTTTAAGTGTTGGAGCACACAAGAGCAAACCAGAGATTAGTGCTCCTACTAACGTTTATTTTCAAGATGATTCATTCTTGAAGAGAGGGGCTATGAGATAAGTTTAAAATTCTATATTGCCCCATGAAGAAGCACTTGTCATTTTCAAACTGTATAGTCACTGAAGTACCAGAAATTACATACACTCATGGTAGAAGTTAAAAGTTATTCAGTGCTTTTTCATACCTATTCTCAGAGATGAAGTCATCCTCAGTTCTTCTCCAGAAATGAGGAAATTTAAATGTAACTTAATTTAATTTGTTTTGAGTAATTTGATGAATTTCATGTTCTGTTGCCTTGCTGCCCTCTGGCTCTGCTAGAAGTGCTCTCCAAGGGCTTGGATAGACCTTGCCTCCTGTTCCTTGAAGTCTCAGGACCACAAAGACTTCATACTGCAAAAGAACTCCTTGTGCGGCAAAAATTTGATGCACAGCCTGTAAGAAACGTTTCATAGTCTGCATTGCAGTGAGAAAATCACCGCACGCCGAACCAGAATGATGCAGCCCGGCTCCCCGAAGTGGAGATCGATGCACAGCCCACGGAATCGATGCAAAGATAAGCCGGAACGACGCAGCCCAACTTCCTTAGAGGGAACGATGCAAGTGCCAGCTGTGCGGCAGAAATTTCCATGCGTCGCCCACCGGATTGACACAGATCATGTGACTTCGTCCTGCACGCTCAGGGTGTCAATGCATCGTCCCCAGGCCATCCAAAAACACTGCAATCTGAAGAGGATCCCAGTCTACATGCCTGAAATCAACGCAAAGTATGGTCTGTGTGTGCCAGAAAAATCGACGCACACTTCCCCGTTTTCCACGCATCTCCTCCTCTGCAGCCCCTTGCGGAGAATTTGAATGCAAACCAGGTACTTTGTGCATGCAAGAGACATTTGTTACTTTTTAAAGAGTAAAGTCTTATTTAATCATCTCCTACAGTGATTATTCAAACAGTACTTATCAAATCTTAATCGTTTTGACCTGCATTTAACCAGATAAATGTTATATATATTTTCTAAACATTGTGTGGTGTATTTTTGTGGTGTTATACTGTGTTATTGCATGATTTATTGCAAAAATACTTTACACATTGCCTTCTAAGTTAAGCCAGACTGTTCAGTGCCAAGCTACCAGAGGGTGGGCACAGGATAATTTGGATTGTGTGTGATTTACCAAGACTAGAGTGAGTCCTTGCTTGGACAGGGGGTAACCTGACTGCCAACCAAATACCTCATTTCTAACATATGGAAACAGCAGTGTGAGTGGTTGTAATTAGTGGTGCTTTTCTTTTTGTGCTTTTTTTTAAGTGTGTCCTTGTATCTATAATTGACTCGGAGACATATTTCAATCTAAAATATAGTGCAGAAAGACAGATTAGCATTTTGTAAAATTTTGAATACTTCCATAATTTTGCTGGCATTTTGTGTAATTATGCAAAATCAAATTGCATTCATAATACACACTCCTAGAAATTATGATCTTTATTGGGTATAATAAGTCACAACATTATTATTCTTTAAATAATTAACAGGTTGTAATGAGTGAGGCACTATGTGGTGAATTCACATGTAAGATTCTCTTTACAAATTTTTGTGGAAACAATGCAGGGAGTAATCTCACAAATGAATGGACCAGTAGCAAAGGATTATGATAATTTCAGGATGAGCATTAAAGCATTAATCACATGGTAATGGGGAATAAATACAGGATTCTGTGTGCACGTTTAGGCTACCATATTGTTTCTGTTGAAGCTCTAGTTTTTGCATGTACATTTTTTACAGGATTTTCCTGACAATCTATGACTGAAGAAAGATTTTCTAAAGTGAAATATTCAAGCACACCTTACAGTCCTGTTTTGCCCATGTGCACATGCCCAATTACTGTAATAAGCAGGGGCATAGTTTGGTCAGTAAATTTGGGGCGGGGTGAGCTTCAGATTTTCCGACGATCAGAGTGGCATATGATGTTAAATACATTATAAGCACGTAGGGTGCATTGGAGAGGCCTAAGAGGCAGTGGAAAGGGAGATGGATACGGATTGGTAAACGTTCTTAGAAAGGGAAAGCACAATATTTTGTAAAAGTTCCAATATATTCGATGACTTTAAAAACTGAGAGGGAAAGAGTGTGTGCGTTTTTGTCTGAATGAATGCACACATTCCAGTTGAAATATGGCAGGCATCTCCCCAAACCGGACTGAAAGCTTCTGTACTTAACTATGTATCAGAACATTAATTTATTGGGGCGTGTACCACCCTACACATAAACCCCAAGATATGCCTCTGGTAATAAGTACCACAGATTGCATAAACATATTGCAAAATGTGTTCAGTTGTAATTTTAACTACCTGTGAAATACACTGGTCCTGAACATATCAATAAGCAAACTTTATAAAGAATGTTGGAAAAATCGTTTACACATAAAGGCCACTCAAGTACTAAAAATAATTATTTTTTTACTTAACTCTACAATGTGCCTTATTCCAAGTTGTCACTTGCTGCTTGAGGACCAGCCAAAGTAGCTTTGTGGGTGAAGACATGCCCTAATACAAAGCCCTTATTTATTGTGACTTTTCATTTTCCCTTAATCACCTAAACAATTAACATTTTTATAGTATAAATATCAATAAATTGTATTTGGCTTCAATCAGGCCAGAAAATGCAAATAAATATAGTGTGAACTAGAAAGTAAAATGGTGTGAACAGCTGAAAACAAAGAACTAAGGAGCATATTTATAAGCCCCTAGCGCCACCTTGTGCCACATCAGAGTTACTATTCATGACGCTAATGTGACCCAATGAGGCCAAAATCCCCACACCATATTTACAGAGTGGTCCAATGCATGCATTGCAACCCTTTGTACTATATTATCCTTGTGTAATTTCTAACGCCATTTTTAACGCCTGCTCGGAGCAGGCTTTAAAATGGGGCACACCATTGTCTACAATGGGCCTCTGTGTACTTTGCAGGAGTAACGCCACAATTTTGGCGCTACTCCTGCAGAGTACATCAATAGCGTCATAAAAATGTATGTTATTGCCCCGTACCATGCGCCATGGTGCACCCTATTTTAGATATGGAGCACACATTGTGGTGGTAGGGCGGCGATAAAGGGCACAAGAAAAGTGGTGATGCACTGTGTGCAGTGCCATTTTTCTTAAATATGCCCCTAGGGGGCATATTTACAAGTGGCTGGCACTGCCGGTTTTCCCTTTTTTGATGCACCGGAGGCACAGGCTGCAGAGCCATATCTACAAGGTCATGAAAATCGACTCTGCATGGCTTTACATAGCGTTGTAGATATGGAGTAAGGCAACAAAACGCAAGTCGCTGCGTTGCCTTGCTCTATATCAAAGAGGTGTTCCATTGGTGTTGTGGTGGGTTTTTCCACATAAAACTGATGGATTTTGATACATTCCCAGATTTACAATGATTTGTAAACCTGGGAATGTGTAAAAAGCCTACAGCTCCCCAGGAGAGGCGTAATAAGGAACATAACTTTATTTTTCCTTGTCTTTTCCTCTTTCTATGTGTGCTGCATTATGCTGAAAAATTAATTACAAAGCTGTTGAACATGAAGATCATTGAAGAGATAGTCATCTGAAAGGTTAGCGCCGTTAGTTATGGCACCCAAAGATGGTGGGAAATCTCTCAGGCTGTGTGTGCAACCGGAATCTAGGGTAGTGGAAGAAAGAAGTATAATATTAAATTAAGTAAAGGTAGCCTTGCTGTTTGGCAGCCACAACATTTAGCACATGGCAGTGGAAAGCTGTAAAGAAAATCTTTGAGACCTTGCTTTTATGTTTTTTCCATGGACAATGATATGCATCAGCTTAAACAAAAACTCATGGCTAGGCATTCTCAGCACCTGTGACCTGGCCTAACAGCTCACTTGTTAGTACACCTCACAAAAATACCTTCCTGCCACCTGTCTTCTCCTTTATTCTCCATTTTCTGTGTGCAGAAACACATAAAGTGTAACATAAACTCTCAGAGCTTGATTTCGTCCAAAGGATGCCTTTGTTGTTACAAAAGCTCTCCTGACTCCCTCCTGGTTCATTAAATTGAAGACCTAGCTACAAAATATAAAAAAATAACAAAGTGTGTAGTACATGCCCTGTTAATGCATTTTTCAAAGGGAGACTGAGATGGTCACTGTTGTATCTGTGTTTTCATAAGTAAGTTGTATGCATATAGTTCTGTTATTACTGTTCCTTTAATTGTTTATAGTCACACATGCTAGGAATGATCGTGGTCTCCATGGATGTCAATTTGAATTGTGGCAGTTGAAGACTGGTGGCTGACCTAGTTGGCATGCTGTTGTTGGTGCATATGTTGGATGAACAAACCTTCTTGAAATGGATTGGAACCTGCTTCTTGAAATTGGAGACGAGTTACGCTTGCTTTGGGACAAGCAACTCACCACCAACTGCCCTTACAAAAAGCAGTCTCCAACCCACTGAAGTGTGTCTGCAACTAGGGCAGGGAAAGGCAGGGTCATGTAAACTACAAAGTCCTCTCTTGAAAGTGTACCTACTCCAAAGACAGAAGTAGGTATAAGTACTGGATCTCTGACACCTCATAGTTAGAATACTTCTGGAAGGACGACATTCTGCCGGGAAGAAGAGCTGGATGCTGTAGGAAGGACTGGTGCTCGGCCTATTGCTTTGTTGTGCTGGCCTGCTGCTTGCTGCTTCGGTCCTGGGTGTGTAAGGACTGGACTTTGCTTTCTACATCCTGCTTTCTAAGGTTCTTCAAGGGCTTCAACAGAGCTTGCCTCTTGTTAAGATGTCTCAGGGAGGGACATCAGAGACTTCATCTGCCAGCACCTGGGCTCTCTTGCTGAGAGTTCTGACTTGCTAAGTGGTGCCAAAGCTGATTCCTGGGCCCTTGGAAGTGGAGTCTCGTGCAACCAAGAAGAAACCAAGCACTGTGACTCCAGAATGACTTCGGAACCGGTGCCGCTGTCCGACTCCATGCCATCACCTGGCGCTGTGGTCCCCACTGAGTGCAACAACCTCGATCTACAACACAGGCCCTATGCTGCTGCAGCACTTCCAAAGTCCCGCCATGGTGTGAGTCCCAAGTTCTGTGTCCCCAAAGTTCAGGACACCAGACTCACCAGACAGCACCTGTGGCCCCACGGTGTGATTGCAACACCCCAAAGTAGATGACTTGCATTTTGACGCATTGGATATAGGTCATAAGGAACCGATGCCTCACCACCGATGCCGCATCACCTCCCCTTAATCCGTAAGGAATCAACACCTCACCTCCCCTGCCAAGCAGTTAAAACAAAATTGCCTCACTTCCCTGGTATCAATAAGGAACCCACGCCGCATCAGCTCCAGCAATGAATCACCTCCCCGACTCCCTGCTACATCTTTGTTTCCTCATCATTTTCCAAGGTACTGTACCCGGAGTCCATGGAAATCCGTGTCCACCCCACACTTCATTGGGAGAGGCTTCAGACTGTTGGGAATGACTACATCAAGGTACCATGATAGCCCCAGTTGGAGCTACTGCCTTACTAAGCGCTATACAAAATTTTAATCTGATATGTTGGATTTTTGTTGTTTTGGTGTTGTATTATTCAGATAAATATTGGCTATTTTTCTGAACTCGTGTGGAGTACTTTTGTGGTGTTTTCTATATGCTACTGTGGGTGTGTGTACAGATACTTTACAGTTTACCTCTGAGATAAGCCTAATTGCTTGAGCCAAGCTACCAAGGAGGTGAGCAGGGGTTATCTTAACTGTGTGACACCCTTACTCTGACTAGAGTGAGGGTCCCTCCTTGGACAGAGTGCAAACCACTGCCAACTAGAGAACCCATTTCTAACAAGAGCATTGACGAGAAATCAATTGGCAAAGGGGAAGGAGAGCCCTCAGATGTTTTTGAAATGTCTATGAAAATGTTGGAACAATACTTTGGCCCCTGTAATAATATTGTCTTGGAGCAATATACGTTCTTAATTAGAGCACTGGAGCCCAGTGAGAAAGATGGCAACTATATTGCATCCTTGAGAAAGTTAGGCAGTACTTGTGAATTTGGAGAGGTCAGACTCCCTTGTGAGAGATCAACTTGTGCTGTGCACAAATAGTAGTCGGGCGCAAGAAAAACAATTAGCCAGGAATCCAACACTCAAAGAGTCCATTAGTATTGTGGAAGGAATGGAAAACACCTCTAGCTTGGTGATAGAAAGGAGAAACAGTATGGGAAGTCTGATAAAGTTCCAATACAGAGCAGCATATATGAATTTGTGGAGGAGGGGGCACGGTAATTTATTGAAGGGAATGTTCTCTAAGTGACTTTGACTGTGAAACCAAAGACCTTTCAAGATAATCATACATCTAAATGTTATAGATATGGGAGTTTTAGTCACATGTACAATAGTCCTAATTGATATGCAAAAGGTTCAGATTGTTGCAATGGTGGTCTTAAAGAACATTATCTAAGACTTACTCAAGGACTTTGAGCATCGTATTGTACTCAGGAAGGATGCCAAGCGTTGTGTACATAAAGTGATCTAAGTTCCTAACATGATGTTGAAGCTACTGAAAAAGGAATTGGAAAGGTTGTTGAACGCCAAGATCATTGACGAGATGGAGTCATCTGAATTGTCAGTGCTGGTAGTTCTAGCACCCAAAGATGGTGGAAAATCTATCAGGATGTGTGTGGAATTGAGAGATATTACTGAATCTCTCACCATGCTGAAGGATGCTAAAGTGTTAGGCTCATATTTATGGGAAAAGTGGCAGCGCTGTGCTCCATCATTTTCACAACACAGGGATGCACTGTATTTAATTGAACACCTGTGCTAGTGTTAAATTTAGCTGCCAGAGCCAACGGAGGCATCCTTGCATCATTATGCAAGGACGTCTGCTTTGAAGGGTGTGATTGTTCACTAATGGAGATTTGGCACTTCTCTGTATGCCTCAAAATGCGCGTCTTTGTCTCCTTTCACAGGCAGAAGCAGCAACTGCAGGACAGCCCAACAAAGCACAGTAACAGGCAGGAGCAGCACTTCTCCTCAGCTCCTCAGCACTTCTGCTTGGCAGGCATTCCTCTTGATTCCAGAAGTGATCTCATTTTCTGGGGTTTTGGGTCCACTAATTATACCCTTTTCTGCCTTTGAAGTAGGCAAACATGAAAGGAAAGTCTCTCCTGTTTGTAAGATCCTGCCTTGCCCAGGCCAGGCCCCGCACACTCACCAGGGGGTCGGAGACTGTATTGTGTGAGGACAGGCACAGCCCTTTCAGGTGTGAGTGACCACTCTTCCCCTCCCTCCTAGCACAGATGCTCATCAGGATATGCAGGCTACACCCCAGCTCCCTTTGTGTCACTGTCTAGAGGAGAGGTGCAAACAGCCCAACTGTCAAACTGACCCAGACAGGAAATCCACAAACAGGCTGAGTCACAGAATGGTTTTAGCAAGAAAATGCCTACTTTCTAAAAGTGTCATTTTCTAAAACACACAGGCCCATATTTATACTTTTTTAGCGCCACATTTGCGTAATTTTTTATGCAAAAGCGGTGCAAACGTGCAAAATATAATGGTATTTTGTAAGTTTGTGCCACTTTTGCATCAAAAAATGACGCAAATGCAGTGCTAAAAAGTATAAATATGGGCCACAGTCTAAAAACTACCTTTACCAAAAGAGGTATTTTTAAAATTGTGATTACAGAGACCCTAAACTCCAAATTTCTATCTTCTCTTAAAAGGAATTTGCACTTCAATAACATTTAAAGGCAGCCCCCAACCTATGAGAGAGGTAGGCCTTGCATAGTGAAAACTGAATTTGGCAGTATTTCACTGTTAGGACATATAAAACACATTAGTATAAACTACAGCATGCACATGGGGTTACCTAGGGCCTATCTTAGGGGTGCCTTACAGGTATGAAAAGGGAAGGTTTAGGCCCTGCAAGTGGGTACACCTGCCATGTCGAATTGGCAGGTTCAGATTGCACACACACTGCAGTGGCAGGTCTGAGCCCTGTTTACAGGGCTATTAATGTAGGGGGCACAACCGGTACTGCATGCCCACTGGTAGAATTTGATTTACCCGCCCTGGACACCTCTAGTGCATTATACTAGGAACTTACTAGTAAATCAACTATGCCAATCATGGAAAGCCAATTACACATACATTTTACACAGGAGGACTTGCACTTTAGCACTGGCTAGCAGTGGGAAAGTGCCCAGAGTATCAAAACAGCAAAAACAGAGTCCAGCACACATCGAAAACCTGGGAACCAGAGGAAACATGTTAGGGGAAACAATGTCAAGGATGCCAAGTCTAACAACCATTAGCAGGGCTGTCCCCCCCACACAAAATAAACATCCTCCTTCCCCCTACCCTTGGTACTCACCTGCTATATCACAAATCTCCTGAGTTGTGGCAAATCATCAGTGTCCTCTGGTGGCGTCCACCACTCCTCATTCGAGGTCTTGTGACCTCCATCAGTGTGCGTGGTGTCCTTGATGGCATCTGCATTGTGGGATGTTTCTCCCTCAGGATGGTGGCTTTCTCCTTCTTCTGGACTCTCAGTCATTCCCTCGCCTTCGTTTTGTCCAGTGACAGCATCCTTTTCTCCTTCTCCAGGTTCCCACAAATGGCTCTCCCCTTGCATAGTCCTGCCTCACTGTTCAAAAATACAGTGGTCCTTTTTTAGTGTCGGTGTTAGGGGAAACTCTTTTGGTTAAACCCTTTCTTCTTTTTTTTTTGTATGTCTTCTGGCGAGTATGTTTGTGAGGTGAGCAGGGGGCCTTGGGCCTGATTTCTCACACCCGTCCTTCCTTTCTTTCTTAAAAGCAAGAAATCTCTCCTTGGGATATCTAGATAAAAAATCTGCAGTGGTCTTTTCTGTTCCTTCCAAAAGGTTTGGAATCAAAATTGCTATTAGGATAAAAACCATCTAAATATGCATTCATTGTTGCCTCCGTGTCACTCATGGGGCATTCTGCATAGACAAAATGTAGCAGGACAGTGTTGCCAATTTTGAAGACGTGTTTTGCATTGTCACTTACTCATTTCAATGGGTCTAAGTGTCGTACAACATCTGTAATTACACATGTCAAAATGGATGGGATGTCCATGCTACCATGTTGCCACCACATTTTACCCGATTGTGTTGTGAGGATTTGTCATGTCCCCTCTAGTGATGGTGAAATTATACAAATGTGCACTGCACAACGCACAGTATGTACATACTGAACATCAGTTAGAAATCCAAATCATAGGTCCCAGGCACTTAAGCCAAACTCAAGATTGTCATGTCCAACAACACAGTGCTGAGAAGACCTTACACAAGGCCAGGAACTCACACCATACCACAAACACATATGAGTCACAACCAACTCAAAATATCAACATGATAACACATCTACATGACAAACCTTTTGCAAGCCATAACAACAACTTACTCCTTTAATCTTTTGAGGCAGAACAGGGTTATGGCATACAGCCATGGATTATGACCCCATTTGCCAACCAAAGCACAGCAGAAGAGCGTGCATATAATGAGGGACATCAGAAGACACAGAATATCGTGGGGAAGACATTTGGCATCCTAAAGTTAAGATTCAGGTGCCTAGACCTCACAGGAGGCAGTCTCCTATATGCTTCCACACATTGTCTGCAAGATCATAATGACATGTGATATCCCACACAACGTATGCGTGCAGATAAACGTCCCCTTGTATGAGCAGGTTGATGACCTGCCTGAGGAGGAGGATGAGGGGGAACAGCACATCAAAGCTGCTGAGATACGCAGCAGACAGCATAGAGCTGATAACTTCTTCACTTAAAAATCACTTAACTCACCTTGTACCTCACTTATTCAAACAATCCTGCTTTGGTATCTTCAGTCTCCACAACATATACCTTAGGATTGTGAGTCTAACCTCAGGGAATAAATACTAATCTGAAAAGTACTGTTGCAACATCACAGGTGATGCCTAAGATTGTACTGCCACCATCACACACATCACTAATAGCCTCATCACTGGTATGTGACACCTAGGACACAATCTATGGACCACATCATATGAATTACATTCACACAGCCAACTTGTTCATCAATAGCTCATTATACACAACTACAACATGTCCAAATAGGAGATAAGCAAGTGGCCCACACATGAGGTAGTGGATGTCAAAAATTTGAAAGACAGTAGTGTTGGAACAGAACACTGTCACAACTCAGTGTGAGAGTTGCAATGTCTGTATGGAACATGTGTGAGAAGGGGGGGACATCATTGGTAACAATGGTCATCATGATTAGCCTAGGTATGACAAGCAATGTAAGATGTTGGGCCTGCACAGTACATCCATGCTAATCAGTCCTTCCGCTGCCATGGGGCCCAATCCTGACACAGGGTGCACATGATCTCACACTTTGCACGGACAAGTCTGTTGAATGCACATCAGTGTAGATGAGAACATATGCAGCTAGGGCTGCAGGTGCACCACACAAAAACAACAACCATTGCTTAATGTAATGAGTATAATCAAACATTTGTGGTCAAAACATCATCTGGGTGGGATGTAGGCAGAGTGTGTCATACACAGTATGTACCAAAGATGTACTCATGTCAGACATATGTGTAGGCCACACACTATTCACCATAAACTCCAAATCTACGTAGGGAGACAGTTGTTGGGAAACATTGCCCAGGTAGCATTGTTCAGCCATCATCAACAATGCCTGAGCTGTGTATGTCATCTTAAATATTATGCTCTGTAAGACATTTTCACACATCGCATAAGAAAACACAATTCAGAACCATTGTATTGTACTGACTGCCATACATATGTGGATACACTGTTGTCACACATGCATACATATGCACGACACGCAACTATTTGCATGCTGTTGACTCTGTAAAACACACATCGGCGTAACAGACCAATCACACCCTCATCACATTGTTGCATCGACTACCACATGTGCCCATACACAATATGCCACACTGCAGCACAGCCCATGTCATTTTTATGTTGATACATAGACTATGGAACAAAAACACGCAATCAGGAATTGAGTCAAACAAATTGATACAAATATGTCTAAACCATCTGCAAAGTATATGTCACGAAGGCCCTTAGCGTGAACTCTACCTTCGCACTCTTCTCAAAGCTGATTTTCAGTGATTTCGATGCATAAAGGTAATGCGTCAATAAAAATGATGCACGTATGTCATGCATCTAAAATACATATGCAAATATCATATGCTTCATATAAATACATGCATAACAGAAAACGTGATGCACAGGGATAGGAAGTGATGTAATAGGAATTTCTATCTACAAGCATGGTACACTGGGTATACTTTCACTTTCTCTTTCCTGTACAGTCTGTGCCTCTTTTGTGTGTGGTTGTGTTCTTATTTGGTGGTGTGATTTCCCTGCGTATTGTATCTTGAGGTGTCCCTCCTGTCTTCTTTTTTCATTTATTGTCTGTACTTTGTTCCAGTGTTTGTAAATTTGGGTGTTTTTTGTGTACAATTTTACTTGTACTGTGGTGTGTCTGTCCAGAATAGTTGTTAAGTTGGGACAGTTGGGATTAGTTATTGGGTATAAGTTTCCTTTATATTCATTTCATTTTTTTCCAAAGTAATTGTAGTCATAATATGTCTGATAGGAGTAGGTTGACCAGCATAGGAGAAGTGCTGGGTGGCTTTGTGTGGCTGTTGGAGATGAGGGGGCTGGGTCATGCAAGGTGACCAGACAGAGGCAGGCGGCTGTGGTGGGGCAAGGTGCTCCACCACCTGAAGAGGGTATTTAAGAGCACCAGGAATAAGCACCAGCTGAAGCATTGTTTGGCTGATCTGGTTGCCAGGGAACAGGATCTGCTCGATCATCTTGGTGTGAAGATCAGTGGCCCTGGTGGTGAGTCTCCCATTGGCATACTATTTACTGTTCACTGCTTTTGAATGACAGTAGCAGATGTGTTGAAGTGCTGCATGCAATGCTTGTGGACAGGTTGCATGCAACCAGAATGAAGTGTAACTGTGCCAGTCTAGACATGGAGTTCACATGTCCTACCATTATACTAATGCAGGTCTGATGTCTGCTGAGTCATGCACAACCATCACTAAGTTACACTTTTCAGGGGCCACGACGACACCTGTGCCCCAGCATGGTGTCATGTATGATATGTCAAGACACCGCCAGCCTACCATATTTACCAGGATTGTGTCAACAAAGTAGGGCAATGAGTGAATAACGCTGCTTCATCATCATTTCACACACGTGATCCCTGCCATTTTGTTAGCAAAGGTGGCTTACCCGCCTTAGGGGGCAATGTAAATGGGGCATTTGATACCATCAGACAACTTTGCCACACCAGTCATGGCATGATCATTGGAGACTAATAATTGAGCTGCATGTCCATCACAAAGTGCCTTCGGATGCCTTGCAGTACAAGCTTGAATACCTGAGTCAATTGTCTTGCAAAGCACCAGGGTAGTGTCATGTATGTGTTACACAACTCCCCCTTATACCATGGAGTTCTATCTTCTATAGATTTCCCACATATGGTTGTTGAAGGGTGTAGCACTACATGAGTCTCAGGCCCAGTGTAAGTGTGCAGATGTGTTGCTCTCACTCTCTCTAAAGTGTCAGAATCATTGTGTATTAGTAGTGGTGTGTCTGTTGCACTGTTTTACACCAGAATAACTAGCTCAGTCCTCTAAAATAGTACACACTGTAATTTGTTGTCCTCTAGTGGTGACAGTGATAGGCCACTAAGCATGGTTTTCCATTCATATCTTACAGGTGGACCTGCCCCCTACACCATCGGTGAATAGGCAACATTTGAGGACCCAGATGTATCCAGTAAGTGTGAAAATGTGTGTCCTGTGAAGTAATCCAGGGTTTGGTGTGGTGTGAGTGAGCTGTGTGTGTAATTCACACAATGCTAGACGTGATAAGCTGTGAAATGATCAGTTATCAAAGTATGCTGGATGGTGACATTGTGTCCCATTTAAAGGTTTCCCATTCACAAGCATAGGGTCATAACTTGTGAGGCTTGTGGTGCTCAATGGGCTGCATTGTGTAAACAAGGTGATGACAAGCCACATGTAGGGCCATATGTGACTAAGAAGTGCAATGCTGTGAGAATATTGGCACTGGGGCACTCCATCATTCTCACAACAGAGGGATGCACCATATTGAACCCAATTTTGTGCATCCTTGTATTGTAATGAATATGGAGGAATGAGTGGGCAATTGTACCCCAGAATGGCGCTCCATATTTGCACTCTATGTACGTAACACTTATGTAGAATGTAATTGGCGTGCATGCAGGTCAAGGCATCGATATGTAAGGAATTGTATTGGCAGATCAGGTATTGATTGGTGCCTACACATGGACACGCACATGTAGATGTGATAGACGTATGGATACCAACTTCCTAGTTGGCTGCCCTCCTAACATATGGTGCACTCCCTGACTCCATGTATGAGTGGGCATGCCTTGGTGGATGACCAGGACAGTTGGGATGATGGATTGCATGGCCATCCCCCTTAGGCACAGGGGGAGAGGAATAGCAATTTGTAGGCAGATGTGATGCTCACAGTGTAGGTGACAGTCATATTGATCAGGCCTGCATGTGTACCTATCAGCACTGACCCCTTATGGTTACCAACTGCATCCCATCCTCCCAATAACATATTCAAGTCACTGGTGATGTATGGTTGAAAACTGACACAGATGTTGAAGAAATTTGGGCCTGATCCATGTGAAGTTTACACTGCATTTGCATCATTGCATTTAGCACAAAAGCATTGCACAGCTCATTTGGTTTGGTTCCTAATCTTGTTGTGCGTCGCTTTGGTGTCAATGAAATGATGTTAAGGCAACATTGTCATTGCATTTATCTGAGCCATTGTCTTTTCCAGAATGTGAGTCGGAGTGCATGTGTAATTGATGTAGAGTGTAAGCCAATAATCTGTACATACTCCACACAATGCTGACACTGATGGTTGCCGGCCTCAATTTAACAGCTGCCAACATAAGCAATGAGGAACTGGAGCATTCCGGAAGAGGTCAGTCTGCTATAGACATATCCTGGCAGTGGAATCTGGGTTCCAGAGGATGGCATGCTGCTATCGCACAGAGATCAACCGTGGAATGGTAGGCATTCCTCCTAGGTGGCCCACATTGGCAGGGCCACACAGAGGAGACCAAGCTCCACAGCTGTGCAGGCAGGCACAGCTGCCACCACAGCTACAGCCCCAGTTACAACAACTTCCACATCAGTCCCACAGTCCACACCACCTGCTGCCATGAACCAGAAAATGCTCCAAGATCTTCAGAGGGATGTGACACTAGTTTTGAAAAGGTTGGACAGTTTGGAGAAGGAGGTGGCAGCAAATACAAAAAGACTGAAGTACATCAAAAAAACTCAGGAGGGCAAAGCTGTGATTGCCTTTAGAACTATCACACCCAATTCTGTCCTCTCCCTCCACATTTGTGTCAAACATTTATAGTGGGTTTTAGGGGGTTAGTGTTAGGTTAGAATAGGTATGTAGTTTAGTTAGGATAAGTGGGTTTTCTACTTTTTACATGTTACTTTTTGGGTGGGTGGGATTGGTAATGTTGGGGTATATGTGTTTAAAAAAAAAAGAAAAAATACATATATATTTTTGTTTAGATATAGTTAGTATACGTGTTGTTTAGTGTATATTGTCCTGCATGTGTCTCGTAACATAAGGAGGGTGGGGGGCCAATGTTTGGAGTGTGTTGTTAAATGTGTTGGGTACGTTTAGCATAGGGTAGTTAGGGTTAGTTAGTTAGTTAGTTGTTGGTTAAGTATAGTTAGAATAGGTTAGGTTAGGATAGGTTTTCTTGATTCTTTTTCGTTTAGTCCCATTGTTTTAAAAAATCTTTGGGTACTTCCTTTCTTCATGTTGCATATGCTTGTGTCACAGGGTCTTCCCATGAGTGCACAGTGACAATTGTGTGTTGGCAGTGATTCCTCTGTGCCTCCCCCTTCTAGCACTTGACAATTTGACATTAATTTCCCTCATGCAACTTAACCTGCATTTGTGGTGTTTCCTGGTAGTCTGCGCTGTCCTGTCCTGCGATTCCAGTGACCAGTTCCTCCGTGATGAATGTTGCAATCATCTTCTCCATCTCCAAGTCCTTTTGTGGTGCTGGACTCCCCCCTCCAGTTTGCAGTGCTATCTTCCTTGGCATTTTCTCCTTTGTCCTTCGCTTACAATCATACCAGTGTTTTTTTCACTCTGTTACGGTTCTCCTGACCTCTGCCACACTGTTAATCTTGTCTACTATCTGCTGCCAAATTGCCTCTCTCCTGCCCATTAGCAATTTGGAGGTGACGAAGAGTTGATGTTGATGCTCTGTCACCTCTCTCACCAGTATTTCATGCTCCTCCACAATGAAACAACACTTTTTCTTGTACTTCTCCCTACCCTGGGTCTTGCCTGTGTCCACCTGGCTTGTTCCTGGTTGATTGGGGTTCCCCTGCGCCCCCCCGGGGTCTCTCCTGGCTTACTCGGTCCATTTTGCCTCTCCTTTGCACTGTTTTCTCCGTTAGTGTCTGTATTTGATGCTAATGCATCAAAAAATGGTGCATTTCCGTTTTGCAACATGTTTATTTGTCGTAAAACGGGTTAGAGTCATTTTTCTGGCGTTAACGTAATTTTGCCTTACGACAAGGTGCAATGGTTAACGTAAAAAAAGTTGACTGTAACCTATTTTGAGCGCCACCCAACGTCATAGTATAAATATGACGCCCAGTGGCATTAAAAAATGGCGCTAGTCTGCGCTAAACTTTTTGATGCAAAACTGCGTCAGCGCAGTTTTGCCACAAAAAGTATAAATCTGAGCCGGAGGCCAATATTTATACTTTTTGCCACAAAAAAGCAAGCTGCCGCTCAGTTTGGGCTAACATCCGAAAAAATGACTTTAGCAGGATGGTGGTGGGAGCACGGGTGAAGGGCGTTTTGCCTTATACCGTAAACCAGCCTTGCGTCATTTCCTGACGCAAAACCATCCATACCACATGACTCCTATCTTATAAAAGACAGGAGTCATGCCCATCGCCCCAATGGCCAGCACAGGGGATGGGGTCCCCCGGGCATGGCCATTGCACCCAGTGCCATACAGGGGAGCCCATGCCAGGGCCCCCAATGGCACTTAAAATATATATTTTTAAATACTTACATATACTTACCCTACTTAACCGGGATGGGGTCCCCCATCCTCTGGTGTCCCTCTGGTGTGGGTGTGGGTGGGGGTGTTCCTGGGGCTTGGGGTGGGCACTTGTTTCACCATGGAAATGGGTCCACAGGTCCCCTAACTCCTGGTCTGACCCAGGCGTTAAATAATGGTGCAAAGCATGTTTTGCGCCATTATATAGCCCCTCCTCCCACCCGTGCGTCATTTTAACACTTGGGGATAAATATGGGGCTATCGCGTTAGCACCCTTTTTTAGATGGGAATGCCTACCTTCCATCTCATTGATGCAAGGTAGGTGCATGCATCCAAAAAATTGTGCTAACTCCAATATTTTGACGCTTGACGTGTCTAGCATCAAAATATAGATATGGACTAAAGTTTGCACTGATTTTGCGTAACAAAATGATGCAAATTTGGTGCAAACATAATATAAATATGCCCCGAAGGGGCAGATTCAAGAGCTCCTTGAGCCATTTATCACCACATTAGTGTCATTGTTTTGGTAATAATATGGCAATATTATGGCAAAAACACTGCACCATATTTACAAAGTGGTGCAATGCATGCATTGCGCCATTTTGTAACCCCTGTGCGTCACATTATGCCTGTGCCCGGCATAATGTATGCATAGGGGGGGCGTTCCCCCATTAGGGGGGGGGGTCGAAAAAATGGCACAATTAAATCTAAAAGATTTCTTTGTGTCATTTTTAGTGCCATTTTTAATGCCTGCACAGAGCAGGCAATAAAAGGAGGCACACCATTGTTTTAAATGGGCCTCATTGCTTTGCACAGTTTTCACTGCTAATTCTCGAAAGCGCCAAACTAGTGTCAAATATTTTAACGCTTGTTCCCTAACTACTGCCATGGCGTGCAGTATGTTAAATTTGATGCACACATGATGGCGTTAGGGGGGCTCCAAGGGGTGCAAGAAAACTGGCGCTGCATAGGATGCATCACCACTTTTCTTTAATTCAGCCCTAAGTTTTATTTGTGGGACATTCCTTTACTTATGAGAACAGATCATCGTCATCTGCTAAAAGTTTTTCCCTGCAGTCAGAGTGCGAGATTAACTTTCAACCTCCAGTGGTGGAGTGAGGGTTTGGAGGAGTTTAACTTTCAAGTGCAATACCTTCCTGGTTTAGTGACTAAAGTAGCTAGTTGCCTAATAATATTTCCTTCAGTAAGTAAGGATGATGGAGTCAGCAATTATTGATTCATGTGGTGTAAATTGGCTAAGGGAACCTACTATCTCTAAGAATGAATGGGCCAAGAGCATGGATGAAGATGTGTTTTTCCCTGCTGTAAAGGTTTTTTTGTAAACAAAGTTTTATTGATTTTCAACCTTAGCATGTTCAGCAGACATTGTATAGGTTAAGTTTAACAGAAATGTAAACAAGCGGTCCAATTCTCAAACCTTTAGGTGTGTCTGAGCATTGTTATATTCTTGAACATTGGTGAAGAACTAGACCCACCTCCAACCCACTTCTGTCATCAACTATATGAGTAAAGCTATATGGGTCGCAGGTATGAGTGAGTCTCTTGGGGGTAGATCTTCTAGAAGGTAGGGCCAAAATATGTAGTCCTCCCAAGAACAATACCACCCTTTATGAGTCATATGTGGGGAAGAAAAGGATAAAAATCTATTGAGTCAGAATTTATCTAAACCTCAGGCTTTTTACTCTCTCTCTGGTCACAGCATCATTTTAGGGATGCTGCTAGGCTCAGTGCTGTTCATTCCTGTGTCTCATTCTGTGCTCTAAACGCTTCCACTAATGTGTCCTACTCTAGGGATATTGGTTTTCTTCTCATCCCTCTGTATTCTCTCCTGAGTGCCAAACTTTCAGCCTGGCACCAGTGTAATACTTCTTCCCTCCATAAGGGAATGAATGGGGCATGGGGAAATTCCAGTGCCTCGTCAGCTGCCATTTCGTCAACCGAATAGCCAGGACAATTAAGCATGAAGTTACCTTAGAGAATCGTGTTTTAGGGTGGAGCCCCAGGAGGAAATAAGCGAGTGTCAGTTCCACTGTCTCCTCCGTGACCTATATCAGAGTGGCTCCTATTGTGGCCCAGTACTGTGAGAGGGACGGACACGTCCAGATCATATGAAGAAGGTCGGCGTCAATGGTATGACAACGAGGAAATTGCGCTGTTGTTGTGTGCTATATCATATTGAGCCTGTGCGACTGAGGTATGCTCTGAGTAAGTCACTAACATGCCATCTTCAAACAAGTCCCCTATTGTAAGTGGTCCGTGTTGTTCCGATACTCTGAGCATAGCTGCTATGACAGTCCCTGAGGGGATAGGGAGCCCGCACAGTGGTATTTTGTGTGTGTAGGGGGTTGATGAGGCTGTGTAAGGTGTAGTTAGTTTTCAGTAAGCCAAAGGTAAACATTTGAAAGGTAGCCCTAAGGGGTAATTTTGGGGACCCAGGACATAGCAATCAATGAATGAAGCCTTTCTTCCACCTCGCTACTGTACAATTTATCTCTTCCAAATTATGGATGGCTAGCCAGTACAACAGCCATTGGAGTTGGCCCGCTACACAGTAGGCTTTGAAGTCTGGGGCTCCCAGACTGCCCATGTCTGGGGGTAACTGTAATTTCATCAGGCCGTCGCGATGGTGACCCTTCCCCCCATATTACATCAACCAGTAAGGAGTTCAATGCTCAAAATATACCAGGTGGAACTATTGGTGGCAGGTTCACAAAATGGTATAAGACACAGGGCAGCAGTATCATTTCTGCCAGTGCTACCCTCCCTGTCACCGAAAAGGGTAGAGTGATCCAGAAATCGACTTGGGACCAGGGCGGTGTAATCGTCCAGCTTAAATTACCTTTGATCAAATCTGCTTGGTCCCGGTATATGTGAATACCAAGATAACGAAAGGATACAGGTGCTACTGCAATGGTCATGGGTCCAAATCGGATCAAAGGTTCTGAATAGGTTCCCCCGGAAGGAGTATGCATAGGATTTATTGGGATTAATTTGAAGCCCTGATAGAAGTGCAAATCGAGAAAAAATCTGCGCTGCTCTCTCCGTGCCCTGCCGCAAATCCTATAATAGAGTATCATATCATCTGCATATAAGAAGCAAGTGTGGGTAGTGTGACTGAGCACAATTCCCCAATCACTCATGCTGTGGTGAATTTGTTGTGCCAGGGGTTCCAATGCCAATACAAATGAAAAGGGGGATAGAGGGCAACCATACCTAGTTCCTCTGTATATGGGGTAAGAGTCGGAGATATGTGCACCCGTGTTGGCCCTAGCAGTCAGAGCCATGTATAAAAGTGTCAGCCACCATATAGAAGCTGGGGGTATGCCATAGGCCTCCAGTGAGGCCAACATATGGTTCCAGCTGAGAGTGTTGAATGCTTGCCTCATATCTAAAGAAATGCAGCCAGCATGTGGATATTGGTGTTTCATCTCATCTATCAACTGAAATAGATGGTGGATATTCATCGATGTACCGCAGCGTGGAACAAATCCACATTGAAATGTGTGTGGTAGCCTCAGAAGAAGTGAGAGGAGTCTGCACGCTAACACTTTACTAAGGAGCTTATATTCTGTATTTAATTTAGACAGGGGTCTATAAGAGGACATCTGTGTAGGAGATCTACCCGCTTTAAGAAACAGTCACTACTTCCTCGATGAGTTGTGACCTGAAGCACTCCTTCTTCGAGAGACCTATTATATAGCTTCTCTACGTGGAGGAGTAGGTGATTGGTGTATGTGGCATAAAATTCCACCGGCAATCCATCAGACCCGGGAGTCTTATTACAGACCATCTCCTTCAGTGCCTCGAGGATCTCAGTGATAGTGATTGGAGCTTGCAGTGCCTCTCTCTCTACTGCTGTCACCTGCGGAAGGGGATGTTGGTGCAGAAACATGTGTGTGGTGTTCTGGTCTACAGGCAGAGGCGCGGCATAGAGGTCAGTATGCTATTGACAGAAGGCGTCATTGATGCTAGTCTGATTATTTAGTATTCCCAACTGTGGAGACTGTATCATTAATATAGGCATGGGAAATTACTGTGGACTGATTAGTTTGGCAAGAAAGTCGCCAGGTTTGTCCACCTCTGCATGTGCCCTTTGGGTATAGGATCTGTAATCCACAACTCGCAAGCTCTTTAGGAGTTACACATGGCATATCCATGCTGTTTGTAATTGTGCTATCTTGGTGTCATCTAGAGTTGCCTCTTGTTCCAAGGTGCCCAGCTTTTTTCTAGGTGTGTGAGGTCCTTCAGAATTTCCACCTGTGCTCCCACCCGCATAGAGTTGAAGGACCTCTGTATTGCCACCTTGAAGGCCTCCCACTCAAACCATGGGGAGGAGGCTGTGTCTGTGTTTTCTGAAAAGAATGTGTCTATAGTAGTAGCAAGTGTGTCATTATAGGCTGTATCTTTTAATAACGGGGGCTGGAGGCACCATCTCGGTATCGGGGTGGGTACCCGTCCTCAGGCGAGCTGGATCTCGAGTGGGTTGGGATCAGATAACGTCTTACCTAAATATGTATTATGGGTTATGTTGGACTGCAGGCTGGAAGTGCACAGGAATCAGTCTAAGCGAGAATGGAGCATATGAAGGTAGGAGTAAAAGGAATATTCCTTTGCGTCCCCATTACGGCTCCACTATACATCTACTAGGTCCCAACCCTGAAACCATTGTCGCAATGCTCCGGCCTGGCGAACCGGTGCAGCAGGTGTGAACTGTCAAGGAGAACATCAAGTACCGCATCAAGTCCCCACCCAGCACCCATGTTAGGTGAGCCCACTCCGATACCACGGTGGATAAGCGTGCGTAAAAAGCATCTTGTTCTTGGTTCGGAGCATAAAAACATCCTAGTACTATCTGCTCTCCATCCAGAAGTCCCCAGAGTAGTACATATCAAACCTGTGTGTCAATTTTTGTATCTTAGACTGAAAACTGAATCCCCGCCCTTATCAATATGGCTGCTCCCCTGGCATACGCCGAGGAGATATGGAACAATTGTCCCCTCCATCTGCATTGCAGTTTTAGTGCTTCTAGTGTAGTAAGGTGGGTTTCCTGTAGGAAGTTGAGGTGAGTGTGGTGTCTGTGCAATTGCGCTAGCACCCTGTGTCATTTATGAAGTGACCCCAGCCCCCTAATATTCCAAGTAATTATATGGTATGACTTAGTGATTGTGGCCATTGTGATTAATTTAGTGAATGCCAAGCAATTTCATACCCATAGCGTTACTGTATTCCCCCAGTGTTTTAGTGGTGACAGAAGCGTAATAATAACAAACAACACCACTTCCCAATCCATGGTCCAGCGTGGTAAACTGTGCTCGACCAGTGCAACAAATACAAGAAAACTGCAAAAACATAAAGATAGCAAGGCTTTTGCTAGTGGAGTGCCATGGTTCATATGCCAATCTAAATATCTGCACAGCAGTCATATCACATAATAATAAAGGTCCGGACCCAGGTCTGATCTGTAATACGTTACCCACATAGTATTTCCCAGTTTCAAGCTAATAATATAAGGATATCACATGTAGGTGATGAAATACAAATGTAATGCTGGTTAACAACCATTATGTCTTCAGATAGGAATCAGTGTAGTGGTATGGGTTACAGTGTGGTGGGATGAAGGTTCCCTCCAGTGTTGTTCTCAGGATCTCAGAAGCAGAGCCTAGCAAACGATAACAGCAGCCCTACGGTCTTTCAAACTTCATTAACGGTCTGAGGCATAATAGTTGGGAATAATGAGACGTGGCTTTCAGTTTCAGAGTCTGAGTCTCCAGCCAGGGATGACTCCGTGCTGGACCTACAGTTGGGATCCCATAGAGTAGTAGCCAGTTGGATGGCCTACAGTTGACTTTCATGTGCCTGTTGCTGGGACGGACCTCCTCCTCTGCCGCCCACCATTTACGGGGGGCGCGCTAAGCCTGACTGTTCAATTTCTGTGATGCACACTCATATTGTTGGTCACTCCGTATTCCCTGGAAATTTTGATATAGCCATTCTCTGGCTGCCTTTGGATAATCAAATAAATGGAAACATTGTTCATTTATAACTTTCAACTTCAATGGAAAAACCAGTGCATATATAAGGGCGTGTGATCTGAGGTGTCTTTTTACTTCCTGGAAGGAAGCCCGGTGGCGTTGTACTAACATCGTGTAGTGTAGAAAGAGAGATCCTCTGGAGCCATCAACAACATGTCTCTGACTCTGTAGTTCAGTATTTTCGCCACTATCGGCCACGGTGGGGACCCTCAGATGTTTTTTTTGGCTGGCACACGGTGCTTCCGCTCCACCGCTAAGAAGGCGGCTAGGCCTTCCGGTGCCACCTTCGACCGCAGCCAGGTTTCAACAAACTGAGTGGGACGATCTCCCTGGGTGCCCTTCGGTAGGCCTACTACACAGATGTTATTTCTGTGCACTCTGCCTTCAGCATCTTTGGCGTGGTCCTGGAGTTGTTCCACTTCTTTGCACAGTTGTGTCAGCATTGAGTTGTGCTTGTGCCGGCTGCAAGGTAGCTAGTACTTGCTCTGTCAATTTGACTCTGTCCAACAATTTGTGCTGGTTATCCTTCAGCAGATGTAGGTCCTTGGTAATAGCACCAAGTCTCTGTTCTATGATTACTCTGGAGTCCCGGATTTCCTGTAAAATAATATCTAGCTTGTCCCCTGATTGCTCCTGTTCTTGTGGGGCAACACAGTCAGATGGTGTGGAGGCGATAGAGTCTTCTGAGGGTGGGGAGTGCGCCTGTGCATATTCCTCCATCCTAAGAGGCTTGGTTTTGTTGCACCCCATCTGGTTGATGAATTGTCACTGTAAGATTGGGGGCCACACTCACTGCACCAAATGTTCACTGCTTAGAGATTCATGGGAGATTGATCACCACCTACCGGCTCCTCGTATCACAGTATGGCTTCCCAGTGCACGTCTCTGTGGCAGATCGGGGTCCAGCTCCTAGGCCTTTCGGTCTCCTTTGCTCCCAATCACGGCCTTAGGTCTCTGCTGCCGTGCCCCACTGCAAATCTGTACCTGTTGACACTCTGCTGGCCCCCACACCGCATAGCCACAATACACGCTCCACTGTATCTGTGCGGTCTTTCGGCTTACACAGCACGGTCTCTCCGTTGCTTCTTGGAGTGTTCTGGCTCTTATTTAGTTAACGCCTGGATCACCTCTCCACCACTGGATTACATTCAGGCTCCCCCTCATTCCCCACCACAACTTCAGCAAGCAGCGCCAGGCGGCCGGCCCTCCATTAGGCCTCAGTCGGTATCACTCACTACCAGTCGGTGCCGGTGCCAGGCCCCCTCTAGGCTATCCATTAGAGCAGGTAGCCACCAGGCCCCGAGGGGACACAAACAGGCCGAAGCCCACTACGCGGAAAGGCACACGTCACTCAGTGGCCCCCTGTTTGCCAGGCCCAGCTGCCCCGGGCGACCGAGGCATGCAACTGCAGCCCTCCTCCAATGTTCCCAGGCAGCTAGCCACCACGTCCGGCTCCCACAAGGTCCGGCCACTCACCGCTAGTCACTGGTCTCTTCCGGCCGTCTTCGTTCACCTGCAGGGCTGCACCGCAGGAGTGGGAAGGCGAGCACCAGGTGGGAGGCCTCACAGCAGGCCACAGCTGGCCACCGTTATTGCTGCACCGGTGTCACCACACCTCAATCTGGACATCGCCTTATGTCCAGCACCTCTCTGGCCCTCTATGGTATGTGGTTTGGCATTTTCACAGTGCTGGGGATGGAGCTTGGCTAGATTTTATGACCTGGGTCCGGGGCTGTGGATTTAGGTGTCTGTCATGTTGGACGCTTGGCCACGTCCCCCCTTGCTATAAAGTCTTATGTGATGAAGGGTTGGCCAAGTTACAAAACATTGGATCAAGAATTGAAGTCATTCTGGTCTATTAGAGATGAACTCACATTGTGTCAAGATATTCTTGGGACAGGGGATAGAATGATCCCTCCTACAAATCTAAAGGAAAAGGTGATTAACCTAGGCCATGAGGGCTATCAGGAAAGAAGTCCCACAAAAGCCAAGGTGAGGGAAGATACTGGTGGGCAGTGATGGATTGACATGTGGAAAAGGTCGTAAAACAGTGTTACTTCTGTGCTACCAATAATAAGACTTGCAACACTAATGCTGAGCCTCTGTCACCAGTTGCAGTACCTGATGATCCTTGGACTAAGCTGGGTCAGAACATCATGGGGTCATTCAAATTACTAAAAACTATGGAGATATTTGTGATAGTGTTGGTGGACTATACATCTAAATATGCATCATCAAGATGTGTGAGCACAGTAAATACCAGAACAGTTTAGGAATTTCTTAAAGATGAGTTTGTAAGTGAGGGAATACCAAAATATCTGGTCACAGATAATGGAGTACGGTTTACATCACTGGAAATGCAGGAATATTATAATGAGTTTGAAATAAGGAACCAAAGAACAGGCCAATGGTTTAGCAGAGTGAAAGAATAGAATAGTGAAAGATTGTGTGCAGAGGGATATTGAAACTAGAGTTTCTTTTAAGGGAGCACTCAGAGACATGTGATGGGCACACCACACTGCTCCAAATTGTATCTCACAAATGTGATGTTTCGAATCCTTGGGAGGGAGAATGGCTGTTTCAAAACTAAATCCTGAGTGGTTGTCTGCCAAGAATACAATGTTCTTGGATGAAATGGAAAGGAAGTCCTGGCTCCGGTGGTATCAGCAAATTTATAAAGTGTAGATATGATGAAAAGAATTCAGAAACCAAGATCTGAGAAGAAAGATGTAATTGAATTTATGGGCCCTTTTATTACTGCTGACATTAAGAAGAGTGTGGTAACTGTGAACCCGGGTGGTACATGGAGCATGTCTTGGTTAGGGAAGTATGTGGGGAAAAGAATCAACCCAAACTGTGAAAATGATAATGCGTCAACAAAGAGTACTGTGTCCAAGGATGGTGGGGTTCCCTCTAATGGTCCTCGCAAAGAAGACGCCTCTGGAGATGCTTTGTCCAAACCATCTTCTACAAGATTCAGGAGAGTTCCTATTCAGTTCAAAGATTACGTTAAGAAATTATGTTATTTTAGCTATTTTCTTGAATATGTTATAGTTTAATTCTTTATGGTGACACTTGCTTATGTTGTATTTATTTTTTTATGTCTTTCATTGTTGGGAAATGGGATGTGTTGTAGCTGTGTATTAGAGTTAAGTTGTATGTGCATAGTTCTGTTATTACTGTTCCTTTAATTGTTTATAGTGGCACTGCTAGGAATGTTCATGGTCTCCATGAGTGTCAGTTCGAACAGTGGCCGTTGAAGACTGTGAGCTGACCTAGCAGGCAGATGCTGTTGGTGGTGCATATATTGGATGAATAAACCTTATTGAAATAGATTGGAGCCTGTTACGTAACAGTCACACAACTGCTTTCATTAATTTCTAATGATAGATTTTAAAGATATTATTACTAGGTTAGATGAGACCTAGAGGAAAGTTTACTGTCCCCTTCTCTCTATTTTCTTCTTTAACCATAGCCATGCAATTCTACTTCTAATTTCTGCAAAACAATTTTGAAACGTTGCTTGGAGAATCTGCAAGTGGCCTCCATATATCAAGCAAATCATTATGGGCCAGATGTAGCAAAAAAACTAATTGCGACTTGCAATTTGCGAGTCCCTGCGACTCGCAAATTGCAAGTCACAATTTGGTATGCAGAAAGGTGTCTCAGACACCTTCTGCAACTCGAAATGGGGTCGCAAAGACCCACCTCATTAATATTAATTAGGTGGGTCGCAGTTTGCAACCCCATTGCGAGTATGGGCACTCACGGGGATGGTGGCCTGCTTGAGACAGCAGACCACCATGTCCGTGACTGATTTTTAATAAAGCAGTTATTTTTTTTTCTAAGTGCAGCCCGTTTTCCTTAACCCCTTCTGTGCCGCGGACGTAGTGGTTACGTCCTGCGGCACAGTGCTGCTGTGCCGAGGACGTAACCACTACGTCCTCGGCACACAGCCCAGAGGGAGCGCTCTCGCTCCCTCTGTGGGGTTCCCCCCCACCCCCCCAAGTCAGGGATGGAAGGGGAAGCCCTTCCCCTCCCACCCCCGACCCCCCCAACCCCCCCTGTGACATCAGCGCGCGAGCGCGCGCTGATTAGTCACAGGGTCTCCCCCATCGCGCTGGAAGCAGAGCTTCCAGCGCGATTGAAAAATAAATGCTTTTGCATTTCTTTTTCAATCCCATGGGGGAGGCCCGAGAGGCTTCAAAGGGAAGGAAATGTATTTCCTTCCCTTTGAAGTCTCTCACAGGTTTCAAAAGCTGGATTGCTTGCAATCCGGCTTTTGAAACCCCACTAGACACCAGGGATTTTTTTTTTTTTCTTGAAATTGGCGAAAGGGAGCGACCCCTTGGGCAAGGGTCGCTCCCAGGGGGGCATTTTTTTAGGAAGGCCTTTTCTGCCCCCCCTGGGGGCAGATTGGCCTATTATTAGGCCGATCTGCCCCCAGGGGGGGCAGAAACCTCTAGGCACCAGGGACCATTTTTTTTTTTTTTTTTTTTTTTTTGTGATGAATTCTTTTTTTTTAGGTGGGGAGCGATCCCTTAGGCAAGGGTCGCTGCCCTACGGGGCAATATATATTTAGGCCATTTCTGCCCCCCTTGGGGGCAGATTGGCCTATTTTGATAAGGCCAATCTGCCCCCAAGGGGGGCAGAAACCATAAGACAACAGGGAGTTTGTATTTGCGCGCGAATGTCACGCAACAAAGCGACCCCTTTGGCAAGGGTCGCTCCCAGGGGGGGCAATTTTTTGGGAAGGCCTTTTCTGCCCCCCCTCGGGGCATATCGGCCTATTATTAGGCCGATCTGCCCCCAGGGGGGGAAGAAACCTCTAGGCGCCAGGGCAAATTTTTTTTTTGAGTTTTTTTTTTTTTTCTTTTTTTTTTTTAGAGATGGGGAGCGACCCATCAGGCAAGGGTCGCTCCCCTGGGGGGCAAATTGTATTTAGACCATTTCTGCCCCCCTGGGGGCAGATTGGCCAATTTTAGGTCAATCTGCCCCCAAGGGGGCAGAAACCACTAGGCACCGGGGATTTGTTTTTTGGCGCCAATGTCACGCAGGGGGAGCGACCCCGTAGGCAAGGGTCGCTCCCGGGGGGGGTGGGGGGGCAAATTTATTTTAGGCCATTTCTGCCCCCCCGGGGGACAGATCGGCCTATTATTAGGCCGTACTGCCCCCGGGGGGGGGACAGAACACTCTAGGCGCCAGGGCAATTTTTTTTTTGTGTTTTTTTTTTTTGTTGTTTCTTTTTTTAGAGATGGGGAGCGACCCATCAGGCAAGGGTCGCTCCCCTGGGGGGGCAAATTGTATTTAGACCATTTCTGCCCCCCTGGGGGCAGATTGGCCAATTTTAGGTCAATCTGCCCCCAAGGGGGCAGAAACCACAAGGCACCGGGGATTTGTTTTTTGGCGCCAATGTCACGCAGGGGGAGCGACCCCGTAGGCAAGGGTCGCTCCGGGGGGGGGGGGTGTGCCGGTTGGGGGGGCAAATTTATTTTAGGCCATTTCTGCCCCCCCGGGGGACAGATCGGCCTATTATTAGGCCGAACTGCCCCCGGGGGGGGGGCAGAACACTCTAGGCGCCAGGGCAATTTTTTTTTTGTGTTTTTTTTTTTGTTGTTTCTTTTTTTAGAGATGGGGAGCGACCCATCAGGCAAGGGTCGCTCCCCTGGGGGGGCAAATTGTATTTAGACCATTTCTGCCCCCCTGGGGGCAGATTGGCCAATTTTGGGTCAATCTGCCCCCAAGGGGGCAGAAACCACAAGGTACCGGGGATTTGTTTTTTGGCGCCAATGTCACGCAGGGAGAGCGACCCCGTAGGCAAGGGTCGCTCCCGGGGGGGGGGTGTGCCGGTTGGGGGGGCAAATTTATTTTAGGCCATTTCTGCCCCCCCGGGGGACAGATCGGCCTATTATTAGACCGAACTGCCCCCGGGGGGGGGCAGAACACTCTATGCGCCAGGGCAATTTTTTTTTTTTTTTTTTTTTTTTGTTGTTTCTTTTTTTAGAGATGGGGAGCGACCCATCAGGCAAGGGTCGCTCCCCTGGGGGGGCAAATTGTATTTAGACCATTTCTGCCCCCCTGGGGGCAGATTGGCCAATTTTAGGTCAATCTGCCCCCTAGGGGGCAGAAACCACTAGGCACCGGGGATTTGTTTTTTGGCGCCAATGTCACGCAGGGGGAGCGACCCCGTAGGCAAGGGTCGCTCCCGGGGGGGGGGTGTGGGGGTTGAGGGGGCAAATTTATTTTAGGCCATTTCTGCCCCCCCGGGGGACAGATCGGCCTATTATTAGGCCGAACTGCCCCCGGGGGGGGGGGCAGAACACTCTAGGCGCCAGGGCAATTTTTTTTTTGTGTTTTTTTTTTTTTTGTTTCTTTTTTTAGAGATGGGGAGCGACCCATCAGGCAAGGGTTGCTCCCCTGGGGGGGGAAATTGTATTTAGACCATTTCTGCCCCCCTGGGGGCAGATTGGCCAATTTTGGGTCAATCTGCCCCCAAGGGGGCAGAAACCACAAGGCACCGGGGATTTGTTTTTTGGCGCCAATGTCACGCAGGGGGAGAGACCCCGTAGGCAAGGGTCGCTCCCGGGGGGGGGTGTGGGGGTTGGGGGGGCAAATTTATTTTAGGCCATTTCTGCCCCCCCGGGGGACAGATCGGCCTATTTTTAGGCCGAACTGCCCCCGGGGGGGGCAGAACACTCTAGGCGCCAGAGCAATTTTTTTTTTGTGTTTTTTTTTTTGTTGTTTCTTTTTTTAGAGATGGGGAGCGACCCATCAGGCAAGGGTCGCTCCCCTGGGGGGGCAAATTGTATTTAGACCATTTCTGCCCCCCTGGGGGCAGATTGGCCAATTTTAGGTCAATCTGCCCCCTAGGGGGCAGAAACCACTAGGCACCGGGGATTTGTTTTTTGGCGCCAATGTCACGCAGGGGGAGCGACCCCGTAGGCAAGGGTCGCTCCCGGGGGGGAATGGGGGTTGGGGGGGCAAATTTATTTTAGGCCATTTCTGCCCCCCCGGGGGACAGATCGGCCTATTATTAGGCCGAACTGCCCCTGGGGGGGGGGGGGGCAGAACACTCTAGGCACCAGGGCAATTTTTTTTTGTGTTTTTTTTTTTTTGTTGTTTCTTTTTTTAGAGATGGGGAGCGACCCATCAGGCAAGGGTCGCTCCCCTGGGGGGGCAAATTGTATTTAGGCCATTTCTGCCCCCCTGGGGGCAGATTGGCAAGTTTTAGGTCAATCTGCCCCCAAGGGGGCAGAAACCACTAGGCACCGGGGATTTGTTTTTTGGCGCCAATGTCACGCAGGGGGAGCGACCCCGTAGGCAAGGGTCGCTCCCGGGGGGGTGGTGGGGGTTGGGGGGGCAAATTTATTTTAGGGCATTTCTGCCCCCCCCCCCTGGGGCCGGCTGAGCTACAGGCCAAACACCACAGGTAGGCACCTTGCAAAAAACACCTCTGTTTTCTGTGAAAAAATATGTTGTGTCCACGTTGTGTTTTGGGCCATTTCCTTTTGTGGGCGCTAGGCCTACCCACAGAAGTGATGTACCATTTTTATCGAGAGACTAAGGGGAACGCTGGGTGGAAGGAAATTTGTGGTTCCTCTCAGATTCCAGAACTTTCTGTCACCGAAATGAGAGGAAAAAGTGTTTTTTGGGCCAAATTTTGATGTTTGCAAAGGATTCTGGGTAACATAACCTGGTCAGAGCCCCGCAAGTCACCCCATCTTGGATTCCCCTGGGTTTCTAGTTTTCAAAAATGCACTGGTTTGCTAGGTTTCCTCAGGTGTCGGCTGAGCTACAGGCCAAAATCCACAGGTAGGCACTGCTTTTTATAAAAAAATGTGATGTGTCCACGTTGTGTTTTGGGCCCTTTCCTTTCGTGGGCGCTAGTCCTACCCACACAAGTGAGGTATCATTTTTATCGGGAGACTTGGGGGAACGCTGGGTAGAAGGAAATTTGTGGCTCCTCTCAGATTCCAGAACTTTCTGCCACAGAAATGTGAGTAACATGTGTATTTTTAGCCAAATTTTGAGGTTTGCAAAGGATTCTGGGTAACAGAACCTGGTCCGAGCCCCGCAAGTCACCCCTCCTTGGATTCCCCTCGGTCTCTAGTTTTCAGAAATGCACAGGTTTGGTAGGTTTCCCTAGGTGCCGGCTGAGCTAGAGGCCAAAATCTACAGGTAGGCACTTCGCAAAAAACACCTCTGTTTTTTTCCAAAATTTAGGATGTGTCCACGTTGCGCTTTGGGGTGTTTCCTGTCGCCGGCGCTAGGCCTACCCACGCAAGTGAGGTATCATTTTTATCGGGAGACTTGGGGGAACGCTGGGTGGAAGGAAATTTGTAGCTCCTCTCAGATTCCAGAACTTTCTGCCACAGAAATGTGAGGGACATGTGTTTTTTTAGCCAAATTTTGAGATTTGCAAAGGATTCTGGGTAACAGAACCTGGTCCGAGCCCCGCAAGTCACCCCTCCTTGGATTCCCCTAGGTCTCTAGTTTTCAGAAATGCACAGGTTTGGTAGGTTTCCCTAGGTGCCGGCTGAGCTAGAGGCCAAAATCTACAGGTAGTCACTTTGCTAAAAACAGCTCTGTTTTCTGTGATATGTCCACGTTGTGTTTTGGGGCATATCCTGTCGCGGGCGCTAGGCCTACCCACACAAGTGAGGTATCATTTTTATCGGGAGACGTGGGGGAACGCTGGGTGGAAGGAAATTTGTGGCTCCTCTCAGATTCCAGAACTTTCTGCCACAGAAATGTGAGGAACATGTGTTTTTTTAGCCAAATTTTGAGATTTGCAAAGGATTCTGGGTAACAGAACCTGGTCCGAGCCCCGCAAGTCACCCCTCCTTGGATTCCCCTAGGTCTCTAGTTTTCAGAAATGCACAGGTTTGGTAGGTTTCCCTAGGTGGCGGCTGAGCTAGAGGCCAAAATCTACAGGTAGTCACTTTGCTAAAAACAGCTCTGTTTTCTGTGATATGTCCACGTTGTGTTTTGGGGCATATCCTGTCGCGGGCGCTAGGCCTACCCACACAAGTGAGGTATCATTTTTATCGGGAGACGTGGGGGAACGCTGGGTGGAAGGAAATTTGTGGCTCCTCTCAGATTCCAGAACTTTCTGCCACAGAAATGTGAGGAACATGTGTTTTTTTAGCCAAATTTTGAGATTTGCAAAGGATTCTGGGTAACAGAACCTGGTCCAAGCCCCGCAAGTCACCCCTCCTTGGATTCCCCTAGGTCTCTAGTTTTCAGAAATGCACAGGTTTGGTAGGTTTCCCTAGGTGGCGGCTGAGCTAGAGGCCAAAATCTACAGGTAGTCACTTTGCTAAAAACAGCTCTGTTTTCTGTGATATGTCCACGTTGTGTTTTGGGGCATATTCTGTTGCGGGCGCTAGGCCTACCCACACAAGTGAGGTATAATTTTTATCGGGAGACTTTTGGGAACGCTGGGTGGAAGGAAATTTGTGGCTCCTCTCAGATTCCAGAACTTTCTGCCACAGAAATGTGAGGAACATGTGTTTTTTTAGCCAAATTTTGAGGTTTGCAAAGGATTCTGGGTAACAGAACCTGGTCCGAGCCACACAAGTCACCCCTCCTTGGATTCCCCTAGGTCTCTAGTTTTCAGAAATGTACAGGTTTGGTAGGTTTCCCTAGGTGCCGGCTGAGCTAGAGGCAAAAATCTACAGGTAGTCACTTTGCTAAAAACAGCTCTGTTTTCTGTGATATGTCCACGTTGTGTTTTGGGGCATATCCTGTCGCGGGCGCTAGGCCTACCCACACAAGTGAGGTATCATTTTTATCGGGAGACGTGGGGGAACGCTGGGTGGAAGGAAATTTGTGGCTCCTCTCAGATTCCAGAACTTTCTGCCACAGAAATGTGAGGAACATGTGTTTTTTTAGCCAAATTTTGAGATTTGCAAAGGATTCTGGGTAACAGAACCTGGTCGGAGCCCCGCAAGTCACCCCTCCTTGGATTCCCCTAGGTCTCTAGTTTTCAGAATTGCACAGGTTTGGTAGGTTTCCCTAGGTGGCGGCTGAGCTAGAGGCCAAAATCTACAGGTAGTCACTTTGCTAAAAACAGCTCTGTTTTCTGTGATATGTCCACGTTGTGTTTTGGGGCATATCCTGTCGCGGGCGCTAGGCCTACCCACACAAGTGAGGTATCATTTTTATCGGGAGACATGGGGGAACGCTGGGTGGAAGGAAATTTGTGGCTCCTCTCAGATTCCAGAACTTTCTGCCACAGAAATGTGAGGAACATGTGTTTTTTTAGCCAAATTTTGAGGTTTGCAAAGGATTCTGGGTAACAGAACCTGGTCCGAGCCCCGCAAGTCACCCCTCCTTGGATTCCCCTAGGTCTCTAGTTTTCAGAAATGCACAGGTTTGGTAGGTTTCCCTAGGTGGCGGCTGAGCTAGAGGCCAAAATCTACAGGTAGTCACTTTGCTAAAAACAGCTCTGTTTTCTGTGATATGTCCACGTTGTGTTTTGGGGCATATCCTGTCGCGGGCGCTAGGCCTACCCACACAAGTGAGGTATCATTTTTATCGGGAGACGTGGGGGAACGCTGGGTGGAAGGAAATTTGTGGCTCCTCTCAGATTCCAGAACTTTCTGCCACAGAAATGTGAGGAACATGTGTTTTTTTAGCCAAATTTTGAGATTTGCAAAGGATTCTGGGTAACAGAACCTGGTCCGAGCCCCGCAAGTCACCCCTCCTTGGATTCCCCTAGGTCTCTAGTTTTCAGAAATGCACAGGTTTGGTAGGTTTCCCTAGGTGGCGGCTGAGCTAGAGGCCAAAATCTACAGGTAGTCACTTTGCTAAAAACAGCTCTGTTTTCTGTGATATGTCCACGTTGTGTTTTGGGGCATATCCTGTCGCGGGCGCTAGGCCTACCCACACAAGTGAGGTATCATTTTTATCGGGAGACGTGGGGGAACGCTGGGTGGAAGGAAATTTGTGGCTCCTCTCAGATTCCAGAACTTTCTGCCACAGAAATGTGAGGAACATGTGTTTTTTTAGCCAAATTTTGAGATTTGCAAAGGATTCTGGGTAACAGAACCTGGTCCGAGCCCCGCAAGTCACCCCTCCTTGGATTCCCCTAGGTCTCTAGTTTTCAGAAATGCACAGGTTTGGTAGGTTTCCCTAGGTGGCGGCTGAGCTAGAGGCCAAAATCTACAGGTAGTCACTTTGCTAAAAACAGCTCTGTTTTCTGTGATATGTCCACGTTGTGTTTTGGGGCATATCCTGTCGCGGGCGCTAGGCCTACCCACACAAGTGAGGTATCATTTTTATCGGGAGACGTGGGGGAACGCTGGGTGGAAGGAAATTTGTGGCTCCTCTCAGATTCCAGAACTTTCTGCCACAGAAATGTGAGGAACATGTGTTTTTTTAGCCAAATTTTGAGATTTGCAAAGGATTCTGGGTAACAGAACCTGGTCCGAGCCCCGCAAGTCACCCCTCCTTGGATTCCCCTAGGTCTCTAGTTTTCAGAAATGCACAGGTTTGGTAGGTTTCCCTAGGTGGCGGCTGAGCTAGAGGCCAAAATCTACAGGTAGTCACTTTGCTAAAAACAGCTCTGTTTTCTGTGATATGTCCACGTTGTGTTTTGGGGCATATCCTGTCGCGGGCGCTAGGCCTACCCACACAAGTGAGGTATCATTTTTATCGGGAGACGTGGGGGAACGCTGGGTGGAAGGAAATTTGTGGCTCCTCTCAGATTCCAGAACTTTCTGCCACAGAAATGTGAGGAACATGTGTTTTTTTAGCCAAATTTTGAGATTTGCAAAGGATTCTGGGTAACAGAACCTGGTCCAAGCCCCGCAAGTCACCCCTCCTTGGATTCCCCTAGGTCTCTAGTTTTCAGAAATGCACAGGTTTGGTAGGTTTCCCTAGGTGGCGGCTGAGCTAGAGGCCAAAATCTACAGGTAGTCACTTTGCTAAAAACAGCTCTGTTTTCTGTGATATGTCCACGTTGTGTTTTGGGGCATATTCTGTTGCGGGCGCTAGGCCTACCCACACAAGTGAGGTATAATTTTTATCGGGAGACTTTTGGGAACGCTGGGTGGAAGGAAATTTGTGGCTCCTCTCAGATTCCAGAACTTTCTGCCACAGAAATGTGAGGAACATGTGTTTTTTTAGCCAAATTTTGAGGTTTGCAAAGGATTCTGGGTAACAGAACCTGGTCCGAGCCACACAAGTCACCCCTCCTTGGATTCCCCTAGGTCTCTAGTTTTCAGAAATGTACAGGTTTGGTAGGTTTCCCTAGGTGCCGGCTGAGCTAGAGGCAAAAATCTACAGGTAGTCACTTTGCTAAAAACAGCTCTGTTTTCTGTGATATGTCCACGTTGTGTTTTGGGGCATACCCTGTCGCGGGCGCTAGGCCTACCCACACAAGTGAGATATCATTTTTATCGGGAGACGTGGGGGAACGCTGGGTGGAAGGAAATTTGTGGCTCCTCTCAGATTCCAGAACTTTCTGCCACAGAAATGTGAGGAACATGTGTTTTTTTAGCCAAATTTTGAGATTTGCAAAGGATTCTGGGTAACAGAACCTGGTCGGAGCCCCGCAAGTCACCCCTCCTTGGATTCCCCTAGGTCTCTAGTTTTCAGAATTGCACAGGTTTGGTAGGTTTCCCTAGGTGGCGGCTGAGCTAGAGGCCAAAATCTACAGGTAGTCACTTTGCTAAAAACAGCTCTGTTTTCTGTGATATGTCCACGTTGTGTTTTGGGGCATATCCTGTCGCGGGCGCTAGGCCTACCCACACAAGTGAGGTATCATTTTTATCGGGAGACATGGGGGAACGCTGGGTGGAAGGAAATTTGTGGCTCCTCTCAGATTCCAGAACTTTCTGCCACAGAAATGTGAGGAACATGTGTTTTTTTAGCCAAATTTTGAGGTTTGCAAAGGATTCTGGGTAACAGAACCTGGTCCGAGCCCCGCAAGTCACCCCTCCTTGGATTCCCCTAGGTCTCTAGTTTTCAGAAATGCACAGGTTTGGTAGGTTTCCCTAGGTGGCGGCTGAGCTAGAGGCCAAAATCTACAGGTAGTCACTTTGCTAAAAACAGCTCTGTTTTCTGTGATATGTCCACGTTGTGTTTTGGGGCATATCCTGTCGCAGGCGCTAGGCCTACCCACACAAGTGAGGTATCATTTTTATCGGGAGATGTGGGGGAACGCTGGGTGGAAGGAAATTTGTGGCTCCTCTCAGATTCCAGAACTTTCTGCCACAGAAATGTGAGGAACATGTGTTTTTTTAGCCAAATTTTGAGATTTGCAAAGGATTCTGGGTAACAGAACCTGGTCGGAGCCCCGCAAGTCACCCCTCCTTGGATTCCCCTAGGTCTCTAGTTTTCAGAATTGCACAGGTTTGGTAGGTTTCCCTAGGTGGCGGCTGAGCTAGAGGCCAAAATCTACAGGTAGTCACTTTGCTAAAAACAGCTCTGTTTTCTGTGATATGTCCACGTTGTGTTTTGGGGCATATCCTGTCGCGGGCGCTAGGCCTACCCACACAAGTGAGGTATCATTTTTATCGGGAGACATGGGGGAACGCTGGGTGGAAGGAAATTTGTGGCTCCTCTCAGATTCCAGAACTTTCTGCCACAGAAATGTGAGGAACATGTGTTTTTTTAGCCAAATTTTGAGGTTTGCAAAGGATTCTGGGTAACAGAACCTGGTCCGAGCCCCGCAAGTCACCCCTCCTTGGATTCCCCTAGGTCTCTAGTTTTCAGAAATGCACAGGTTTGGTAGGTTTCCCTAGGTGGCGGCTGAGCTAGAGGCCAAAATCTACAGGTAGTCACTTTGCTAAAAACAGCTCTGTTTTCTGTGATATGTCCACGTTGTGTTTTGGGGCATATCCTGTCGCGGGCGCTAGGCCTACCCACACAAGTGAGGTATCATTTTTATCGGGAGATGTGGGGGAACGCTGGGTGGAAGGAAATTTGTGGCTCCTCTCAGATTCCAGAACTTTCTGCCACAGAAATGTGAGGAACATGTGTTTTTTTAGCCAAATTTTGAGATTTGCAAAGGATTCTGGGTAACAGAACCTGATCCGAGCCCCGCAAGTCACCCCTCCTTGGATTCCCCTAGGTCTCTAGTTTTCAGAAATGCACAGGTTTGGTAGGTTTCCCTAGGTGGCGGCTGAGCTAGAGGCCAAAATCTACAGGTAGTCACTTTGCTAAAACAGCTCTGTTTTCTGTGATATGTCCACGTTGTGTTTTGGGGCATATCCTGTCGCGGGCGCTAGGCCTACCCACACAAGTGAGGTATCATTTTTATCGGGAGACGTGGGGGAACGCTGGGTGGAAGGAAATTTGTGGCTCCTCTCAGATTCCAGAACTTTCTGCCACAGAAATGTGAGGAACATGTGTTTTTTTAGCCAAATTTTGAGATTTGCAAAGGATTCTGGGTAACAGAACCTGGTCCGAGCCCCGCAAGTCACCCCTCCTTGGATTCCCCTAGGTCTCTAGTTTTCAGAAATGCACAGGTTTGGTAGGTTTCCCTAGGTGGCGGCTGAGCTAGAGGCCAAAATCTACAGGTAGTCACTTTGCTAAAAACAGCTCTGTTTTCTGTGATATGTCCACGTTGTGTTTTGGGGCATATCCTTTCGTGGGCGCTAGTCCTACCCACACAAGTGAGGTATCATTTTTATCGGGAGACTTGGGGGAACGCTGGGTAGAAGGAAATTTGTGGCTCCTCTCAGATTCCAGAACTTTCTGCCACAGAAATGTGAGTAACATGTGTATTTTTAGCCAAATTTTGAGGTTTGCAAAGGATTCTGGGTAACAGAACCTGGTCCGAGCCCCGCAAGTCACCCCTCCTTGGATTCCCCTCGGTCTCTAGTTTTCAGAAATGCACAGGTTTGGTAGGTTTCCCTAGGTGGCGGCTGAGCTAGAGGCCAAAATCTACAGGTAGTCACTTTGCTAAAAACAGCTCTGTTTTCTGTGATATGTCCACGTTGTGTTTTGGGGCATATCCTGTCGCGGGCGCTAGGCCTACCCACACAAGTGAGGTATCATTTTTATCGGGAGACGTGGGGGAACGCTGGGTGGAAGGAAATTTGTGGCTCCTCTCAGATTCCAGAACTTTCTGCCACAGAAATGTGAGGAACATGTGTTTTTTTAGCGAAATTTTGAGGTTTGCAAAGGATTCTGGGTAACAGAACCTGGTCCGAGCCCCGCAAGTCACCCCTCCTTGGATTCCCCTCGGTCTCTAGTTTTCAGAAATGCACAGGTTTGGTAGGTTTCCCTAGGTGGCGGCTGAGCTAGAGGCCAAAATCTACAGGTAGTCACTTTGCTAAAAACAGCTCTGTTTTCTGTGATATGTCCACGTTGTGTTTTGGGGCATATCCTGTCGCGGGCGCTAGGCCTACCCACACAAGTGAGGTATCATTTTTATCGGGAGACGTGGGGGAACGCTGGGTGGAAGGAAATTTGTGGCTCCTCTCAGATTCCAGAACTTTCTGCCACAGAAATGTGAGGAACATGTGTTTTTTTAGCGAAATTTTGAGGTTTGCAAAGGATTCTGGGTAACAGAACCTGGTCCGAGCCCCGCAAGTCACCCCTCCTTGGATTCCCCTAGGTCTCTAGTTTTCAGAAATGCACAGGTTTGGTAGGTTTCCCTAGGTGGCGGCTGAGCTAGAGGCCAAAATCTACAGGTAGTCACTTTGCTAAAAACAGCTCTGTTTTCTGTGATATGTCCACGTTGTGTTTTGGGGTATATCCTGTCGCGGGCGCTAGGCCTACCCACACAAGTGAGGTATCATTTTTATCGGGAGACGTGGGGGAACGCTGGGTGGAAGGAAATTTGTGGCTCCTCTCAGATTCCAGAACTTTCTGCCACAGAAATGTGAGGAACATGTGTTTTTTTAGCGAAATTTTGAGGTTTGCAAAGGATTCTGGGTAACAGAACCTGGTCCGAGCCCCGCAAGTCACCCCTCCTTGGATTCCCCTAGGTCTCTAGTTTTCAGAAATGCACAGGTTTGGTAGGTTTCCCTAGGTGGCGGCTGAGCTAGAGGCCAAAATCTACAGGTAGTCACTTTGCTAAAAACAGCTCTGTTTTCTGTGATATGTCCACGTTGTGTTTTGGGGTATATCCTGTCGCGGGCGCTAGGCCTACCCACACAAGTGAGGTATCATTTTTATCGGGAGACGTGGGGGAACGCTGGGTGGAAGGAAATTTGTGGCTCCTCTCAGATTCCAGAACTTTCTGCCACAGAAATGTGAGGAACATGTGTTTTGTTAGCCAAATTTTGAGGTTTGCAAAGGATTCTGGGTAACAGAACCTGGTCCGAGCCACACAAGTCACCCCTCCTTGGATTCCCCTAGGTCTCTAGTTTTCAGAAATGCACAGGTTTGGTAGGTTTCCCTAGGTGGCGGCTGAGCTAGAGGCCAAAATCTACAGGTAGTCACTTTGCTAAAAACAGCTCTGTTTTCTGTGATATGTCCACGTTGTGTTTTGGGGCATATCCTGTCGCGGGTGCTAGGCCTACCCACACAATTGAGGTATCATTTTTATCGGGAGACGTGGGGGAACGCTGGGTGGAAGGAAATTTGTGGCTCCTCTCAGATTCCATAATTTGGCTTGGTTAGCTTATGTGGACAAAAAGTTATGAGGGCCTAAGCGCGAACTGCCCCAAATAGGCAAAAAAAGGCCCGGCACAGGAGGGGGAAAAGGCCTGGCAGCGAAGGGGTTAAAGGAAAACGAGCTGCACTTTAAAAAATAAAAAATAAACCTTTAGGGGCATATTTATACTCTGTTTGCGCCGGAATTGCGTCGTTTTTTTTGACACAATTCCGACGCAAAACTAACTCCATATTTATACTTTGGCGTTAGACGCGTCTAGCGCCAAAGTCCATGGAGTTTGCGTCATTTTTTAGCGTGGATACCTACTTTGCGTTAATGAGATGCAAGGTAGGCGTTCCCGTCTAAAAAATTGACTCCGAGGCATGTGCGCCGTATTTACACTCCCGGGCAAAATTCACGCCCGGGAGTGGGTGGGTCCAAAAAAATGACGTACGCCCGCTTTTGCGCCATTTTTTTGCGCCTGGAAAAGGCAGGCGTTAAGGGACCTGTGGGCTCTGAAGGAGCCCAGATGTGCCCTCCCATGCCCCCAGGGACACCCCCTGTCACCCTTGCCCACCCCAGGAGGACACCCAAGGCTGGAGGGACCCATCCCAGGGACATTAAGGTAAGTTCAGGTAGGTTTTTTTTTTTTATTTTTTGTGGCATAGGGGGGCCTGATTTGTGCCCCCCTACATGCCACTATGCCCAATGACAATGCCCAGGGGACAGAAGTCCCCTGGGCATGGCCATTGGGCAAGGGGGCATGACTCCTGTCTTTGCTAAGACAGGAGTAATTTCTATGGGGTTTGGGAGTAAAAAAAAATGGCGCAAACCGGGTTGAGGCGAAAAATTTGCCTCAGCCTGACTTGCCCCATTTTTTGACGCCCAAGCTCCATATCCCCCTACGCCGGCGCTGCCTGGTGTACGTCGTTTTTTTCCACGCACACTAGGCAGCGCCGGCGGCTAACGCCAGCTAACGTCATTGATTAAATACGGCGCCCGCATGGCGCTTCAGAATGGCGTTAGCCGGCGCTAATTTTTTTTACGCAAAACTGCGTTAGCGCAGTTTTGCGTCAAAAAGTATAAATATGGCCCTTAGTTTCGGACTTTTTCAGGGCAGGTAGTTGTCCATTGGACCACTGCCTGCTCTGAAAAAATATTTTTTTTTCCAGTCACAAAGGGGAAGGGGTCCCATGGGGACCCCTTTCCGTTTGTGACTGGGTTACCATCCACTTTAAGTGGATGGTAACTGCGATTCCATTTGCGACCGCTTTCGCGGTCGCAAATGGAATTGAATTGCATTGCGATTCGCAAATAGTAAGGGAACACCCCTTCCTATTTGTGAGTCGGAAATGCATTTTGCGAGTCGGATCCGACTTGCAAACGCCTTCTTACATCTGACCCTATATTCTACAAGGAACAAAGTGTATTTGGCACACCATTGGACTGACGAGTAAAATGCTCACTGGAAAAGAGCCAGACATCCCCCATTTTGGAGACGCTTAGGCCTGGTTTTCTTCGTGAAACCTTGCGTTAACAGAACCACATACTCTGCCTCTATTCCAAACCAAGGCACAAAACAAAGACGAAAGTGCGCAGACCCACACACGTACATGCATGCATGCACACACACAGATATACATGGACCCAACTTAGAAAAACACTATTGTAGCAATCAATTTTATTACATTCTCTTTGAGACATTTACATACAAATGTTCTATTAGGATGTGCAAATAAATGCAAAAACACGATACTGGTTCACATTTCTTATTAAGGAAATGAAAGGTGAATTCTTGAACTCCTGTTTGTAATCAGTTTTCCATTCAATAGGTAAAGGCGACATTACTCACTGAGTTAAGCAGTCACTATTAAAATCCCAGTGTGAGCTGCAAGTATCAGATCTGAATTGTGGTAGAGCTCATTAAGCTTTTGCGGTCCATAAAAAGGGTTCCCTTACGAAGATTGATAGCAACACGTGTTATCTACAGTATGTGGCAGCAGCACGGAATATACTGAGTATTACTTGCTTCGAACAGCAAAATCGTGGAAGAATGATATCACTCCATTCACAGAGCCTACTTGCCCTTGATTTAGATGACCACAATCATGAATTCCCCACAGAACCCATCAAAAGCATTTAACACTGAATTCTGCAAAACAAGTGAGGCTCTGACCATCTTAAAAAGGTTGATTGATGAACAGAAAATCAAACCACAGAAAAAGTACATGTACTATAATTAGCTTTTGCCGATATAGTTTATATGAGAGGCCTTCTTAAGTAATTTTTTAAACCAGACCCCCACCACTCTTGATCCTCTTTCCAGTGGTAATGGCTACATTTCTCTCCCTTTATTATCTCTTTGTGAGATGCCATAGTGCAGTTTGCTTTTAACACTTTGCCCAGATTTCCAAAAAAATTGCACTGGGTTTGTATCATAAAAATTAAGCAAGGCAGCACAAAATGTTTCTTTTGAATTCACTTCCCAGCACAAAACATGATTTATGATGTCAAGTTCCCTGCAAATAACACATAGCAGTGTTTTGTGCTGCTTTGCTTTATTTTGCATCAAGAGGGAATGGGCATTTCAACGCACCAACCTATGGGTTTTGACACAAAACCCAAACTACTAACAATAGATCCCAGGTTTTTTTCACTAAACATAACACCTCTTTGAGATAGGAGTAAAAAGTTTATTTTTCTAAACTTTTTTGACTTTGCATGTGTGCTGCACTGTAAAGCACACACATAACATCTCTTTGAGGCAGGTGTAAAAAGAAGGATCATTTTTATTTCTCCACACACACACAGAAAGTATGAAAAGTTTATATTCCTTTTCAGTATAAAACCTATGCTTGACATCAGATACTCACACACACACCATTGAACTATGGGGCAAAGGTGTGTGCAAGGCGCTAGGCAGCATTATTTTGCCCCAGCGCTGGCGGAGAGAGAAGAAGAGTGCCATATCTTAGTAGGTATGGAGTTCTCATGCTCTTTCTGTCTTATGCAACACAGCTAAGCAAATTTGAGTGCTTTACTCTGTTCCTTGACATGTTTGCAAATTTATGGGCATATTTATAAGCCCCAGCACAACCTTGTGCCACATACATTACCGTTATTTTTTTAAGGCTTATGTGGCCCAACGAGGCCAAAATCCTTGCACTACATTTGGAAAGTGGAACAATGCATGCATTGCACCACTTTGTAACATTTTGCGCTACAGTATGCCTGTGCCAGGCATAATGTATGCAAAGGTGGCGTTCCCCCGTTAGGGGGGCTGAAAAAGTGGCGCAAGGAAATCTAACAGATTTTCTTGTGTCATTTTTTACGGCACCTTTAACACCTGCTCAGAGCAGGCATTAAAAGGGGGCTTTCATTATTCATAATGGGCCCGATGTACTCAGCAGGAGTGGCGCCAATGTTCAGAGTGCATCAATAGCGCCATGAAAAATTATGCTATTGTCCCCTATCCTGCGCCATGGTGCACCGTATGTTAAATACGGCGCACACATGGTAGTAGCGGGGGTGTAAAGGGCGCAAGAAAAATGGCGCTGCACACAGTGCAGCACCACTTTTCTTAAATATGCCCCTTAAGCTTTTGTGTCACACCAAATTTGTCATGTAAGTTAAAACCATGTTTTAAAAAAAAAAATGTTTTGATAAAGCCTACTGAGTAGAGTATGTTTTATGCTTATCAAGTCTTACTAATGCCACACTGTACAAAGGGTATCCATGGAGCTAATGCTTACTTATACCAAGTTGCTTGGATGAATCCCTGTTACCCCTTCCCCGTATTTTCTGTCACCATGGGATAGATTTACTAAAAAGTGGCACAACGTGGTGCTGCACCAAAATTGGCAGTGCCACACTGCGTCACTTTAGAAATGGAGGGATGCTCAGTATTTATTCGAATAAGGCGCTCCCCTATGCCAAAATGCAGTGAGTGTTGTTGTGGCATACCCACAGGAACACACGTTGCACCCCCCTTCCATGCAAAGTGCTGCGTGTGAAGGGGCCATATTTACAAGGTGGCGTTAAGCCACAAAAAGTGGATTAACGCCACCTTGTAAATATGGTGCAGGGCATAACGCCACCAGAGAGTCACGTAAAGTGGTGCACTGGTGGTGCTACGACTGCATAAATATGCCCCTATGGGTCATAATAGGATTTTAAAGGTTTGGGGAAATTGCATGGAGGACTAAGGGCCAGATGCAGGAAACTATTTGCGAGTCGCAAACGGCAAAAAATGCCGTTTGCGAGTCGCAAATTCCAGTTTCCAATGCAGAAATGCATTTTGCGAGTCGGGACCGACTCGCAAAATGCATTTCAGAATCACAAATAGGAAGGGGTGTTCCCTTCCTATTTGCGATTCGGAGTGGTATGCAATACCATTTGCGACCGCATATGCGGTCGCAAACGGTGGCGCAGTTACCATCCACTTCAAGTGGATGGTAACCCACTCGCAAATTGGAAGGGGTCCCCATGGGACCCCTTCCCCTTTGTGAATGGACCACAAATTATTTTTTCAGGGTAGGTAGTGGTCCAAGGGACCACTACCTGCCCTGAAAAAATACCGAAATGAAAGGTTTCGTTTTTTTTTTTAAGTGCAGCTCGTTTTCCTTTAAGGAAAACGGGCTACACTTAAAAAAAAAAACTGCTTTATTTAAAAGCAGTCACGAATATGGAGGTCTGCTGACTACAGCAGGCCTCCATGTTTGCGAGTGCCCATAGTTGGTATGGGGCCGCAATTTGCGACCCACCTCATTAATATTAATGAGGTGGGTCTTTGCGACCCCATGCCGACTCGCAGACGGTGTCTGAGACACCGTTCTGCATTGGAAATTGCGACTTGCAATTTGCGAGTCGCTCCGACTCGCAAATTGCAAGTCGCAATTTCCAAGTTTGCTACATCTGGCCCTAAGTGCTTTTCACACTACCTTTATCTTGTGCTTCCCAGCAATTTCAGAAAATCTGGAGGAGCAAGTAAATGATGTGTGTTGGAAATATCCCTTTCTACAAGGTCATCCCCAGACTTTTAGCCTTTTCACTCATCTTTTTTTGTAACTTGTTTTTGTTGGCCTTAGGCTCTGGGCACTTTACCACTGCTATCCTGTGCTAAAGTGCATGTGCTCTCTGCTGAAAACTAGTAACATTGGCTAATCCACAATTGGCATATTTAATGTACTTATGGCTCTCTATTAAGGTGTACTACCTGTGCCCATGGGCTGTAAATTAAATGCTACTAGTGGGACCACAGCACTGAGCGTGCCACCCACTTCAACAGTACTTCAAACATGTCTCAAGTCTGCCACTGAAGAGCCTGTGTGTGCATTTTAAACTGCCATGTCGACCTGGCAAAGTAACCCTCTTGCCAGGCCCAAACCTTCCTTTTAGATACATATGTCACACCTAGGATAAGCACTGGACAGCTTAGTGTTAGGGTGCAATGAATGTAGAAAGTAGAACATGTATTGTTAAGTATTACATGTTCTAGTAGTGAAAAACTCCTAAATTTGTTTTTCATTACTGCAAGTCCTATATCTCCCATAGGATAAGATTGGGAATGGCTTATTACATTTTATAAGTGTAATTTCCAACTGGGAATGGATGGGCCCCCCAAGTTTGGTGTCTCTTGAATCACAACTTATGGTGAAGTCAGATTTTAAATTGTAATTCTGAAAATGTTCCAAAAAGAATAGATGATGGGGAGAATGCTGAACAATGTCAAACATTCAACGCCAGTCAGAGATATGGGCCTAAATCGATTGTGTTTTTTTGCCCACCATGCCACCCTAGTGTGAATCCAACCATATGCGAATCAATCATGATCCTGCTCTCCATGGGAAGAGTCCAGCCAGAACTGCCAGGCCAGATCCTCCCTGGACTGGAAACAAACATCTTGGGACCAGTTTCAGAGAATCACCCCTCATCAGCCAGGCTAGCTTGAATTCAGTGGCACAGTGTGCCCGAGACCCACGTCTGGGCATACCTGACGAACAGATGATGGATGGAATGTTGAACAATGTCAAACATTCAACCCCAGTCAGAGATCTGGGCCTATATTCATTTTTTTTGCCCAACATGACACCCCAGCTCGGACCTAGCCACATGCAAATCAGTCTTGACCCTGCTCCCCATGGGAACAGCTCAAACCAAACTACCAGACTAGGCCAGGTCCTCCAAGGACCAGACACATGCACTCTGGGACTGGTTTCAGAGTATTCACCATCATCAGCCAGGCTAGCTTGAATTGGCATTTTTTCTGGGTGCTTCACTGTTTTACTGTTTGAACTGTAACACTAAAACTTAACACATGCACTTTGTGCTAAGCTACAAGAGGGTGAACACAGGTTAATTTATGGTGTGTATCTGACTTACCCTGACTAGGATTGTGGTTCCTGCTTGGACAGGGTGCATACATCTGGCAATCAGAAAACCAGGAACTCATTTACAAGGTTTTAATGCAGGACAGCCCCACAAAGATTCTTGCTGCATTCACAGGTTTATGAAATCTCATAAATCTGGGACTGTGTCAAATGTCAGGGGTGGTACATGGGAACATCCATCTCAATGCCCATGGTATGCCTTCTTGTTGCAGGGTGAGGCTATGCAGCAACTTGTGTTGTATTGCCTCAGTTGATTTCTACAAGGCCATGGAAAGCCAAGCAGGTTGGCTTTATATGGCCTTGTAGATATGGCCCTGCAGTCTGTGCCACCAGACAGTGACTAAAAGTGACTTTCCGGCAGCACGGAGGAGCTTGTAAATAAGCCCCCAATTTCTCACAACTGGGTATTACTGCACGGAATACTGGTAATTTGGGAAGTGGAACCAGAACTGTATTTTACTAGGGCATTTGAAGTGAGTGAATTGAGCCTTGATTATGGGTGCGTTGGAGGTTTGTACAATAGTTATTGTAGCCAGTAAAAGCTGTTGCCAGGGGGTTCGGAATTTTAAAGAGGTGATTATTATTTCCATTTCTGAGTTTCCACATTCAGATAGGAACACACAAGTGGGCAGATGTTAATGTATTCAGCACCATAATCAATATAACCTGGTAATTAGCAGTAAATTCCACACCATTTGTAAATACAATACCGCCACAAATAGGTCTTTGTGGAGGGATCATAAAAACGGCATTCATGTGTATGGTATAGATGTTTTTCTAACACCAGCCTTCCTAAGGTCCCTCCTTTTCTCAATTCATATCACTGACAATTGTGCTTTGCACTGCGAGTATAATATTTGCAGTAAAATCTGACAAACACAAAATCAGAAAACAGAATTCGGCAGTAGATTATAACTATTTCCTCAATTCCATTTGAAAGCAAAGTTATCGACCACTTCAACTAAGTCGAGGAACACTGAACACACATTTACTATCGAACCTTCAGGCTACCATACAGTAAATGTAGGCTTTTAGATTCATTCATCGCTCTCACTCACCACGCAATGGTATTAATCTATGACCTTACTCACTGAGATAATAGCCATCATGGTGTCGTATCCTTGTCAAGTCCTCAATTTAGAAAATGTCTGTGATCTTTAGAGGGCATGACTCTGTCAGCAATAACATAATACAGTCCCATAAACATTGAGCTACTGCCTCTTTATAGCCAACTCAGAAACTAAAAGCTTTAAAAATATATACTCTTAGCCCACACAATAAGCTGCCAAAAAGGCCTCCTTAACAATTATTTTCCTCGTATTCAGAAGCATCAGATCTTTATCAAATGATATTGATGAAAGTGGGTCTAATCACAAAAAGCCTTTTCAAAAGTCTAAAATTAACTGTCATTTTCCATAATAATGAACTTGGCCCTTGATTCTGGAGTAAAAGGATGGTCCTTTATTATTAATACCGGCAGTCTTTTCTAAAGTCTTTACATCTGGGCCCTGGAGGTTGGGACATAAAAAGTGTAAATAATGTCATCTACTCGTAATTCAGCCGGCTTTTTCTATTTGCAAATAGTTGTCAATTATTATTTATAGATACAGGTGTATTGCAAGATATGTTGTCTTACCAGTACGTTTCCCAGCATTACCATTGCATCTCTTGGTATTAGTGAAGATATTTCCTTAACTGGAGACCAAAACATATATAGTACCCAGATTACTGAACATTTATATTTGCTGTCTACCATTACCGCCAATGATCCTAGTGTACTCAGGGAAAGCATGATCGGAAGAGTAAGGTGTGCCAATTAATGCACATGCAAAAGGACGGTGTACAATTTCACATGTGGAAATGTGACACTGGATGCAAATGCACTTTCTAACTTTATTTTCTCTCCACAGGTTCAATATGTTTGCCAAAATTAAATCCATCTTCCCCAAGCTTTCATTTGCACATCCACATTTCACTAAGATACCCACATTTACTTTTAAGAACCGGAACTAAATTATTTTGCATGGCAGTGGTTCTCCTGAAAAGCAAAAGCCAATATCTCAATGTGATAGAGAAATCCACATTTTTGGTTCTTGAGAGTTTAGGGGCATATTTATACTTTTTCACACAAATGCAATTTTGCGTGAAAAAGTATACCACCGGCTAGTGCCATTCCAAGATGCTGCCTGGGCGTCATATTTATGGAATGACAGTAGCCGGCGGTCAGGCTTGGCTAGCATCGTCAAAAAGGGTGCTAGCCGGGTGGGGGAGGCGTATGGGGAACAAGAGGTTGTGCATCAAAGGATGACACTAGTATGGGCAGAGGCATAAAAATGCCTTTAACCAGACTAGCGCCACATTTTGACATAAACACCCATGGACATGACTCCTGTCTTAATAAATACAGGAGTCATGTCCACTACCCCAATGGCCATGCTCAGGGGACACATGTCCCCTGGGCATGGCCATTGGGCGCAGTGCCATGTAGGGGGGTCCAAGTTAGCCCCCCCCACATCACTTTAAAAAAAATAAACAATACCTAAAATTACCTTACTTACCTGGGATGGGACCCCCCATCCTCTAGCATCCCTCTGGTGTGGGTGGGGATGTCCCTGGGGCTAGGAAAGGGCACCTGTGGGCCCATTCCATGGTCTCGGACCACAGAAATAGGCTCACAGGTCCCCTAAAACCTGCCCTGACACAGGCATTAAATAATGGTGCTAAGCAAGCTTAGCACCATTATTAAAGGCCACCTTCCCCTCGTGCTTGATTTTAGCACAGGGGATAAATATGGCACTAAGCCCATATCATCATTTTTTGCCCAGGAATGCCTACTATGCATCTCATTGCTTGCAAGGTTCTGTTTGATCTAAAATATAATTTTTGTATAGATGTTGCATGAAACATAAAGCAGCATTTCTCTGCAAAATGTATGTAATAGACTCACTCATCATCGACATTAAAATAAATGAAAAGAAATGGTATTTTAAACAATCTGTTTAAGAATTATTCAAGGTAATCAGGGCAAGACACTTTGCAGAACAGAGTTGGCTAAATCAGGGGGTCCCCTGAAAGGCTGGACCCTGAGCCAGAGCCAACTTTGCCTGTGCCTTAAAACGTCTCTGGGGGAGAGCAGCAAATATGTGCAACCGGATCAACAATGCAGAGTACCAGAATTTAGATACCAACAATGACAACAAATTTTCTAGAATCGTTTTTTGCAATAGTCCAATTAGTAAGCCTCAGTACATGACACAAGAGTACACTTTACCCCAGTCTAAGTTTGAAATAGGCAGAAGAACACAGCAGGGGGCATATTTATGGAGAGTGGTGCTGCACCGACTACAGTACCACTTTCCCTGCACCCCTTAGCGTCACCCTACCACCACCATGTGTGCGTCGTATTTAAAATATGGCGCAGGGTAGGGGGCAGTAGCGTCACTTTTCATGACACTATTGATGTACTCTGCAGGAGTAGCGCCAACATATTGGCGCTACTCCTGCAGAGTACATAGCAGCCCATTCTAAATAATAGAAGCCCCCTTTTAATGACTGATCTGAGCAGACGTTATAAGTGTTGTAAGAAATGGTGAGTAATGTATAGTTAGGATCGATTAGGTTAGTATAGGTGTGTTATTCATTGTTAAGTTCTTTTCGTACATAGTTATTAAAGATTTAGGTACTCCCTTACTGCATGTGTCATATGCTTGGGGCTCAGGGACTTTGCATGAGTGTTTACAGTGCCAATTGTCTGTTGGCCTGTGTATTCCGTTCTGCATCCACAATCCTCTCTTGACATGCTAATTCCCACTTCCAAATGAGCTGTCATATTGGCAGCTACAACAAATCTAAATGTCAATGCATCTGCCATCCATTGTACCCACCACGAAACGTGACTATGGTTCAAGTATACAAATTTCACGCCTATGTGTTTTACTTGTACTCCCAGCTGACGTTATTGGCCAAATACTCTTACACAGCCATTCCTGCTGTATGTTGTGGGTGAGGCATGTATGTTTTAAAGCAAATGTCACATACACAATGACTTGCTTGTAGGTGATGTGGCCAGCATTGACTTTTATCTTGTAGATAGCTTGGCACTGAATTATACTATTATTGCACTTCATTTGCCTCATTTTTCGACGGAAAAGCAGCGCAAAATTACAAAATACAATGATACTTTGTAAGTTTGCGCTGCTTTTGCTTAAAAAATGACCCCAATGCAATGCAGAAAAAGTAAAAATCTGGGCCCTTGTGCGTACATATCTGCCCACATTATTTTTGCACTCTGGTATTGACACTCTGTGACCATAGACATGTTACCTGCATCACAAATCTCCAGCAAAGAGACAAAGTGGGTATGTCTGTGCTATTTATTTTAAAGTGCTGTAGTGCAATTATTACATAGTCCAGGTCTGTGACCCCATTAGTGTAAAACCTTCTATTGTGATGCAACACAAGTGCAAAGGTTGAGGGACATGTCATTTGACATGCTGAGATGAACTGTCGTTCAGTGCAGAGGAACATGAATTGCCAATTGAGTAGTGAGAGACAATTGCAGTCCATGGCATGAGCTGGTACTCCCAGGTACTCCTATGGGTGAAGATGATCTGTTCCACATCTTCATCCTCTGATGTGTGTATCCTCTCCTCTGCCATTGATGGTGATGCTGTTGGGTTTGAGGAGGCAACACACAATTCAGTGGTTGGAGAAGTGGACACCAAATTCGTGGCAGCTGCCATCTGTGGAACTATATATGACATCACTGCAGCAAGGAGGAGCTGCTGATTATTGAGTATGGCAGCAACATCCCTGTGGTATGCAGCCATGTCTGCCCTGAGGTTGGCCAGTCCCCGGTGCATGGAGTCCAGCTTGTTGTCATGCATGCAGCTGCAAGATTGGGAGGGCAGGTGCTGTGGCAACTCCCTGACAGTAGTGGTGAGGTCCCTCACACACTGTTGGACTCCTTGCAGTAGGGACTGTGTGACTTGTATGGCTGCTGTCTGTTCTGCGGATGTCATCATGCACATGCGCATCCCCTCAAGGCTGGCTGCGATAGTTTGCATCACCACCCGCACCTCATTGGCCAGCTCCTGCTGTACTCCCACTACTATCCTCTCAAAGGTGGTCCCTGTGTCATCAGACTCCACAGCTGTGTTTGAGCTGGCAGGTCGTACTATTGGGGTGGTGGGTGGGTTCTCTGGGATGGCTATTACATGTATGCTCCTCCTTGTGACTGGAAGTGGTGTCTGGAGGGTTCCCAGGACATCTTGGAGGGTTTCCTGGCTGATGGTTGTCAGCTGGTCATCCAGCTCATCAGGGTAGTCCAGGACAGACAGATCCACAGGAGAGCCATTGTCCTCTCCAATGAGATATTGTACAATTAGTGTGTCTGTGTTGTGCCAGTAGTAATGTGATATCACTGACTTCCTATTAGTGGTACATTGTTATCTTGGTTCCCATGTATTGTTCCTGTCATTAATGTTTGCAGTGTCTCAGCCCTATGCCCCACCTGCATGTCACATGTAGTGTGGGCAGTTTGGGTAATTGTCTGTGTCACATCTTCTAGGTGTGGGTTCTGTCCAAATTGTGGCTTACCACCTTCTTGTCCTCATCAACCCTCCCTCTGCTTCCACTAGCATGATGAGGCCTTGCAATGATTGGTGGTGTGCTGATGCCACAGCACCACACGTGACAATATGGCCCTGTCCCAGTCCATCATTTTTCACATACACCGATACGGTGCTGAGACCTAGCACCATATCATGTACAGCATTTCCATGAAACAACAGAGGTGTTACCATTGGTAGTTTCTCATGTTGATGTTTGCGTATTTGTGCTACATTGCACTGATGGGCCTGGCAGAGTTCAATTTCCTCTTGTGACTGTGCAGGTGTGTTTGCCTTCCTACAACATATGCCCTCCCCCTCAACGCAGTTATCTTAGCACTATGACACCAGGAATGGGAAGCATGGGTATGAGATTACTGCTGTGTACATCATTATGTATGTGACAGTGTCTGATAGTTATTGAGTCTATGGAAGTGAGCAGTTGACAGGAGTTGCACTTGGATAGGGATTGATGGGGATTGATCACATAGTCATACTGAACCCTCATTTTGAGTGTGTTTGTGCCATGGGCACCTAACTGCCATTTCCTAATTGACCAGCACACACAGCACAGGTAGTAGTGGCAAGGTCTGTCACTGGTAAATGCCGCTAGAGCCAATGGCTTGAGACTGGGCATTGTCCTTTAGTTTACATTCTGACAATACCAGCTGTCCTGTGACACCAGACCAGTTTTACATTCTACCCTCCCCTCCCGGTCTGCTTCAGTATTTCCAGCAGCCTTGGCATGGCGGTGACCTCCATGCAATGGTTGTTGGTGTTGCACAGCCCATGCACCTGGCATGGGCAGCGCAGGGAGTCCCGTGCTGTGTCCCTTTGCCCTTTCCACTGCCTGATTTTCAAGGCTGAGATGCATTGTTTAATAGGTATGTGCCTCCCCCTTCTTTCACTTGACATTTAGGCATTTTGGTCCCCCATGCAACTTAACCTACATATGTGTTGTTTCCTGGTAGTCTGCGCTGTTCTCTCCTGCGATACCAGTGGCGATTTCCCCCGGGATGACGGCTGCAACCATCTCCTCCATCTCGTCCAAGTCCTCTTTCGGTGCTGGACTCCCACCTCTGGTCTGCAGTGCTGTCTTCCTGCTCCTTGCCATTTTTTCCTTTGTACTGCGCTTGCAGTCATGCCAGCATTTCTTGCACTCAGTGACAGTTCTCCTGACCTCTGCCACACTGTTAATCTTGTCCACAATCTGTTGCCAAATTGCCTCTCTCCTCCCAGTTGGCAATTTAGAGGTGATGAAGAGTTGATGCTGGTGCTCCGTCACCTCTCTCACCAGAATTTCATGCTCCTCTGCGCTGAAGCGACACATCCTCTTCTTCTTGACTCTCCCATGAGTCTTGTCTGTGTCATCCTGGCTGGTTCCTTGCTGTCTGGGGTCTCCCTGGGGTCTCTCCTGGCGTCTGGGGCTCCTTAGCATGGTTTTCTGTTTGCGTCGCTTTTTGACGCTATTGTGTGGAAAAATGGTGCATATCCATTTTGCGACGTTTTTCCATGTTGCAAACCATTTTTCCTGTGTTAACGTAATTTTGCCTTACGACAAGGCGCAATGGCTAGTGTCAGGAAAAAAGACTCTAACCTATTCTTAGCGCCACCCAGCGTCAAAGTATAAATTTGACGCACAGGTGGCGTTAAGAAATGACACTAGCCAGCACTAAAATCTTTGACGCAAAACTGCGTTAATGTAGTAATCCTGAAGCCATCACGGGCCTCTTCAATCCATATAAAGCCACTCCCTGCCCCTTCCACTCACTCTAGCAGCTTTCTACTTTCTCCCTTTGCGACGCTTTTTCGTTTTTCTCTCCCTCCGAATTTCCCATATGTGTCTTTTGCTCGCAGCAAATGCTAGAGGCAGAAGAATAAGCCCCGGCCCTGAAAAATAAGTGCTGGTGCTCCGCACCGGAAACAACAAACACAAATTAAGCACTGGGTGGACAGAATATACTGAATTTTAGTAATAAAGTATGAGGTGAAATCGCGAAAAGACAATACAGTACTAAGGTCCCCGAGAATAAAAAAGATGAAGAGTATTTTTAAAGAGGAAAAATAGGATTTGTTTAAAGCGGGAATGTAGTTTGACATTTTAGAATTCTGTGGTGAAGCCTAGAATTATGTGTTATGTTAAATGCTCTTATTATGAGAGAAGTGCAGAGTTTTCTAAAGCTGGCATGGGACCAGCATCCTGACTTCCATTTGTCCAGAACATTAATACATACCAGGATCTTCATGAAAACCGTTAAAAAAAAAGTATTATTTCTGTCCTTTGTATGATTTTAGTGGAAACCCCCTCTCCCATTTTCCAGAACTTGAAGAAAGACACCCTTATCTCTTTGCAGAGTACCATAGTAAAGTTGCACAAAAACCTCAAATCCTATATTTCAACAAAGCTGCTCAGTATTAATAAAGTAAATATCAATAAATAACCTCTTGCGACCACCTACATGCAGCATACGTTACAGGAAACAGAAACAAGCCATAGCTTCACTATGTTATCAAGAGGGGCAACAATATTAATTGAAGCACATGCAACTGTATGAATGTCGAGATCACCTAACAGCAATAATGAAACGACACTAGCAGCATCAATGCTGCAAACCATCCCAAACATGCATATTTTCACTGCCAGTGGAATGCACAACACTGTAAAATATGTCTGCAAATCAAGATGTATTCAGAAAGCATCACCCATGTCAACAAAGAGCTGCAGCAAGAGGTAATACGCCGCTTGCCTGTAAGCTGATGAGGAGCCACATGGAACGGGCCATCATGAAAAAGGCCATTCTTTCCATGTTAGTGCAAAACGAGTGCCCATGGCTCCAACCGTGTGTAATGTCCTTTAAAACTGCAGTGACTTGTGGAATTTCTCAAAGTGCTCAAAGCAGGTTTGCAAAACTCAGGGGCATATTTATACTCTGTTTGCACTGAATTAGCGTCATATTTTTTTTAACTCTAATTTGGGGCAAAACTAACTCCATATTTATACTTTGGTGCTAGACCCGTCTAGCGCCCAATTTATGGAGTTAAAGTGATTTTCTGGAAGTGGAGACCTACCTTGCCTTAATGAGATGCAAGGTAGGCGTTCCCGTGCAAAAAATGACTCTATGGCCTTAACACCATATTTAGGGGCATATTTATACTCTGCGGCATATTTATACTCTGTTTGCACCGAATTAGTGTCATTTTTTTTACTCTAATTTGGTGCAAAACTAACTCCATATTTATACTTTGCTGCTAGACCCTTCTAGCACCAAGGCCCTGATTTATACTTTTTTTGCGCCACATTAACGTCATTTTTGGTGCAAAAGTGGTGCAAACTTACAAATATTGGCTGTTATTTATACTTTTTGCTGCAAAACTGCACTAACTCAGTTTTGCACCGAAAAGTTTAGCACCGACTTGCAACATTTCTCTGCACCAGCCGGGCACCATATTTATGGAATGGTGCAAGCCGGTGCAAAGAGTAGGCTAGAGTAAAAAAAAATGACTTTAGTCGGTTGGGGCTGGCAGTATAGAAGAAGAGGGTTTAGCACCAAAAAATGACTTTAGGCAGGTTAGAGTAAAATAATTGACTCTAACCAGATTAGCGTAATTTTATGGTGCTAAACCTACCATGCCAAATGACTCCTGCTTTAGAAAAGGCAGAAGTCACACCCACAACCCCAATGGCCAGCACAGTGTATGGGGCCCATTTCAGGGCCCCATATGGCACTTTCAAAAATAAAATGCAATCTTACCTGTACTTACCCGGGATGGGGTCCCCCATCCTCCGCAGTCCCTCTGGTGTTGGTGGGGGTACCCCTGGGGACTGGAGAGGGCATCTGTGGGCTTATTCCATGGTGTTCCACCATGGAAATAGGCCCACAGGTCCCTTAACGCCTGCCCTGACCCAGGCTTTAAAAAATGGGGCAAAGCAAGCTTTGCCCCATTTTTTTACCCCTCCTCCCTCCCTTGCACCATTTTTGCATGGGAGTATAAATATGGCGTTAAGGCCACAGAGTCATTTTTTGCACGGGAACGCCTACCTTGCATCTCATTAGGGCAAGGTAGGTTTCCACTTCCAAAAAATGACTTTAACTCCATAAATTTGGCACTAAACGGGTCTAGCACCAAAATATAAATATGGAGTTAGTTTTGCACCGAATTAGAGTTAAAAAAAAGTGACACTAATTCAGTGCAAACAGTATGCCCCTTAGCATCAAAACAATTACGCTAATCTGGTTAGAGTCATTTATTTTGAATCTAACCTGCCTAACTTCCTTTTTTTATGCTAGCCTACCCTTTGCACTGGCTTGCACCATTCCATAAATATGGTGCCCAGCTGGTGCTAAAAAATGGTGCAAGCCAGTGCAAAACATTTTGGTGCAAAACTGCGTTAGTGCAGTTTTGCACCAAAAAGTATAAATAAGGCCCTCAGTCTGACTAATGTGAGCACAGAGATGTCTTCCATGAGTGTATATTCTATCTTGAACTTCAGTAAGAACAGGGACCTGTATGTTTTCTCTCCGTTCTCAAGTGTTTTGTTTGCAGTGGTACAACAACTTCATCCCATTTATCGCTACACTATTAAAATTAATGTAAACTGAATTAGGTCTGCTGTCATTGAACAACAGTTACATTTCTATTAAAAGTATTTAAATTAACATGTGATTGGTAGTTGCCGTTGCATGCCTTTGTGAATGTTCATTAGATTCATATTAAGAGTGTGTTGATTTCTACCCACCTCCTAGATCTGGCTCTCTTCTGTGACATTAGTATAAGATCATTATTAGAGCATAATGACCTGCTGTCGTATCATGCATTTAATGGTGGTCCTCGGATACAAGCTAACACCCTTTTCAATATTTGTTTATGTTCTGGTATAGTCTCTCTCATCTGCTCAAATTTGGTCAGTGAAAATTATCTACACCTAGCTTTACAAGTCAGTGAATTAATTTGTTGTTTTTAAAGTGTAAACAGTTGCCCCAAAGGGCTTCCTGGCTCAAGCTAAATAACTCACAACACTTTAAGACCGCACAATTACACTGTGGTAAAATGTCCAGGCCCAGATCTTCATCACACGATTTGCCACTTTTCTTGTGCCCCATTGCTACCCCTAACGCCACCATCTGTGTGCTGCATTAATTATACGTCACAACATGGTGCATGTTAGGATGAATAGCGTCATCATTTTTTATGCTATTGTGGTACTTTGCAGGATTAGTGCCAGAAATGTTGGTGCTAATCCTGCAAAGTACATAGCGGCTCATTATAAGCAATAGTGTTCCCTCAATTTAACACCTGCACTGAGCAGGCATTAAAAATCTATTCTGGTGCTCCTAAAAGAGGAACGCCCCCTTGCATACATTATGCCTGGCACAGGCATAAAGTGGCACAAGGATTTACAAAGTGGCACAATGCATGCATTGCACCACTTTGTAAATTTTGGGTCTTATTTATACTTTTTTAGTGCCACATTTGCGTCATTTTTTTATGCAAAAGCAGCGCAAACGTAAAATTCAACTATATTTTGTAAGTTTGCGCCAAAAAATGACATGGCGCTAAAAAGAAGAAATCAGGCTCTTGGTGTGGTGTTTTTGCCAACCTAATGCCACATTAGCGTAAAAAAACGATTCTAACGTGGCGCTATGTGGCGCTAGACCCTTCTTAAATTTGGGCCCAAGTGTTCAGGACCTTAATAAAATGATACTCTGATGTGATGGAATGAATAGTAAGAGAAAGTTAAGTCCAACCTACAGCTGCAAGATAGGAAAATGAACTTCTTTCCCTTTCTTTGCAATTTAAACTTTGGAATTTTAAATAATAAGGCATTACTTGATCTCAAGAGTCTGCTAGGAAAAAAGGAAGAAACCCATCCTGGAAATACATTGGGCCAATAACATAGAAGTCTCTCTGAACCAATATAAGCGCCTTAATCTGGATGCATTTCACACTGACAACCAGGGCAGCTCTCTGTGATGATGTGATATAGAGCAGCACCAGGGTAGTCCAAGTACCAGACACACCACCGCATTTTGAGTCACCTCTAATCGATTTGATTTAATAGAGCTTTAGGGAAACCCAAATACAGCATGTTAACGCAATCAAGTCTGGACGAAATTGAGCCATGTACCAAATGATTTTCGAGCCTGGGAAGGTAGAATGATTAGAATTGTTTTTTAGAGGTTTCAAAATTGAAAAGTACAAGCCAGTAACTGCCAGCACTTGGGGTCGAAAAGGTAGCTCATTATCACATTTGAAACCCAGACTTCTTGCAGTGGATGTTGGAGAGAGAATAGCAGGCAAGCCTTTAGGCCACCAGTTAGAAACTTTCTCTACAGTCAAAAGGAAGAATCTCTGTTTTACCATAGTTGCCTTTAAGAAAACCATTATACATCCGCGCTGTGACTTTTGTTCAACACATTTTAAAATGAAGCAGCTGGAGTGTTAGCATAGTACTCCATTCAGAAGATCAACTGAATGTCATCAACATAGGAAATCACCTTAACTACAAAAGTTTCAATCAATGTTGTAAGGGGACATATTAACATTGACCAGGATAGGACTTAATGATGGCCCCTGGGGGACACCACATTTGAGTTCTTTGTTTCTTGATGAAAATTAACTAAACTGACAGATTGTTGTTTGTCTGATAAAAAACTGAAACCATCTAAATGCTGGGCAGGAAATGTCTAACTCAGAGATGTGTTGAAGAATTAAGGGATTGGATATGGTGCTGAAACCTGCTGACAAATCAAGACGAATGAGGGCTGCTCTCTCCCGTTTATCAAGAGCGATTCTGGTGTAATCAGAAAATTCCAGCAAAGTTGATTTTGTGCTGTAATGCGGCCTGAAGCCAGATTGTGAAACACACAGACCTGACAGTTCCAAGTACTCAGATGATTGTGCATTTACCAATTTTACTAAAATCTTAGAATGCGCGCCAAACAGGGAGATAGGATGATAATTTGACAAAAACTCTGGACCAGTCGAGGGCTTTTTAAACAAACACATTACCTTTGCTTGTGTCCTACTAGTTGGAATAGGGGTTGATACTAATGAAATGTTAAGAAATTTATTTAGCACAGGATTTACGTCAATCACATTAACCACCACACTCGGGGGCAGGGATCTAATAGAGAACCAAGGGGCATACTTAAGAGCCCCTAGCGCCACTGGAGCGTCACTTTACGTGATGCTCCAGTGGCACTAACCTCTGCTCCATATTTACAAGAAGGTTTAACGCCACTTATCGTGATGTTATGCCTTCTTGTAACTATGGGTCCCTCCGACACAGTTTTCTGCATCCAAGGGGCGTGCAATGGGTGTTGCTTTTGGCGTGCCACAGTAACACCCATTGCATTTTGACGCTGCCTCAGATTTACAAGATATTGTAAACCTGAGGAAGCATCAAAATCTAACGCCACCCCAGGGGTGGGGCTAGCAAAGCTCAATGAGGAGGAATACTTTTATTCCTCCTCGTTTTTTGCTTTTTCTATCCGTGCTGCATTTTGCAGGTCCTCTCTGGACAGAAAACAAGTATCCTAAGACCAGTTTCGGCATATCACCCTTCATCAGCCAGGCTAGCTTGAATCCAGTGGCGCAAGTGAGCACAGGACCCAAGTCTGGGCACACCCTTTCCACTCAGAGGCAAAAAAAGCAAAAAGAACAGAGGATGGACAGAATGCTGAACAATGCACACATTCACCGCCAGGCACAAAGATCTGTGTTTAATCCTACAGTTTTTTGTACACCAGTTTGGACCTAGCCATGCACAAATCAGTCTTCACCCTGTTTCTCATAGAAACAGTCCAGCCCGAACAGCCAAGTCAGGCCCCCCTGGGCTGAAAACAAGCATCCTGGAACCTAAGTCGGTACATCACCCTCCATCTGTCAAGCTATCTTCAGTCCAGTGTTGCAGTGAGCACTGGACCCACATCTGGGCATATCCTTCCCAGTTAGGGTGGCAAAAGCAAAAAAAAGGTGATGAACGTAATGCTGAAACATTTAAACATTCTCCCCCAGTCACAAAGTTCTGGGTTTATTCCATTGTTTGTTTGCCCAGCACACCACCCCAGTTTGATCCTAGCCATAGGCAAATCAGTTTCAACCCTTTTCCCCATAGGAACAGTCCAGCCCGAAATGCCAAGTCAGTTCTTCTCTGGAGCAGAAACAAGCATCCTGGGACCGGTTTTAAGGTATCACCTTTCATCAACGAGGCAGATTGAATCCAGTGGCACAGTGATCATAGGACCCAGGACAATGCATACCCTTCCCACTTAGAGCAACAAAAGCAAAAATTAACAGACAATGGAGGGAATGCTGAACAATGCAAACATTCACCCGCAGTCGCAAAGATCTGGGTTTAATCCATTGTTTCTTTGCCCATCATGCCAACCCAGTTTGGATCCAGCCAAATGCAAATCAGTCTTCACCCTGTTCTCCATAGGAACAGTCCAGCCCAAACTGCCAATCCAGGCCTTTTCTGGACAGGAAACAAACAACCTCAGACTAGTTTTGGGGTATCACCCTTCATCTGCCAGGCTAGCTGATTTCAGTGGCACAGTGAGCACGAGACCCACTTCTGGGCATACCCTTCCAACTTAGGGCAACAAAAGAAAAAAGAACAGATGATGGACGGAATGCTGAACAATGCAAACATTCACCCCCAGGTCACAAAGATGTGGGTTTAATCCATTGTTTCTTTGCCCACCATACCACCCCACTTTTGGCCCAGCCATATGCAAATCAGTTTTTACGCTGTTCTCCATAGGAACAGTACAGCCCAAACTGCCAAGCCAGGTCCTCTCTGAACCAAAAACAAGCATCCAAGGGCAGAGTTTGAGGTATCACCTTTCATCAGCCAAGCTAGCTTGAATCAAGTGGAGCAGTGAGCACAGGACCCAAGTCTGGGCATACCCTTCCCACTTAGGGTGACAAAAGCAAATAGAAAGGATGATGGCTGTAATGCTGAATAATGCAAATATTCACCCTCAGTCACATAGATCTGGGTTTAATCAATCGTTTTTTTGCCCACCACTCCACCCCAGTTTGGACCCAACCACATGAAAATCAGGCTTGACCCTATCTCAAATGGGAGCAGTCCAGCCCGAACCTCGTGCTCCCTATACAAGAAACAAGCATTCAGTGACCAGTTTTGGGATATTACCCTTCATCAGCTTGCAAACTTGAACTCAGTGACACAGTGAGCACACAACCCACGTTTGGGCATACCCTCCTCCCTTACGCCGACAAAAGCAAAAAGAACATAAGATAGAAAGTATGCTGAACAATGCAAACATTCATCCCCAGTCACAAAGATCTGGATTTCATCCATCATTTCTTTGCTCATCACGCAACCCCAGTTTGGACCCAGCCGTACGCAAATCAGCCTTGACCCTGTTCCCCAGGGGAACTTTCCAGCCCAAACTGACCAGCCATTTGTTTCTTGGACTGGAAACAAGCATACCGGGACCGGTATTAACTCCATTAATTTGTCTGCAGGGAGAATTGCATGAAATACATTAAAAGTCATTTCATAGCACGTTTGTTAGAAATGGGGTCTTTGGTAGACAGTCAGGTTACTCCCTGTTCAAGCAAGGACCCTCACTCTAGTCAGGGTAAAAGAGAATCACCCTCAGCTAACCCATGCTTACCCCCTTGGTAGCTTGGCAGAGCAGTAGGCTTAACTTCAGAGTGCTAGGTGTAAAGTATTTGTACCAACACACACAGTAACTTAATGAAAACACCACAAAATGACACAACACCAGTTTAGAAAAATAGGAAATATTTATCTAAACAAAATAAGACCAAAACGACAAAAACCCAACATACACAAGTCAAGTTATGAATTTTTAAAGATTAAACTCAAAAATAGCGCTTAGAAACAAAATGCTTTGATGAGATGTTAACACGGCGTCGTGATGGAGTGGTTCCCAGCAAGCCGACACCAGCGGCGCCGGACACGGAGTTGCGTGGACCCCCAAGTACAGCACCTTTGGTGAAGAATGAAAACAAGCCGATGCGCGAAGTCGGGGATCGCGGCGTCTGTGCGAAACGTTGAATCCGTGCACTTCGAGTGGCGTCGGTCACAACGTGGTGCATCGACTTCCACGGAGTTGCGGACTTCAGCGGGGCTGCAGCGACGTCGGGCCTACGAAGAGCATCGCGTTCCAGCGAAGGAGTGCAGCGTCAGGTACAGGCGGCGCTACCGGATTCAGCAGTGGCGTCGGTCCGGAGTCATCCGAAGTCTATTTCCTTGGATTTCCACCAGCTTTCCTTTCAAGGGCCGAGGGACTGGATAGGGCACCACTTGTCAGAGCAGGAGTCTCTCCAGAGACTCCAGGTGCTGGCAGAGAGAAGTCTTTGCTGTCCCTGAGACTTCAAACAACAGGAGGCAGGCTCTAACTCAAGCCCTTGGAGATTTCTTCACAAGATGAAAGGCACACAAAGTCCAGTCTTTGCCCTCTTACTCTGGCAGAAGCAGCACTGCAGGAAAGCTCCACAAAGCACAGTCACAGGCAGGGCAGCACTTCTTCCTCAGCTATCAGCTCTTCTCCAGGCAGAGGTTCCTCTTGGTTCCAGAAGTGTTTCTCAAGTCTGTAGATTTGGGTGCCCTTCCTATACCCATTTTAGTCTTTGAAGTCACCTTTCTTCAAAGGGGACTCACACCTACTTGTGAAATCCTGCCTTGCCCACGCAAGGCCTCAGACACACACCAGGGGGTTGGAGTCTACATTGTCGGAGGCAGACACAGTCCTTTCAGATGAGAGTAACCACTCCACCCCTCCCACCTAGCAGAGATGGCTAATCAGGAAATGCAGGTTACACCCCAGCTCCCTTTGTGTCACTGTCTAGTGTGAGGTGAAAAACAACCCAATTGTCAAACTGACCCAGACAGGGAATCCACAAACACGGCAGAGCCACAGAATGGTTTAAGCAAGAAAATGCTCACTTTCTAAAAGTGGCATTTTCAAACGCACAATCTTAAAATCAACTTTACTAAAAGATGTATTTTTAAATTGTGAGTTCAGGGACCCCAAACTCCACATGTCCATCTACTCTCTAGGGGAATCTACACTTTAATCATATTTAAAGGTATCCCCCATGTTATCCTATGAGAGAGACAGGCCTTGCAACAGTGAAAAACGAAGTTGGCCGTATTTCACTGTCAGGACATATAAACCACATTACTATATGTCCTACCTTATCCATACACTGCACCCTGCCCTTGATGCCGACCTTAGGGGTGCCTTACATATAAGAAAAGGGAAGGTTTAGGCCTGGCAAGTGGGTACCCTTACCAAGTCGAATTTATAGTGTAAAGGTACACACACAGACACTGCAGTGGAAGGTCTGAGACATGATTACAGGGTTACTTAGGTGGGTGGCACAACCAGTGTTGCAGGCCCACTAGTAACATTTGATTTACAGGCCCTGGGCACCTCTAGTGCACTTTACTAGGGACTTAACAGTAAAACAAATATGCCAATCATGGAGAACCAATTACGTACACATTTTAAACAGGAGCACTTGCACTTTAGCACTGGTTAGCAGTGGTAAAGTGCCCAGAGTAACAAAAACAGCAAAATCAGAGTCCAGCACACATCAACAACCTGGGGAACAGAGGCAAAAAGTTAAGGGAGACCACGCCAAGGATGAAAAGTCTAACACGTGTCCCCCCCAGCTAAAAGTGGGGAGCAACTACCCAACCTCATGGGAGTTCTCATCACTAACGCGGAAGAACCTGGACAGACCATCAGCATTGGCGTGCTCTGTACCAGGACGATGTTCCACCGTAAAGTTCATCCCCTGTAGGGAAATGGACCACCTCAACAGTTTTGGATTCTCATCTGCATTAACCATCTGAGGGGCCTGTGGTCAGTCTGAACTCGGAAGTGAGTCCCAAACTAGTAGGGTCTTAGCTTCTTCAGTGCCCAGACCACAGCAAACGCTTCACGTTCTATGGCACTCCACCTACGTTCCCTGGGTAACAACCTCCTGCTAATGAAGGCTACGGGTTGATCTAGGCCCTCTTCATTAAGCTGTGAGAGTACTGCTCCAATACCCTGCTCTGAGGCGTCTGTTTGCACAACAAACTCCTTGGAGTAGTCAGGTGCCTTCAGCACAGGTGCTGTGCACATGGCAGACTTCAGGGCATCAAAAGCGTTCTTGCAAGCCTCGGTCCAGATCATTTTCTTGGGTTGCTTCTTAGAAGTCAACTCAGTTAAGTGGGTAACAATGGTACCATATCCCTTAACAAACCTCTTGTAATATCCTGTGAGACCTAAAAAGGCTCTCACTTCAGTCTGGGTCTTGGGAGGCTCCCAAGCCAGAATCGTGTCAATCTTAGGCTGTAGGGGTGCCACCTGGCCACTCCCCACATGGTGTCCTAAGTACACCACAGAACCCTGCCCTATTTGGCACTTGCTCGCCTTAATGGTGAGGCCTGCCTTCTGCAGGGCCTCTAACACTCTCCAGAGGTGTTGCAGGTGTTCCTCTCATGTGGAACTAAACACAGCAATGTCATCCAGGTAGGCGGCACTGAACTCATCCAGTCCTGCCAACACCTGGTTGACCAACTTCTGAAAGGTGGCAGGGGCATTCTTCATCCCAAAGGGCATCACGTTGAAGTGGAAGTGCCCATCTGGGGTAAGGAATGCTGACCTCTCCTTTGCCCCCTCAGTTAAGGCAATCTGCCAGTACCCAGATGTTAAATCAAACGTACTAAGGTACTTGGCAGCTCCTAACCGATCAATGAGCTCATCAGCTCGGGGGATGGGGTGTGCGTCAGTCTTGCTGACCGCATTGAGACCCCGGTAACCCACACAGAACCTAAATTCCGGAGTGGCACCAGGAGCAGCAGCCTTTGAGACCAATACCACTTGGCTGGCCCAAGGACTGCTGGAGGGCTCAATAACCCCTAGGGTTAACATTTTGGAGACTTCCTCCTTTATGCAAGCCCTGACCCTGTCAGGCACTCTGTAAACCTTATGTTTAACAGGTGTACTGTCCCCAGTGTCCACATCATGGGGGTCATTCTGACCCTGGCGGTCAGTGTTAAAGCGGCGGCCAACCCGCCAACAAGCTGGCGGTCCAAAAAATGGAATTCTGACCCTGGCGGGAACCGCCAACTCGGACCGCCGCTTTAACACTCAGACCGCCACGGCGGCACAAACAAACAGCGCGGCGGTCACCGCCAACAGCCAGGCGGCAGACAATGTACCGCCCACCCTATCACGACTCACCAATCCGCCACCTTTTCCGGGGCAGGAGCCCCGCCGATAAAAACACGGCGGAAACAGACATTTCCAATGGAAAACGCTCACCTCGACACACTCCACGCGGAATCGGGACAGCATGGAACCGGAACTCCACATCCTCCCAGCCATTGCCTTCCTGCTCTTCTTCCAGGATCACGAACGTCGCCGCAGACGACAACGGTGAGTACTGCACCTACGACACAGGGGAGGGGGGAGGAGGAAAGGTTACGGGCACACACATACGCCACACACCCACCCCCACCCTCACCCCCACCGAAATACCTACACACCAATGCAGATTGAAAAGTCAGAGTGACACCCCCAAACCCCCAAAACAAAAATGCAAAGACAAAAGGCAATGATTGTAAAAATAGAACTATATTATATCAATAATTAAGTATAGCGAACTTAGCAATATATAAGGAATTATTACACATCTAGAACTATATATATATACAAGTAGCAAAAGTCCGGCACAGTTTTGCAAAGTCCAAATGTCCGTGGGCCAATGTGCAGCAACACATGGGCAAAGCCCACACACGAGATCAAGTCCGTTGGAGAGAACACTGCTGGGGCATCACAAAAATCAAATACTGGCACCTCAGGGGGAAGGGAAGGGGGGGCACCTCAGCCACATGAGTCCACGACGCCAGATCCACGAAGGGCCTCCATGCCCACTGTGCCATCCTGGGGAGTGCAAAGCCACAGTCTCTCAAGTCTCTACAGTGGGTGGATTGCCCACTGTGCCATCCTGGGGGGTGCAAAGCCACAGTCCATCAGGTGGATTACAGAGTCCACTGGTCATGGAGGAGGCATGGTGGGCAGAGTGCCTCGTGAAGCCCTGCCCGACACAGAACCGGGCCTGTCAATGGGCCAGCGGTGCTTGACAGGAGGGCCCAGCGGAGCGGTGCTTGACAGGAGGGCCCAGCGGAGCTGTGCTTGAGATGAGGGCCCAGCGGAGCGGTGCTTGACAGGAGGGCCCAGCGGAGCGGTGCTTGACAGGAGGGCCCAGCGGAGCGGTGCTTGACAGGAGGGCCCTGCGGAGCGGTGCTTGAGATGAGGGCCCAGCGGAGCGGTGCTTGACAGGAGGGCCCAGCGGAGCGGTGCTTGACAGGAGGGCCCAGCGGAGCGGTGCTTGACAGGAGGGCCCAGTGGAGTGGTGCTTGACAGGAGGGCCCAGCGGAGCAGCGCTTGACAGGAGGGCCCAGCGGAGCGGTGCTTGACAGGAGGGCCCAGCGGAGCGGTGCTTGATAGGAGGGCCCAGCGGAGCTGTGCTTGACAGGAGGGCCCAGCGGAGCGGTGCTTGACAGGAGGGCTCTGTTCAGCGGTGCCTGTCTTGGCGGGGCCCTGTTCAGCGGTGCCTGTCTTGGCGGGGCCCTGTTCAGCGGTGCTCCTCACGGTGGGGCCCTGTTCAGCGGTGCTCCTCACGGCGGGGCCCTGTTCAGCGGTGCTTCTCACGGCGGGGACCTGTTCAGCGGTGCCTGTCTTGGCGGGGCCCTGTTCAGCGGTGCCTGTCTTGTGTTTCGAGTGAACCACACCTGGCCAATACTTCCTGCTCAGTCAGCATCGGACCTTTCCGTTGCGGGGCCCTCCTGTGATGGAGTCCTGGGGCCCTGGGTCTCCTCCGATACCCCCGGAATGGGGCTGGTGGGGCCCTCATGGCCAGGTCGGCTGCTCCCTGCCTTTTGCGCTTTGCTGCCCTTGCCCTCCTTGGCAGATTCTCCGTGGCCCTTGGCTCCCTTACCCGATGTGGCAGGTGACGGTGCAAGGCTACCCTCCTTGGGGGCAGGCGTATCAGGCCTGTCGCGCCTGCCCTTCAGTTTTTTGCTCGTCTTCCCAGGGGGGGGGGGGGCTGGCTGTGCCTTTGCTGCTGGCTGATGTCCCTGCACAAGGAAAGGGCGGACTCCAAAAACCAGCCACAACGTTCTTGGGAGTTGCTGGGCTGGTGGTGGCTGAGGTGTTTTTGGAACTCTTACGAGATGGAGGGGGTGGGTCAGGTGAGGAAAAGAGGTCCAGTTTATAGAGGATTAGTTTTTTAGGAGCCATGGGAAGGGTAGCTGGAGTGGGTATGGGAGTGGAGGAAGAGGATGTGGTTGTAGGAGAGTCAAGTCTGGTGTCTTTGGGTGCAGGTGCTTGGCATGGAGGCTGACGTGAGGTGGATGGCTGTTGGTTGGGTGCCTGCCTGCGTTTGTGTGGTTTGGAAGCGGGGGTGACAGACACACTGGGAGAGGACACAGGGGACGTGTACATGGCAGTGGGGGTGGTGACTGCACGTGTGCGGACTGGTGTGGAGGGTGTGCTGGTGATGGGTGTACTGGCTGATGGTGGTGTGCATGCAGGTGTGAGTGTAGACGTCACAGGGAGGGAGGAGGGAGACGAGGAGGTGGGGGACACAGAGGAGGTAGTGGCTGTTGGCATGTCTGCATCTGTATGTTGCTTGTGTGAATGCTTGTGTGTTCTGTGGTGCTTATGTCTGGATGAGCTTCCCTTGGGTGTTGAGGTGTGTGCAGGCTGGTCTGTAGGTGTGGATGGGATAGGCAGAGGAACAGGGGAGTGGGACTGGGTGGAGGGAGTTAGAAGAGGGAGGCTGGAGACAGGGACAATCGCTGCCGTCAGTGCTGAGGCCAGAGCGTTGAACGATCGCTGATGGGCAGCCTGACCCGAATGAAGGCCCTCCAGGTATGCATTGCTTTGATGCACCTCCCTCTCCACACCCTGGATGGCATTCAAAAGGGTACACTGCCCAACAATGATGGTCCTCAGGAGGTCAATGACCTCCCCACTGAGGGCAGCAGGGGTGACTGGGGCAGGGCCTGAGGTGCCTGGGGCGAAGGAGATGGCCGCCTTCCTGGCCTTGCGGGCACGGGCCGAAGGCCGAGGGGCTGCTGGGAGGGCGGAGCTGGTGTGCTGGGTGGCGGCTGTACCTGTAGTATCGGTGGGCACAGATGTTGCCGCCACCACAAGGGAGCTCCCATCCAAGGACGTGTCGGTGTCACTGACGTCTGCACGGGTCCCCGTGGTGGAGCCCCCCTCGCCCTTCGTCTCACTGGTCATGTCGGAGTCCGTTGCATGGCCCTCCGGGGTCATGTGAGATGCAGCTCCCTCTTGCGCTGATGCCACTTCTCCTCCGCCTGATGATGCTAATGCACACATTCACCGAAAAACAAAGAAAATGGGGGGGGGATGGAGAAATAAAGACAAGTTGAGTGCATGCATTGGGGACACCGTTGGCGGAGAGGACAGACACAGAAGCCCCCTGCACTACGCTGCGCACTTGGGGTACACTACTCATTCCCTGGGACATGCCCTACAAGCCTATGGGCGACAACTGCCCACACAGAATACACAGGTCCATGAATAGCGTTACTAGGCACCCTACAGAGGTGGGGGGCGGGGCACAGGACCATACCTCACAGAGGGGCCTAGCCTACAGAAATCGCCCTGGCCTAGGGATACCCACAGCCCTCCTCCCCCACCCAGGCACCTCCACTGCGCGCAAATATAGCTGAATGTGCTGGTCTGCTGTGATGTCCTCAAGCGCCCATCTAAATCGGGGTAGGCCACCGCCAGGATCCGGGACATCAGGGGGGTCAAGGTATGACTGGCACCCCTCCTTGGTTGGGAGGCCATCCCCAGCAGAGCCTCAGCGGTCTTCCTGCTCCCGCGGCAGTGGGTGCCCTGTCTGTTGTGGACCCCCAGGGCCCAGACGTCCTTGGCGATGGCACGCCAAATATCGATCTTCTGATGGGCGCTGACCTATGTGACATGTACAGGGGGGGAATAGAAACATCATCACTTTTCTGCATGCTCGATGTGAGTGGCCCCCCCTCCCCAAACTTGCCAGGTGGCACATGCTCTCATCTGTCGTGCCATGCATTCGTAATTCGCTCCCCTCCCCTCCATCGTACATCCCCCCCACTCATCACAGGCATTGCCCACTATGCATTGGCCCCCGTGTACTCACCTGTTGGTCTGGAGGACCGTAGAGTAGCGCATACTGGGGGAGGACCCCGTCCACGAGCTTCTCCAACTCTTCGGAACTGAAGGCGGGGGCCCTTTCCCCAGTCGCAGCAGCCATTGTCACTTCCAGACCGAGGTCACAGCAGCACTTGCAGTGTAGGTCCTCTCCTGTGGATGCTCAGGTCTCGTGTGATTAAGCAGAGAGAAAATGGCGGTCACGCCCGCGGCGGTGCGTACCGTGACCGCCGGCGCACATCGTCATTGGCCCCTGAAACCCATAGGGTTCAATGTTAACCAATGCTGCTTTGCGCCGCGGTCTTCGACCGCCTACCGCCATGGCGTGCCACGCCAGCGCAATGACCTCACTTCACATTGTCACACTTCACAGGTCAGGCAGCCGCCATTTCAAGGGCCCACATGGCTTAATTCCTATTGCGTCACACATGGCTAGGCCTTGCATCAACACTCATACAAGCTATTCAATCCAGAGAGATTCGTGTACTGTGCAGGCTGTGGGAACTTACCTGTGGGTTGATTGACTCTGTGCTCCATGTTGTCCTTCCTAGGCACTGTCCGCTGGGACTTGCGAGGAGACGGAGGAATGTTCCCGTGTACAGACCGCTGGTGGACCTGTCGACAAAGGAAGAACGACATGTCATACTCACCTACAGACTCAATAGTGCCACTATACAGGAACTGTGTGCCCAGCTGGAGCCAGACCTGATGTCACCCATCCGCCAACCCAAAGGGATTCCGCCTCTAGTGCAGGTGCTGTCAGTACTCCATTTTTTGGCTAGTGGATCATTTCAAACTACAGTGGCCATTTCATCTGGGATGTCTCAGCCTATGTTTTCAAGGGTGTTGTCCAGAGTGTTGTCTGCCCTGATGAAATACATGCGGAGCTACATCATTTTCCCTGAGGTGGGTGACTTGGCTACAGTGAAGGGTGATTTCTATGCCCTTGGACACATTCCCAATATCATTGGTGCCATTGATGGTACCCATGTGGCTTTGGTCCCCCCAAAAGACAATGAACAGGTGTACAGGAACCAGAAAAGTTATCATTCCATGAATGTCTAGGTGGTCTGTTTGGCTGACCAGTACATCTCCCATGTAAATGCCAAGTTTCCAGGGTCAGTGCATGACGCGTACGTCATGCGAAATAGCAGCATCCCTTATGTGATGGAACAGCTACAGAGACAGCGTGTGTGGCTAATTGGTGACTCTGGTTACCCCAACCTGCCTTGGCTTTTGACCCCAGTGAGGAATCCCAGGACAAGGGCAGAGGAACGGTACAATGAGGCCCATGGGCGAACTAGGAGGATTATAGAAAGAACCTTTGGCCTCCTGAAGGCCAGGTTTAGGTGCCTGCATATGACAGGTGGATCCCTAATGTACTCACCAAAGAAGGTGTGTCATATCATCGTGGCCTGCTGCATGCTTCACAACCTGGCTTTGCGACGCCAGGTGCCTTTCCTGCAGGAGGATGGTCCAGATGGTGGTGTTGTGGCCGCTGTGGAGCCTGCGGAGAGTGAAAAGGAGGAAGACGAAGAGGACGACACAGACAACAGGGACAGAGTGATACTGCAGTATTTCCAGTAACACATAGGTAAGAAGCTACTCCTGCATTTTATTATATCTGTAACAGTACTGGCTCTCTACTGTCTGACCTTTCACCCCAATGTATGGTAACTTAGTTGTGAATTTGCCTTCCTATTTAAGTGATGTGGTCCCCACGGAGTGCCCTCTGGTTTATTTCCCCATGGACTACAACTGTGTGACACTGGTATGTTGTCATCACAATGTATTTGGACATTTTTGGTTGGTTATATCGAATACATTTGGTTTAAAAAAATAAATAGGAGACTCCAGATGGTTTTTGTGCAATAATTGTGTTTATTGAAGTGCAAAAATTGGTGTATAGTTCAAAAAGGGTGATGGGTGATGGTGGAGGCATGTCCATGGCAGAGTCCAGACTTACGTTCGCACAGGTGCATTGTCCATATGCCTGTGGAAGGTGGAGCAGGGGCAGTTCAAGGTTGGACAGGGTGAACAAGTGGGACAGTGGGATGACATCCGGGGGGATCCGTGCATGGCGGGGGTCTTGACATCCTACTCTGTCTTCTTCCTCGATCTCAGGCCTTTCTTGCGGGGTGGTTCATGTTCTGCAGGGGGTGGGGTCTGGGCGGTCCGTTGCTGTTGTGTCGGGGCCTCCTGACCACTAGCGCCGGTGGAGGTGGTGGGCTGTTCTTCCTCCATGCTAGTGGCAGGGGCCCTTTAGGGGGCCACATGGTCCCGTAATGTGGTGACAATCTGGTTGAGTGCCACCACGATTGTACCCATTGCGGAACTGATGCTGCGCAGTTCTTCCCGGAACCCCATGTACTGGCCCTCCTGCATGGCCTGGATCACCTGGAACCTGGCCAGGACCGTCGCCATCATCTCTTGGGAGTGGTGGTACGCTCCCATGATGGTGGTGAGGGCCTCTTGGACAGTGGGTTCCCTAGGCCTGTCCTCCCTCTGTCGCACAGCAGCCCTCCCAGTTCCCCTTTGTTCCTGGGCCTCTGTCCCCTGGACGGTGTGCCCACTACTACTGCCCCCAGGTCCCTGTTGTTGTTGGGGTGGTGGGTTGCCCTGGGTGCCCTGTAGTGGTAGACACACCGCTGCTTGACCTGTCCTGGAGACAGAGGCATGGGCCCGCTGGGTGGGTGCTGTGCTGTGGTTTCCAGAGGGGGGTAGGTCTGCTGGGGCCTGTGGCTGCCTGAGGGGAACCGACTGTCTAGAGGTCCCCGATGGTCCGGGCTGGTCATCAGGTTCTAGGTCGACAGAGCTGCTGTCATCACTGGGGGCCTGTTCTGGGGGTGGGATGGACATTTCTGCACCCTCCGGGCCGGTGTGTTGGCGTTCAGGCCCTGCAGGGGTAAAAGACTATGGTTATTGCTTCTGTGTGTGCCATGGCGTGCGAATTGTGGGTGCCCTTGTCCCCCAGTGCTGGCATTCCCTTGTGGGAGGAGTTGTGAGGGTGGTTTGGGGGGGGGATGGGTATGTGCAGTGGTTATGCTTAGGTGATGGGTGTCCATGGTTTGTGTTGACATTCAGGGGTTGGTGTTGGTTTGGGTGGGTTGTGCTGGTGAGACATTAGCAGGGAGGATATGTGCTGGGGGGTTGGGGGTGAGGGTGGGGGTGGGGGTTGGCATGCTGGTGGTTGGGGGGGGGAAGTAGTTGAGATTAGACTTACCAGAGTCCATTCCTCCGCCTACTCCAGCGAGGCCCTCAGGATGCAGGATGTTCAAGACCTCTTGCTCCCATGCTGTGAATTCGGGTGGAGTGGGTGGGGGTCCGCCGCCAGTCTTCTGCACAGCGATGTTGTGTCTTGACACCATCGCCCGCACCTTCCCCTGTAGGTCGTTCCAGCGCTTTCGGATGTCTTCCCGATTTCTGGGATGCTGTACCACAGCGTTGACCCTGTCGACGATCCTTTGCCATAGCTCCGCCTTCCTGGCTATTGTGGTGTGCTGCACCTGTGTGTCGAAGAGCTGGGGCTCTACCCTAATTATTTCCTCCACCATGACCCTGAGTTCTTGGTCTGAGAAACTGGGGTGTCTTTGGGGTGCCATGGGGTGGTGTGGATGAGGTGTGGGGTGGTGTTTGTGGTGATGAGTGTAGTGGAGTGTGGTGTTTTGTGCGTAGATGTAGTGTGGGGGATGATGTTGGGTTCCTGTGTGTGTTGTGGTTTGCGTTCCCTGTGCTCTCTCTCTGTGTATTGCGCCTTGTCTCTGAATTTCGATTTGTGGGGGTTTGTGGGTGATGTGGGTGTGTGTTTTATATCGTATTGATTGTGTGGGAGTGGTGTTTGTATGTGTATCAGGTGTGTGTATTTTGAATTATCCAATGTGGCTGTGTTTTGTAAAGGTGTGTGTATTTTGACCGCGGCGGTGTGTACCGCCAATGGGATACCGCGGTTGAAAGACCGCCGCGTGGATTGGTGGGTCGTAATGGCATGGGCGTATTTCTGTTGGCGTGACGGTGGAGGTTTGGTCATCTCCAGTTTATCGCTGACCGCTGATGTGGCGGCCTTCAGTGGAGGTCGGGTTTTTGGCGGTTTGGCAGTTGTGGGTCAGAATGACCCTGGCGGGTTACCGCGGCCGCGGCGGTGTTATGGCGGTCTTCTGACCGGCGGTAACTGCCTTTTACCGCCAGGGTCAGAATGACCCCCCATGTGTGCATAGGTGTGTGACTCCTGGGATCAGGGAAAACAGCGAGGCGAACTGTCCCAACACGTGGCGACAGTCCCTCTGCTGTTCCTCAGTCAGGGAGGGGGATAGGATCACTCCCTCCACAGACCCATCTTTCTCTCCTGCAGACAGGAGGTCAAGAAGAGGCTCACTCTCTTCCTCCACCCCGTCATCTGTTGCTAGGAGCATGGATAGCTCAGTTCGCTCAAAGTGTGGTTTGAGGCGGTTGACATGTAGGACCCTCAAAGGGTTCCTGGGGGATTGCAAGTCTACCAGATAGGTGACATCGCTCTTTCTTTCCACCACCTCAAAAGGCCCAGTCCACTTATCTTGGAGAGCCCTAGGCTCCACTGGTGCCATGACCCACACTTTTTGTCCAGGCTGAAACTCAACCAGAGTGGCATTCTGGTCGTACCACCGTTTCATATCCTCCTGGCTCGCTTCCAGGTTCTCCTGAGTGAGACTCCTGAAGCGGGCAGTCTGGTTTCTTAGTGCCAGCCTGTAGCTAAATACATCCTGGGGGGGTTTACTAGGAGCTTTCTCCAAAGCCTCCTTCACCAGACTGAGTGGTCCCCTCATAGGGTGGCCATAGATGAGCTCAAAGAGCCTAAAGCCAAGTCACTTTTGAGGCACCTCCCTGTAAGCTAACAGAAGGCATGGCAAGAGGACGTCCCACTTACGCCTCAAGGGCTCTGACAGGCCATGAATCATGCCCTTTCAAGGTGCGGTTGAATCTCTCAACCAGACCATTACTTTGGGGGTGGTAAGGTGTGGAGAACTTGTAGGTTACCCCACACACCTTCCACAGAGACTTCATATAAGTGGATGTGAAGTTTGTACCTCTATCAGATACCACTTCCTTGGGGAACCCCATGCGGGTAAAAACTCCCATCAAGGCACGTCCCACCACGGGGGCAGTGACCGTCCTTAGAGGAATAGCTTCTGGGTACTGTGTGGCATGGTCCACCAAGACCAGGATGAACCTGTTGCCCATGGCTGTCTTGGGATCCAGAGGCCCCACAATGTCAATTCCTACCCTTTCAAAGGGAGTACTAACTACAGGTAAGGGTTGGAGGGGAGCTTTGCATTTCCCCCCACTCTTTCCACTTGCCTGACAAGTCTGACAAGACCTACAAGAAGCAGCTGACTGCTTGTGCATCAAGGGCCAGTAAAAGTGGGAGACAAGCCTCTTATAGGTCTTGTCCTGCCCTAGATGTCCTGCCAAAGGCACATCATGAGCCAAACCCAGTAGGAAGGCCCTGAAGCACTGGGGTACCACCAGCATACGAGCTGACCCAGGCTCAGGAACCTTAGGCTCACTATACAGGAGGCCATCTTCCCAATATATCAGGTGAGTACCTGGCACCTCGCCAGCCGCCTGGGCTGCAGCCTGCTGCCGCAGCCCCTCAAGAGTAGGGCACTCCTTCTGCGCTGTGCAGAATGCTTCCCTGGTGGGTCCCCCTTCCTGCTGCCACTGTAACAGCTCAGGGACCTCCCCCAGTTCAGCCACCTGTTCCACTGTAGATTCCGGGGCGTCACCCTCAGGCTCCGCCTCCTCCTGGACCGTGGGAACCTCGGGCCGGTTTCCCATGCCCCCTGCCCTTCCTCTTCTTTGCGGTCCCCTGGGCCACTGTTTCAGGCTCCAGGGGCTCTTGACTACCCTGATTGGCTGCCATAGACCGGGTGTATACGCATACCCACCCAGGCAGACCCAACATCTCCAAGTGAGACCTGTGTTCCTCCTCCTTCCAAGGGGAATCCTCCAGGTCGTTACCTAGCAAACAATCAACAGGCAAGGTTGGACTCACAGCTACTTTCCAGGAACCTGAGACCCCCTGCTTTCAAAGGGAACCTGCGCCACTCTGCAGAGGCGCTCAGAGTTGTCTACCGCAACTACTTGTTGAAGTACCCAGGGATCAATCTGCTCTTCAGACACCAGGTGACTCCTCACTGTAGTCACACTGGCTCCTGTGTCTCTCAGAGCCTCCACCCTCTGTCCATTGATGGTCACCCATTGCCTGTACTTATTAGTGTTATCAGGCACTAGGTTTCTCTGGACCATCTCACTGTCCCCTAGTGAGACAAGGGTCATGTCTGCTGGTTCCCACCCACCTGAAACCAACTCCTCCCCAAGCGCTACACTGGCCAAACCCTGGGACGGTGCACCAGTGGGTGCCGGTGTACTTTTGGGGCATTTGGGGTCCCCCCTCACATGACCCACCTGGTCACATGGATAGCATTTACGTGGGGGACCACCTGCCACTGGCTTCCCTTTGGACAACCATGGCTTCTTTTCACTGGGGGGTTGGGAATCCTTACCCTGGGAATCAGTTTGGGGCCCTTTAGAGAACTCCCCCTGTTTGCCCTTACCCCCCCTTTCTTCTGAGAGGGACCCTGCCCACCCTTGGAGTGGTCTCCCCCATACCTCTTTTGGACCCTGGTGCTCTCCCAGTGATCCGCTTCCTGCGCAAGCTTCCTGGGGTCAGTCAGCTTGCTGTCAATGAGGTGCTGGCGCAGCTCTGGAAAACATAAACTGTACAAGTGCTCCCAAGCAATTAAATTGTAAAGCCCCTCATACGTGTTTACCTTACTGCCCTTCACCCAGCCATCCAGTGACCTGCAAAAAGAATCAACACATTCCAACCATGTTTGGGATTCCTTTCTCTTGTAGGATCTAAACTTCTCCTTGTACTGCTCAGGGGTGAGACCATACCTGGTGAGTAAGGCCTCCTTCATGACAGGGTAGGTGAGATCCTGAGCATCCCCTAAGGCTGTCAGTGTGTCCCTCCCCTCTGCCTCAAAATGCTTCCACAGGGCTGCCCCCCAATGAGCTTCAGGGACCAGGTTCATGTGGAGAGCTGACTCATAACCCTTGAACCACAAGTAGATATCATCCTCCCTCTTATAATCCCTCACAAGGTCTTTTGGGATGTGTACCCTTCTCTCAGGCTGCACTGTAGGATTGCTGCCACCATCTCTACTGGACTGGCTTCTATGATCCATCTCTCTCAAGCTAAGCTCATGAGCCATCACTAACTTCCTCTCCTCAAGGGCTAGCCTCCTCTGCTCCAATTGGTACTCCCTTTCTGCCTGTCTGTCCTGTAACTCCTCAGGTGTCAGACCCTTGGATGAGACACTGCTACCTGCCTTAGAGACCTTCTCTCTGGACATAACAGGCCCACCCACAATACCATTGTGTACTGAACACTCTTCCTCATCCTCCTCATCTCCCTCATCCTCGGTGTGCCCTTCAGTGCTCTTGGCTGTCACCCAGGCCCTCAGCGCCTTTTGCAGCTCCTCCTTCCTGGATGAGCTCTTAATGGGACAGTCAAAGCTTTTACAGAACTGCTTCAACTGAGCTTTGGCATAACTCTCCAATTTCTCAAGGTCAAAGTCAGCTCCAACTGATGCATCTCCAAGTAGAGAGATGATGAAAGGTTAAAAAGAGTGCAAAGTTCCAAATGCAGAAAACAAGTTCCAAAGTGGAGTTCCAGAAAAGTCAATCACAGGAACAGCGAAAAAAGAAACTGAATGCAAAGCAAAAACAGTCCAAATAGAAAAAAAAAAAAAAATCACAAGACTAGTAGTATGTGGTCACGTAGTGGTCTGAACTCAAACAGTAGTGTACACTTAATTACTGTATGTCAAGTACAAATACAAGTCTAAATCCCAACCGCTGATCACCAATGTTAGGAATGGGGTCTTTGGTTGACAGTCAGGTTACCCCCTGTTCAAGCAAGGACCCTCACTCTAGTCAGGGTAAAAGAGAATCACCCTCAGCTAACCCCTGCTTACCCCCTGGTAGCTTGGCAGAGCAGTAGGCTTAACTTCAGAATGCTAGGTGTAAAGTATTTGTACCAACACACACAGTAACTTAATGAAAACACTATAAAATGACACAACACCAGTTTAGAAAAATAGGAAATATTTATCTAAACAAAACAAGACCAAAACGACAAAAATCCAACATACACAAGTCAAGTTATGAATTTTTAAAGATTCAACTCAAAAATAGCGCTTAGAAACAAAAATGCTTCAATGAGATGTTAACACGGCGTCGTGCCGGAGTCGTTCCCAACAAGCCGACACCAGCGGCGCCGTACACGGAGTCGCGTAGACCCCCAATTACAGTACCTTTGGTGAAGAATGAAAACAAGCCGATGCGCCAAGTCGAGGATTGCGGCGTCTGTGCGAAACGTTGAATCCATGCACTTCGAGCGGCATCGGTCACGACGTGGTGCGGCGACTTCCACAGAGTCACGGACTTCAGTGGGGCTGCAGCGGCGTCGGGCCTGCGAAGAGCGTCACGTTCCAGCAAAGGAGTGCGACGTCAGGTACAGGCGGCGTTACCGGATTCAGCAGCGGCGTCGGTCCGGAGTCGTCCGAAGTCAATTTCCTTGGATTTCCACCAGCTTTCCTTTCAAGGGCCCAGGGACTGGATAGGGCACCACTTGTCAGAGCAGGAGTCTCTCCAGAGACTCCAGGTGCTGGCAGAGAGAAGTCTTTGCTGTCCCTGAGACTTCAAACAACAGGAGGCAAGCTCTAACTCAAGCCCTTGGAGATTTCTTCACAAGATGGAAGGCACACAAAGTCCAGTCTTTGCCCTCTTACTCTGGCAGAAGCAGCAACTGCAGGAAAGCTCCACAAAGCACAGTCACAGGCAGGGCAGCACTTCTTCCTCACCTATCAGCTCTTCTCCAGGCAGAGGTTCCTGTTGGTTCCAGAAGTGTTTCTCAAGTCTGTAGATTTGGGTGCCCTTCTTATACCCATTTTAGTCTTTGAAGTCACCTTTCTTCAAAGGGGACTCACACCTACTTGTGAAATCCTGCCTTGCCCAGGCAAGGCCTCAGACACACACCAGGGGGTTGGAGTCTACATTGTCAGAGGCAGGCACAGTCCTTTCAGATGAGAGTGACCACTCCACCCCTCCCTCCTAGCAGAGATGGCTAATCAGGAAATGCAGGTTACACCCCAGCTCCCTTTGTGTCACTGTCTAGTGTGAGATGAAAAACAACCCAACTGTCAAGCTGACCCAGACAGGGAATCCACAAACACGGCAGAGTCACAGAATGGTTTAAGCAAGAAAATGCTCACTTTCTAAAAGTGGCATTTTCAAACGCACAATCTTAAAATCAACTTTACTAAAAGATGTATTTTTAAATTGTGAGTTCAGGGACCCCAAACCCCACATCTTCATCTACTCTCTAGGGGAATCTACACTTTAATCATATTTAAAGGTAGCCCCCATGTTATCCTATGAGAGAGACAGGCCTTGCAACAGTGAAAAACGAAGTTGGCAGTATTTCACTGTCAGGACATATAAACCACATTAATATATGTCCTACCTTATCCATACACTGCACCCTGCCCTTGGGGCTACCTAGGGCCTACCTTAGGGGTGCCTTACATATAAGAAAAGGGAAGGTTTAGAGCTGGCAAGTGGGTCCACTTGCCAAGTCGAATTTATAGTGTAAAGGTACACACACAGACACTGCAGTGGCAGGTCTGAGACATGATTACAGGGTTACTTAAGTGGGTGGCACAACCAGTGCTGCAGGCCCACTAGTAACATTTGATTTACAGGCCCTGGGCACCTCTAGTGCACTTTACTAGGGACTTAACAGTAAAACAAATATGCCAATCATGGAGAACCAATTACGTACACATTTTAAACAGGAGCACTTGCACTTTAGCACTGGTTAGCAGTGGTAAAGTGCCCAGAGTATCCAAAAAAGCAAAATCAGAGTCCAGCACACATCAACAACCTGGGGAACAGAGGCAAAAAGTTAAGGGAGACCACGCCAAGGATGAAAAGTCTAACAACGTTCAACTATTATTACGAAGTCTACTTATAATAAAATAAGCTGCTGTCAACAAATTTCCCTTTATTGTTACCTAAGTGTGATGATAATCTAAATTCAGGTATCTTGCATGATTCTAGGCTAGAGCCCTGGATATTTCTACATTAACAGTCTAAATCTGGAGATTGCAGAATTGCAATAATGTTATCTTGTGAAGCAAACCGTATTTTTAGTTCATTTCCACATATACATGTTCTATACACAGTTGAACACATACTAAATGAAAGTAATAGGATTCCTGACCTATGAGGCATAAGACTGAGTGTTCCTCCCTGAGAGCTGTTTGTGAATGCAGGTTGCTGGTTTTAATCTCAGGATCCTCGATGCATACTAAGGTATGCCATTTCTTCAGTTTGAACTGCCGCTCTCTCCCGAAACACCAGCAATATTTGCTAAGTTTTTATGTGATAATAATCCAGATGCCTTGTTCCTTACTGAGACCAGCTACTTGCGGATCATTACCAGATATAATTGCACCTCAACCTGCCAACTTTACTTTAGTTTGAATGGATGGACAAGACAGAAGAGGCGGAGGAATCGCCATCAGTTTAAAAAAAAAAGATTTCAAATGTAAAATCAGAGAATTCCTGGTTCCTGATTATCAAGCTTTGTTTTTTGTATTTTCCCTTACACATACATTTATGATATCAGGAGCCCTGATGTTTTGACCCCCAGGTTATGCAGTAAATTGGTGCACCTTCCTTCCTGATTAACATTTTGAGATCTGTGAACTTCACTAAACTTGGTGATATCAATCTCCATCTAGATGATCTGACGGGTAACCAGAATGCTACTTTTATAGAGGATCTAGGTGTACTTAAGTTGGCTCTGTGTAATTCTACACCCACTAATGTAGCTTGGCATCTCTTGGATCCCATTCATTCTAAAGGGAAGGATTTGTCGATAGACCCTCCTCTTCCGCTATGTTGGTCAGACGACTATGCTGTGCCATTCAATATTAGAACATTGGAATGTTAGGCACTCCATTGAACACAATAGAGTGCTCTGGACGTCTAATGGCTGGTAGAAGCCCGGAGCTCCAACTTCCCAATGATTTCTTTCATAACTTCTGCCGTGAACAAAGGCCTCACAGAGCCCAAGGGGATTTCAGTCCCCTTGGGCTTAATGAGGACTTTGTTGTATTTATTGGAACATTCTGCACTCTAGTGATGGAATGTTCTAATAGCCTTATAGCCCTCTGTAGCTGGGCTATACCGGCATTAAAGCCACGCTCCTTTGTTAAAGGCCCTCGCCTTACACTCGGTCCCTTGATGCTGGAGCAGGCGTTTAATGTCCAGTATAGTCTGATACAGCAGGCTATAAGGCTATATTAAGGTATCCTTTTATCCCAGAACAACATGGTCCAACTCTAGAATGGAACCTAGGAACGGGTCAAAACTTAAAATTCCAGCATTGAGTGAGCATCTGCTCAGTACCAGACCTATCTTAAAACAAACAGCTGACCTGGATCATGCCTTGATTTGTAATTAGCTCACGGAGCTTGCTGTAGTTACTCTACCAGCCACAGTAAAACACATTGGTAAGATTTATCTACCAGTTCCCTGGTTTACTGCAGCCTTTAAACAAGAAAAGAAATGTTGTAAGGCTTTAGAAAGACGTTGGAGGAAGTTGTACGCTGAGGAGGCCAAGTAATGGGAGCCATTAAAGCACTATCACACTCTTCTAAGTTGACTCAAGCTACATACTATACAGAAGAAAATACAAATCCTCAAAACTGTTTAAAGACACTCTTTAAGGTGGTAAGACATTATCAGACTCCTGGACTTTATCTCCTGTGTCCCCACTTTGCTAGACGTAATGTGAAGAGCTGGCTCTCTTGTTCACCCATAAAGTGAAAAATATAAATTTTTAGCTGGCTAAAGACTCTTTGAATGTCGACAAGGGCATTCTCAGTCTGATTCAAGCAGGGGACAATTACTGTGTAACTATGCGCACTCAAGGCAGTCTGACCACCCAATTCCAACTTTGGCTGGTGGATTTTCCAAAAGACTGTCTTCCCCACAAGGATCACAGATCCAGAGAGGGTGACAGTGGTTGGGCTTGTAACCAGATATGAGCTAGCCCCAAAAAAAATAAAAAAAATCTGCCAGCATTTTCTTGGCAGGGACACCACCATGAAAAGGCTGACAGTAAGCCAGTGACGTGGGGCACAGGGCTCCGTCGGAATGCACACTATCTGGTTTGCAGACAGTGTACATTCCGAGGGCGCTGGTCAGCCCCCTCTGTGCAATGGGATAGGAAGGTATAGGACAATATAGGTTAGCCCGGTGTGAACATTGTAATAGGGCGGGGTATGCCACCGGTATGACAGTGGCATTCTCCCAGCAGCATTGGCAGTCAGCCAATCCGTCCGCCAATGTTGTAATGAAGCATAAGTCTAGCTTCAGATACAAATTGAAAGAATGGCCTCTTCTTGATTTTGCGTCCTTTCTAGCCATTGCACAATCTATCAAATCTGGATCTCCATTGGATCCCTTACCACCTGGCAAGCTTAGGTTATTGGAGACGGCTTTTTTATCTATAATAATGGAGCATCTTAATTCCTCTCTGCATGACAGTTTTGCACCTCAGAAGTGGAAGCATGCTATTTTTGTTCCACTCCTGAAAAAAAAGTGGCATCCCACACACTTGTCGAACTTTTGGCCCATTTCCTTGTTATCTTTCTTCTCCAAAGTTATGGAGAAGCAAGTTGATGCACATCTCACTGCATTTGTAGTGGTCCAAAATTCCTTCCATCCCTCGCAGTTGGGCTTTAGTGCTGGATATAGTACTGAAGACTCCCTACTTGGCATTAAAAAACACCTGAGACAACACTTGGATGAGGGCGGCACTGCCACACTGATTTTGTTAGACGTACGGCTTTCAATACGTTCTTCCACTCTATTTTGGAGGAAAAACTGAGCCTCAAGGCATTCTGCATTAAAGGCCCAGCTTTAGGCTGGATCCCTTCCTTCTTAAAAGATTGTAGGGCTCATCACAGAAAAGGGGAGCTGCACACAGTGCAGCTCAACTTTCCTTGTGCCCCTTAGCATCCCTCTACCACCACCAAGTTTGCGGCACATTTAAAATACGATGCACCATGGTGCTGGGTAGGGGTCAAAAGCATCATTTTTTCTGATGCTATTGATGTACTCTGCAGGAGTAGAGCCAACATTTTGGTGCTACTCCTGGAGAGTACATAGAGGCCCATTGTATTTAATGGCATGCCCCTTTTAACGCCTGCTCTGAACATGCACTAAAAGTGCCATTTTTTCCAACACCCTAACGGTGAAACGCCCCCTTTGCATACATAATGCCTGGTGCAGACATAATGTAGCGCAAAGGTTTACAAAGTGGCACAATGCATGCATTGTGCTACATTTTACGAATCTGGCTCTGTGTTTTTGGCCATCTAACGCCACATTGGTGTAAAAAAAAATGACACTAATGTGTTGTTAGGATGGCGCTAAGGGCTTTCTAAATCAGCCCCTGTATATTTCAGGTTTTTTCGCCTAATGTGAAATCTGAACCACAAGCTCTGACTTCAGGAGTTCTGCAAGGCTCAGTTGTGAACCTTCTCTGGTGTTCAATATCTATGTCCACCCGCTGGTGGATTTATTAGAGAGTTGTGGTCTGTTCCTCTCTTTTTAAATGCTGATGACATGCAGATCATCTTTACTTTGTCATCTGCACAGAACTATGGACCATCTGATCTTAACCTGGACTTGAGTATAATTTCCTTATGGCTGAATAAAAACTCACTCAATATTAGCGGTGACAAACTGAGGTCATGGTTCTGGGTAAGAATTCTTCTCTCTGGGGTCGAAGGCACTGGCCGGAATCCTTGGGAGCCTTGCGTACCCTGTCTCCTAAGGTGAAAAACGTGGGCTTTCTACTGGATGACAATATATCTATGAAGCCTTGTTTTGCAGTCCTCAGGTGGCTGAAAAAGATCATTTGGATAAGTCCTTTATCTGCTCAGAGTACTGTGATTCAGGCTCTAATCTTATCTAGATAAGATTATGGCAATGTGCTATACCTGGGTACCGATAAGGATACGGTCCTCAACTACATATATTCCAGAAAGCAGCTGCTAGTCTGCTCTATTACCTTCCAAAATCTGCCTCAGTATCCCATCTTTTTCAGGAATTGCACTGGCTCAAGTTTTCTAAATGCATTGAGCTCAAAGCAATGTGCTACATGTTTGAGGCCAAACCGGGAGTAGGGCCTCACTATATTTGGGAGTTTGTGGTGCCCAACCAACCGACCCGCTCAATGAGATCTTCGAACAAGCCCTGTGTACTGTGCTGAGCTTCCGTCTAGCTTGAATGAAAGGTTGCTTCTTTGCTTATCTAGGCCCAAAACAATGGAACTCTATTCCTGAATCACCGAGGAAATTGCAAATCAGTATTGACCTTTCAGAATGCTTGAAGACCTGGCTTTTTAAAATTGTATACACTTGGACACCCTACCTTTGCCCAGCGCCAGGAAACCCTCTTGGGTAGCTTTGTGCATTACAAGACTTCTTTATAATAATGCTTTCACATTGCAAAACCCTCAAAGACAGCATCATTGATGATACACAGTACTTTGCATCCCAGCCTCACAGCTTCTTCAGAACCAGTGCTGCATAACGCATCCTCAAAGCCGGACTTCAGATCACAAGCCCCACGTTGACAGCATCCTCGGAAAAAATGCAGAACTCTGTATGGCAGACCTGCAGCTCCTCAGAACTGCTGTTGCATGACACATCTGTGACACAGAATCTCACAACGCTTTGAAAACTAGGACTTAAGATACTTTGTTCAGCGGGCCCTGTATATGGCCCTCAATCCATCGCATTTGGCCTGAACTTGTGACTTTGTCCCAGTCCGGTGCAACCAGATAGCCACAGTTGCTGCTTTGTGCTTCTAGGCACTATTTTCACCTACATATTTGAAAGTGCATATCTCTGGTTCTTCTGATAAGATTTTTTGTAATTTTCATCTCAAATAATTTATTACATTTTACTCTATTTTTCTAAACTGATGTGGGGATTTTCTTGGGGTGTTTTTTCACCTTTTTACTGTTTGAAGAGCTGCATAATATTTTACACACTGCCTCTAAGCTAAGCCTGACTGCTTTTCTGCAACGCTACCAGAGTTGTAAACACAGGTTAATTTAAAGTTTTTTTGTGCTTCACTCTGACAGAGATTGTGGTTGCTGGTTGAGTAGGAGTTAAACCCTCTCAACCAGTATTCAATTTCCAACTATCTCTAGATCACAAAAGACTGTAGTTTCATTTATAGAAAATGTAAATACTACCACAGCACGTCTAATGGCAAAACACTGTGATCAACCTACATCTGAGTGCCCGAAAATGTACTTTTAAGGCTGAGCTACCAACCATACCTAATGCTCCGGTGGTGCTGTGCACTGCCCCATATTTACACTGTGGAGCTAACCCACTTTTTGTGGCTTAGCACTGCCTTGTAAATACGGGTACCTTCGACCCAGTTTTCTGCAGCAGAGGCGCGGGCAATGGGTGTTGCTGTGGGCCCATTGCTTTTGAAACTGCCCCAGATTTACAAGGAATTGTAAATCTGAGGCAGCGCCAAAAACACCAGGGGTGGCATTAGTATGGTGCAACAAGGAGAAATACTTTTATTTCTCCTCGTTTTTGCTTATTCTATGTGTGCTGCATTTTGCAGCAGACATATAAAGAGCAAAGGGTCATGAATGATTGTTTATGTACAGGAAGCTGTTCCTTCCTGCACGCTTGCAATCATTGAATAATGACAATGTGCTACTTCTACGTGTGCTGGAGAATGCAGCACACAAAGAGGGGCCAAATCACCATTGTAGATTGTTCATGTGCAGGAAGGGACACCTGCGTAAAGCATTTGTGCAATAATTCATAGAGTAACACAGTGTGACACCACAAAAAGAATCCACACCATCTTAAAAAATAGATAATCTCTATTGGGATAAGATAAGGCAAAATCAAAACAAAAAAATCCCACCAATATATTTCTTGATTTGAACTTTTAAAATATGTTGGTAAAATACAGTGCTAGAGTAATCGAAGGGGAAAAGTGATCCTAATCCTGCAGTAAATCATTAAATGTCCTCAAAAAGCTCCTCTGTAATGTCATGGCAAATCAGTAGTCATTTGGAATCTGCCCAAGTCTTTTGAACTAGAGCGTGTAGCACGGGTCAATCACCAGCGAGTGTGTCAACACTTTCAAGGACCTCACAGGTTAAGGTCCGACTCACAGTACTTTTACTCTGGAGGCTCTCGGTTGTGGGGAACTGATGTAGTGGTAAGCCATGCCGGGCTACCTCAAGGAATTGGAGTTGTCCCGGGGTTCGCACAGCACACTGGCATGGCGATCCTTCTCCAAGTGAGTAGTGAACAGCTGACAGCATCAGAAACCTCTTACTTGTCACAGCAACCAACTAGATCACACTGGAAGGGGTTTCCTTTGGCACGGTGGCACCTGACTGCATGGCAGAGATCTTAGTATTAGGGTCAAGGGAACAGCACTTGGGGGTTGTTTTCACCCAGTTGACAATCAGGCACACGCTATGTGAGTGAAGCGTGAAGTGCTTGATACTTTCAGGCAGAACGCTTGTCAGTTACCAGTCCTGGACTCACGATGTGTGGTGTTCCATGGCAATGGGGAGGTCTTTGATGGCCCTGAGACTTCAGAAACAGGGGGTAAGCCAGCAAGAACATGGAGATCACTTTTGGAGGGAAGTCAGAGTCCTTCCAGCAGGGTCAGAGAGGAGCAGGCATCAGAGCAACAAGCAGAAGAGCAGTCCTTCTAGAAAAGCAGTCCAGTTAAGTCATTTGAGCATGACAGCAGTCCTTTTGACAGAGATTCCATTCTAGATCCAGAAGTGTCTGGTTTTAGTGGGTCACAGACCCAATACCTATACCTAAAAATGCCTTTGAAGTGAGATTGTCTTCAAAAAGTGGTTTTGAACTAGTGTCCCTTTCAACTTATTCTTGTCTGCCAGGCCTTCTGTGAGGTGTAATCAGTCCTTTGTGTGGGGTCAGGCCACACCCACTTTGAAGTGTAAGTAAGCCCCTCCATCCCTACCAGCCTGGGAAGGGCCATCAAAATGAAGGTGTGTGTAGCTGGATGTTCAGCCACACAACCTTCCTCTGTTTGTGACTGCTTATGGGAATGCACAAAGTGTAGCTCTTATTTCCAGAAGTGTATTGGAGACAGCTTATAAGGCACACAGACTAGTAAGAGCAGAGAAATGCCCACTTTTTAAAAGTGCCATTTCGAAAATAGTAATGTTAAATCTTACTTTACCAGTAAAGAGGAATTATCATTACAATTCAAAAGATATGAAACATGATGTAGCTACTCCTTTCTGAACAGGAATTACAGCTTAAATGAATATTATGGTATTCCCAATGCTGGTCAATGAGAGGAGTATGCCTCCATGACTTTGGGAGCTTTTGCACTATCAGGACCAGTAAAACTTAAAAGTACATGTCCTGCCTTTTAAATACACTGGACCCTGCGCTATGGGTTGCCTGGGGCCAACTAAGGGGTGATTTATGTGTATTAAAAAAGGAGAGTTTAAAGCTTGGCAAGGGTTTTTAAATGGCAAGTCAAAGTGGCACTGGCAGGCCTGAGACATGGTAAAGGGGCTACTTATGTGGGTGTCACAATCAGTGCTGTAGGTCCACCAGTAACATTTAATTTACAAGCCCTAGGCACAAACAGTGCACTTTACTAGGGATGTATTAGTAAATTAAGTGTTACAATTGGGTAGGAACCAATATTGCCATGTTTAGGGTAGAGAACACAAACACTTTAGTACTGGTCAGCTGTGGTAAAGTGCACAGAGTCCTAAAACCAGCAAAAATGAGGTCAGGTCTAACATTTGACCCCCCAGTTAAAAGTGGGGATAGCTACCCAACCCTTTAGGAGGTCTCTTCAGAAAGGCGGAAGAATCTGGAGAGACTGTCAGCATTGGCCTGGTCAGGCCCCCACCACTGAAGAGTCCATTCTCTGCAGGGAGATGGACCACTTCAAGAGTTTAGGATTTTCACCCCTCATCTGCGTGAGCCATCTAAGGGGCTTGTGGTCTGTCTGAACCCAGAATGAGTCCCAAACAGGAATGTTCTCACTTCTTCAGAGCCCAGACCACAGCATACACTTCTCTTTCAATGGCACTCCACCTCTGTTCCTGTGGAAGTAACCTCCTGCTAATGAAGTAGTTGATCTAGGCCCTCCTCATTCAACTGTGCTAAGACTGTCCCTATGCAATGTTCTGAAGTGTTCGACTGCACAATAAATTTTTGGGTGAAATCAAGGGCCCTCAGCACAGGCTCTTTGCACATGGCTTCCTGACAGACTTCTGCCAGACCTCCAATCTGTGATGCTTCTTGGAAGTCAGCTCAGTTAAGAGGGGCAACAATGGCACCATAGCCATTAACAATTCCCTAGGCCTACGAAGACCCTCACTTCTAACTGGGTTTTAGGTGGTTGCCAGGACATGATGGTTTCAATCTTGGCCTGAGGAGGCTGCACCTTGCCTCCACATATCAGGTGTCCTAAATACACCACTGAACCTTGCCCAATCTTGCACTTGCTGGTCTTGATTGTCTGGCCTGCCTGTTGTAGGTCCTTGAGCACCTCTTGGAGGTGATTCGGGTGTTTCTTCCAGCTGGTACTGTAGACAGAAATATCATCTAAGTAGGAAGCACAGAAAGCCTCCTTACCAGCCAGGACCCTGTTAACCAACTGTTGAAAGGTAGCCTAGAAAGTCTTCAAGACAAATGGTGTAACTCAGAATTGGTAAACGGGCCTTAGGGTTTGAGAATGCTGAACTCTCTTTTGTCCCTTCAATTAAGGCAAACCAAAAGTACTGAGCAATTTGGAAGCCCTGAGCTGTCAATGAGCTCATCAGCTCTGGGGATGGGGTGTGCGTTGGTCTTGGATTTGAGGCTTCTGTAATCCACACAGAACCAAAGTCCTGGTTTGGTGCCAGGTGGTGCTGCCTTTGGAACCAACACAACAGGGCTGGACCAGGGACTATTGGAGGGCCCAATCACCCCGAAAGCTAATATCCTGGAGACTTCCTCCTGGATGTTGACTCTCACCATATCTGACACCCTGTAAATTTAGTTTTTTTACCAAGGGAATTATTCCATTATCAATGTCATGAACGCATAGATGCGTGACTCCAGGGATGAGTGAGAATAAGGAGGCAAACTGACTCAGCAACTGGTAACAGTCCTCTTGTTCTTCTGGGTTCAGTGTGGCAGAGAGTTTGACAGCCTCCACTGACCCATTGTGTTCTTGTGCAGAGAGGAGGTCAGGGAGAGGTTCACTCTCATTCTCCACACACTCATGAGTGACAAGGAGTATGCTCACTTCGGACCTGTCCAAGTGAGGCTTTAGCCTGTTGGCATGGAGCACCCTTATGGGGATTCGATGGGTCTAGAGGGCCACTAAGTAAGTGGCCTCCCCCTTAGGCTCCTTGACTTCGTATGGGTCAGTCCTGCAGTCCTGTCCATTACTCACACTTTCTGGCCATGTTGAATCTCTATCAGAGTGGCCTTCTGGTCACACCAGCATTTCATTACCTCCTCAATGGCCTCAAGATTGCTCTTGACCTTTTTCCAGAAGTAATGTATCTGGTTGTGGAGGGCCAGCATATAGTAGACCACATCCTGGTGCGGTTTCCTAAGAGCTTTCTCCCACCCCTCCTTGATAATGTTTAGAGTTCCCCTGACAGGGTGGCCATAGAGGAGTTTGAAGAGGCTGAATTTCACTCCTTTCTGTGGCACGTCCCTGTAGGCAAAGAGAAGGCATGGCAAGAGGATGTCCCACTTACACCTCATGGCTCAGGTAGGGCTGTGATCATACCCCTCAAGATCTTGTTAAATCATTCGACTTGACCATTGGTTTGGAGTAGATAGGGTGTGGTGAACTTGTAAGTTACACCACACTCATCTGACATGGACTTCATGTACGCAGACATGAAGTTAGTGCCTCAGTCAGAAGCTATCTCCTTGGCGAAACCCCTGCAGGTAAAGATCCCCATCAGAGTTCTGGTCGCCACAGTCACGGTCCACAGAGGGATTGCCTCTGGGTTGCATGTGGCATAATCCACCAAGACCAGGATGAACCTGTTGCGTAGGGCTATCTTGGGCTCCAAGCGATCAATTTAGTTCACATCCGCCCTTTCGAAGGGGGTGTCAAATATGAAGAGCAGGATCAGGGGAGATATCTGCTTTTTCCCTGACTTCCCATTGGCCTAGCAGGTGGGATGGTACCAGCAGAATGTATTTGAAGTTGTCTTCATTCTGGGCCAATAGACATAGTAATCAAGCCTGGCAAAGGTCTTGTATTGCCTTAAATGTCCTGCCAGGAGTATGTCATGAGCCAAACCCAATACAAGAGGCTCAGTAACTTAGGGGACCACCAGCACATGGGCTGTCCAGGAACCTGGAAATTTTGGCTCTCTGTAGAGGAGATCATTCTCCCAATAGATCAGGTGATCTCCACAGGCTTCACCTGCTGCATGGGTTGAGGCTTGTCCTCTCAAGCCCTCAAGAGTGGAACACTTTCTCTGTGCTTTGCAGAATTCCTCCCTGGTGGGCCCACCCTCAACTTGTCAGACAGCAAGCTCAGATAGATCAGCCAGGGTTGCAATGTCCTCCCTGGTTGGCTCAGTGGCCTCCACCTCAGGGTCCCCGACAACCTCCATCGACAGATGCAACCAATACCAAAGTTGGTCACAGCAGCTCTGAGGTATGTCAAGCTCAGCAGTTGTAAACCTCATCTTGCTCTATGACAATCACACAGTTTCATCTCTTGTTCGACATATAGCAATCTTCACAGTTGCAGCGCTCACTAGGCTCACAATGATCATGGTGCTGTAGTTCTCACCAAGACTCAGGATGAGAAACTGGGAGGGGGTCCCACTGGGCACACAGGTCTTCAAAAGTTTGCTGTCACACGGTCAACTCTCTTTGGATGTCCGACAGCCAATATGGACATGCTGGGCATCTTTCCTTCTGATCACTCTCTCATCCTGCATGGACAGGCAAATTGCTTGCATCTCTCAGCAGGCAGACAGGCATCTGGGTGCTTCATTGCAGATCCACAGCTTATCCCGTAGAGAGAACATATTTCAGGTGATGTCCCCTCACGTCTGGGAGACACCAGACCTGACTGCACAGAGGTGCTTTGAGTACTCTGTGGGGAAATTCATTCCATGGTCATAAAGGACTTAGGGCCAGATGTATCAAGCAGTTTTACCCATTCTGTGTCTATGGGAAAATGTGTTCATACATATGGCCCTTAGAACTGAACACAGTAGGGTGGTTAGGGTTCTAGCTTTTTCACAATGTCTAGAGGGAGGATATGCATTCACTGTCTCAACAGTAGAATCAATATGGGGTTGTTCTTTCTCTCAATAATTATCCTCAGGCTTCTTTCTAGACAGGGTGTTTGTTCAGTGTAATGCTTCTCATAGAAGGTAGCATTTGCATTGTCTCCAACGTGGAGAATCAACAACAGAAGCACAAAGAGATGTAAGGTGTTTGCATGTGGGTGTCACAAATCAAACTGAAGGAATAATCAGGGGCAGACGAAAGGGATAGGCTCACTTAGGAGCTTCCTCCCCTATGACAATAGAGAATGCAGTCCCACCTTCCACCCCTACCATCGACCAAATGGCTGTGCTCAAGAAGACTAATGAGCAGCTTACTGAATTTTTAAAGATGGGGAAAGGTAGCACTGTCACTATTCTCCTTACTTCAAAGTCTGGACATCCTTACGCCAGCTACAGGAATGCAAGCAGTACACTTTCTCTGGTTGGGAGTGCAGTCATTTCCCAAATTAGATCCAAATTGTCTTCATTGTTCAGGCTCACTTATACACACAGCTTATCACCATGCATGTGTTACACACATTACACGTGCACACACTCTTGACACACACAAATGTTGTCAGTGCAAGGTTATGGGCATAAGCATAATAATGAGACTTACTACAAGTGGGCCAGTGGCACTGACTTACAGTGACACAGATAAACATTCGGGTCACACTATTGTGGGAGCCAAACCTTAATAATCATTTGAACCCCAATATTTTGAACACGCCAATTCTTACCCGATTAATTTGACTCCAAAATCTCCAAACAGATCTAGTGGTTAGAGACAACACTCCTCTTTCACAATTATATATTTCAGCACAGTAAAACAGAACCAATGAGGAAACACTAATAAATGAGTTCTATATTAAAAATTGTCAAAACTAAATTTATTACAGGATTTTAGTAAGTGTGGCACAGAGAAAAAGGTGCATGAAAAAAGCTGAAATACGTAAATACAGAATCATAAAATATATCCCTAATTAAACATGTTTAGGCACAGCCGTGAGAGTCAAGCTCATAAGGAGTACTGACAAGGTCCCCATAAGAAAATCTAAGACAAATGGACAGTCTCAGGAGGAAATATTTACAGTCACCCAAAACGAAAATGAACAAAATTATCTTAGTATAAAATGGAATAAGCTCCCTGAAAAATGAAATGAATGAATGATCTCACAGTACAAAAGCCCAAGAGTCTGAAACTTGCTTCAAGAACAACATTATTAGTTCACCTATTACAAATCTATACATCATTAAAACCTTCAAAATTCTGAAATAATTTTAATCCAATCTTACATATTTGTACATTTTAAAAAACACAACTACATTATTGATATCTGTTAAAAACACTGTATGATGCCACTAGATCTGGGCGGAATTGGTGGAGTTCTGCTATGCAGAAATCCATGTAGTACCTAGAAAACTCTGGAAGATTCAGCCTCACTCTGTGAGCAGGCAGAGTTGTGCTCAGTCACCCATTCGCACTGATTTGTGCTAGTAGCTAGTGCGCTTGCAGCCATTTTGTTTCACCTGTTCTGTGCAAGGTGTTGGGCCCATTTATTTATCTACCCTAAATGTTTGCAATCCTCCCCATCCCACTCATCTACCCTCATTTACCTTTATAATGATAGTGTGTTTATTTGTGTTTGTGTGTTTTACATTTTTGTTTTTATAAGACCTTTGTACTTTGTTTGGTTTTCCCTTTACCTACTCATTTCTTTTTTATATTCCTGCCTTTTTCCTATTTTTTCCCCCCACCCAGTACCATGGCAGAGCATTGGCGAGGCAGCGCCAGAGTGGCCCCAAACTGAACACCTTGCGGTTGCCAGCACCACCAAGGGGTGCATTCCTGGCCATGTTTCAAAGGCTGAGTTGGTTGCACATATTTTGTTTGTGCAGCACCATTGCCCCTCCTTACTGACAGCAGATGGCAATCCCAGGAGTAGGTATGGCCTGCACTACTGTGGAGGAGGGTGCACCAGAGTGTGTGGAGGAGAACTGGTGTCAGGCGCACCCAGCAGCAGCTGACGCATCACTGGGTCCATCCTCGACTGTGAGCATGACCTGCTGGGCATCCAGGTTGTGGGGATCAGTGAGTAACTATTTGTTGTGTCCTACATTGCAAATATTTTTTTCAACTAGCATGTTACTTACACTCAGAGGTAAGTTAGGTTTACCTAACATTACAAATATTATGTAATCCAATTTGAGCGAGCCAGGTGCTCATCACTACCTAGTTGTGCTCATTGCTGCAAGAAGTCATGAAGACTCCTCTGTCCTGTCAGTAAGATAGTGGTAATAATAATATTAGTGAGTTAGCGTTCTTTGTGTCTTTCTTTACATGAAGCTCATACAGTCCCAAGCATTCTCCCAGTGATTTACAGGCTGCATCAATGCATTGAAAAAGGAAACTGAGTTGGCCTCTCAAAGGGGGTTGAGAATTAAAGATCATTCTTTGCAATAAATTAGTACTTTTAAATGTGGTTTAGAAAATTTGGAATAGGGTTTAGGTTTAGGAAGTTAGGAAAAGGTCAACTCGATATAAAGGTGATCTTATTCACAAAAGTATAATGTCAATTTGTTACCGTGTTTGCCTGTCAAAATATTTTGATTAACTTTACCACTAATCTATTTTTGTTTTATTTCGTATTTCTTACATTAGCACCCCAGGGCAAGAAGTGGACAATGGACTGTCAGGCCAAGACTACCACCAACAGTGCCATGATGAGTGGAAGTACCACCAACACAGCAGTGGTTGGCGTTCTGCTGACCCCAGTAAGTCCTACTGTTAATATGATTTCCCTAACTTTTACCTCTCTCCATTTATAATAACTTTTCCTTTTTTATTACTGACTGTTTTTTTTCTCAAATCTTCTTTGTTCTCTTTAATGTTGGTTAATTCTTGCTATCCCTGCAATATAATTGTTTCTATATTTCAGGTTTCTGTAGCTGACGTTCTCATGTCTGTACTAATGCTTTATCCTTCTTTGTTATTAAGCTTTCCCTCTCCTCTACCTTGTATGTCCATTGGGCTGGTACTGTAAGACCAAGAGAATAGATGTTAGGTACTCTAGTAAGAAGACTGCAGACTCAAGCAATCTATTCTATGCTTGTTTGTTGAGAGGGCTTTCTTTTTCTTACTCATACACAAATAGTAAAACTAGAGAGTGGCCATGGTGACCACCCAATGTTGTTTTGTATTTATTATTTAGCAGTTTTGATGATGGTGCAGCATGGCAGGAAAGTAGCATGAGGATGGTACCATTGCAATTGCCAACCAATACCATATGTCATTCATTGATCAATTGATTCTACCCCTTCATTGCACTCCAAATCACTCACAGTCATCATAACTCTGCCCCACTACTATGAAAGGTTTTTGGTTGGCTTGACTACCTGGCTTTTCTAATATTGTCAGCTAACAATATACTCAAAGTTATATTTTTGAAAGAAGAGAGTATATAGCTAGCTAAACTGTAGTGATGTATTGTGGGAGCATTATTGTTTTAAAAAATAATAATGAGAGTGGAGGTGTATTTGGCATCCAGAATATGCAATGTTTTTCTAGCTGTATAGACCACCAGTGGTGGAGACAACACCAGTGCACCAGATGCGGAGTCATTTGGAGGGGGAGCCCGAAAAGCAGCTGGGACGGGTGGTGGAAAGTCACACTGCTTGGTTATTGACAATTACTAGTATACTCACTGTATTTGTTAAGCGAGGGAGATCCCACCCATCATTGATGACCCCTGTGCCCATGCATTTCATGACCCATGACCTAACTGCAGCATGGTTCAATTTCCACTGTAGTGCGGCTGTGCATTTTGTGCCTGCTTCAGTTTAGTGACATTTTCAAAGTTTTCAATGCATTTCAAACCAGAACAAAAACAGGGCATGTTTTCCTTCCCTCCCAGTGCCCACACAGTCACCTTCTAGTACTTTACTCCTTTATTCTTACCTACGTTCTGTCCCAGACCACCAAGAAAATTAAGAAATCCATTCACATGTGCAATACTTTTCTGACCAAGTGGTTCATATATTTTATGGCTTCCATAATAAATTTATCAATGTTCAGATTTTCCCTTTGGATATTCATCAACTTTCAACTACACTGACTGACTAAGCCAAAGTTTAGGAACATGATGATCAGCGACATCCCGATATTTTATAGCAAAACCTCTACCTACCAACCTTTTCTCTCTAACTTACCGTGCAGTAGAGTAAGTCAAGTTTCCTTTCTTTACTGCCAAGCAAATGTTTTTGCTTGTTATAATTTGTGTTTTGGAGTGAAGCCAGGGAATAAAGTGGAATTAAGTGCCTGTGATTTTGTGGATGGAATACTCTGTGATTAACGTGTTAAATAAAATCTTTATATCTCAATCCTTTCCCTGTACTGCAATGCATCATTTCTCCCACTGTCTACTTACGGAAGACAGGATATCTATTATCGGCATGTGTTATGGATGATGTGTGTGACATATATTATTTATGGGCATCTTATAAGTCAGGGTAAAATTGAAAGGCATTTGGAGAAGAGCAGGGCCATTGGAATTAAAGTAAGATAATTGCCCATTGCAAATGCCCCAGCTGCAGAATGCAGAGAGCAGCAAAGCAGTACTCGATGCGCTAGTTAGCATGCCTCCATTAATGTAGCACAACAAGAATACTTGTACTCTATAGTGGATGATGTCTTACTCATTAATGAGAGTTAATTTCTATTTTTCTGCACTAAGCTTCTGTTTTGCTTTTTTAGGAAATCCTTTACAAGGAAAACAATCACAGTTTCTTTAATGAGTTGTTATGCTGCCTTAATTCCTTTCAGTCAGTCAGTGCTTTCATGTGAAGCATGTGTGGGTAAAATCAAGACTCTCCAAATAGCATTAAAAAATTCCAGTGCCCCTAGGGGACCAGCAATGTACTGCTACTGTGCCACTATGTAATTTTAAACAGGTGTTTTCCAAAGCATTGTTTATAATTTGTCTTCTTTACATTGTGGCAGAGAGGGAGGGTTTTCTACTTTTTAAAACTGAAGTCGATAAAGGCTTATTCCTATTCCTTATGCCTGGAATCGGTTTTTGTGTGTTACTTTGCACTGCTGTGGTAGGATGTTTCAGAGTATCAAACTGTATACCAGTTAGTCATAGTTAGTTATAGTTAGTTATACCCCTGTCATACTACCTTCTGTAACTATATTGACCATTAGGGGGTATGCTGCCATTAGCTGTATTGCCTACGATAACCTAGATAAACAAGAACTTGCTACTTATCTTCAGTAGAAGTTAGTTACTAACTAAGCAAGTTGACTTTGTTCCTTAGATCTCTTGCCTGAATAGATGATGTGAACCAAACAGATTATCCATCACAGGCAACTAAATTGAAAGAAAAACACAGAGTTAGTGGGTTATACATTTATATCATAGCTTTAGAAAGACAGAACCCAAACTACTACTACCTTGATACAACAAAGAATACCAGATACCATAACAAGAACTAGCAATAGTAAATTATTCTGAGCAATGTGGAGCATGGAATTTAATAAATACTAAAGTTATATAATCCTCGAGTCAGGAAAAGTGTACTCAAAATTCTGGAGTGAATTGAACAAGGTTAAGCATTAACATAGCATAAGGCCTGAATGATGATGTTGATATTGACAAATTATGTTCTTCCACATCTAAAATATATGGACCCCTTTTTATGTGTGGTTGGGTAAGTGGGGTTTATGTGGGCTATTGTTAAAGTAATAGAAGTTCCGGCAGTGAGCTGGTGTCACATTTAACCACATCCGCCCCACCAAGTGTGTGATCCACTTGGAGTAAAATGAAGCCACAGCTCAATAAATCACACATCCCAGGGCAACAGGGTTAGGGGTTTGATGAATGGATGGGAAAGGGTATTTGGGGAAAGGTGTAATAAAGACAAACAACATAACCACAATATTCATTAGGGCATTGAACAGAGCATTATCAATCTGTTGTGGATGGAAAAAAGAACTGAGTATGACATAGTTTAGTTAAATGTACTGCAAACAGTCCTTCTGCCCCTAAATGTTCTTTCATCTAGGTTTGAAAAATACAAATTATGGAGAAGTGAAGTGAACCCACACAGTTCTAAAAATCATGTTTGTTGAAAGAAAAAGTATACTATATTGCCAAATTAGGAGGTGCATCTGCATTCTTCTTGGAATGTCTGTCACTGGTGGATGCCTGCCTGAACTGGTCTAGTAGGTAAGCAGGAGTGTTGAGCGTTCACCTTTCACTCATACAAGAGAAGAGAAGGCATGCATATTGACCCTGTACAGTAGAGTCAAGGAAGAGGACAGAAGGAAGGTAACCTTCATGAGGAGTGTACCAAGAAGAGTCAAAGGCAGAGCAAGAGCATGAGAGTAGTTTCACATTTGAGCCAGCAGTGCAGCAATCACACTCAGCAACATTTCCCAAATCAACGCACCTCTCTCCAGTCCACAGAGGTAAGTACTAGACCACAAAGTAATCATCATAATTGTTTCCCTTTGAAGTTGATAACTTCCTTCTTCTGGCTGCAGAGGTTGTCCTGCCCTACGTTCTTCCATATTCCTCCTGACTTAGAGTAACTCCGTCACACTCCCTACCTGAGCCATATAGACCTGTAGTTGACTGCTGTTGACAAAGAAGTAGAGAAACAGAATAGGAGCATTGTTTGTAGATTTGTGTTTGCAAACTATAGTGACTAGTATGGTCCAGCTTCAGAAATAAGGAGTGGACCCGGCAAGTAAATTTCGCTAACTTTAAAAGGGCCAATGACCTTCTGCAAAAATGATCACTCATCAGCCCCCAAATATTGCAAATCATCAAAATCAAGCTTACTAATTAGCTTACTAATTAGTTAAACTCCCTCCCTCACTGTCTTCCACCACATAAACCCTCAATAATCACTCACAATCACTCAATAATATATCATCCCACATTGGTGCAATAGTTACCTCTTCGAATACAAATATGGTGGTAGGTACACGATTGCATCTTCTATTTGATGCAAAGAACACTTTGGAAGTTAGCGGTCTTGTAAATTAATGATTTTCTGGGTCAGCCCTGCTTGGTGCTGAACAAAAGTATAGGCATGGGAGGGAGGCAAGCACGGACTCCAATATCCTGAAGGGAATAGAGAGGCTTCTTCATTGCACACTGGTCCAACTTTAATCCTGCCATACACATGCCTACAAAATTTTTTGGGCAAAGAAAGAAGTTTGAGAATAAATAATTCAAAAGTACTATGGTTGCATACTCAGTAGGGGAAGTAGAGTTCATCCTCAAACTCAGGCGGTCAACCCAGACGTTGGTCAGTTAACAGATTGAGGGGGATATTTATAGTCCACTAGCGCCACCTTGCGCCACATTAACGTCATGATTTATGACATTAATGTGGCCAAACGAGGCCGTAATCTCCTTGCCGTATTCACAATGTGGTGCAATGCATGCATTGTGCCACTCTGTAACCCTTTGCGCTAGGTTATGCCTGTGCCGGGCAAAGGCCAGAAAAATGATGTAAGGAAATCTATGAGATTTCCTTGTACCATTTTTACAGCACTTTTAATGGCTACTCTAGAGCAGGCGTTAAAGGGGGCTTCCATTCTCTAGAATGAAGCGCTATGTACTCTGCAGGAGTAGCACCAATAATTTGTGAAATTACGCTATTGGCCCTACCATGCGCCATGGTGCACTGTATTTTAAATACGATGCACACATGGTGGTTGTAGGGTGGTGCTAAGGGGCGCAGGGAAAGTGGCATTACCCTCGGTGCAGCGCCGCTTTCCATAAAACTGCCCATAAGTCTGATCAAACATCCTCCTCCTACTCCTGGAGGCAGGCACAGGTTTCCAGGAAAAGGTTGTGGTTGGCACACTACTGGTGGGAAGCAGATTTTTCACACTGGCAACTTTCTTGGCAGCATCTTTCTTATAGCTGGGCACGAAGCTGCACAGGCGGAAGAAATTGGAGGACTGATTTCACATGTTGTGTGGTTATTTGTCTTTGGACATGCCTTCTGTCTGACAGTACTGTGGGTGATGTCTGTTTTCTTGTACACCTAAAAACAAACAAGCAAAACAAAAAACACTTGCGGCATTGTTGCAATTTAAATTAGTACAGAAAAAGATTATATAATTTGGTGTGGTTGGTTACTTAAATTCTTCTTCTAAATAAGTAAAAACAATATATTTATACATTTTAAAGTCAACCCACACCACCATAACATTAAATCTTATTCCCAATAAGGATAATACAGCATACAGATTTAACTCTTTCCTTTATGTGCATCTATGCTAACGAAGTCACCTGTTGCAGTCAAGGAGATAAATGGGAAAATGGTATAATCCTTAAAAAATGTAAACTATTGTGCAGCTATGGCAGGCAAGGGAGCCTAGGGAGAAATAGAATATTCCTTAAAAAATGAATGATGCTGGTATGTGTGCAGTATACCTCCCATGGCAGGCAGGGGTCCAGGGGAGATGGATTAATGCCTAATAGAAGTAATGATTTGTGCAGCTGTGAGCCTATGACAGTCAGGGGTGGATGGATAGAGGCAAAGTGCAAAATGAAAATTCAAATTAAATTAAAACATTTTTAAAATAAAAATATGAAAATTAATAATTGATGTTTGTACTATGGGAGTATGAGAAACTCAATGAGAGACATGGAGGTGCATGTGAACATTCTAAAAAAATGCATGTAATATAAAGCACTGTTCATCATAATCATATTCATAATGCACATATACTACAATTATCCACAAACATGTCATTAAACAGATATCCAAGAAAAGTAAAAAATGAACAGAAACAAAAACCATAGCCCTCTCCTATAACAAATCTCCCTAGAAAATGGCTTTGAAAACTTGAATAAATAAAAGGTGGCTGCACAAAATGGCCACTAACCACATGGTCAACAAACAACAGCAATCAAGGATGCATGGGAAACAAAGAACAAATCCAAGCCTATGGCAAAAGCACACTGACTGGTTGCACAAAATGGCTGCCGACCATATGTTCAAATAACAACAGCTAGCAAGGAGGCATGGAGAATAAAGAAAAAATGCAAGCCTATGGCAAAAGCACACTGACTGGCTGTGAAAAATGGCTGCCGGCCACATAGTCAAAGAATAACAGCGAGCATGGAGGCATGGAGAACAAAGAACACATGCAAGCCTATGGCAAAGCACACTTTTTGACCACACAAAATGGCCGCTGGCCACATACAAACAAACAACACCAAGTAAGAAAGATTGGAGAACAAAGAACCAATGCAAGCCTATGGATATAGCTCTATGGCTGACTGTACAAAATGACCACTGGACACATGGGCAAACAACAACCGCAAGCAAGGAGGAACACATAACAAAAAACACTTGCAAGCCTTTGGCAAAAGCACACGGGCTGGCTGCACAAAATGGCTGTCAGCCACACTGTCAAACAACAACAGCAAGCAAAGAGGCATGGAGAACAACGAACACATGCAAGCCTATGGCAAAACACACTGGCTGGCTACAGAAAATGGCCATATGGTCAAATTATAAACAGCAAGCAAGAAGGCATGGAAAACAAAGGAAAAATGCAAGACTGTGGCAAAAGCACACTGGCTGGTCAAACAAAACTGCTGCTGGCTAAATGGTCAAAAAAGAGCAAGCAAGGATACAGAGAGAACAAATAACACATGCAAGCCTATATCAAAAGTACACTGACTGGTTGCACAAAATGGCTGCCAGCCACATGGTCAAACAGCAACACCAAGCAAGGAGGCATGGAGAACAGAGAACACAGGTAAGCCTATGGCAAAAGCACACTGACTTACTGCACAAAATGGCTGCCAGCCACATGGTCACCAACAAGCAAAGAGGCATGGAAAACAAAGAACACATTCAGGCCAACTGACACACACTACACAAAATGGTCCCTGGCCACAAGGGGCCGAAACACAAATGTAGCCAATGGAAAACACAATCACACACACACTGGCCACACAAAGGAGGCATGGTAACACTGCAGAAACTATTGCCATTAATTCAGCAATGGCAAACACAATTATTAACTGAGCTGTAAACAATTTACAACAACATACATCCTCCTATGGCATCAAATATTATCCCATATATACACATTTTACAGAAAAAAACATAAAATACAAACAATCACCCACATTCTTTATTTAATCCAATGACATCCCTGCACTAAATAATGTTTTATTTAAAACAAAATATACCACAGACACAGTTCTTTCATGCACTGATGACTAGTACTGGGCCTACTGGCTGGATGGCCCATTGGCAGACTGGACAATTTGTATTGCAAATGTAACAAGCATGGATAAAATGTACTGAACTGTGCCTCACTTTTCCTTTACAAAAGATCAAAAATTAAACACAAAAAAATAACTAGGCCCCTACTGTAACTCCAGGCCACTCAACACAATCAAATGTAAAAATCAAATAAGAGTGCAAAAAAATACTGGTGTATGTCCTCTAGCAAACAAAACAACACCTTGATGCATTTTTTTTTACTTACTGGTGATATCACAAAACAAAGTCTTTAAATCCAGTGCTATATATGCAGCAGAGAAAGAAAGTGATCCTTTTACCTCGACGCCCAAGTGAAAAATGACCAGTGAATGGACAAAGCACTGGGAGGGGCCTGCTAGAAAAGAACACGAAGATGAAATCTCTGGGGCACCTACTTCCTATTGAAAAAAAAAGAAAGTAAAAAAAAAAGGCTTCTCACACTAAAAAACAAATTGCATGGGCAGTTGGATTACAATATGCTCTCAAAAATGTATTTTCAAGTAGATTCAGCTGCTTCTCAAGTAAAGAATATGTTTTAAGTGCACAGTCGGTTACTCACGCTCACCAGCAACACAAAGAAAGGTGATGTCATGGCTGGAAGCTGCGCTTACAGCCATAAAATCTTGCATGCTCTCACAAGCAGCCTAGATATTGTGGTGCTCACCAGCATGCACAAAAAACATGTCATGCTCACACTATTGAAAAAAATTCCACGAGCGGAATTAATTTTTCCCAACCACCACTTTTTGTGCCTAACACCCAGAACTGGGATTGTAATCCACTCTCCACACTAAGGACTATTGTTGTCCCAAAAAAAATACATCTTTTATTTAATGTGAAGACTATTTTTGAAAGTATCCCTTTTTGCAGAACAATTTAAATCCTCGTAGTTCTCATTGCAACCAACACAGAATTTCAAATCAAGTGTTGACTGTAAACAGTACACATTGTATACAACATGGGTCCTTAGCTTTGTTGATTTTGCTTATTTTGTGATGTCTTGTTTTATTAAGGTGATTTTTACGGTTCAGTTGCTATGTTTATTATGCATCTATGTGTGTATGTGTGTGTGTAAATAAGATATTTTATTAAAGTGTTATTAATTGTTATTAAGTGTTACTAATTTGGACAAAGTAACATGCCTGCAGGAACATTGTAACTAGCCTCAACTTCAGACCATACCCTTTGTGCTAGGCATTCACTGCTTGAGCAAGATACTGTAGAAAGTAAAAAAAAATCCTTTGGATGCATCCAACTAAGTAAACCATGTACCAGGAGTCCTGGGCTGCAGTAAATCCTTGCACTAAACAACTTCAATTCCCTCTTTGAACTGCTAAGCAGGCCTTTTGATTGCAATATTAGGGACAAAACTGACAATCTGAATCATGTCATTGTTTACACTACTCATTTCTAATGATGTAAGGCACCATTCCGGGTCTTCCCTCTCCTTCTCCCAACTTCACCGTCCTTTATACCAACTATTATTGTCCCATAGTGCCAGACAGGAACCCAGATAACCATCTTTCTATCGTCAAAAGTTCTACTTCCCTTTGATGTTGGTGATTTTCTTCTCCAAACTTTTCATACCTTTTTTAATTCCATATGTTTGACTCAGCTCACAATATCACTTATGCTACTCTGCAACTAATATATATATTTTTTTCAATTATAGTTTCTTCTTCACTCATATTTCCTCACCCATACAATGTCCTTGCCACAAACAACATTCCTACATTTTTTTCTCTGTTTCTTCTCTTTGTACATGAGTTGATATTCTCATGTCTAATAATTTAAATAGTTGCTTCTTTTTATCTTGCCTACTTAAACAATGTCTTAAACTTCAAAACTTCGTGTAGACGTTCCCATATTTGACTAAGGCTAACACTCCAATACATCTCTAACTCTTTTTAAACATCTGTGGGACCCAGGATGAAAATTACTTCCCTTCTTGTCTCACTGGGTCCATCTATTGCCCTTCACTCCCATATGTCAAAAACCATGCTTATGTGCAAAGGCAAATAATCTTACTATCTACTACCATATAATTTTACTTACATGTCATCCCCATTAACTATCAGACAGCCCTTTGTATCACCCCTCCTTTTAATCTAACTTATGTGCTTATGGACTTTTCAAATACATTTTAGTTACCATTAGACATTTCCTCTCCCACCTTTTGTTCGTTTAAGTCCGGGTAACCCAATATTAATACATCCCTTCCTTTTCTGACATTTCCCAATCTAAACATTGTATTTGTCATCATCAAGCAAATCTAACAGTGGCCTCCTCTGATTATGCCCAACATTCCTTGAAAGATGAGGCCTGCAAAGTATCCCTTTTTCTAGACGCTCTTAGGCTCCTGTTGTCCTTCCAAGCTTCCAGGCATCAGTGGGCTACACATTCTTCCCTTATCTCTTCTGTCCGGCTTTATAGCATCTCACTGTGAGTTCATGTAAAGATAAACAAGCCCAGAGCAGTTTAGAGCTTTCTCATGTAAAATATAGGAAGGGTGAAGTAGAAATACTGAATACAGTACCTTACATGAAGTTACAAGCCCCATGTAATGAGTGTTAACATGTATCTTTATGTTTAAAGAAAACAAATGCAATGAGAAAGCACCAGTGGTTTCTCAGTGTGGAGAGTCACAATGCCGGCAGTATCTAGCAGGGGGGAACCGTGTGAAAAAATAAAATTTCAATATGGGTCCATTGTAGACTGTTCATAGGAACGACTACAGCAATTGAAATCGGTGGTATTTAGGTAACAGAAACAAATACATTCAGGCTTTGTATTAGTGTGCTGTACAGTTAGAAAATTCTAGCTCCTAAGAAATTGCCTTTAATTAGCTTCATTTATAAACTGAATGCAACCAACACATGTTAAGTGCCATAAAATATGGGACTTTCATAGGCAGATGGTCTTTAATTATACATTTGGTGCAGTCATAGTGTAATTAGTCACACAATGTGAGTTTAAGACTGACGTAGGTTCAGCTGAATTATTTTTGTAAGTTAATACTGAAAGCTCCCCTCCAATGTTACAGATGCCTGGGAGGTCCTCGGTGCAGCCAGTGACAGCAACGCACAAAAGTGTACATAGTTCCTGAAACGGTCTCAGTGTGTATCTACCAATGATCTGCCAACGTATTGCCATGCTTTAGCCTTTACAATTTATCAATAATTTGGTAAAAGTGTGCATTTTGTTAAGCAGAACTGCACAGAAATACTTAAATGTTGAAAGTCATTTTAATCGAAGTAGATTAAAGGTTCTCGAATCGGATATATGCATGCCCATTTGTTTTTTGGGTCAGAAATATTGCACCCAGAAAACAGCGATCCTGCAGGGTGAGTTATTTACTAGGGGCAGTATTACCCACTCATTCTGCCGGTTGTAATGAGGCATAACTTGTTGAATCGTCGCTTATGTACTTAATTCCTACATGTTTTGCTTCTTTCAAACCATTTTCGTTCAAAACAACAGTAGGAATTAGAATTCCCGATGTGGGTGCAAACTCTTGCTTGTGCTGTCATAGAAAGAAATACTGTCTATTCATTTGTGACTGATCACTAGTGAGATTTAAGCCAACAGAATCTATTACAAGGTAAATTTTACAATCTTAAAATACTGAATACAAAAATATTGACTTGCACATTATCAATAAGGTAAGGATATATACGAGAATGTAGGAATATTAGTTTCAGTCTACATCTGCTTCTCTTGACAATATAGTTGAAGTGATGTGTTGCCGGTCGATATTTAAAAGTCAATATTGTTATAGCATACCTCTCTTAAAGGGTACTTGATCATAATATTTATTTATGTTTGATAAAACACTTTTTCTATAAGTACATATTAAATTGAACTGAATGCCAATATAAAAGAAATGTACGTACTCTGAGGAAACTTGGGGGGATTGTCATTGACGTCAGTTAGGGTGATGTTTACAGTTGTTGACCCCGACAATCCTCCAACTTGTCCGGCCATGTCTTTGGCTTGAATGACAACTGAGTAGTGTTCTTTTGCTTCTCTGTCCATGCTTGGCAGCGCAGTCCGGATCACACCTGTGATGTGGAAACAGAATAAAAAGATTCTTAATTTCATTAAGGAATTCTAGTCAGTGAGCGCCAGTGGCACTAACATCGAAATATACAGTGATTAAATGAAAATGCAAAGTTTTAAAATACTTTGAGTATTTGTGAAAGGACAGCTAAACTCGGTTCAATGCACACAATAACTCAATTTTTATCAATTTTTATCAATCAAGGTGTGATTATTTCCATTCTTCAGAAATTGACACAAACATATACCTCAAAATAGAATATAAAATCTTGCCAGTGAAATGCTCAAAAAAAGTTTAAACATATTCTGATGTAACTCACTCCCTTTTAAACTGTACAAAAACAATTTGAACCGGCTTTCAAATTCAACATCTGCTTAATGTTATATAAAAGCAGATCACGTGACTCAGCATGAAAGCCAGCGACTGTATCATGATAAACAAAATTATATTTTTGATGGTTTAACAAATTCTTTTAACTTACAGTTAAGACACTTTCCCGAAAAATGTATACTCTGAGCAATAAGCTCCAGATACCAACTATCTGTGGACTGCTGTTTTTACTTCGTACCACCGAGTGCAATTTAAGGACAACAGTAATGTGTAATTGTTGAAATAAAGTAAATATTATGAAAAAAATATATTGAATGTGATGTTAGGAACATAAGAACAATCAATACGATGGTGATAATAATAATAACAGCAACAATTTAATTATTTCTTTATTAATAATGCACTGTATATCTCCTTTGGTAACTTCGAAGGTCTAAAGTTTTAGATGAGATTTGGAGTGAAGATAGGGATTTAGCAAATATTCTGCAGCCATCTCAGATGCCATTGCATTCGTGCAGAGGCAGATCTGTTTCATCCAGGCAAATATATGGGATGTATGGTCGAGGAAATTGTTAATACTACAACAACTACTACTACTACTGCTACTTCTACTACTACTAATAGTAATAATATGATACATAAGTTACTTAGAGGTTCCATGATTATATAGATCCTTGAAGGACGAGGCCTAAATAGGGTCATGGAGCTCTGAGGTGAATTGCTATATCCTTATTGTACACATAGATGGGTGCATGTTATCAGGTATAATTGGCATCCCCTTTTAGCCCTGGTGTGTAGAAGGAAGCCAGGTCGAAATTCATATTCCTTTCAAATGCCTGTATGAAGGATTGCGATTTGTGCCTCTTTCCATTGTTGGAGTGATGGCTGGGCCTCCATTTGTACCCTCTTTAGCACTTGTGTGCTGGAGGCATCCGTGCTGCTTTTCACAGCCTTTCCTTCACGCAAGCCTGCCTGGATCATATGCAAGTGAGGCTTATCTGTATGTAGGGTCGACAGTGCTGTGCACAGCCTCTCTTTAACTACTTTACTATTTGCATGTGCTCTCTCCTACTTGGAATAAAATCAGGGAGCTGGGGCCTTAACCCTACAACATTACTGTTCACTTTCAATAAATGTACTTGATTAAATGAAAAGAGACAAACCTACAGCAAATCATAGAGATACTGATGTCTTCTTTGGATTACAATGATATTCATAAGAGGAATACTAATACTACCATTACTAAAATTACTATGACTATTAGTCCTACTACTAATAAGAACAATAACAATGTGTTATTATCATTATTATGGTTGTTGCTGTTGTTATTGTTATTATTATAATTCATGGGAGCCTACAGTTCCTACATAAAAATCAGTCTCTAATTACCTTATCACAGACAACTTGTGACATCTCAAGTTGTCTGTAATAATAAAAAAGATGCTGCTGCTTAACTGTAATAGTATATTACAGTTAATTTGTGACATCATAAAGCATCCTGCCTGAGCATTGGAGTCCCATGACCTTATAAATTAATTCAGCTTTTGGCCTTGTTTCTCTGTATGGTCACAGACGGTGGGTGGCCTGCAATAAGTTTTTAATGTGTACCAGGAGGTAATGTATATTATTATACTAATTATTATTATTATTATTATTATTATTATTATTATTATTATTGTTAGACCTGACAGCCTTAGGGTGGTCACCCCTAACTTTTTGCCTGCCTCCCTCCACTTTTTGGACACTGTTTTTACTGGCTTTTAGACTCTGCACACTTTACCACTGCTAACCAGTGCTAAAGTGCATATGCTCTCTCCCTTTAAACATGGTAACCTTGGATCATACCTGATTGGACTATTTAATTTACTCATAAGTCCCTAGTAATGTGCACTGTATGTGCCATGGGCCTGTAGATTAAATGCTACTAGTGGGCCTGCAGCACTGGTTGTGCCACTCACTTAAGTAGCCCCTTTACCTTGTCTGTGGCCTGCCATTGCAAGGCCTGTGCGCGCAGTTTCACTGTCACCTCGACTTGGCATTTAAAAGTACTTGCCAAGCCTAAACCTCCCCTTTCTCTACATATATGTCACCTCTAATTTGTGCCCTATGTAACCCCTAACTAGGTAACTGCCTGGCTGCCTAAAGGACTCCCCTGACTGCTTTCTACAAAGGACTGCTGCCTTGCTGTTGCCCTGCTGCCTTTCTGAACTCTTGCCTTGCAGCAGAAGTGCTCTCCAAGGGATTAGTTAGAGCTTGCCTCCTGTTCCCTGAAGTCTCAGGACCAAAAAGACTTCTCTTTTTCAACTGGACTCCTTGTGCGCCGAAAACTTTGACGCACAGCTTGCTCCGCAGTGAAAAATTCACTGCACGCCGATCCGGAAAGGCGCCGCTCGACCCCGCAAGGAAAAGATCGACACGACACCTGAGGTGCAACCGGAACTTCGACGCACGGCCCTTCTGGACAACGCCGCCCGACTTCCAGAGAGGAAATCGACGCAGCACCTGCCGTGAGGAAGAAAATTTCACGCACAGCCCACCGGAACGACCCGCAGCTGGACCACAAGCCCAGGATTCCTCGCACAAACCCTGGGGCGTCTTAAAACCCTGCGACCCACAGAGGAGCCCTGTCCACGCACCAGAAATCGACGCACGTCTTCCCCACGTGAAAAATAACGATGCAAGTCCGTGTGTTAAGGGGCGAAACCGATGCACACACCATTTTCCACGCATCTCCTCCTCTGCGGCCCTTTGCAGAGATTTTTCACTTCAAACCAGGTACTCTGTGCTTGAAAGAGACTTTGTTTGCTTTTTAAAGACTTAAGAAACTTCATATCACTTTTCAGTGATATCATTACAATTTCTTATTGCATCTGTTATCGTTTTGACCTGCAAATATCCAGATAAATATTATCTATTTTTCTAAACACTGTGTGGCATATTTTTGTGGTGCTATATTGTGTTGTTGTCTGATTTATTGCACAAATACTTTACACATTGCCTTTTAAGTTAAGCCTGACTGCTCAGTGCGAAGCTACCAGAGGGTGGGCACAGGATAAATTGGATTGTGTGTGACTTACCCTGACTAGAGTGAGGGTCCTTGCTTGGACAGGGGGTAACCTGACTGCCAACCAAAGACCCCATTTCTAACAATTATTATTATTATTATTATTATTATTATTTAAGTTGCTTTTTCCTTTATCAGAATACAGCAATTTGATATCTGTTGTCAAGCTTCTATTGGACCTCTCCTGGAGTTTAGTCCCTCTTTACAATAAAGAGCAACAAACTAACACATAGCATCTTGGCTCAAATCCACATGCTTCGTTTTCATTCTGAGAGTGGATAATCACTGCTGTGCTGACAGCATCTTTTTGAGAGCAAAAGTCATAAAGGCTTGCAATCCACAGTTAGCCATGGGTCTGCACAAACCCACAGCTAAGGAGAAGCTGGCATAGGCAACCTAAAAGCTCCATCTGCATTCCCCAGGTTCCTCAGCTCTGTGAAGCCACTGAAGTAGGGGAAGAAGACTGACGAGATGGTATACCAAAGTCCTACCCACCTTGTCCCTCAGGTCTCTAGAGACCAGGAGAGGTGGTGGATCTATGCCTGCCAGAGATCTGTTTTCTATCTTAGTTTTTCACTACTCTGTCTTAAGATGAGTGAATACTAAAACAAATGTTTCACTGCTTATATGACAGAGAGGAGAGAGTAACTGGATTTCAAATCTGTTGTTTTGTGCTAAAGACTTCCAAGAGAAGTGCAACTTACAATGATACAGCTAAGGCAACTTGTCAGGACACACATAAAAACACCAACAGTTCAAACATACACATCCAACAAAAATATGTAAGGTATCTAAGTGTTAAGGAAGGGCAATAGGATCACTATGCTACTGGTGTTGCATAACAAGAATATAGCTGAGGAGAGTTAAAGATAATTTGAGACAAACATCCATGCCATCACAGTCATCTTGTCATTCAGCGATTAGTCTCTCAGTAGGTACATAGCAATCCAACTATGCCACAATCCTCTCTGACTATATTGGATTTTTATTTTTTTTAATTTTAGTAGAGGCTTCTATTTGTTGGTGATTCAGGGTTTGTGATATGATTGTCCCTATGGCAGTCTTGTCTAGTCTGTCGAGTCTGGGAAAATGTGAACGCAAAGATGAATGTATGCCATCATTCATTTCCGGGCATAGTTTGGTAATTCAGATAGGTTTGTCCAGAGTCAGCCTCCACTACCATTATATGTAGGTGTCCTATGTGCAGATTTTAGTGTTCTTGTTTTAGTCATTATTGGGAGCTTTGGAATTCCCTGGTATGCAGTTATGATGTTAGACCTAACAGGCTTTAGGGTGTTCTTCCCCCACATGTTTTGCCTACTCACCTCCTGCTTGCTGAAATTAATTTTAATTGCCTTTAGAACTCTCTGCATGTTACCACTGCTGACCAATGCTAAAGTGCTAGTGCTATCACCTTTAAATGTAGCAAAATGAGCTTTCATCCAATTGGCACATTTAATTTACTTAGCCATCCCTCGCAAAGGGGCACTACTGCTACTACTACTAGTTGCTACTAGTTGGTCTGCTGCACTTCTTGTGCCAACCACTTAAGTAGCCTATGAAAATGCGTCTCAGGCCTGCAATTGCAGCCTGTGTGTGCAGTTTTAAACTACCATTTCGACCTGGCAAAGGAAATGTTTGCCAGACCTAAACCTACCTTTTTAATACGTCACCCGTAGGCTAGGCCCTAAATATCCCATGGAGCAGGGTGCAGTGTATTAAAAAAGTTAGACATTTACTTGTCCTGATAGTGAAAAACATCCTAATTCCTTTTCATTACTCAGAGGCCTACCACTCCCATAGAATAAAATTGGGCTACTCTATTATATTTAACAAGTGCTAACGTTTGATTTGGAACTGGTAGAAAAGTCAGGTTTGGGCTCAAGAATTGTAATTTAAAATCCTCTTTAATGTTAAAGTCTGATTTAAGTCACAATACTTAAAGTACCAGGTTTGGAGAGTTGGCATATTCTTGCCATCACCATTTGGTGTCTTCAGTCTTTGTCTTGGGTCACATGACTGGGTGTGGTTGGCAGTTGGTCTTTGTGTTATTCCTCCCAGAGAATGAGACAAAGGGGGACTATGTGTTGGCAGAATGTGCCATCTCTGCCAGGATGGGAGAGGCAGAGCTGTTCCCTGCCCCAATCACATTTTAAAGTGGCTGCCTCCAGCAAACTCACAAAGAATGTAACACTAGCCACTTGTCACCGCAGACCCCTTGAATCTTGGGCAGGGGAGGTAAGGACATTCCAGAACCAGATGTGGAGGGATGTCTATAATTTTCTCCTACTTCAAAGCTGGAACCAGGTATAAATATTGGACCCCAGGACTAAGTGGTCAATACAGTCTTGGCCCTGTTGATACTACAGATAAAGAGTGCCCTGCTGCCAGAGGACTGTTCTGCTGCTTGAGTCCTGCCCTGCTCTCTGAGAACTAAGACTGAACTTGCTCCCTTCATCCTAGGCAGAGTGATGCCAAGGGTCAGGGGGCTGACATGCTGTTCTCAGCTACGGAGACACAACAAGACCCTGAGGCCTCCCTGCAACAGCCCAGCTTACCTGCTGCACTAGACCTTCCTGTACCTGCAAACAGATGTGCCTGAGCACTGCTGGTCGCTGCTGGAGTGACTTCTTGATCCCCAAGAGGTGCCTTCTCAGGTCCTGATCCCTTAGTTAGCATCAGTTGAGCTCCTCCTGTGAAGCAAATGAGAAATCCTGAAGTGTTGGTCTCTTTGCACCCACAAATGGGCCCATTTACACCCTGATCTTGCTGCCTGCTCTGTCTGCCAATGCAAAGCTCCAGTGAGCCTGGCTCTATGCGCTCTAGCTTTCTTCTATGTCTTTCATTCAGTTTTGATTGTCTTCATTTACTTTTTTTAGTAATATCTCTTTCATTTAATTGGTGAATCATTTCTATATTTGTTATTAATTCTAGTTTTAGCCCAAAGTCTTGTAATTGGTTTTAGAATATTTTGACTGTAACCTTCCTGAAGCAAGAACATTATTTTCATAACCCTATGATTTCATCTTTGCTATTGCTAAATTGCAATTGTAAGGATAATTGCATTTATATAGCCCTCTCTACCCCTGATGAGGTGTTGAAGGACCTTTCAGTGAGTAGCATGCTACTCTGGAATGGAATACGAATTAGTGGTGGATCAGTATAGGGAAACATGAGTTCATTTGAGTGGTCTCTGTTAGGTGGATTGAACAGGATAAAGGAGGAATGCAAAAGGGAAAAATCTGGAAAGTGTTCTTTAGAAGATCATAGCAGAAAGATTAGGTTTGGGATGAGTAAAAGAAGAGATGCGGGAGGGAAGAGTCCCTAGAAACAGATGATGGAGATTATACTAGTAAAATTAGGTTTGCAATGAGTCAAAGGAGGTATACATGAGAGACGAATTGAGAACCGATTGTTTGGGAGATCGTAGTAGTAAAATGTGGTGTGGGGTGCTCCAAGGAGGGACAGAGGAGGGAATAGTATAGAAATGGTCTTAGGAGAGATCATAGTAGTAGAATTATGTTTATAATGTGTCAGAGAATGGAGGTAGAGGACATATAGAGAGGTATGGGGTGAGACATAGATTAATGCATTGCAGAGAGTCAACATTTTTATTTCTACAGTTGGAGTAAAGAAATAAATATATAGGTACATAAGTGCATGGAGCCGGTTTAAATGCATAAGGAAGAACATATATTGAGATTTAAAGTTGCATTTTATAAACTAACTTTCAAGTGTTGATGTACTTTAGGTTAATTTATTTGTGAATTTGTATTACTAATAATTTTTATCTATTAATTTATATTTTAAATTTGACAGTTTCCTCAATTTTCCAATATTAATGCACTTGCAGGTAAAATACTTATGATCCAATGTACATACATATTATGATAGATAATTAAAACAGAGACCCCTGAGCATCTATTCAAATAATATATGAAAACTATGCAGAGACGTGTATATATGATAAGCATAGAATTAAATATATATATATATACATATATTTCGTAACCAAGTCCCGGAATGCAGGTGCTCCACACAGCGGTCCTGGATGGGTTCCGAGAGACCCTAATATAACCTTAGACACTCCTTCCAATATCAGGAGAACCAGGACACCTCCAATATGAAAATTAATATATTTTGAAGATATGTGGAGATTTGTAGTACAATGAGCATTTTTTACTACAATAGTATTTTGTAGTGTTGGTGTTATTTCAATGTATATTAAGATATGGAGAGGTGTTAGTTTTTTATTATGAATGAAATTTGTATGTCCACCCATTTGGGTTAAGAAGTCATGATGCACTAGTAGAACGAGGTCGTTTATGTATAACATCAGAAATGATATGTTATCCTCCAGGACAGTTACTTGTGAATGTATATGCCCACTTGGGCAGTACAAGATACAATGGTAGTAATTGAGACATGGGTTTGAGTATTAAATACTTATATGAAATATTTTATAAAATATATTGGATTTTAACTTGATAAAATATATATAGATATTTCTACTCAAACGTCATGGAAATGAAATATTTAATATTTAATATTTAATTGTAATATTTAATTGAGATATTTAATAATTGAATTATTTTATAAATTTGCAATGGTGTATCAAATATTTATTTATTATATTTTCTACCAATTGTTTGAAGAGTAACATCATGAGAAGTAACTTTTAATAAGTCTTTTGATAATGTAAATCTTATGAGGGATATCAGTGTGATTTAAAAACTATTTAAAAACTATTTAACATTTATTACAGTGTATTAAGATTGAATGTGCACTTTAAAGATGGCCACCACAAATACGTGTTCTTCTGTGGGTGTATTAGGATTTGTCTGTTGTTTATTTTTATTTTTATTTTCACTCTTATTTTTATTTCTATGACCAACTTGGGCTGTATATATGTGAAGCACTTTATTTATGTGATGTCCATGAGTAAGGCTGTTGCCGAAACGAGTTGGATTTTGTGCTGAAATAAACTGAATTTTCATATTGGAGGTGTCCTGGTTCTCCTGATATTGGAAGGAGTGTCTAAGGTTATATATACATATATATATATATATATATATATATATATATATATATATATATATATATATATATATATATGTATGTGTATATATGTGATATATGTGTGTGTGTGTGTGTATATATATAATATATATATACAATATATATATATATATACACATATATATAAACAAATATATATATATATATATATGATGACATGCTATAAAAAAATTGATCCAGACCCTACAAAGTATTTACAAGTTACAATACAGCAATGCTTAAGTATGTGGGAGGATCGGGACATCATTGACCCAGAATAAGTGAAGTATATGACAGAAAAGCATCCTGTTATTCCTACTGTATATCGCCTGCCTAAAATACACAAAAGCACAACCAACCCCACTGGGAGACCAAAATATGAGTCAAAGGCTCCCTGATGGAGCCAATGTCAAATTACAAAGAATACTTCTCGGCACCACTTGTGTAAGATTTGAACTCTTATCTACAAGATACACCAGATCTATTGAAACATTTGGGAGGTGTTCCTTGGCATGACACATATAAACTAATTACAATGGATGTGGTGTCATTATACACAAATATTGAACATGATATAGGTATCAAGGCATATGACTATTTCTTACAACAGAGTAATATTCAATACTACCAGTATAATGGTATGCTATTGGAAATTATAAAGATGTGCTTGACTAACAACATCTTTGTGTTTAACAAGAAAAATGGTACAGCCAAGGGATTTTCTTTTTCTCCTAATTTTGCCATTTTTACAATAGTCTGGTGTGAGCAGCAAATAGCCTGGTCTGAAGTAAATGAGGTGTATGTGCAAATAATAGTCATCTGCCTTCGATTCATAGATGATCTTTTTGTGATCTGGGAAGTAATGAAACTAGTATTCCAAGAATATTTTGTCTGATTAAACAATAACACTGGACATTTCCTTTACCTTAGAAATAACCAATACTATAGTGACAGAAATATATCTGAGTAAATATCAGTTTCAAACACACTCTACGCAGAAAAGCAGATGCAACCAACTCGGTGTTACATGCGGACAGTTTCTATCCACCCAGTATGAAATGGAGCATTCCGTATAATGAGTTCCTCAGGAATCTGCTCAGAGCCCAGGCAGTACGAGCGTCATCAAGAGACTACTGCAAAGAGATTTGAGCTTAGAAAATACCATCAGAGGTGCATCATAAAAGCAAAAGAAAGAATGAGGGAGATCTGGAGAACTGCTCTCATACATAAAAAAAAAACCGAACAAGCGAATCCCAAACAAAAGGTGCTAAGATTCATCACAACTTATTCATCAGAAACAAGGGGCATTTGCAAAGTGCTCACTAAACAATGACTAGTACTAAAGATGGACCCGATCACTGGAAAAGTAATGAGTGATGACCCATGTTAGAAATGGGGTCTTTGGTTGGCATTCAGGTTACCCCCTGTGAGACCTGACAGTCTTAGGGTGGTCACCCCCAACTTTTTGCCTGCCTCCCTCCACTTTTTGACACTGTTTTTGCTGATTTTAGGACTCTGCGCACTTTACCACTGCTAGCTAGTGCTAAAGTGCATTTGCTCTCTCCTTTAAAACATGTTGACATAGGCTCATACCCAATTGACATATTTAATTTACTTGTAAGTCCCTAATAAAGTGCACTGCATGTGCCCAAGGCCTGTAAATTAAATGCTACTAATGGACCTGCAGCACTGATTGTGCCACCCACATAAGTAGCCCCTTAATCATGTCTCAAGCCTCCCATTGCAAGGCCTATGTGTGACGTTTCACTGCCACTTTGACTTGGCATTTAAAAGTACTTGCAAAGCCTGAAACTTCAATTTTTCTACATATAAGTCACCCCTAATGTAGGCCCTGAATAACCCCCAGGGCAGAGTGCTATGTAGGTAAAAGGCAGGACATATACCTGTGTGTTTTATATGTCCTGGTAGTGGAAACCTCCTAAATTTATTTTCCACTGCTGTGAGGCCTTCTCCTTTCATAGGCTAGCATTAGGGCTACCCTTATATACTGCTTGAGTGGTAGGTTCTGGTCAGAAAGGGGTAGACAGGTCATATTTAGTATGGCCAGAATGGTAATATAAAATCCTGCTGGCTGGTGAGGTTGGATTTTATATTACTATTTTAGAAATGCCACTTTTAGAAAGTGAGCATTTCTCTACACTTAAAATCCTGTGCCTTACAGCATGTCTCAAATCCACATCTGGGCTGGGCTGGTTGACAGCTCCTTTGTGCATTTCACCCAGACATCCACAAACACAGGCTGCTCAGTCCCACCTGCACACATCTGCATACTGAATGGGTCTTCCTGGGCTGAAAGGGTGGAGGGCCTGACACTTACATTTCAAAGGACAGTGGCCTCACACAATGAACTGCCAAACCCCCTACTGGGACTCTGGCAGACAGGGTTTTACTGAAAGAGGACCTTGTGCACTTCAAAACCACTCTTTGAAGTCTCCTCCACTTCAAAGGCACTTTGGTTATATAAACTGGGACCCTGACCCTACCAACATAGACACTTCCTGGGACAGATACTCTGAACCAGATCCTGCAACCTTCCAAGAGGAGCTGCCTGGCTGCCCAAAGGACCTCACCTGGACTGCTTGGCTGTGAATGACTGTGGCCTTGCTGTTGCCCTGCTGCCTTGCTGGCCTCTCGCTCTGCTGAGAAGTGCTCTCCAAGGGCTTGGATTTAGCTTGCCTCCTGTTTCCTGAAGTCTCAGGGCCAAAAGACTTCACCTCTGCAAAGGAATGCCTTGTGGTGCTAAACTCGGTGCACAGCCTGCCAGAATCGACAAACAGCATGCATAACTGTGAAAGAATCACTGCATCGCCAAACCAGAACGACGCAGCCCGGCTGCCCGAGTGGAGATCCACGCAGCACCAGAGTTGCACACAGTCCACTGAATCGACGTAGCTCCTGCCGTGCGACAGAAATGCTGATGCATCGCCCACTGGATCGACACAGTACCTGTGACTCTGTCCTGCATGCTCGGGATTTCCACTCATCGTCCCTGGGCATCAAAAGACACTGCATCGCAAAGAGGATCCAAGCCTGCATGCCAGAATTCGATGCAAAGTTCTTGCGTGTGGAAAATAAACAATGCATCACCCTTCGTTTTCCTTGCATACCCTCCTCTGCTGGTCTCGGTGCATGTAATTTTGACACATACCAGGTACTTTGTTCGTGCAAGAGACAATTGTTTCTTTTTAAAGACTTAAGACTCTTCTTATCATTACAAAAGTGATATTTCAACTTGTACTCAAATGCTGATCATTTTGACCTTAATTCACTCAGATAAATATCATATTTTTCTAAACCTGCATGGCGTGTTTATGTGGTGTTTTCACTGCGTTATTGCATGATTTATTGCACAAATACTTTACACATTGCCTTATAAGTTAAGACTGACTGCTCAGTTCCAAGCTACCAGAGGGTGGGCACTGAATAATTTGGATTGTCTGTGACTTACCGTGACTAGGATTGTGGTCTCTACTTGGAAAAGGGTGTATACCTCTGCAACTAGAGACCCCACTTCTAACATCCCCTGTTCAAGCAAGGACCCTCACTCTAGTCAGGGCAAATGTGAAACACACCTGGTTAACCTTCACTCACCCCCTTGGTAGCTCAGAGTGCTAGGTGTAAAGTATTTGTACACACAGTAACTTAACAAAAACAATACAAAATGACACAACACAGGTTTAGAAAAATAGGAAATATTTATGTAAACACAACAAGACCAAAACAACAAAAATCCACAATACACAAGTCACGTTATCACTGAAAATGCAATAAGAGTCATCACCTAATGTTAAACACACACTAACACTGTTAGTGTGAAAATGTACTGTGGGTGCGTCATATATAACCCAGCTCGGGCGAGTGTGCGTCAAAAAGGGACTTGCGATGCGTTGATTTCACTCATGAGCGAGACCTTGCGTTGTTTCTCCTTTCGTCAGGTCAGCGTGGGTTGTTTCTTCTATCCGCAGGAGAGCGATGCATTGATCCGGTCAGCACTCTCGGGTCATGGCAGGCCGTGCGTCGTTTTTACATGCCCAGCGGTCTTTGCGTCAGAAATCCAACCACACGATGATCTGAAAACCACGGACCGTAGGTTGCGATCTCACCAGCCTCTGTCAGCGATGCTGCGCGTCGATCTTCCGGTCACGTTGTAGGCGGGCGTAGTTTTCAGCTGCAAAGCTGGCGGCGTGCTAATTTTTCAGCCGCAGATCGGAGTCGCGTTGATCTTTTGCCTGCACGGCGATCAGTGCGTGGATTTCTCACTCTTGGGCTGCCAGCTTCACCTTTCAGGGTCCCAGGAGCAGGATGGGCACCACTTGGCAGAGTCGGAGTCTCTACAGAGACTCCAGGTGCTGGCACAGAGAAGTCTTTGCTGTCCCTGAGACTACAAACAACAGGAGGCAAGCTCTAAATCAAGTCCCTGGAGAGTTCTTCTCAAGATGGAAGGCACACAAAGTCCAGTCTTTGTCCTCTAGCACAGGCAGAAGCAGCAACTGTAGGATAGCTTCACAAAGCACAGACAGGGCAGCTCTCCTTCCTCAGCTCTTCAGCTCTTCTCCAGGCAGAGGTTCCTCTTGGTTTCCAGAAGTGTTCAAAAGTCAGTGGTTTTGGCTTCCTTTCTTATACCCATTTCCTCCTTTGAAGTAGGTCTACTTCAAAGCAAAGTCTCTCTTGATTGTGAAATCCTGCCTTGCCCAGGCCTGGCCCCAGACACTCACCAGGAGGCTGGAGACTGCATTGTGTGAGGGCAGGCACAGCCCTTTCAGTTGTGAGTGACCACTCCTCTCCTCCCTCCTAGCACAGATGGCTCATCACGAAATGCTGACTACACCCCAGCTTCCTTTGTGTCACTGTCTAGTGTGAGATGCAACCAGCCCAACTGTCAAACTGACACAGAAAGGGAATCCACAAACAGTCAGAGTCACAGAAATGGTGTAAGCAAGAAAATGCTCACTTTCTAAAAGTGGCATCTTTAAACACACAATCTCAAAATCAACTTTACTAAATTATGTATTTTTAAACTGTGAGCTCAAAGACCCCAAACTCCACATGTCCATCCGCTCCCATAGGGAATCTACACATTAATCATATTTAAAAGTAGGCCCCATGTTAACCTATGAGAGGGACAGGCCTTGCAACAGTGAAAAACAAATTTAGCAATATTTCACTGTCAGGACATATAAAACACATGACTATATATCCTACCTTAACCATACACTGCACCCTGCCCTTGGGGCTACCTAGGGCCTCCCTTAGGGATGTCTTACATGTAAGAAAAGGGAAGGTTTAGGCCTGGCAAGTGAATTTACAGTTTAAAACTGCACACACAGACACTGCAGTGGCAGTTATGAGATATGATTGTAGAGCTACTAATGTGGGTGGCACAACCAGTGCTGCAGGCCTAATAGGAGCATTTGATCTATAGCCAGAGGCACCTCTAGTGCACTGTACAAGGGACTTACTAATAAATAAAAAAATCCAATCATGGATAAATTAATTATATTTTGTATAGGAGCACTTGCACTTTAGAACTGGTTAGCAGTGGTAAAGTGCCCAGAGTAACAAAAACAGCAAAAACTGAGTCCACCACACATCAACAACCTGGGAAACAGAGGCAACAAGTTAAGGGAGACCACGCCAAGGATGAAAAGTCTAACACCTGGAAAATCTGGTTGCACATTGTTTGTAAACCATGCTACATGGGATTTGCGTTATCAGCAGACGCAAGCGGGTGTTGTGCGTAGTTTCTCCAGCTGCAATGCGTCGATGTCCCAGCTGCAATGCAGGTGGAGTGTCGATTTTAGCTGCAAAGCCGGCGGCGCTTCATATATCAGCAGCATTCCAGATGGTGCATCAAAAAGTTCCCCACGTGGCGTTCTGTGCATGGATTTTCAGCTCTTGCTCTGACAGCTTCACCTTTCAAGGGCCCAGGGACTGAACAGGGCATCACTTAGCAGGGCAGAAATCTCAGCAAAGATGCCAGGTGCTGGCAGAGAAAGTCTTTGATGGCCCTGAGACTTCAAAACAGGAGACAAGCACAAACCAAGATCTTGGCGATTCTTAACAAGCAGGAATATACCACAAAGTCCAGTCTTGGTCCTCTTTCAGGCAGAAGCAGCAACTGCAGGCTAACCCAGCAAAGCACAATGACAGGCAAAGGAGCAGTACTCCTCCTCCCACTCTTCAGCTCTTCTCCTTGGCAGAGGTTCTTCTTGATTCTAGAAGTAATTTAAAAAAAATCTAAAGTCTGGGGTTTTAGGTCCACCCCTTTCTGCCTTTGGCAAACTTCAAAGGAAAGTCTCAGACACACACCAGGGGATTGGAGACTGCATTGTGTGAGGGCAGGCATATCCCATTCAGGTGTAAGTGACCGCTCTTCCCTCAATTCTAGCATAGATGGTTCATCAGGACATGCAGGCTACACCTGAGCTCCCTTAGTCTCACCGTCTAGAGGGGATTCCCAAACAGCCAAACTGTCAGTCTGACCAAGACATGGAATCCACAAACAGGCAGAGTCACAGAATGTTTTAAGCAAGAAAATGTTTCTAAAAGTGGCATTTTCAAACGAACAATTTAAATAACAACTTTACCAAAAGATTTATTTTTAAATTGAGAGTTCAGAGACACCAAACCCCACATTTTCATCTTCTCCCAAAGGGAAACTACACTTAAAAGTTATTTAAAGGCAGCCCCATGTTAACCTATTAGAGAGACAGGCCTTGCAACTGTGAAAACTGAATTTAGCAGTATTTCACTGTTAGGACATGGAACACACATCAGTACATGTCCGCCTTTAACATACACTGCACCCTGCCCAGGGGGCTGCCTAGGGTCTACCTTAGGGGTGCCTTACATGTAGAAAAAGGGAAGGTTTAGGCCTGGCAAGTGGGTACACTTGCTAAGTCGATTTGACAGTTTAGAAAATGCACATACAGACACTGCAGTAGCAGGTCTGAGACATGTTTACAGGGCTACTTATTTGGGTGGCACAGCCAGTGCTGCAGGCCCACTAGTAGCATTGGATTTACAGGCCCTGGGCACCTCTAGTGCACTTTACTAGGGACTTACTAGTAAATCAAATATGTCAATCATGGATAAGCCAATTAAACATATATTTTACATAGGAACACTTGCACTTTAGCACTGGTTAGCAGTGGTAAAGTGCCCAGAGTCCAGCACACATCAACAACCTGGGAAGCAGAAGCAAAAAGTTAGGGGAGACCACGCCAAGGATGCTAAGTCTAACAAACCGCAAGTAACTTTCAGGAGGGCACCAAGTCTGAGCGACAAACTGGTCAGGAGTCACTTTAATACTCAAAAACAGAAATTGGCTGAACAAATCGAGATTTTGGAAGTGTACTAGTTGCAAATCTTGCAAAATTGGCATAGGCAAGAAAGAGTATCTTATAGGAATCGGCCATACTAAAATGATTAAACATCACATCACATGCAGAAGTTGCTACACTGCTGTGGGAAACTTTATTTTAAATGAATAAAGTCTTGTTTTCCTTAGAAAGGAGCAAAGTATGGCATGTTTAGATTCAAACTAACAGTTATAATAAATCCAACAACTTGCCACTGTTGAATTTAATATCTCTTGTACCTAGAAAGAGTTTCAGAACTCTTTCTAAAAGTAACCAGTTTCAGCTCTGTAGTACCCTTCTCTGATTGGTCAGCCTCTGGCAGCCTGACCAGGCTGCCTTGATGAGATGTGAAGTGGCCTGGGCTGAACACAGAGGAAGTACCTGGGGTAGGAGAACTGCCTTAGCAGACGGTGAAACAGGATGGGGGAGAGCAGCCAAATTGTACTTCTACTACTTCAGGAAGGGACTCCCTGTTTGTTCAAGGTAGTAAATAGCTGACCAGAGTCCCCTGCATCAGAAAAAAAAATGTTTTGGGCTGCTAACAACTTTAGCCCCGTGTGAGGAATCTCCACAAAACCTTCCAAAAAAGTGCTACTTTTTTTACTAGTTTGTGCATGGACAGTTTCAGGTGATCCATCAAGTGGAGGCCGATAAAAAGGGAGAGTCACAAAATGCGTTTTCCCTACTAGTTTTGCCATGGGATCTGGAGACACTGTTACACCCCAAAGTGCTGAACGGATTTACACCAAATTTGACAGAAGGCTAGATCTTGATCCCAAAAGTGTGCTTTTTGTGTTTTGGTGTAAATCTGTTCAGTAGTTTTAGAGAATTTAAAGTTTTAAAAAACTGCACATCTCATGTCGCGGAGGATACCCAGAGCTGACAGATCTCAAAGTAAGATCTGATTGGCTGCCACCACCACAACCAGGAAGTCAGGACTTGCGACTGAGTCCTTAAAAAAACTCAAAAATAAGACATAAGCAGCAAGAAAGAGATATCTTGACCCCCTGAGGCCTGGTGGTGGGGACCCAGAGGGCCTTGCCGGGGCCCAAAATGTTTTTTTCTCCAAATTTTGCAGAGAATTTGAGGAGAATCAGCGCCTTCCACCATACAGTTTTAATTACCCTAGATATTACATCACTCATGACATCTTTTATGACGTGATTGATAATATCACTACAACATTTGCAGCGAAATTATTGTTGAGAAAACTGCATGGCGGGAAAACAAGTTATAGTTACCTTAGGGCATGAGTTACAGTTACCTGAGAACATATAACTGTAGCTAGTGAATTCCAGTGATTTTTACTGTTTAAAATGTTATGACCTAACTATAACTTACTTTTAGCCTTTGCTTTTTCAGTAGATAGATAGATAGATAGATAGATAGATAGATAGATAGATAGATAGATAGATAGATAGATAGATAGATATGCATGTCGCAGTCTGCGATGAAACATTGAACATGTGAGGCTCAGACTCCTCGTTTCCAGGTTTAAAACACACATCTCTTGTTTCAGCCTCAAGGTAAAACATTTTCAGCTATACATTTCAAGGTATCGCTGCTGTATCTTAGCTTGTCACAATTCAACTTGAAAGAGTTGTATAAAATGAGAGATAAACTATAAAAATGTGTTTAAATAACTCAGTGTAACTTGGCCTGTGTGCTTCTGCAAAGTCACCGAGCCAGGGACATAATTTTGCTACGACATTACAAATTAGCAAAGTCTCAGAATGTCTCTGCCAGTAAATTATCCTTACTTGCTTGAAAACTGTCAGCGTGTTACCATTAGTCAGAGCAGCAGCTAAAGAGGTGCTGTGATTGTCAGTTATGCTTCACTGACAGTGTCTGTGTTCAAGTGCGTCACGCATTCATTTTTTGGCTCCAGCGTGGTGCTTACTGCGAAGACAGAGTCACTAACACGCAGCTTGCTTCCTTGTTGATTTGTTGTTGTTCCACTACCCGCAAATCATAGGCTGAAAGCAGCTGCTAAATCTTGACATTAATGGAAGCCTTAAAGTTGCCCCTATTGTTCTCAGATTGCAGGTTCAGAACGCTGATATTTGTTTTCTTGTTTTCATTCCATTAACTGTGTTGAAAAAAGCGAACACATTACCATTCTGCTTTAGCCAACTAGTATGCTTGTACAAAGGAAAGTACGTTTCTGCCACTGGAGACATTACAACTCTTTTTTTTTTACTTTACTTTTTTTAATGCTTCATCTTGGCAGACAGAGGCTATGTAGATTTTTACATATTCTTTACGCTTGTATTTGTCCTCTGTTCATGACTGAGGCGTACATAATCACTTCATCCCTCTTGTGTTACTGAGCAATTTGAGCAGTCCTTCTTTTAATAGCAGTAACATAAGTGCGGGCCAGCACAGAGCAGACTTGCTAGTTTTTATAAGAAACCATGTTTTTATAGGCAGTTTTAAGACATTCTAATATCCTCCAAGACGCTTCTGTATTTGGTTTGTCAGAATAACCTGCACACAGGATCAAAAGGAAGGTATGATATTTAGGCCTATATTTACGGTTGGTTTGCGCCAAGTTAGTCATTTTTTTATGCTAAAATGGTGCGAACTTAGCTCCATATTTATATTTTGAGGCTAGATCCATTTAGTGTCAAAATATAGAAATTAGAGTTATACTGTGGATGCTCAAACTACCTTGCGCTAATTAGATGCAAGGTAGGTGTTCCGGTCCACAATATGACGCTAACCCCCTACCGCCATATTTATACTCTGGCACAGAAATGATGCTCATGGAGTAGGCGGACCTAAATAATGCAGCTAAGCCTGTTTAGCACCATTATTGAACACCTGTGTCCACGCGTTAGGGTACCTGTGGACCCATTTCCATGGCCAAACACCATGGAATGGACCCACAAATGCTCACCCCAAGCCGCAGGAACACCCCCAACCACACCAGAGGGACACCACAGGATGGGGACCCCATCCTGGGTTAGTAATTTTTTTTTTTGGTGGGTGTGCCATTGGCGGCCCCTGACATGGGCCCCCTGCCTCACACTGCGTCTTATGGCCTTACCCAGGGGACATTGGTCCCCTGTGCTGGCTACTGGAGTGGTGGGCATGACTCCTGTCTTTTCTAAGAGAGGAGTCATTTTTGGGTGGTAGTACATCAGACAATGATGCTATGGTGGTTAGCTGCATATTTCTTTATTGCCGCTAACCTGCCTAGCGTCATTTCTGACCCAACAGCTTTTTTTCCCTACCGCCACCCCCCTCTGTCGGCTGGCGTCTTTTTTTAGACGTTGGCCATTCCTTAGCACCAGCGTGCACCATTCCTTAGATATGGTCCCCAGCCGCCACTATGGAATGGCGTTAGCAAGCGCTAAGGATTCTGAGGCAAACTGCAGTAGCACAGTTTTGCATCAAAAACCATAAATATGCCACTTAATGGCTAAAAAAGAATAAAGGCATGTGAGTGGAGGCTTTCCCTTCATCCATGACACTGGGGGAAGTTAGGAAACTTCAGGGATTACTTAGAGCTATGCAGTGGCATATTATTAGCCCCGCAGGCCCTGCGGTGCAGGGAGATTTGGGCTCCAGAGGGCCCCCATCTGCAGCATGCAGTCATGCATCGTGCACTGGCCAGCACTGTGCATGGGCTCCTGACTGGGTCACAGGAGCTGGGTGGTCTGGTGGGCCTCATTCATGTCCTGTGCAGGGTGCCCCACCCCCCCCCTCACGTTTTGTTACAGCACTGGAGCTGTGAGGTGTAGCCTGATGTCTGCATGTGAGGGGTGGGGGAGTCATAACAGCTGCCAGCCTGGGGGCTACCACCCGTCATATTTTGAGTTCTCTGTCTGCCTCTCAATAGTTCCAGAGGAACCACTCTGAAGGCACTGAATGTTCACTTACTCACTGCCATGTTTTTTGAGGTTGCTCAGCAAACATCTTAGTTTTTCCAAAACCAACTCCAAAAGCAGGAGTTTGTTCTGGAATACAAAAAAGCTAATAGCCTTCACACCCTGGAGTTTTCTTTCAGGGTGCAAGGAGCATTTCTATACTGTTCTGCACTGGTAGGCATTTCCTGCCATTCCTGAGCAAGAAAAAAAGTAATTGTGAATGTCCACTTTGAATGTGGCTGGAAGTCTGAGTTACTTGCATTGAATAACAGATGTCCATGGGTCCATCAATGTAAGGTTTCCACTAGTGGAACGAGCTGGGGTTCTGACAGTGGAAACATGACAGCTCACCCTCTCAAAATAGAGCAAGCAGACAGTCACGTTTGGTAGACAGCGTACTGCTCCATGCTGTGGCAGGGTACTCTATTCATCAAACTCTTAATAACCCCCTCCTTATTCTTTCATAAAGGAGGGTGTTGTTTTGTGACAATAACTGATTATGCTCAAATATCTAAGGTGTCAATGTGAATTCAAAGATAATGCTTATGCAGTTGAAGGCTGTTAAAATACCTAAATAAGCTGGCAAACCATCAGAGACATATCATGTCATACAATTACCAGACATTTCATTGTGATTGTGTTGTCAACTGCTATTCTTGGAAAGGCCAATAACAGGTTCTTTAAATAAAGAGCTGAACTGTCAGGAAATCTGGCACTCTGGCACTCGCAGATGGACCAGCTTAAAAGGACCAGTATGGGTGGGCTATTTTTTGTTTTAGTCCTTTGAGACAATAAGGTACTTACAAGAATGGCCTACACACTGGCCATTTCAAGCTGACCTATCTGGCAATGCCAGGCTTGCAGACAGGCCAGTACAAAACTGATTTTGTGTAATGTTAACATTTCCAAATAGCTAAGGTAGGATTGCTGAATAATATTTTATAATGCAGTGATTTCAATCAAGCATAACAGAATAATTCATATTTGACACTGCTCTTGCAAACCATGATTTCTAAATTAAATCCATACTACTGGATGTTTATAGTCTGACATTAGTTTTACAGTAGACCCATTGAAGAATCACATGCACTTCATATATGTCTTCTTAAACATCATAATGTGTGTGTTAGGTAGATTGACAATAGGTGAGTTGCAGTCTATGGTCCAAAGCAATATTGAATGCAAGTTGTAGACCAATTGACATTCTGACAAATGAAATATTGAAACAATATGCTCTTGACTGGGGTAGTGCCACACATAGATGAAAAAGCATGCCCTTTAACTAGATCATCATTTAAATCGCAAACATGTAGTCTGAATAAGAGTGGTGCAAAAACACAACTTTGGCTCACTTCACACTGCTATCTCAACTGAACTTACACTCCACAAATTACTGATACGTTTAGATTTTTCCAGAATTCTTCAAATAGAGTATGCTTATGATTATCATTAGCTTACTGGAAATGTAAATCTGTAGCAATGTGTTCTTTAATGCTGCATATTGAATGGCAAGGAAGTCATCCGCAAATATACAGTATAATGATAACTTATCACAAGAAAAAGTATTTATTTCTTAATGGCCAGCTCCATCATATTGTGCACTTTGGCTACTCCCCTGCAGAATCTGTTGCCCCTGTTTTAAACTGGAAGAAAAAAAAAATCTTCCATAAAGCACAATAATTACCAGAGTCAAATATAGACTGTAGAATCAGTAACAAGCTATAAGCCCACCAATTAGTGGTAATCTTTCACACTTTGCTGTTCTAACAAACCAGGCCAAGCCGATTTGACACTACTGACTTCAATACTTTTTTTATTATGCTAATTTCTAAGTGAGCGTTTCCCTATCCCAAGATCAAAGGTATATAACTTGACGAGTATCTAAAGTATTACACCTGTCAGCCTCAGAGTGGTCTTCCCACCAACCTTTTGTATTACTGCTCATTTTTTGCTGATCTTGTTTTTGTTTGCCTTAGGACCACTGCTAACCAGTGTTAAAGTGTTCTCTCTGTGAAACATGGGGAACAGGCTTCCACCAAATTGGCACATTTAAATTACTTGTAAGTCCCTAATAAAGTGGTGCTAGATGTGCACAGGGCCTGTACATAAAATTTGACAGGTGGGCCTGAAAAATCTTTTTTACGGCCACCCACATACATAGCCCCTTTAAACATGCCTCAAGCCATTGCAGCCTGTGTGTGCCATTTTGACCTGACAAAAAAAGCTTTTTCCACGTCTAATATTTCCTCCTTAATACATATGTCACCCATAGGGTGGGGACTAAACAGCCCATAAGGCAGGGTGCAGTGTATTGAAAAAGTTGGACTTGTACTTTCAACTGCTACATGTCCTGGTAGTAAAAACACATTTGTTTATCACTACTGAAAAGCCTACCTCTTCCATAGGATTATATTGAATTAACCTATTACATTTAATACGTGATAACTTTCAAATGTGAGCAAGTAGGGATGTCGAGAGTGTGGCGTCTAAGAATTGTAATTTAAACCCCTCTTTAATTGTACAGGTAGATTTAAGTCCCAAATCTGAAAATGACACTTATAGAAAGTTTGCATTTTCTTGTCCCAACCATTTGGTGTCTGCAACCTGCATCCTGGGTCACATGACTAGGGGTATCTGACAGTTCTTCTTTGTGTATTGCTCCCACACAGTGCGAGAAAAGGAGAATAGGTTTTGGCTGGTTGGGCCATCTCTTATTTGATGAATGAGAGGATCTGTCACCTGTTACACTTACACATCACAAAGGCTCTACTCAGCACACTCCCAAAGGGTTTTGATACTATTCTTTAGTGACCCCAGACAAGCTGGGGCCAGGGAGGGAGGCAGGAAAATACAAACACCTCTAGGGATGGAAATATCCGGAATCTTCTCTTCCTTCAAGTTGGGCACCAGGTATAAGTAATAGACCCTCAGTCCCAACTCTTCAGTATACGTCGACCTGTGCTCCTTTGCAAGAAAGAGTGCTACTCTGTTGCCTTGTTGTCCTGCTGCCCTGCTGCCTGATTAAAAAGGACTGGACTTGCTTATTGAATCCAGGACCACCTTTACACATTGCCTCTAACTTAAACCTGATTATTCCTAGCTACCAGAGAGTTAAGTACATGTTAATTCAGAGATTAATTGTGACTTCATGATGACAGAAACTGTGGTTGATGCTTGAGTAGGGTTTCACCCCTGAACCTATAACAACATTTCCAACATGAGGTATTTGAATTAATTCCCAGTCTTGCATGGTAATCTGTGAGAATGACACTGCTGCATCTCTTGCCAAGGTGGCAAATAATACAACAGAGTGCATTTTTTTATATTTTATCCTCCAATTACCATTGTCAGTAGTGCACGCCTAATGTTGTTACTCAAGATGAAAATCTTTAGGAAGAAAACCATGGCCATCGTTATGAGCCTGGCTAATTTGAATATTTTCACTCGACATTCCCAGATCGGTTTCGTTATTCCCCCTTTTGAGGGCTATAAAGTGTCATGGCTGGATTTAAGAGAGAAAATACTCTTAGGAAGTGAAGATTTTCACCCGATTCCTCAGCACCTGAATCTGGACAACTCATTATCAGACCTGTGTTTTCTGACAAGTTTTGATATGCAACTATTTGCTCAAAATACTCATTGATTTCTCCAACAATTGCTCATCTCACATAATTTTCCAAGCAAGACTAACATTTTACACATGTTTATTCACACATTCATATCTAGAACAAGCAGCCCAGTTTGATGGGCATTAAAGGTACACTGCTTTATAGTGTACTGTTTATGAACTGAGAAAGAATATTGCCATTGCATCATTGAAGAACATACAAAAAGAAGAAAGTTTACTGTTAGAAATTGGGTTTTTGGTTGATAGTCAGGTGACCCCCTTTCAAAGCAAGGACCCTCACTCTAGTCAGGGTAAAGTATAATCACCCTCAGCTAACCCCCGCTCACCCCTTTGGTACCTTGGCATGAGCAGGCAGGCTTAACTTCAGAAGCAATGTATAAAGTATTTGTAATAACACACACAGTAACTCAGTGAAAGCACTAAAAAATGACACAACACAGGTTTAGAATAATAGGTAATATTTTTCTAAACAAAACAACACCAACACAACAAAAATCCAACATACACAAGTCAAGTTATGAATTTTCAAAAGAATAAGGCCCGTATTTATACTTTGTTAGCACCACGTTTGCATCATTTTTTGACGCAAAAGTGACACAAACTTACAAAATTGTACAATTGTATTTTATAAGTTTGCGCTGCTTTTGCGTGAAAAAGCGTTGCAAATGTGGTGCTAAAAAAGTATAAATACGGGCCAAAGAGTCTTAGGTGGTCATTATGACCCTGGCGGTCACCTGACCACCAGGGTTAACATGGTGGTATCACCGCCAACAGGCTGGAGGTAATGACCGCCAAGTTATGACCATGGCAGTGATCCCTTCCATAGACAAACAATGTACCACACCAACCGCCAGCATGGTATGAACAACGAACACGGCGGTAGCCACCTACAGGCAGGTGGAAGACAAGGACCCACCCACCAAATTATGACATAGAACACCACTAGAATTTCCGGGGTGGTAGCAATGACACCAAAAGCCTGGCAGAAACACATCACTGAAAAGGAGCCACTCACCTCCAGGGACACACAGGAGTCTGCCATGGAACCTGAACTGCAAGTATTCCCGATGCTGAACCACGCCATGGGTGTCCTGGAGCACCAACAGCGACAAAGATGACGACGGTGAGTACAGCCACCTAGCACAAAAGGGTGGGAGAGAGGAGGGAGAGTGACACACAGATATGCACAACACACACCATACACACACCACACACCCAGAAACACATGCACAGAAATAAACAGCAACAGAACCATGGAGTAAATAAAAGCAGGACACATACACAGTTCCATCCACTGTATTCCATTTGTATGAATATGTGAAATGCAAAAACATGCAAACCTGCAAAAATAAAGAAATGCAGGTCCAAATGCCAGTCCAAAGTCACTAATGCCCACATGGTAAAGTCCAAGCCCTAACTTGACTCCTGACAACATCGGGACTCCACTGTTCAGGAGCATCATGTTGGTAATGGGAAGGCACCTCAGGTGGCAGGGGGTGGGGTGGGTGGGAGTTGCTACTCATTTTGAGGGGGCTCCTAGCCCACTGGTTCTGGAGGGGGCTGGCTGCCCACAGGATGAGGATGGGGCTGGCTGCCCACAGGATGAGGAGGGTGCTAGCTGCCCACTGGTTCTGGAGGGGGCTTCCTGCCCACGGGATGAGAAGGGTGCTGGCTGCCCACAGGATGAGGAGTGGGGTGGCTGCAAACTGGTTTTGGAGGGGGCCTGCTGCCCATAGGATGAGGAGGAGGCTGGCTGTGCCCTGGATCTGGAGAGGGCTTCTTCCTTGCAAGATGAGGAGGGTGCTTCCTGCCCACACGATAAGGAGGGGGCTGGCTGCCCACTGGTTTTGGAGCGGGCTGGCTGCCCATAGGATGAGGAGGAGGCTGGCTGCCCCCTGGCTCAGCAGAGGGCTTCTTCCCAACAAGATGAGGAGGGTGCTGGCTGCCCACAGGATGAGGAGGGGGCTGGCTGCCCACTGGTTCTGGAGGGGGCTTCCTGCCCACAGGAAGAGGAGGGGGTGGCTGCCGACTGGTTACTGATGGTGCCCCTTAGCCTCTGGTTTCAGATGCTGCTCCATGGCCACTATATTGTGGGCCTCCTGGTCCAGGGATATCTGTGGGCCTCCTTGTCCAGGGATTTCTGTTGCTCCTCTTTGTCCAGGGATTTATGGGTCTCTTCCTTGTCCGGGTATTCCTGGGGGGCTTCCTTCTCTAGGGATTCCTGGTGGGCCTCCTTCTCCAGGGATTTATGGAGCTCCTCCTTGGCCTTGGATGGCTGCTGGGCCTCCTTGGCCTTTGATTTCTGGGGGGCCTCCTTGGCCTTGGATGTCTGGGGGCTCCTCTTCACCTTTGATTTCCGGGGGGGGGCTCCATGGGCAGGGACTTCATTCGGGCCTCCTTGACCCTGGGTTTTGTAGGTGGTCCCATGGTCTTGCAAGTCTGTTTGGGAGGGGGCGACACCTTAGCCCTCCGTTTGGGGGGGAGGAGTGTCCATGTTGCTTGGTTCTGGCTTAACACTCATGTGCCCCATAGTGCCAGCTGGAGACTTTGGGGTGGAGCTGTGTCGGACTGGGTGCTTGAGGTACTGGCCTGGGGTGGTGGGACCTTCATTTTATGGGCAGGATGGGGGAGGAAAGAGGTCAAAGCGGGAAAGACAAAGCTTCTTTGGGACAATGGGTCAGTATGTGGGAGGAGTGATGGGAGTGGAGGTAGAGGGAGTGGTTGTAGGAGGAGGAGGAGGTGTGCTGGACTAGGGTGCAGGTGCATGGACAGTGTGCATGTGTGAGGGAGATGGCTGTTGGCGGTTGAGTGCGAGCATGTATGTGTTACTATAGGGGGCAAACAGGATGAAGGAGGACAAACATGATGTGTGGATGGATGTTGTGGTGGTGTCTGCAAGTGAGGTGGGTGTGCTGCATGTGGTGTGGTGACTGCGCATTTGATGTGTGGGGTGCATGTCTGTGGGTCTGCTGTTGTGGTGACTGTGGGCAAGACTGTGAAGGTAGCTGGATCTGGGAATGATGATGCAATGCATGCAGGTGTGAGTGAGGATGTGACTGTGAGGGACGAGGCAGAGAGGGAGACAGTGGAGGCAGTGGATGATGTTGTGTGTGCATCTGTCTGTTGGTTGTGTGAGTGCTTGTGGACTGAAGAGTGCTGCCTCTGTCTGTGCAAGTCTTGTGTGTTGTTTTGGGTGCATGCTTGTCATAATCAGTGCGTGGGACGGGTTCGGGGTAAGGAGACCGGGACTGAGTAGTGGTAGGAGGAGGGAAGACAGATGAAACAGGGACACTGGCTGCTGTCAGTGAAGAGGCCAGAGCCTGAAATGATCTCTGTAGGGCCGCCAACCCACTGTGGATCCCCTCCAGTAAGGCATTGCATTGCTGCATCTGTGATGCCATTCCCTGGATGGCATTCCCAAAGTTTGACTGCCCTACAGAGATGGATCTCAGGAGGTCAATAGCCTCCTCACTAAGGGCAGCGCTGCTGACTGAGGCAGGGCCTGAGGTGTCTGGTGCAACGGAAATACCCACCCTCCTGGATGAACGGGCACAGGCAACTCAGTGGGGGGGCCACTGGGAGTGCGATGCTGGTACGGGGGTGGCGGTAGAACCCGTGGCTGGGGTGGTCCCAGACGGGTCTGCCCCCACCAGGGAGCTCCCATCGGAGGACGATTCAGAGTCATTGGTGTCACCTTCTGTCCCCGCCGTGATGCCCCCCTCGCCCTCCGTTCCACTGGTCCCCCAGGCATCAGTGGACTCTGCCTCCTGGGTCCAGTGGGCTGCAGCTCTCTCACTCGCCAGTGCCCCTGCTCCTTTGCCAGATGATGCTAATGCACACATGGACAGGATGACAAAAGGAGAGGGGGGAGAGAGAAAAAGAGCACAGGGTCAGTTTCAGCACAAACAGCACAGATGGCAGACACATCATGGTCACAAACTGAGACTGAGAATGGTCAGTATGGACCACACTGGCATACTGTTGGCTAAGTACCACAGCAAGTCGGAGCCACACACCAACTGGGACCTGCTAAGCCCTGCCTGACATGGGACGTCACCTACCCAGCTATCTAATACATGCTTTCATCCCTATTATCCTGAGCTGGAACACGCAGCAATACCTTGTGGCTACTGTGACTCCTTCAAGTGCCCATCATGCTCTGGGTAGACCACCGGCAGTATGCGGGCCATCAGGGGGTCATGTTCAGAAAGGCACCCCTCCCTTGTTGGGAGGCCATCCCCAGCTGGGCCTCTGCGGTCTTCCGGGCCCAGCACCTCAGGTCCTCCTACTGTTTCCTGTAGTGGGTGATCTGCCTGCTATAGACCCCCAGGGTCTGCACATCCTTGGCAATGGCATGCCACAATCCCTTCTTCTGATGGGCGCTGACCTGCATAGGAAACACAGAAGGCGGTACACCATGAACCTGACAATCCAGCCTGTCACACATATAGCCCACAAAAAGCACTTCCCCCTCATCAGGCACACACTTGACGCGTACCCCTGCATTGACACTGCCACCACCCATTCCCCCTCCACCTGACACACTGCCAGCACACACACACATCTCCATGCAATCATGTTGCATACAACGTACCCATGGTGTACTCGCCTGTTGGTCTGGAGGCCCCTACAACTGGCCATACTGGGGGTAGGACCCCATCCACAAGGTACTCCAACTCCTCTGACGTGAAGGCTGGGGCCCTTTTCTAATGCTGGTACGCATGTACAGATTAATATGTGCGTCATTGTAGTTGAATGTACTCACCTACACATTTCCAGTGTCCAACATACAAACATGCTCTGTGTATACTGCAGTAGTGTGTTCATGGTTCCTGCTGACACTCCTTTTCTACATTTGGGTCCCTTAGGTACCAACCACTGCAGAAAAATAGGAGGAGGCAAACACCAGTGTACAGACCCCTTGTGGGCTTGGCTACACTGGAGGACCGGCACATCATACTCACCTCTCGTCTGGACAGGGCCACAATCACAGAGCTGTGGGCACAATTGGAGCCTGATCTGATACCTGCTATCCGTAGCACCACAACAATCCCCCCTCTTGTGCAGGTACTCTCAGTCCTCCATTTCCTGGCAACAGGCTCCTTCCAGGTGAGATTGGGCTTGGCTGCTGGGATGTCACAGCCAATGTTCTTTATTGTGCTTGCAAGGGATTTGTCTGCCTTGCTCAAACACATGTGCAGCTACATCGCATTTCCCCAGGTAGATGACTTACCCACTGTGAAGGCTGGTTTCTATGCACTGGGACATATACCTCATGTTATTGGGGCCATCAACTGGACCCATAATGCCTTTGTCCCCCCACAGGGCCAATGCACAAGTGTACAGGAATTAGAGGAGTTTCCACTCACTCATTGTCCAGATGGTGTGCCTGGTTGACAAGTACATCTCCCACGTCAGTGCCAAGTATCCAGGGTCACTGCATGATGTCTTTGTCCTGAGGAATAGCAGTATCCCACAGCTGATGGCACAACTACAGAGGCACAGAGGGGCATATTTATACTCCGTTTGCGCCGAATTTGCGTCGTTTTTTTCGATGCAAATTCGACGCAAAACTAACTCCATATTTATACTTTGGCGTTAGACGCATCTAGCGCCAAAGTTCATGGAGTTAGCGTTATTTTTTTGCGTGAACACCTTCCTTGCGTTAATGATATGCAAGGTAGGCGTTCCCGTCTTAAAAAATGACTCCGATGCATATGCGTATTTATACTCCTGGGCAAAAATGACGCCCGGGAGTGGGCGGGTCTAAAAAACCCGCATTAGCGCCGGATTTTAGTGCCTGGGTCAGGGCAGGCGTTAAGGGACCTGTGGGCTCAGAGGCCCATATTTATACTTTTTGACGCAAAACTGCGCCAACGCAGTTTTGCGTCAAAAAAATTAGCACCGGCTGACGCCATTCTAAAGCACCATGCGGGCGCCGTATTTATTGAATGACGTTAGCCGGCGTTAGCCGCCGGCGCTGTCTGGTGTGCGTTAAAAAAAACGACGTACACCAGGCAGCGCCGGCGTAGGGGGAAAATGGCATATGGGCGTCCAGAAATGGTGCAAGTCAGGCTGAGGCAAAAAATTCGCCACAACCCGATTTGTGCCATTTTTTTACGACGCCCATCCCCCATTGAAATGACTCCTGTCTTAGCAAAGACAGGAGTCATGCCCCCTTGCCCAATGGCCATGCCCAGGGGACCTCTGTCCCCTGGGCATGGTCATTGGGCATAGTGGCATGTAGGGGGGCACAAATCAGGCCCCCCTATGCCACAAAAAAAATAAAAAAAAAATACTTACCTGGACTTACCTTAATGTCCCTGGGGTGGGTCCCTCCATCCTTGGGTGTCCTCCTGGGATGGGCAAGGGTGTTAGGGGGTGTCCCTGGGGGCTTGGAAGGGCACCTCTGGGCTCATTCTGAGCCCACAGGTCCGTTAACGCCTGCCCTGACCCAGGCGCTAAAATCCGGCGCAAATGCGGGTTTTTTAGACCTGCCGACTCCCCAGCGTAATTTTTGCCCGGGAGTATAAATACGACGCATATGCATCGCAGTCATTTTTTAAGACGGGAACGCCTACCTTGCATATCATTAACGCAAGGAAGGTGTCCACGCAAAAAAATGACGCTAACTCCATGAACTTTGGCGCTAGACGCATCTAACGCCAAAGTATAAATATGGAGTTAGTTTTGCGTCGAAATTGCGTCAAAAAAAACGATGCAATTTCGGCGCTAACGGAGTATAAATATGCCCCAGAATGAGCCCAGAGGTGCCCTCCCCTGCCCCCAGGGACACCCCCTGCCACCCTTGCCCACCCCAGGAGGACACCCAAGGATGGAGGGACCCACCCCAGGGACATTAAGGTAAGTCCAGGTAAGTATTTTTTTTAATTTTTTTGTGGCATAGGGGGGCCTGATTTGTGCCCCCCTACATGCCACTATGCCCAATGACCATGCCCAGGGGACAGAAGTCCCCTGGGCATGGCCATTGGGCAAGGGGGCATGACTCCTGTCTTTCCTAAGACAGGAGTCATTTCAATGGGGGATGGGCATCGTAAAAAAATGGCGCAAATCGGGTTGTGGCGATTTTTTTGCCTCAGCCTGACTTGCACCATTTGTGGACGCCCATACGCCATTTTCCCCCTACGCCGGTGCTGCCTGGTGTACGTCGTTTTTTTTAACGCACACCAGACAGCGCCGGCGGCTAACGCCGGCTAACGACATTGAATAAATACGGCGCCCGCATGGTGCTTCAGAATGGCGTTAGCCGGCGCTAAATTTTTTGGCGCAAAACTGCGTTAGCGCAGTTTTGCGTCAAAAAGTATAAATATGGCCCAGAGTGTGGCTAATAGTTGAGCCTGTGTCCCCACCCAATGTTTGTGAGTGTATGCCTTCAGGAGTCATGGCCCATGCTCTTGCGCTGGGCTAATGTGTGTCTCTTACTTCTTGCAGGTGATTCAGGTTACCCAAACCTGTCTTGGCTCATGACCCCTGTTAGGAATCCAAGAACAGGGGTTGAAAATGGGTATAATGATGCCCATGGGAGTACCAGGAAGATTGTCGAAAGGACCTTCTGTCTCCTGAAGTCTAGGTTCAGGTGCCTCCATCTGACAGGTGGATCCCTATGTTACTCCCATGAGAAGCTCTGCAGAATCGTTGTTGTGTGCTGTATGTTGCACAATCTGGCCCTCAGATGATATGTACCCTATCTGCAGGAGGAGGGGGGCGACAATGCAGCTGTGGCAGCAGTGGACACTGAGGGCAGTGAGGAGGAGGAAGAGGAGAAGGGTGTGGACAACAGGTCACATTTGATACAGCAATACTTCCAATGACACTCAGGTAAGACTGTTGAACTAAGCAAGACTACATTTTAGTGTGTGACTGCAGCCTGATGCTGTCATTCCCTTTGCATCAGCTGCGGTATGCTTGGGGTCAGTCAGCACAGCGGTATTCAGTATTTACCACCAAGGTCATAATGAGGGCCTTAATCCTTAGAAAACAGTAAGAATGCGGTTATTTCACAAAAGTCCATGGGTAGCGTCAAAATAAAGCAGCACGGGGAAGTGTGCATCACAAAATGCCAGCGATGCATCGATTTCTCACCCACAAGTGAGAACGTGTGTCGTTCCTCCTCCGGTCAGATCAGTGTGTGTCGTTTCTTCTCTCACGCAAGAGGGCAATGCGTCGATCTGGACGGGTGCCTCAGTTCCAGGCAGCCTTTGGGATGATTTTCCACGCCCTGTGATGTTGTGTCGAAAATCCGGTCGCACGGTATTACAAAATCACGCTGCTTGGGGTTTGTGTCGTTATCAGCCTCTGGTAGCTGGTGTTGTGCATCATTTCTCCAACCGTGTTGCTTTGATCCTCCAGCCGCGATGCAGGTGGAGTGTTGACTTTAGCCGTGAAGCAGGTGGCGCATCGTTTAGCAGCTGCGTCACGGAAGGTGCATAGAAAATTTCCATGCACAGCGGTCTGTGGGTCTGTGCCTGGAGTTTCAGTTCTTGTCTGCCAACTTCACCTTTCAAGGGCCCGGGAACTGGATAGGGCACCATTTGGCAGGGCAGGAGTCTCAGCAGAGGTCCAGGTGCTGGCAGGGGAAGTCTTTGATAGCCCTGATACTTCAACAACAGGAGGCAAGCTCAGTTCAAGCCCTTGGGGATTCTTCTCAAGCAGGAATGCACAACAATGTCCAGTCATTGTCCCCTTTCACAGGCAGAAGCAGCAACTGCAGGATAGCCCAACAAAGCACAGGCACGGGCAACACTTCTCCTAAGCTCTTCAGCTCTTCTCTTTGGCAGAGGTTCCTCTTGATTCCAGAAGTGATCAGGGATTTTGGGTGCTCTTCTTATACTCCTTTCTGCCTTTGAAGTAGGCCTACTTCAAAGAGAAGTTTCTGTTGTTTTCAAGATCCTGCCTTGGCCAGGCCAGGCCCCAGACACACACCAGGGTGTTGGAGACTGCACTGTGTAAGGGCAGGCACAGCCCTTTCAGGTGTGAGTAACCACTCCTCCCCTCCCTCCTAGCACAGATGGCTCATCAGGAATCCTGGCTACATCCCAGCTTCCTTTGTGTCACTGTCTAGAGAGAGGTGCAAACAGCCCAACTGTCAAACTAACCCAGACAGGTAATCCACAAACAGGATGGTTTAAGCAAGAAAATGTCTACTTTCTAAAAGTGGCATTTTCAAAAACACAATCACAAAAACAAACTTTACTAAAATATGTATTTTTAAATTGTGAGCTCAGAGACCCTAAACTCCATATTTTATATCTGCTTCCAAGGGGAATCTGCACTTTAATAATATTTAAAGGCAGCCCCCATGTTAACCTATGAGAGAGAAAGGCCTTGCAACGGTGAAAAACGAATTTGGCAGAATTTCACTGTTAGTACCTTTCCCTCCTTTCACATACACTGACCTTGCCCATGGGGCTACCCAGGACCTATCTTAGGGGTGCCTTACACGTATAAAAAGGGAAGATTTAGGCCTGGCAGGTTGGTACACTTGCCAAGTCGAATTGGCAGTTTAAAACTGCACATACAGACACTGCAGTGGCAGGTCTGAGCCATGTTTACAAGGCTACTAAAGTGGGTGGCACAACCAGTGTTCCAGGCCCACTAGTAGCATTTGATTTACAGGGCCTGACACTTACAATTCAAAGGCGAGTTTCCTGCCCTCAACCCCCTACTGGGACCCTGGCAGACAGACCTCTACTGAAAGGGGATCTTGTGCACTTCAAAACCACTCTTTGAAGTCACCCTCACTTCAAAGGCATTTTTGGGCATATAAACTGGGTCCCTGACCCACCAAATCAGACACTTCTGGACCTAAACCTACAAACTGTCAAGAGGAACTGCCTGGCTGCCCAAAGGACTCACCTGGACTGTTGTGCTGAGAAGGATTGATGTTGCCCTGCTACCCTGCTGCCCTCTGACTTTTCTGAGAAGCGTTTTCCATGGGCTTGTATTGAGCTTGCCCCCAGTTTTCTGAAGGCTCAGGGCCAAAAAGACTTAGGCCCTCATTACAACCCTGGCAGCCGATGATAAAGCGGCGGTAATAACGCCAACAAGCCGGCAGTACATTTTTTTAATTATGACCACGGCAGAAACCACCAACACAGACACCCACTTTAACGCACTGACCACCATGGCGGTAGCAACAAGCACCACGGCGGTAACCACCAACAGCCAGGTGGAAAGCAATGTACCGCCCACACTATTAAAACTGGCCTATCCACCACCTGTTCCGGGGCAGTACCAACGACAACAAAAACACTGTAGAAACAGTACACAGAAGGCAAAGGACTCAACTCTGAGAATCAAGGAAGAACCACCATGCCATGGATCCTGCCCTCCAGATTTTCTCCATGCTGGTCTACCTCCTCCTACACCAGGAATACCAACGCCGGTGACGAGGACCATGGTGAGTACTGCTGCCTAGCACACAGGGGAGGACGAGAGGAAAAAGAGAGTGACACACACACGCAATACGCAACACCCCCAACCCCAACAACATAGACACAAACAGATGAAACAACAATACACATCCACCCCATACCCCTCAGGAATAATGCAAGGACAAAAGGAAGTGATTTAAGTAAGTGTAATAAAATAAAAAACTAGAAATATGTCCTCAAACATCAAAACAGTGTTTACAGATATGCATATGGAGGGACACTGCCCAGTCCATAGTATCCATGGGCCACAGATCCATATGACATAGGCCAAGGCCCCAATTGACTCCTTCATCAACACAGAGAAAACACTGCTGGGGCATCAGGTTGAAAATACACAGGCACCTCAGGGGGAAGGGGAATGGGAGGACACCTCAGCCGGAAGATAGTATAACACCACTGGTCCTGGAGGGGGCTACATGCCCATTACTCAGTCCTGGGGAGTGCAAATCCACAGTCTCTCTAGTGGGTGGTTTAGCCACTGCTTGGTCCTGGGGAGTGCAAGGCCACAGTCTCTCTAGTGGGTGGTTTGCCTACTGCTTGGTCGTAGGGAGTGCAAGGCCGCAGTCTCTCTAGTGGGTGGTTTGACCACTGCTTGGTCCTGGGGAGTGCAAGGCCACAGTATCTCTAGTGGGTGGTTTGCCCACTGCTTGGTCCTGGGGAGTTCAAGGCCACAGTCTCTTGAGTGGGTGGTTTGCCCACTGCCTGGTGCTGGGGAATGCAAAGCCACAGTCTCTCAAGTAGATGCCTTCTTCCACTGGTTTTGGAGGGGGCTTTGTGCCCAGTGTGCTTCATCATGGCAAGGACGGGGTGAGTGGATGCCTTCTCCCACTGGTTCTGGAGGGGGCCTTGTGCCCAGTAGGCTTCATCCTGGCAAGGAGGGGGTGAGTGGATGCCTTCTTCCACTGGTTCTGGAGGGGGCTTTGTGCCCAGAGTGCTCCATCCTGGCAAGGAGGGGGTGAGTGGATGTCTTTTTCCACTCGTTCTGGAGAGGGCCTTGTGCCCAGTGTGCTTCATCTTGGCAAGGAGGGGATGAGTGGATGCCTTCTTCCGCTGGTTCTGGAGGGGTCTTTGTGCCCGGTGATGCAGCACTTGGGGAGTGCAAGGTCACAGCCTCTCACATGTGTGTCATACCCACAAGATTTGCAGTGGGCAGGATGCATAACACTCCATGGAGGCAGGACTACAGTCCATCCGCTGGCTGCAACGGCTGCATAGTGTTGGCAGTGCTGGAGCTGGTGGCAGTGCTGCCAGTGGTGGGGGGAGGCTCCAGCCCTTCCCCTGCAACCTCAGATGGCTGCCCACTGGGGCTGCTGCCAGTGGTGCTGGTGGCGATGCAGGCAGTGGTGAGGGGAGGCTCCAGCCCTTCCCCTGCAGCCTCGGACAGCTGCCCACTGGGGCTGTGCTGCTGCCAGTGGTGCTGGTGGCAGTGCATGTGACGGTGCTGATGGTGGTGCAAGTGGCGGTGCTGCCAGTGGTGGGAAGAGGCTCCAGCCCTTCCTGGGGCCAGTGGTGCTGGTGGCAGTGCATGTGGCAGTGCTGATGGCGGTGCAGGTGGTGGTGCAGGCAGTGTTGGGGGTAGGCTCCAGCCTTCTCCTGCAGCCTCAAACGGCTGAATCACCATGCTTGGAGGTGGGGGCTCAGATCCTGTCAGAGCACCAGGCCTCCTGTCCCTCCTGCATGCAGGGGCAGACCCTTTGCCCTTGCCCTTAGCAGCTGGTGGTGCATCCTTGCCATGTGGTGGTGCCTCCTTGCCCTTGGCAGCTGGTGGTACCTCCTTGCCCTTGCCGTGTGGTGGTGCCTTCTTGCCCTTGGCAGTTGGTGGTGCCTTCTTGCCCTTGGCAGCTGGTGGTGCCTCCTTTCCCATCCCCTTGCAGCTGGTCTAGGCACACTGCAAGTACTTTTGGGTGTCTCCTTGGAGGAAGAGGGATGGTTGTAGGAGGTGTCTACTGTATTTGGGTGCAGGTGCATGGCCTGGATGCTGTAGTGAGGTAAATGGTTGTTGGGTGTCTGAGTGCCTGCGTTTGTGTACTTTGGGAGGAGGGGGCGCAGACACAGTGGGAGAGGACACAGGGGACGTGGATGTGGGGGTGGTGACTGCCAGTGAGGAGCGTGGAATGATAGGCGTGATGGTGATGGAGGCCTTTGGGTGTGGATGTAGTGTAGACGCTACTGGGAGGGAGGTGGATGACGAGGAGGAGGGGGACACAGTGGAGGCAGTGGATGTTGGTATTTCTGCATCTGGATGGTGTTTGTGTGAGTGCCTGTGGGATGATGTGTGGAGCTTGTGTTTGCTTGAGCCACTCCTGTGTGTTGTCTTGGGTGCATGCTGGTCTGACTGTGTGCTTGGGATAGGTTGGGGTTCAGGGGAATGGGACTGGGTAGAGGAAGTTGGAGGGGGGAGGCTAGAGACAGGGACAATGGCTGCCATCAGGGATGAAGCCAGAACCTGGAATGATCTATTTTGGGCCGCCACGCCAGAGTGAATGCCCTCAAGGAATACATTTGTATGTTGCAAATGCCCTGCCAGGTCCTGGATACATTCACTATGGAAGACTGCCCAAAAGAGATGGATTGCAGGAGGTTAATAGCCTCCTCATTCAGCGCAGTAGGGCTAACTGGGGCAGGGCCTGAGTTGCCTGGGGCGAAGGAGATTCCCACCCTCCTGGGTGAGCAGGCATGGGAAACATTCTATGGGGCTGCTGCGAGGATGGTGCTGGTACGGGGGTGGTGGCTGTACCTGTAGTTTAGGTGGCAACAGTGGTGTCCGCCACCACCAGGGAGCTTCCATCGAAGGAGGTATCACTTTCAGAACTGTCCCCTCCAGTCCCTCCATGGTGCTCCCCTCGCCCTCCGTCCCACTGGTGCCCTCACCGTTGGTGGATTCGGCCTCCTGAGCCCTGTGGGATGCAGCTCCCTCCGTCTCTGGTGCCTCTGCTCCTCTGCCAGATGATGCTAATACACAGAAGGACAGGGTGACAAAACAAAAAGGGGGGAAGAGACAGAGGATACACTTGGTCAACACTACTGTTGGCTTATATAACACACAGGGGACAGCCCTACGCACTAGGCCAGGGCTCTGCAAAGTCGGTCCTGGAGAGCCGGGTCCATGCCAGATTTTTAGCATATCCACATTTAGAAAAATGTAGATTTCTGAAACATCTAGGGCCAGATGAATGAAATGTATTTGCACTCGCAAACGGTGCGAATCGCAAAAATCGGCCGATTGCGAGTGCAAAAACATGGTCTGCGATGCATGAAAGGAATTCGCAGACCAAAAATAAGAAATCGCGAAATTTGCGCTTTTTTAGCGGTGCGACCTGGTTTTGCGAGTCGCGTTTTGCGATTCGGTATTTCCAGTAGGAAATTGCGAAGCGCAAAATGCGATTCACAAAATCCAAATCGCAAATAAATGCAGCAATTAGCGATTTTTCGCAGAATGGCATTTTGCACATGCAAAATACCACTAAGTGAAACCAGGTGGTAACCAGGTGCAACCTATATAAAGAGGCCCAGAATGCCTCAGACTCTTTTCCACAATGGCTGCACTCTACGTCATGGCGAGGTGGATGAGGATCTTGGCAGGTTTGAGGAGAGGGAGGAGGAGACAGGAGCACATTTTCAGAGTGCGCATTACACTATTTGACCTGACAGAGGAGGAAATATTTGAGAGGTATAGGTTGAACTCAGCCATGATACTTGATCTGATAGCTGAGCTACAACCCATACTGCAGCGCAGAACACTAAGGACTCACAGCATACCCACCCATGTGCAGGTATTATGCTCCCTTCACCTACTCGCCTCAGGGAGCTATCAAGGGGTCATAGCAGCGGCTGGGTGGGTGTCACAGAGTACCCTCTCCAGATTTTTCAATGCATTTATCAACGCCATGCTAAGCAAACTCCAACAGTACATCAGATCCCCCCTCACCCCACAGGAAATACAGCAGACAAAAATGTATTTCTACCAGATAGCACAGTTCCCCCACGTCCTAGGTATCATAGAAGGCACACATGTGGCAATATGTCCACCATCAGTCACAGAGTATGTGTACCAACACCGTAAACACCAACATTCCATGAATATACAGGTGATATGCAATGCCTCCTATATCATAACTGATCTCATGGCCAGGTACTCAGGGAGCACACATGATTCTTACATCTTTCGCCACAGCGGCATTCACACAAGACTGCTAGCTGGGGAGTTTGGTGACGGATATCTACTAGGTAATGTCACTCTGTACACTGGCGCATAGATGACAGACCCATGTCAGATGGCATAGTTACTCATCACACCTTCTGTCCCTTCCAGGACACAGTGCCTACACAGTGCGCACCTACATGATGACGCCCTACCTCAATCCCGCAACACCAGCAGAACGGAGATACAATGCAGCACACAGTGCAACCCGCAACGTTGTGGAGCGCACATTTGGCCTGCTGAGAGCCGCTTCCGTTGCCTCCACAAAAGTGGAGGGGCACTACAGTACAGTCCAGAAACCATATGTAGAATAGTGGCTACTTGTGCAATCTTGCACAATATAGCTACAACCAGGGGCATACCTATAGAAATCAGTGACACTGAATCAGATGAGGATGACAATCCCATACCACCTCTACAGCCAGCAGACAGGACCAGTGCACCAGAGGGAAGGCAAAGGTGTTCCGACATCACACACAACCATTTCAGACGTGAGTATGAATGACAAAAATCCACTGACAACTGTACCTGTAGTGATAGAAATGTATTACCTTACGTCAGGTAATGAATGAGTGATAAATAAAGTAAACAGGTGATGGAAAAAACTAAAATTAACAAAAGAACTGAGTCACGCACTATTACGTCATAGTGGCAACACCAGTGTAAATGCGGCAAGAGTCACTTTCTCCTCCCACGCACACCACTCGGGTGCCCAGTTAACTCACTGGCACCTTGAATGTCACCTTCAGTGGCAGTGCTGTGCCTGGCACTGCGCCGTCTGGTGTCTGCTGCAGGTACGGCCACACTACTGAGGCTAGAACTGTCCTCAGTGTCCCCCAAGGCTACCTCACTGGGAGTGGCAGATCTCTGTCCCATGACAAGTTCAATCACATTAGTGATGTGCACAAGGCCCTGGACCACGTCCCTGCTGGTGTGTGCAGCCTCCACTTGTGCCGCCACAGCGTGACGGGCGATGAGTGCTGTGGAGTTCGCCATCCTGTTGGAGGACCTGCAGTAGCTGCCAAACATTGTCCTGAATCGGTGTTCCTGACTGCGCCAGCTAACCCTTTCATGGCGCAGCTCCTGGCAGAGGTCACGCACTGCACTAGTAAGGTCCCTAGTGTCCTCAGAAGCCTGCACGTGTCCCTCACGCAGCTGTGTGATGTTGCTGTTCAGTGCATCCAGTTGCTGATGCAGGCCCATCATGTGCCTATTGTGGACTCTCAGGTTCCGGTCCAAACTAAGGGGGTCATTTTGACCCCGGCGGGCGGCGGTCGCCGCCCGCCTGGAGGGAACCTCCATATCGAAAGACCGCGGAGGCCATTCTGGCTTTCCCGCTGGGCTGGCGGGCGACCGCCAGAAGGCCGCCCGCCAGCCCAGCGGGAAACCCCTCCCCACGAGGAAGCCGGCTCCGAATGGAGCCGGCGGAGTGGGCATGTGCGACGGGTGCAGTTTGCACCCGTCGCGTATTTCAGTGTCTGCTAGGCAGACACTGAAATACACAGTAGGGCCCTCTTACGGGGGCCCCTGCCGTGCCCATGCCATTGGCATGGGCACGGCAGGGGCCCCCAGGGGCCCCGCGGCACCCCCTACCTCCATCCTGTCCGCCAGGAACAGGATGGCGGTAGGGGGTGTCAGAATTCCCCATGGCGGCGCAGCTTCCAAGGGCAGCGGTAAACCGGCGGGAGACCGCCGGTTTACCCTTTCTGGCCGCGGCAGAACCGCCGCGGTCAGAATGCCCTTTGGAGCACCGCAGGTCTGTCGGCGGTGCTCCCGTGGCCGGTGACCCTGGCGGTCACCGGCCGCCAGGGTCTGAATCAGGCCCTAAGTATGCACTTGTTTTGCAGGCGCTGTTGCTGCAACATAGCAGCCTCAAGGCCCCTGAACAAGGACGGACCCTCACCTGCCTCATGAGGTTGCTGCTGGGACACTGTGGCACTCCTGCGTTGTGCTGGCTGACCCCTGCCCTCCAGTATCTGGCTGCACCTGTCTGGTGTAGACGGTGTGCTTGGCCCTTCCTGCTGCACGTCCAAGTCGCTGCTGAAGTGTGGTAGTGCCCTGACCCAGCTGTACACAGTGGAGATGTGGAGGGACCCACTGGTGTTGGTGTCTGAGGGCTGCTGGGTGTCCGTCTCCCCTACACATGCCCACCTGCAACAACAATATGCAGCATGTCAGTTCTGTATGTTACATTATCTGTCTGAAAATGGCAATAAAGGTACAGGTACTGCTCTACATGGTGTTGTGTGTGTTGTGTTACCTTGGGTGTCAGTATGCTTCATTACATTGTTATGCTACTGTCTGTACTAGTTAGTGGACCGCAACTCCCATAATGCATTGTTGTGCTGCTTCTAAGATGTGGACTGGACTACTTCACACACTACTTCACATTACATGCTAATTCCTAAGGGGCTTTTGTGCATACACATATTGGGTTCACAAACAACATTGCACTTACCTTGGCTGGTACTCGGTTGACCGGAGGTGTAGATATCTGTGACCCCTGTCACAGCTTCAGGGAGGAGTGTGGATTCCACCAGGTCCTCCAGTGGTGTGGATGGTGGTTCAGTTGGTGGTCCGCCATCTGTGCCCCTGGCCTCCGCAAGTCTCCTTGCCACCCTCTCCTTTGCCCGGGAGTGCAGGTCGTACCACCTTTTCTTAATCTCCTCTATGGAGCGCTGTGCCACTCCAATGGCACAGATTTTTCCCTGGATGTCCAGCCATAACCTTCTTTTTTCGCTCTCAGGAACCTGGAGTGAAGATTTCCCAAACAGGCGGTCATGGCTCCTCACAACCTCTTCAGTCAGGTCCTCCAGCTCCTGTTCACTAAACTTGAGCTTGCGCTTCCTCTCCTGCTTCACCTGTGATGTTCCTGGGGTCTCCATCCTGGCTCAGGTGTTTCTGCTCCTGCTGAGTGCTGCTCTATGTGTCTGGGCTGCTCTCTCTCAGGATGCTGGTTTAGGTGTAGCCCCTGAAACTGCCTGGGATGACTCATTTCCTGCTGGTGATGTCATCAGGCTCCTCCAGGTGTGCATTCTCGAACTTTCTCGCAATTTGAGATTTTTTACCGAATCGCAAAAAAATCGCAAATTGCAAGAATGCAAATTGCGATTCGGTAAATGGGCCTCGCAAACCACAAATAGCGATTTTTAAGAAATCGCTATTTCCGAATCGCAATTTTGTTACATGGCCAATTGTGACTCGGAAATAGCGATTTCTTAAAAATCGCTATTTGTGATTTGCAGACCCCAGTTTTCATACAAATGGCCCCTAGTTTCTAAATGTGGATATGCTAAGAATCTGCCATGGACCCGGCTCTCCAGGATTGACTTTGCAGAACCTTGCATTCGGCGATGCACTACCAGTCACAATGCTAGTCACCAGGCCATGGACAGTAATACCTAACACCAGTTGCAGCATACCTGAGACCCACAGAGCCCTGCCCAGTAGTGGATGCCCACTAGCTTGTTAGGGGGTGGGATACATTGCCCCCTGCCCAACATGGAACCTACCCTGAAATCTCCAGCCTGGCCTAGGGTCACCAACAGGTGCACATCCCCCACCCAGCGACTACCCATCCACGCACAAGTAGTCTATTGTGAACTGTACTCACCCCCTTGTGGCTACTGTGATGGCCTCAGGCACCCACCCAGCTCCGGATAGGCCACCGCCAGTATGCGGAAAATCAGGGGGGTCAGGGTTCGACAGGCACCCCTTCCTCATTGGGAGGCCATCCCCAGCTGGGCCTCCACCATCTTTCTTGCCCAGCGTCTCAGGTCCTCCCACAGTTGGCGACAGTGGGTGCTCCACCTACCGTAGACCCCCCAGGGTCCGCACGTCCTTGACGATGACACACCATATACCCTTTTTCTGATGGGCACTGACCTGCAGAAAAATAAAAATAGAAAATGGGATCAGTCATACCGTCCAGCCTGTTAAATTCATAGCCCACCATATCCCTCCCATCCCCTTATGCACAAACATTGCCCACCATACATGCAGCATGCTATCTGGGACCCCTCAACCACCCTCCCCTTACACAAGGCCTTCACACACAACACTCCATGCAATCATGCCCCATGCCTCATGCTCACACTGTACTCACCTGTTGGTCTGGAGGACCATACAGCATTCTGTACTGGGGTAGGACCCTGTCCACCAGTCTCCCCAACTCCGCAGTGGTGAAGGCAGGGGCCCTTTCCCCAGTGACTTAAGCCATAGTCGGTTCCAGGCACAGGTCACAGCAGCACTTGCAGTGTTTGTCCTCTCCTGTTGAAGGTCAGGTAGTAAGTGAGTGAACAAATAGAAAATGGTGGTCACGTCCGCGGCGGTGCGTACCATCACCGCCGGCGTACATCACCATTGGTTACTGTAACCCATAGGGCCCAATGGTAACCAATGAGGAGTTGCACAGCGGTACTCGACCGCCTCCCGAAATGGCACAAAACGTCAACGGATTGACCTCATTTCCACCTGTCCATCCACACAGGACAGGTGTCCGCCATTTCAGGGGGGGCAGGCCATGGCACCTAACTGCGTCACATCAGACATAAGCACATTTTGGGACTAAACATCAACATACTGTTTCTGTCACAACATGCAATGCATTGTACATTGAGGAAACGTCAGAAACTGAACAGTTGCTCATCATTTTGCCTCCTGATTACAACCGCTGAGGATAAATAGGAGATGGAGACATCCCCCGTGTACAGGCCCCTGTTGGACTTGAGAACAATGGAGGACAGGCACATTATCTTCACCTACAGACTTGATAGGGCCACAATCCAAGAGCTGTGTGCCCAATTGGAGCCAGCCCTGAACTCAGCTGTCCGTCAGCCCACAGGGATCCCCCTCTTGTGCAAGTCCTATCTGTGCTCCATTTCTTGTCAACTGGCTCCTTCCAAGTGACAGTGGCCATGGCAGCAGGAATGTCACAGCCAACGTGCTGACCAGAGTGCTGTCTGTCCTGATGAAACATATGCGCAGCTACGTTGTATTCCCCCAGGTGGAGGATTTGGCCACAGTGAAAACTGAGTTCTATGCAATTGGACATATCCCCAACATTGTTGGGGCTATTGATGGTACACATATTGCCTTTGTCCTCCCCCCGGAGAAATGAACAGGTGTTCAGAAATCGAAAGAGCTTTCACTTGATGAATGTTCAGATAGTTGTGCCTGGCGGACCAGTACATCTCCCATGTGAATGCAAAGTATCCTGGGTCTGTGCATGATGCCTTTATCCTGAGGAACAGCAGCATCCCATATGTGATGACTCAACTCCAGAGGCACTTGGTGTGGCTAATAGGTGAGCCGATGGTCCCCAACGAGTGTATGTTGGTATATGGGTGTGGGGTTGGCCCTAGAGGTGAGTGTCTGGCTAACAGGTATCCCTCGATATTTGCTGGTGACTCTGGTTACCCCAACCTCTCATGGCTACTGACCCCAGTGGGGAATGCCAGGACAAGGGCAGAGGATCGTTACAATGAGGCACATGGGTGAACAAGAAGAATTATAGAGCGAACCTCTGGCCTCCTGAAGGCCAGGTTTCGGTGCCTCCATCTAATAGGTGGTTCCCTGTGCTACTCACCCAAGAAGGTGTGCCAGATCATCATGGCATGTTGCATGTTGCACAACTTGCCTTGAGATGCCAGGTGCCTTTTCTGCAGGAGGATGAGTCTGGAGATGGGCGTGTGGCAGCGGTGGAGCCTGTGGCAGTGACGAAGAGGAGGCAGAGGATGAGGATGTGGACAACAGAACATCTATCATTAAACAGTAATTCCAGTGACACAAAGGTAAGACACTGTAACTTCACCTTCCAATGCAGTTTTGTGTAGTAAATTTCCACTGACAGGCTGCTGTTCCCACTATGGCCACTTACTGTACCCTTTGACATGTCTATTCACAGACATCTGTGCCCTACTCTGGCTCCTGGTGTATTGACTGCAGCACAATACAGGTCATACCTATGTATACATTACTGTACAGTCTAATTGCAATGTCTACAGATTGTTAAAGGAATACATACTTACATCATTTGACATACTACATACTTTTATTTTTTCAAAGTGTGTTTATTTAATTGCTGAAAAGTAAATGGGGATGTGCAATGGGCTTGGGTGATGGTGGAGGAGAGTCCAGGATAGAGTCCATTCTATTTGTATTACAGGTGCATTGTCCAATGGGGGCATAGGAAGTGGAGCAATGGCAGTTCAAGGTGGATAGGGTGACAGAGTGGGACACAAGGTTGAGAATCAGGAGAGTCTTATTTCCTGGTGGGGGTCTTGGCAATGTTCTCTGGCTTCTGCCTGGATTGCAGGGACCGTTTGCGGGGTGGTTCTCCTTCTGCAGGGGGAGGGGTGCTGGTGGCCTGTTGTTCCTGTGGCGTGGCCTTCTGTCCACTAGGGTCAGCGGTGGTGGAGGGCTGCTCATCAGTGTGGCTAGTGTCAGGGGCATATTGGTGTGCCACTGCCTCCCTCATGGTATTGGCCATGTGTGTCAGCACCCCTGCAATGGTGGCCAGGGTGGTGTGGATGTCCCTCAGGTCCTCCCTGATCCCCAGGTACTGTCCCTCCTGCAGCCGGTGGATCTCCTGCCACTTGGCCAGTATCTGGCCCATTGTCTCCTGGGAGTGGTGGTATGCTCCGAGGTTGTTGGTGAGTGCCTTGAGGAGAGTCATTTCCCTGGGCCTGTCCTCCCCTGTCACACAGCAGTCCTCCCAGATTCCCTGTTGTCCTGTGCCTCTGTCCCCTGAACCGTGTGCCCACGGCCACTGACCCCAGGTCCCTGATTGTCCTGTGTTTGTGGGGTGTCCTGGGGTCCCTGTAGTGGTGAACACACTGCTGATTGACGTGTCTTGGGGACAGAGGTATGGGCCCGCTGGGTGGGTGCTGTGGTGGTGTTTCCTGATGGGGAGGTTTGGGGTGGTATGGGACTGTGGCTGGGTAACCGACTGTCCAGAGGTTCCTGATGGGCCAGGTTGGTCATCCTGATCCAGTCGAGCAGAGCTGCTGTCATCACTGTGGACCTCTTCTGCGGGGGACTGGTTGTTGCTGGCACCTCCTCTCCGGTGACGTTGGTTGTGGGACCTGTGGAGATGTAAATGCAGTGTTAATGTTTCTGTGTGTGCCATCTTGTGCAGGGGTGTGTTGCCCTGTATGGTTGTGACTGCCCTGTCAGCTTTGCCTTGTGTGAGCAGGTATTTTCTGGGCTAGGTGACTCTCTCTAGTGTACATGCTGTGGTGATGAGTGTCCATGCAGGGCTGTTAGTGATGTCCATGCATTGGTGGTGCATGCAGTGCTGGGTATTGGGATGGGTGGGTTGTGATGGTGGGGTGTATGTGAGGTGGTGGGGTGATGGTGGTGAGGGTATGTGATGGCATGCAAGTAGGGGATTGCTAGTAATAGAGAACTGACTTACCAGAGTCCAGTCCTCCTGCTACTACTGCCAGGCCCTTAGGATGCAGTATTGCCAAGATTTGCTCCTCCTATGTTGTTAGTTGTGGGGGAGGAGGTGGGGGTCCACTGCCAGTCCTTTGTACAGATATCTGATGTCTTGCAACCATGGAATGTACCTTCCCCGTAGGTCCTTCCACCTCTTCCTGATGTCATCCCTTGTTCTTGGGAGCTGTCCCACGGTGTTGACCCTGTCCTCGATTCTCCACCTATGTCTGCTGCACCTGTGATCCGAATATCTGTGGCTCTACCCGGATGATTTTCTCTACCATGACCCTCAGCTCCTCCTCTGAGAACCTGGGGTGTCTTTGTGGTGCCATGGGTGTAGTGTGAGTGGTGTGTGTGAGGGTGTGTGGGGTAATGTGTTGAGGTGTGTGCTGTGTGGTCCATGGATGGTGTATGGGTGATGGTGTTCTTTGGCTCTGGTTCTGTGGGTTCTCTTGGTGTCTCTCTCTCTCTCTTGTCAATTTTTTTGAGTCAAAATTGGGTTGTGGGTAATGTGTGTGTGTGTGTTTGATAGTGTTTGATAGTTTTGTGGGTGTGGTGAGTGTATGAGTGTCAGGTGTGTGTATTTTGAATTGTCAAATGTGGTGTTGTTTTGTTTGTGTGTGTGTTTATGTTGAGCACAGCGGTATGTACCGCCAATGGTTTACCGCGGTTGAATGTCCGCCATGGTGATTCGTTGATCATAATATTGTGGGCGTAGTTCTGTTGGCATAATGGTGTGGGTTTTGCTACTGCCATTTTATAACTGACCTTTGGGATGGCGGATTTGTTTTTGTGTCTAGTGACGGATTACTATGTGTGGGTCATAATATGGGTAGGGGTATACCTCCGCGGTCGCAGTATGTTGGCAGCAGTCGGCATGGTGGTAAGCGGGACGCACCGCCAATTTCATAATGAGGGCCTTAATCTCTTCAAGGAACTAATTGTGCACCATAAATCGACGCACAGCCTCCCGGAAATGGCGCACAGCCATGGTGAGACCGAGAAATCGCCACACAGCCAAACCGGAATGACGCAGCCCAACTTCCCAAGTGAAGAATTGATACAGCGCCTGCCTTGCGACTGGAAATTCACCTCACAGCCATACCGGTTCGACACACAGCCAAACTGGAATAACGCAGTCTGATTTCCCAAGTGAAGAATCAACACAGTGCCTGCCGTGCAACAGAAAATTAAACACATCGCTCAAGTCTCAAGACCTGGCTCTTCGAGCAGCAGTGACCCCCCCCCAACGCCTTGAGACCCTCATGGGTCAGTAGCGCACTGTATAAATTCAGTGATTGATTGATTGATTGACCGGATCAGTGCCTGAGACTTTGTCCCGCACAGCCAGGATTTCCACGTATCGTCCCTGGGTGGCAAAAAGATCCCCGCATTGCAGTGAGCAACCAAGACTGCATGCTGGAAATCGACGCAAAGCCCCTTGCAGCGTGGAAAGAAATGAAGCATTGTCTGAGCCGCGTCACAAAATCCAATGCACACCCTATTTTTCCACGCATCTCCTCCTCTGCGGTCTCCGTGCGCGTTATTTTTGATGCAAACCAGGTACTTTGGGCAAACAAGAGACAACTGTTGATTTCTAAGATTTAGGACTCTTTTTATGCTTGCAAAAGTTATATCTCAACTTGTGCTTATTGAATCTTTATCGTTTTGACCTTAATTTTACCAGATAAATATAATATATTTTTCTAAACCTGTGTGGTGTATTTTTGTGGTGTTTTCACTGTGTTACTGTATGATTTATTGCACAAATACTTTACACATTCCCTTCTAAGCTAAGCCTGACCGCTCGGTGCCAAGCTACTAGAGAGTGGCCACAAGATAATTAGGATTGTGTGTGATTTACCCTGACTAGGATTGTGGTCCCTATTTGGACAAAGGTGAATACCTCTGCCAACTAGAGACCCCATTTCTAACACAGCCACACTGCCATAATATACAGTCAAATTTGTTCAGATCAGTACACATACAACGAGACATCACCAAACATGTGCATGTGCATGCCCTTTGGTAGGAGGATTTAATATGAAGGATGCAAAGCATAATTTTCAGGTAAATACTATGAGAAGGGTGGGACGTATTGCCTGTGCTCATACAGCATCGACTGACTCTTTGTGGCCCATGCTTCTTCACCTGAAATTACTACACACCATTCCACACCCAGTAAAACCAAAAAGATGCTGTGGGCACAGGCACAGCCTATCTCCATTTAACATTCTCCTTCACCACAAGGTGACCCCAGCCTCAGGAGTGCTCTGAGCACATTTTTCATCCTTCACAGGAATCAAATGCTTTATTGTGGTTGAGGGACCTTTTGACCCAGAAAGAGTGTGGTGAACCATATACAACTACTTCAACACCGCCAAAACAGTTTAGATGCCTTGACCAATGTGGCCACTGAAGGAAAACTCCATTCAATTAACATTTTCAAAGCTTTATTTTTTTACACCACAAAGTTAATGTCATGAACACTGTGTGAAAAATCAAATTATAAGATATATCAACACCATTGGCTGCCCAAAGCGGCAAAACAAATTTGATCGAATTAGCATTAACACAAATAAAAGTATTCAAGAAAAACAATATACATCATTAAGGAAATAATTTGAAAAACCAAAACATATCTCAGGTCAGATTGTATCAACATTAGTCAAGTTCAGTTAAGCAGAGCATGCACATTTTGGGATGAACATAGTTTCTCCCTACAGCTAAACAAATTCTAATATGCATGTGTGAGGATTGGCTAACACATGCAGCCAAAATACAAAAGAAGACAAAAATAATTTGAGAAAAATATTTCTTGTAATACAGAATAGTAACTAGAAAAATAAAATAGGCGAGTGTCAGCATGCTTTCTTGTATTCTAGAAACAGAAGGACATGTCAAGGGAAATGGCAATCAGCAGGGAGATCTACCTCTCCAAGGGACAGTATTCAAGGATTTTTCATCAGCAAGAATTATGTGATCAGCAAAGGCCAGTTAGGCATGTCATCAGGGAAAGTTCAGAGAGACAGCTAGGCAGCAAGAGGTCTCAAGAGTCAAGCAAAGATTTCTCTAAATCTTACAAAGTAAAAAGCACACAAAATGCTCTGATTTGTCAGTCCGGTGGCCTCACATCACACAAAAGGGGTATCATCCAATCAAAATGTCAATGTAATGTCAGATTGCAACAGTCAGTTAATTTCCCATGTCCAGCTTGATATCCTCTCTTCTTTCTGTGTGAATCCAAACAGTCCTGTAACAATTTACTTTCACTTGCAGCAATCCAGTTTCTTCCCAGGGTGTACAATGGACTTGTCTCAGCCCCATGTGAATCTGTATGTTAGTTGAAACAATTTATTTCACATTATGTTCACAGGCCTGGATGTTCCTTTTTCAAGGTTACTAAACTAAAAGTTTCTGTGCAAAGAACCTCTTGCTACTCATGAGGATGGAACCTAGTGGAAAAATGTCACAATTGAAAGAACAATGATTCATCATTTTGTATGACTGCAAACATGAGCAATGCATGTCGAGTTATGCTAACACAAGATATATAAATGCATTAATATATTTGCTAAAAAAGCACACATTATATGCAAACTTGTAAATTCATCATAAGTAATATGCCATCAGAATAAGTAAAACATTTCATTATAAACTGTAAAACTTTGCTAATGCTTCACATAAGATATAACAGAGAAGCACATTTTTCATTTGCATATAACTTTAAACTCACACATTAAACATTGAAAACCAAATTTGTGTTGATACTAGCAGTTAGTCTAGAGTCTAAAATATTCCAATATCATTAGCACATTCTTAAATCCAGTGACCACAAAAATGAAAATATGAGCACTTTTAAAATATGTGTCAGTGCAGCTTTTCTACAGTAGGCTGTTAAACAGGAAACATAAATTGTCACCTTCTGCTGACCTCTGGGTCACTAAACACATTACTAAAATGTATGCTCCATCAGTGCCTACTAATATCCTCAAGTTAGTACTCTTGTCCCTCTCCTGACTTATTGCTAGAATTCTGAAGTACTATAAGAGTATGTCAAAGCAAAATCTTTGTGAATTACATTGCCTGTGCCATTCCATAAAGGTGCCCTATCGAGACAATGCAAATAGACCTGTTTTTTACAACCAAGGTGTGTTGTGATGCAGATCCTTATGCTTTGAAATAAAAAAATAACAAGCTGTACATCAGAGCCTATGTAGCATATTTTCATGGTGTAATTTGGCCTTCCTGCCTAACCAGCCTTTCAGTCAGCAACCACTTTTCAAGATTTTAAAACCATGTTTAAGTCTGATATACAAAGGTAACTTAGGGCCTTACTTAGATGTAGGGGGGTGGCCATCCCATCCACCATGGGGACAGAGTAGAATACTCCATTTCAAGGAAGGAGGGAATGCCTGCCTAATTTATAAATGACTGCAGTTGAACCTGGCCCTTTTTGCAGGGCCATCCCCAAACTTTTTGCTTTCCTCCTCCTGTTTTTCTGACCCTCTTTTTTGTTGGATCTAGGACTCCAGGCACTTTATTACTGCTGACCAGTTCTAAAATGCATGTGCTCTCCCTTCTAAACTTGGTATGATTGGCTTACAGCTGATTAGTACATTTAATTTACCAGTAAGGCCCTTGTACAGTGGTAGCCCTTATACAAAGGGGCTGTAAAGTAAATGCTACTTGTGGGCCTGCAGCACAGCTTACACCACCCACAGAAGTAGCCTTTCAAATCTGTCTCAGGACTGCCACCTCATGGTCTGAATGAGCAGTTTACTGTCACATTGGCTTGGCATTTAAATTTACTTGCCAGGCCTGGAAATCCCCTTTCATTGATATAAGTCACCGCTAAGGTAGGTCTTAGGTAGCCCTATGGGCAAAGTGCTGTGTAGGTAAAAGGTAGGACATGTGCCTATTGTGTGGCTTGTCCTGGTAGTGACAAACAGCCTATTTGGTTTCTCAGTGCTGTGAGTGCTGCCTTCTCTGGTTTACATTAGAAATGCCCTTGAATATGTCTAAGTGGTATTTTCTAATCAATGAGGAGTACCATATCCATATTTGGTATGTTTGGAATGGTAGTGAGAAATCCTGCTTATAGGTGTAGGTGGATTTTATATTATCATTGTGGAAATGCCACTTTTAGAAAGTAGGCATTTCACTGTGCTTGTGACTTTTGTGCTTTGCAGTCTGACTGTAATCTAAGTCTGGGGTAGTGTCCCAGCTGGGCTTTGTGCTTACTTTTCAGACAGCCATTATACAGGGAGGGCAGAGGTGCAACAGGATTACATCTGCATACAGAATGGTCTTCCTATGCTGGAAGAGGGAGAGGTGGTGTGCACGTACATTTGTATAGGTTTTGTCCTGCCCTCACCCAAAGGGCTTGTTTACCCCCTACTGGTGGCTGGAGCCAGGACTGGGGTTAAGAGGGGTGTAGTGCACTTCTAAAGTTCCTCCAAAGTTCCTCCCGAGGTCAAACACAAAATGAGTATACGTACAAAAGTTGTTCCCAATGTTTTTGGACACTGCATGGATTAGGCACTAGATGCTGCTGGAAGGGATTGTCAGGAACCACCATTGGAACTGCCCTGCTGATGTGTCTGTATGTGGTCTGCTAGGTCACCAGAAGGACTGCCACTTTATTTCCAGGACCCTGCTGTACTGGCCTGCTGCCTGCTTCTTGGTCTGTGTGCCGCCAATCTCTCCCAGGGGCCAGTGGAGGATGCCTCCTGTTGCCAGTGCTGCCCCTGACCATGCAGCTCGAGCACGGGGATCGCTATTCTTCACACTGGAGGGCATGACAAGCACTGTACCTTGCTGTCCCTGCGCTTCATGAGTGCTGTTCTTTGCTGCTCCTCCACGTGGTGAGCACTCCCGTCTTCCCCTGTTGCCCCCTGACTTCCACAGTGTATCGTTTGGCCACGGAGGGAGCAAGAGTACCAAGCAGTCCACTGGCAGCAACCAGTGAGTGTGGACCAGTGTGCCTATTCCAGTGCCCTGGCGCACAAGCAGGCACCTACTTTCACAGCTGAGGTGCTGAGTGGTGCACGTTCCTCTCAGTCAGCCCGCGCTGCCCCAGAAGATGCAGAAAGGACCTGTTAGGTTTCTCCCCAGTGAGGCAACCTTGTGAGGGGCCCTGGAGGGTTCCGGGTGTGCTATTCTTTTTGAGGAGTGGCCAAAGTTCGGCTGCCTCCCTACGTGAATGGCAGTCAGCTGCTGCAGAGGATTTCCTAAGCGGGGAGATTGGGAAAGGTCTCCCCACCAGCCTGGAAATTGTGTGCCTTGTTTGTTTTTGGACATATATAATTTGACGGACAGGATGGAAACCTCAACGGTAGCTCCGTCCTGCTGTGGATAATTTCCCGCCATGTTTACTGTAACAGAAGCATAGAAGCTCCTGTATTGGACAGGGTGTGTTTTCCTTCAACAACCATTGTGTAGGGGAAGCACAGAAGTGCTGAAACCTTTAGCTAGAAGGAGTGCTCGGGGTGTTTTCTAGTTGTTTCTGCCTCCCCCATAGAGGTTGTCTTCCTCATTTACTTATGCAGAATGTTATGCGCTGATTTGGTTTGCCATTTTGCCTGGCTGTGATAATGAGCATTTCAGGACCTTCAATTCATGCATTGGGAGGATATTGTATTAATTATGACATGGCGATTTGGACAATATGGAAATTTCCCTTTTACTTGCACCCATGATGATGATCTGACTATTCCCAGTTTGGCAAGATAATGCCTGATTGATGTAGTTTTGGTCTATGTTTATGTAATATAGTTGATTTTTATATATAGCGTGTTGTGAAGTCTCTTTTGTGGTGTGCATTATAGGTCACTGGGTTGTGTGTGTTGTGCAAATGTTTTACACAGTGCCTTTGAGATAAGCCTGACTACTAGTGCCAAGCTACCAAGGGGGTGAGCAGGGGTTAGGTGTCTTAGGTGTGTAACTCCCTTACCTTGACTAGAGTGGCGGTTACTGTATGGCTTAGGTTTCTACCCTAGTCAATCAGAAACTTCATGTCTAACAACTGCCAAGTAGGGGGTCATTTATAAAAGATTTGGCAGGAGACACAGTCACAGCAGTTCCTGTCAATGCATTGTACAAAGTACTTTTTTTCTTTACCACACAAATTCCTGAAATGGGGTTTCCTTGTTGAAAAGAAAAAACATAATGCTCTCTTCGCCATGTGGGTCTTTTCCCATAGCGGAGGAATTATTATTATCATTTTACTGCTCCTTACCACCAGGTTTTACCTGGCAGTAAGAAACAGTAACAAATTACTATAGGTCAGCCCATCTAAACTGAGCGGGCAGACATGTAGCCATATCTCTGATGGCCCTTACTCATCAGGGCTGTCAGAGAAGTTTGGCCACAATAGAGGCAGAGTGGTCTCCACTGTGGTCAAACTGGAGGTCCACCCGCATATAGACTGGGCAAGTGGACCACTATGTTGGTGGGGAGGGAACTCCATCACAAGCACTACTGAGTTCCTGTTACTCCTACATATAAATCAGGCCCTTACACTTTTGAGCAACTTACACTTTTAATATAGTCACAAACTCTGAGTGTAAATTTACTCCAAAAGTGTAATTCACAGTTATGGAGTAAATTTACATTTTGATTTTGTGACTAACTGAAAACTCAAAAGCATATAACACTGGAGACTTCAGGGTGATGGAGACATGTAAATTACGCTTGCGGAGTAAATTCACAGTGAATAGCCAAAAAATGGAAAGCTTACTCAAAAGAGTAAGTTACTTAAAAGTGTTAGTTATTTTTGTGAACCTAATGGATAGTTCCATCTCTTCCAAGTCCTCTCAGCTGTTCTGCTCACTAGTGAATATTTTGGGACTTGAACATAGGAATGCTTTTCCAATTTATCAAGTTTTATCTCTCTGACAAAAGTGAATTGGGATCAATAGATTTGAATATGCAGTGGCAAAATCTAATAATTATGCATTAAATAATAGAGTTTTTGATATTTCCAAATAATACAATTTGCAATGTGTTTTTGCTTTCACATAGATTATATTACTCATGTCAAGACAATCATGTGTTCTTGCAGTTCACAAACTGCTTACAAATAACATGCTGCTAGTTAACACATCTCAAGTGGGTATCGAGTTGTTACATCAAACAAAAATTGTGCCATACATGATTTCCTATGATATATGACTTCTATTAGTTACAATAGAGCTATAATTGCAAACCATTGAGTAGAATTGCTACCCAGAGTTGTATTGGGTGGTTTTGACTATTTGCAAATGTTACTCCCATCGCATTTCATGTGTTTTAAATTGCAAATATGTATATTTTACAGACATGTTGTGGCAAACTGGAAGTTGTTCAGGCGGGATGTAGCAAGAACAACCAAGGCTTGGTTGTGACTTTATTGCAAGAACAGGAGAGGGCTGAGATAGGCACACGGGCAGTGTGGGCACTGAGGCAGGTGAAGAAAAGGGTTGATCTAGGCTGGGGCGCACTTTATCAATAACATATGAGGGGTGTATTGTTGTTGTGTCACTCTCAAGAATTAAAAATCCAAATGGTAATGAAGTGGGTTGACGCTGGAGTAACAATTGGCTAGAATAGAGCTGACCAGAGTACCAAGAAGACTAAAGTATGGATAGGAACTATACAAAACGATAGTATGTAAAACAGGGTAAAGAGACAGAAGTGCATTGGTGACTACATTTTAAATAGGGAAAAATACTTAGAGACCTAGTCAAAACGATACATTTACACATGTAACTGTACTCATGTACACATTTACTACTGCACCCAGTGGCAACTTTACAGTCTTTTGCTGTGCATCATTTCCAAGCCTAAATGTACTTCTTTGTGCAGACTTACATGTCCCTAGTCCCTCAAAACATGGGCTAGAGCCTGCTAGAACAGTGTTTATGAGTGTAAATTTACTACAAATAATTCTTCATACATAGACAGAAGGCTCCACCAACAGGAGGGCGAGCACCTATGTTAAAGTTTAGGAAAAAATAATACAGTGTTATAATTATTTTTAAAAAATTACAAATTCTTTAACTTAGAATTAAAATATTGATATTCTACCTTATTAAACTAAATGTTTTATAAATAATAAAATATGTTACTTTAAAATACCATACATATTTTTTTTTTAAAGCAAATCAAAAATGGGAACCGCGATCACAGATCGGACAATGGTCGCTGTTTGGATGCCAATGTATTAATGAAATTAATCTTTGCAACTGGAAATTATAGCTGTGAAGTGTGCAGTGTTTTTTGTGCTGAGAGGAATTTATTTTATATATAATTTGCAGATATCCTGTATCCCACAGCACACCACCCACATTTTCAAATTTGCCACCATTTAATTTATTCAACATTATTTCTTAATGGGTGTTATTTTAAGTCCCTGCCTCCATTATTTTCTGTGGAGTGTGTTGTCGCACATGTAAGTGGCCATGAGTGAGCAGGGCTTACTCCAAGGCTAGGCTGGAGTTCATTTATGCCTGTTAAAGTCCTTTGTGGCTGTAGTAAATTCAGAAGGACAGTATGTAAATAGCAGTGGGTTTACTCTTTTGTGGGTGGGTGGGTGTTTGTATTTGCATTTTTCTCCCTAAAATCCTCCTTATACATTTGTAAGCTCCTCGCTACCACTAGCTTCCTCCAACATTTAGAACTAAAACATATCTCTATGTGAGTGGAGACCTCCACAACTGGGGTGGAGAGCACCACACAGAAAAGACAGGAGAGACAGAGGAAAAGGCCTCTGTTCATAGGTTTGTCTGAAGTATTTTGTAGGATACAAGAAGTAATATTGTAGTACACCTAAACATACTGCACAGTGCAATTTGTGGATACGTTCCTTTCTGTTGAGGTTTTAGTGTTGAAAACGGCTACAATCATATTTATAAATTCAGAGTAAAGACATAGCCCTATTATACTCTACACAGCAATGATCAACAAATGCGACAACATGTTGTAGGAATAAAGAGAAAGAGAGTGGTATACTCCACACTCAAAAAGAGCTGGTGAATGAACACGTGCTTTTCTTTACAGTTAATAGCTTTGCCAATTTTTCATCTTCACAGAGAATATTACATCTTACCACTGCACATTATATATTCCTTCCAAGGTGAAGGACTACAGTCATAGCAGAATGAATATTGCATTATCTTCACTCCAAGGCCAGAGCCATCCACAATGATGTATATGCCGCGTCCCTTACCTCTTCTGAGCCCCGCTGTTTGATTGAACAGGCTTGATAACACGCCGCGTGCCTGCAGTGATGTCGAGCTCTTCCGCGAGCTCATTTTACAATGTCCTTTCTCTTTGGTACTAAAGTAGCTTACTTGGAAAACAGACTTTGTGTGTTTCCCATTCATTTCCGCATTTAGCTCAATAAGGCTCAGCTTTCAAGTATGTGCGAAATGTTAGTTCGCCATACCAACATCGTTTTGATCCTCCTAATTGTTTTCAAAGGCATAAACATAAGCAATGAGCTTTGGCATAAGAAATTGTCCTGCTTGCTGCTAATATTTAGATTAGACATACAGGCACAACACTCAAGCCCTGATAACGGTTGCGTCCAGTAGTAACACACACAACATCACTGATTCTGGTGGCCTCCCTGCAACTTCACTGGGCCAGTATAGATGGTTTAATAGGAAGTGGCAAGTAGGAACCAGTCTTTCTACAAGGGTGCCTGCCTGTTAGTCCACATTTGCGGAGGAGAAGAGAAGTTACAATAACTATTTATAAATTTGTACGTTTTACTTCAGTGTATAATACCAGCAGAATTTGATGAATCTTTGGATAATGGACAAAATGTCAAGCATGTAAAATATAGTATGGTTAGAAAAAAACGGTTCGAATGGGACATTGGGGAATTCTTTTGTGTCTATATGAATATGGTAAAAGTTGAGATACAATCATTGTTGTTTATGAGACCATTAATTTTTATTGTGGACCAAATTATTTTCTCCCTTGCTTTTCTTCCATATCTGCTGTCCCTGGATTAATTTCTAGGCCTAGCCTCTCTCATTTCACCTATGATATTTTCTTGGAGCACATTTAATGTTATGGTAAATAAACTCATGCATGAATTGATATGTGTGAATAATATTGTCAAAACTTACTTTAGGGTCATATTCATGCCTAATATGAGTCATTCGTGCAATATATCTTGTATATTACTGTTTTGTACTCTGAATTGTATACAGATAATGATTTATAATTGTAAAGTAAAATTAAAGAGATAAATACTTTTTCGGGTCTATTTGCAAAAGGCGTAATCTATGGTAAAACAGAATGTGCCACAGTTAATAGTAGCAAAGATAAAGCTATTGTTTTTTCTCCGTAAAAGCAGCAAAAAATGTTCAGGAAGATCTACAGCACACTACAGTCTATTCTGGGAATCCACCATTGCCTTGTTTCAGTTTAAGAGAGTTTTAGGCTAGGGGCCTTTATAGGAGAGGAAATACAAGGAAACCCAGTGGATGGATTTGAAGGCCATGAATCTTGCTTCAGCTGTTGACAGTATCTTCTCCATAGTGAGAATTTTCGGTCATTTCAATAGACGCCAATAAACTGTGTCAAATAAGCTAAGCAGTGAATATGACTGAATATGTTTCCCAAAAAATGTAGAACATAGTCTTTAAGCTCTCGTTCTGTGTCTGATAGTTCCAAACAACACATTATGTAATAATATAATAGGCTCACAAAACCTCCATATCCCAGAAAGCTAGTGTAGGTACGGACTATCGAGTCAGCAATATTGAGATAGCATAATATGTTAAACAAAACATCAATGACAAAAATATTGTCAGATAAGTATGTATGGATGTTCTACCTATAGCATTACATATGTGTACTTTCATGCTATATATATATATATATATACATATATATCAAAAACGAAGTTGTCCTCATGTGAAAGCGCACTCCCAACAGGTTATATAAACGGGAAGAAAAAGCAAAGCCAGCAACTCACAGTGAATTCTTTAAGCAGTTTCATTATTCCAGGCCTTAAGTTATAAAATCATCTCTGGACATGTGTTTCAAGGTCAATCCTTTCTTCAGCAGAGAAAAATATAAAAGTGTTTCACCCTCGTAGGTGCAGCTAGTGCTGGAGGTGTTCCAGGCATCTCTTTCTTACTGAAAAGACCAGCATGGCTTCAGCTTGTCTAATTACAGGCACCTGATTAGTCTCTTTAAATACTAGTCCGCCCCAGTGGACCTCTCAAGTGAGCAGTGCATGCTGGTTGTGGTGGTCCTGCAATTTTTTCATTTTGCCCCAAGTGGGTTGCTGGAGCCAAACGAAATAATGACCCAAAGTGCCAAACCTTTGTAGGCGAATCCAAAGTAAAATTGTCAGATTTGCTGTGAATAACCCAAACTGATTGCTCTTTTGTGACAATCCATTTTTAGTCACACAGACCTGAGGACAGCTTCGTTTTTGATATATATATATATATTCATATTCACTTAAACCCCCTCCAAATTTTGATCCACAATATTTTTGATACAATATTATGGCATCTCTCAACACTGCTTTCTTGGTATTTCATACTACATCCTGAAAAGTTCTTTCTTTTTTTTCTTCCTTCTTCTTCTTTATAAATGAAGTTTTAGAAGTGTATGGTTTTTAAGGTGTCTATTTCATATTATTTTTAACAGGAAGTTGGGGGTCGGATGAATGATAAATTGGATCCCATTCACTTTTCTTCTATTTCACCTATAATTGAACTTCATGTGGTGTTTTGGGTGATGGACGCAGATAAGGAATTTTTGTATATTTATTTGAGGATATCTTTAAGTCTCTTTGTTCTGTTCAATGCTGGTCGAATAACTAGACAACAATTCTATTCTCTTGTATTTCTTTTTGGTGAATGTTATTTTGGAGGAAGTAGGAACATAAATTTAAATATCATATGAATAATTGTTGAATGGGGAAGGGGGCTTTTTGTATTCTGTATTCATTGACTTTTAGATGATGGTAATATATCTATATTTATGTGAAGGGTATGTATACTGAGTTTGACTTATCTTTATTAATTCTATCCCCCTTTTCCATGTTTTAGGGCAATTGTAGTAACAGCACTCGAAAATCATTTATAGATCTTTTTTATATATTAATTGGATAAAATAATTGAAAGATATTTCTTCATAAATTATATTGATGATTTTGTATCTATAAATTATTGAAGATTACATTTTTATTGTCATCTGTGCCTTGTTACAGTATTAAGAGATTTTATCATGAGTAATTAACTTTGTCCCGTGTTCTGAGCTTCACTTCTGTTATTCAGTCCTATTTTTATGCAACTGAATGTGACATATTTAACCGCTGTTCGATTGGTGCTGAAATTCACGTGATCAAGGCTGTGTTGACAGCCGAAACGCTCTGTGATTAAAAGCTTGTGCTTTTCCTTTTTGAAGTCCTGAGTGTACGTTATTTACTGTTTTTTGCTTGGATTTAATGATTATTACCGGTCTGCTCTTGTTGGTTTCGCGCCACCTCTCATGGGCCGTTTGAGCCTAGTATAAGCATTGGATTATGGATATATATAAACCCCCTACAAATTTTGATCCACAATATTTTGGATACAATATTGTGGCATCTCTCAACACTGCTTTCTTGGTATTTCATACTACATCCAGAAAAGTTCTTAATTTGCAAAAAGCCACACTAGAGACAAAGTCTGGTTCACACTGTGCCACTTTGAGCAAACATTGGTTTTCATAATTAACTGGTTAGCTGCATTGCCGTTTACATAATTCCACCATTGGTGGTACATATTGTCAGTTCACATAATGTCCCAACATGTGCACAGTGCTAGTTTTCAAAATGCCCCAAAATGTTAAAAAGAATAGGTACAATAGTGCACACCATTGTGTGGGCATTGCTAGTCTCTATGTTTGCATAGTTTATACAGAGTCTCCATAATGCAACAGTTAGAATAGACTGTACAGTTTCAATAATAATTGAAACATACTGCTTGGGTAAGTAATGGGTAGTTCCAGGTTTGTAGTACTTGAAAAAGGTTTTGTTAAACATATTCTAAAAGGGCGTATTGTTTAGTAGACTTTGAATAGCAGCTAGAGCACTGGTATCATGTACTGTGGTTGAAGGCCTTTAATGAGAAAAGTGAGGGCGGACTTTTGAAGAGTAAAATTGTGCTTACAAAAATACAATAGACAACACAAGCAAATTATTTTGTGTACAAAAGATAATCATTTGTTACCTTTAGACATGTTTATATAATAGAGAATTATGATTGAGTAACAGTGAATTATGGGGTTCTAAGTGACATTACATAAACAGCAAGAGCATAGCTCAAGTTGCCTTTGATGTTGCTCAAAACCCTGAAGTGAATAACATCCCTGTTCAATTTTTAACCATCTGTAACTGTATGTAATGTATAGGACCCACATTTTCTAGTGCCTGCTTTCAACTGCTACCCAGGGGCAGATTAGTAATTAGTGAGCCACACATAATAAGAACCCTCCTTCTTCGCAGAAACAAAAGAAGTATGGGACTCTATTACCCATCACTTCCTCTCTTTGCCTTCATTCACACTCCTCTCCCACTCTGAAGTGTTCTCTGTTCTGTCAGCGCTGCAATGACAGGATGTTTGTGAGCCCTGCCAGAGCAGCCTAGAATCTCTTTATGATGTAGGAACAATGGGTAATAGTTTTGATAACAACTATTGCTATGTCACTGCAGTGCGCTACCACATTTAGAATGTGGCATTCATTCTAGTGGCTCTTAGGTAGAGCCGTAAATAGCATATATAATTATACGTGGGTAACAGTGAATTATAGGCATGTTTTTTACTTTGGGGTTCTGGTTCTAAGTGAGTTGAAATGGACAACAAGAATGAAGCTCAAGTTGCATCTCATGTCACTCAAAGTCCCAGGGTTGTTTTTGATTATAAATGTATGAAATGAAGGCACAGAGCCTGTTTTCAGCCTCTATTGTTGGCATGTAAATATATCTTGAAGGGTGGTGCGGTACAGTGATCTAAAGATGGCAGAGCAAATGCAGTATGTTATCATATCGAAATCCGGTGAATATTGGAACTGTAGAGTGATGGTTGTTTCCTTTTTTAAACTGGAAGTAGGTGTTTATGGATATTCTTGACAATACTACAATATTTTGATTAATGTGTGTGCCTGCTTACATCTTTTTTCCCATGTGTGACTGGGATTCCCAAACCTTGAGAGGAATGGAGTTTTCATTAGAGGAAATGAAGAGCCTTCATACAACCCAAACAGTTTCTCACGATTGCAATGCACAATGGACCACTACTTTACTGTAAGTTTTTTGATAATAACCTAGAATATTATTTACTCTCTTAAAGAATTCTGAGTACTCCTCTAGGACACTCATAATCTGGTCCAAAGACCCAGAGGCATGTCTTAGTTGAGGTGGGGGATTATTCTCCACCAGAAAAAAAAAAAACAAGGGCCATAGTTACTAACATTTTTCATCAGGGTCTGTCACTTTTTTGATGCACCTCATGTAAAATGTATTTTGAGATTTACGAAGCCAAGCAACACCCACTTCATGTGGTTTTATGTAAAATGGTGTGCATATCTGAGGCTGGTGTAATGATGATAAATGTCTTCATTTCTCCACAATGCTTCCTCCTGAATGTTTGCTGAATTGTGCAGCACACAAATAAAGAGGAATAGGCCTCTAACAAGGTATCCCTTTCCACACATAAACCATTCTAACCACAATGAAGGCACGCTTACATCGTGGTGCAAGAGAACTTCCACCAGCTACTAGGCTGCAACCAGTACACCAGTGCATGACACATTTCTGGTCTCTTTCTTTCCGGAATGCAGGGCAGAACATCCCCTTGCTGTGTTTTGTTTAAGTTTTGTAAACTTGGTCCTGAATATATTATTATTTTACAATATGCAGACAATATCATCATTCACATCAGAGCACCAAAACACCTGAAAAAACAAATGTTTTAGGTGCATGTGAAAAATAACTCCTTAATTAACAAATCTGATTTATAGGTGGTGTTGGCCATTTCTGACTTTATCCAAAACAGGTTAATTTCCCGATTCAGAAGGTACACAAGTATGATTATTTGTGGTTGGCATTTGATATAGAAAGTTCCTTGTCAAACCATTTGAATAAAACAGAAGCAAAAGTAAATGCCATATTTAAGGGCATGGGTAGGATTAATGATCTGTGTGAAGGAAGATTTTTTTATTGAAATTATAAGGGACTTTGAGCCAATGTTGTTTAATAATTTTACAGTGCAGAATGGGGCAGTGCAACCTAAACTCACCAACACCTAGAAGAAATATTGGGGGGAGAGTAATTATTGTGTTTGCTTCTATTCAGGCAAATGACAACTTGCAATTTGCGCCTATTTAGGCCTATTTTTATCTAAGGCTGTCATATCAATTGGCCTACTAATTTCCAGTATTGAATTCCTGAAATGTGAGTTTTGTGGGTAAGACCGCAACCTTTAATTTTCTCGAGGGAAACTTTGACAGATACAATCTGGTAATCCTCCATTTTACGTCATTCTCTGTTTATCCATCACCAACAGATTCTGTAAGTGAACTATGCACTTCACCAACACCCTTAGGTAACACGTAAAAAAATAACAACTATTATTTACCAGAACATGAGGATTTTGGTGTCATAAGCACCAAACGCTACATATTATTCCACAAATTATCATATTATGCAACAATTATCTCACCCAGTACATTACTAACTCATCAGTGTTAGACCGATCAGCCAAAGCTTTTTGCTTTCATCCTTGTTAGAAATTGGGTTACTGGTTGACTGGGCTAGGAGCCCTGCTCAAGCAGCAACCACAACTCTAGTCAGGGTAAGTTTCAGGGAAACCCTAAATTAACCAGTGATCACTCTTTGAAAGCTTGGGACAGAGCAGTCAGGTCTAATTTAGAGACAGTGTGTAAAGTATTTGTGCAATACTTTAAACGCTAAAGCAGTGAAAACACCACACAAAAAGATTCCACATCAGGTTAGACTAATAGACCAAAATTAAATAAATATAACAAGACAAAAATGACAAAAATCCAATTAGTAGAACAAGAGTCATGCATTTTCAAAGAATAAACTGTAATGTAGTGCCTAAAAGCATAAGTTGCCAATCTGGTCATGCTGTACCAGGTGAAAGTCAAAAGTTCAAGCTGGCCACGATGGAGCACTGGTCAGATGCAGTCCCAGATTAGTCCAGCTGAAGGTTTACCTTCTCAAGTTTTGTACCAAGAGTCCTGTTCACATGGAAGAAGGTCGCCAGGAGCAAATACAGTGTCATTGGCAATGGTCGTCGAGGTGCGAAAGGCAGGCTGGGTGTTGCAGACGGGTGGGCTGGAGCTTTGCAGTGGGGATCCACACCAGCAGATGATGCTTGTTGTGCAAGGAGATGAACTTGCAGTGGTTTGTTCTGACTCTCTATGTGAGCGGCATGGTTTCATTGCGAAGGGCCCCATTCTCATTTGAAATGAGCCCAAAAGCCTAAATTAAAGATCTCGAAAGCCACACCAAAAGCAAAGGACCTTGTGGGGTCAGAAATGCGTCGAAGGTGAGGAGTTGTGAGGAGCCTGTTACATTCCCGAGGCTCTGATCTGGTGGCCAGGAGACTAGCCCTTTGAGTGACTCTGGGGCCCTGGGTAAAATATGGAGGTGCAGGTCCACTTCTTCCTCCCCGGGCAAGAGAGAAGCAGGTCAGCAGTTCCTTGCAGAGCAGCAGATCATTCGAGTGGTGGTCCCTGTAGCAGCCCAGCAGTCGCTCTTCATCGTAGACTATCCATAAGTCCAGAAGTGTACTAAAGTGTGGTCCATCACTTATACCCTGTTGTGCCTTTAAAGTGGGAAAGACTTCAAAGACATGACTTTGAAGTGGATAGAGTCCCTCTGGCAGGATGGAAGCGTGGAGCTAGGCACAGCCCTACTTATATTTGAAAATGATGTGTCCTGCCTTCACACAAAGGGCTACATACTCATTGCAGTTAGTCTGGAGCCAGAGTAAAGAATGCAAGAAGTCTGTTCAAAGAGAATTCTAGAAGCTTCTTCCACCTTCCAGAAGAAGGGCAAATCTATCAATATTGGACCTCAGACAACACCTCTTCAGTATACTTCTGGACCTGTGAGTACTCCGCAAGGAAGATAGACTATTGTACTGCTGAAAAGCTTTCCACTCTGCTGGACTGATACCCAGGATTTCAAAATGCCTCCAAGGGCTGATGGCTGGCCTCTTGACTAGAGCCTCAGGGGCAGAAGGCTGCAACTTTGAACCCTGCACTAGGACTATGCCTTCTGTGAGTCCTGCCCGACCTACTGGTGTCAGTCCTGGATCCTTAGGAGTGGGTCTGAAGCTTCTCTGCCAGCCCATCTGTAGATTCAGCAGAACTGATCCAGCTCCTCTGCTCTGCGGTGCAACCTCAAGCAGAACCAACACATCACCTCTGCTGCAAGAGTTCTCCTGACGGAAGGACTCTGCATCAACCCTGCAACCCACATTGGGACCACCATCTGTGCAAATCTTTCCTGATGTAGGCCCTTGCATCACAAGTCCCTCATCAACCAGCCTCGACAATGATGCAGGTTCTCGCATCATAGCCTCACAGCTTTGCAGAACGGATGCATTGCCTTGACTGCACAATGCCTCCTCAGTGCCCGACTTTGCATCGCAAACCATCATCGACAGGATCCTCAATGATTACCCAGAACCTGCACCACCTTGGAATTGATGCATCACATGTCCTTGGCGCAGGACCATGCAACGCTCTGCAACCAGGAGACATAAGGTACTCTCATACAGCGGGGCTAACTAGGTCCTTGTAGCCGGCCCATGCTCCATTGTGGTTGGCCTGAACATGTGACTTTAGCCGGTCCAGCACAACCAGATATATACAGTTTATGCTTATTGCCTTTTGGCACTATTTTCACTGAAATCTTTAAAATCACATATCTCCAGTTCTACTGATTGAATTCTTCTTGTGTTAGTCTTGTTTTATTTGTTAAAGATTAATCTATTATTCCTAAATCTGGTGTGGCATACCTTTGTAGTGTGTTTTAACTGTGTTACTATTTGAGGTGTTGCACAAATACTTTATACTTTGCCTCTAGGTTAATCCTGACTAGTCTGTACCAAGCTACTAGGAGGTTGAGCACAGGATAATGTAGAGTTTACCTGTGACTTCAACACTGACAGTAAATGTGCTTTCTGCTTGAGGCTTTACCCCTCTCATCCAGCAACCTAATTCTTACAGTACGATTTTATTGACTATGATGAATCTTACATATGATAATGAGCACCCCCAACCAACGGCAGGAAAATATAAAGCTGAGATACATCGTATTCATCCTGTAGACAACATTTAAAAAGGTGGAATACCTGGCTACCATTCCACCTTTGTGCAGTAAATGTTGGTATTGATAATCAATAGCGGCCTGGAGCCTCTGGGGAATCTTCTATTGGATTATGGTCTGGGGATCAACTTTGGCACTATTTGTTAAAAAATGTAAAATCTTAATGAAATAAAGTGTAAAGAGTTTTCTTTAAGCATCAAATACTGTTGACATTTTGATGAGACATCTGACTTTTTATATTATACTTAACAAAAATAGTTATGCTGAGAGCCTATTTCAGCCTGGAAACAAATCTACACATTAGGGTGAAATACCATGGCCAAAGGCTGAGTCAAACAGAATTGTTCAGACTTCAAGGGATATGGCATTGGAAAACAGGAGATATTAACATTTGTGATTGCCTACAAAAAATAAAATTAGGCCAGCTCTATATGCCTTCAAAAGCTCCAAGTACTGAAGCCTCCAATATTAGGTCTTAATCAATGATGAATGGGAGTTGTGAGGCAAAAGAGGTAGGACAACTGATGACAAAAGAGAACCAGCAGGAAATAGGTCACGCAGTGGGTATTGTTTCCTAAAATTGCTCTTTCCTTGGAAGTGCCCAATAATTGTGACTTATGTGCTTTAACTTTCTGTAAAGATTAGTAGTGTCCCATATAATTGTTTGCTTATGTATTTTATAAGTTAATTATATGTTATATTTTTTTTATTAACTTGTGCAATAAAGCTTTAATTCATTAACACACATTTTCTAATATCATAGTGCCCAGTATCTTTACACATGTATAATTTCCATACAGTCTCAAAAATATCATATTCAAGGTTCATTAGCATTGTATCCCAGATCATACTAATTTTCAATTTCTGCAAAGCAAGAGTAAAATTATGATTCCCATTTCAACAATATCACAGTTATTATGCAGGAAAGAATCATCATAACCATCAGTTTGTGCATATTTAGATATTCCACACACCCAAGAAACACACTGTGTACATGGTAACAGGTATGGTCCATTTTCCATAATTTTCAGTAAGTTTGTACAAAATAGTGTTTGTGCGTGTGTGTGTGTGGGTGTGCACGTACATAGTATTATACCAAATGTAAGGATGAGACCCTTTTTGAGTGGTCATTGCCATTTTTGAGGACTGATAGAGATGTTTTTTAAAGTCTGTACACTGGGATACTGCTGACAGGTCTTCAGTGTATGTGTTTTGATTCTCTAAAACATGATAAAATTGGCTAATCCTCAATTACCATATTTAACTTTCCAGTAGGCCCCTAGTATAGGGTGTAAGGTATTACACCAATGGCTCAGAAAGTTAAATGTCATCTATGGACTGCTTCACCTATCGTGCCATTCACTAAGCTGAAAAAATGGCTTCAGGCCTTCATGTGCAGGCAATTCTTTCAGCTTTTAAACCTGCAGACAGCCCTTTGATTGGTGGGAAATCCTACTTTAAATATTAAGTAAGGCTCTCCTAAGTAGGCCTTGTAGTTTTCAAGGTAGAGTGCCTATTATTTCAAAGTGGAAAATAGAGGCCTAGATATATTAATGTAGTGATTACCTAATTATGATTTTCTGTGAATCACAATTAGGACATTTCTATTCCTAACGTAAAAAACTCATCACGTTTAATTTAGTCATTCCTAGTAGGTCACAAATCAACTTAGTTCATGAATATTAATGAGTTAGGTTGCAATTTTCAACACATTCGGAATTGCAGCTATCACTGGATTGTGGCCTACTGGGGTTGGCAGAGCACCATGGCTGTGATTGCTTGTTATTAAAGCATTTTGTTTTTTAAATGCAGACTCTTTTTGTTAAAGGAAAATGTAATGTGTTTACAAAGAATAATATGGAACATTTCAAAATCATTTTTAAGAGTAGGCAGTGGTCAGTTGAAACACTCCCTGGTCTTAAAAAATATTTTTTTAAAACATTCCCAAAGAGGAAGGGGTCTACGGTGGACCCCTTCCTATTTGCAAATTAGTTCTCACCCACTCTAAGTTGGTTGTAAGTGCAAATGTTTTGTGACTGTATTTTGTTCGCAAAACATTTGTACTTCCCATTCTGATTCAGTATTTGGAAGGGATTTCCTAAACACAACCTTTCCAAATAGCAAATCAATATGTATTTGCAATTCCAAATTGCAATCTGGTTACATGTTACTGAATAACAATTTTAGATTAATATATATTAAACTGTTTGCTTTCACAAACAGCCAAATTCGTAGCATTGGTCATTTGGGACAGCAAAAATGCTTTGTACATCTAGCCCTTAATGTTTCCATGGTCCTACCATGACCAGACTCCAAATGCCGTTTTTGATGTAGCTGGATTTCTGAGTCTGTAACTGGTTCTATGAAGGAACATCTGAACAGCAATTATTATATTAAACACATATCTTTGGTTAGGAATAAGCTACAGAGTTGACTCAAACACTGTTTTTAATATTTATTAGAAATGTAACTGTAGGGGATTGGAATAATAGTTGATGGAGGTGAAAACCCACCTCAAATAATAACAATAATCACAATCCTTTTCAGAGTGGATGACAAAAGTCACTAAATAAACTTGTGCTTAACCCAGTGGGAGCTTGGCACAAAGCAGTCAGACTTAATTTAGAGGCGCTGTGTAAGGAATGTATGCAGTGCTCAAGCATCAATTAAGTGAAAACACAATACAAAATCCCAAACCAATTAAAAAAAAAAAAAAAAAAAAAAATCAAATAATGACTATGGAATGACAAAAATCCAATCAGTAGAATCATAGTTATGATTTTTTTACGTTTGTGCTTCAAAATAGCACCAAAAAGTGTTACACACTAACCACGGCCATCCAGTTGCACTTGACCAGGAAAAATTAAGGTCACTCTCGATGGAGCGTGGGTCTGATACAGGGACCTTCCACAGGGTGAAAAAAAGGTTTTTTTTATGAAAAACCCTCACCTACCAGGTACACGAGTAGTGAGCTTTCTTTGAAGCTTTACTTATTGCTGGAACCTTATGCCTCAAAGCTTTAGATATTCTAATCTCTGGTCTCCCTTCTTGGATGTAAGGTATTTTGGTGTCAGTTTTCTTATTAAATGTTGTCAATTTTAAGAAATTGATTGTGGAATTTTTATTGAGTTGTTTTGACCTATTGACTATTTTAGTGTTGCTAAGTATCTGACAAATCCTGTGCCATAGCTACCAGGACTTAAGCCCAGGTTTAAATTATCGAAACTGTGTGTTTGACTTGACAGGATTTTTTTACTTACTTTGTTGATAGGACTCACAGTCTCCCTAACTATTAACTTGTTTTGACAGTTCTGTATATTTATGTATATAAATGTTCTCAATGCCCGTTTTTCAATTCTTCCAGGCCCTATAATTCACCAGTTTGTATGGATTGAGTGCAACCAGAATGCCATGATATATAAAAGTCTCTCTGCATCCACTATGCTTTAGTATGTGTTAGAAATGGGATTTTTGGTTGGCAGTCAGGTTACCCTCTGTCCAAGCAAGAACCCTCACTCTAGTCAGGGTAAGTCACACACAATCCAAATTATCCTGTGCCCACCCTCTGGTAGCTTGGCACAAGCAGTCAGGCTTAACTTAGAAGGCAATGTGTAAAGTATGTGTGCAATAAACCATACAATAACACCATATAGCACCACATAAATACACCACACAGTGTTTAGAAAAATATAGAATATTTATCTGGATATTTGTAGATCAACAAAATAAAAGATGCAATAAGGATTTGTAGAAATATCACTGAAAAGTGATATAAAGTGTCTTAAGTCTTTAAAAAGCAAACAAAGTCTCTTTCAAGCACAAAGTACCTGGTTTGGAGTAGAAAATCTCCGCAGAGGGCCACAGAGGAGGAGATGCATGGAAAAATGGTGTGTGCGTTGGTTTTGCCCCTTCACACACGGACTTGCGTTGTTATTTTTCATGCGGGGAGACGTGCGTCATTCTGCGGGAAGAAAAATGGTTTGTGCGGCGGTTTCGCCCCTTCACACACGGACTTGTGTCGTTATTTTTCACTCTGGGAAGACGTGCGTCATTTTCCAGCATGCTCCTTCTATGGTTCATGGGATTACCAGATGTCCCAGGGTCTGTGCGTGGTTTCCTCGGCTTGTTATCCGGCTGCACGTCGTTCCAAGAGGCTGTGCGTGGAATTTTCTTTCTCATAGCAGGCATCGCGTCGATTTCCTCTCTGGAAGTCGGGCAGCGTTGTCCATGCGAGGCCGTGTGCGAAGTTCCGGATGTCCCGTAGGCGTCGCGACGGGCAGCATCGGCGTGCGGCGATTTTCTCTCTGCGGAACAAGCTGTGCGTCGACTTTTTCAGCGTACGAGGAGTCCAAATGACAAAGAGAAGTCTTTTTGGTCCTGAGACTTCAGGGAACAGGAGGCAAGCTCTATCCAAGCCCTTGGAGAGCACTGTTGCAGCCAGACAAGAGTTCAGCAAGGCAGCAGGCCAACAGCAAGGCAGCAGTCCTTAGTAGAAAGCAGACAGGTGAGTCCTTTGAGCAGCCAGGCAGTTCTTCTTGGCAGGATGCAGGTTCTGGTTCAGGTTTCTTCTCCAGCAAGTGTCTGAGGTGGCAGGGCAGAGGCCCTATTTTATACTAAAATGTGCCTTTGAAGTGGGGGAGACTTCAAAGAGTGGCTAAGAAGTGCACCAGGTCCCCTTTCAGTTCAATCCTGTCTGCCAGGGTCCCAGTAGGGGGTGTGGCAGTCCTTTGTGTGAGGGCAGGCCCTCCACCCTCCCAGCCCCGGAAGACCCATTCAAAATGCAGATGTATGCAAGTGAGGCTGAGTACCCTGTGTTTGGGGTGTGTCTGAGTGAATGCACAAAGAGCTGTCAACTAAACCTAGCCAGACATGGATTGAAAGGCACAGAAAGATTTAAGTGCAGAGAAATGCTCATTTTCTAAAAGTGGCATTTCTAAAATAGTAATATTAAATCCGACTTCACCAGTCAGCAGGATTTTGTATTACTATTCTGGTCATACTAAATATGACCTTCCTGCTCCTTTCAGATCAGCAGCTGCCACTTCAACAATGTATGAGGGGAGCCCCAATGTTAGCCTATTAATGGAGCAGGCCTCACAGTAGTGTAAAAATGAATTTAGGAGTGTTACACTACCAGGACATATAAACTACACCGGTACATGTCCTGCCTTTTACCCACAGTCACCCTGCTCTAGGGGTTACCTAGGGCACACATTAGGGGTGACTTACATGTAGAAAAAGGGAAGTTTTAGGCTTGGCAAGTACTTTTAAATGCCAAGTCGAAGTGGCAGTGAAACTGCACACACGGGCCTTGCAATGGCAGGCCTGAGACAAGGTTAAGGGCTACTGAAGTGGGTGGCACAATCAGTGCTGCAGGCCCACTAGTAGCATTTAATCTACAGGCCCTAGGCACATATAGTGCACTCTACTAGGGTCTCACAAGTAAATCAAATAGCCAATCATGGATAAACCAATCAACAGTACAATTTACACAGAAAGCATATGCACTTTAGCAGTGGTTAGCAGTGGTAAAGTGCCTAGAGTTCAAAAGCCAACAACAACAGGTCAGGAAAAATAGGAGGAAGGAGGCAAAAAGTTTGGGGATGACCCGGTCAAAAAGCCAGGTCCAACAGTATGCAATTATGGCACATACTACTGGGTTCACACACGTTATCTAGTTTCATCTATTAAAGTACTCACATGTTACTAGGTTGCAATATCCCAGATAATGCATAACAGCAATATCCATAGTTCCTCAGTGACCACATAACACTAGCACCAAAATTTCCACCCGTTTTTTTGCACACACGGTGCCAGTTTACATACATTTCAGGGAGAACACATTGGTAGTTACTGTACCACCTCAGTATGTACACAATGGCTAGTTGAGGAACTTTTTCAGAACGTGTAAAATGACATTTTCAATAGTGTCTTACTATGCACAAATTGGCCATTGTATGGTGTGAAGTCCCCCTTCTAAAACCATTTTAAGGCCTCACGGACTACCCTGGGGCTGAATTCATTTTAATGGGAAGATAGGCATGCAGCCCTCCTCCCCGAGCCATGGCATGGCCCCAGGTACCCCTTTCCCTGGGGCCTGCTGTATTTTATTGTTGGGAAGGGGGGTTGTGGCCCCGTCCCTGAGTCATGGTATGTCCCTAAAGGACCCAATCCCACAGGGTAGCTCACTGTCGGTGTCCCAGCTATCCTATCCTCCCTGAAACACTATTCAATAAATTGTAGGTTTTTCCAGAGGGTTTTGAGCCAATTTTACCCCTTTTTCTCTCCTGCACTCCCCTTGCCTGCATGTTAAAATGTATCCCTACACACTTTAAACCACAGCACGGATTACCAGTGAAGATCTCTGGCAAAGAGCCCCTTTTTGGGAGGCCCGTCACACATTGCAGCACCAGTTTGATGAGGAGCAAGCCTTATGATGAAGCAGGACACCCAATGGACGTGTGAGGGCATTTGCTTCTAGATATAGAAGTGCTGAATGGATTTCTGACCTTTTCAGGAACAGTGTATTGTGTGTTTGCAACTTTTTGAATAAAATGCACCCTGCCCTGTGGTTGTTTTTGGCCTACACTAGGAGGACCCTCTATGAATTAAGAAGGAATGTTTAGGCTTGTCAAAATATGTATTTTATCAGGTCAAAATGGCAATTTAAACTGCACAGATAGCCTGCAATGGTAGGCCTGTGACATTTTAAAAGCCTATTTAAGTGGGTGGCACAATCAGACCTGTGGGCTTAGTAGTATAATTGAATTCACATGTCCGGTGTACATGTAGTACAACTTTACTAGGGACTTACAAGTAAATGAAATGTGCCACAAGGTGTAAGCCAATCTTATCATATTTTATAGGAGAGCGCGCAAGCACTTTCAGAATGGTTAACAGTGGTAAAGTGTGGAGTGTCCGAAAAGGCAACAAAAAACGGCTCAGAAAACAGGGGAGTGAAGGCAACAAGTTTGGGTCTGAGGTTGAAGGTAAATAGTCTGGGTATGGACCTTCAGAAAGGGCAAGTTCATCAAGGGGGAACAAAGAGAGAGAGAGAGGAAGATAGAAAAATAGTCCCTCATATCCAGAATAAAGCAAGGTCTGATGTCCGCAGTGGAAGGATTCAGCATCCAGTCAAAATGTTCTGAAAACCAAAATGTTCATGGGTGGGAGCAACAGAAGAATAGGGATTAAAGCATCTGAATCTAAATCAGGGAAATTAAATGGTTTCGAACCCATGCAATAATGAGCAAAGTGACGACCCAAAGCACACTGCTAGTATATGTAGCTTTTTTGAAACTATAGGTCTCCAAAAGCCAGTTAAGCTATCTGTAGCCAAGACCTAACTGCGTGAAAACACAGAAATTACAGACCTCATTTGAGATTCTCTAATGCCGATTCTCTTGCATGTTTGATATGTACCTTTCAAAGTGACTGGAAGGAACGAAAACAAATCAAGAAGGTGCATTGTTGTGTGATAGAAATAATCACTTAAGTTGATGTAATTAAACTGTAACGTTTAATAATAGCTTCTATTATTTTCTAGAAATGTTTTCTAACATACTGCTTTCACCCAATTACAACGATAATTGAACAGTAAGTGACATTGCGCTCTATACCTTGTACAATGAAAGTAAGTTCACCCATTAATTCAGCTACATGAACAGGAAAAATATCACCCGACATCCTTAAATGTTTCGAAATATTTTACACCAATCTTAATTAATACACAGAAGAAAATAACAGTGATGCGAATCCTGACTGCATAATATCCACCGGAATCGTTTGCTCCTATTTAATTTATATGCAAAGTAATTTCATTTTGATGCCTCAGCACATCACACAGTTTATGTTTTATAAGCAGTGCTAGATTATGAGAAATATTAATTTCTTTAGGAAATTAAAGTCGGCCTGTAGCAGTTCGTCGGATTGAAGTTTATTTGAGAAATGGATTTCATATACATATGCATGTGTATCTACGTAGACATATGGTTCTGCGAGTGGCATAATACGCCATTCCTTGTCAGTGCTGAATGAGGAGAGGCTGGAACTATATTAGAAATCCTTCCATCAATTCGTGATAAATGCTAAATATTTTTGAAGTTGGACTTTTAATATTCTGTCCGTCATTATAACTGCTGAACTGCTGAATTGCTAAATTCTATGTGCAGATTAAACGTCTGCAGGTTTAGTATAACAACTCTAAAAATGCCTCCTTTTTTCAAACCACTAGAAAGGTAGCTGCTTGTAAGGACATGGGGGAGGGGGCATGTGGCAGTAGCAATGAAAAGAAAACGTCGCATAATAATCGGATGTAGTGCTTCCAATAAAGAACAAAATGATTTCACATGGCTGTATTCACAGCTTTTATATTGTATGTAAGTTCCTATTAGCTGAGGCCAAAAGGTCTTGGGGTAAGTGTAAATTCCAGATCTTGAATCATGAATTAATTCCGCATGAAAAAGTTAGTAGAGTGATGTACGAACCTAGGTGTTACCAGGGAAGGGGCTAATAAGAATGCAGAGAAAACCATTACCATTACAAAGGCGTGGACATTTGCATTCAATTCCAATGTTTTTGCAGCTCAGACATTTACTAAAAAAAACGATTGAAGTAAGTGTGCAAAGTGGATTACAACGTTCAGAAAAGATCGTATTATTTCGTGGGGATATAGGAAGTCTAAATACATTTATTTCCTAAGTAAAGAAAAAAATGGTAATACACACTTCTCACTAAAAATACGGCCGCAGATTGATCAATGTACGCACTTGTAGGAGGGATGGGCACTCCCACACATGAGGTAGATTTTCATAAACGTGTGCATTTTTGTGAATCTACAAAAAGTGGGAATGTACTCAGATTACGGAAGTAAAACTCTGAGTAGGAGATTTCTGGTTTTTCCCACGTTTGGGAATCAAGCATGTGGGGATGCTCATCGTTTTTTAGCCTTGGACTAATTCCCGTGCCTTTATAAATTGAGAAACAACAAGAATTCAGTTACTGCAATGAATGTAGGAAAACTGGATAAAATACCTTTCAATCAGAGTTACATTAGATCTGTTTCGCGGATTGCTTGAAGGAAAAATACATATTGGGGACACTCGGCTGAAAATATAATGAAAATAAATTAATTCATGGTTGTATGGCACCTTATAAAGGTATGTATTTTTCTACTGAATAGTGTAGTATTTGATATAACTCTTATGCAATCAACATTTGTTTTCTTGGACCACGACATAATCTCCTCAATTAAGTGAGCAAATAGCTGCAGAAAGTAAAAAGCAATACGATTACCAAGGAGGATACAGCATTTTTAAGCAATGTAAAAGTTTCAGGAAAAAAACTATTTTCTCATTGTATCGAGAATAAATGCCAAATTGTCTCCTTTGTTACACTTTCTATGTGGTCATGCTTTCTTGTTTCTTAGAAACCTGTAGATATACAGGGAGTGCAGAATTATTAGGCAAGTTGTATTTTTGAGGAATAATTTTATTATTGAACAACAACCATGTTCTCAATGAACCCAAAAAACTCATTAATATCAAAACTGAATATTTTTGGAAGTAGTTTTTAGTTTGTTTTTAGTTTTAGCTATGTTAGGGGGATATCTGTGTGTGCAGGTGACTATCACTGTGCATAATTATTAGGCAACTTAACAAAAAAAAATATATACCCATTTCAATTATTTAGCATTACCAGTGAAACCAATATAACATCTCAACATTCACAAATATACATTTCTGACATTCAAAAACAAAACAAAAACAAATCAGTGACCAATATAGCCACCTTTCTTTGCAAGGACACTCAAAAGCCTGCCATCCATGGATTCTGTCAGTGTTTTGATCTGTTCACCATCAACATTGCGTGCAGCAGCAACCACAGCCTCCCAGACACTGTTCAGAGAGGTGTACTGTTTTCCCTCCTTGTAAATCTCACATTTGATGATGGACCACAGGTTCTCAATGGGGTTCAGATCAGGTGAACAAGGAGGCCATGTCATTAGATTTCCTTCTTTTATACCCTTTCTTGCCAGCCACGCTGTGGAGTACTTGGACGCGTGTGATGGAGCATTGTCCTGCATGAAAATCATGTTTTTCTTGAAGGATGCAGACTTCTTCCTGTACCACTGCTTGAAGAAGGTGTCTTCCAGGAACTGGCAGTAGGACTGGGAGTTGAGCTTGACTCCATCCTCAACCCGAAAAGGCCCCACAAGCTCATCTTTGATGATACCAGCCCAAACCAGTACTCCACTTTCACCTTGCTGGCGTCTGAGTCGGACTGGAGCTCTCTGCCCTTTACCAATCCAGCCACGGGCCCATCCATCTGGCCCATCAAGACTCACTCTCATTTCATCAGTCCATAAAACCTTAGAAAAATCAGTCTTGAGATATTTCTTGGCCCAGTCTTGACGTTTCAGCTTGTGTGTCTTGTTCAGTGGTGGTCGTCTTTCAGCCTTTCTTACCTTGGCCATGTCTCTAAGTATTGCACACCTTGTGCTTTTGGGCACTCCAGTGATGTTGCAGCTCTGAAATATGGCCAAACTGGTGGCAAGTGGCATCGTGGCAGCTGCACGCTTGACTTTTCTCAGTTCATGGGCAGTTATTTTGCGCCTTGGTTTTTCCACACGCTTCTTACGACCCTGTTGACTATTTTGAATGAAACGCTTGATTGTTCGATGATCACGCTTCAGAAGCTTTGCAATTTTAAGAGTGCTGCATCCCTCTGCAAGATATCTCACTATTTTTGACTTTTCTGAGCCTGTCAAGTCCTTCTTTTGACCCATTTTGCCAAAGGAAAGGAAGTTGCCTAATAATTATGCACACCTGATATAGGGTGTTGATGTCATTAGACCACACCCCTTCTCATTACAGAGATGCACATCACCTAATATGCTTAATTGGTAGTAGGCTTTCGAACCTATACAGCTTGGAGTAAGACAACATGCATAAAGAGGATGATGTGGTCAAAATACTCATTTGCCTAATAATTCTGCACTCCCTGTATTTAGGGCAACATTGTTTATAGCTTTGTGGAGGAAAGCGACATCATCCCTCCACAGAGGCCCTACCGTATGCTTCCCAGTTACTAACTACAATATAGTGGTGGAGGCAGGGTTATTTCCAATATGATTAAACGCACCCACCAAGAATCAGGTGGCAGTATTTGCCATCTCGTTTTTAAGGCCACCCCTGAAGCAAAGATGAGGCGGTGAAGTGGCGATAAACCAGTGATTGCAGAGCAGAGTAGGGATGCAAATCTCCGACAAGAGGCTCAATGATTCCCTAAGCCTCAGGAGGCGAACAGCTTTTAAAACACACTGGTACCTTTTGAAGATTACATTCTCCACCTGACTTTTTATCATCGGGTTCTATCGCACCACAAAGAATCGACTCCTAGGGATTAGTATGGTGTCTCTGAGCCCTGGGCATGGACCTTGGGCGAGCACAACATATCTGCTGTGCCTAGTGACCGTGTAGGGCCCTCGACTCTCGAAAATCATGCTAGTGCTTGTACCACCCACTCCTTTATTTTAGGCATTTGAACCCACACTTAAGTTTGCAGTCACAAAAGCAATTTGTATGTAATTTTTGTTCATCAAATATTTATGTTAATGACTCAAAGATAAAATAACCAATAGTTTCGCTGAAATGAATGCAGTTCTTATAATGATTCTAAAGATGGACATGCCTGTCATAGACTCGTCACATAGTGACAGATACCAGTTGTTGCATAAAATGTGCTCCTTACTGAAGCACCAAAATGTTTACCTTCAGAGGGATTAGGGAACCCTTTCAGTGTGTGAAGTTGATGCTCCTTGGAAAGGGCCCAGTTCTTCAGTGCTTAATTTGTTACAAAAAAGTAGGTGGCACGTCCCTTCCCAGGAAGCCACTACAGCCTGTACCATGCGTTGCCCGTGTCAACGCTGTCATTATCAGTACAAACATAACTACTGAATCACTCTTACACAAGTATGACATTCGGATTATTCCAGGCCCCCAAACCTATAGGACTGGCCTGGAAAAACGCTATTATGGATTTTTAATACACATTCAATAATTAAACACTCTGTTATGTGCTCACATGAAAAATAGACAAACAGCACATCCTGTGTTGGACAATCTTGAATACCGGTGTTGAGAATTAAATGGCAGTGCTGAGCACTGGCAAAGACTGCCTCAAATTAAGCACTGCATTTCTTATATCGAGCATGTTAGTATACTATGCCAAATATTGGAGTAACAAACATAATAAAAGGTAAAAGACAGTTTAATTGCAATCATGCTGTAACTCTTCAGGTGTAAGGCAAATTCAACTTTTGACATCCAGGATGGAAAAATATAAATGAGCAGTAGCTATTCAACCATTTAATTTTCAAGAAACATTTGCGTTCACTAGTCTTTGTGCAGATAAATGGCAAATAATGCACTTCGATGTGCTCTGTGATACAGGTACACTCACTCAAAACTACCCATGCTCCTAAATACAAATTCTGAAATTGCTTTCCATTCGAGTTTGATTCACTGACGCTATTATTTTAGACAAACCTCACTGGTAGTACTTTCCTTTTCTTATGAAATCTAAAACTTTCCCTAGAGAGATATCTTCACCACACTAAACTTTGCTCAAGCGCAAAGCAAATTCCCCAGGGGTTTTCCTCTGCAATCCCTGACAGAATTTAAACCAGAGAAAGAACTACAGTACATCCATTATTTCTGTCAAACCCAGAGAACAGTCCTTACTAAAGAAAACTCGAGGCAGGCAATCACCAGTGGAATATAGATAATAGAAAATGACAATATGTGGTATCGCGGGAATGAATGACAAACAATACACTAGAAGCAAAACACATTCTATCCACCGTGGTAAAGTAAACCTTACCCTTCACCTCACTCAAGAACGACACTAATAATTCTGGCAGGAAGTGCATAATTCAAGCAATTTAATTCTGAAACACTGATCTATTGTGTACACAACAAACTATTTGAGAGTGTAGGAAGTTATTCAAATCCAGGGTTGGACTACGAACCACAATCAACACTGGCAAAAATGTTCCCAAGAGCCCCACTTTACTTCATGTAAGTGAGCATAGGTTTTAAAGTCTGTATTATAAGTCAAGAGCTAAATTCCTATGTTTAAACAAAAGTCTGCAAAGGTATCGGAGTTACGATTTGTGTACTGACTATCCATCCTAACAGTTTTCTCCTGCTAAGTTTTAGCAGGTCGAACTTGAAATTTAGCAGGGGTGGAGGGGGGAACGGGGTGTTACGCCTTATTTTAAAGGTTTAGGGCCATATTTATACTTTTTGACGCAAAACTGCGCTAACGCAGTTTTGCGCCCAAAACATTCGCGCCGGCTAACGCCATTCTGAAGCGCCATGCGGGCGCCGTATTTATTGAATGGCGTTAGCCGGCGTTAGCCGACCGGCGCTGCCAGGTGTGCGTGAAAAAAACGACGTACACCAGGCAGCGCCGGCGTAGGGAAAAATGGCGTTTGGGCGTCCCAAAATGGGGCAAGTCAGGCTGAGGCAAAAAAATCATCTTAACCCGATTTGCGCCATTTTTTTCGGGTGCCCAGATGCCATTAACATGACTCCTGTCTTAGCAAAGACAGGAGTCATGCCCCCTTGCCCAATGGCCATGCCCAGGTGACTTATGTCCCCTGGGCATGGTCATTGGGCATAGTGGCATGTAGGGGGGCACAAATCAGACCCCCCTATGCCACACATTTTGTTTTTTTAAATACTTACCACAACTTACCTTTTCTTCCCTGGGATGGGTCCCTCCATCCTTGGGTGTCCTTGGGTGGGCTAGGGTGGCAGGGGGTGTCCCTGGGGGCAGGGGAGGGCACCTCTGGGCTCATCCTGAGCCCACTGGTCCCTTAACGCCTGCCCTGACCCAGGTGTTAAAAAGAGGCGCAAATGCGGGGTTTTCTGCCCCGCCCACTCCCGGGCGTCATTTTTGCCCGGGAGTATAAATACCACGCACATGCCTGGGAGTCATTTTTTAAGACGGGAACGCCTACCTTGCATCTCATTAACGCAAGGAAGGTGTTCACGCCAAAAAATGACGCTAACTCCATGAACTTTGGCGCTAGATGCGTCTAACGCCAAAGTATAAATATGGAGTTAGTTTTGCGTCGAATTTGCGTCGAAAAAAACGACGCAAATTCGGCGCAAACGGAGTATAAATATGCCCCTTAAGCTTGGAATAAGAGGCATTTACCACATGCCAAATGCATCACAGTAGAGGTCGCCTGTGTAGCTGTTCATAGTTCTTTTCACCATCCGCCACCATGTTTTGATGCTGACAAATACAATTACTTTAACAGACCTATAATTTAGTAAATGTGTAACTAACCTGTACACGACACAAAATTGCTCCTATGAAAATGGATAATAGTCTCTTTCTTTTACAAAAATAGAAAGGAACATTTAGCAGAAATGATGGGTAAAATGGCAGTTCATCAGACCATGGGGTAACAACTGTTTTAATTCATAGAGAAGTAGTTTTAGTGAGTGAGGCAATTACATAATTAAGCTGCAGTGGAAGAGAGCTATTTGTGTGTGTTTGAAGGTTCACAAGGATGAGGAAGAGAAGCTAGATTAACTTTTAAAGAGGAAGGGAGTAAAGGTGAAGGATGATCCACCATGGCAAATGATCAGCTAACGGGAACATCAGGCCTTTATAGAGAAAATATACAGGCAAGAAAACAAAATAAGTGAGAAATCGGTCTGATATGCACATGGATACTCCAGAAAATTCGTAGAAAAGGAAACATACAGGCTTTATGGACTGAAAGATGCTGTGACAATTTCATAGCTACGATTAAAAAATATGTAACTTTTTTCTACTGTATAAAGGCCCTGTGCTGAACATGGCAGAAAGGGAAATGCTAAAGCTGGGAAGACCTTCAATCTGTAAGAAAAGTTGATAATATGAAGAAGAAAACACTTGGAAGAAAATAAATCTCTATGTAACTTTGTTTTGATTCTTGTACAGAAAAACAGGAATGCTGAAATCAAGTAGGTATAAAAAAGGAGCTAGACACAGGTAGAGTTACTGTGCCCGAGTCACAAAGATTTACCTGTGACTTCCTTTCGGAGTATCCCTGGTGTACTGCTGTATTTGGCAATAAGCAAAGAACAGTCGTAACTTACCCTTGAAATTCAAGAGTAGACGAGGAGTATTACAAAACTAAGTAACACCTACTACAAGAAAATCTTTAGGGATTGGACCCATTGAGTCTATAGTGTGGCCACAAAATTCACTGAAAAAAATATTGTACGAAGTAAGTGAGAACATTTGTGTGTATGTAAATAGTGGATAAAATCAGAGTTAAGTTTGAGCTGATGCTTGCAGGTGGGGGACACTGCCACTTATTTTTGAGGGCATGCACTAATTTGTCTGCATCAGGCAATTACTGCAAGCAAAAGACACACATTGGAAAGAGGGATGAAAGAAAGATGGGAAACATGACAAAGGGATAACGTAGAAAGCTGCCAGAGTGAGGTGAAGGGGCAGGGAGTGACTGTAAATAGATTAAAGAGGCCCGAGATGGCTTTAGGATTACGCTGCCTCAGTATTCTGTGCTCGCAGATTTAAATGTAGCATCCGCATGGTTCAAGGAGAGCTTTGAGCAACGGCACGTTTCAATTTACAAATTAACTACTTGGTAGAATGCATAAATTAGTTAAGAATTTTAATTGCATTTACTATGGAATACCGAGCAAATCCCAAAGCAATGAAGTATTATGAAACTGCACAAGAAGTGGTGCTCCTCCCCAGATTTTCTCTTAATAATCCTAGATAGAAAGGAAAAACCATGGCCTTTCCTCAATGTTCCAGCAAACAATAGGGTGTTTTTGCAGAGTCCTCCTTTATGTGTATGAGAATCACATACATGAAACCGAAAATACCCCGCCTACCTAAAGAACATTAAACTGCCCGAAGAAAGGTTATGCTTAAGATGCTGGAGTCCAATTACAAAACACAACAAAATGGAGTTTGTATTTGAAGGTGTGGCTGTGATCATCACTTTGTTAAAAATATGAATGCTCCCAAATGCTCATTTCTTAATGCAGTGGCTTGTGCAGTTGTTGCAGGAGACCATGGTAACGTTTACACTGACTGGTAACAGACGTCTCCCTCCGATGAAGGGCCACACTTGAGAGGTGAGTGTAAATATTGTTTTACAATGGTTGCGAATGAAAAGAGTTTGATTTTGGTGGCCAACAAGTCCTGGTGCACATGTATGTTTCTTTTGGGTTTCAGAGAACACTTCTTCAGCTAGTGGAAACATGACTATGATGTGAATTTGGGAATAACTCCAATTAGTCAATGGCAATTTGAAGTCTACTTTTCTGACAATTCATAATGTGACATATTGTATACTTACTAATATCAGGGTAACTTGTTTGTGGAATTTAGTGCAAGTGTAAATACCTATCCTGAAAATCTCTGGCAGGGTATTGGGGGTATGTTAAGAGATATGAGAGGTCCAATTGTCCACACCTGTTTGCATCAGCTGTTTTGTTGTGAATGTATCAATGGCAAACAAGATTTACTGACAGACTGACGTCCTGCTAAGTGCTTCTTTCGACCTCAGGACTGAATCTGCTAATGGAGGCTTCCACACTGAGCTCCGCTCAAACCTTTGCAGATGTTGCAATTTTTTTTTGCAGAGGCAAGGAACCAAAGGTTGATGCTGAGAGGTCCATCTGCTCAATGAGTCGTTAATGACACTTCATTTTCAGATTTGTTACAAGACAATGGACTTCACTGGAAATGCTCTGTAGAATTAGGAAACAGGTGAGAATTCCAGCTGCCTTGATGTGACCAAGGGCCATATGTACGAACACTTTTTCCCATAGACACAGAATGGGTAAAAACCTTTGCTACATCTGGCCCAAGGTGTCTTTGCGGTTGGCATGATTCTTCGGAACTTGCGCAGATTCTGTGGAAAAGATTGCTGGTAGAGGAAGCTAGCATGAGAGGGATTTCGGCTGCTGATATACTGATGACATACTCTTGTTTCCATTGTGTTTGTCAGATTCATTTTTAAGACGTCAAGAACCGGCATTTAACACAAGTTTTCATGGACCACCAATACAACGTTCTCAGGAACCCCAATGTTACAATACAAAGGGGTTCCCTGTCAAGTAGAAAACTCTCCTCATGCACTCATTCACCTCTATACCATTAGCAGATTCAATGAAAGGTATTGAATTAAAACAATCGCACCCCACTGATTCATCTCAGTGTTCCCGTTGAAAACATGTATCAATAACAAGCTATATCTATGCGGTTGTTTTCAAATGTACCTCTATCAGTGTCACTATGACCTACTTGTTTTCAAAATAAACATCTGAGCATGCAATGTCCTATGACAGCGTGATGTGTTGGCCAGGATACTGCATTCAATTAAAATCCTTTTAATGTTTTGTGGTATTTGTAAGTGTTCCTAGCAATGCATAAATAAAGCTACATTTAGAGGGTCCATGTCGTCCCATGAAATAAATAAATAGGTGTCCCCCTCAAGATACATACAATAACCTTCTTCTTGAACTAGAATATTTAATATATATCACACCCACATTAGACTAAGAGTTTGATGAGAAATTAATAGAATTGACTTACAAGAACAAATCCTAAAAACGCATAATAAAGCATCACCTTTTAACATACACAATACAGCTGTCTTTTATTTCTACAAAGACTAAAGTTCATTGTTTTGCAAAGTATGAACAGTGAAATAATGTGCAAAAAGCAAACTCACCGATCTGTTACAAGGGCTTTATCAGCACCGAGGATTTCAATAGAGTAACCCACATGAAATGTTCTTCTATTCTCTAGGGTTACAAGATATTGGCCTTAAGCCAGATTATAATACAGTTGTTTTTAAGAATTTCCTTTGTAAAATTAACAAGAGGACATAAGATCAAATCCTGACTTGACTATGCACTGGCATCTGTTGAAGTTCATTGTTCCTGAAAATACTTTATTTAGTTTTCCCCTTTTGTAAAAGAACATTCTACTTGAGTAAATACTTATGGATTGCATTTAGTGCAAAAATAGTCACTAGCAACTTTGTCTTTCCCTTTTGAAAATCAACGAAAAATAAAGATCCACAAATCTCTACCGATAATTGGAAATGTGTCTACAAGCTACAAAAAATAAACATCACAAAGAAACAAGATGTTTATGGCAGATTAACATGGAGTTGGATTTATATGGTAATGCAAAACATGAACAAGTGACAAGTTAGTGTGTGCATCAGTGATAGATTTATTATATGTTTTCTGTTATTACCATTCACATAGTTAAGAACACACATGTTTGTTAAAGTAATAGTGATCAGTAGGGAATACAAAAAAGAGAAACAGGTGTGTGTCATTGAGTATCCCATCCATTTAATCCATCTACTGCACCTAGCTAGACCATGCTATTCTCAGCAGTGTTAGGATTCTGCACCATAACAGTGAATGGCCATTTGACCCTGAAACATACTGAATGGTCAATGTTTTTTTTGGAACACAGTAGTAGAAGTGGAAGAGAGATCTGAAACTAGTGTCCCAATACCTTATTCCCCCAACATGTTCCCAAACAATAAAGATTATATTTAAAAGCACCACTGGCTCCTCTGAGGAACAAGAGCTGCTTTAAAAAATAATTCTTGTTGGGTAATGTAAATGAATGGGTGGTGTTCATCTGTCCCTTGTAGGCCACCATCCATGTGCTTGTGGCCATTCAAAGGGTATGGGAAACTGGGGGTTGCCTAATTAATATTTATAATACATCTAATTTATGACTCTCCTTTGACTGAGAATTTGTGACAAAACATTAGTACAGAGGTTATATGGCAAAATCAGAAAGAGATCACAAATATTCTGTTCACGATTTGCATCCTCTATTTACGATCTGCCTTTTCTTAAATGAGCCTAGTACTTAACTTGTAATAAAGTAAGTGCCAGGGTCCTCGTCAGGAGCCAATGCGTGCTGGTGCCAAGCATCTGAAACCACCAGCTTAATGTAAGCACTAATCTGTATGAACTATAGCAGCTCTATGAAGTGAAATGGTTTTCTAAAATTGCCCTTTCGTCATCATATTGGTCCTCTGCTAGCCGCTAACTCCACACGAACGCTATGTGACACTGGGAACATATGCTGCATTTAGACATTTGCAGTACAAGTGACAGAGCTGACTGCCTCTGGGTCCACAGGCTTCTAATAAGTGTCATATCCCACAAGGCTGGCATGTGCACATGTAGGCCTTAAGCCTTAAGAGTAGTGTGTTTTCCTATAAGAACTTACAAGTCAATATTGGTAATTAGTCATAAAGAGTGTAGACAAACAACACATTTCGGTTACAGAAAAACATACGATGGATACCCAACAGTAACTCATACATAGCTCCTTCAAGCTGCTTTTGCTACAAAAAAGTAACTGATGCGTGATTGTATGTGAATGTCATTAAATGTTTGATTTCTTCTTAAAGGTGTCTTGATCTACTGCCACTCAAAGTAGATTATTGCAAGCGTTGTGCCATTTTTTCATAAATCTAAATTTATTTTTCGAAGCCTTCGTCCAGATTGTCATATAGTTTAAGGTGGGCGAGTATAATGACTATAGGGCTCCGGATACATAGATTTCCATTCGGATAAATAGATTTCTAGCTGCGCAGGCAAATGCAGTTTCAATCATTTTGCCTAAATTTGAAGTGTAGGTTTTACTATGTTTGAAATGTGCTCTCTGTCCTGTGCACCTTCATTAAGGCAGGTCTCCCTGTCTGTGTGAAATCGCAGAAGAGCACTATAATGTGCAGGATATTATGCCAGTGGGCGGAAGTGGTTCTGTAACTTTTTCAAGTCTGTCTGTAATGAGACGGGGCCTCCTATTCTGAGTGTTTCCAGAACCTAGTGGCTACCATCACACTGGAGTTGCAGGATCGCCCCTGCAGACAAAAATAGATTTAACAAGCATGGTTGGTCTTGTTTTCATTTCAAGAATGGCGGTGACTTTGCAGGAAATGGGAGGCTGGCGCATTTTCTTTTTTTCCAAGACTTGGGCTGTCATCTGAAGTGTCATAATTTCAAGCCTGTGCGAAGGGATATTCAGGACCGACACAGTAGTGTCATTTTGATGAACACTTATTTTAATTTTTCTATATTTTTTCATGGTCTGTTTTAAAGTCTGGGTCCACTGCAGCTCGTTTTTTTTTACTTCTGAGGAGCTAACAAAGGTCTTTTTAAAGGCCCTAAAGGTCGTTAGAAAAGAACGTTATGGTGTGAGGGTTTGCTGAAGCAGGTGTCTTAACTAGAAATAATTAATGAATGTGTATGTATTTTGAATAATGAATCATGTAGAAATTGAATAACGTTATAAAATAATGCACGCGTTTGAAAATGTGACCTCGAAGAATGGTCACCAGTGTTCACGAAATGTACTAATTGATGATTAATACTTACGAAATATTGAAAATGTATTAGATTAATGTAGTAATATGTCATATTTAGGGTTATGAAGTATGCTCCAGCTGATTAATTATAGGCCTTAACTTAGCGAGTGTCGTGGCCTAGGTTTGCCAGGCCTCAATACAGCAGAAGCTGTATTTCTTAGAGGTTAATGCAAATGCTGACAGAGTGAACTAAACTGTGAAATGTCCATTGTCATGTTAAAAGTGCTTAACTGAAGCTTTCTGTGAGAACCAACAGACAGGATACGATGTTCCTAGTAATGTAACAAAATGTGTATAATGTGTGTAAGAAGTACTTTCCCAGGACACGAACAATGAAGACACTGACTGGAGATGAAGATGCAACAGATTTGTTACCTGGCAAGCCGGATGATGAGGACATCATAAAGTGGACCAACCAACTTCATGAGAAGAGCGAAATATTAGAATTCATAGATTTGATATAGAAATATTGTTGGGTAGTGTATAAACGTACGATCAACTGACCAATAGGGAATTAGGGGATACGTTAGGTGACTTTGATATCACAACGCAACAAAGGAGAATTATTCAGATTTTAGGGATTTACTGCGATATTGAGAGAACAAGAGACTTTAGAAGAGGTTTGAGGTTCTGTCATTGTGCTCATACTCTCCGAGAGCCTGATGCTTGTTGATTGATTTGATGACCTCAGGACGAAGACTGATTCTGCTTGCTGACCCATACAGTGGATAGGTAGATATGACAATGTGACTGTTTTACATTTTATGCCTTTTCTTTCTAGATACCAACGGTGCTGTCTCGATAGACTCATAGCTAGATATTTTCCTAAATTTGTGTTCTAAATTGTTTTGCTTGAAGCCCAATATGTTGATGCTAATCTGACGTTAGTTGAGGGCACTGAAACGTAACTGACAAATTACAGTGACTAATGGTTGACGAGTTATCTTGCTGAATTCTATGTATGTGATTATTTCACTACAGCTGACTCTGCTATCGATTTGCACTGTTGCCTTAGAATGTGTTCTGATTCAAGCTTTGATTAGATTGCGTTTCTTCCACAGTTTTGGGCAACCAGTTATGTTCTTATATGCATTCCATTTGATTTTGAGCTTAATCTACATGACCTTATCATTGTTAATATAAGGGAAATAAAATTACTACACTTTTACTAATGGTGTGGTTATTCATGGCTGAGAGGTCATGGTGCATGACAGTTACTGACTCCATTGATTATTGATTTTATTGATTACTAATGATTGTTGATTATTGTAAATTGATTATTTGTTCATGTATTGGAGTCATTGCGAGAACATCTTAAATGAGTCAAAAGGTTCATCAACCTATTTGCGTCCCCTTGTAAGAGTACTTATTAAGGTCAGACGCGCTAACAGTTATGGTAGCAGACTGATGGTTAGTCTCTTTAGGAGCTCACCATAGACGTCTGATACTGAGTGACAGGTGTTAACAGTAGTGGTAGAGAGACCGATGGTTTGTCTCTTTAGGAGTTCGCTATAGGTGTCCCAAGCAGAGTGATAAGTGATTACGGCTATGGTAGTAGTTTGAAGTTGGTTCTTTTGAGAATTCAGCATTTTGAGATTTTAATTTTGTTTTTCAAAATGATAATTGGAGAAAAAGTAATGTTCCCTTAGCCTAGAAATGACTTTCCCAGATCCTGAATCCTGCTAATGGTGTTGGGTATGTTCCTTGCATTCTAGAGATAGAGTGAGAGAGATAGGTTGCGTTTGCACAGTTTATGCAAATGACAGGTGAATTGTGATGTATGTGAGAATTTAGGGAGTTTGCATACTCCAAATGAAGTTTTGGTAGGAGTGTGCGGACTCCGCAGTATGAGAGTAGGTAAGTCGTAAAACTTCACATGTGTGTGGTGATATCTGCTCAAAAATTGTCCATGTGATTGTTGATGTATGGACCCTGCGTGGTCTAAGACTCCGGAATATATTGAAAAGTGTATGAGACACTTGGTTATATGTTGTAATTTGTCTGGTTTAGTAGGTTGAACAGGGGTGATCAACAAGTCAGTGTGTGAGTTAAAGTGAGAAAGAGGGAACCTTGGCTGAGATTTGGTGAGTCCTATGTGCACCAGGACAGACCCATTGATCAGTTGAGAGTAACATTTGCAGGTCGAATTTTGCTTCGAAATCTGGGAGACCGAGAAAGAGGAATAACTGCATGAGCAAAAAGAGCCATCAGTGAAAATCCATAAGGTTTCTGAAGTGATTGTGTTGCCTTTCCTGTGGCAAACCATCAGATTAGTTTTTGGTTTTCGTTTTTTGATTAGTGCTCGCAAAATGTTGCATTAGTTTTTGTGTGAATTGGAGTTTAGGAGGACAAGCCGTAAGACTTTGTCATCCGCAGTACGTGTGAGAATGATGTCATTAGAGCCGTGCGGGGATTGGTTGGTTAGTGAGAAGGGTCACCCAAGGATTGTCAGCCGTCCTTGAGAGGCAATTGGTTGAGAAAAGAGAATCTTGGGAGTAAAGTAATTTCCTTATTTGATTTTGAATAAACCAAAGTAGAAAATATGAAGTTTTTCAGGGCGTTGAAAGTGCCCTAAGGAGAAATATCTACATTAGAGCAAGTGTAGGAGAGCCTACTCTGCCGGAGGGTACACCGGCTTACATTGTAATAGAACAGAGAGGTGCCGTGCTGTGTCTTTGGCTAAAGCAATGGTGCAAGATGAAAGAGAAAAATCGGAGTTCATTGTTTCCTGAAAATGGAAGGTTCAATTTGAGAATTTTGGAGCAATTACAGATGGAACTATATGAATCAAAGCCCCTTCTGAGACCAGCACAGTGTGAGGCTTTAGCAGTTTGTGAGCCGGTATCTAGACAGCAACAGCAATTCAAATTCTAAAAGAGAATGAGAGTAGGAAAGACTTTAGCGGAAGCAAGATGGGATTGGGAACAGAAGAAATGGAAATCAGTGATTTTGCAAGATGTTAAGTTGTTTCCGGCTATTACGCAGGAGGATGAGACAGAAGGAAAAAAAGCAACTAGAAAGACTAATAAAAGTCCATCTGAGAGTAAGAAGCTAGAAGGTCTTCCATAATGGAGAAGGAATCAGATGCTGAAGATCTTGTCACACAGATATTGAGAGATCGACCACCACTGTATATGGTGCATGAAGGTGGTCCGAGTACTAGTGCTGATCCGACAGCCCCAGCACAGACAACAGGGACAGTGAGGTTGGTACAGGTTAATGCCAACATGACACAGAGTAAAGTGCAAAGTAATCCGAATGTGTTGACTACTCCTGCAGTGCATACACAGATTCAGCCACCACAGGTACACAGAATTTATCCTGATATGCTTATTCTAGAGACAACTTTGAACTTAGTGGTACCAATGGAGCAAGTGATTCCGGGACCAATGCTGGTCCAGGCTGAGCCGACTTCAATCTTGTTGCCCCAAGTGCAGCCGCAGGTGATGCCAAAATTTACGCCAATGACAGGGACACAGTCAGACTTGACTCCGGTAATGAATCAGTGTATGGGAGTTACTCTCCCACAGGGTGTAGGTGCCAGAGCAACCCCAGATGCAATTGCGCTGCCGATTACTGTTGGTCCAGCAGTACCATTATTTGCACAAAAGAAACAGATTGCGAATGAACAGGGAGAATCGTCTCAGAGCTTAATGAGGAGGGGACCAAGTGAACAATTTCAGGTATTTTCTTCCATGGGCCAGACTTTTGATGGATCAAGATCATTGTTAGATCTAAGTCCACTTGTTGCACTACCAGATGCTGTGACTGGACCAAATGCAGGTCAGAGCTTGAAATTATTGACACCGCAGACACAGAGTTCAATGGTACAGCAGGTGCCACTGGTTCAAGCAAGTAACATTTAGTTACAGGGACTGACAGCTCAGCAGTTAACTGAATGGTTAGACAAGCTGAATACCCCACAGGATGCCTTTAAAGGTGAAGAGCAATTGAATTGTGTCAGACTAGGCACGGAAGCAGGTGAACTAGTTGAAGGAACAATGGGGATGAATAGATGACAGTCCTATACAGAGGCAGAATTGAGATACTTGTGCCCAAGGATTACAAGAGAGGTGGGCAAGGTACATAGAAATTGAGAAAATGTAACATTTGAAGAGGAGTTATGGATTAGATTTTGAAGCAAAAGATTTTGAACATATGAGGTCAGCCGGAATGAAGGCTCACCTCAAAGAACTATTACAGAGTGCTCAGGTTTGGAGAGCTTTAGAGAAGTGGGAAGGCAGATGGGTAAAGAAAAGAGACAAGAGGAAAAGGGATTCTCTAGAAGTGACTGAGAATGTACAACAGGACAAGGATCCGGTGAAGATTTTGCCAATGAGGCAAATCCCAGGGGGAAATTTTGTTCATGTTCCTTGGAGTAGGAGTGACATTCTATCATTTACGAATGATTATTCAAAATTGAGGGAGAAGCCAGTAGAGTGGTATCAGCAGACAGACATGTTTGTGAAGCTTGTGAAGTGTTTGTGGGAGGACTTGAACACATTACTGGAGATAGTGGTCCCAGCTGACTTATGGGTTGAGTGTAAGAGGACTGTAGATTGGCCAACAAGTGAACTGGAGAGAGATAAGAATGCAGGTGCACCGTCTCCTGCAGTAATGAAATATTACTATAAGGTGATTGAGTTTCTGAAAACAAGGACTTTATCCAAAAATATTGATTGCCAGAGGATTGACAGGACAGTGCAGGAAGCAAAGGAGTCGATACATGCGTACTATGAGAGATTGCTGAAGGCGTTCAAGGAGTATAGTGCTAAGGAAGCAATTGAGCAGAAAGACATGTTACATTTTGTGTTCAAATTTGTGGAAGGACTGAGACCTGAAATAGGTCAGATGATTAAGAGTCATTTGATTTTCTGGCAAGCAAAGCCGATTTATGAGGTGTTGCAGTATGCAAAATACTGTAGTGATGAGATTGAGTTGAAGCAGAAGAAGTTGAAAGAGGAAGCGATGGTGATGCAGATTAAGGCAGCTCAAACAGGAGTGCAAGGAAATTGTGTGCAGCAGATGCTGCAGCAGCAGGGAAATGTCATGTTAGAGCCTCAGATGAGAGGTAGGGGTTGAGGAGGCAATATGAATTGTGGTCCAGATTTGAATACTGTAGTGCCTCAGAATTATGTGCAGGGAATGAAGAAGCTATTGCAGTGCCATATTTGCGGAGCAGTGGGACATTGGAAGCGGGAGTGTCCGATGATGTTGCAGGAAGGTGTTGTTCAGCAAGGTAATGACATCAATACATTTCAAAATATGAGAGGACCAAGAATAAGGGGTCTCAATCCAAATTTTTTGAGTAATGTGTGTCAAGTGCAGAATTGTCAGCCCATACAATAGGCACAAATGCCCTGTGCACAAGTGTCTCAGTTGCAGCCAATGCAGCAGCAGGTTCCCATGGTACCAAAACAGCAAATGCAAATACCTCAAGCCCCAATGGAGCAGCAACAGATGATGCTTTCTCAACAGGTCACAGGTCAGAGACAACAGAAGTAGTAACACAGGGCACCAATTCCCATTACACATGAAGAATTAAATAAATGGTGAATGGACGGATGACAGTTCAGAAGAGGAGCCATGTGTGCTTGCCATTTCTTTAGAGGTAGATCAGAGAGGACCCTATGTGAGGGGAAAGGTAATGGGACACAGAGTTTCATTTCTGGTGGACACTGGATCTACATGCTCCACAGTGAGAAGTGTGGAAGTTCTGAATTTGCCCCTTTCAGGAAGAACAGTTCAGGTTGTGGGGGTAGCGAATCAGTATTTGACAAACCCGATTTCCAGTGCAAGTTGAGATTGGCAATTTTCAGGGACTGCATACATTTGTAGTCTGTGATTCGAGTCCAGTATCCCTACTGGGAAGGGACTTGCTGTGTAAGGCAAAGTGCTTGATTACTGGCTCAAATTATGGAATTGAGATCCAGACGAATAGTGATGATGAGGATGACCCAGAAACAGAGTGTGAAACTGCAAATGAGGAATAACCCTTGATTGAGTATTTCCCAATGTTCACAGTGAAAGAGCTACATTCTGATTTGTTGGGAACAGTACAAGAGAACGTGTGGGATTTGACAGGAAAAGAAGTAGGGTTAATCAAAGGAGTGGAGCAAATCACGGTTATCGTAAAACCGAATGCAGTGTTTCTGAGGCTTCCACAGTACAACATGACACAAGATGTCCTGATGAACGTGGCTCAGATAATTGCAGATTTTGTGAAACAAGGAGTTCTAAAAGAATTGTTCAGCAGCCCATGTAATCCACTGATAATGGGTTTAGAAAAGCCATGTGAAAAGGTTTGGATTGTTCAGGATTTGAGAAAAATAAATGAGATTGTGGTCAAGTGTTGTCCCATAGTGCCCAATCCAACTGTGATAATGTTCCAGATTCCATGTGATGAAGAATGGTTTACAGTCATTGACTTGCCACAAGGGTTCTTTTCTGTGCCCCTTCATGAGGATAGCCAATTTCTCTTTTGTTTCAAATTTTTGGATAAGGCCTATTGCTGGTGCAGGCTTCCTCAAGGGTACACAGAATCACCTTCCTTGTTTAATCAGATCTTGAAAAAGAATTTAGAGTCGTTGGAATTGCCTTTCCAATTGACTCTGGTACAGTACATTGATGACTTATTGATTGCATCCAAGAAAAGGGACGAATGTAAGTATTACTCGATTGCCCTGTTGAACCATATGGGAAAATATGGTCATAAAGTATCACCACTGAAATTGCAGTACTGTCAAAAAGTAGTGAAGTATTTGGGTCACCAAATTGAGAAAGGGTCGAGGACAATATCAAGAGAAAGGATTACAATGATACTGCAGATAAGTCCCCAGATTAAACAGAGAGATTTCAGGATGTTTTTGGGAATGGTGGGTTACTGTCGCCAGTGGATCCCAAATTTGTTAGAAATGTCAAGACCTCTGCAGAAGCTGACTCATAAGGATGTCACAGATCCCATAGTGTTAGATCAGGATGAAATGAGAGCGTTCGCTGTGTTGAGAGTTTGTGCAGCGCTCCAACATTGGGTATGCCTGACTACACGAAGCCTTTCAATTTGTTTTGTTATGACCGTGATGCATGTTCATTTTCTGTCCTGACTCAGGTCCATGGAGGTGCTCATCGCCCAGTAGCATATATTTCAGCTACTTTGGACCCAGTTGCAGCAGCCTTACCAGGTTGTTTACGTGCAGTTGCCGTAGTTGGTCATAGTCTTTCACGGTGTGAAGGCGTGATGATGGGATATCCCCTGACTGTAATGGTCCCTCACTTGATTGAAATTTTACTGACAAGGATGAAAACCCAATACTTGACTGGTGCTAGGCTAAGTAGGTATGAGATGAGTATTTTGGGAGCACCAAGCGTGACACTAAAAAGATGTACAGTGCTGAACCCGGCAACTTTACTTCCGAGTGAAAATACTGAAATTGAAAAAAGGAAGCTGTTGAACATGATTGTCTTGAAGTAACTGAGTTGTACACAAAACCGAGACCTGACGTTAGTGATACACGATTGGAAGAGAATTATCAAATTGTTTTGTTGATGGTTCTTGTCTGAGAAACAACACAGGGACACTGAGAGCAGGATACGCTGTGTGCACGATTACAGGCACCTTGGAAGATTCCTGCCTCAGAGGAGTGTATTCTGCCCAGGTAGCGGAATTGGTCACTCTTACTAGGGTGTGCCATGTTTCTGCTCGATTGAGAGTCCCTATCTACACAGATAGCCAATATGGATTTGGAATAGTTCATGACTTTGGTCAATTGTGGTCGCAGAGAGGTTTCCTGACCTCTTCTGGAACACCTGTGAGAAATGGTGAAAGAATAAAGGAGCTGTTATATGCAATTCAATTGCATGAAGAAATTGCTGTGGTAAAATGCAGTGCACATCTGAAGTCGCAGGACTATGTGTTATTGGGGAATGGATATGTGGATCAAGTTGCAAGGTTTTGCGCATTGAAATGTATATCATTCAAGGACAAGTGGGAATTATTGACAAGGAGGAGAAACGTTCACGGAGTAAAATGAAATGTGTTCAAAGACAGGATGAATTGTGGGTTTCTGAAGAGGGTCAGTTGGTTGTGCCAAATAGCCTGTTGTCTCAAATGGCAAGGTACTATCAAGGTCAGGCACACATTGGGAGGGATGCCATGGTACGTCTGATTGGGTCAACCCTATGTTTAGACAAGCCGCTGAAGCAGTATGCCAATGTTGTGTCATTTGTCAGCAATTGAATGCGGGGAAAGGGACAGTGGTTAACTTGAGCCGCATTGGAAGAGCAGGAGGTCCATTCAGCAGAATGCAGATGGATTTTATTGAGATGCCTGTGTGTGGAAGTTTGAGATATGTGTTGGAGATTGTTTGCATCTTTAGTCACTGGATTGAATCATACCTTACACAGAGAAATGATAGTCTCACAGTAGCGAAACTGCTGCTTAGGGAACTGAGACTGCGTTTCAGGTTTCCGATCTCTTTAGAATCAAAAAGGAGAAGTCATTTTAACAATGATGTGTGATGTGTGCAGCTTTGAACGCTGAGCAGAAGTTGCATTGTAGTTACCGCCCTAAAGCCACATGACTAGTGGCCCAGATAAATGGTACCTTGAAGTCAAGAATTTCAAAAATGTGTGCAGCCACTAATTTGAAATGGCCAGATGCATTGCCTTTGGTGTTGATGTCAATGAGAAGCACGGTTGATAGGAAGACTGGGTTGTCGCCCCATGAGATCCTCATGTGGAGAGCAATGAGATTACCAGCGGTGCCATTCTCTCAGCAAGTGGAGGCAACCCCACTACCACCGATCCATGACCCAGGGCACAACCTGAGAGATGGAGACTGGGTTGTTGTCCGAAAGCATGTGTGGAAAGATGTGTTTGGAGCCTCGTTGGAAGGGACCATACCAGGTGGTCCTAACAACTACTACAGCTGTGAAGTGTGCCGGGATCCTGAACTGGATTCACGCCAGTCACACAAAGAAAGTGGCATGTCCACTCGATCATGAAGAAGTGTTTTTTGAGAGTGCCAACAACAGTGAGACAAATCACAGCACCGTAAAAAGAACAAAGAGGAAATGAGGCTGAATCAGAACTCATTGAGGACAGTTCAGTTACTCATGTGAGAGACGAGGGTGGAGACCTCCAAGAGCGTATCAGAGAACCTATCTAAACTGAAGCAGTGGGGAGCCTAATCCAGAGGGGGCTCTCCCAGACATAGACAATTCTGAGAGACAGGCAGAGCAATTGTCAAACCGAGAAGGGGAAGGAGCTGAGGTGGATCAAAGTCAAGGCGATCTGACTCCTCCTGAACTAGTTGCAGGTCTGTCAAGAGAAAACACCGGAGAGAAAGACAAGGGTATGAGTTCAGTCTTGAAGAGAATACTGACAGAAGGTTCACTGAAAGGAGATAAGTGGCCGAAATCGCAAGTGCAGAAAAGGAAGGAGGTGGTTGTTGAACCAACCATAGAGGAAGAAGTAGATACTACGAGAAAAAAGGAACTAAGTGAAAGAGAGTTGAATGGCGATCGAAAGTTGAAAAGAAAGAGAATAGCAAGTCGAAGATATGCAGGTCCTGAATGGTCATATGCAACTACAAATGAGTGGCATCAAGAATTTATGTCTTTTTGTTTTGATAGGTAGGTTCCAAGTTAATATTTTGAGATGACGTGAAGAAAATTGATGAACTGAACTGTTGATACAATCTGAGAAAAGTTTTGAGAAAGAGACTGTTGAAAATAACCAGAAAAGACATTGATAACCTGATTTGACTTTTTGAAACCTGATTTTGACAAGCTGCTAGCCGATTTTGACAAGGAAGAAGGCTTCCTGGAAGTGAAACTGAACTGTTGAAAGAATATTTGTCTATTTTTGATGCAAGTTTTTATAAGTTACTTCTGCTTTCTGATTCTTTACAGATCATGGCTCATTTAAACAAGCAAGTTAGAGATGCAAAGGCGCTGTAAGTATATGAGCATTGGTTTGGCAATCATGTGTGGGATGTTGTTTATGGTGTTGATTGTGGGTATGTCTGTTCTTGATGTGCAAGAAGCCAGCCATACTTCTGCTTTTGAGACTACTTGTCTACCTTTTGAACTTGGTGGATCCAAGTGGAATCAAATTATTTGCCTTGAAGAAGTCCTTTGTTAAGGATGAAACGCGTTGGCTGTCTATGCTGTGAATGTGTGCTGTTTTAAGAAAACTGAAACTACACTAAAGAATTTGACTTTTTAATATTGTTGACTGTGGTGCACTGACATTATTTGAATTGCATTAAGTTCCTTGTTTAAGGAGTGCACCTTGGCAGCACGTGTTGGTACTAGTGCACACATAAGAAAGATTTTTCTTCCATCTAAATTACGTTTAGGTAATTTATGGGTCAGGTGTGTTGAGTTACAGCCCGCTGTCAAGGGGTTTGAGTGTATTCATAGTGTAAATGACACTCAGACATACAATGGCAGTATACAGCAGACCCAAATGTGCTCTTTCAATCTAAAAGAAATGGGATTGCAGCAACCACAATTTTTTGTCATGGTGAAACACAATTAAACCACAATTTAACCTGTAATCAACCCTTTTGGTAGCTTAGTCAGCTTTAACTTAGAGGGAATGTATAAAGTGTTTATGTTCACACAAGCAGTGATAAAGTGAATGCAGTGTACAGGACAAATCCCACACCAAATAGAAAAAAGAGTAATATGCAATAACTTTGAAAACGAAACAACAAAAATCCAATCAGTATCACAGAAGATATGAAATTATAAAGGTTAAGGAAAAAATAGCACTGAAAAGCACAAAGCACCAACTGTGGTTATCTCCTCACACTGTACCGAGACAAAGTCATAAGTTCAGGCCAACCATGATGGCACATGGGCCAGATACAGATGCAAAGCTAAGCCCACTGAATAAAATGTCTTAAATCCTGGTTGCGGAGTATTGTGAGATCCCACATTGAGGATTAAACACACAGAGGTGGGTGTGAAGCCTTATGCCGAGGATGCATCATGCAGTGGTGGTTCTGAGGAGCTGTGGGGCTGTTACGCGAGGTCCAGTGTCAAGGATGCATCATGAGGTGGTGATCCAGGGGAACCACAAGATCCTGCTTAGGAGATGCATAACATAGCTGTGATTGTGATGAAGAGCTGTGAGGCTTTGGTTCTGCTAGGACCACCCCTAGGCTGGCAAGGCACCTTCCCACCCATTTCCATGCCTCCAGGACTGGGGTGCGGCAGGACCCCGATTTTGGGGTGTGGGGCAGGACTCACACCAGGCAAAGTCCAGGTACAGGGTTCAAGGTGGCTGGAGCCTTTTCTGTCCCTGAGGCTTTGATCAGGAAGCCAGCCACCTTGCAATTGGAGGCACTCTACTGGTCCTGGGTGCAAGGTGCAGGCCCAGTCCTTCTTCCTCATGCAGCAGGGCAGCAGAGTTCCAGGAGAGCAGAGAAGCAGACCTTCGTACAGCAGAGCAGCACAGCAGTCCTTCTTAGACTTCTACAGGTCCGGAGGTGTACTGAAGGGTTGGGTCTGAAGGTCTAATATTTAGACCTACTGCCTACTTTTAAGTGGAGAAGCTTCTAGAGCCCTCTCCCTACAGAGGTATCAATAATTTCCTGCCTCCTCACCCTGGCCCCAGTTTGTTTAGGTGCACAAAAGACCAGCGTGAAATACATTGCACTGCAAGGCATGTGTGTGCAGATTCACTTCCACCCTGACGTGGCATTTAAAACTACTTGCCAAACCTTAAACTCAACTTTTATTACATGTAAGCCAGGACATGCACTTGTAAGTTTTACATGTCCTGTAGTGAAAAACACCCAAAGTCATTTTCACTATTGTAAAGCCTGCTCCTCTCATAGGCCAGCATTGGAAATGTCCTTATAAATTACCACTTATATACTTTCAAGTGGTAATTTCTGATCTTAAAGGAGTGGCTTTGTCTTGTTTGGTATGGCTGGAATATTAGTGAGAAATCCTGCTTATTGGTGAAGTTGGATTTAACCTTACTATTTTAGAAATCCCACTTTTAGAAAGTTTACATTTCTCTGCCCTTACTTCTCTCTGTGCCTTACAGCCTGTCTCCAGTCCGCGTCTGATCTGTGCTGGTTGACAGCTCCTGTTGTGCATTCCACCCAGACAGCCATAAACACAGGACACTCAGCTGCATCTGCATTCATCTGCATACTGATGGGTCTTCCTGGGCAGAAAGGTTGGAGGGGCTCTCGCTTACACTTCAAAAGCTAGTGGCCCGACTTCACACAAAGGACTGATAACCCCCCACAGATCTCCTGGCAGACAGGACTGGGTTGAAAGGGAAACTCGAGCACTTCAAACCCACTCTTTGAAGTCTCTTCAACTTCAAAGGCATATTTGGGTAAATATACTGGGTCTGTGACCTCCTCAAATCAGACACTTCTGGACCTACAACTGGACTATGTCAGAAAGATTGCCATGCTGCCCAAAGGACTAATCTGGACTGCTTTTCTGGAAGGACTGCTTTCCTGCTTGTTGGTCTGCTACCTGCTGCTCCCTGACTCTGCTGGAAGGACTCTGCCTTCCCCCACAAGTGATCTCCAAGGGCTTGGACTGAGCTTGCCTCCTGTTAATAAGTCTCAGGGCCATCTAAGACTTCAACAGAAAGAGAAAATACCCTATGTTGGAAAATCTACACAACGCCTGCAAAATTCAACACTACACATGTCTGGCAGTTGAAAAATCACTGCATCACCTACCAGATTGGCGCAGCACCTGTCTCATCTTTTCAGCGTGTTTTGGATTTTCCATGCATTGTTCCTGGGTGTCAAAATATCCCCGCACCATAGTAAGAAGCCAAGGCTATGCACTTGGAAATCAGTGCATCACCTTGCCCGTGAGGACAAAAATTATGCATCACCTACGCCACGCTGTGAAAATTTGCAAGTCACTTTATTTTCCAAAGTATCGCCTTCTCTGACTTACCCTGACTCGGATTGTGGTCACCACTTGGACAGGGTGCATATCTCTGCCTACTAAAGACCCAATTTCTAACACCTGTCCTCCAATCAATTATATAGCTGTTATTATTGGCTTGTCATCATTACCAACTTAAGCCCATTGTACTGAGTGTAGGCTTTCCACAAGGCAATCACCCAGTATATTATAAATTCACACAAAATCACACTTAGCAAAGCAAAAAACTATCTCTCCTGCAAGAGCCTAATAAGGATTGTTGTAGTGCATATCTTTTAACCCTACAGTTTGTTCAGGTAGATCTCCAAACCAAAACCCTTGTCTACTACAGTAATCTGTTTAATTCCATGCAACAATGTACCTGCCTACAGGCTTTAGCACAGTATAATAGCAATCCATCTTTAAAAACATAATGACTTTCTCAGATGCTTTTCACAATAAGTAGGTCAGGCCTAATGGCTGGAACATAACATTTCATAATAAGCAGATCAAACCTTTGAACCTGGCATGCTTCACTCAATGAAGTGACAGAGCCTTTACCCTTTAACTTTGGCTTTACACTTTAACCAACACCAGCCTGTTCATGTGTTCATAAACAAGCAACCATTATTCACACAGTTATAAAATTATAAATGTGCAGAACAATAGAGCTTGAAAAACAATATACAACCCCTCTCAATGGGACCTAGCAAGAATCATCAAAGTGATCGCCCCACAGAGGGTAAATCAGAATGGGTGGTCAATGTCAAACCCCTTTTCTGGCTATCTGTGAAATTATGTGCAACAAAATATGCATCTGTAGACTGTAATGTAGACAAATAACAAATCACACCTAACATATGCTTTTCAAAATAAACATGTCAGGCCTAGTGCCTTTGTCCTAAAATTGTGTAATAAACATATTATGTCTGTATCCATGGGTATTGACTTGCCACTATAACCAACCCTCCTGCATGGAGTACCAACTTTACAACAAGCCAAAAAGTGCAGTACATGCAGTTGTTTTAGTGCAAGTACACACATGTCTTCCAAATCAAATCATGTACTCAAGGGGAGGAACATGTGAGTGGAGCCTAAGTCTCTCTCTCAGTCGGACTCATAGCTCCTTTTGGATGGTCACGTAAGGTCAAGTGACAATTGCACTGTCAAGCCAGTCTAAAAATCCATGTAGATAAATGACTGCCTGTCTCCCATCTGTGTTGCTGCCTAATAAAAACACTGGGTGTCAATTCAACCTCGGCGGTCTTTTCACAAGACCGCTGAGGGACCGCCGTGCTGAAGACCACCAGTGCAGGCGGTTTTCCGCTCGCCGAATTATGACTGCTGGCAGCCCTCTGTCCTTTTCCAGAAGGAGAGCCACCAGCAGCCATACTGGCGATCGGCGGGGAAGTGGAGGTTGCTCCACCTCCACCGCCCCGTCAACAGAACACCGCCCACTGAATCACGTTCCGTGATTCGGCGTGGCGGTGTTCTGTTGACGGGGTGCTGGCGGCGGAGCAGCCCCATGGATCCCGTCCCCTCCTGGAGGAACAACGGACCAGGTAAGTTGATCGTCCGTTAGGGGAGGGGGTGAGGGGGTGTTGTGTGCTGTGTGCGTGCATCGGGGTGTGCGTGTGAGTATAAAGAGGGGGTGTGTGAGTGTGTGTATGCATGCGGGGTGTAGTGTGTTTGGAAATGTGTGCATGTCTGCCTGTATGTATGTCTGTATGGATGTGTGCGTGTATGTCTAAATGTGTGGGTGTGTGTATGACTGTGTGTGTCTGTTGGCATTTTTGTTTGTGTGTGTGTGGGTATGTGTGTTGGTGGTGTCTGCATGCGTGTTGGTGTGTGTCTGTATGGGGGTTGGGGGTGGGGTGGGGGGGTCCTGCCACCTTTGGAGGGTGGCAGGGGGGTGTTGGGGAAGGACTCAGGGGTGGGGGTGGGGGAGACGCCTATCAGTGCCAGGGAAGGGATTCCCTGGCACTGATAGTGCTTACTGCCAAGGATTTCATGATGGTGCCCAACTCCATGAAATCCATGGCGGTCACCCGGGTCTTGTGACGGACGCCGGGCTGGAGACCCAAGTCTACAGCCCAGCGGTCGTCTCCGCCATGGCGGTCGGTCATAATTCCAATTTTTATACCACCAGCCTGTTGGCGGTAAGACCGCCACTTCTCCGCCAACCGCCAGAGTCACTGTGAATTATCTACTTGTCTAAGACACTTTAATAGCATAGCTATGTTACGCATGTGTGTGTGCCCCTGAAAGCACAAGCTCATGTGGGAGGATAAATAGACAAAATGCTCACAGACACCTGGAGGGCAAGCACTCATTTTCTGGAAGCACACACCTTCTTCCCAATCAAAACGTGTACTCCTGGCTCCTACATATGGGACGTGTGGGTGAAGCCCCTCTCCAGGTGGTTCTCACATAATTGCCTGGCAACAACTGTGTTGTCAAGTCAGACAATGAAAAAGTGCCTCAACACCTTCAAGTTTCATACCCAACATTGAACTGAAGCAAGCAGAGTCCTGATGCAGTTGTCAATAAAGGTGGAAAGCGAGCTGTGAGGTCTGGAGTCGGTGCCCAGGAAGACATTGACATTAATTGGCTTTGACTCAACATCATTCTCAGTGAAGCCCACTTCATTTGGACATAGTAACTTTTGGTACTTTGACATTCAGGGGCATGGATAGTGTCCTAAGTCTCACTCAGTTCTCCAGCACACAAGTAGCAGAAAGATCTAAGCCCCTCTTTTTTACTTGTGGTACAGGAAGAGTACACTCTAACACCAGCACAGTTGCCAGGACCTGGGGGGGGCACTACTTGGGGTTTAGGACTCACTTCAACAGAGTTCAACTGCAGGGCAAAGGGCATGTCTAGTTTGAAATGGTCAGCTAGGCAGTTGCAGGAAGAAAGGCCTCTTGAATCTTGTTGTGTCCCTGTAGATCAAAGAGGAGGCCAGACAACCCTTGGAGTCACTTCTGGGATCTTGAGCTCAATGCTAGCACATTGAATCTTCCTTCAGGTTTCAGACAGCAGGATAGTACTTCCTCTGATCTTCGCAGGTCCAGGAGTGTTCTGAGGAGAGATCTGTGGGGTCCACTCTAAAGCCCAGTACATGCCTGTGGGTGGAAGAAGGTGTTTTTCCACCCCTAAACCAGTTCAGCCCAGTACCTCCCCTCTGAGGTGAGTTTTTTTATGCCAGCCTGATAAAAGAGGTGCCCCCAGTTGAAGACTTCATCTGTCAGTGACTAAGTAGGCATGTTTCGAAGTTCAGGAAGGGTGTGGGTAAAGCCCACCAGGCCATCCTGTCAAGGGAAATGTCCACATACCCAGAGCCCTTCGTTCACTGTCTGGGGACAATATCTGTTTCACCTCAGGAAACTATCAGGGGTCAGGTGCCAGCTGGACACTGGCAGTAGAGCCTTTTAGGTTAAGGCAGGAAAAGGGCCACTTTCTAAAAGTGTGATTTTAAGTATATTGTGATGTGATATCTGAATTGACTATTCATTTTTCTAGCTAATCCTAAACTGAAATTAAGTACTATAAAAATTGTTATAGTGTAACATGGTGTTTTCTTCTGGGAGAGTCAGCCTTGCCACAGTGAAAAACGACATTGGAGGTTTTTCACTGCCAGGACATGTAAAATATTAAATATATATGCCCTACGTTTTAAATACCATGCACCTCTTATGTTAATCCATGTGAGTTTAAAGCCTCTTTTCATTTCATGTGTTACTTGCACTTGCTTTCTCTAAGAGTATTTGCATTTTTCATATGTTGTACCTTTGTGTTTTTTTTTTCCTGTAGCATAGAACTTTTGTATACTGTGAACTGAGGCAGTTGTCAGTACCAAGAGAGTTTAGGTTGTTGGTGGGAAACATGGAGGAGAATGTGGATGTATGAGTGTGAGCACTGAAGCAGAGACTGAAGGCAGTTTCTCACTGTGTCTATCACTACATACATACCAACATTTTCAAACTGCAAAGAGGGGGATTTTGGAAAACAAGTCGGGAAATGCATTTTCCGACTTGACTAACATTGTAAAAGAGGTAATTCCAGGTGGGAGACAGCTAACACAAATCATTTTGGGTTTAAAAAATAAGGAGTCACCCACCTGAATAGCTTTTGTTGGTGTGTATGTCAGTGGCTCATGAAAGTATTAATGTGCTCATCCAATCCTTAGCCTTTCAGCAGAGCACACAGAGTAATTATCCCATATGTGCTAACTGTAATGCACCTTTCATATGGAATTGTGTGAGAAGGTAAACACAGCTGCTAAAATATTGGCTGCGCCAAAGGAACAGACAATGCTATGTTTATAGGCGGGGCCACTGCCTATAAACAAAGTGTTTAGCTTTATTAGAAAAAAATAACAGTGACACAAGTGCATTGTTAAAACTTGATGGAACACTGTCCATTATTTTATCTGTTAAATATGTCCAGCCAGAAAGTAGTGTGCCATCTTATAGTTGGGGACCATCCGATGAATTACTCCATAAAGCCAGGTCAGCAACTAAGCCATATAACAGTGAACATTCCTCAAAATAGGTTCTTGGCATGTTCAATTTGAGCAATTCATTTCTGATAATATTAAATTTTCTGTTAGGCAGGTCTCAGGGCAAAAGTGTATTGATGTCTGACAATGAGCCCTTAAAAGGTAAGGTGTTGCTCTGTTCATCCCAATATAGAAAAGCAGCAACTTGGATCTGAAACCGCTGTTGGGGTTGGGTGGAGAACAGAACTGTCTGTTAATTTACTGAAACTGTATTGGCCAACAAAGGAAACAGTGCAAGGCTACTAAGTTATACAATGAAATGTACTTAAATGTTCACAATAATGTTATGAATTATTACACAGTTAATGCACATGCAGCAATTAATACAGTACCTTCAAATTCCCAGAATAAGCATTTGCATGTTGTGTGTATTACCTTGTGCGATGCAGCCTCTTACATTATGCCCAGTCTTGTGAATCAGCTGAAGGAGCACACTGTGGAATTTTTTTTAGGGGTGCCAGGGCTGCTCCTGTGTGGCTACAGAGTCACAAAAAAGCTGACTTTCTTTCTGAAGTGACAAGCTGACCAATAAAAAGTGGACCTGGATTAGATGCTGGAGGTTACTTCTGCTGGGGTGAGTCTGGCCACGTCCCCTAACTGCTGTCCCTGATGTCCTGGTAACCTTAGAAATGACCCAGAGGAGCTGCTGCAGCAAATCTGAACCGTTACGACTTCAAAAATGTTTGAACATCGAGACCTCAGAGCCTCTTTAGGGCCTCACTGCAGAGGTGTCCAGCTTCTGTGCATCATCAGCGGATACAGCATCAGGCTAGCCTCACTGGAAGATTTTGAATTCCATCAGAAAGACTATTTGCCTGATTTAGATTTCGACTGAAGGGTTACTCCATCACAACTGTCACAGATAGCCCATCTGCCGAAATATAAATCCCATTATATCCTATGGGATTTATATTTCGGCGGAAGGAATACCTGTTAACATTGTGATGGAGTAACCCATTTGCCAAAATCTAAATCAGGCCTTAAGTCAGAAGGCAAAATCTTTGACCACCCACCTCAAATATTAATCCACTTACTTACAACATAAAAATGTAAAATAAAGTTAAAATAGTAACTCAATATAATTATTACACCTTCTAAATAATATTTGGTTATCAGCTAACAACTAGTAGATTGTGCCTCATGCTTGAAGATGGTTCTTAATTGGGAAGATAAGTGAGACAGTTTCAATGCTTGTTAAGTACTTCCTTTGCTGGTGAATTGTTTATTAGCTCAGGAAAGTATGCAATGGTGGTCACTAAGGGAGATCATTTCTGATTAAATTTGATATTTGACTTTGGCAGTGCTCAAATAAATCAAGGGTGTCATCTCAAGATACCAAAGGGCATTTTTAAGAGCCCCTAGCCCCTCCTTGTACCACATTAGCATACATTTGTTTTACGCTAATGTGGCCCAACAAGGCCAAAATCGCTGCCCCAAATTTACAAATGCCATTGTTTTCAACAGGCCCCTATGTACTCTTCAGGGTTAGGGCCAACATTTTGGCACTAACACTGAACAGAACATCAATAGTGTCAGAAATTCTGACGCTATTTCCCTCTACCCTGCACCATGGTGTGCTGTATTTTAAACACGGCGCACAAATGGTTACCGTAGGGGGCGCAAGTGGCCACAAGACAAGTGGTGCTACATTTATCGTTCTGCCATTTTTCTTAAATCTGGCCCCAAACTATTACCTCCTGGGAAGATATTTTTAGGAAGGCCCTCCTAACCAAAAACCAAAGACACATCAGACAAACAAGTCATTGAATTTTATCTCTAGAGGACTGATTGAAATCGACATTTTGTAAGAATATATTGTGAAAACAGTACACAATATATATGTGTTTGTTTAAAGGTCCTCATGTACATCTTTTGAATGGGCAACAGTAGCATATTTTTCTTTTCATCCTTTCGAGGTCCATAAATCGATTAAAATGGGTAAAAGACATGGCTGGTCCTACTGGATAGAATATAGTCCTGGGCACCAACATAAAAGTGCCTCGATTAGAGAAACAGGTAATTAAAACAGTGGAACACATTTGCAAATTGTGCAGTTTTAGCTTGCGAAGACAGACAGTATAGTTGCCCTATTCACAAAGGTAAACTTAGACCAAAAGTCATTTTAGACCTGTAGAATAGTTACACTTTTGGTCTAAACTTAGACTTTTGATTTAGGTTTCCTTTCGTGATTTGGGCCCCCTGTGTTTTGCCAAGAATGGGAGAGTACATGCGTTTGTGTTTACTGAAGGCGATGTTTGGGGTGAGATCAGGGAAATCAACAGAAAAAACTGCCCCCCTAACACCGTTCAATAGGCCAATAAACAACCAAAAAAACGTCCATGTTCTGACCTTTAGGACCAGCCCATCAGCTATTGCTAGATTGCCCTATAGGCCAGATTGACTCTACGGGCTCTAATTTCCAGAGCTGACTTCAAATTGATTATGTTTGAGACAGAGAATCATGAACCATCTACTGTAATGTCGTCCTCTGCTTCTCTGGCATTTAGCAGTGCCACTGTTGATAGGTCCGTGTGACGAACAGGTAACCGGGCTGTTACAAGATATAAGCTTTACAGTGCACATAATACTTCTCTGGACAATATTTTCTCAGTTACAGTGTCAACATAACAAACATATGAATAGAAATACAAAAAATAAGAAGGGCAGCTTTCTTATTCGAGGGAAACACGATGCGTAAAAGACTGATGTCAGAGACGGTGTAAAGATGTAAAAGAGTGCTGTTTCAGAGCAGGAGCTGAACGTTCTCGAAAACAAGGCAGGTCTTGGGAAAAAAATCAGTAAGTTCTGTTGCACTCTCCATCGTGAGAATAGATGTTTCACCTCTTCGCCTCTTCATAAATTACCTCTTTGAATGAGAATTCGACAAAGAGGTACATCAGTCCTTGATCTGCCCCCTTTAATTCACCTGGGTCAGTGCAGTTTTCTGCATTTTTTGGTCATAAAATATAAATCGTTCTTTTCAGAGGGAAGTGCATTTTCGATTTATTCAGCGGGATAAGGGTCTGGCGGGCTCTGCTGCACGGAGACAGATTTACAAAGCAGGGAAGCCAGGTAATGGTAATGTTTATCAATGAGACAAATCGTGCGTCAGGCTGTGAGCGAGGGAAGGAACAACACTCGGCCTGGTAGAGTAAAAGAGAAGACTGTTACTTCTTAACTCGTGCCAGAGGCACATTGCTAGCGCCGTGGGCCCACTAGTATTAAATAGCCACAGGTTTCAGAGAATTCGGCTCCATTCACATCTTCCAAAACCAACTGCTACGTGCTAATTTATATGCCAGCAGCCTCGTCCAACAGATACAACAGCAGCTGCTAGTACAGAAAACAGGAATCAACATTCTCGGCGTGAATTAAAGCACAATAAACCCGGCAATGCTACTTTATACAGTTGAAAACTATGATCCCAAAGGCTACCAGTTACAGGAATATACATCCACATAAATACCATTCCAGCTTTTCAAGTAGAACTTTTAAAACAAAAAAGGTAGTCACGTGATCAACGAATGGCAGCTTTGCATGCTGGCATCTGCCAGTGACACTAACAGTGTTGGACTGGTTTGTCGGAGACTCTGACACTGCTGGGTGGGTCAGCGTGAAAGGGCCAGAGTGTGGGTCATTTGTTTTGTTTCATAAGACGACAGGACCAAAACATCTGGCCCCTACTCTAACCCTTTCAAGTTGCCCCATCTGGCAGTCTGAGAGGACTCAAGGAGCCAGTTGAATGCTGCTACAGCAGTGTGCTGCTGATGTACATATATGGGGGTTATTTAGAAAGGGTTTTACCGACCCTCACAATACAATGCTTTGACTTATTTTTTGCTACTCAAGCGTCCATGGAAAACCTTCACAAGTAACCTCTACTATTATATTAGCTCAAAATATCATTAATTTGAGAACAGTTTCAAAATCATGGTTGGAATTACCTTTTAACTACTTATTTATTTTCGCCCACCCATGTTGCAAAAAGGAACTTGAAGGCATGAACATCAAAATGCATTGGCAACAAATCACAAAGAGTCATTGTTAGAAATGGGGTGTTTGGTTGGCAGTCAGGTTACCCCCTGTCCAAGCAAGGACCCTCACTCTAGTCAGGGTAAAAGAGAATCACCCTCAGCTAACCCCTGCTTACCCCCTTGGTAGCTTGGCACAAGCAGCAGGCTTAACGTCAGAGTGCTAGATGTAAAGTATTTGTACCAATACACACAGTAACTCAATGAAAACACTACAAAATTAGTGGAGGCTGTTTTTTAGGGCAGATGGCCGCTCACTGCACCTCTTTCAGTTTACCCAGAAGAAAAAGAGAAAATATTAATGGATGGAAAGAGAAAGACTGTGCAAGGAAGCAAGTGGAGTGAGCTGGTTTAAGGATTTGTGCCAGTGTTGCCTTGGTTCCCCAGTCAGACCTGACGTTTTCCTCCAGACTATTCTGTAGTAGGTGCCATACTCAATGAGAAGTCAGATCACGTCGCATCTCAGACACCCTTAGCAGAAAACATTTACCAGTTTACACAAACTTGAGCAAAAGAAAACATAAAAACAAAAAGAAAAAGGAAGAAAATTTGTGAAGGGGTTCACAAGGTAAACGTCAGAACTATTTTTGTTAAACAATGTATGAATGACTTTTTCAATCAGAATAACCTTTGCTCTCTTTTGGGTGCTTTTCTTCAACAATAAGTAAAACCCGAATGCATAAGCTTTGATAAACAACCCAATCATTCTAATAATACAATAAGAAACACAAACCGTTTGACAACTAACCCAAGTAAATAAAGAACCAATATTAATGAAAAAAAAATGAACAGCATTGGAATTAGTTTTGAAGATACTCCCCAAGTATTTCATTTTCTGAAATGAGCCATGGAACCAGCAGCACAGGCAGCGAAGAAAACAGTTACTGGCATGCATGGTAATTGCATGCATGGTTCCGTCATACGTTCCCTTCCATGAAGTCATGCAATAGTGGGATTAGATGAGGCTCAATAAGCTATCAACTGGAAGAATAGGGGGTGGATCTGAGCACCTGAATAGTCTGTGTCTTGTCTCATCACAATACTCATAACAATCCTGTATTGTAAGTGCAGGCTGCGTTGAGCCAGTGCACTGGGGCCAGGAAACTCCAAGAATTTTAAGAACCTTTACAGAAACTTCTCTCACCTTCTAGGAGCAGGTTACCAGGGTATAAAAATAGGACTCTGGGGCCCTCATTCAGTTCACTACTAGACCTGTGGAAGGACTTTCAGAGGACTGCCTGCTGCTGTGACCTGCGGCACACTCTCCCAGACTGCTGCTGTACCTTGAAGAGCTGCTTTAGGCCAGCCCTGCGGTTGAGCCCAGAATCTACACCTACACGGAAGGTAAGGGCTGACCGGTCCCAATCCACTTCTAGTATCTTGACCAGTGCTCACACCCAGTCAACCAACAGCCCAATTTTCATTGTATAACATGTATATTTTGGAACTAACAGCACTAAAGCTATTTTCCCAGTATTTATTTGGCCAATTTCCACCAATAAATTCCAGCAGACCTGAGTTGCATAAAAATAACAGGACACAAATTCAAATGTGTCCTGTTAAAAACATGGCATCACTTGTAATTTCAATCTATGTACAAACTGATTTTTGCACACGGATAGTTAGTTCATGAGGCACACATCATTAAAGCCTAAGTATAGTTTTTTTTTTAAGGAACTTTGAATGGAAATACATTAATAATATAGTGCTGTAACACCAAGTTTTGCTTACATCACTATTAGTTGATAGGTTTGTATTATTAGAATCATTTTGCATTTATCACCATAGAGGTCCACCATCGTGAGATGCATAAGCAACTGAGGCTCCCCTGATGCTTGTGAGAACACATGGTAGTTACAAAATTAGCTCAATTCCTCCTATATTCCATCCTAGGAAAATGGATACCCAAATTGACATGGATGATAAAATGAGTTGCAGGCATGAATTAGAGAAGATCTGCCTAAGTGGCTAAAGCTGCAAACTCTGAAACTGGGGCATAAAGTTTGTCATTTTGAAGAAAGCACTTAACCACCATAAAGCTAGAGATGAAGAAGTGCAATACAAAATATAAATTAAAGCAACAGTCCTTCTCCATGTATTCACTTCGGAACAACATTTGAGTAATTATAATGACCACTCCAATCCTGTTCCAATTGAGGAAAGCGCTCAAGGCACACCTCAATTAACAACGTTATATCACAACACAATAATAGTCCACATCTTTTCTCACAACAGAACTACCTATATAATCACTAATTGATTGTATCTTTTCCTTTGATCCTGTACAGTACTCCAGTGCCTTTCAGCTAGGTTTGAGAAATATAAATACAACATTTGTATATGTTCCTTGTTGTTTGTTTACAATTATGCTTTATTTTTAATCAAAGCTAATTGTGGCCTCTATCTATCTATCTATCTATCTATCTATCTATCTATCTATCTATCTATCTATCTATCTATCTATCTATCTATCTATCTATCTATCTATCTATATATATATATATATATATAGGGTAGATGTAAGAATTGGGCCTGATATAAGCTTTTTGTTTGCCTAGTATCTCCACTTGTTTTGTTTGAAGCTTGTCTACATAGGACTCTGATTAAAGTGTGAACATGCCCAGTGGCCTCTTTGTGTACTGTTTTGCACAACAGGACAAGGGCATTGCACACACCTAATATGTTGATCTACTTGCGTACATGGTTGCTAACGCTAGAGCAGGTTTGAGTTAAAATAAGACTTTACTGCACAAGATGTGATAGACAGAACAACTGGGCCTGAAAGGCCAAGGGCTTCATTCATTTCAAATGTAATCATGTATTTGGGTATTTGTTTTCAAACACAGAAGCATGTTTGAATTTAGACCCCAACATGACTTGTAGGCATGAGAAAGGTGCAATAGCTGCACCCACTGGTTTCACTACTTCACCAATGCTGCCATTTTTAACAGGTTTAATTTCATATTCTTGGACTTGGAGTATAGAAGGCATCTTAACTTAGCCCTTTATGTGTATCTAGTAGGTTTCATAGTAGGGCTCAGCAGGGCAATGGTTTCACCCTTCGCTTCTTCATTATTGTGTTTAGTTTAATGTCCATGTACATCTGCGTAGTTTTTAAATTTTGAACCTACAGTTACTTGTAGCCTGTATGCGGGTGTGTGGAAAATCTGACTGAGTCACCATAGTGAATGGTACAGACATGTGGAGTAGGAACAACGTGTTATTATTTGACGGTAAACATTGGATTTTTACGGATACTTTAACCCAAGAAAACTTCTGGGCTGTATGTTTGTGTGTTTGTGTGTGTGGTAGATGTGACAATTGTTTCTGTCAGTTATACTTTTCCGAAAGTCTCTGTAGTAGTGGGGCAAGCTGATACTCTTAGTAGGTGCTCTGTTGTAGCTCACACCACATTTTGACCGTTTTGACCATGATGTTTGAAGCTATTGCTTCACCAGGAAAACATGAAATCCTGCCTTGTGGAACCTCACCCAGACACCTCTTCAATATTAAACTCAATGGAAATTTTCCACCTCTAGGCACTTTCTAATTAATTTGAGTAGCACAAATCAACAGTTCTTCCCTGCTTCTTGTTCAATTGCAGGTTGGCCATAACGGTGCCTTGGTTCTAGTTAGCATGGATTTGACTTGAAGGATCTAGATTTCAATGCTAACTTTATCACAGGCATTGGGCACACTAATCCATCGGTTTGCCTCCCCTAAATGCTGAATCTATTATAACTGATGTCTCCTGGGTTCTCCAAACTATATAATTTTGGAAGATTTAAGCCTATAAATTCAAATTTTGCATACTTCAACCCAAAAAGCTTCTGCCTTCCTAATCTACTCTCTTCCCCAATTCCAGCACCAGTTATTACATTAAGACTCTATCATGCATATGGCCCAGCCCTTCACATCACCATACTGTCTTACCTGTCCATACTGAGACATCACCACTTTCCACCAAACCATCATGTTAAGTGGAAGTATATTGTTGTATGGTGTGCTCTATGGGGATTTGGAGCTCTCTGAGAATGTCTGCTAAGCGTTGTGAGCATTATTATGTACTATAATACTGTCTGGAAGTGTGCGTGTGAGAATCACACTGCACTTAGACATCCGATCCTATCACAAGTGTCTGACATTGTTCAGATGTCATGACACTTTACATCTGTTATTGATGATTTGCTTGTGTGTCTGATGCTACACTTGGGTTTTGGACACTTTGTGTGAGTCAAACCTTAACTTTGCAGAGCATGGGGGAGATCCGGGGGTCCTGCCACTCATCACAGTGTCACTCTACAGGCAGTTTGTTATCATGAGTACAAGTAGAACAAACTCTACAATGTTTCCAGCTTCAATATTTTGTTTTGGTTGCTTGGGTCCCTCGCACTTGTCCATACATCTTTGCACAACATATCTCCCTACATAAAGAAGGGAACCACAATCTCCCATTCTAACCGCATGATTTTGTCTTCTGCAGACTATGGTTTGTCTATCACTGATACCCAGGACAAGACTTTGCAACTGATTCTGACAGTTTGGAATTTCTGTATCTAACTGAGGTGAGTTCTGAATGGGGGGGTATAGGTAAAACGTAATTGTTGTTTATTGCCATTGGAATCAGTGGTGCAGTACAGTTTTGGTTTGTATTAGCTACCCAATTATTGTAATGTTATTTCCAGCCTTATGTGGTTATGCCCATGTTTGCACCAGCCTTGTTTCCCTTTCCAGCAGCACATAATCCCCAAGGAAGCTGTTTTAGACCTATTAGATGTTACTCATTGACTGTGTTTCACCATCCTTTAGCAGTTACCTCACAAATGTAATGCTTGGCCCTATATGTATTCATATAGCTGCTAAATCAGGCCATGTTGTGACCCCTTCTGTCACTCATGTTATTTTAAACAATTGAACTTTGCATGTCTGACTTTACAGCTTTCGTTTTTGGTATAAGTAAAGCTACAAGTTCTAAATTGCAAAGTTATATTGAGTGGAAAGACATAACTGTGTTAAAACACCCCACATGATATGTGTTCACTCTGTAGTTGGCCCCTGACAGCCAAACTCTGACATATACAGACAGACACAACTTCAGACTGATAAATGTTAGATGGCAGGTGTAGGTGTTGGATGATTGAAGCAATGTGGGCACACAATAGAGAGCAGCATAAAAGTGTCTCATGTTATGGTGTTTTTGAGTCTGTTGTGAAGTGTGATGAGTGGTGCATCAAGATGAGGGGTAGTGTCTGATGGTGAACTTTAGTGTAAATTCCTGTCGTGGGCATCAGAGCCTGTATGAGTGTATATGTTTTTGTGGGGAAACATCCAGAAGCACAACTCTGAAACAACAAAGTTGTGAACAACACAAGCGGAACAACGCTTGCGTGGACAGTGACTTTGTTCTTCTGTGTCTTAACCACTTATGTGCTGAACAATGCCCATGCGTGTTTAAGGCACAGAAAAAGGGAGTCAGCATCGGGAGAGGATGTTGTCAGGTAAGTGGGGTTAGGGCAAGGTTGGGGGGTCGTTTTTAGGGGTGGCGGTAGTTTGGTTTTTAGGGACAGGGGTCGGGGTAGTTCTGTTTTTTAAGGGTCGGGTGGGGGATAGGGTAGTTCTGTTTTTAGGGAGCTGGGTGGGGGGATGGGGTAGGTTTGTTTTTAGGAGAAGGGTAGATTTAGTTTTAGGGGTGGGGTCGGGGTCGGGGTAGTTTTAGTTTTAGGGGTGGGGTGAGGGCATCAGGGTTGTTTTAGTATTAGGGGTCGGGGTACTTTTAGATTTAGGGGTGTGGGGTTGGGTTGTTTTAGCTTTTAGGGGTGGGTGGGGGTTCGGGTTAGTTTTTAGGGGTGGGGTGGGGGATCTGGGTAGTTTTGTTTTTAGGGGTGCAGGGTTGAGGTTGTTTTAGTATTTGGGGTGGGGTGTCGGAGTAGTTTTAGTTGTAGGGGTGGGGGGTTAGGGTACTTTTAGATTTCGGGGCGGGGTGTTGGGTTAGGGTAGTTTTAGTTTTAGGGGCATGGGTAGGGGGTCAGGGTAGTTTTGTTTTTAAGGGTGGGGTAGGGGTTGTTTTAGTTTTTAGGGGTGGGGTTAGGGGTCAGGGTAGTTTTATCTTTTAGGGGTGGGGGTGGGGGGTGGTAGATTTAGTTTTAGGGTTGGGATACTTATGGGTGTTAGGGCAGGTGGGGGGGTCGCATGTTGGAGCCACGCATGTCATCCCACACATACCTTTACAAGGCATGCCTTTACAGTGAAAAATCATTGTTAAGGCATGCATGGTAAAGGCATTTGTGGTAACAATGCGGTTGTTGATCCGACCGCGTTTGTTTAGGCATGAGTGGGTCCAGGATTCGTTGTTCCATCATGCATTTGTTTTTGTGGATATGCGCTGCTCTATATTCTTGTAGTGAATTTATGAATCCACCATCATTCCTTCCTGTGTTCAGTTTAGAACTTTGTATTGCACTTGAATTTCATCTATATTTGGATCTATTGAAATGCTCCATGCTGAGGAGGATAAGTAACTGTTTTGCTAGTTCTGCTGTGTTGCCATTGTTTTCGTCATTGTCAGGTAGGACTTACACATGCCTCTTAAATTGCCACAAACCAGCTCTTTCTCTTCGCTGCATAAATCCTGCTGTTTCTTATATCTTGCCCAAGTCATAGTCAGCCCACTACTAGCTCAGTCCACTGCTTTGTGGCTTTGTGTGTCTCTTGGGTGACGGAATGTCTGACTGATTTAACACACTTGTACAGTAAGCATACACTCGTTTAGATTTTCTGAGCCCTGATTAATAAACTGAATGAGAGACAGAGTGCATTGATCAGGATATTAGAGGTATTTAGACTGGCACAGGACCAAATGGAACGTGAAAGATTATTCCAGGTGAGACAATCTTGAACATAGTGTGCTTGTGGTTTGTATGTATATACATATGTATATATATATATGTGTGTGTGTGTAAATATATATATATATATATATATAAATATATATATATATTAAATATATATATATACACACACACACACACACATACATATATATATATATATATCAAATTCAAATGACGCACCCAATGGGTGGTGCAGTGCACAAGGGTATACCGATCGCATCTATTCATAATGTCTGATAAAAAAGAACTGCACCGCACTCCGTGACGGCTTATACTTCAATATTATTTAATGTAAAAATTATTTAACAAACCAACGCATTTCGACCAAAATGGTCTTTGTCTGAGTTTTGTGAGTCCTTTCACTCTGTATAAGTATAAGCCTTTACGGAGTGTGGTGCAGTTCTTTTTTGTCGGACATTATATATATATATATACATATATATATATATATGTATATATATATATGTATATATATGGTGTTTAGGGTGTGTACTTGTTTTTAGGCGGTAAGGGCATGTTTAAGTTTTAGGTAGGGTATGGGATTTTGGGTGGTAAGGGCATTTTAAAGTTTTAAAATGGGTATGGGTTTTTGGGTGGTAAGGGCATTTTTAAGTTTTAGGGTGGATATGGGTTTTGGGGTGGTAGGGGGTTTTAGGTTTTAGGGTGGGTATGTGTTTTTTAGTTTTTTGGTGGTAAGTGCATTTTTAGGTTTTAGGATGGATATGGGATTTTGAGTGGAAAGGGCTTTTTAGGTTTTTAGAGTGGGTATTGATTTATGGGTGGTAAGGGTTTTAGGGTAGGAATGGAATTTAGCATGGTAAGGGTTTTTTAGCTTTTAGGGTGGGTATGGGCTTTTGGGTGGGTAGTGTTCTTTTAGGTTTTAGGGTGGATATGTTTTTTTTTACTTATTCAGTTAATCAATGGCAAGTGACTGTGTTCCGAATAATTGGAAATATGCCATTATTCACCCCATATTAAAGAAATCTTCATTAGACCCTCTGGTGGTTGAGAGCTACAGACCAATATCTCTTCTACCAGGTCCACGCAAGATCTTGGAACAGTTTATTAACATTAAACGGACCGATTTTTAAAAATCTAATCAGTGTTTTTACTCGGCCCAGACAGGTTATCGCTCAACTCACAGTACAGAAACCGCACTCCTGACGGCAACAGAGGATCAGAAATTAACCCTGGATGCAGGGGGTTCGGCAGCTCTCATTCTCCTTGATTTGAGTGCGACCTTCAACACGGTTTCTCATGGGGTCCTTTTGCAGCGTTTGCAGTGTGCGGGGATCGCAGGCGTGGCCATAAGCTGGCTGGCTTCTTTCCTTAGTGGGAGGAGCTTTCAAGTCTGTGAGGTAACCTTCTGCTCCTCAGTCCACCAGTTGAATTGTGGAGTTCCACAGGGCTCTTCACTGAGTCCCATGCTGTTCAATATTTATGTACGGCCATTGAAGCAAGAAGACTTTCAATGGTATCTTATGCTGATGACATGCAGTTTATTGTTACTCCATCTCAGGATACTGCAGCTACTTCTACTACACGTAATAGTTGTTTGTCCAAAGTCGCAGAATGGATGGAAGATAGCTGCCTTAAGTTGAATGGAAAAAACACGGAAGTAATGATAATGGGTAATAAGCCATCCCTCTGGCAACAAATAAGTTGGCTGCCAGCACTGGCGGAACGCCCTGTACAAAATAATGAAGTGAAAAGTTTGGGCTTTATCTTAGATCAGAAGCTTTCCATGGGTACACAAGCAAACAGGATCTCCAGTACTTGCTTCAGACTTCTGAGATCCCTTCGTACAATTGTTAAATGGCTTCCAAGGCAAGAAGAATTGTGGTCCAAGGTTTGATATTATCTCACCTAAATTATAGGAACACAGTTTACTGGGCAGTCTTTAAGTGGTTCTGAGAAAGTTGCAATTAGTCCAAAATGCGGCAGCTTGTATTCTCTTAACAATTCCTAAATGTCAGTCTGTTCAGGAGGCTCTTAAAACATTGCACTGGCTAACCATAGGCTGTAGAATACAGTTTAAAGTTCTCTGTCTGGCACATCATACCAAATATAAACAGGGCCCACAAATTCTCCATAATATGATTACCCCTTACCTTCCTAGTAGAGATTTGAGATCAAAGTCCATGGACTTCCTGGTTGTACCTAGGATAAAAAGATCTAGAGGTGGGGGTCATCCTTTCACCTATTTAGCCACCAAGTTGTGGAACACTCTTCGGTTGTCTTTGAAAAGTGAAAATAATTATTTGTGTTTTTGTAAAGAATAAAAAACGCATCTTTTCCCCCAAAACTTTGGCTTATTTCTTTTTGGCTTTCTTTAGTGCTGGGAAGCCCGGTTCCGGGTAGCCATGTGCTTTATAAATCTGGGAAATAATAAATAATAACAGGATTTATGGTAGGTATGGGATTTAGGGTGGTAAGGAGTTTTTAGGTTTTAGGGTGGGTATGGGCTTTTGAGTGGATAGGGCTTTTTTAGGTTTTAGGGTGGACATGGGCTTTTTGGTGATAAGGTCATTTTTAGATTTTAGAGTGGGTATGGTTTTTTGAGGGCTAAGGGCATTTCTAGGTCTAGAGTGGGTATTAGTATTTGGGTGGTAAGGTTTGTTTTTTTAGGTTTTAGGCTGGGTATGAGTTTTTGGGGGTAAGGGCATTTTTATGTTTTAGGATGGGTATGGGTTTTCTGGTGGTAAGGGCATTTTTAGGTTTTAGAATGACTATGGGATTTTGAGTGGTAAGGGCTTTTTAGGTTTTTAGAATGAGCATGGGGTGGGGTGGGGTGGTGAGGGCTTTTTAGGGTGTAGGGTAGGTATGAGATTTAGGATGGTAAGAGGTTTTTAGGAGAGTATATGCTTTTGGGTGGATAGGGCTTTTTTAGGTTTTTGGCTGGATATGGGTTTTTCGTTGGTAAAGTCGTTTTTAGAAAAATCCTATTGTCTCTTTGTAGGAAGTTGGCTCTGTATGCACTATTTCAAAGTAAGGAATAGTATGCACAGTGTCCAAGGGTTCCCCTTAGAGGTAAGATAGTGGCAAAAAGAGATAATTCTAATGCTCTATTTTGTGGTAGTGTGGTCGAGCAGTAGGCTTATCAAAGGAGTAGTGTTAAGCATTTGTTGTACACACACAGGCAATAAATGAGGAACACACACTCAGAGACAATTCCAGGCCAATAGGTTTTTGTATAGAAAAATATATTTTCTTTGTTTATTTTAAGAACCAGAGGTTCAAGATTTACATGTAATACTTCAAATGAAAGTATTGCAGGTAAGTACTTTAGGAACTTTGAATTAGCAAAATAGCATATACAGTTTTCACATAAATCACATATAGCTATTTTAAAACTAGACACACTGCAATTTCAACAGTTCCTGGGGGGAGTAGGAGTGTGTTAGTTTTTGCAGGTAAGTAAACCACCTACGGGGTTCAAGTTTGGGTCCAAGGTAGCCCACCGTTGGGGGTTCAGAGCAACCCCAAAGTTACCACACCAGCAGCTCAGGGCCGGTCAGGTGCAGATGTCAAAGTGGTGCCCAAAACGCATAGGCTTCAATGGAGAAGGGTCGCCCCTGTTCCAGTCTGCCAGCAGGTAAGTACCCGCGTCTTCGGAGGGCAGACCAGGGGGGTTTTGTAGGGCACCGGGGGGTACACAAGTCCACACAGAAAGTACACTCTCAGCAGCATGGGGGCGGCCGGGTGCAGTGTGCAAACACGCGTCGGGTTTTCAATGGGTTTCAATGGGAGACCAAGGGGTCTCTTCAGCGATGCAGGCAGGCAAGGGGGGGGGCTCCTCGGGGTAGCCACCACCTGGACAAGGGAGAGGGCCACCTGGGGGTCGCTCCTGCACTGGAGGTCGGATCCTTCACGCCCTGGGGGCTGCGGGTGCAGAGTCTTTACCAGGCGTCGGATCTTAGAAGCAGGCAGTCGCGGTCAGGGGGAGCCTCGGGATTCCCTCTGCAGGCGTCGCTGTGGGAACTCAGGGGGGGCAACTCTGGCTACTCACGGTCTCGCAGTCGCCGGGGAGTCCTCCCTGAAGTGATTGTTCTCCACAAGTCGAGCCGGGGCGTCGGATGCAGAGTGTCAAGTCTCACGCTTCCGGCAGGAAACGCAAGTTGTTGCAAAGTTGCTTCTTTGTTGCAAAGTTGCAGTCTTTGGTGAACAGAGCCGCTGTCCTCGGGAGTTCTTGGTCCTTCTAGATGCAGGGCAGTCCTCTGAGGATTCAGAGGTTGCTGGTCCCTGTGGAAAGCGTCGCTGGAGCAGTGTCTTTAGTAGTGGGGAGACAGGCCGGTAGAGCTGGGGCCAAAGCAGTTGGTGTCTCCGTCTTCTCTGCAGGGTTTTTCAGCTCAGCAGTCCTCTTCTTCTTAGGTTGCAGGAATCTGAGTTCCTAGGTTCTGGGTCCTGGTGTGTTTAGGTCTGGGGGGTTAGTAGCCAATGGCTACTAGCCCTGAGGGTGGCTACACCCTCTTTGTGCCTCCTCCCTGAGGGGAGGGGGGCACATCCCTAATCCTATTGGGGGAATCCTCCATCTGCAAGATGGAGGATTTCTAAAAGTTAGAGTCACCTCAGCTCAGTACACCTTAGGGGCCGTCCTTACTGGCCAGTGACTCCTCCTTGTTTTTCTCATTATCTCCTCCGGCCTTGCCGCCAAAAGTGGGGCCGTGGCCAGAGGGGGCGGGCAACTCCACTAGCTGGAGTGCCCTGGGGTGCTGTAACAAAGGGGGTGAGCCTTTGAGGCTCACCGCCTGGTGTTACAGTTCCTGCAGGGGGAGGTGTGAAGCACCTCCACCCAGTACAGGCTTTGTTACTAGCCACAGAGTGACAAAGGCACTCTCCCCATGTGGCCAGCAACATGTCTGGTGTGTGGCAGGCTGCTAAAACCAGTCAGCCTACACGGGTAGTCGGTTAAGGTTTCAGGGGGCACCTCTAAGGTGCCCTCTGGGGTGTATGTTACAATAAAATGTACACTGGCATCAGTGTGCATTTATTGTGCTGAGACGTTTGATACCAAACTTCACAGTTCTCAGTGTAGCCATTATGGTGCTGTGGAGTTCGTGACAGACTCCCAGATCATATACTCTTATGGCTACCCTGCACTTGCAATGTCTAAGGTTTTGCTTAGACACTGTAGGGGTATAGTGCTCATGCACTTATGCCCTCACCTATGGTATAGTGCACCCTGCCTTAGGGCTGTAAGGCCTGCTAGAGGGGTAACTTATCTATACTTCATAGGCAGTGTGAGGTTGGCATGACACCCTGAGGGGAGTGCTATGTCGACTTAGTCGTTGTATCCCCACTAGCACACACAAGCTGGCAAGCAGTGTGTCTGTGCTGAGTGAGGGGTCCCCAGGGTGGCTTAAGATATGCTGCAGCCCTTAGAGACCTTCCCTGGCATCAGGGCCCTTGGTACCAGGGGTACCAGTTACAAGGGACTTACCTGGATGCCAGGGTGTGCCAATTGTGGAAAAAAAAGTACAGATTAGGATAAGAACACTGGTGCTGGGGCCTGGTTAGCAGGCCTCAGCACACTTTCGAATCAAAATTTTGCATCAGCAAAGACAAAAAGTCAGGGGGTAACCATGCCAAGGAGGCATTTCCTTACACTCTTATATCTTGTCCAAGAGTCAGCCCAGTACTAGCTCAGCCCACAGCTTTGTGTGTCTCTCTCTGTCTTTTGGGTGATGTAATGTCTGACTGACTGATTTAATACACTGGTATAGTAAGCATACGCTTGTTTTGTTTTTATGAGTCCTGATTAATAAGCTGAATGAAAGCAAGATTGCCTTGCACAGGAGATTCGAGGAGTTTAGATTGGCACAGGACCAAATGGAACTTGGAAGATTATTCCAGCTGAGACCATCTTAAACATTGCATGCTTGTGTGTGTGTATGTGTGTGTGTGTCAGCTGGTGTGAGTTTGTCTTGGTGAGTGCGTGGGTGTGCCTGTTTCCTTGTATGTGGGTGTATCTAATGATGGGTGTGTCTCTGGTTGTGTGGGCTGGTGTTTCTCAGTGTGTGTATATTAAAAGTTGTTTTCGTTTATTGGAATTTCAGTGCTTTCAGATGAATGTGCTTAGAGAAGCTCCTTTGTCTGTATCAGTGTCTTGGAGTTTGTGGGTATCTTAGGTTGGAAATGGGTGTCTCCTGTGGTGAGTAACCATCTACAGAAGTCTCTGGAGGTATGTTTTCAGAGGAGCTATGTATATACATATCTATGAGTGTTAGGGCTTTTGGTTCCTGAAGGTGCATATCAATGGCTGGTGTTGTACATGGATATCTCAAATGTTCCAGGATTGTGTTTTGTGTTTGTGTTTCAAATATTTGAGTCTGGTGTGGTGTTAGCATGAGTAGTTCGTATGTGGTTATCAGGAGGTTTATGTGCCTTTGTGACTGCTGTCTGGATATTTGTTTTACGTGCATGTGTGTGGTGTCTCAAAGTATAAGAGTCAGTATAGCTATCAGAGTTTGGGGGCATGTATAAATGACTGATGGTGTGCTTTGATGTTTAGGGGGATATATGGATGTATTCATTTCTATTTTTGTCTCTAAATATTTTGTACATAAGTGCATGTGGTATATATCTTATAGAGAGTGAGTGTTTAAGTGAGAATGCTGATGTCTCAGTAGCTATGTGGGGAGGCAGAAACTATATATGTTATTAAGGGCCACCTAGTGTTTGGTACTACAATTAGAATTCTTTGAGTGAGTAACGAGTTTTATTTGTGTCCAAAGGGTTGCATATGTTTCAAAATCAGAGGATTTTTGTGGGTATCTGAAAATGTATTCTATGAAGTTTTGTATGTATGTCTGTGCATGTTTTGGAAAAGCCTCGAAGGGTGAGCATTTGGTTTCAGAGAGTTTAATGGGTTTCATTGGTTTCTCATTTCATGACGGGTTTACATTGGGCACTTATGGAATTTTATTTTAATCTTTTCAGGATGTGCATGTGGGTCTTTATAGAGCATACTCAATTAGTGGGTGACTGGTTAACAATGTGTGATAATGTTTAAATCTGTGTGTTCCTGAAGGGTGCACACTTGTTTATGAGTGGGTTCTGTGTGGATGCTGTAATCGTATGTGCGTGTTTCCACAAGGTTTCCATCACATTATGAGGATGTGGCCGAGGGTGTTTGTATAAACGATAGAGAGAGCAGAGTGATGTTGTTATGATGGTTTGTTGTGGATATGGGCAGTTGAGCATAAGTGTCTGAGCGTAGGTCACACACACCTCTTGAATTATTAGGGAGACATGGCTGTCAAGTAGACCCATGTCTTTTGTAGTGTCATTATCTGCACAACCTAGCTATTTAATCTGCAATCATTTCAATAACACATTTACTATAACATAAGTTACCTTTGTTCTGTGTTTCCATTAGAACTGTAAATATAGAGTTGATTTTAGTAGTGCTGTTGCTTAAATATTGTAAGAATATCTCAAATCGGTAAGTGTCTGGATAATATGATTTGTGAGAACAGAGCTAACAGAAAGGTCTAAAGCTGTCTCAAGGCCATCCACACATTGGTCGTACCAAACAAAACTGTGGTCCCCACATCAGGAATCTTTTAGTCTCTGATATACATGCACATGAATTATGTCAGTGCTTTCCTTGTCATTGATAGAATATTTATGTTGGTTGATGGTGTTTGGCATAATTAATTTTGGTAGCTCGAAGACGTAACCTCCCTACAGAATTTCAGTTGTTCTAGAATGTTTCTTGTTGGTGGATGGAATTTCAAATTCTTGCAGATGGTTTTTACAGAGAAGGAGGGTCAATCAATACATTTCTTCTTCTTCTGGAGGGTGCCAGCTGAGGTGTTAGTATAGGAGAGTGGTTCTTTCCACTTTGACATATATGGACCCCCATTGAATCACTGTTGGATGCTGGAGACCCCCTCCTAAGCAATACCTATTATTTAAACTCAAAACAATTAATTGAATACATGAAAATAATGCACATATTATGAAATATTTTCTTTAATTCACAAAAAAAATATATACAAAAATCAAAATGTTAATTTTAATGGGAAGTTTGAAGCTTTTCAAACTGTGATTTCATTTCCAAGATTGCCGCATATCACTTTGTCATTTTTGCTTCTAATGCATGCTCTTGTTTTGTTGGCACATAATAGTGCTTTCATTGAGGCCACCAATTGTCCATACTACTGTTTGTTGCACTTGTGCTGCTCCTACACATCAAGCTTAAGTTAAATGTATACCTCCCCAATTTCAAATTCCTTCACAATTACAAAGCATTTTAAAATTGACAATTTTGTTTTAATGTGTATTTAATTAATATGCTAATGTTATTTATTTAACAATTTAATCACTTGTGGACACCCTGAGTAGGTGTTACAAACCTTCCAGGGGTCTGTTGACCACAAATTAGAAACTGCTAATCTAGAACATTGGGTAAATGTTTTAGAAACTTGGCTTTGATGAACAATGGGCTCATGCTTTGCGTGTCCCTGTGGACAATGCAGGGTACCTTAAAGGAAGATTTTCTGCCTCTAGGGAGCCAGTGAAGTGTGTGCATACTGGTACTATGTGTTCCCAAGGGTGCGCTTATACAGGAGCTGTATAGGAGCTGTTTTGTAGCTGAATTTTGGATCCTTTGCTGTTTTTAGAGCAGGAAGAATGGGGCACCTAGGTAATGACCATTTGACCAGACAAGACAATGGTGAAATGGTGATAGTTGCTTGCAGTTTGATGAGTAAAAATGTGAAGAATAATTTTCATGGTTTAAAAGGTACTTATGATTAGATTCTCTTGAAAGACCAAGTAAAGGCTGGTCTTCATGATCAGTCTTGAATTTCTTAATCCATTTGATGTTGATTGTGGGGTATCAAACGTCTTTGTTGAAGGGATAGTGTTTGACAGTAACTTCATTTTCCAAAGTTTAGGATCTCAATTTTGAGATAATTAGTTTTGTTTGGTTAATCAGCATCCGTTCAGTGACAGATTGGTGGGTGTGCTAAAGTTTTGATTGGTATACTTCCTTGCTCTCTTCCAGTTTTAGGATGATTGGTGTGTCACCAGTAACACCTCAGCAAACTGAGCTGAGAGGATCTGCTGAGGTACACTAGGGATGTGAGATATATGCAGAAGAGGATTGGTTACATTGTAGTGCCTTGAGGTGTGCAACACACTCAGAGAGTAGGTTGTAGGACCCAACAACTGCCTGTTAATCTTTTCAGTAGAAGCAAGAGTCAAGTATTAACTGAGCTTATCTAAAGGATAGAATGGGGAGTTACCAAGATTGAGGTCGCTATTCACTGTAAAGGGAGAATTGTAGATGCTTCTATAAATTAGGTACTCATATCCTGTATGCTTCAATTTCAGTAATAGCAAGCTTCATGTCCGAACACAAAAAGTTGGTTATATAGAGATACAGCTAAGGTATATCCTTTCACAGTATGGATTAGGTTAAGTACTTCAACAACTTGTGTCTTCTTTAGATATCCACTTTCACCTGCAGATATCAGTGCTCAGCAGAATTGACAGGTCAGAAAGGCAGTGCCTGGCATCTTTGTTTTCTGTTTTATCCCATTCCCCTCACCATGTTATCCAGTTTCCAATACTGGGCCTCCTATTATTGCTGTACATGGCCACTGGTGGAGGTGGTGAGTCATGGAAGAGTGTATTGCCTCTCTTGTATCCCAAGTAAACTCTTAGGGGAATATTTATACCCCATTGTGCTGAATTTGCATCATTTTTTATGCAAATTCGGTGCAAAATTAACTCTATATTTATATTTTGATGTTAGACACGTCTAACGTCAAAATATTGGAGTTTGCACCATTTTTTAGATGAGTGAACCTACCTTGCATCAATGAGATGCAAGGTGTGCGTTCCCATCTAAAAAATGGTGCTAACCCCATAGCCACATATTTATCCCCCTGTTCTAAAATGATGCAGGGGTGGGAGGAGGGGCTAAATATTGGTGCAAAACTTGCTTTGCACCATTATTTAACACCTGGGTCAGACCAGACTTTAAGGGACCTGTGGACCCATTTCCATGGTTAAACACTATGCAATGGGTCCACAGGTGCCCTCCTGAAGCCCCAGGAACACCCCACCCCCACTAGAGGGACACTGGATGATGGGGGACCCCATCCAGGGTAAGTATAGTTAAGTAATTGTTTTTGAATTAAAGTGCCATCAGGGGCCTATCTTGGGGCCTCCTGCATGGCACAGGGTACAATGGACATGCCCAGGGGACACTGGTCCCTAGTGCTGGCCATTGGGGTGGTGGGCATGACTCCTGTCATTTCTAAGACAGGAGTCATGTGGTATGGATGGTTTTGCATCCGAAAATGATGCTAGGCTGGTTAGAGTTATCTTTTTTTTACTTTAACCAGTCTAACGTCGTTTTTTGGTGCAAAACCCCCTTCTCCCATACCGCCAGCCCCACCCGGTTATCGTCATTATTTTATTACGCTAGCCCACACTTTGCACCGGCTTGTGCCATTCCACAAATACGGCACCCGGCTGGTACTCAGGAATGAAGTAAGCCGGTGCTAATCTTTTTGGTGACAACTGCGTTAATGCAGTTTTTGCACCAAAAAGTATAAATATACCCCTTAATGCCTTCTTTCAATAACCAGATTGCTAGCTCTGCTGTGATAGACGTTCATCTGTAAATGCACTATCTATGTGGCAATTCAGCAATCAACAGCCTTTAGGTCTTTAAGGTCAGCTATCTGGTCCTAAAGCCTTTCTATGTACATTTACACTGTAAAAAAACAAAGTAATGATCTCTAACCAAAAGATAATACAGGGTGGAGCATGGTTCTATTGAGGGAACAAAATTGAGAAGGTATTCTCTTACAGATACTTAGGTGTGTGGCTGAATAGCTGTGGGTGTCACACAACTCACTTACTTGCTAAGCAAGCATCGTCCAACTCTGTAATCTGAGATTTCTGTAAGTTAAATCAATTTTGAGCTCAGATCTACATGTTCTCCTTTAGGCAGTGACCTGCAAGCTTCTGCCCACCATCGACCCAGGACACTTGCCTTTAAAGGAAAAATGCCCTCCCAGATTGCTCAAACCATGCACAAGTTCCCCTAGAATTTAGCCTGTTTTCTCAATGGCAGATCCTAGATGCAAAATTCTAGACCTACTGCCTGAAAGCAAAGCAGGCACAACCCATCAGTTTAAAACCTATTTATGGACAGCCATACATTGTGTGGAATAGAACTGGCAACAGTACCTGAATAGCTCTCTGGCTGACATAGAAGCAGCAGACATTTGTACAACACATTTTCCTGCAAAACAGTTTGCTAAGCTGTTTCTAAAGCAAGCAAAGCTAATATGCTTGGCAGCAAGCAAAGCTAATATCCCTGGAATGAGACCTGGAATCCCTGAAATGTAAGGCCCACAGTAGCTGGGCTACCAATTTGTATGATCTGGGATAATTTCCAATATACCATTCTCAGCCACTAGCCACGGTCATGAAGATGCAATTAACAAAGCTAAGATGTGTATGATTCTGCTTGAAACATCATGGGATGGCAGAAGGGAGGGTGATGAAAACAGATTCTGATGACTGTGTGCTTCAGGAATATAATTGGTGAATCATATAATCTGCATCTGCAATCCACTCCTCCCCCATCGAAGATATTGGCTGTCTGCCATCTTACGAACACTAAGGGCCTGATTTAGATGTTGGCGGAGGGAATACCCCACCACAAACGTGACTGATATCCCTTCCACCGTATTACGATCCCCATAGGTTATCATGAGATTGTAATATGGCGGACGAGATATCTGTCATGTTTGTGATGAAGTATTCCCCTCCTCTGACTGCTAAATTAGACCCTAAATTTTCTAACATGTAATGAAGCCATGCTTTTCTGCCTGAAAGGGAAATCAACCTAGTTGTCAGCGTGCTCACTTAAATTCCTCAAGACCACAACTCGAATGCTGCAAGCAGCTGAGGAACATCATTGAGGCACCTCGGTTCCAGGCTCCAGGCAGCTGATGAGCAAAATCTGCAGGATTTGCAGACTGTCCCTTCTTTTCCTTCAGGGGGGACCAGGAAGTTCTGCAGTTTCAGTAAACATGATTAAAGTATGCTGATGTTATAGGTTCATGTTTTATAGTTTAACTTCAGTCAATGCTGCCATTGTGGTATTTTTGCTGCCATGTGTCCACTTGGAATAGTTTGTTCAAGGCAATTTATTTCATTTTGGTTAAACTAGCATTATTTTTTTCCTTTCACAGATGTTGACATTGTGTCAGGTTCAGGTAAATTTCTTTTTTTCTTGTAGGTGGCGGAGGAACATCAGCAGCTTCCACAAACATAAGAAGTATAGTGTCCGTTTATAAGTTCATGATGTGTGATTTGTCTGTTACCTATAAGTGCACGAGGTACTGATAGTGCTATTTTCATGTTACTGGAGGCAGTTACTGTGATGATTACCAGTCCCTATGCAACCTCACCCATGCTTTGCGACACCCACTACACTGCTCTTACCTATACACCTTGTACCAGTCTCTTTAGTATCAGGGCTAATATGTTCACCTGTAGATTTATCATAAGGCTTCAGCTCCATCAACACCATTCACATGTCCAAATCTGCCAAAACTACTATTGTAGACAGTTGGAATGGATGAAATTGCATCTTGTGTGAAATAGGTTGCTCATTTAAGCTACCCCCATTACATAGTGGACAAAAAATGATTAGCTATTGTCCCGGGTTTCCATGTTGTGGTCCATGATAACCAGCATCTTCATGCAAGCTCTGACAAAACGGGTTTGCATTCATGTGTATGCTATGGCACACAGATAATCTTTGCTTTGCTAAAGTTCCTTTGCTACTGTAGAATAAATATTGGACTAGCCAATATGACAAACTGTAGCGCACTCACCCACTCATCGATACTTATAAGTGTATTAAGATTGAAACCTTCAAGGACTGTAGTCTTTTTCACCAAAGGCAACCAGTAAACCTGGAACCATCTGTTTGACAGTTTGTCATGCCGCCTGCCCCCATCTAATTCCCAATATGGAAAGCCACCTCAACACACTTCTGAAACTGGGCAGCATATTTATTAGGAATTGCCATAGGGCAGCACCACAAGCCTTTCTGCTGCACTGCTGTACTCCATTTCGAAAGGGCAGAAATGCACTATGGGGCATATTTAAAATCCCCTTGTGGCACTGGTGCAACACTTTATATGATGCACCGGTGGCGCATAGTGCAGAACCATATCCACAAGGTCATGTAATGCCACTTTGCATGGCTTTTCATGGCCTTGTAGATATGGTGTAAGGCAAAGCAGCACAAGTCACTGCATTGCCTTAAACTGCATCAGTGAGGCATACTATGGGCATTGCAGTGGGTGTTACCATGCAACACCCATGAATCTGTAAACCTGGGAATGCGTCAAAACTGTATGCCTCCCCAGGGCAGGTGCATTGAGGAAAAGTATCTTCATTTCTCCTTGCTGTTTCCTCATAGAAAGAGGAAAGTGCATCTCTGGAGTGTGTTGTGCAGGAAGGTGTCCCTTCCGGCACAAAAACAATCATGACAACAACACAGATACCCTTGTACCATGGTGTAAGGGAGGATGCGTTGCCGCTAGGCAGCAATTCTGTTCGCCAGCACAGGGGAAAAGGACAGAAATACACCATATCTTGTAAATACTATGCATTTTTGCTCTTTCAAATTGGCATAGGGCAGCGCAGCAGAAAGGCTTGCAGTGCTGCCCTACTCCAATTCCTATTAAATATGCCTTTGTATTTTCAAGATACGGTGCTTTTCTGTCCTTCATCCCTGCACTAGAGCACAAATTACTGCCTAAGCCAACACAGGCACCCTTGCACCTTGGTGCATGGGTGTCTGCATTGATTGCAGTATTGTTTTGTGCAGGAAGGGACACCTTGCTGCTAAAAAAAATCCAGAGGTGCATTCTCCTCTTTTTATGTGTGCTGCAGAATGCAGCACACATAGAAAGAGAAAACATCATCATCATCATCATTAGCTTTATTTCGGTAAATATAAATACCATAAAAGCACATCACATAACAAAGGAACGGCAAGCTACATGATAAACAATTTAAGTCATAAAAGATTAAAAAGGAGAGAAAAAAGAAGAGAGAAATATTTACACATAAGCAGTTCCCTACTGGAAAATCGCACCTTATAGTTATACGTAAAAACACATTGTGGGTAAAAGAATAAAATACAAGCCTGGCAAACCATATCAGATAAAAAGGACGTTTCTATTTAAAAAGTATCTAAGAACAAAACGAGATAAAAACAACAGGTAGGGAATACGTCTGAACCAATAAAAGTAATATGTGCATACAATGATAAGTCCATCAATTGTTGCTTGCCACATTCATTGTTAAATTTCCCTCTGCTTTTTTAAGCGTGTTCAGTCTGATACGCCAGATTGAATCTAAATATTTTGACAAACAACAAACCACTAAAACCGATGAATCAGATTTAAAAATTCTCAAAGCTAGCGAGCAGTTTTTAAAACCCTTACTTCTGCACAGAGGAATAATCCAACGGGCTCTTTGTTTGGAGTATGCGGGGCATTGGAAGAGAATATGAGTTACTGATTCTTCTCTGGCACAGCCCATCGGACACATCTTAGAAGAACAACTAAAATTAGACCATTTATATGTGAGGGAACGCAAAGGAAGGGAGCCCACCCTGAATCTGATGTATAATGAACGAGCAAACGGAGAAGATACTATATCCATATATTGGGCAAATTCATAATGGCATTTAAAATATAGAAAGTTTCCCGTCATGGATAATGGCGAGACAGCGGACAATTGGGAAAGTTGAGCATGGAGCCAGAAAGCATCCTTTAGTGTCTGGGTTGCATTCTTAGGGATAGATAATGGTTCCTTCCAATAGGACCCCAAACCAAGAAGCGAGAGGGTCCTTTCTACATATGCACACCACTTGATTTTGGAGCTAGTGTTGTTGGCCATCAAGTTAACTAGCGCACATCTATAATGGACGAGAGAATCTGTTGACCATAAGCGAATCCAGTACAACAGGGGCTTGAGTGCAACAATCTGGCTGATAGAAGGGAGATTTAGGTCCATGCGTATTGGGAGCAATGGGGTACTGGAAGGAACTCTTAGCAGTGACCTTAAAAAAGAGTTCTCCACTTTTATCAAATCATCTAGGCAACAGTGGCCCCATAGTTCAGCTCCATAAATTGCTCCCCCTCTTGCTCGAAAGGGCAGAAATGCACTATGGGGCATATTTAAAATCCCCTTGTGGCACTGGTGCAACACTTTATATGATGCACCGGTGGCGCATAGTGCAGAACCATATCCACAAGGTCATGTAATGCCACTTTGCATGGCTTTTCATGGCCTTGTAGATATGGTGTAAGGCAAAGCAGCACAAGTCACTGCATTGCCTTAAACTGCATCAGTGAGGCATACTATGGGCATTGCAGTGGGTGTTACCATGCAACACCCATGAATCTGTAAACCTGGGAATGCGTCAAAACTGTATGCCTCCCCAGGGCAGGTGCATTGAGGAAAAGTATCTTCATTTCTCCTTGCTGTTTCCTCATAGAAAGAGGAAAGTGCATCTCTAGAGTGTGTTGTGCAGGAAGGTGTCCCTTCCGGCACAAAAACAATCCTGACAACAACACAGATACCCTTGTACCATGGTGTAAGGGAGGATGCGTTGCCGCTAGGCAGCAATTCTGTTCGCCAGCACAGGGGAAAAGGACAGAAATACACCATATCTTGTAAATACTATGCATTTTTGCTCTTTCAAATTGGCATAGGGCAGCGCAGCAGAAAGGCTTGCAGTGCTGCCCTACTCCAATTCCTATTAAATATGCCTTTGTATTTTCAAGATACAGTGCTTTTCTGTCCTTCATCCCTGCACTAGAGCACAAATTACTGCCTAAGCCAACACAGGCACCCTTGCACCATGGTGCATGGGTGTCTGCATTGATTGCAGTATTGTTTTGTGCAGGAAGGGACACCTTGCTGCTCAAAAACAATCCAGAGGTGCATTCTCCTCTTTTTATGTGTGCTGCAGAATGCAGCACACATAGAAAGAGAAAACAATGAGGAAGAATGAAAATATTTCTCCTCGTTTTGCTTGCTCACACTACAATTATTATCAATAACATTGCTGAAGCATAGGCACTTGTTTCCACCCTGAGGCTCACCCCTACTTACTTTACGTCTTTATCCCTGGTTTACAGATATGTGGGCCACTCTCCCTCTTTTACTAAAATATTTTTTTATATTCTCTTACCCTACATTAATAAAACCCTAAATGGTATCATCTTGGGTGATTTCAACTATAATGTGAATGTGAGCACAGATTATGCTGCAGAAACTTTTACTGGAAATATACTGAGGTGTCAGACCTTTCCCATTGTCAAATCAATTATCCAACCAACAGCCACCACTCAGAGCTTTTCCCAATCACAAGCACTCGATGGTCATTTGTCCACTCTTTTATGGCAAAACCACTATTATGCATGCTGCTTTTATCACCCGATCCTGAAGCTCTCTACAATCCCCTTACCTCAGTAACCCCTCCCCATGAGTTTGACCCCCTCTTACCTCAGGCTACGCGGGCCCTATGTACAATGGAAAATTCAGACTCTTTTGTGAGCAATACCTCATTCTATCTTTAAATTGAGGGCAGTTATGATGGCACCAACCCTATGTGAAAAACTCAACACCTCTATTAGGACTGCTACTTTTCCCAAACCTTGGAAACAAGCTCAGGTTACACCACTTTTAAAGAAACCCAAAACAGACCTCACTACACTAGCCAATTATTGCCCTATATCATTGTTCCTAGCACTGCTAAAATGCTAGAAAAGCATATAAATCAGCAATTATCCCACTACTTGGAAACCAATTCCATCCTTGGCTCCCTCCAATTCAACTACTGGGCTCAAAGCACAGAATGATTCTTCTTTCTGTGTCAGATCACCTTAAATCTCTTCTGGACAAAGGAGGACTAACTTCATTTCTCCTTCTGGACTTGTCAGCAGCGTTCAGCACCATATCTCATGCCATTCTGGTTCAAAGACAGGAGGACATGGGAATCAAGGGAACAGCTAATGCATGTATCACTAATTTTCTTTCTAACATCACAATCCATTTGGCTTCCTCCTTTCGCATCAGAATCATCACCACTCCTATATGGAGTAGCACAGAGGTTATCTCTGAGCTCTGTGCTCTTTAACATTTTTATGAATCCCTTGGCAGCTGCGAAACTCAGTCATGTGCAAATGATACTCAAATCCTATATCTCTTACCCATGAGACGTCGTCCTGCCAAGACAAGGTCAAGCAATGCCTCATCTCCCATCTCCTCATGGATGAATAAAAATTGTCTATGACCTAATTCTGAGAAGAGTGAAATATTGATATTGATTAAGAATCCTCAACTTTAGTCCACGAACCTGTGGCCATGGAGCTCAATCCACCCCCCTCTCCATCATACTGAAGTTTCACAATCAGTTTTGCTTCAAACATCATCTTCTCTCTGTGTTAGCTTTCTCTTTTGGTCTCATTAACATGCTAAGAAAAATGATTAGATTCCTCATACAGATAGCTAGAAAGATCGTGGTTTGTGCTCTTATCAGCTCCAGGTTAGGCTATTCTAGATCTCTTTATCTAGGTCTTCCTCACAACCTCATTCATAAGCTCCAGATAGTTCAAAATGCAGCAGCCAGGTTGCTTCTCAACCTTCCTAAAAATTGTTCCATGGCATAAAATTTAGGAATCATCTCTGGCTACCCACAGGAAAAATAAAAAAAAACAATTCCAAACATTTTCTTTTGTCCAATAGCATGATTCATAAAACCGGTCCAAGTGGCATAGAACAATCAAGCACTAACTACTTTCCCATCAAAGAGCTTTGAAATCATCCACCGCTGGACATCTGTCCCCCCTTAAATATAACTTACATCAAAGATGAGGTCGATTTTTTGCAGTCCTCTTAGCCAATCTGTGGAATTAGAGCTACATCTAATCATCCTATTTCCCTTAGGGAATCAAAAACCTTGCTTTTTTATCACCCTCACTATTAGGATGTTTGCTCGGGTAGTTGGTTATTAGCTTTAGTGCCTTGTAGCCCATTCTCTCAGTACTAGCACGCTTTGTAAATCCTCCTTACAATCAGACATATTCAATCCTTCGTTTATTAAAGACCTTCAAATATTCAAAAATAGCAATGCCATTCATTTACGTTTCAGTGGCAGAAATAAAAACGTCAAGCAAAGCAATAGTCCTTGTACTAATACCAGTGTATCATAAGAGCAGAAAAATAATTTCAACCACAAATAAATGAACTGAAGTATTCTGTTTTTTGAAGCAGAGCACGGAACTGCTGCCCAACCAAGCTATCGGCCCATACACACTCATTTATTACAAGGTACGTATTACTTGTTTTGTTTGTTTTTCAAAGACGAAATCATGACCATGATCCAGTACATTATTCTCAAGCTACCAGCAAAATATATCAACCATAAAAGCAAGTTCTCTTGCAAAAGCTTGAACTTGTAAATCACTGATTGTTAAAAAATGAGTTTAAGATAAATTTAACCTTACAAAGAGATACGTATTTCTCAAGCTTCCCTATTTGCATCTCCATTAAGGCCAATAGTCGTAGTAATAGTACAAATATGTGTATTTATCATTTGATAAATAGTTGATCGAATGCAATCAAAATGATCCTAATTCAGTACTTAACAATAAAAACTCAAACAATTCTCACAGAATATCTTGGCAAATGCCTTTGAGTTTGCCTTAAAATGTCCTCACTGCTTTTACAATGACTACAGACTTCATTTAGAGGGAACCATTCTGTGCTGTAAACAACTCTGTCGTGGGCTCCTCCTATTAGGGCCTTTTTCTTCATGTCTGTTTAAATAACAGAGGCGGAGAAGGGGAAGTGCACTGCCTTCACCAGTCTTCCCAAGGGATTATGGTAAATGCAGTCTTCAGTAGAGATGATACTCAAAGTAACTCAAGTATTTGCCACCCATTGTCAGCACAGCCAGTGTGGGATATTCGTGCTCTCATATTTTGTGCTTATTTGTCACTCATCATCAAAAAGCAACCCGGTTGAGGTGTGCTTGGCAAGGTATATTATTATACTGAGTTCTAAACCACTCCAAGAACACAGGTGCATCCCTAGGGATCGATAACCAAACTAATTTAACAAGTGGGTGAGGGGACCACACTGCTTGCTTACCTGCATCAACCCTGCCAAGACATTATCGTAAATGAAGTCGTCACGGGTGTAGATACACCCAGTGACTTGAGTGTTTGGCACACATACAAAGTTTATATTCTTGTGCACATACTTCATGCTTAATTGGCACTCATCAGCAAGAAGCAATCCAGTTTGAGAGTACTTGGCAAGCATTGTTTGCTCTTCTGTATTTCAAGATTTGCATGATTGACTTCAGCAAGAAGCTAGATCAAGCTGCTTCTTTAGGCTCCCACATGAAAATGTAAGGCCATGTGAGTTCATGAGTGGCGGAGAGAAATATTTAGCCATAGCCTCATTAGCCAGCCAATGTCAATGATCTATTTTGCCAAAATTAAAAGCTTTGCTCATTGTATCATTTGAAGGAATTCCTATGTCCCCATTCTGGTCTTCACAAACGCCCATAATTAATGCCAGAGTATTTTTACCTCTCAGGACCCGAAATTGAGTGTAAAATATGGTCAAGGGAAGATCTAATTGGATTCTTCCCTTTAGCAATATCATCAACTCTTTTATATTCTAGGAATTAAAAGGTAACACAACACAAGATTCCCCAATTCAATTTACCTGCTCTCTAAGAGGGCCACTGCCAGTTTAGTCCCATAAAGAGCCTGGTGTTTGCCTTTTACCTACAATTCTTTTGGAATATTTTGTCCAGGGTATGTTTTTTAAAGTATTGTTCTTGCTTAAGGGACAAGCAATTGTCCCATTGGCACAAGTTTTACCCCACCACAAATCAAATTTAGTTGCACAAAAAACACACTGGGCTAATATAAAATTCTAGTCCTGATTCACAGTCCTCTGGATTGGTGGATTTTTTTGCTTTTCAAAGTCCAATCATGACGACAGCAGAAAATCCAACAATAATCCAGAAAAGAGGCAGCAATTCAAGTGTTTCTGGAATCTGAACACCCACAAACTCCTGTATGTGTAAACGTGTGTGTGTTCACGCCACTCTTTGGGGTAGTTTACCACTGTGGAAATACATGCTATTTGGTAGCTGCCAAAAACAGGAATATATTGTTTTCTAGCTTAGAGCTGCTAAATAACAACCCCACATGGGATTTTAGTACACATGGGTTCTCAATGGTAAAAGTGTTACTCCCAGTTGAAAGGAAAAATATATATATTAATCACATTTACACATACAAAATGTATGATCAGGAGCAAATTCTGCATGCATACAATTTATGGATGTAAGCACTTCTGGAAATCTACAGCTGGCATAAGATTTCTGAAATAAAAATTGTGAAATGTGTTCAGAACCTAGAAAATCCTACAGGATACAATTTTCTACTTTAACCCTGGTCATTTGTATATTAGGTCAAATATAAGAAATGTATCTACCTCAGAACAATTCTTTGTACTTCTAAGTGGAACATAGTGGCACACAAATTTCTTAGATTCTGTCCCATTTCAAAATAATTCCTCACCTGAACATATTCCCAGTAAGTCGCCCTTGCTTGCATCTAGGACACCTGTCCCTACTTATGGGGTGTACTTTTTCACTTCTTACACCCACTTGGGAACTATTTGTACTCCGTGCTGCTACAGTGTCAATAAAATACAACATTTGCTGTAACTATTGCTATTGCATTGTATATATTTCATATAGCATTTTACTACTGCTTGCAGGACTCAACGTGCTTTCTAGATTGTTTATTAATTTTTTACATTGTGTGAATCATTTATACAAAACCTCATAAACCTGGCAAGTTCATGTTGCGCTCTCACTGGCTTCAGGGCTGTGGGTGCCCTTCAAATACATTGTTGGTTAGGTGTTTATTGTAGTTTGCACTAAGTATGAACATTTGGGGCAGTGCTTGGGTTTGGGAAACTGTAGTAAGGAAAATACGCAATGGATGACTCACATTGTGTGAGAATAGATGCAGCAGCACATGGAACTGCTACATTTTTGCATTTATAGTGCTGCAAATAGTGCCATACTCAGACCTGATTGGAAAAGCATGTCAGCCCCCCTAACAATGTCCATACTACTGCAGAAGACTTCAGCTAGAATGATGCCTTGGGGGCATAGTTTGGTCACGGCAGCCCACACAGCTCCGAAATCAGTCCCATACCCTGAAGCCTAATGGGAAAATGTGGGAGTGGCAGACTGACAGGTCCGCCCCTGCTCATACTGGTGATAAATAGCTCTGTGGCAGGAGATGGGAAATGGATCTTCCAAATTTTGTGCAGTGCGTCAATGATAAAAATAACAAATAAATTCATAAACTTGGCCGCGCCACACTCAGTCATTTTTACAACGCAGGGATGTGCCGTATTTAATTGAATATGGTGCACCCCTGTGTTGTCCCCTGCGCTGGTACTAAATTGAGCTGCCTAGCGCCAACGCAGGCAACCGTGCACCATCATGCAAGGATGTCTGCGTTGAGGGATTTTATTGTTTGTGTGTGGGAAGATGTCCCTTCCTGCACATAAACAATCACTAATGGCGATTTGGCACTTCTGTGTGTGCTGCAGAATGTAGCACACACAGAAGTGCCAAAGCGTCCTTTTGAAATGACTGTTTATGAACCGGAAGAGACACCTTCCCACACATAAAGAATCATGTCTGGCATTTTGCTCTTTCTATGCGTGCTGCAGCATGTACCACGCGTAGAAAAAGCAAAAAACGAGGAGGAATAAAAGTATTCTTCCTCATTGCGCCTTGCTAACGCCACTCCTGGGGTAGCGTTAAATTTTGGTGCTGCCGCAATTGCGTTTATTTTAACAGGTAAATATGAGGCAGAGTCAAAATGCAATGGGTGTTGCAGTGCACGCCCACAGAAACACCCATCGCACACCCCTTCCACGCAAAGGGCTGTGTGTGAAGGGGCCGTATTTACAAGGTGGTGTTAACCCACAAAAAGTGGCTTATCGCCGCCTTGTAAATATGATGCAGTCCACCGGAGGGTCACTAAATGTGACGCTCCAGTGGCACTAGGGGCTCATAAATATGTCCCTAGGGTCTTCAAATTTTTTATTTCGATTCACATGGTGCTTGCACTAGCATTAGTAGAACACTTCCATGTTTCTGATTGCTCCTCCACTGCATTTCAGCACCCCCTATGAAACGAAAGAAGTTCACTTTCCATATTAGCAGTCTTTTGTGCTCCCAATTTAGTGATGGTTGCAGAAACATTTCACTTCAAAAATAGAACATTATTGTTTTTAAGAGAGTTAATATCTAAAAGATACCACCAGAAATCTGACAACCTATGCAGCTACTTCTGTAAAGTCCTTGTTATCGTCCTCTGTTAACTCTGTGTCCTGTGAGGACTGTATTAGGCAACTAGAACTTATTAAGAACAAAAAGCTGGAGAATATGGTTGATTTGTTGTGAGTATAAACGTCATTATTAACTAATGATTGGAATTGTATAGCGTTATGAAATATTAAATAGTCACAGCAGGGCGCTCGACAGAGCTGTTCAACCCTTTATGACCCATTTGTGTTGGTGATTAAGGCCCACACTGGCAAACTTGAACTGAGCAATAAGGCCAGATGTCTGTGAATTAGGAAATGATGAGTCTGTTTCTCGTTCCAAGTAATTGGTCCACTCAGCTGCCGTCAAAAGCTCCCCAGGACCTTTTCAAATTTCACACAAGTTTGCAGTCAGAGTCTGTGTGCCAGTGTAATTATATAGCATCACAAACCCATAACGTTTCTAACAATGAGTTGTAAAGGATGACTACAACCTTGTATAACACGGACGGAAAAAATAACAACGAGTGATTCTATTTCAATAGTTTAAACAAATTAGAAGAAGTTTTTTTACTAAGTTGATGACCTTTTTGAACTCAGGCACCTGGGATCCATTGATGTCAGCAAAATGCTACCGATATTGAAAGTGACTTTATACATCCTTTGATCTCAAACATCTCACAGTTTTGACCCTTTGCCCCATTTTTAGTTTCTCAACAGCCTCTTATATACTTCTGAGTGTATACGGAAATGGCCAGAAGTTAAAATTACAGAAAATTAAACTCCGAGTCCTGTTTCATATTTGGTAATGCTTCTGTGACCGTGATCATTTTCCACGACTTCCTGGGGTAACAAAGTCGGGGGTATGCTAGGAAAAGTAACATGTGCGAACTGCTACTCCTACCTGTCTCTAATTGAAATCCATGCTAGATTCCAATGTCAAACTCAGGGGACTGGTAATCATATGTTCTTTGCCTCCAAATGTTTAATGTACAGTCTTTCCCTCACCCATAGATCCGATTCACCAAACGATTAGCAAAACATTGAAATTATATTTTTCCGTATTACCTCTACTCTTGAAGTATGAGTTTTAACAGAATTCCAGTAGTACTTTTAGAACTTGTCAACAGTTGCAGATTTGCTGGAATATGAACCTATATCCTCATAAAGAAATATAAATGAATACATGTCTGCAGGTGAAAAAATGTAATGCATTTCAACAGGTCTCTTATTTATGTAGAATCCCCTTCCCTATACACGAGTCATATTTATGAATGTGCCCTCCACATTCCCATCCAGAAGGTGCATTTCCTCTTGCATGTGATGGCAGCACATTTGTGAGGGTTGGGAAGTACCTACACATGTTTTAGGAACACCCACAACCAACATCTGGGGTTGACTAAGTTTTACTAGGGAACCCACAGAGTAATGCCCACAAGCTTTTGCAAAGAAGTAGATTTGCAAAAAAAATCCCCTATAGTAGTAGTATTTCCATATGAGAAAGTCACACTTTCTCTACTCAGTGAATAGGGAATGGGCTTTACCTTTTTCAATGACACCTGTTCAGGTAAATAGTTTAGAGATTCACACTTGGCAGAGTATTTATTTAGTAGTTGTAATTACAGAAAGTCATTAAAGAGTGTGCATCAAGGATGAAAGATAAAGATTTCAGTTGCATCCAAGCAATAACGTAAGCAGGCCTATAGCAAAATTAATTGAGCTAGTGTGACTGAAAAGCAAATTAAAAATGCAAGTGTAGATTAACATTGTATAACAGAAGTTTAGTGGAATCCTCCTCTGACGCCAGCAGTGCTCCATGTCTCATGGTTCAGTGTGTGAGTTAGACGTCATTTTGACCATTGTAATATAAGTGAAATCAACAAAGGACAAGAGTTGTTGGGATAGTGGAGTCACCAAGTTGGAAGAATAACAGAAAAAGGTTTAATCTAATAATAAGTAAAATGATAGCCATAATGTATCTTATGTGGCAATGAAGAGTTATTACTGGCCCGTGAACCTGATGATTAGTCTGGGTCAAGTTGCAAGGGGCAAAAGTTAAAGCAATATGTCAAAATAGATAAGTAAAAAAAGAATCAAACCTAGGATAAGTAAAATAGATTGTCACATCACAGTCAATTTGTGTACAAATAAGTGTACTATCCAGTGTTCAAACAGCAATGAGAAAACATAAAGGAAAAGTCTGCCAATGAGTATGTGTGCAGTGACAACGCCGAAAAACCTGCTATGTGTCAGATAGTAAAGTAGTGAGAAGGGTGGGTTAGTGGGCAAATATATATGCATTGTTCCCAGATTTTACAGTATATAACCAATGACACATATACCACCATTGTTACACTACAACCGTGAAAGTGTACACATTAGACTGCATTCACTATATTATGATATTGTCCAAAGTCAAACATCAACAAAATACTGGTATGCATGACTAATGTTGATTCCATTTTCTACTACCATAACTCTTATGATCCATGTAGGCTCCTTCCTGCAGAGTCTTACTTCCTGTCCCCAGCTTTATGTTGAACGCTGATGTGCTGTATGCCATTTAACCTTCCATGTGTCTCCAGTGTTTAATTTTAACATTCTTCGTGATGTAAAGCAAGAGGGTAATAGGAGATTCTCTCATTTGTTTAGTGACTTTTTCCATTAGTTGCCTAATGGTACACCCTTTATAAATCTTGCAACACTTACAGGTTATTGCATAAAAACGATAATTGGTAACACATGTTTGAGTACAAGCAGATTTATTTTTTTACATATTAGGCACTGCTTTCAACCTAAATAAACCAAATATTTTTAGCCCATCTGCAGTTTACAGTACATAGTACTGGCCTCATTTCAGTGTAAGAACAAAATAAAACCAATAACATATAGTAAGTTCTGCTGTCCAGCCCACAAGTGAATATAAAACACAAAAACAAAGTTGTCAGAACTACGTCCTACCTGGATAGCTCCGACCACCTGTAACCTACTGTACCTAAACCACATGTTCACCACACTGAATTTGGAAAGTGCCAAATTGCTACATAAACACAGAATATAAACAAGAGACTAATATAAATATTATCTAAATAATGAAGATCTTGGTCTTTACATGTGCTCTGTCTCTTCATTACAATTCTATGTCTGCTGTACACATACTTTCAACAATCTTGCTGTAAACGTACCTACAAAACGCTTTTCCCTTGTTTGCTCATTTTACAGACCTTTCTCTGAAAGTGAATTATAGCATGAACAATACATACCAGCAGTCCTCTGACTCAGCACAAAAATCAACAACAACACAATAAAATGTTCTAACATAGCAAGGTGCAATATGTCAAGTCTAAAATGCGAGACAAATGTAGTAAAATTTGAAATTACAAGTTGTAGTTGTCTTACGGGAGGAAATGTGAATGGTCCACATTCTTAGGAAAATTTTGAAAAATCCGCAAGTGGTCAGGTGTCTGATAAATATTGAAGCATAGGACGAAAGGAGTGTAGAGAATATCTTGCGGATGTTGTTAGCCGCTGATAGAGAATACCTTGGCTGTGCCATTATGCATTTCAGAACTGATAGGAAATCGTAATCAATGACATACATCATGGTTTCGAAATGTATTCATGAAAAGATGGTGCACTGAAAGTCATAAAATTGAATGGCATGCATAAGTAGAAATGTTTAAAAAGTTGTATGCATATTCTGTAATGACATGTATTGATACATAAATACGCATGTATGACATTTTATTCAAATGCACTGGTACTATGATAGCGTAGTTAAAGGATATATTTTCATAGTTATTCTTGAATTACTGTACTTATGAGAAATGCACGTATAATCTTGTATTCGAATGTGCATTGAGTTCTGTGTTAAATTGGTTAGAGTGAAGGCCTTAAATGTTTTCCTGTGTTTAACCTTCAATGTGAGCTTTGCTCTTGTTACATATTTCTTTATTTACAGGAGTTTTGCATATTTGTTTATATACAGGAGTGTCTGCACACATCTCCAATTAATGAAGAGGTTATTTTTAGCCTTAGAAGGGAAGATGGATTGCCAAGGACAATGAATGTTAATGAGGAGCCACGAAGAACTACTCACCTCTGGGTTCCTGGACACAGGAGGGATTCAAGGTCATCCCAATGCTTGCTTTGAGAGACAAAAGGCTAATGGCAGCCGCAAATTGAAACTGTGCATGGACAGTGAAAAGTTACTGGTTATGAAATCAGCTATTGAAAGATCTGCAGAGATTAAAATGGTGTTTGATTCGTTAGAAAGGCAGATTCCTTTTACCTTTTGACTACTGTGGACCCTTAGAGAGGTACTGACCTCTTTCCCTGTACTTTGGCTGATGTGGCTTTATGCTACACACATCTCTCTTCTGCGGAACTGCTACTGAAGTTTCTGTGATGCTGACACTTTTGACTCATTTCTTATATCCATCATTTGGAGAATTCTTAGGTTTTCTTTAGCTTTATTAGAATAGTTAGATTATTAGATTCACTTATTAGATTATTTAGATTCAAATGCTAGGCATAGGCAGGAAAATCAAAGCTTGAATTGAGAACATCAAGTGTTGTTTTTAATCTTATGTACGATCATTTTGGTATGCTTTATGCTTGTACGATTTAACCTGATTCAACGCTAAAACCTCACTTTTGGTGACTCTGTACTTATATACTATGTTTTTGAGAATCATTTGAATAACTCTGGCCCTCGAGATGCAATGTGCAGCCAAATGGGTTACACTGTAAATGTATAGAAATCTATTAATATGTCTCTCCTTACCCCTCAGAACTCCTAAAAAGAGTCATCAGACCTAGAAATTTAGTGAATGGACCAGATGCTGGATCGCCGCTTAAGTGTTTTAAAAGCCTGCTAGCCACATAAGCAGGACAAAAGGCTGGACATAAAAAAATCATGCTATTGCTCGTTTCACCCTGTGTTTACAACCAGAAATATTTTAAGTGTTATAAAAGCCTGCTAACCACATAAGCAGGACAAAAGGCTGAACATTAAAAAATCATGCTATTGCTCGTTTCACCCTGTGTTTACAATATTCCGCCTACTTGCTACAATGCTCTTCTCATAATTTTCGGAATTAATTAGATGAACATTTTCGTCTACGTTTTTCCAGAAAAGCTTGCTTTGAGCTTTACAAGTATGTGTTTGTAATTTGTACGTGTATATCTTCTATCAGTTCCACGACAGTTGCATCTAGCAGAAGAAAGCTAATGGAACTGCTCTGAGTGAAGCTCACTATTAGGGAAAAGAAATCCGATTCAGCCAATATGGAAAGAACAGGCCACCAGTTATGCAAAGGGATTCAGCTGGTAAGGCTGGATGCCAACATCACAGAAATTCAAACGATACATATAGTTGAGGGGACTTGATGATCATGATGCAAAACCTAAAGACCATTGAGATTTACCACTTATATAGAGTACTACAAACATCCTTTTCCATGGCACTATCATGACCTCAGAGATGATGCCTGGATCATTTTGGGTTGCTGAATACTAGCGCGTTTGCATCGTTATGACCCGTTATAGTATTGTATTTTAAGACCTTATCATTTTTCTGTCTTTAGTGAATCCATGCTTTCCTTCCACCTCCTCAGCTGTCGTGGAGGAACATTATCTCACCACCGGAGCAGCACTGAAGAGAAGGAGGGGCAAATACCCGTATCCATTTTCAAGTGCAAAATTTCCTACTTTGAATGATGTAATTTATTAAACAATCTCTTGTATTTATTTGGCGCAAGTCCATGTCCCTCCCTCTTTGTTTCGTGGTGTTTTCAACTCCAGCCAAAGGATGAAACTCTTAAATCATTGTGTGGGTGTTTACTGGGTGTTTCCAATAATCACCTTCTCAGTTGAGGAATGGTTGCCCACGGTTTCGTCTCAACCAAATAGTCAGCCATACCCAGGTTCTCTTCCTTTTCCTACTCGTCTCAGCTGGACCTTTCCATCATCTGCTGAGATACTGACATAAGGCAGCAAACAAAATATAAGTCTGTGTTGGCATTGAGCGCGATCAGACTGGACGAGTTTCTTGCTGACTCTTCTTCTTATTTAATCCTTGCAGCACAATAAATCGATTGCTTGTGCTACAACCGTAGCATGTCACATAATGGGCTGAACAAACTGAGCTGATTGCGGTGCACAAGTTTCCACAGGCTGTAGCACTGTATTATAATGTGCCTTCTAACCAAAATACATCACAATTCTAAATGACAGAGCCAGATGAAAAAAGTGTGTATATTGAAAACCAGAGAGCCCTATAATATTTAGAAAATGTTTTATTGGATGCCATAGTTTGCTACAAACACAAAGGTTTTAGAGGAACCAACTTAATTTAACCTCCAAAACAGCCTTAATGCCAAGTTTAGAAGCCACGGTCATACGCTTCGTCACAGCAGCAATGAAGTGAAAATTGTTGTCTCATTTTAATATTTATTAAGCACTGTCATGTCTTGTTAATTACGTTTTTGATTCAATATTCCAGTGTCCAGCCGCTTTTAATTTGGCGCGTTTCTTAAAATAGTTGCATGTTTTTGCCTAGTCTTTTTCTTAATGAAACAAGGCAAAAGGCATTGATCAGTGAAATGTGACACCCACAGCACTACAACTGTCACACTGTAATAAGTTCAAATCTCAGCATGATTTTAATAAACTGCATGAACACGCGTTCCAAAATACGATTTATTTTTAATGCAGAATGCGGTCGGGCTATTAAAGCATGTGAGAACATAAATACTCCTTCAGCCTCCTTTAGAGTCTGGCACAGCGATAAAAAAAATGCAAAAACTGTTTGGGCCCCTCTGCAAGTATGTTAGAGTGCATCACTAATTGAGCTTGCACAGTTGTAATATCAGCTCTGAACAAAATGTGTGAAAATCTAGTAAAGAAAAACACCCAAAATGCACTGTACTAGCAGGTTTGTTTTTCTTATTTTTCTTAAAAACGTATTAATGAGGTACAAACACTTTGCATTCCAAGACAAACACATTTATATCAAGAAGCGAGTAAATGTACTACTGCACAGTAAATGGCTGCAATAATTTAAGAAATTCGCTGGTAGGAGAGGAGTAGGAAATTGGTAGGGCTGCCACAGATTTATGATTTCTCGTAAATCTGGGACAGCATCAAAAGCAATGGGTGTTGCAGTGGAGCGCCAACTGTGTTGGAGGGGACCATATTTACAAGAAGGCGTAAAGCCTCAACAAGTGGTGTTACACATCCTTGTAAAAATAGAGAAGTGGTTAGCGCCACTGGAGCGTAAAAAAATGTGACGCTTCGGTGGCCATTGTTATGTTTACTACCGATAGTTTATTTTGTGAGGGGTAATCTACACGAGCCGCTGGTATGCGGTCGCGTAGAAACCCCTCTCAATGTTCAGTTTCGATTGTTTGTTTTTATGACGTCAGGGAGCCAGTAATAAAGATTCTAGTGCTCGCGCTAGAACGGCAGTTAGGCACCGATTAACAATGCGTGTGGTGTGTTTATTTTAACGCTCTTCTGACGCCGATTTTCCTCACAAGATTACTTGTTAATAATGCTAAGAATATAACAGCCATAAGGCCTTGTAACTCTGGCCCTCTGTGTGCCAAACTTAAGGATACAGAGACAAGGCTCTGCCACTCAGAGGTGGAGTACCTCATAGACCTGTGTATTAATTATGGTTCCAGTTAGTGCCCTTGCACATGTGGTTTGCCAACTGATTATCACCTTGATCAGACACCCATCTGTACTAATCAGTACCTTGAAGTCCCCATGAGTGTTTAGCCATGGACTTCGGCTGCCCGGTGCCCTGAGGAAGTAAGATGCAAACTTATCATTAGACTAGCAGCCCTTAAACATCCCAACCAAACAACTCTGCTCAGCTCTATAACTCCCTACAGTGAGCAATAAAGCTCTTGATTCTGCCATAGAAACAGCTAGGATTATTTCTCTAAGAGTGCACCTATTATATTTGGACTTTTTGGATGCTTTATGATTTCTGCAATAAGTTAACGACTGAAAACTGTGTGTAAAAAGTTGCTATATATTGTCAGGGGGTCGACGATCCCCACTGCCCGCTTATTATAAAAAGCATAGTCTTTGCGGTCAGTTACTGACCACAAACAGTTTAAATTGGGAGAAACTACATCATAGTGTTACAATTGCACTTTCATCGGTGTTACTTGCATAATTTACTTGTAGGTTTACTATTTTAATTGTAGATATACTTATTTAAGTGAACATTAACATTAAAGTGTTGTACATGTGAGAAGTATCACAATCAAGATATACATTCCTATCATTATTTTATTTGTGAAAATTGTGTTGGCCTGTACCTCAATCTTCACATTACTTTAATTGACCCAGGACTTAACTGCTCAGCCAAACATATCAGAAAGACAAGCAGAATTGGGAGGACAGCTTTCCACTACAGAGTAAAGTGCCACTGTCTGGATTAGAGTTGAACACCTGAGATTTTACCATTGATATTGCCAGGAGGCCTCTACCACCACTAGGATTGAGGAAAAATAATTAACAGCTCTCTAAGAAATCCCTAGTTTTACAGTCCTGACAACTACTAGTTGAACAATTAATAGTAACGTGATAACATATCCTTTTTCAACCTACCAGTGAATTAACGTGGTGCAACTTTTACATTTAAATTACTACTTTTGAGGTGAAAGTGTAGTAATATAGTAACCTGGCATAGTTTGTTCTTACCTGTAAGAAAGAAAGCAGCAAAAGTTGCATGTGATGCGCCTCATTAAACCTAGCTGCTCATTTAGTGCCCTGAAACATTGCAACAATATTCTACAATACATATAAAAAATTCTAAAATGGGTTTATACTTACTAATGATACAAGACTTGTTTTGCTGAACGAGCTCTTGCCAGGCTTCTCCATGATTTCTATCACTAACTATATGGATTTCAAGGTTCAGTATTGTGTTTTTCACCCTTAATCTGTTTGATTCATCACTTTTCTTCCTTCAATTTGCATTGCCAGGTGAATGTCTGACCAGTCTTTTTTGTTTATATTTATAAGTTAAATGTAGAGATTTCTAAATGTCTAATGATATTTGAAGCATCTTTCTCAGTTGCAGTGTTTGATAGATTTTACAAAAGGTTTGCTCTGTTGACCTTCTTTCTTCAGTCATGTATCTTTCTAGTTTCCTCAGTTCCTTATGAAGTGTTCTTGCAATCTCATTTGTTCCTTTTGTATCTGTCCTAATTAAAACATTAATTTTCCTCAAGAATGTCTCAATCAGTGGTATCGGATTACATGACTACCATCACTGTTTCTTCAAGGCTGTTAACAGTTTGCCAATTCTTCGTGGTCCAATGCTGCTCAAGAAAAGGGTGCATAATCAAATCATCATCCGTGCCCATGTCCACAATTTCTGAACCCTGTTTCCAGAACATCAGTAAACCATATTGCAATATGGTCCAATATTTTTGAGGAAACATCTATATTTAATCTAATGGATCAGGAGTGTTATGTAACATTATTACATACATGCAACAAAGAATACTTGTCTTTTTGAATGGAAGATTAAACCATTGTCAGACTAAACTTTACATTTTAGCAAGGTTAAACATTATTTGTTCCAGTAGCTTTATTTTCCCTTTCACCATTCTTTTTTTCCCTTTCACCATTCTTTTTGCTGAGTTAGAATTAGTAAAAAGAAACCTCACAAATCCTGTTTCTCTGACTTGACTTTCACCTGACAAATAGCATCTGACTCATAGGAGATTAAGTTTTTATCTTGACATGGAAGCTGGAGTTAGAATTTGCTCAAAGGATACTCTGCTTCACTTATTCCCAAACATTGGAAACTGCTTGCATCAGGGCTATGAAGATATGGAGGAATTAACTCTTAATCAATGTCTCACAATTAGGGTTTGTGCATTTTCTAACCTTAACCTTGCCCATGCAGGGGTCTGTCCTCAAGACAATGCCCATCACCTCCTGTTCACTATTGGCCTCTGGCAAATTTAAACGGCAAATGGAAACCATGGCCATTGCAACATTCCTTTTAGGTAGAAACTAAATAGTCAGCCATCTCAGGACGTAAGCTTGGAATGATATAGAACATTTGATCCTCTAATAGACCAAGCTTGTGCCACAATGTGATATAAACAGCTATTGGCCATTTATAATTGTTTCGGTGATACTGCACATTATAATTGGGATGGGGATTTAGGACTGGCTTGTGGAATCCATTTTGGTTTCAGTTCCATTTTATGTCACTCAATAGGAGCCTGCAGAATGTGTAAAGGCCTCTTGGGTGTTACCCAAATAATTTCAGGGAACCCGACAATGTTGTATTCATCTGAGCTCTCTATTTCCTCCTCCCGCCCACATGGCAGGTACATTTTAAATAAAGCTATCACAATGTCTTTAGGACAGTTTATATAATGAAATTATCACGGGACAGTAATATTAGATATACATCTTCAACTTGGAATGTCATTGGTGTTCTATTTCATCTCTATCAACTGTGGCCTTAGCATACTAAAATAACTCCCACAAATTATACTCCTTTCACTACTGCCAAACTGCAGCTCAGAAGCAAGGACAAATGAGCTCAAGCCCAAAAACCTGTTAAAAGCCATACTTCTGGTGATTTAAAAGCAAATGATTTAGGATCTTTAAGAAGTGTGTGTGATTCTTACAAAGATTCTAAAGAAAGGCAATATCTAATATAGTGTAGTTTCGATAGCCATATTGTAAGAAAATGCCTCTTTTTGCATGATCAACCCTATTGTTTTAGCTCACATGCTGCTATTGTTGATCCTGTGCACTGGCACTCTGCTAACCAGGCCCCAATACATGTGCTCTGATTGCCTATAAACATGTTGAAATCGCTATTCTTCTCATTGGCATATTTAGCTTACCTGTAAGACCCTAGTAAATGGTACAAAGTGTACCTAGGGCCTGTAAGTTAAGTGTCACTAGTGGACTGCAGCGCATATTGTGCTACAACTAAAATGAAAATCTAAAACATGACTGCAGACCTGCTATCAGTAACCTGGCTGTAGAGGTGCAAGCTGCAGATTCAAACTATCAAAATAACCACTTTTAGCCGGCCCTAACCTTCCAATGCCTGTCAAGGCAGGTGCCCTGGTATTTGAAAGTAAGGCATGTGGCAGTTTAATGTAAAACATATCTTTACAGTGACAAGGCCCTGAAATATAATTTCACTGTAGCAGGATTAGCTGTGGAAAGGTACTTTTATAAAAGTTACCTTTTGCATGCATAAAGCCTCTAGAAGACCATTTACATGAGCCTCCAACTGTCACTCAGCAGCTGAATAGTTCCTTGATGAAGTGTGAACTTACTTTCAAAGCTGAGACAAAGGCCTTGGGTATGAAGAGGGTTCTGCTCCTCTGGGAAGATTACCATCCGGGCAGCACCCAGGAACCTAAATATCTTCAAAGAGGCCTAACCAGTCACAGACTGATGTAGCTAAAACATGGACCTGCTCCCTCCTTCATCCTGTTAGCCAGCTAGGTACCAATCCCAGTGCGAGAGGAGCTACCACAGACCTGATTTTGAGTAAACACAAAGAATGGGTTGTTCATTTCCATGGCCACACTTCTAGGGTAGGCCCTAAGCTCTGCACAGTAGAAAACAAGCTCTGCCATGTTGGATGTAAGTATAGAAGGGCACTGTGGGATTGCATGCTAAAGGGCACTCAGGAACTGTTCAAAAGTGGGTAGGTTTACCCTCAGACTATGTTCCCTACTTGTTAGGGAGGGGACAGGAGTCACCCTCACCTACAGGCTACTGCACAGCATAAATGTGGCACCACTGGGCACTTGCTCCAGATCACTACTGGATCTTTGAAAGACATAAAAAGAACGGCACCTGCTGTTGACACCTGAAAGGCGAGACCACTCCCACATACTCTGCAAGCTGCAAAAATCCCACTTTCCTGAAAGAGACCAGAAGTCCATATTTAACTTGCCCTGTCTTCGACCATGCTAGCAGCTTCTGTTGGGGTGAATCCTCACCCCCCAATGCTGTTTCTGAGGTCCTGGAAACCTTGGCTAGTGTCAGAGTGTACTTCTCCTGTCCAAACCTAAAACACTAGGACTTAGAAACTTTTTGCCAACTTTCTGTCAACTCTTTGCCTAGGGAACTGTAAAGGACCAGAACCTACCTGCCAGCCGATCCGCCGAGCGTGCATTGACGGTGGACCTGACTATGCTGCTGTTCCTGCTACAATCTCCTCCACAGCAGGACCTCTTATTCAGCTGGTCTGACACCTACCAGCGTCCGACAATGTCAAACCCTCTTTAGCTGCAGCTTGCAGCCCTATCCCGCTAAGAAAATCTGACTTCGCGAAAGAGTCAAAGTCTGAAGGCAGAAATCTGCACTAGCTCAAAGCTAAGCAGCATTTTTGAAGGCTGCAACAAGATTGCATCCTTTGTCAACCCACTGCCATCTTTGGATCCTGCCTGCAGTTTTGACCCGCTGAGGACTCTACCTTCTTTAAAACTTTCTATGTAACTCTTTGACCAGGACCAACCTCACCTGGTCTTCATATCCAATCCTTGCTCACTTGCAGTCTGCCTCAAGCCTTACACTAGCCCCGGTCTAGTGCAACCAATTATCCACCATTGGCACTTTGAGCTTTTTGTTACTATTTTAATTTAAAACATTAAAAATGTATATCTTCTGTTGTCCATTTTGAATTTTTGTCACATTGGTGTCATTTTGTTCTTTAAAACATTCTCTGTTTCTGTGATTTGGAATGGGATATTTATCGTGTTGTGTGTTTTACATTTTTCAACTGTTTTGGTACTTCAAAGTTCTTTATACATTCTGTTAAGGTAAGCCTGTCTGCTTTGTGCCATACCTACCAGGGGTTGCCCTCAGGTTTGATAGTGAAACCTTTACTGTATTTAACAGGAATAGTGGCATCATTACTTATTGTAGCCTACCATCCACGCTCATTAATAAGCCACTTTCTTACACATATCAACATGGGCATCACTGTTGCATATATCCATGCTTAATTGAATCACATAAGTGCAACTTTTTAGGTCTAAATCAATAGCTTAATAAAACAAGAGTCTCATTTGCGTAGAATAGAGAAATCAGTCCACTGTAAGGTTACTGTTGAGCAGAAAATTTGGTACAATAGGTATAAAATGTAAAAGAAAATAACCTTTGGGAAAATTTTCTGAACACCGCACTGAAATTTTAAAGTGCTTATTGTACACAGCAGGGAGGCTGTGCAGCTGCCAGTAATGAAACTGCTTTCATCTGGTAGGTGTCTGTTTACTTTTTAATATAAAAGCATCTTGGTAAATCTAGTGACTGTCAAGTTATTGCTAAATATTCTTTAATGGGCTCGGAGGTTTCCACTTTTTCCCAAGTATAGCGCAAGTGCAGACAAGGAGAACACAAATAAATGTACATTGTTGGGAATGTTTTTGAAAATACTTTTTTTGTCTATAGATAATCATTTTGCAGATAGCAAATGTTGCCAAGTATATCCATGTGGGTCATAAATACCCATATATCTAGCATTTAGTAGTCCTTTACACAAATGATATCAGAACACTCACATTATTCGCGAGTGGATACAATATTGTGACAAAGTTTAGTCATCAATCACGCACACAAAGCTTAAGATATTGAAGAAAACGGAATGTTGACACTTTCTAGAAAAACAAATAGATTATAGGCCCCACTTAAAGAAGACTGTAAGCTACCCAATCAGACAAACACTTGCTGCCCAAACCAGCAGGTGATTTTGTTAAAACAGATTGTGCTGAAAATCATGATAATTGACTGCTGTGACTGTTCATTGTTTGAGGCTGTCGGAATGATGAATATCCTCAACATAGTAATTAAAAAGCTCCTTACAGCTTCATTGTTCCTAGAAAGCAAATGTGGGAGAGTATGCCACCTCAAAGAGAAAAGTATTACATGTAGGAGGCTGAGCTGAACTTATCCCCACCATGGTGCAAAAGTGCCTGCTTTGCATGCAAAATAGTTTTTTGCAGGAAGGAACTCCTTCCTGCAAAATAATATAAATTGAGGTGTTTATTATGCAGCACACATAGAAAGAGGAAACAAAGGGAAGAAATAAAGATATTTCTCTTCGACTGCCTCACTTGGGGAGGCATACGGTTTTGACGCATTCCCAGGTTTACATGTCCTTGAAATCTGTGGCAGGGACAAAATCCATGGGTGTTGCATGGGAAAACCCACGACGATGCACATGGATTGTCCCCTGATGCACAGTAATGCAACACAGCAACTTGTGCTGCCCTGCCTTACTCCATATCAATGGGGCCATGAAAAGCCAAGGAAAGTGGCTTTCCATGGCCTCATAAATATAGGCCTGCAGTCTGCACCACTGGATGGCACTTTGGGGCTTGTAAATATATGCCCTTAAATGTCTTGGAATATCTACTGCAGTGCTATCCTGCCATGTACTCTGTGTGATCTAGCCATCTGGAAAGCATACACCAGAGAGCAGTAATGTAGTTGATAAATTGCAGCACTAGGATTTGCTATTTTTAAGGCAATGTATTGTCTTGCATAAGAGAAAAGATCAACCTTGTAAAGGTCATATTTAAACCTAGTTACAGACATATTTAGCCTTTGAGAATTCGTGTCACCAACACAAAAAATACACAAAGTGGGGTTTGTGTCAGTCCAATAAAGCTCAAGTTAGCCACTTACATCCAATGTTTAAATAAAGTGTCAATCACATAATGGATCTGTATTGATGAGAAACTTGATGTCACCATCAATCTTTTGGCAGTTAGCTGTGTTAGTTCATTTTTTTGCATTAACAGTTAGCAAGGTGCCTTATTTTTATAGGTAAGATGTGCTGATGCATATTTCATGAGGTTTTGTCTCATTTAGAATATGTTATTTTTTCTCAGTTGGGCAGACACAAAATCATAAAATGGGGACTGTCTAGTGACAACAATAATAATCCCACTCATGCTAACCACAAAAAATAGCAGGTGCACAAAATTTTATCTAGTCATATGAAGGGCAGAAATGCAGCACAACCTGTACAAACACAGGTGAACATTCCAAGGTTTGCATAGGAACACTGTTTATGATATGGCACCCATTTTGTGTTGTGTCCATTAAAACTTGATGTGCAAAATTTGTGTAATATAGTTTTGCATAATTAGAATAATTGTGGACAAATTACAGGAAATCTATCATTTGATGCTAAATATTAGCGTGAAATGCATCCTTATCTCAACTGTTCACATTAGGAGATGTTTCATGGTACAAATTTAGTATGAAAGATACAAGTGGCATAAGCAACAGCCACTCATCTTCTTGCTTTTCACATTATCCCTTCATGATCACCATAAGATTTTGCCATGAACGGCATGTAATTCAGCAACATGGCAAAATTACAGGAATTTGCAGAACACTAAGGCCCACATTTATACTTTTTGGTGCAAAACTGCGGGAGCGCAGTTTTGCACCAAAAAGTTTAGCACTGGTTTACGTCATTTAATAACACCAGTCGGTTGCCGTATTAATAGCATGGTTCAAGCAAGCATTAAACTTGGGTTAGAGTCTTAAAAAAAGATGCTAGCAGGGTGGGGTGGTGGTAGGGAAGGAGGGGGTTGTGCATCAGAAAATAACGCTAGCCTGGTTAGAGGCAAACAAATGCCTCTAACCAGACTAGCGCCATTTCCTGGCACACAACCACCAAAAACATGACTCCTGTCTTAGGAAAGACAAGACACATGCCTGCCACCACAATGGCCATCACAGGGGACAAGTGTCTCCTGGGCATGGCCAATACACCCTGTGCCATGCAGGGGGCCCCAAGTTAGGGCCTCCAATGGCAAAAACATTGTTAAGAAATACTTACCTGGGTTGGGGTCCACTATCCTCCAGTGTACCTCTGGAAATGCCTTCAATAAGCCCCAACCAACATCAAATAAATAATAGAAGAATAAGGCATGCCCTTAACAGGTGAACCCTAACTTTTCTCCCAACATGTACCTTTGTTACCAAAATGTAGAACTCAGAATTTTCCAAAATGCAATATGCACTACTCTTTGAAGCTGCTTATAAAACAAACTAATACATAAAACGAAAATAAATGAATACAAAGCATCTTTGTGAAATGCTACTGTACAACTTAATTTCCTAAGTTTTCCCTCTGTTCTACTCTAAGATGGAACCACTCTATCAATCCACAGTTCCTCTACTCATAATATCAAGCTATTTCACTAACATTCTAAGAAATAAACATATGCTACCTCCAGGATTCAGCATCCGGAAGTGGCATGAAGATTTAGGGTGATGACTAAGCATTCTTGAGATGGTAGACAATGATATCTAGTTTTAAGAGAACCAGTATATTGGACATTGTCAGAGGCACATTATGTACCTGTAATGAAGTTGGTTATGGTAAATAATGTATTTCCTCTGCAGAGTTTTTATCTCTTAAATAGCCCAGTTGCAAGGTGAAAGTGTCATGAATATTTTGACTCACCAGTGAGTGCTAGTTAATGGGTATTGCACTGGCAGTTCACATTTGCAAATTAATGATGCCATCATGTCTGTGCCCCTTAATTTCCAAATATACTGTCTTGAAGATACACAACAAAGTTGTAAAATTAAAGGAAAATTGAACAGGCAACACATGATTAATGGAGGGTAAAGGAGAAAGGAGAATCAAGATTTAAAAAGTGAATGGTTCTTATCAGTGGTGTCAATGGAAAGCATGAGAATTGCTTTAGCATCTAAAGGATGCAGTTACGTTTCAGGGTTACATAGTTGTGTTGCTGGAATGAACATGGGTAAAAGCACACACTGGTTAAGGTGAAATCTTTGAGCATGTATAATGTTTAACGCTGGAAGTTACCATTCCATCATGAAATAATATATAAGGCATCTACTGCAAGAGAGCATGCCACCTACAGTGTTCCTTCTGATGTAATAGCCATAGGAAACACTTCATTGAGAGTCTGATGTTTTAGTTTGCTTTTGTATTGCAGATAAATGGTGAAGACATCACCTGAGGCAAGAATAAAAATCATATTAGGCTGCAATGGAAGGCATAGAACAGAAGGACAACTCTTAACCAAAGATCTTAATGACGTTGTCAAAATAGGTAAAGCTGTCTACATTCCCTCCCATTGAATGCATGCACAAGAAATGGCACACACAATATTGATAAATACAGCTGACCACAACAGAGACATATTTCAAGTAGGTGTAACGCTATCTATTTCCTCTTATTACTGATGCCACTCATAAGGTCTACCATGTCAGCTGAAAGTGTAAGACCCAAAACCTTGACCCCATAATTGCCAAATGTACAACTCAAGGTTGTGTGGATATGGTTGAAGTAGCCTGTCCTCCTCAGAAAGCATTGCCTCTACTGAGAGTAGGGCAATATTTGCTCAACACTATGTTAAGCTAATGTAAGCTCTCAAATTCATGATTGTTATTAATCCCCTAGTTGTTTAGAGTACCATATGCTTTTGGAATTGATGGCAGTGCATTAAGTAGACCTATGCCCAAGGAACACATGCTGTATCTTGTGACATGGTCATACAGTATGAGACAGAGCTGTGTGTGACAGCACAGCTGCCATCTTATGCTGATGGATTCTTGGTGGGCTCTGAGGTAGTAAAATGTGGGAGGCTGGTTGGCAGTTGGGATTGACGGAACTTGTAGTCAGCTGATATGGTTGGATGAGTCCTTCTCATATAGATAATAATTACTTCCCCGTCTACATTGTGTGGCCTGCAGTCTGTTACCTGTCACACTGGTGACAAGGATGGGATTGTGGAGGAAGACAAAGAAGGTCTCAACAGTTTCAGTTTTTTTCCTCGAATAATTATTTGATCCTAAGCTTGTAAATACTTTGTTATGCGACCTGTGGTAGGAATTTTATTTTCAGTCATACTACGTATTGGCTGAGAAGCCATGGTGTGTGCGAGTGAAACTAATTTGACATTTCTGTTGAGTAAAAGCCATAATTTTTCTACTTTTTCAGCAATGTTTCATTATTAGTAACTTTTTTTTAGGAACATTGCACTCATTCGGGAAACTTTTACATGCTGATTGTTTTCTTAGCTGATGTAGGGAGTCTGAGTGCTGAGTTGCTGAACTGCTTATCTTAATGCTGATGATGTTTTACTGAGCTCGGAGATCTCAAAGCCCAGTCATTTGTTTTAAAAAAGGAACTCTGTTGTTGTTGATTTTTTTAATACATGTGTGTTTTGCAAAGTTTCACGAGTTCAGAGGGGCTGGTGTGTCTGTGAAACACTTAAATTTGACGTGTCCTTAACCCAACCATGCACAAGTTAATGGAGAGTTTAATTATTTCATTTTAAAATGGGAGTGTTTTTCTGAAGAGCTTGAGCAGCTTCACTCAGGAGCATGCAAGTGGTGTGAAAGCATTCTACTGAAGCGCTCGAGCTCAAAACATTCCTCATAATCGAAATCTTTGTGATGTTCACGATCTAGCATAACAGTGCAATTCCTGTGCAAATTACTGTCTTTGCATACAAGGGATTAAGAGATTTCATATACATTTTCAATGATTTGCAGACTTAAAAACATTAAGTGTAAGTTGTGGTTCTTATATTTCTCAGTAATTTGCCCACTTAATGCAATCACTGCAGACAACTAGTGCAGAGTTTAAGCGCAGATCTGAAATTATGCTCTATATTTTTCAGTGATTTACACACTTTAAGTCATCAATGCATTTACAGAGACTTACAAAAAATTGAGGATATGTTTCTCAGCTATTTGCACACTTAAGGACAACAGTGCAAATTACACGGACTTACTTGCAGATGTAGTGATCATAACAGTTTAAGGATACAAGTTGCACTCTTTGCCTAATAATTTTTTTCAGGGAGGTTTTAGGCACATAGTTCAGGTGCCCGAGATACATTAAACTTTGTAGACGTTGCGAAGAATACATAATGCAAAATATTACTACACCTCCATTTTTCTTACCATCTCCTGGCACACCACCGATGAAATGGCAACAATGGTACGCCAGGGTGTGTGGTACTATGTTAAGTTCAGAAACAAAATCAGCATTGTTGTTACATTGCCTAGGTACTGAAGGTCAGGAAGTCTTTTACCATTTATCAGATGTTACAGATGAGGGTGCAGTGGATTTGAATGAGTAAAAAATATGTTTAAGAAAACTAGATAAACACTATTTACCTAAAGTTAGTACCATAAGATACTGGTGTATCACTAAAAGGTAACAGTAAAAAAAACACTAAAAGATAGTTTCTAGAAGCTAGAAGATTTCTAGGAAAATGACTTATGTGTGGGAAAGCAGGATATTTGGCTAATGAAAATATATGCCCTGCTCCCAAAGCAGCATGCAATTTTTTTAAGAAAAGGGTCATTTTGCCGTTGTTTGCAGAATGAAACAATTTAAAGGGAGAATCTATGAAACTGAAGATCACAAAGTGGAAGATGATGGTGATTCAGATTGTGAATGTGGGCAAATTGTTTTACAATTTTGCATTAGAGATTGCAATAGTCCGGATGACAACATATATATTAATGGTGGAAAAACTAAAGCATTGTTTGATTCAGGGGCAAAGATTACAATTGTTCCAAATAAATTCTATCTTGAGAAACGCAAAGGGAAAATTGTTCTATTGAACTCTTACATAAAACCATATGCTTATTGAGGAAACCCATTAAACTGCAGGGGTAATTTGTTAGATTGATTGAATATTGGCAACGTATGCTTAATGTAAAAATTTATGTTTCACAAAAAGGGGACAGCATTTCAAGTTGGATACATCAGAGAGATATTGGACATATGCTTGATCCTAATAATGATCCTCCAATTTTGCTAAAAGGACTCTTTAAGTTGCAGAGTGTTGACATGCATGAAACTCCTGAGTGTGAATTTTTAAGTGACATAAAATCAAAATTTCTTAAAGAGTTTCACAAAAGGTTAGGTTACATGAAGAATTGTACACACAAAATATGTTTGACTGACTATGCCACACCAGTGTGTGGGGAGGTCAGAGGTGTCCCAGTGGCTGTGAAAGAAGCCACTAGATATACTCAAGGGTGAAGGGGTCATTGAGAAAGTTGAAGGAACAGAATGGTTGTCACCAGTAGTGGCAGTCAGAAAAAGAAAACGGGAGTCTGTGTCTATGTGTAGATTTTAGAGAGATCAACACATGTGTGGTTGTTGATAGATATCCATTACCAAACATTACAGACATATCCACACTACTTGATAGTGCACAAATATTTTCCACCGAAGATCTCACATCAGCTTATAACCAGCTTACGCTAGCTGAAGAGTCTCATGACCTTACAACATTCATCACCGCATTTGGAACTTTCAGATATACAAAGTTACTATTTGTGTTGGTAGCCCTCATCTGTCTTTCAGAGATATCTGGAAAAAGTATTCAAAGGTATAAAGGGAGTAAGGATATATCAAGATGATAAGGCAGGTCTAAGAAACTTAAGAAAACTTAAATTTCACAGCTCACACTAAAATTATAAAAATCCAAATTCAGGAAAAAATCCATAAATGACTTAGGATACTGCATCACTGGTGCGGGCATACTCGTAAAGAAGATTAAATTAATTTTATACACAATTTGAAAACACCATCCAACAAAAAAAGAGTTGACGTGATTCCTAAGTATAGCATAATACTATTGTAAATTCATCAAGGGTTTTGAAGGAATGTGCTCAGCAATGAGAAACTTACTCAAGAAAGGAACAGAATGTTCTTGGGATTTTGTGTGCGAGTCTGAGTTCAAGGAAGTGAAAGAAAAATTCAATTTAGCACCCAAACTTAAGAACATTGACCCAAAGACTAAGGGGGTGATTCTGATTCTGGCGGGCGGCGGAGGCCGCCCGCCAGAATTCCGCCCCCATTATACCGCTCCGCGGTCAGAAGACCGCGGAGGGTATTATGAGTTTTTCCCTGGGCTGGCGGGCGGTCTCCAAAAGACCGCCCGCCAGCCCAGGGAAAAACTTCCTTCCCACGAGGATGCCGGCTCGTAATCGAGCCGGCGGAGTGGGAAGGTGCGACGGGTGCAGTGGCACCCGTCGCGTATTTCAGTGTCTGCAGTGTCCGCACGACCCCCCCTACCGCCATCCTGTTCATGGCGGCTTTCCCGCCATGAACAGGATGGCGGTAGGGGGGGTCAGAATCCTCATGGCGGCGGAGCGCACTCCGCCGCCATGAAGGATTCCCCCGAGCAGCGGTAAGTCGGCGGGAGCCCGCCGACTTGCCGCTTCTGACCGCGGCTGAACCGCCGCGGTCAGAATGCTCGTGGGAGCACCGCCAGCCTGTTGGCGGTGCTCCTGTGGTCGGTGGCCCTGGCGGCCACCGGCCGCCAGGGTCAGAATGACCCCCTAAGTCTCTGATAATGACAGATGGCAGTCTTATTGGCCTGGGAGCAGTACTGCAAGACAGTGAAGAGGGCTGAGAACGAAACATTCTATTACTCTCAAGGCATCTGAAACGTTCAATAAGGCTGTATTTGTTTATAGAGAGATACACTTGTGGTATTCTGTGAAATCCGTAAACTGAAACATTGTTATAGGGCAGCAAGTTTTAAGTCAGAACAGACCACAAATGATTATATGAATTATTTTTGAAAAGTACAGATGCAGTTTCAAGTAGAATTACTAAATGGGTGATTGCTTTTCAGGAACATGATTTTGAAATAAAATATATCCTGGCAGTAAACAACACCATAGCTGACACTTTATCCAGGTTATTTTCTGTAATGAGGAGGCTAAAAGTGAGGATGGTGAATTTGAGGACAAAATGTCTGATCCAGAAATGGTATATGTATTTGGTGAAGCCATTGTGTCACAAGAGAAATGGCGGTCAGAATTGGAATTGGATAAAACTTAACAAGAAGTTCGACATTTACTGAAAACTGGATGGGGTGGCAGCAATACAAAAGTGAGGAAATCAAAATGTTTTGGGGTGTTGAAGATGAGTTATCAGAAAACCAAGGATTACTATTCAGGGGAACCAGATTTGTTCCTCCCTTTACTATGAGAGACAAACGTATGTCATTAGCTCATTGTGGTCATCAGGGGATGTCTAAAACAAAGGGGACATTGAGGATGACATATTGATGGCCAGGTACAGACTTACATGTCAAAAGACTGATTTGAGTGCTTTAAGTGAGAAATCCCCAAAACCCAGTGTTCAGCCTATGGTGATAAGAGAGTGTCCTAACTAAGCAATTCAAGAAGATTGCCTTGGACATTCTTAGTCCAATACAGGGTGATGGATTTGAAACATATATGATAGTTATGATGCATATAAACCCAAGATGGCCTGAGGTTTATTTCCCACAAGAGGTTGAAACTAAAAATGTGGTGACATTTCTGAAAGAAACATTTGGAGTTAAGACATACCGCAAGTACAGTTGATTTTTACAGCCATGGAAACATTTTTGGGAGAGTGTGGCACAAAACATAAAAAAGTGTACACTCTACCATCCACAAACTAATGAAATGGTAGAACGTTTTAACCGAGTACTTATAGAAATCATTCACATGGCTAAAAATAATTATTTTGCATGGAAGGAAGAAGTTCATGAGAGTGGAAGCATAAAGAATCACACCACACTCTATTACAGGTGGAACATCTTCTGAAATATTTTGGGGGAGACATCATGTACATTAATAACCCCTCGTCGATCAATGATTTGAAAGGAAAATCACTTACAGTAGACAACGGTGAAGAGTGGAAAATGAGGAAAAAGGAAAAAGTGTAAACATTTGAACACAACTATGATAGAACAAAATTTGTGAAGGAAACAGAGTGTGCATTGGTAATTTGGTTACAATAACAAAACTAATTAGTAAGGAAGGTGGTCACAAACTTTCTGAGCATACGAAGCACATTAAAGTCTTCAACAATGCCAATAAGACAGATGATCATCCTATATGGAATTTGAATAGAGTTATAATCTATAAAGAGAAAACACCTCAGGAAAGGGTGTTAGGTATTGGAAAACATGAGAACAAGACTGAACCAAAAGAAAGATCTCATAGAGATATTAAAACTCCCAAGCATCTAGAACATTACATAAAATGAACATTTGTCAGTGTTTCTCTAGGTATAAATGTTATTTTGGAACAGTTAAACCAAATTGTCATCCCATTAAATACCCTTCATATTTTAAATTATCTCTTGTTTTAGAGATGCATTCATCATATCTGTTATTAGTATATGTATCTTACTTTTGTTTATCGAAAAGGGGAGGTTTGATAATATACACATACATTATGAGATGGAGCTATGTGTGACAGCACAGCTGTCCTCTCATGCTGATGGAATCTCTGTGCGTTTTGTTTATTGAAAAGGGGAGGTTTGTGATAGGTACATACCGTATGAGGTGGAGCTGTGTGTGACAGCACAAATGTCATCTCATGCAGATGGAACCTCTATGGGCTATGAGGTAATAGAATGTGGGTGGCTGGTTGACAGTTGGGATTGACAGAACGTGTAGTCAGCTGATGTGCCTGGTTAAGACCTTCTCATGTAGATAATACATACTTTTACATCTACACTGTGTGTACTGCAAACTGTTAACTAGCACCTGGCACACATTTCTTATTTCTTCCTGGAACAGCGCATATTTTGTGAGCTTCAAGGAGGTTCATGTGACAATAACATCTTAACTTAAATTTGGAAAGGGCTATCTATTCTGCAAAAGCCAATTATGCCTAATGGTAATGTAGCTGTTATAAATTCCTATTCTTCAATTTATTGGGATATGGCTGCACCAGATGACCATACATAAATTATATTGACCTTATTAAAAACCCAAAATCTATTGAACACATAAGGCATGAATTACAGTTTGGTGGATGGTTTCGCCATCACAAACATGACTGAAATCTCTTCTGCCTTATTACAAGTGCATGGGGATATAAAGCATTTGTAATAAGATGGAAGGGATTTCCCATACATTTGTTACATAGTACACCGCAGTGGAGTCTCAATGAGGCCTATAATCACTTCACTCTGTTTTGCATCAGGATAGATTCAAATATCTGAGGCTAATGTTTACCTGTGAAGGCATTAAGTCATTGATTATAGTGGTTGCTGTATGTTTTCAATGGGTATAAAACAGCAACATTGACTATTTATTAAATTCATGCAAACAGCATGAATTACTGATCAGTACTCTTGTTCTAGCACATTCTGTTAAATGAAATCTTGTGAAATCACTAAGGCGGCTCAACTAAAGTATATTTTAGATGTTGCACATAAAGGGCTGGTGATTTGTGCTCTCTTATTCTTACTTCTATTCCTTTAGGTCATCTGAATATTTTAGGTATGATGACATTGAATTTTACTCATATAATGGTGAGTATTTTATTTTTGCTTTATATTTCTAAATTTAATTTACTATGTAAAAGTCAACTTGTGCAACGTCATCCAGAGCTGGATGAGTGCATCCAACGGTATACACCTCTCAAAACAGTTTACCAGCATAGATAAGAGTGCCTCTTGATATGTGCACCATGCTATACCATCAGTGCTTCTCGGCACAGTCTCATAGAAAACCAACTTTTATGCATATATATTAATAGTTCATTTCAGCAGTGTTGCAGTCTGTATTAAGATATAGTTCACTTGCATGTGAGGAAATAAAGCTGTCATTGCCTGCATAATGCTAAGTGAATGCACTGAGTTCCAACATATGTATATAGGGAGTCATTTTTTATTGCATAGAAAATTCACAGTTAAGTCTTCCACGAAAGTACACATTATGGGCAGTTTGTATGTTTCATCACATGTATTCGGTAATCTGCCAGGGTAAAAAGATATTTCAGTTATTTTTGTGTTGTGATTATTTTATTATATTATCCACAAAAGAGAGAGAGCAATACAGAAATGGGGGATGAGTACGAGTCATCCTTTGCAGTCTTATTCAACATTTTGTACAGAAAAAGAGATGGCGTATATTAATACATATACTTAACTCTTATATCTAAGCATTAGAAGAATAACTCAACTGGTGTTGACTATAGTCTTAGTATCATACCGTCCATCATGTTCTCAGGAGGTAATAAATCTGAGGAAAGTCGAGGTGATAGTGGTAAGAGGGGGGAAGGGAGGGAGGGATGAAACCGGGGCAGATTGGGGAAACATGCAGGTTGCGTCACAAAGCATTGTAGAACGTATTTGCTTACAGGTCTGCCGTCTCGATGTTGGTAAAATTGTACGAACTAAGGGAACGAAAAGGTGTGTTATAGAAAACGTGTCATTTTGGTATGTAGACGGTTATACCATACACTATGAGGGGGTGGGTTTTGAAGGAAAGTGCGGGGGTTAGAGGGAAATAGAGGGATAGATCCATGAGAGGCCAAACGGAGGAGGGGGTCATGAATCAGTAGGGAGAAAGAGATAGGTAAAGAGGGGAGAAAGTGGGGAAAGGGGAGAGAAGGGAAGAGAAAGTGGGGGAGTGAAGTAGGGGAGAGAGAGTGGGGGGAGGGGAGGAAAGAGGGAAGGAAGTGGAGAGATGGGGGAGAGGGAAGGGGGAGGGAGGGAGAAGAAAGAAAGAGAAGAGGCAGAAAGGGAGAGAGGGGGATAGAGAGGTAAAGAGGGTCGCCCGGGAGCGTGGGGGTGTCTATTGGGGATGAAGTACCTGACTTAAGACGTGTTATGGGTGGGGGGACGGGAGGAGGAAAACAGGGAGAGGGGAGGGGGGAGAGGGTAATAGTGGGGAGAATGAAGAGTTAAAAGGGAGGACTGATGGGGGGTGCAAGTCATAATGTACAGGGAGGGAGGAGAGGCGGGGAACAGCCATGGAGGGCTACACAATGAGTGAATAAGGGTGATAGGATGTACGCATGGATAGGTCATGATAGTAGTGCAAGTGGAAGGGAGGGAGAGGGGGAGGTAATGTAGGTGAGAGTGGGTTCTGAGCCATGGGTGGTGTTGTTGTGGGGTCAGATGACAGGTGATACCTGTTGCTGGGTTAATATTGACAGAGTACTGTCTGCGATGTTTATAGTGGTTACGGCGGTAAAGGGTCGTTAAGGAACGGAGCCCATACTCTAAGGAACATGTCCACCTGGTCTTGGAGGTTGTAAATGATCTTCTCACACGCAGCTATCCGGGTCATTGCTGTTATCCATTCTCCCGGTGTAGGGGGGTCCGTTGAGCGCCAATGGCGAAGGATACATTTCTTTGCCGTTGCGAGTGCGGTATGCAGCAGTCTCTGTAAAGGACGCTGCAATACCGGGAGGATGGCCATGTCGTGTAAGATGATGAGAGAGGGAGGTAGTCGTTCTGGTAGCAGGATTGAAGTGGAAAGGGTGAGGCTGATGGCTTCCCATAGAGGGCGGACCGATGGGCAGCCGACCAGAATATGGAGTAGATCGCATTGAGTTTCCGAGCAGCGCCAGCAGGTCGCGTGTGGGAGGAGGCCTGCTCTATGGAGTCGTTGAGGGGTCCAAACCAGTTATGTATGATCTTGAAGAGGCAGAATGTCAGGCGAATCTCGCGAAACCCCCTGTCCAACGCCTCTAGCAGGTCCACCCAATCTTCTGTGTCAAAGGATCTCTGCAGTCAGGTTTGCCATTGTGAACGTAGAGATTCTGAAAGGGGTTGAGAGAACTTGTGCTGTGTAAGGACCTCGTATTGGCCTGCCATAACACCCTTATATTTCCCCCATGTTTGAATGTACTGCATCACTGGTGTCGATTTTAAACCTTGGTGGGTGATGTTTGTGTTATGTTGTAGGCAGTGTTGGAGTTGCATGTACCGCCATTCTTGGTTTGGATGGAGACCGAAGCTCTCTTTCAGTGAGGCGAAATTCCTGATCGCTCCTTCCTGAAGAATCTGGCCTAGATGTACTATAGTGAAGACCCTCCCTCCTATTCGCTATCTGTCATTGTTCCACAGGGGTGCTTGAGTGTGCAACGAGGGGTTGACTCCAACCAAGGAGTGGGCCCTTCTCCATGCCATTCACGTCGCTCCTATTATCGGATTCACAAGTATAGGGGGGGCTGTGTCAGTGGAGTATAGAATCTCTATACTGCCGTCATGGGGAGCAGGGCTTTCTCAATTGCAACCCATTGGGGTGGTTCTTTCATGTTCGATGTTAACGTGGCTAAGGGCGACAGGTGTAAGGCTAAAGCGTAGTATTCTACTGAGGGGAGGCCCAGGCCTCCATAGGAACGGCGTGCCAGAAGTTTGGCGGGGCCAAGCGTGGTCGCATAGAGCCCCATACGAAGGCTCTGATCTCTGCGTCTACTGACCGGAGTAGAGGGAGGGGTATCTGGAGCGGAAGGAGGCCAAGAACGTAGGTAAAGCGTGGCATGGTGACCGTTCTCACCGCTTGTACTCTGCCCCACATGGAGAGGCCCAGATGGGACCATTTGTCAAAGTCTAGCCTCATGCATGTGATCAAAGGGGTAAGGTTATCCATCACTATGTGGTCCAGTCCTCTATTAACCAGAATTCCCAGGTATTTAAGATGTATTGGAGTCCATCTGAATGGATGTCCGTGTATGTCAGCTTTCGTTGTCATGCATGAGAGGGGGAGGGCATCGCTTTTTTCCCAGTTCACCCGGTAGGCTGAGATGGGGGCAAAGGTCTCAGTGGTCTCCAGTAGCGCTGGAAGGGAGCGTCCGAGGTCTGCTATAGTGAATAGTAGTCGCGAGTGGCTCCACAGCTAGTATGAATAACAGAGGGGAAAGGGGGCATCCCTGACGAGTTCCTCTTCGAATGGGGAAGGGGTCGGAGAGAAAGCCCCCACAGTTGACCCGCGCTGTTGGGTTATCGTACAGGAGGCGAAATTTGGAAATTAATTGATCTCCTAGGCCAAAACTTTTCAGGGTCGCAAATAGGTATGGCCATTCGATGCGATCGAAGGCCTTCTCCGCATCCAGGGACAGAGCTAGGGCGGCTTCCGGCATGTTTCTAGAGGACCATAGTGAGTGGCACAGGGTATGCAAATGGTTCCTAGAGGTACGGCCGGCACAAAGCCCACCTGGGATTGGTGTATAAGTGAGGAGATGACTTTGCGTAATCGGTTCGCTAAAACGCTGGCTAGAATCTTGATATCTCCGTTTAGGAGGGAGATTGGCCGATAATTGCTACAGAGCAAAGGATTGCATCCGGGTTTCAGTATTACAGCTATTGTGGCAGTGTTAGAGATCGTGCCTAGGAAGCCCGTCTGACAGGTTCCGTCTAGCGCTCCGTGTAGGATATCAAGCGCTTCCTCCCCTGCCCATTTGTAAAATTCTGCTGGGAAACCATCCTCACTCGGCGATTTGTGGTAGGGGAGGTCGGAGACAACCTGTGATATTTCTAGCCGGCTGAAGTCTCCCTCTAGTAGGGCGCGTCCTTCCGCAGAGAGGGAGGGTAGTTCTATACCATTGAGGAAGGTGTCAATGCATGCAGGTGTAGTTGTCGACTCAGGGGTATAGAGGTGACTATTGTAATATGCAAACTCATTGACTATGTCTTGCGGGCGCGTGAGCATTGTTCCGGAACAGGCTGTAAGCACTGGTATGGCCAGAGATGCTGTTTGTTGACGAAGTTGGGCCGCTAATAGTCTCCCTGCTTTCTCCCCCTGTTCACAGTGCCTGCCCTGCATACGTTGGAGACTTGGTTACCCTGTCTTCGACAGCGGTGTTGTCTCGCAGTGGAAGCCCTCGTGTCCCTTTTACAGTGGACAATGCCCTTTCTTCAGTTCTAGAGAATAGGGAGAGCAGGAAAACATCCAGAGGGGAGTCGTGCCTTCAGTGGCAGACCAATGTGGTGGCACGGAGGGGGGGAGGGCACGGGGGTAGCGTTTCCTAGAGGCCACAAATAGTCCTGTCAAGGGCGGAGGGGGTTGGAGGCCCTCGTCTATTGCCACGGCTGGGAAAACATTGACCGTTCTCCCAATAAAGGGAGCTGCGGGGAGATGGAGCGGATGGGGAAGTAAATATATATATATATATGTGTGTGGGGCCGGTCTGAGCGTGGTGCAGGATGGCTAGGGGGAACGCAGGGTTGTAAGCGAGAGAGCGAGGGTCAGAGCACCAAAGCTGAGTCAGTGGCTAGCATGCAGCCCGATAGAAACACACCCAACAATCAAAACAAAATAAACAAGAATAACAGTGCACAGCGGTAAAACTTCACATGAAACTCATCTGCCATTCGTCGTGCCTGTAGGTTCAGGACAGATGGGTAGGTACGGGGTTGGAAGAAGGATGCCTTTTCCTTTCCCAGCCCGTAAGGTATATGTCCTGTTCTGATCTTTCCATCTCAGGTGGGGGCTGGGGCGGGCTTTAAGGGGGAGCGGGATTTGTCCCTGTCCGTCCCCTGGGTGTGTTTAACCACTGCGTGCAATATTTGGCCCCTGTTGTCATAGTTCTTAGAGAGTCTTTCAAGGTCTCTGCCTCTGTTGGAGATTTCCGAGCGGTCGTGGTCTAGACGTTCGGGAGTCAATTCCATTGATGGTGGGTTCCACGCTTGTGTGATCTGGGCCTGTGGTATGGTCCGGCTGGACATGTCTATTGAGCGGTCTGAGATGCTGTCCAGATAGAGACTTAGGTCTGTTGGATCATAGAAGTCTTTGGATACGTTGTTTTTTGTGATCCACATTCTTGCCGGTTCAAAGAGGCCGAATTTGATCTCTAGTTGTTGCAGACAGGGGTGAAGAGCTAGGAATGCATTTCTGTGGTCGCTGGTCTCTTTTGAGAAGTCGGCTGTCATTCGAATCTGAAGATCGTTCATGTGGAAGGGGCCCTGCGCTCGTGCTTTTTGTAAAAGCTGGCGTGCCTGTGTGTATCGTAAGAAGCAGGCGATGATGGGTCATGGGTGGTTGGCACCCTCCCGGGGTTTAGGGCCCAGTCTGAGTGCTCTTTGAACTCCAAGGGGGGGTCGAAGGCGAGGACAGTGAGTTGAGGTAAGATGCCCTTTAGGAAAGACTGCACGTCCGCCCCTTCAATTCCTTCTGGGAAGCCAAGGAAGCGGACATTGTCTATGCGGCTTCTGTCTTCAAGATCGACGACCTTACTGGGAAGGTATATGAGTTCCTGGTCCCTGTCCTCAGTGAGTGTGGCTTGCGTCTCCACTGCTGTTACCCTTTGCTCCAGTGTGGTCACCCTGGACTGGAAGCCTGCGATGTCTAGGCGCATTGATTTTGTCTCCTCCGTGAGGGAGATCATCCTGCTATCCATGCCCTCGAGCCTGCGGCCCACTGCCGATATCTCCTGCAGGATGCGGTCCATTGTTGCACCCTGTGGGGTGTCCGGCATGTCGCTAGGTTGGTGAGTCATATGTTCCTGAGGTGTTGAAGGCGGGCTCTGTTCTGTATCAGGGCCTCCGAGAAGAGCAACTGTCTCGCTGGTTTACCCAGGTGTTTGTTTGAGGGTTTGTTCCCTGGCATCACCAGATTTTGGGCTCCAGAGAGGGTAAGTGTGCTGTTGAGACGTGGGCTTCTTGGTGAGAAGTAACATGGTCGCATGGTCAATGGGTGTGCGTTCCTTAGGACGTCAGAGGGGCCACTGCAGTGGTCGCCATGGGCTCCCCCGAGTCTCAATCTGCGTGTCCGTAGGTGTGGCGGCAAATGTGCTCGGGTCCCTTGCGGTGAGGCGAAATAGGGAGCGGGATGAGGAGGGCAGCGGATGCGGGGTAGTGTCCAAACTGTGTGGTTCCCCTCTCCGTGGTGCAGTAGCGCGGCATTGGTTGGCTTACTATGACTGCCGTTTCTCCCTTTTTTTGTAGTAGGGGTGGTCTTTTGCTGTCAGAGACCATCTACAGAGGTTCTCCTCCTCCAGTCGTGCGAGAGGGGTCTTCTTGATTGTGGGAAGGGGAGGGGGTATCGTAGAGGGCTAGGATATAGTGATCTAGCCAAGGGTGGCGTGAGGACCTTCAATGAACAGTTCGTGGATTTGAAAATGTCTGTTTCCTGTGTTGCTGTTCTGCAGCTCCGTGAGGCTGCTGTGCCCACAGTTCACAGTTCAATCCCCACATGGAGCGGTATTTGCAGTGTTCAATGGGGGCTCTGCTATGAAGTGATCTCTCAGAGGTTAATGGGAGCTTTTGTCTGCTCCTTAGGTGGGTCCAGGTGGCCTTGTACTTCCTGCTGGTCTCTTCGTGGTCCGGGCGGGGGTAGAAGGGCTCCTGTTGGATTACTGGTGCCTCTTAAAATGATTTTATCCTCATGGGGGGAGAGGCTCGGGGGGGCATCCGTAGAGCAATAGAGTTTTTTTTTGTTTGTTTTTTACATGCCTTATGTTATTTTGTTTTTTTTGTTGATCTTTCTTTTTCTTCTGTTTTTTTATTTTATTCTTCTTTTTTTCCCCCCTCTATTTCCCTTCTTTGGATGTGGCCCCCAGATCCGGTCTTCCCGGTGTCGGTCCTCAGTGATTAGTGGTGTTTCCGCCGCCCCCTTCCCGGTTCACCGCTTTCTCTCCTGGTTTATTCTGTTTCCGCCCGCCAGCCTGAATAATGTACCCAAGGCCGCGGCTTCACACCTGCACGCAGGCCTCACTGTCCGATCCGGCCCCGCTTGAGAAGAGGATGCGGGCGGGGCTCACGCGGCCCCGAACGATCGAGCCTGCGGCAGCCCTGGGAACTCACAGATCCTGCTCGACTCCGTTGCGAGGAGGCATCGGTCTTTAGGACACCCTCCTGCCCGATCCGGAGCCCGCAGACGGCAGAGCTGTTGTGTGTCATTCAAACAAGATTGTGACATTCCCTTTACCTGGAACAGCAAGTACTCTAGCTGTGTATGGTGCTGTCTCCTTTGTGTCATAGATAATCATTCAGGGACTTTATCTGCTTGTGTCCACAACAATGTTACGTATGGATTTTGTATAGCACTTGCTACTCCTGATAATGGATGTCATGCAAATTGGTTTACAATTAGGCATGCTGTTTATCACACAGCTGTCACATACTTTATTAGTGGCTTTTCATGCAATTTGGTATGGAATCTATTATATAAACCTGTCACAAACTTCCATGGAATCTGTCATGGAAGGAGTGATTTGATGAATTTGGTTGTGTAGTGATCATGTAAACAGCCGTGCAAGAAGTTGTGCAAGTGTATAGCTACATTCTGGTAATAGTTGTACAAATGCAATATTATATGCCATCACCCCAGAAATGACAGAATCCCAGCTCCAGGAGTGAGAGAGCAGAAGCACGTGCCCAACACTGGTTAGGGTTAGTCAGGTAAGTGCCCATTGGCCCTACCCAAGAGTGTCAGAGGAATTATTGGCCTATCGATAGATGTAACACCGGTGTTGGAAAATGGGTTATTGGTAAGGGCAGGTAGGTACCTACACCTAGCAACAAGCCACTAACCTCCACTTAGGTCCAGTTAGGTCTCAGTAAATTAACCCCAGCTCAACCCTTGGTAGCTTGGCAACGAGCGTCAAGGCTTAACTTAGGAGACAGTGTGTAAAGCATTCAAATATCACAAAACAGTAATTAAATAAAACACAGGAAACAGTTTAAAAATCCAAAACCAATTTATAAAAATAGTTTATATTTTTATCTTTAAAATGACACCAAAACGAATAAAATCGGATAAAGGGAACCGGAGATATGAATTTTTAAATAATTATTATTTTTCTAGCGCTTAGAAACAAAAAGCGCCAATCGGGTCATCTGGTTGCACCTCGACCGGGGCAAAGTCAAAGTTTCAGGCCGACCGCGATGGAGCCCTGCTCGGCTAGAGGTCGCGGGAGGCCTCGGTTAAAAAGTTACCTTCTGACTTAGTCTTTATTTTGAAGATTTTCTTCAGCGGCACGAACCTGCCAGTCCTATCCGACCTCCTGGAGTCCTTCTCCGGATATGCGATGCTGGATTCCTCGGTGGGGATTATTACCTTCGGACTTAGTCGTTTTTTCGAGGTGAAAATCCTTCGACCGGGGTAAACCTGGATCTTGATCCGACGTCCATGGAGCCCTTCTCGGATACAATGGCTGGGAGGTCCCGGTCAACTTTTTACCTTCGGACTTAGGGGGTCATTCTGACCTCGGCGGTAAAAGCCACTTACCGCCGGTCAGAAGACCGCCACAATACCGCCGCGGCAGCGGTCAGCCGCCACGGTCATTCTGACCCACAACTGCCAAACCTCCAAAAATCCGACCTCCATTGCAGTCCGCCACATCAGCGGCCAGCGATAAACTGGAGATGACCAAACCTCCACCGCCACGCCAACAGAAATACGCCCATGCCATTACGATCCACAAATCCACGCGGCGGTCTTTCAAACGCGGTAGTCTATTGGCGGTACACACCGCCGCGTCAAAATACACACACCTTAACAAAACACTACCACATTGGACAATTTGAAATACACACACGTGATACACATACAAACAACACTCCCACACATCCAATACAATATAAAACACACACCCACATCACCCACAAACCCCTACTACCAAAAATCAGAGACGAAGGAGAGAGAGACACATCAGAGAATAGAGAGCCAGACACACAGAGGCACACTACAACATCACACACACCACATAGTAGCACAAAGCACCACACACCAACACACTCATCACCACATACACCACCCCACACCTCATCCACACCACCCCATGGCACCACAAAGACACCCACGCTTTACGGACCAAGAACTCAGGGTGATGGTGGAGGAAATCCTAAGAGTGGAACCCCAGCTCTTCGGCTCACAGGTGCAGCACACCACCATAGCAAGGAAGGCGGAGCTATGGCAGCGGATCGTGGACAGGGTCAACGCGGTGGGACAGCATCCCAGAAATAGGGACGACATCCGCAAACGATGGAACGACCTACGGGGGAAGGTGCGCTCGATGGTGTCGTGACACAACATCGCGGTGCAGAAGACTGGCGGAGGACCCCCACCCACCCCACCAGAATTCACAGCATGGGAGCAAGAAGTATTAAACATCCTGCATCCTGAGGGCCTCGCTGGAGTACCCGGAGGAATGGACTCTGGTAAGTCCTATCTCATATACTTCATCCCCCCCACCCCACCAGCATGGCAACCCACACCCCCACCCTCACCCCCAACCCACCATCACACATCATCCCTGAGAATGTTTCCCTAGCACAACCCACCCAACCCCTCACCAACCCTTGCATGCCACCACAAACATTGGACACCCATTACCTAAGCATGACCACTGCACATACCCATCCCCCCCACAAACCACCCTCACAACACCACCCACAAGGGAATGCCTGCACTGGGGGACAAGGGCACCCATAAATCGCACGCTTTTTCACACACAGAAACAATAACCATACTCTCTCAACCCATGCAGGACCCGAACGCCAACACACCGGTCAGGAGGGTCCTCAAATGTCCATCCCACCCCCGGAACAGGCCCCCAGTGAGGACAGCAGCTCTGTCGACCTGGAACCTGATGACCAGCTCGGACCATCGGGGACCTCTGGGCAGTGGGTTCCCCAAACACAGACACAGGCCACAGCAGACCCAAACCCCCCTGGGAACAACAGCACAGCTCCCACCCAGCGGGCCCATGCCTCTGTCTCTAGGACAGGTCAAGCAGCGGTGTGTCTGCCACTACAGGGCACCCAGGCTAACCCAACACCCCAACAACAACAGGGACCTGGGGGCAGTGGGAGTGGGCACACCGTCCAGGGGACAGAGGCCCAGGCAAACAGGGCAACTCGGAGGGCTGCCGTGCGACAGGGGGGGAGGAGAGGCCCAGGGAACCCACTCTCCAAGAGGCCCTCACTACCATCATGGGAGCATACCACCACTCCCAAGAGACGATGGCGACGGTACTGGCCAGGTTCACCGAGATACAGGCACAGCAGGAAGAACGCTACATGGGGTTCAGCAACCAACTCACCACCATCGCTACCGCCATGGGGAGCATGGTCCAGGCCCTCAACAGGATAGAAGACACTTTGCGGGACCATGTGGCACCACACAGGGCCACTGTCACTAGCCAGGAACAGCCTACCACCTCCGCCGGCGCTAGTGGACAGGAGGCCCACACACAACGACAGGCCACAAGAACCCCACCTCCTGCTGAAGAACAACCACCCCGCAAGAGGAGCCTAAGACCCCAAAAAAAACCAGAGTAGCATGCCAAGACCACCGCCAGCATGAGATACCCCCAGAAGTCATCCCACTGTCCCACATTGCCACCCTGTCCAAACTCAAACAGCCCCTGCTCCGTCCTTCCACAGGCATATGGACAATAGACCTGTCAGACTGAGAACTGGACTCTGCCATGGACATTACTCCACCCCCACCCATCACCGTCTTCATATAATGTACCATTATCTAAGCACACAAAATAAAACAATTATTGCACAGAAAACCGTTTGGAGTCATGCTGTATTCTCAAAAAATCGTACAACACATAACAGTTCACAATATGTGATGTCAGTTAGTGATGACAACATACCAATGTCAATACGCTGTAGTACATGGCCAAACCAAGCAGAAGTCGGGCTATGAGTCATTAAGCACTGAGAAGGGAAGGGAAAAAGAATATGTTATTTAAAAGAGCTGGGGGGAAATACATAAAGTTGAGATGCATGAGGCTCTAACTAACTGGGAAATGGCGTGGCTGAACCTTACCTGTGTGCTACTGAAAATACTGTTGTATGACAGCTTCCCTGTTGTCTGTTTCCTCACCGTCGTCTTCCTCCTCTTCACTCTCCACAGGCTCCACGGCTTCTACGACACCACCATCTGGACCATCCTCCTGCAGGAAAGGCACCTGGCGTCGCAAAGCCAGGTTGTGAAGCATACAGCAGGCCACGATGATGTGGCACACCTTCTTTGGTGAGTACATTAGGGATCCACCTGTCATATGCAGGCACCTAAACCTGGCCTTCAGGAGGCCGAAGGTCCTTTCAATGACCCTCCTAGTACGCCCATGGGCCTCATTGTACCGTTCCTCTGCCCTGGTCCTGGGATTCCTCACTGGGGTCAATAGCCACGGCAGGTTGGGGTAACCAGAGTCACCGATTAGCCACACACGCTGTCTCTGTAGCTGTTCCATCACATAGGGGACGCTGCTATTACGCATAACATACGCGTAATGCACTGACCCAGGGAACTTGGCATTTACATGGGAGATGTACTGGTCTGCCAAACAGACAACCTGCACATTCATAGAATGGTAATTTTTCCTATTTCTGTACACCTGTTCATCGTCATTTGGGGGTACTAATGCCACATGGGTCCCATCAATGGCACCAATGATGTTGGGGATATGTCCAAGGGCATAGAAATCACCCTTCACTGTGGCCAAATCAGCCTCTTCTGGGAATATGATGTAGCTCCTCATGAGTTTCATCAGGGCAGACAACACTCTGGACAGAATCTTTGAAAACATAGGCTGAGACATTCCAGATGACATGGCCACTGTTGTCTGGAATGAGCCACTTGCAAAGAAATGGAGGACTGATAGAACCTGCACTAGAGGGGGAATTCCTGTTGGTTGGCGGATGGGTGACATCAGGTCTGGCTCCAGCTGGGCACACAGTTCATGTATAGTGGCTCGGTCAAGTCGGTATCGGAGTATTATATGGCGTTCTTCCATTGTCGACAGGTCAACCAGCGGCCGGTACACGGGAGGATTCCTCCTTCTCCTCGCAAGTCCCTGCGGACGGTGCCTAGGAAGGACAACATGGAGCACTGAGTCAATCAACTCACAGGTACGTACAACACAGCTTGCACAGTACACGAAAATGTTTTGACTGCTATGTTTGTATGTGTGCAAATGCAAGGCCTAGGCCTGTGTGACGCAGTAGAATTTAAGCCATGTGGGCCCTTGAAATGGCAGCTGCCTGACCTCTAAACTGGGACAATGGGATGTGAGGTCAATGCGCTGGCGTGGCACACCGTGGCGGTAGGCGGTCGAAGACCGCTGTACAAAGTCGCATTGGTTAACATTGAACCCTATGGGATTCAGGAGCCAATGACGATGTGCGCCGGCGGTCGCGGTACGCACCGCCGCGGTACGCACCGCCGCGGACGTGACCGCCATTTTCTATCTGCTTAATCACTCGAGACCTGATCATCCACAGGAGAGGACCTATACTGCAAGTGCTGCTGTGAACTCGGTCTGGAAGTGACAATGGCTGCTGCGACTGGGGAAAGGGCCCCTGCCTTCATGTCTGAAGAGTTGGAGAAACTCGTGGACGGGGTCCTCCCCCAGTATGCGCTACTCTACGGTCCTCCAGACCAACAGGTGAGTACACTGAGTGCACATTGAATGGGTAATGCCTGTGTGGAGTGGGGTGGCTGTCAGTTGGTGGGGTGGGGAGAAAATGAGGAATGCAACGCACAACTGATGAGAGTATGGGCCACATGGCAAGGGTGGGGAGGGGGGGCATGTACTCCAAACATGCAGAAATGTGACGTTTTCTCTTTCCCACCCTGTACATGTCAAACAGGTGAGCGCCCATCAGAAAATCGATATTTGGCGTGCCATCGCCAAGGAAGTCCGGGCCCTGGGTGTCTACACCAGACGGGGCACCCACTGTCGGAAGAGGTGGGAGGACATCCGCCGCGGAACCCGAGAGACCGCCGAGTCACTGCTTGGGATGGCCTCCCGACCTAGGAGGGGTGCCAGTCGTACCCTGACCCCCCTGATGTCCCTGATCCTGGCGGTGGCCTACCCTGATTTGGATGGGCGCTTGAGGACATCACAGCAGACACAAGGGGGTGAGTATCAGCACATTCTCCTATCTATACGCGCAGTGGAGGCATCTGGGTGGGGGAGGAGGGCTGTGGGTGACAGTAGGCCAGGGCGCTTTCTGTGGTGTAGTCCCCTCCCTTAGACATGGCCCTGTGCCCCCGCCCACCACCTCTGTAGGGTGCCAAGTGCAGCTATCCATGGTCCAACATCACCCATGAGCGCGTCTGTTGTCCCTAGACCTGTTGGCCTAGTCAGAAGTACAGAGTAGTGTACCCCAAGTTCACGGCTTAGTGCATGAGGCACCTGTGTCTGTCCTCTCCGCCAAGGCTATTGACAAGGCATGCACTCAACTTTGTTTTCTTTCTCCCCCCACCCTTATTCTTTGTTTCTTGTGCATTAGCATCATCAGGCAGAGGAGAATTGGCGTCGGAGCACGAGGGAGCTGCAGGTCACCAGGCACCGGTGGGCACTGACACAGACACCGAGGGCACCAGTGATCCGGAGGGCGAGGGGAGCACCACAACGGGGGCCGGTGGAGACACCAGCGACACGGACACGTCCTCGTTTGGGAGCTCCCTAGCGTGGGCGGCAACATCTGTGCCCCCAGCAACAACAGGTACAGCCGCCACCCAGCGCACCAGCACCGCCCTCCCAGCAGCCCCTCAGTCTTCGCTCCGTGCCCGTTCGCCCAGGAAGGCGCGCGTCTCCTTCGCCCCAGGCACCTCAGCCCCTGCCTCTGTTACCCCTGCTGCCCTCAGTGCGGAGCTCATTGACCTCGTGAGGACGCTCATTGTTGGGCAGACTACCCTTTTGAAAGCCATCCAGGGGGTGCAAAGGGAGGTGCAACAGAGCAATGCCTACCTGGAGGGCATTCATTCGGGTCAGGCTGCCCATCAACGAGCTTTCACTTCTCTGGCCTCAGCACTGACGGCAGCCATTGTCCCTGTCTCCAGTCTCCCTCTTCTAACTGCCTCCAGCCTTTCTCTGTCTCCTGTTCCTCAGCCTATCCCATCCACACCATCTGACCAGCCTGCACACACCTCAACACCCAAGGCCAGCTCATCCAAACATAAGCACCACAGAACACACAAGCATTCACCCAAGCAACACCCAGTTGCAGACATACCAACAGTCACTACCACCTCTGTGTCCCCTTCCTCCTCGTCTCCCTCCTCCCTCCCTGTGACGTCTACACTCACACCTGCATGCACACCAACATCAGCCAGTTCTTCCATCACCAGCACACCCTCCACTACAGTCCTCACACGTGCAGTCACCACCCCCACTGCCATGTACACGTCCCCTGTGTCCTCTCCCACTGTGTCTGTCACCCCCTCTTCCAAGACACATAAACGCAGGCAGACACCCAAACAACAGCCAACCACCTCACGACAGCCTACGTCTCAGTCACCTGCACCCAAGGACAGCACACCTGACTCTCCTACAACCACATCCTCTTCCTCCAATTCTATCTCCACTACTCCTACCCTTTACCCTGGTCCAAAGAAATATTACCTCTCATATGTTGACCTCTTTCCCTCCCCTGACCCACTCCCTCCATCTGGGAAAAGTCCCAAAGGCACCTCAGCCACCACCAGCCCAGCTTCCAAGGTACAAGTGGTGCATGGAATATGGAGTCCACCCTTTGGCGGCAGTGACACTTCACTGAGCAGCAAGGGGACTGGCAGCCCCCCCCCAGGCAAGAGGACCCGGAAAGTGAATGGCCGCCGTGAGCGGACTGAGACGGCTGCCCCCAAGGAGGTGACTCAGGCCACTTCACCTGCCACAACAGCCAGGGGAGGCAAGGGCCCGAGAGCCCCATCTAAGGAGCGGAAGGGCAGCAGGGCGGAGAGGCCAGCCAGCAGGAGCGCGGAGCAGGACGGCCCCACACGCCCCATCCCGCCTGCAAGGGACAACACCAAAGGGCCCAGGACTCCGTCTCCGAAGGGGCCTGACACTGCACGTTCAGAGGGCGAGTGAGCAGGTTGTCCAGGCCAGGTCTGACTCCCTACACTGACTGGAAGAGCACCGCTGAACAGGGCCCCGCCGTGAAGAAGAGCACCGCTGAAGAGGGCCCCGCCGTGAAGACAAGCACCGCTGAACAGGGCCCCGCCGTGCAGAAGAGCACCGCTGAAGAGGGCCCCGCCGTGAAGACAAGCACCGCTGAACAGGGCCCCGCCGTGCAGAAGAGCACCGCTGAAGAGGGCCCCGCCGTGAAGACAAGCACCGCTGAACAGGGCCCCGCCGTGAAGACAAGCACCGCTGAACAGGGCCCCGCCGTGCAGAAGAGGACCGCTGAAGAGGGCCCCGCCGTGAAGACAAGCACCGCTGAAGAGGGCCCCGCCGTGAAGACAAGCACGCTGAACAGGGCCCCGCCGTGCAGAAGAGCACCGCTGAAGAGGGCCCCGCCGTGAAGACAAGCACCGCTGAACAGGGCCCCGCCGTGCAGAAGAGCACCGCTGAAGAGGGCCCCGCCGTGAAGACAAGCACCGCTGAACAGGGCCCCGCCGTGCAGAAGAGCACCGCTGAAGAGGGCCCCGCCGTGAAGACAAGCACCGCTGAACAGGGCCCCGCCGTGAAGACAAGCACCGCTGAACAGGGCCCCGCCGTGCAGAAGAGCACAGCTGAAGAGGGCCCCGCCGTGAAGACAAGCACCGCTGAAGAGGGCCCCGCCGTGAAGACAAGCACCGCTGAACAGGGCCCCGCCGTGCAGAAGAGCACCGCTGAAGAGGGCCCCGACGTGAAGACAAGCACCGCTGAACAGGGCCCCGCCGTGCAGAAGAGCACCGCTGAAGAGGGCCCCGCCGTGAAGAAAAGCACCGCTGAACAGGGCCCCGCCGTCTCAAGCACCGCTCCGCTGGGCCCTTCATCACAAGCACCGCTCTGCTGGGCCCTTCCTGTCAAGCACCGCTCCGCTGGGCCCTTCCTGTCAAGCACCGCTCCGCTGGGCCCCGCCGTCTCAAGCACCGCTCCGCTGGGCCCTTCCTGTCAAGCACAGCTCCGCTGGGCCCTTCCTGTCAAGCACCGCTCCGCTGGGCCCCGCCGTCTAAAGCACCGCTCCGCTGGGCCCCGCCGTCTCAAGCACCGCTCCGCTGGGCCCTTCCTGTCAAGCACCGCTCCGCTGGGCCCTTCATCACAAGCACCGCTCCGCTGGGCCCCGCCGTCTCAAGCACCGCTCCGCTGGGCCCTTCATCACAAGCACTGCTCCGCTGGGCCCTTCCTGTCAAGCACCGCTCCGCTGGGCCCCGCCGTCTCAAGCACCGCTCCGCTGGGCCCTGCCGTCTCAAGCACCGCTCCGCTGGGCCCCGCCGTCTCAACCACGGCTCCGCTGGGCCCTTCCTGTCAAGCACCGCTCCGCTGGGCCCTTCCTGTCAAGCACCACTCCGCTGGGCCCCGCCGTCTCAAGCACCGCTCCGCTGGACCCCGCCGTCTCAAGCACCGCTCCGCTGGGCCCTTCCTGTCAAGCACCGCTCCGCTGGGCCCTTCCTGTCAAGCACCGCTCCGCTGGGCCCCGCCGTCTCAAGCACTGCTCCGCTGGGCCCCGCAGTCTCAAGCACCGCTCCGCTGGGCCCTTCCTGTCAAGCACCGCTCTGCTGGGCCCTTCATCACAAGCACCGCTCCGCTGGGCCCCGCCGTCTCAAGCACCGCTCCGCTGGGCCCCGCCGTCTCAAGCACCGCTCCGCTGGGCCCTTCCCGTCAAGCACAGCTCCGCTGGGCCCTTCCTGTCAAGCACCGCTCCGCTGGGCCCCGCCGTCTAAAGCACCGCTCCGCTGGGCCCCGCCATCTCAAGCACCGCTCCGCTGGGCCCTTCCTGTCAAGCACCGCTCCGCTGGGCCCTTCATCACAAGCACCGCTCCGCTGGGCCCCGCCGTCTCAAGCACCGCTCCGCTGGGCCCTTCATCACAAGCACTGCTCCGCTGGGCCCTTCCTGTCAAGCACCGCTCCGCTGGGCCCCGCCGTCTCAAGCACCGCTCCGCTGGGCCCTGCCGTCTCAAGCACCGCTCCGCTGGGCCCCGCCGTCTCAACCACCGCTCCGCTGGGCCCTTCCTGTCAAGCACCGCTCCGCTGGGCCCTTCCTGTCAAGCACCACTCCGCTGGGCCCCGCCGTCTCAAGCACCGCTCCGCTGGACCCCGCCGTCTCAAGCACCGCTCCGCTGGGCCCTTCCTGTCAAGCACCGCTCCGCTGGGCCCTTCCTGTCAAGCACCGCTCCGCTGGGCCCCACCGTCTCAAGCGCCGCTCCGCTGGGCCCCGCAGTCTCAAGCACCGCTCCGCTGGGCCCTTCCTGTCAAGCACCGCTCCGCTGGGCCCTTCATCACAAGCACCGCTCCGCTGGGCCCCGCCGTCTCAAGCACCGCTCCGCTGGGCCCTTCATCACAAGCACCGCTCCGCTGGGCCCTTCCTGTCAAGCACCGCTCCGCTGGGCCCCGCCGTCTCAAGCACCGCTCCGCTGGGCCCCGCCGTCTCAAGCACCGCTCCGCTGGGCCCTTCCTGTCAAGCACCGCTCCGCTGGGCCCTTCCTGTCAAGCACCGCTCCGCTGGGCCCTTCCTGTCAGGCACTGTTCAGGGTTCACTGTGCCCACCATGCATCCTCCTTGTCCAGTGGGGACATTTATCCACCTGATGGACTGTGGCTTTGCACTCCCCAGGATGGCACAGTGGGCAATCCACCCACTGTAGAGACTTTGCGAGACTGTGGCTTTGAACTCCCCAGGATGGCACAGTGGGCAACCCACCCACTGGAGAGACTTTGCGAGACTGTGGCTTTGCACTCCCCAGGATGCCACAGTGGGCAACCCACCCACTGGAGAGACTTTGCGAGACTGTGGCTTGGCACTCCCCAGGATGGCACAGTGGGCAACCCACCCACTGGAGAGACTTGAGAGACTGTGGCTTTGCACTCCCCAGGATGGCACAGTGGGCATGGTGGGCCCTTCGTGGATCTGGCGTTGTGGACTCATGTGGCTGTGGTGCCCCCCCCTTCCCTTCCCCCTGAGGTGCCTGTAGTTTTGTCACCAGATGCCCCTGCAGTGTTCTCTCCAAAGGACTCAGGTCTCCTGTGTGGGCTTTGCCCTTGTTGCGCTACACTTTGGCCCACGGACATGATGGATTCGTAAGATGTGCAGGACTACTTGCTTCAGTTATCCACTGCTGTGTAAATAATTTGTTTATCAGAAGAAAGTTTTGATGGTTGAAAAATACTTTTCTGAGACTATTTTGTTCATAAATATTTATTCTCAATTTGGTTATGTGATTGTATTTTTTACGGGTGTTTGGGTGGTGTCACTGTGACTTGTTGCTCTGCATTGGTGTGTACATCTTGGGGGGGTGGTGGGGGTCGCAAATGTGTGTGCCCGCAACCTTTCCTCCTCCCCCCCTCCTGTGTGTCGTAGGTGCAGTACTCACCGTTGACGTCTGCGGAGTTCGTACTCGTGGTAGATGAGCAGGTAGACGAGAGCAGGTATGATGTTCAATTCGGGTTCCATGCTGTCCTCCGTCCTCGTGGAGTGCGTAGAGGTGAGCGTTTTCCCGTTCGTAGTCTGTTTCCGCCGTGTTTTTATCGGCGGTGCTCCCGCCCCGGAAAAGGTGGCGGATTGGTGACTTGTGATAGGGTGGGCGGTACATTGTCTGCCGCCTGCCTGTTGGCGGTGACCGCCACGCTGTTTGTTTGTCCCGCCGTGGCGGTCGGAGTGTTAAAGTGGCGGTCTCTGTTGGCGGTTCCCGCCAGGGTCAGAATTCCATTTTTTGGATCGCCAGCCTGTTGGCGGGTTGGCCGCCGCTTTATCACCGACCGCCAGGGTCAGAATCACCCCCTTAGTCTCTTTTTCTGAGATTTTTCTTTACCGGGACGAACCACCAAATCAGGCCGGGTCGCGGTTGAGGCAAGCCGGCTAGAATTTCCGCGGCGGGTCGGTCCCTCTATGGAGCTTTTTTACAAAAATTCTCAAATCTTCTCCAAACTTCTGGGGCTTCACCCAGATGTTCTTTTAAGGTTCTTTTGGGGTCCACAGCTCACCCCAAGGGTCCAGAAGTTCTGAGATGGTCCTTGGGGGTGCGGACTACCACTCCCAGAATGCACCTGGTGCAAACTCCTTTTTGGCCACTGGACAGTGGTCAGCTGGTCACTTTCTTCAGCAGTTGGTGCAGGGGACTCTGGATAGCAATTTTTCACCTGTAGCAAACAGGGAGTCCCTCCTTGAACCAGTTGAAGCCAGGCAAAGTCCTTCTTGTGGTGAAGCCCAAGTGTGCAGCTGGTGCAGTCCTTCTGAGTGCAGGTTCCAGGTGCAGGCCAGGGGTCCAGCAGGGCAGTCCTTCTTCTCCTTTAGTTCTTTTCTTGTTGAAATCTGGTGGGGATCTGAGGTGTGGGTGCAGGTCTGCCAGTTTTATCCTTGCTCCTGGGTGAAAAGCAGGGGGGTCCTGGTTCTCCAATCAGGGGCAGGGTCCTTCCCCCTGCGATGACCACTTCCTGGGAAGTGTGGCAAAAATCCATCCCAGAGGGCAACATTCTCTAAAAATCCAACATGGCTGAATCTGATTTTTGGAGGTTACATCTGGCTGAGCCCACCCACTGGTGTGGCTAAAAATCATAAACACACCCCTCTCCTGCCCTCTCCTAATCTAATCAATGGGGCACATAGTTGTCTGGGGTTGCAGGATGTGGGGGTGTTGCTGGTTGCTCCAAATGTCCTTCTCTGCCTTTGAAGACCAGTTTGGCAGCCCTCCCCTTCCTGCCTCACCATCTGCTGAGGGGAGATTCTCTCCCACAGGCACATTCCTTTGTGTGAAGCCAGGCCACTTCACACCTCATCAAGGCAGCTTGGCTAAGCTGCTACAGGCTGGCCAATCAGAGCACAGCAGCAAAAACAATGCAGGGCTGAAATTGGCAACTTTTTAGGTAAAGTCTAAAACTCTTTACCTGAACAAGTTATATTAAATCCAACAACTGGAAGTTGTGGGATGTATTACAACAATTAATTTGATACCAAATTCTTGGTATGCATCATTTAAGGAGACTTTAAAATTTAAAACAAAGTCTCCCCATTCTAGCCTATGAAGGCCATTTACTACAATGAGGGAAAAAATAATTTGGCTGTTTTTACCTCACCAGGGCTTATAAAACTATGTTTATAAAGTCCCTGCTTATAGTTACATGGCACCCAGCCCTAGGGGCACATAGGGCACACCTTAGGGGTGACATATGTAAAAATAAGGTGGTTTAAGACTTTGGAACTACTTTTAATTCCAAAGTCGAATTTGCATATAACTTTAATTTAAAAGCAGCCAGCAAGGCAGGCCTGCCTTTAAAATGACACTGGGCACCTCAGCAGTGCACCTATGGGTGCTCTACCTATGCTGTGGTCCCTAAACCTACATGCCCTACCATATACTAGGGACTTATAGGTAGGTTAACTTAGCCAATTATAATTAGCCTAATTTGCATATTGATTTTACACAGAGCACAGGCCCTGGGACTGGTTAGCAGTACCCAGGGCACCATAAGAGTCAGGAAAACACCAGCAAAAAGTGGAAAATGGGGGCAAAAAGTTAGGGGGCCTCTGCAATCAGCCCTGTTTTCTCACAACCGGTGTATCTATTGTTGAAAAGCCTGTACATTACCAGGCTCCTTCTGGATTGCTTATGAAGATTGTTGCTTGTATGTTTTGAAGACTGTGGGTGCCATACTGGAGATTGTGTGGACTGACAATGTAGGAGCCTTGGCTGTCACCTTGGAGCCTCCAAAGCCCTAATAGGTCCATCCAGGGGGTCATTGTTACGGAGTCACTCTTTATCTAAGATGCCTTTAATTAAGAGATACACAGCCAATAGGACACCATTGTTAAAGGGTGGAAAAATTTAAAGAAAAAGGCTTCAACTGTCACATCTGCTATTAAGATAAGCCATGCTAACCAAAAACAAGCCATCTCAATAGTCATTTCAGGAACTACAAAAAGTCACTTCTAAAACTTACTGCAGATGTAGCAAATAAAAGCTGCCATCTTTGAAGGAGCAAATTCAAAACACATTACATTGAAGGACATTTTTTCAGTAGCAAAACACTTTTAAAACTGCAATTCAACTTTCTCACAGTACAATATGCAACATCTACAACATAAATGCATTTGAGCAAAATAACACTTTTCAATTGCATAGTCAAACAATAGTCCAATGTTATACAGCTTTTTCGTTCTCATTTCCTGTGCAAGAGCAAGATTGTCACATAATTATTTTGACAATTCTTTCTCTGACTGCAAAGTGAGAGGTGTTTGTAAACACCAATCCCCATATTAATTAAGTAAGCAGCAATTTGTCAGAAGATGTAGCCTGACATTTGATCTCTGCATTTCAAGTTCAGTATTTGTGACAAGAAAATACAGAATTCAATGTCATCTATATTTGTTGCCTGGACCTTCATGACACATGAAAAATTGGCTGGCGACCCATATGTGAGCTACGACTCTCAGTTTGGGAAACACTGCCCTAAAATAATTATAAGTCACACCCTTGCAATGCACTGCTAATTACCTCACAGATTACATCACTTATGACATGTTCTATGACATCATTGATAATATCACTGCAACATCTGAAATGACATCATTGATAACACTGTGCATGGCAAGTCCCTAACACTTTTATCTGCAGCCCAATGTGTGCCGCCCTGTAAAATTTACTTCTAGTGATGTCACTGACGACGTTCAAATATTTCACCGTTATATCTAGTACTGTTTTTCTACAAGGGTTTGAATCACAACAAAAAGTCACTTGAGATCCTGCAGGCACATCCTTTCTGAGAGACATATTGTGCACAAACCGGTCTCCTGTGACCAAAAACTAATTCAAATCGTTATCGGGCTTAGGGAAAGAAATTATTTGAAACAAATGGTAAGAATGTGCGATTATGCTTATCCAATGACAATCTCACAGTCACAGCAGGCGTATAGAGTACACTGAGAGGTTGGGGCTCAAGCCCAACTGAAGTTTTCTAAAATGTATAAGAGACTTGGGGCCTCCATTGAGTAGTCCCAGCAAAGCACCCATCCTGCTGCACATTTTTATGTTTTTAATTCACATGAAAAGTTCCACAACTGGAGGGAATCATGTTCGTCACTGGCAGATGTCCGACATCCCCCAGGAAATAGGCTTGTCCTTCATATTATATTCCCTCCTTATAGCACATTGACATCCCAATCATACTAACATTGGAGGTTATTACAGACCTCCAAATACCCCACAGGGTGTTCCTAGAGTAGGTTATTGATGAAAGCTGCATGCCCAGTGTTTAAACCCTGAGGATTTTAAAGAAAATATAAATATGTATGACTATTGGGACAAAAAGTGACGGTAGAAGAGACAGATTTAGCTCAGGAAAGAGGACTAAGGTCTGGTTGTGGCATTTACAATGTATAATAATAGTATTATGACAGAACGAATTCTCTCTCACATGCACACACAGCTACCTTACACATGCTATGGATAGCTTGATCAAGCAGTTGTCTCACCTTGATGATAGGTTGCAGCATATCATACATGGAAATTAGATGAGACTCTTTTTGGGTCTTGCATTAACTTAGACTTTTTGGCCACATTTATGAAAAGTGGCGCTACAATATATGTAGCACCACTTTTCTTGTGGCCCCTTGCACCCCCCTACTGCCATCATGTGTGCGTCCTCTCTAAGATATGGCGCACCATGGCTATAATTGGGGGAATTAGCATCAACATTTTTTATGCTAGTTGTGAGCTTTTCAGGATTGGCAGGATGCTAACCCTGCAAAGCCCATTGATGCCCATTAAAAATTATGGTGGGGCTCCTTTTAATGCCTGCACTAAAAGGCCAAAAAAATGACGCAAATAAATATCTTAGATTTCTTTGAGCCATTTTTTCCCTCCTCCCCTAACAATGCATTCATTGTGCCACTCTGTCAATTTCGCACAGCAATTTTGTAAAAAAAAAAAAAGACACTAATGTGGTGCAAGGATGCGTCAGAGGCTCTTAAATTAGCGCCTTTGTTTTTAAAAAAACACCTTATTGTTAATTTATTTATATACTCTTGCAGGCTAGTTCAGAGGCACAAGGCCTGCCTGACTTTTATGTGTAAGTGTGGATGTTGGTTAGCTGAAGCTGTCCTGTCATTATGAATTGAGGTCTGACTTTTAATCATTCATTAGTAACAAGGTGAACCAACAGATTATGTTATTTCAGACCAGAGTATAAATTATTTCACTCTTTACATTATCTGAGAAGTGCAATCATTTTGGTAATCCATGGCCTCCAGATGTATCATTTTCCATTTGCGGTTACGTTAAAATGCACAGAAGCCAAATTATACATTTGAAGCCGCATTAAAGTATGAGAATGAAAAAAGTTAAAAATAATGAACATTGAGATTTGTACCGTAAGGTTTCTCACATCTCAATTTATGAGTCATATATTAATTAGTTCCTTAATCTTCACTCTTGGAAGATATCTCCTGAATACAAAAGGTTGTAAAAGCTTACATTTTCCGGACCTTGTTATTCTTAGTGCAGTGTTTCACTATTCAGTTCACTCGGAGAGATTAGAGTTCCTGTCTTGATACTCATTACGGTTTGAAATGTATTTCTGTCCAATTCCTCAGCACGATTCCCACTGGATATAATTTTCTTAAGAAAGCTACCCAAAGAAGTGAGGTGTATAGAATGACCGAGAAGAGCAGCAGACTTCAAGGTGTGCCTCAGACGCATCCTGCTTCTGCGACAGACATTGTGGTCCCTGATAAGTCAGTGTGTCTCAGCAGACAGTCTAATATATCCCACCTCAGTTTTGCCAAGCGAACCACACCCCTGCATCACCTAGATTTCATCACTGAGCACCACCCCAAACACTTTACCAAGACGGCCCTCTTCTCACTCTTCCTTTCTTTCAACATTATCCTTCTTACACCCCTCTTCTCCTCTCTTTTCCAGTGCACAGTTCCATTTGCCTATTGTAGAAGAATGCTTCTTTTTGCATGACCATTTTTTGGATTGATGCTGCTGCTTTTTTGACCATGTGCACTGGGACTCTGCTAACTAGACCCGGTGCATATGATCTGACCTGTAAAACACGTCAGATGTATCTATACTCCTAATCTGTACAGGGAGTGCAGAATTATTAGGCAAGTTGTATTTTTGAGGATTAATTTTATTATTGAACAACAACCATGTTCTCAATGAACCCAAAAAACTCATTAATATCAAAACTGAATATTTTTGGAAGTAGTTTTTAGTTTGTTTTTAGTTTTAGCTATGTTAGGGGGATATCTGTGTGTGCAGGTGACTATCACTGTGCATAATTATTAGGCAACTTAACAAAAAAAAATATATACCCATTTCAATTATTTATCATTACCAGTGAAACCAATATAACATCTCAACATTCACAAATATACATTTCTGACATTCAAAAACAAAACAAAAACAAATCAGTGACCAATATAGCCACCTTTCTTTGCAAGGACACTCAAAAGCCTGCCATCCATGGATTTTGTCAGTGTTTTGATCTGTTCACCATCAACATTGCGTGCAGCAGCAACCACAGCCTCCCAGACACTGTTCAGAGAGGTGTACTGTTTTCCCTCCTTGTAAATCTCACATTTGATGATGGACCACAGGTTCTCAATGGGGTTCAGATCAGGTGAACAAGGAGGCCATGTCATTAGATTTCCTTCTTTTATACCCTTTCTTGCCAGCCACGCTGTGGAGTACTTGGACGCGTGTGATGGAGCATTGTCCTGCATGAAAATCATGTTTTTCTTGAAGGATGCAGACTTCTTCCTGTACCACTGCTTGAAGAAGGTGTCTTCCAGGAACTGGCAGTAGGACTGGGAGTTGAGCTTGACTCCATCCTCAACCCGAAAAGGCCCCACAAGCTCATCTTTGATGATACCAGCCCAAACCAGTACTCCACCTCCACCTTGCTGGCGTCTGAGTCGGACTGGAGCTCTCTGCCCTTTACCAATCCAGCCACGGGCCCATCCATCTGGCCCATCAAGACTCACTCTCATTTCATCAGTCCATAAAACCTTAGAAAAATCAGTCTTGAGATATTTCTTGGCCCAGTCTTGACGTTTCAGCTTGTGTGTCTTGTTCAGTGGTGGTCGTCTTTCAGCCTTTCTTACCTTGGCCATGTCTCTGAGTATTGCACACCTTGTGCTTTTGGGCACTCCAGTGATGTTGCAGCTCTGAAATATGGCCAAACTGGTGGCAAGTGGCATCGTGGCAGCTGCACGCTTGACTTTTCTCAGTTCATGGGCAGTTATTTTGCGCCTTGGTTTTTCCACACGCTTCTTGCGACCCTGTTGACTATTTTGAATGAAACGCTTGATTGTTCGATGATCACGCTTCAGAAGCTTTGCAATTTTAAGAGTGCTGCATCCCTCTGCAAGATATCTCACTATTTTTGACTTTTCTGAGCCTGTCAAGTCCTTCTTTTGACCCATTTTGCCAAAGGAAAGGAAGTTGCCTAATAATTATGCACACCTGATATAGGGTGTTGATGTCATTAGACCACACCCCTTCTCATTACAGAGATGCACATCACCTAATATGCTTAATTGGTAGTAGGCTTTCGAGCCTATACAGCTTGGAGTAAGACAACATGCATAAAGAGGATGATGTGGTCAAAATACTCATTTGCCTAATAATTCTGCACTCCCTGTATATCAAACTTACCAGCTAGAACACATACCCTAGTATATGGTGGAAAGTGTACCCAGAGCCAGTAAGTTAAATGTCACTGGTTGGCTGCAGCACCCAATGTGCTACCCACTACAGTGACAGTACAATCATGACTGCAGGCCTACTACTGTTCCTTATCTATGCAATCTAAAACTGCAAATGTAACCTGTCAAATTAACCCCTTTTAACATGCCTGAATCCTCCTGTTAATTATGAATGAGTCACCCCTAAGTATTCCCCTATGCTCATAAGGAGGGATACATTGTGTTGCAAAGTAGGACATGTAGAAGATTAATTTTAAAAATCACCTTACAATGATAAGTCCTCAAACATTATTTTCGTTATAGCAGGGTAAGCTGTTCCATGGGAGCATATTTGGATTCAGTATCAAATTTAATAATCTTATATTTGACTAGGAAACAGTTGCAAAGGAAATTTCTGGACTCTTTAAAATATTTAATACAAGCCCAATTCACTGGCAAAGTTGCATTTGTAGCACATATTTTAGAATGGGGACTTTCTTAAAGTCTCCTTTGTCCTGCCTAATGCCTGTAAAACACCATTTGCTTGAGTTTTCAACTGTCACCCAGGAGCTAAATAGCCCCTTCATGAGCTGCAGTCTTACTCCCAAAGAAGAGACAAAGGCCTTGGTTGTAGGAAGGTGTGCTATTCATGTCGCTGGACAACCATCTGGGCTGTTTCCAGGAACTTCATTAACTTCAAAGAGACCTACCCTTTAACTGACAAATGTTAGCTGGCACATGGGCACGTGCCACTTTTGTCCACCTAGTCAGCCGTGCACCAATTCCAGTGGGAGAAGAGCTACCCCTGAATTGGCATGCAGTGACCACAGTGGAGGGGAGGCACATTTCCCTGGCCATATTGGGGTAGGCACAGCGAAAGAAAGGTTCTGCCACGTTGGATTTAAGGAAAGAGTGGCACTATGGGATTTCTTGCAGTAGGTCACATAGGAATTGCTACAACAGTGGTTAGGGTTATCCTTAAAAACCTTTTCAGCATTGGTTACGGAGGGGGCAAGAATTGCACACTGGTGCCAGGCATAAATGTGCCACCCCTGGGCATGCTCTTGAGAACACAAGTGGACTTGTGGAAGACAAGAAAGGGACTGTGCCTGAGGTTGAGTACTTTGGGTAGATCTGAAATGATGGACCTGCTCCCATTTTTCCCCATTGGTTAGGGAGGGAGCAGCAGTCACCTGAACCACAGGCTAGTGCAAGGCATAAATGTGGCACACCTAGACAACCTCTTGAGAACTCTAGTGGACATGGGGAAGACAGGAGAAGGACTGCACCTGCTGTTGAGTCCTGAGGGGAGATTTGAAAAGGTGGACCTGCTCTCACTCATACCCAGGACAAGGAAATGGACCCCAAGGGTCAGTTGGCTGACCTGCTGTTAAGCTACAATAGTCCGTAAAGAGGAATTATGAGCCCCAGCTACCTTGGCAACCATATACAACCATCAAGAGATTGGTTTACATGAGAATAAAATATATTCAGTCACTTTAAAAACAAATTAAGTTAAAATTTTGTTTTCATACATTCTTTGCTAATGAGGTGCTCCCATAAGCACAACATTGTGGTGAAAGTGAAATAGGTAAGTGTGCTCCTTGATGGTGACCATTCGGAGGTGGACTTAGGGATCCCAGAGACCACCCAGTAATTTCTCACAAGTGGGTGTAGTCACATATTCCACCTACCTGCCAGAGGGATTAATGTCCCAATGAGAGAGAGACATGGTCCACTGCCCGCGTTGAAAGGCAACTCAATGGTTTCAAACAACCTATCTTCTTTTCATTAAAGAGTATGTTTGTAACTGTGCTCACTATCTCAATATGTGCTGCACACTTAGTTAACAGTTCATCACTGTGTATATAGGAACAGTGTGGCCAATCTGTAAATCGGGCCTGCGTACCAGTCTGTCTCAAAGTTTACCTTCTTGGTAAGCAATTTGAAACTTCCCTGGTCTTCTGCTAGCATGCATTAAACAAATATGCCTTAACCTAAGACAATAGGAAAAGGATTTCTCAAACAGACTGCGACTGTGCAATAAATATCTCATAATGAGCTCATAAAGGACAACAATATGTATGGGCCCAAGTGAATGAAATATAGTTCCTCTGAACATTTATGCGTTGTCATGAGTTTATGTTCCTACATTCTTCTAGACCCATTCTGTGACTATTACACTTGATGGAGAAAAAAAAATTGTCTATGTGTGGTATTGGTGTGTAGTGTTGTACTTACTATTCATGTAAAGTGAAAGTGTTGTCTCACCTACACCAAAATCAAGAGAATGGGCAGAAGTTTTGGGATTGGAGGGGGTGTCTTACCAGTGTGGAATGTCAAATGTTTGGAAAATGCAGTCTTTGCTAAGTCAAATGTTTTGACTTTTCTGTATGATGGCACACAGGATAAGCAGCAGAAGAACAATCTCTTTTCACACACGGAGCAATAACATCAGAGGCAACTGAAATGTAGGATTTTTCTTCTGGCTTAAAATAGCTGGATTACAGACAGTTCATGTTTCCCCTCACACTGAGAGTGGATACAGCATTGGCAGCAGAAGTACTGCCACATCACACCTTTATACACCCTCCTCCTTGGGCACATAACATATATATATAGCACCTGCAGCAGCACCATAGGCTTTAATCACACACACACACACACACACACAGAGTTCTAATCATTATGTTTCACTTCACCAATTGTGCAGTCTGGGGCAAATCATTGTGAATATTATTAAAAAGAGGAGACAGTCAGAGAAGGCACCATGCATATCTGACAGCACCAGTTTAGGGAAGATGCAATTTGAGGATGTTAGCCAGGAGCTTTAGGATTGAAAGAAAGTATTCGGGGCTAACAGGTACTGCATTTCTGCACACACAGGGCAGGTAACCTGGAACAAGAAGCAATGAAAGATACCCTTGCATATACCACACCATAACAACAAGGGCAGCAAAGCAAGCTTATCTGACATGCTAAACAGGTCACAGGGTGCTGCAGTGCAAGCTTGTGTGTTGAGTGTGGTTAGAATGTTCTTCAAAGAGTGCACTTTGGGCTCAAGTTTCAGCAGTGCAGTAGGTGCAACCTCCTGAGGTGTGAGGCAGACCGTCTCACCCAACATTCCACAAGCTTCTCTTTCACTTCTCTGGCTACAAGGCACTCCATGGCATAGCCAAATATGCAAAAAATAACAGTAGAGAGTGCCAGTGCCTGGCACAAGAAAATAGAAACATGCTTAATAATAAACTTCTCTGCCCCTGCGTCTTCTTGTCCTCTACAGTCAGCCAGTCTGCAAAGGCCTTAACACCCTGATTTTGCATCAGTGGCATACCACCTACATATAACATTTCTATAAACTAGGAAAGAGACAAAGTAAGAAGTTAGACTAGTCCGAGTGGCATTATAGAGGGTCATACTGTCTCATTGTATATGTAGATTAATAACTAGAGTAGGGAGAAGAAGAGAGAGGCCAGGAAGCAGTACAGCTTCAGTTCTCCCCTAAACGTCCAGGGTTGCAGCAGCCACAGAAGCCTCGAGGACCATATCGGCACCCATGCATGTCCAAGCCCATCTTTGAAACACAGCAAGAGTCATGCTTACCTAACTTTTGGAGAGCTCAGAATCTACTACTAGTGGCACACCACCCACACTCTGTCATCCTTGATGAAAGTTCCCATGAGAGGTTATATTTATTTTTTATAGCAGTACAGAAGGAGGAGCAGAAGGAATGATGGAGGGGGGTGCTCTGTACCAGGATCGGGCAGTAAGACACCCTCCTTTCCCTTTTCTCTAATGTCTTGTGCATGTATCATACCCAGGCCGTTACTATCAAGCCCTGGGAAATGTTTTTGGTTTAGCTTTTTCCCCAAAAAATAGTTTGAGGGAGACGTTGCCCTCAGTGTATGCCTTCAGTTTTGTATCATGTCATATTCATGTGTTCTCCCTTTAGGTACCTCTGCTGCTCATACCGTTTAATCATGTTTGCTGCAGCTGTTTTAATGCTAAGGTGATCGGTTTAGGATAGGGTAGTGTGTGGAGTTGTGAACACAGGGACAGGATATTGTAGGCTACTGGTGTGTAGTGGAGGTGGCTCCTCTGTCCTGGAGGAAAACCTGCCATGCCCTCCCCAGCTTGTCTTCCGCTATTAAGGTTTTGAACACCCTATGAAAAAGCATGCCACTCTTTTTTGGAGACACAAGTAGGTTTGTCAGAACCTGTGAGTTCACTCAAAAGTAGAGAAGGGTTATTTTTACATTCTCACAGGACCTTGGTGTATGAAAATGGCAAAACCAGTGATGTTTGCTTGTTGCTAAATTTCACTGAATTTCCCTGCCCATATGGCCAAATCCATCTTATTTAGAGTTCTTTCTACTGCAACTTTGTTGAAAAGTCCCAATCACTGTTTTTGAATGTGCTGTTATTCACTTTTGCTCTATTCCGATGATTAAATGTATGTATTAAACTCTTCCACTAGTCCATTTGTATCCAAGGGAAGTGATTTTTCTTCTTCTTGACTGACCTTGAGGCAGGTCAGCATCACTCAACCCTGATTTGAATTGCGCTTTGTGGTCCTTTTGATGCTTTGGCCATGTATGTAGCCAATTCATGAGTAGCAGAGCATCTCTACTACCCTCCGCTCAGTACTATGACTGTTAATTTCCCATTACTAAACCTGTGAGTCTCTGATCCACCATCTTAGTCTCTTTTCTACCTTATTTTGAGCCTCTGAGCTTCTTCTTCCTCCTGTTGTCTCCAATCTAAGCCTTTACCCAGGCTCATCTCCACTACTATCGTGCTATGGGCTGTGACTAAAACCTCGTGTCTCATTTCCAATAACTGACCTACATTAGAACTGTTATGTTGTATTTAGAATGCTAGCATGCCTGGTCCTCAGTAAGTGAACTTAAAAGGGAACGTGTATAGGTCGATGAACCTTTTGAATCGCATGGAGTATCCTAGTCATGCAGTGACCATTGAACAATAAACAACATCAATAATCATGAAACAATTTTAGTTAATCACCTTCAAAACCCATCTACTCATGAATAACCACAACTTGTTAAAGAGTTAACAATTTTTATTTCCCTTTTGCTTACAATTCTAAATCATCTGTTAATTCAAACTTTATTCAATTTACTAATTCATTAATAAAACACCATCACTTAAGAAGACATATGCGAAAAGGTAATTCCATAAGCTACAACATTAGCATTGATAATAAAGTTCAGCAATTAAGTTTGTCAGTTAATTGTCACTGTCAACGTCACCCTTCAATAGCCTACCTAACCAAGATTAGCATTAGCATGTGGGTCTTCATGCAAAAACAATTTGGAGAAAACATTAATTTGGAAAAATTTACCTAAATGAGGACATCTATAATCAGTGCAGTTGGAACCTAGAAGAAAAGGCATAAAAATATTCAGTCACATTTTCATAGCTACCTATCTAGGATGGATCAGCAACGGATCAGTCTTCGTCTTCAGGTCATCAATTAGTCAGCTACGAGTCAGGCTCACAGTATGAACCTAATATCAGCACCTCGGACAGCGTCTCCTGACGTCATCAATTTTCTTCCCGCAACTCTGATCTCTCGCCCCTTGTCATGACGTTTTATTCGGGTCTCCCAGTCCATCCCCCTAATTGCTAATTGGTCAGTCAGTCAGCAGATATGACTTTATCCTATTGTTTTTGTTTACCAAATCTACTAATTTTCATATGTTCCAAGTCACAAGAAGCAGATTGGTTCTTCATGCGATGTACTCATCATCCGGATCATCAGGTATCAAAATTGTTGCATATGGCTCTTCAGTCAGTGCCTCTATTGTTCAAGTCCTGGGAAAGTACATTTAGCCTGCTCTACACATAATTGTTGTAAATTGTCTTCATCATCTCCTGTCTGCCGGTACATTGCAGAAAATTCTAGCTAAGTAACTTGAACTTCGAATGGGTCAAGGTTGCATACAGCAGTTTTCAGTCCTTTGCAAAGCATTCGGGATTTGCATGTTCAGAGTTTGCGAGGCCCACTGGAACCAGGCCTTTAGTACAGCTAACTTAGTACTATAAATTTATGTAACACATAGGTTATACATCCCATTATGACATATTATTAAATTTTTCTCATATATTTTCATTATTGTGTACAATTTCAGTCGTTTTAGTACACATGGTTATCATACCCTGAGGGCACATTTTTCAAATGTGCACATTATTTTTCTACAATTAAATTCACTATACATTTTCTCATTAGTAATAATATATAAATCATTAATACATTTTGTTCATTAGCATATCTGCTTCAACAAGAACAATGCTTGACCAGCATAGATGGATGAGAGATGAAAAGATTGTAGCAATGTCTGGAAAAGAAAGTATAAATGAAACATTGCATTGAATTCGTTTTCCCCAGTCACACCACAGCCATTCTCTCTGAAATCTGGCCACCAATCTTACAATTCCACTTCATAACAGACTTTTTATGAAAGTCATACTGAACCTCGTTGGGAACAAAGTAGAGTTGTATTGTTTATATTATTATGCTGTAGTTCCTGTCTAGTCTCAGTTTTTCAATAGCTTTAACAATAAATTTACATGATCTTGTTCTTTGTTTCTGATGCTTTCTCTGCATCTAGTAATGGGAAACACTGATAAAGCAAAGACTGGCTGAACCAGGACAGTGTCCAGAAGAAAGCATCAGGGCAAAGGTCGACTGTTACTGCTACTGGATAATGGATCCAAGATTTACCTCAGAAAATTGTGAACAATTCTATTTTAATCCTCATACTCTTAACTTTTAGATCTCGACCTGCACGATGATGGAATTCTTAAAATCATCAAAATCACCAGAAAGTATAAGAATGGGTTCATTTCTTTATTGTTATTGCAAGTTCTTATTGTTTCTCACTGCCTTTATTTCTGGTCCTCTGTTCAGTGAGTGCTCAATCTCTGTTCACTAAAGGCGGTGCGGAGCAGAACACGCTAATGAATTGATTCAACCTAACCTACCTTTTCGGTCTGCCAACCTGCTTACCTGAATGTGGCCTCAATTTTGAAATGGTAACATTTGTCTTTAACAAGTACACAGTAGGAAATTCGCATAGTCTACGGCCACAGATAGTCCACATTTGTGTTTGTGTTCTGATGTAATACCTTTTATGATCCTGGGAGAGCGTAGCTTATATAATCTATATTAACATGAAATGTTTATGAATTAATGTGTGATGATGCCGCATAGAAACTATAATAATAGCAATTTTGCTTAGACGTGTGCTTGAATTGTGGCCACGAAGAGTGGCCACCAATGTATACGCAAGCTAATAATGATGACCAAAATGTTTATGTTACGTTCAATTAAGCTATACTAACATTTGCATTATTAAATCTGTATTGAAAACCTCATAGGCCTTACGTTAGCATGAGCTGCAGCTTAGCTGCCTGGCTCCCATATTAAATGCATTTTTCTAATTTTCAGTGTGCTGACTCACAAGGGGCCATGACCCTGTTTTATTCTTTTTCTTCAAACTTGGAAAATGAATGTAACTATGTTAGATCCGTTCTCAAGCATATTTTCTATGCCCATGGAATAAATGTTATAAATGAATTGGAACAGTGTAGATTAATGTAATGTACAAGGTCATTCAAACCGGTGGAGGCAATGGAACTGCTGACCAAGAGATGTGCAAAGAATTACCAAGGGATGAAGTCACACCGGATGTGCCACCTCTGAAGAAGTTAATTATGAAGACCAATCAAAGACTTGTAAACAATATGGGGTGAAGATTAGGATTACTTAATGTTTAATTTGATAGGTTAAAGATAGTGGGGTATAGCAAATGTCCAATAGAATTCTGGGGGAAGGTACTATGAAAAAGGGATAAAAACCCATCTCACGGGAAGTCAGGGAGAATTAGGTAGGGAATGCTATTGATTTTATCCCGAAACTCTGTCACTCTGTTTGGTGACTTGAGACTTATTAAAACCATCCTTGCCCTTAGTTTGTCCATTTACACTTTACCTCCTTATGAGGGAAGTGCCCTTTTGCCCCAGAGCTGAGTTCTGACTGTTGGCGATTTGACTGATGTCCTGAAGACGAAGACTGAACCTGTGCGCTGACCTAATCCTTGGAGGGTAATTATGACAGTGCATTTGTAATTTGTCTGTTTGCTTTTCCTTTCTAGGTGCCAACTGCTTTTTTTGACAGAGACCATAGCTAGATGTTTTTCAAATTGGTGTTCTAAACTGTTTTGCATGAAGCCCAACATGCGAATGCTAATCAGTGGTTAGGGCAGGTGTTCACCAAAACTGACAAACGACAGACATTATGCTATGTTGAACTGACGTGATATTGACACTCTGCTAAACTTGATCTATGTTCACGCCGTGTTATGTTCTGATGTTTGTGATTCTCGCTTTAATGAAATCTTATCAAAGTTGCCATATCGTGACTATGCTATTATGTTTCTTGGTGTTGAGATTAACGCATTTGCTCTTAGATTGTAATTAATAGGGAATGAAACTCATACATTTCTAAATAAGGTGTGGTTACTCATGGCTGAAAGGTCATGGTAGCGTCTTTTGAATTGTTTAATGACTTTGACTAAAGTGAAATGCATTGTTGTGATAAATATTGATGACATAATTGATGTATTGATTGATATATTGATTAGCTATCTCGTCCTACGGTGTCTCTCAACTGGGTCAAAAGATTCATTGCCTAAAAGGAGTCCTGATGTGAAATAAAATATCATAAAGGGACGCGTTAGTAATCCCACTCCACAGCCCTGTAAACATTAACCTAAGGTATTTTCCAGCCTGGGTACCTCTCATTATAAAATGTTATTGCTTGTATTTGCATTGCATATATTTACCTAAAACAAATCACTACTAATTTGTTTAATCTATTTGTGGTTCCACTTTAAAGTGGAAGTAACTTCTGGAGTTTTCCCCTCACATATGGTTATGGAATTTCCTTCTGCCCCCCTGCTGTAGTCCCAGGATGCCTCAAGTGCCATACGGCTACAGTGAGTTCATTTGTGACTGTATTGGGGCAGGTCCTTTGAAATGTAAGTGTGGTAGGTGACAGCTCCACTCCCACCCAACCTGTCAGGCTGTCCCATCGTTCAAACACCCAGCGCCCCTTTGTGATAATGTCTGGGAGAAATACAAAATGCCCAACTACCAACTACACCTAGTCATGTCCCCCAGAATACAGGCTGCATGCACCAAATTGTTAGGACAAGAAAATGCCAAAATTCTAAATGGTCTACCCTAGGGGTGACTTACATGTACTACAAAGGAGGGTTTAGACCTGGCAGCTGCAATGGCAGGACTGAGACGTGTTTAAAGAGGTTATTTATGTGAGTGGTGCAATAAGTGCTGCAGGCCCATTGGTAGCATTTAATTTACAGGGCCTTGATATTTAATGTACTAATTGAGTGTAAGCTAGTTTTTCCACGTTTAAAGGTGAAAGCACACACACTTTAGCACTGTTTTACAGTGATGTAGTGCACAGAATCCTAAAAGTCAACAAAACTGGGTTTATAAAAAAGGAGAAAGGCAAAACGTTTGTGGGTTTCCCTGCGGCGAGGGCCAAGTTCAACAAATACATTACGATACAATACATGTATCAACAATTACACACATGGCTTAGAGGCTGCAGATTTTGTATCCACACACAACGTAAGCAGATCTCCTGCCACACAATGATATATTTTTTGAAAAGCACTCAGTACCCCTTAACTACAGTGACATTTACGAATGCTGGAAATGTGTGAATCCTGTGTTCACACATATACACAGACAATCACAGTTTTTCATAGTAATAGTCATTTAGCTACATAATTTGTAGCACCTCACGCCAGGCAACACACTGTGAAAAGGTAGTTATGAATTGTAATTACAAACCTTTTGCATCTCCTCTCCCAATACTGTTCAAGCCTAAACCACAGTCATGTGAACTTCCTTTCACAAAACAAGGCAATTTCAGTATGCAGGCCTGCACCTTGATGTGGGGAGGATTCAGGAATAAACTTGCCTAAAGAGCAAGAAGAATATCTCAAAACTATCACAGACTTTTTAGCTCATTTTTTCTAAAATTTCTCTTTCAGTGGCATTTCACTTCCAACTATTTGTCCTACAGTCTGTCATCAAACGCAGCTGGCCATGGCTTCCCAGAAGTGCACGGATTTTCTAAAGATCCTCGGCTCGTGCTGAGGAATATCAAGAACTAAGGCAACAAAGCTTTGATTCCACCTCATGCCTTTTTCTGCCAACTCTTACACTTCCTTTCACTTGGTCTCAAACGTCCAAGTTGTTTTTCATGTCACTGTTTTCCTATCTTTCTCTTCCATCTTCTTTCCCCCTTTTTTAAATGTCTGTCTCTTGCCCTTGGTCAAGTTTGCTGCTAAAAAAAAGAGACAATGGCATTGTAAGGGTTACAGGAAACGTGTAATCAAGTAAAATGGACCCCGTCCACTGTTTGGATAGCAAAATACAGCCATAGTTAAGGCGCAGTAAGTCCTTAATACCCTAGCATCTCACTGGCACTGCTCATGCTACATTGTGGATAGCTATGGGCAGTGCTTGAAATGGAAAAATAGTAGTGCAGGTACTCTGTGCCAGAGTACCTGCTTGTTTCTGAGAAGTGCCGGTACTCTCCAATTAAAAGCATTGCGTTTTACTTGAGAAGTGCAGGTACTCTCCCTTCCAAAAAAAAAAAAGTGCCGGTACTCAGTAGCGGACAGTTGTAGTGTTCTAGTTTCATTCCTAGAATGCTTGTGATGCTGACTTGGGGAGATTCCACGTTCTATGTCGTGTAGTCTCCTGAAGTCAGTTGAGCCAGGGCCTTTCCCCGAACGGACCTGTTCTTCCGTCCTTACTTCTAAATAAAGGATTGTACCTACCTGGCTTGCGAGTAGCAGTTACTTCAATTTGGCGACGAGGATCCAAACCGGCAGCGTCTTTGTCAGCGGTTTCATCTTTTGGATGCTTCTCCACCGCCTTTTCTGTACCTTTCTGCTGCCTTGGGGCTGTCGACCTGGAACGGAACGTTAATGTAATTATCTTTGTTATATATATATATATTTTTTTAAATATTGGAAAATCCTTCCTCCGTGTACTTTTGTGCCCTGCCCGGCCGTTGGTGTGCGCGCGTGCAGAGTGGTGCGTGCAGGGCAACGCGAGCGTCCTCTCTTCAACAAACGCGCACGCACTATGCGCGTCGCCTGGGCAACGCAACGCTTCTTCTTCAGCGAGTCTCCTTAGCTACGAGCACGCTAAGGAGACTAACGCAGCTTCTGCTAGCGTCTCCAAGGTGACGGAGACGCTAGCCAAATTAACGCAGCTTCCGCTTGCGACTCTAAGGAGACAGAGTCGTTAGCCTTTGAACATTATTAGAGAAGGAAAAGACTTGGAAATATTTTTTTTTTAAAAAGATAAAGAAAAATAAAGAGGAATAAATAAAATAAACAGGAAGGAGGGAAGGAAGAAAACAACATTTTTGAAGGCATTTTTCTTGAATAGAAAAATAACATTCTATTGTAAAAGTTTGGAACAGGTCCGAGAAGGGAAGGATAAATTAGTATTATTAAGTGGCATTGGAAGTCAAGTGGCATTGGAAGTCATTGCGTGTGTCTTATAATTAGCCACTAACATGGCGCAGGCCAATATTACAATTGTTCCCCCGCAAACTTTTTGGGCAATGGGCAATTCACCACCTATCAAGTGGTTAGAATGGAAAGACTATTTTTTGAATTATTTAGCTGCCATTGATGTGGATAACAAGATGCCTGCAGAACAGAAAAAGAGGATCCTGTTGCATTCTTTGGGTCCTATGGGTCTAAAAACTTTTAATAAGATGCCCAAAAATGCCATAAGCGGTGATATTTGTGTTTTTAATGCTGCTATGCTAGATCTTGACAAGTATTTTTCTCCAAAAGTATGTATGGAAATTGTCCGCTATAAGTTTTCCAACGAAAACAGGAAAAAAATTAGCTTGTGGATGACTATGTTGCGGACTTAAAGAAACTTGCTCTGGACTGTAGATTTGGAACAATTCATGACGAACTTATTAGGGATCAAGTAGTCATGCATTGCGGTAATCAATCGATTCAAGAAAGACTTTGGATAAATGTGGATTCTCCTCTGGAAGACATCTTAGCCATTGTAAGGAAAGCAGAGATCTCGGAAAGATGTTTAAATGAAATAAAATCTACAGGGAAAAATGAGGACGGCATTTACAAAGTGATTAACCGCAAACCTGGAAAAAAAATTCAGAGTGGGGAAACTGAAAGGAAATGTTATAGATGTGATAACAAGGATCATTTGGCTCACTCCAAGTTGTGCCCAGCGTTAAAATTAAAATGCAATAAATGTGGAATGGTTGGCCATTTTGCCAAAGTATGTAAAGGTAAAAAGAAAATAGTTAAGTGTATTTATGAAGGTGATTATACGGCAAAGAGTGACACGGAGGAGAAAACTATGGAGTCCAGGGTAATGGATGAGGATAAGAGTTTTATACTCAATATAACGGAAGTAAACACTAAGGAAAAACCAATATGTAACATGGAAATTGGTGGATTACCAGTTACAATGTATGCTGACTCTGGCTCACCGTTCACAATCGTGAATGAGGATGTGTGGAACAAGTCCTTTGTAGCGAAGATTGGCAAGCAACTTACTCCGCCAGATATTCAGCCAGAGAGCTACACAGGAGAGAAGATAGACCTGTTAGGTTTTAGATGGTTGGCATTCTCGTTCAAGAACAGGAGTGCCAGAGGAAAGTTATACGTAGCTAAGAGAGGACCGTCTGTTCTAGGGTGGAAGGATCAAGGACAGTTGCAAATGATCCTAGATCCTATCAGTAAAGAAAAGGTGTTAATGGTGAATGAAGAATGCTCCGTGACCTCTGTGATGGAGGTCAAATTTCCCAAAGTTTTTCACAAGGGTTTGGGAAGACTTACCGGTTTTGAGCACAAGATCATATTAAAGAAGGAAGCTCTACCAAAAATTCATAAGGCCAGAACTGTGCCGATCATGATCAGAGAAGAAGTCTCCAAGGAGCTGGACAAATTGATTTCAAGGGATGTGATTGAGCCAATTGAGAGTTCGGAATGGATTTCGCCTGTAGTAATAGCTCGGTGCAGTAACGGGAAAATCCGTTTATGTGTAGACTTAAGATACTTAAATAATAATATCCCGATTGATCGTTTTCCTCTACCCAAGATTACAGAAATGGTTTCTAGTCTTGAGGGAGCGCGTTGGTTTTCTACTATTGACTTGTCATCTGCGTATCATCAGATTCCCTTATCCGAGGGTTCCAAAAGATTAACAGCCTTCATCACACCCTTCGGATGCTTCCAATACAAGAGGATGCCTTTCGGTCTAGCGTCTGCAGCAGCTGTTTTTCAACGTCTAATGCATAAACTGTTTGGAAAGGTTAAAGGGGTTATGTGCTTCCAAGATGACATTTTAATTTTTGGGAAGGATAAGTGCATGCATGATGAGCGATTGGAACATGTATTAGGAGTTTTGGGTGATAAGGGGTTAACAGTGGAATTAAGTAAATGCTAATTTGCAAAAAGAAGTGTGGAGTATTTGGGACATGAGATTAGTGGTGAGGGTGTTAGACCAAAAACTTCTTTGGTGAATGCTATAATCGAAGTGTCTCCTCCTGTGTCTAAAGATGAGGTAAGATCTTTTTTGGGTATGGCTGAGTTTTGTGCAAAATTTATTCCGAACTTTGCCAGTAAGGTTTACAATCTAAGATCCTTGTTAAAAAAGAATTTAACTTTCACGTGGAGTGAAACATGTTATCAGGAGTTTGAGTGTATTAAAAAGGAGTTAAGCAAGGCTGCATGTTTAGAAAGTTTTGACCCTAATTTGGATACATTTGTTACCACAGATGCAAGTAATAAAGGCTTAGGTGCTGTTTTGTCTCAAAGGAATTGTAAGGGTAAGGAAAGGATTATACTTTTTGCTTCCAGATCGTTATCTCCTTCAGAAGAGAGATACTCTGTTATAGAGAAGGAAGCCTTAGCCTGCGCTTGGGCTTTAGAGCATTCGTGTGGGGTAAGGACATAACCATTCGCTGTGACCACAAGCCTTTGATTAAACTTCTTACAAGTGAAGGAAGTGTAATAGCTTCTGCTCGAATCTTAAGGTTGTCTATGCGTTTAAAGGACTACACTTATCGTATGATGTATGTACCAGGCAAGAGTAATGTATTAGCGGATGGCCTTTCTAGATTACCTAGTTTGTTGGAAAAATGTGTTGATGACCCGTGGTATGAATGGAATGTGGCTCTTATACATGACTTTGGCAGCCCTGCGCTGAATGAAGATAGTTGGAGGAAGGAAATGCAGGTAGATGCTAGTTTCCAGTCCGTCTTAAAATTTGTTTTGAATGGATGGCCTAAGAAGGATCTATTACCTGAACTTTGTAGAAATTTTTGGGAGGTAAGGAACGAAATTTCTGTTGTGAACAATGTTCTTTGGTGAGGTGATAAGATAGTTCCTCCTTCTGGTATAAGGGAGGTGATCTTAGAATTATGTCATGAGGGACATTTCGGCATCGTTAGAACCAAATCTGTGGTAAAAGAGCTGTTCTGGTGGCCTGGTGTTGATAGATCGGTGGAAAGATTTGTTAGAACCTGTCATATATGTTCTACAGCTGACAAAAGTTTGTGTACCCTTAGACCTTCCATGCAGCAAACATTCATTCCAAGACAACCATGGGAATATGTCGCTGTTGATCTCTTGGGTCCGGTGGGTGATTCTCAAGAGTTTGTAATAGTCCTTATCGATTTGTTTTCCAAATGGCCAGAAGTTGGCATTTTGGAAAAAGCAGACACTGTTAGCGTGTTGGAGTTTTTGGATAAGATTTTCCTTGCAGAACGTATCCCTTCTAAATTGTTGAGCCATAATGGAGTACAGTTTATGTCAGATGCTGCAAGAAACTATTTTAGGAGAGTGGGAATTGAACATAAAACTACTTCTCTGTACAATCCCAGTGGGAATGGAGTGGTAGAAAGATTCAATAGAGTCGTTAAAGGTATAATTCAAAGTGCTATGAATGGTGGAGAGGATTGGCACATTGCCATCTTTAAAGCTGTGTGGGCGTATAGGATAACTGAGAATGTTACTACTGGTCTCAGCCCTTTCATTATTATGAGGGGAAGAAGGCCAGGATGCAAACATAACCCTGCTTGGTTGACCAAGACTGGTGTTCAATACAGGTCTGTGGAGAATGTAAGGGATTGTTTGAATAAATCTCTTGAGAAATCGAAGTCCTATTATGATAAGCTCCATCATGTTAAGTATGTTGATATTAATATTGGTGATTTGGTTAGAGTTAAGAAACCCTACAAGGTTAAGAAGGGTGAGAGCCAGTACTTTAATCCTGAACGTGTCATGGAAGTTTTGCATAACGCGGTAAAACTGAGTGATGGTAAGGTGTGGAAACTTAAACGTATTATCTTACTTCGTAACGGACAGGAATTGGGATGTGGTGGAGCTCACACTAACGATAAGGAGGGTGGAAAGGCTGAATGGTTGGAAGATGAAGTTATGAGTCACAATGTGTTTAATGAGGAAGCGCCTCCACACATTTTTGGTGATCGGGTTTTGTGCGAGGAGGAAGATGTGATAAGGGATTCGGTTGCCGAGTCGGAAATTGGGAGTGGTGGTATATCTGGTGGGGTGCAACAGTGTGAGTCTGTGGAAAGGAAAAGGAAAGTGATTCCTCCGGGTTTGTTGAAGGATTACGTGTTAGGATACTTAACTGACGTTTCTGGTTTTCATGTCTAAGTTCTTTTTATCTATTGTTTTGTTAATTGTTTTTTTTCTTGTTCCATATTTCTTGTTATAAGAAAAGAAGGAGGATGTGTAGTGTTCTCGTTTCATTCCTAGAATGCTCGTGATGCTGACTTGGGGAGATTCCACGTTCTATGTCGTGTAGTTTCCTGAAGTCAGTTGAGCCAGAGCCTTTCCCTGAACGGACCTGTTCTTCCGTCCTTACTTCTAAATAAAGGATTGTACCTACCTGGCTTGCGAGTAGCAGTTACTTCAACAGTACCGGCCTATTTAAAGCCCTGGCTATGGGGCTGAAAATAGGGTTGAATCCCCAAAGTTGAGTGCTAGTACCAACCACACTCACAAATTAAAACAGTGTAATGTCTCTGGGCTAACTGTCTGCACTTCCACCTCTGTCCCTACCTGGTAGTCTGTGGGTGACGGTGAGTGGTGGATTTGAGAATCAGAACCACGCACAAGCCACTGACGCTTAGGTGGCTTCCTTCTCTCACATATGCCCTTGTTACCATTCCTCCTCGCCATCTCTGTTCCTAAAGAGGTCCAAGGCATGACTGTCATGATTTACCTCACTTTCACTCATCGCTAAGGTGAGGTACCGGCCTTGGGCCTTGAATGATTTTGACATGCTTGTGTTCAACCCCACACAAATAAGAAAGCGTTGTGTAATTTTAGTTTATGAGTGGCTGGAACAATAGAAACATCTAACAAACGGTTTTCTGCCAGTTAAGATAAACCAGGAAGACATCAATCAGCCCTAGAAGAGGCGCTCCTCCAGTAATTTCCTGTTTTGACAAATACACTAGAGCTTTTCGAAACAGACACAACTCCTCGAATGCACATAATCTCGCCGGGGGATGCACCTCATTCTGATGAAAGGAAGCGTCTCATGTCTTCAATGCTGTTAAATGGCAGAATGTTTTCCAACACACTTGACATACCTATCTGTAAAGAACACTCACAACCAATGCACACATCTCTAATAAAAAGGTAACTGCAGACATAGGTATTTTTGCATTTTTAACAAAACATACATTACTATTGAGGGAACTGGCACATTGTTCTGAGCTGAAATTGAGCAATCCTTACATGGAGCATCGCCACGTCAGGGCAACGTTCGACCAATGACTTTATACTCTGCGAGGGTGATTATTCTGAACACGTCACAGCTGACATGCGATTGAGTTGATCGTTCTGTAAACGCTGCCGTGGATTGAAGGGATGATGGAAAGCCGGTGTATGCCATCATCTTCTACCTGATTAATTACAAACCTTAACTCTCTCCAACAACACTGGGCATTTCAGTATGTGCATTTTAATGAGCACTGCAGGATGAAGTGGTAAGCTGATGGTTATTGCTTGGTCCCTGACATATTAAACAAGAGATGAGAACATCCCAGCGAGTCAACTGGGGTGAGGAATTCTAATTTTCCTGGAAAGATTGAATTGTTGTGAAGAGAAGATGGGTTTTGAAAACGTTTCTATCTCTGAATATACTAGCTGCAATATTAACCATCTATTTGTTCTTTATTTATTTAAAGCAACACGGTATTTCAAGCAGCAAATCACAAATATGGGTCCATGAACTCATGTAAGATTTATGTTGACGTTATCAATAAAAAAACATAATTCAGCATTTGTATGTCAATTTCTCATATATACGAACATGCACATTTCATGTGTTAATTTGTGTATAAAATAAATATCTTCCATTGTGTGATACACTAATGCAGAGAATAAATGTAAATACATTCACAGTCTTACAATAACCACGTTACTGTAGTGACTACCCACAAAGTTTTAAAGATATGTTCAATTGGAGTCCCACAAACATGGCGCGTCCCGAAACGTAGATTTCCATTGGAGTCTTTACTCTCCAATACATACAAAGCAGCTGAACAGAATTACACCACATGCCAAAAAGCTAGAATTTGATTAAAAAAAGAGTGTTTTTTTGTGATTTGCTGTGAATCACTTCATCTGTTTTTGATAAATTTGTGTTTAAAAAGGTGGTCGGATCTGTCTTGCAGGGGTTACAGAGCTAGGTGTATGTGAACAGTGGTTTCCATGGGCGTCCTGCAGTACTGAAAATGAAAAAAAGTATTGACTAAGGGAGATTTTTTTTTCCACATTGGCAATTTCAGTATCATGGAACTGGGCGATCTGATTGGCTAGGCACAACTCGGAAGCAAATGTTGCAGCATCCACTACAGGACTCGGGACCTCGCTCCCCTTGTCCTTTAAATATTTTGTAAAGGTAACAAAAATACACTATCTGCCTGTCCTACGGACATCTTCCATTGTTTAGTAAAATACACTACACATATTCCTGATGTTAGAAATGGGGTCTTTGGTTGACAGTCAGGTTACCCCCTGTTCAAGCAAGGACCCTCACTCTAGTCAGGGTAAAAGAGAATCACCCTCAGCTAACCCCTGCTTACCCCCTTGGTAGCTTGGCAGAGCAGTAAGCTTAACTTCAGAGTGCTAGGTGTAAAGTATTTGTACCAACACACACCGTAACTTAATGAAAACACTACAAAATGACACAACACCAGTTTAGAAAAATAGGAAATATTTATCTAAACAAAACAAGACCAAAATGACAAAAATCTGACATACACAAGTCAAGTTATACATTTTTAAAGATTAAACAAAAAAATAGCGCTTAGAAACACAAAATGCTTCGTTGAGGTGTTAACACGGTGTCATGACGGAGTCGTTCCCAACAAGCCAACAACAGCAGCGCCGGACACGGAGTCACGTAGACCCCCACGTACAGTACCTTTGGTGAAGAGTGAAAACAAGTTTATGCGCGAAGTCGGGGATCGCGGCGTCTGTGCGAAATGTTGAATCCGCACACTTCGAGAGGCGTCGGTCACGACATGGTGCGGGGACTTCCAGCGCGGTGCTGCAGCGGCGTCGGGCCTGCGAAGATCGTAGCGTTCCAGCGAAGATCACGGAGTCGAGTGCAGGTGGCGTTACCGGATTCAGTAGCAGCGTCGGTCCAAAGTCGTCCGAAGTCGATTTCCTTGGATTTCCACCAGCTTTCCTTTCAAGGGCCCAGGGACTAGATAGGGCACCACTTGTCAGAGCAGGAGTCTCTCTAGAGACTCCAGGTGCTGGCATAGAGAAGTCTTTGCTGTCCCTGAGACTTGAAACAACAGGAGGCAAGCCTAAACCAAGCCCTTGAAGATTTCTTCACAAGATGGAAGGCACACAAAGTCCAGTCTTTGCCCTCTTACTCTGGCAGAAGCAGCAACTGCAGGATAGGTTCCTCTTGTCTCCAGAAGTGTTATAAGGTCTGTGGTTTTGGGTCCCCTTCTGATACCCAATTTCTCCTTTGAAGTAGGCCCACTTCAAAGTAAAGTCTCTTCTGAATGTGAAATCCTGCCTTGCCCAGGCCAAGCCCCAGGCACTCACCAGGGGGTCGGAGACTGCATAGTGTGAGGACAGGCACAGCCCTTTCAGGTGTAAGTGACCACTCCTCCCCTCCCTCCTAGCTAAGATGTCTCATCAGGAAATGAAGACTACACCCCAGCTCCTTTTGTGTCACTGTCTAGTGTGAGGTGCAACCAGCCCAACTGTCAAACTGACCCAGACAGGGAATCCACAAACAGGCAGAGTCACAGAAATGGTATAAGCAAGAAAATGCTCACTTTCTAAAAGTGGCATTTTCAAACGCACAATCTTAAAATCAACTTTACTAAAAGATGTATTTTTAAATTGTGAGCTCAGAGACCCCATACTCCACATGTCCATCCGCTCTCAAAGGGAATCTAAACGCCAATCAGATTTAAAGGTAGCCTCCATGTTAACCTATGAGAGGGACAGGCCTTGCAACAGTGAAAAACGAATTTAGCAATATTTCACTGTCAGGACATATAAAACACATTACTTTGGCCCTCATTCTGACCTTGGCGGGCGGCGGAGGCTGCCCGCCAAAGTCCCGCCGTCAGATTACCGTTCCGCGGTCGAAAGACCGCGGCGGTAATTCTGACTTTCCCGCTGGGCTGGCGGGCTGTTGCCTTCAGACCGCCCGCCAGCCCAGCGGGAAAGAGGCTTCCACGATGAAGCCGGCTCGGAATCGAGCCGGCGGAGTGGAAGCTGTGCGACGGGTGCAGTTGCACCCGTCGCGTATTTCACTGTCTGCGCAGCAGACAGTGAAATACATGTAGGGGCCCTCTTACGGGGGCCCCTGCAATGCCCATGCCAGTGGCATGGGCACTGCAGGGGCCCCCAGGGGCCCCGCGACCCCCCCTACCGCCATCCGGATCCCGGCGGTCCGACCGCCGGGATCTGGATGGCGGTAGAGGGGGTCGGAATCCCCGCGGCGGCATTCAATGGGGCGGCGGTACACTGGCGGGACCCCGCCAGTGGTGCCGGTCCGACCGCGGCTTTACCGCCGCGGTCGGAATCCCCATTGGAGCACCGCCGGCCTGTCTGCGGTGTTCCCGCGGTCCTCCGCCCTGGCGGTCAAAGACCGCCAGGGTCAGAATGACCACATATATGTCCTACCTTAACCATACACTGCACCCTGCCCTTGGGGCTAACTAGGGCCTATCTTAGGGGTGCCTTACATGTAAGAAAAGGGAAGGTTTAGGCCTGGCAAGTAGGTACACTTGCCAAGTCGAATTTACAGTTAGAACTGCACACACAGACACTGCAGTGGCAGGTCTGAGACCTGATTACAGAGCTACTTATGTGGGTGGCACAATTAGTGCTGCAGGCACACTAGTAGCATTTGATTTACAGGCCCTGGCACCTCTAGTGCACCTTACTAGGGACTTACTAGTAAATCAAATATGCCAATCATGAGTAAACCAATCAATATTACAATTTACACAGAGAACATATTCACTTTAGCACTGGTTAGCAGTGGTAAAGTGCTCAGAGTTCAAAAGCCAAGAGCAACAGGTCAGAAAAAATAGGAGGCAGGAGGCAAAAAGATTGGAAATGACCCTGCATAAGCAAAAAAGTCCAACACCTGAGATAGGACATTGGCATAAAAACTCAGATTCATGCCTTCAGCACCAGTGTGAGATAAACCACCTCTAGATAGACACATCCACATTCTACATTATTGAACAATCTGCAATACTTCAACATCCCCAGTGAAGTTCTGAAAATAAATATCCACACCTTAAATAGCATCCTTTTTACACATAATTTTTATATACCACTGTATTGCAACTATTTAACAGGGGATCTTACCCAGATACCAGTTGCCAAGGGAAGCTTAGGCTTTTCCCACCGATTTTTCGAAAAATACTTTGGCTTTAAGCAACCATCTTCTTTGAAACACACATTAGGTGAACTGAGCCTTTACCTTGTTTAACATGAAGTAATTCTTGCACACTAGACTTTAGAGATTTGTAAATGTTGTATCATATAACTTTCAACATGAATAATGACACTTGCCTCCTAGATATACGATATTTCCATGCTATGTACCTACAGATTTACACTCATAAACTCGATGCAGTATATAACTACATTATCAGTGTGGTCATCAGTGATCTCACCAACGATGCCATTTGAGATGCCATGTGTATGCAATACATGAGGTTATAAGCAGTGTATGGTGGAAGCTATAGTTGGCTCACTAAACTATAAACTTAAACACCTAACTATAATGTTACTTTAACAATTGTTTATATAGATGTACACACACACACATATATATATGAACATACACACACAGATATACATGTCGCCACACACATATATGCATTATATTTATATATATATTGTTAGAAATGGGGTTTCTGGTTGGCTAGGGTATGTACCTCAGCCAGGCAGAACTTACCCACTCTAGTCAGGGCAATGGAGTTACACATCCAAGATAACCCCTTCTCACCCCCTTGGTAGCTTGGCACGAGCAGTCAGGCTTAACCCAGAGGCAGTGTGTAAAGCGTTTGCACAACACACACAACACACGTGATGCAATATCCCCACCACAAAGGAAACACAACACCAGATTATATGAAAATATACTGTATTGTACACAAGGCAATTATCAGACCAAACATCACATATCAGTACTATCCTGCTACTTTAGCAGTTGTCAGAACGTTACACATTAGTTACTCTGCAAAGTAGTCACACATAACACACAGGTTACTCAGTATTCTGCAACATAAGCAGTAGTCAGGAAAACACGTTATTACATCACAGCACTTGTCATAAGAATATCATAAAATGCCCATAGTAGGAACATTAGAAAACATATGGCAAGTTAGAAAAACATATTAGCAAGCATGTCCATAAAAGGAACATTTGCATACACATATGTAAAAACATCAAACGCAGGTAGGTAATATATGAATCAAACAAAAGTCTGTAGAAAGAACCTTGGATTGCAACTATATTGGTCCTTTAAACAGTACCTGGTTGGATGAAGGCACATCCAGTGCCTAGAAGGCGAACAATGGGGCCCCCGGCGCTCCTATGCGCAAAACGGGGGCCTCCCTTATACTCTGGGGTCAGAGGAGGGCGACATGCACCTCCTCTCTTTTATAGACAGGCCCCTCTGGGGACCGTGATTACTGGGGGGCCCCACGGGCCTCAACCGGCCCTCACAAGGGGGGCCAGCAAAAACAACTTAGGGCAGGAGGGGGGCACCACGCACCCCTGTAGTTTAATGACAGGCCCCTCCCGGGAGCTTGCAATCTCTGGGGTCCCCCCCGGGCTCCACTGGCCCTTCCACCAAGGGGGGGCCCACAATAATGCCCGTTTTACCTAACAGCAGAAAAAGAGCATCCTGCTCCTAACGCAGAGGCCAGGGGGAAGGGGGCACTCCCCGCGCCTTCCCCTGGTCCTGCCGTGAAGCCACAAGAAGATCGGACCCCTCCTGGGGCCCGAGCAGACACTCGCCTGCACCCGATGCGGTGCGCAAGTGTTCTTCCAGCTTCCCAGGCCGCTGCAGTGATCTTATTTAAAGGGGCACAATGCAGCAAGGAGCCTACGAGCTCCCAAGGCTCCATAAGCACGCTGCAATCAGCGCTATGGCAGCCGCAACCACGGAGAAGCACCCCTCGTGAAGAAATAGATGCAGGGGTCAGGGGCCACAGCACCCTGCCCCTGGGGAGCAGAATCTTAAGATAAAGTCCTGAGGTGGAGGGCCCAGCTACAGGCCAGCACAAGGGAAAGGCAGCAAGTGGCAAGTCCTTCACAGTGACCAGGCAGGTCACAAGTCAGCACAGCAGCAGCAGTCCATGGCGGTTCCTGGTGCGTCCTTTCAGCCTTTGGTGTCTAGTTCCAAGATGATTCCAAGAGTCTCCAAATTGTGGGGAAAATTCCCCTGTACTTATAGTCAGTTCTTACAGTGTTTTACAATGGTAGGGAGAGGAGGTTCCAGCCAGTTACAACTGGTTCTGGGAGTGCCCCCTCTCTCCTTTCAGCACAGGCTCCAAACATCAGTGGGGGGTTAACGACCCTATTGTGTGAGTCCAGGGCACAGTCTTTACAAATGCAGGTGTGCCCCGCCTCTCCCTTCTCTCAGCCCAGGAAGACTATTCAGTATGCAGATGCACCTCTGTGACACCTCCACCCTCCCTGTGTACAGGCTGTCTGAAAAGTATGCACTATAACTCGTGCCCTAAGCTAACTGTAACTCGCAACCCCGTCATGCCCAGTTTTCTCATCAATAATTTCACAGCAAATATTGCAGTGATATTATCAACAATGTCATAGACGGTGTTTTAAGTGATGTAATGTTTGGGCTAATTAGCAGTGCATGGCAAGGGCGCAAGTTATAGTTGTCTTAGGGCACTTGTTATAGGTACTTGAGATAACTGTAATTATAACTGCTGAAATTCTAAGGTATTTTACAATTCTATTTTCAAACTATAAGGCCCCTGTAACCTTTGTTTTTTTCAGTGATTTGTAAAGTTTTTTTAACGTAAAGTAATATTTAATTATCATATGGTAAACCAACCTCCACAGCGTTTTACCTTAGGCTTCACTGCGGGCAAGGAAACAGATGGAAAGTCTGTTCACAGATTTTTGATGCTCCTGCCTAGTGGGAGTGAACTTACTGTTTGCTCTCGCTTGGCAGGAGCTTTCAAATAACTCCCACCAAGTGAGAGCAAAGAGAGGTTTCCTTGCCCGCACTAGTGTGGGCAGGAAAACCACTATGTTCTGAGGGTGAAGACACAGCAAGAACCAGCCCTGGGGGGGGGTGCCCAGGGCCACTAATGTCTCCAAGAGGGGCAACCTCTCCTTTTGAAAGTGCACGGTGGTGCCCCAGGGGGTGGTGGTCCCTGGGGCAAAAAATGACCTAAGGAAAGTGGCCGAATGGCGCACCCTCCCAATCCTTAAAATCAGCCTGGCCCTGGGGAGGTAGTGGTCCCTGGGGACAAATACGGTCCAGACGGTGGGGCCATACAGCCCCCCACCCCAAGTACAAACTGGCCTGGCCCCATGGAGGTGGTGGTCCCTAGGACCAAAAATGGCCCTGGAGGGAGGTTGCATGCCCCCTTCGCCATTCTTGAAATCAGCTTGGCCCCAGATAGGTGGTGGTCCCTGGGGCTGAATACAGCCTGGGAGGTGGGCCACGTGGCTCCTCTCCCCCTGGGGCCAAAATTGGCCTGGGGAAGGTGGTCCATGCATGCACGTGCCCCTCACTATAATATAAAATCCATCTCTGGCACCTGGCCCACCTGACAGGCAAATAAAAAAACACAAGCTTGGCAGACGGTGCTTGTTTTTTAAAAACAAATTGCAGTGGATTTGTGGATCCTTCGTGAATTTATGGATCCTCCACAAATATGTGGCAAAAATAAAAAAAAGTAAAAATGTTGGCTCCGGCAAGTCCCTGTTTGATCCCACCACCAGGCCTAGGGGTCAGGGTATCCTGCTGCCTTTTGTTTTTCTTTTTTACTTTTTTTCTTGGGACTCAGCAAGCCCAAGTCCCAAGATGGCTGCCACCATTTCCTGGTTGAAGTGATGGCAGCCTGTCAGATCATTTTGAGATCTCTAGGATCCGTGGACCCTCAGCGTCCCTAAATATCTATTTTTCTTTCTTCTGTTATAATTGTAAAGTTACTGTCCAGTTTTGCACCAAATTACAACAAGCATTTGCAATGCAATGGGTCTCACGTTTGCTCAAGTTTCGAGCTATTAGCATTGTAAACTCCTAACCGGACTTTTCTTGCCACATAAATTGAAAATTTGAAGTAAAACAGTTTCACATAGCTAACCGGACTTTTCTTGCCATATAAACTGAAACGTAAAAGTTTCACATAAGCGAGCTAACGTCCACCATCAGCGCAAAGTAGACACACAAAGGGAAATAAAAGTTTGCTTGCAGTGAAACCTATTGACAAAAGCGCAATTATCCATGTAACTAGCCAAAGTGTAACCTGCAAAAGTCCAATTATCTATGTAACAGGGTCGATGTCATGCAAAGCGGTCGTCTACTGTCCAGCGAGATCGCGCTGCGAAATAAAGAGAAAAAGTAGCCCAGAAACCAGACGGAAAACATCGAGCCTCATATGTTTTCAGTAGTTGGTCACCACCCGACCCCACCGACCCAGACTCCGCCGCTATCAACCTCCAACAATGGATCCTCAACTGCGCCAACATCCTAGCACCACTCAAGAAACCCACCATCAACCAAGAAAAGAAAAAAACAGCCTGGTTCACAGATGAACTGACCTCCTCCAAACGCACCTGCCAGAAACTCAAGAAAAAATGGATCCTCGAGCGCACACCCGACAACCTTGCTACCCTCAAGGAAGCCAACCGCGAACACCACCAACGGATCCGACTCGCCAAACGCTCCCACTTCACAGAACGCCTTAACAACAACGCTCACGACTGCAAGGAACTCTTCTGCATCGTGAAGGAACTCTCCAACCCCAACGTCAACGACGTCCCTCCATCCCAGAAACTCTGCGACGACCTCTCCACCTTCTTCTACCAGAAAATCGCAGCCATCCACGACAGCTTCAACACCACACCTCCGCCAGACCCCACCCCCAACAACTCCTCCCACGCCGACCGCATCACCACCTGGACCCAAGTAGACGACGCCGAAACCCTAAAGACCATGAACTCCATCCACTCAGGATCTCCCTCTGACCCCTGCCCACATCACGTTTTCAACAAAGCCAACGTCACCATCGCGCCCAAACTCCGCAAGCTCATCAACCTTTCCTTCAACACCACTACCTTCCCGGACAGCTGGAAGCACGCAGAAATCCAACCCCTCCTCAAGAAACCTAAGGCTGACCTCAACGACCTCAAAAACTTCCATCCGATCTCCCTCCTCCCTTTCCCAGCGAAAGTCATCGAGAAGATCGTCAACTCACAGCTCTCCCACTACCTCGAAGACAACTCCATCCTAGACCCTTCCCAATCCAGTTTCAGACGCAACCACAGCACAGAGACTGCACTCCTCGCCGCCACAGATGACATCAGACAACAAATGGACAATGGCGAAACCTCAGCCCTCATCCTCCTAGACCTCTCCGCTGCCTTCGACACGGTCTGCCACCGCACCCTACTAAATCGCCTCCACGAAGCCGGTATCCAAGACAAAGCCCTCAACTGGATCTCCTCTTTTCTCTCCGACAGAACCCAGAGAGTCTGACTCTCACCCTTCCACTCCGAAGCCACCAACCTCATCTGCGGCGTCCCCCAAGGCTCCTCACTAAGCCCAAAGCTGTTCAACATCTACATGGCCCCCCTCGCACAACTGGCCCACCAGCACAACCTCAGCATCCTCTCCTACGCCGACGACACCCAGCTCGTCCTCTCCCTGACCAAAGATCCTCTCACCGCCAAAGCCAAGCTCCACGAGGGACTGAAATCCATCGCCGAATGGATGAGCATCAGCCGCCTGAAACTCAACTCCGACAAGACGGAAGTCCTCATCCTCGGTCGCACCCCCTCGGCCTGGAACGACTCTTGGTGGCCCACTGCCCTGGGCCCCCCTCCCGCCCCTCGACTCCGCTCTCACCATGTCCAAACAGATCAACGCTGTCTCCTCTTCCTGTTTTAACACCCTCCGCATGCTCCGCAGGATCTTCAAGTGGATTCCTACAGGAACCAGAAAGATGGTGACCCAAGCTCTCGTCAGTAGCAGACTCGACTATGGCAACACACTCTACACAGGCATCCCAACAAAAGACATCAAACGACTTCAACGCATCCAGAACGCATCCGCCCGCCTGATCCTCGACATACCCCGCCGATGTCACATCTCCCACCACCTGAAGGACCTCCACTGGCTCCCCGTGGACAAGAGGATCACCTTTAAACTCCTCACCCACGCACACAAGGCACTACAAGACACCGGACCCACCTACCTGAACACCAGACTCAACTTCTACGTTCCCTCACGCCAACTACGCTCTGCCAACCTTGCCCTCGCCGTCGTACCCCGAATCCAGCGCAAGACCTCTGGCGGCAGATCCTTCTCCTACCTCGCCGCCAAGACCTGGAACTCACTACCGACCTCACTACGCCAGACCCAGGACCTCCTCACCTTCAGGAGACTCCTCAAGACATGGCCCTTCGAACGATAGCAGCTACCCCCCCCCCCAAGCGCCTCAAAACCCTAACGTGTACATAGCGCGCTTTATAAATTTAATGATTGATTGATTGATTGCGCTCGGGGAGTGCTAAACACTGGAAAAGGCATGGAGTATGCATGCCTTTCACTAATGAAGGCAAGCAGATTTTAAAAGGCAAGCCCACAAACCAATGAAAGTGACTGACATGACATGGGTCTGGTTAGAAGCCCAAAGAAAGATTAAGACAGGGGACGGAGCGCTTTGCGCTCACCCCTAAAAAGCACTCTTTCTGGACTAAGGTCTAGCTTTCTGTAAAATTTGGTGTAATCCCGTTCGGTGGTTCTGGTTGTAGTCATGTTCAAAATCCCCTTTGGGAAATTGCATTGGGAAAGCACATTTTGGGACCCACGTCCCTTTTTCTAAGCCCCTGCTTGATGAATCAGCCCAAAGGTTTCAAGACAGCAGCTGAAGTGAGAGGCAAACTAGTTATGAACATTTCCAGAAGATTTGTCAAACGGCACCAACGTAATTAGACAAACAAAAAACTATTTTCATATGGAAACTAGGTGCTACCTACAACTACCTATTAAGGACTGACTGTCATTAGGTAATATATATATATATATATATATAAAACCCTTAAAAAAACAAAATTTACTGGGACGTTATACTCAGGCTCTCATTTTAAACTTATAAAAACATATAAATTTGCCAGTTATAGTTAGATTTACAACAACTAACTATAACTCATGCCCAAGGGTAACTATAACTTGTGCCCCCGTCATGCACAGTTTTTTGTCACAATGTATGCAGAGGGCATGAGTTATAGTTACTTTAGGGCACAAGTTGGCGGGGGTTAGTCACCAGGTCAGGCCTGCAGCCAAGCCCTTATAACCACCCAACCCTGTGCCGGGGATGTCTCTCTCAGTGGGTCTGTGAGTGGGTGTGTGAGTGTCTGAGTGGTTCTGAAAGTGGGGTGTAAGTCTGAGTTGGTCTGAGTGGGTGCATGAGTGTCTGAGTGGGTGTGTGAGTGGGAGCATGAGTCTCTGGATGTACGAATGATTACATTTATGTATGAATGAGTCTGTGGTTTTTTTTTTCAAATGTTTTCACATTTGCACATATTTTGTGCATAATTCCTGTAAATTTGTAGAAATTCATGAATTGTCACAAATATCGCACCTTGTGATGCAAAATTATTTAAAACCCCTATTTTGCCTCTCAGACACACCTACATCACACCCCTGAGGTCCGGTACCTTCAACCTGACCCCTCATGCCACTTCAATTAGGATTTTCACTCTTGGGGACCATGTCTCATGAATTAAAATGGTGGTTGCAACTTTCTTGTCACGTGCAGTCAGTCAATTACAGCGTTTCTTTTCATATGCTTATTGGTGACAATTTGTGAATTTTCACAATTTATTTGCAAAGGATCCACGTCCCTAGATATCCAAATGTAGTTTCTCTTTAATTTCTCAGAAACTACTGAACGGATTTACACCATATAGGTGAAAGTGTTATCTGCGTACCGAAAGCTAGCTTTCTGCCCAATTTGGTGTAATTGCATCAAGAGGTTCGGGCTGTAGTTGTGTCTAAAGGCCTTATTGGGTATTAACATGGGAAAAGCAGCATTTTTTGACCCCTCTTTTTCTCAGCCCCTGCTTGATCAATGTAGGAAAACTGGGCTGATTGCAGATGCCCCCTAACTTTTTGCCCATATTTTTCCCTTTTTGCTGGTGTTTTCCTGACTTTGATGGTGCCCTAGGCACTCTTAAACCGTCCCTGGGCCTGTGCGCTGATTAAAATGTTTATGCAAATTAGGCTAATTATAATTGGCAGTGTCAACCTGCCTATAAGTCTCTAGTATATGTTAGGCCATGTAGGTTTAGGGTCCCCAGCACAGGTAGTGCACTGCTGTGGTGCCCAGGGTCATTTTAAAGGCAGGCCTGCTTTGCTGGATGCTTTTAAATTAATGTTAATCCCAAATTCGACTTTGGAATTAAAAGTACATCCAAAGTCTTAAACTACCTTATTTTTACACATGTCATCACTAAGGTGTGTCCTAGGTGGCCCCAGGGTTGGGTGCAGTGTAATTATACGTTGGAACATTATAAAATATGTTTTATAAGGCCTGGTGAGGGGAAAAAAGCCACATTTGTTTTTCCCATAGTAGTGAATTGGCTTCATAGGCTAACATGGGGAGACTTTATTTTTAATTAATAAAGTCTCAAAAGGAGCTGATATGACAAGTTTGGTATCAAACTTATTGTTATAATAAATCCAACAATATGACATTGTTAAATTTAATATAAATAATTCAGGGAAAGATTTTTAGAACTCTACGTGAAAGCTGCCAACTTCGGCTCTGTAGTGCCATTCTCTGATTGGCCAGCCTCTGGCAGCCTGGGCAGGCTGCCTTGATGAGGTGTGAAGTGGCTTGGGCTGAGGGCAAAGGAAGTGCCTGGGGAGGACATCTGCCTCAGCAGATGATGAAACAGGAGGGGGGAGAGCACCCACATTGGTCTTCAAAGGAGGGAAGGACATTTGGAGCAGCTCAGGACCTTCCCCATTTCCTGCAAACCCAGACAACCAGATGCCCCTTTTATTAGATTAGGAGAGGGAAGGAAAGGGGTGTGTTAAGGAATTTTAGCCACACCACTGGGACTCAGACAAACCTAATCTCCAAAATTGAATTTCTGCCATTTTGGATTTTGAAGGAATATTGTTCTCTGGAATTGATTTTTGCCACACTTCCCAGAAAGTGGTCATTGAAGAGGGTGGTGTCCTGACTTTGATTGGATGGTTGCCCCCCCAGATTTCCACCCCAGAAGCAAGGATAAATATGGCAGAGCAGCACCCCATCCCACGTCCCTACCAGGGACAAGACAAGAAAAAGAACGACTGTCCTGCTGGACCCCTGACCTGGACCTGGACACTGCACTCTGAAGGACTGTACCAGCTGCACACACGGGCTTCATCACAAAAAGGACTTTGCCTGGCTCCAACTGATTCAAGAAGAGACTCCATGTTTGCTACAGGTAGAAAATAGCTAACCAGAATCCCCTGCATCAAAACCTGAAGAAACTGACCAGCTGGCCACTGTCCAGTTGTAATGATTTTTTTTATTTGAGCCAGGTGCATTCTGGGAGTTGGAGCCCTAACCCTCAAGGAGCGACTCAGACCTTCTGGAACCTTGGGGTGAGCTGTGGACTCCTAAAGGACCTTTAAAGAATTTCTGGAAGAAGATCCAGAAGTTTGGAGAAGATAGGAGAACTTTTGGAAAAAGGCTACATAAAAGGACTATCCGGCACGGCGTCCGGATAGTCCTTTTAGGTAGCCTTTTTCCGTAAGCCGGCTTACTTTGACCGCAAACAGGCCTGATTAGCAGGTTCATCCCGCTAAAAAGCTCCAGAGCCCCAGACTTCCAGGATTTCACTGGGGGCTCCTGGAAAGGCAATCTGATGATGTTGATTCAAAATAGGCTGGCTGTAGAGGGTCGTCTCACATCGGAGGGAAAAAGCTCCCAAAAAAGTGACATAGGGGATCTGACCGCCATGCGGCCGCCAATGCCATTTGGCCGCGGCCATTCGGAGATCCCGGCTGGGCCGGCGGGTGGAAACCTGGTTTCCGCCCGCCGGCCCAGCGGGGATCACGGCCGCAACATAGGAGCCGGCTCCAAATGGAGCCGGCGGTGTTGCGGCCGTGCGACGGGTGCAGTTGCACCCGTCGCGCTTTTCACTGTCTGCACAGCAGACAGTGAAAAGCCGCATGGGGCCCTGTCAGGAAGCCCCTGCACTGCCCATGCCAGTGGCATGGGCAGTGCAGGGCCCCCAAGGGCCCCACGACTCCCCGTACCGCCAGCCTTTTCCTGGCGGTTCAGACCACCAGAAAAAGGCTGGCGGTCGGGGACTCGTAATCCCCTGGGCAGCGCTGCAAGCAGCGCTGCCCTGGCGGATTACATCCGGCGGGGCCATAGTGGTGGAAAACCGCCGGCCCCGGCAGTGCGACCGCGGTGCTACCGCCGCGGTCAAAATACGCCAGGAGGCACCGCCAGCCTGTTGGCGGTGCTCCCGTCATTTTGTCCCTGCGGTTGTAATACCGCCAGGGTCATAATGACCACCATAGTCTGAACGTAAAAAGTTGACCAGGCTTCCCGTGCAGCGTATCTGAGGAGGGCTCCAGAAACATCGGATCTCATTTCAAGTTCGGCTTGGATGAAGATTTCCGTCACAAAAATCATCTAAGTCCGAAGGTAGAATTCTTCACCAAGGACGCGTGCCCGAAGACAGCTCCAGGGAGGTCAGATCGGAATTGTGACTTTGTCCCAGTGAGAAAAATCTTCAAGAAAAAGACTAAGGCCCTCATTACAACCTCGGCGATCTTTTGAAAAGACTGCTGAGGCTGCGGCAGCCAGAATATCGCCAGTGCCGGCTGTATTTCTGGCTCCCTATTATGACTTTTGCACTGGGCCAGCAGATGGTAACAGTGTTACCGTCCACTGGCCCAGCAGAAAAGTCACATTAACATTGCTGCCGGCTCATAATAGAGCCGGCGGCAATACTGATGTGCAGTGGGTGCAGTAGTACCTATCACGCATTTTACTGCCGGAAATTCGGGCAGTGAAATGCACGACCGAGCTATGTCTGTGGGCCCCTGCACTGCCCATTCCGAGTGCATGGGCAGTGCAGGGGCCCCAGGGGCACCCCAAGTCCTCCTTACCGCCAGCCTTTCCATGGCTGTGTTTACTGCTGTGGCCAGGCTAGCGGTCGGGGACTCATAATCCCCAGGGCAGTGCTGCTTGCACCACTGCCCTGGGGATTATAACCTGGCGGTATAGTGGAGGGGCCGGTGGTATGGCCGTGGCTATTGCGCCACGGTCATAATAGCTTGCAGAACACAACCAGCCTGTTGGCGATGTTACCGCCAGCTTGCCGCTGGCCGCCGGGATCATAATGAGGCCCTAAGTCCAAAGGTAAACTTTTGACCGAAGCCTCCCACTTGCTTTAGCCGAGCAGGGCTCCATTGTGGTCGGCCTCAAATTTTGACTTTGCCTCAGTCGAGTGCAACCAGATATCCAGATTGGCGCTTTTAGTTTTTGCGCTAAAAAACATTTATTCTTTAAAAATTCATATCTCTGGTTTCCCTTATCCGATTTTAATCGTTTTGGTGTCATTTTAAAGATAAAACTGTAATCTATTATTATCAATTAGAGTTGGATTTTTATTGCGTTTCACACATTTACTGTTTTGTGATTTGTAAATGCTTTACAAACATGTCTCCTAAGTTAAGCTCTGACGCCTGTTGTCAAGCAACCAAGGGTTGAGCTGGGTTTACTTTATTGAGACCTAACTGGACATACTTGGGGTAAGTGGCCTAATGCTAAGTGTAGGTACTTACCAATAATCCACTTTCCAACAACAGTTCACCTTGAAACTTTCCCTGTGCAACAAGAATGATCCGGCAGCTTTTTTGGAAAATGTCGTGAAGATTTGTCAAATGGCGCCAAAGATATATTAAATAAAAAAATGCTTTCTCCATGGAAACATGGTCATAACTATAACTACCTACTGACAAACGCCAGTAGGTAACATATATATATATATATATATATATATATATATATATATATATGAAATACTTAGTGGCAGTCGCCACTAGGTAGTTATAGGTAGGACCATTTTTACCATAGACGGAAAGTATTTGTTTGCCAATAACTCTGGTGCTGTTTGATGAATCTTCACAAACTTTTCTGAACTTATAGTTTGGTTAGTTCAGGTGCTGTCTAGATGATCTCTCAAGTGGGGGCTGAGAAAAAGGTGGGGTCCCAAAACACTTTTTACCTATTCTATGTCAATGGGATTTTATTTTTATTAACACAACTACAGCCTAAACTGCTTTCCATCAAATTCGGAAGAAAGGTAGATCTTGCTCCCAAAAGCATGCTTTTTGTGATTTGGTATAAAGCTGTTCAGTAGTTTTGGAGAAATTGGAGTTTAAAAAACAAAGATATCTAGGGACACAGATTCGCTGTGAATTCAACTGTCCCCATGCTATTATCTGATTGGCTGCCAACACCACTTTAGCAGGAAGTGTTGGCAGCCATCTTGGGACTCAGCTGAGTCCCAGGAAAAAAGGTAAAGAAAAGGGGCCACAGTAGGTACAGACAGACTCCTTAGCTCTGGTGCTGGGGTCCAAGAGGGACCCCACCAGGGCTTAAAATCCTTTTTAGTTTAAAAACATAAAAAAGTCCTCATATGGATCCATGGATTTTTCTGACATAAAAAAGTGGGTTTCCCTCCCTTTTAATGAAGCCCTCAGGTGGGCCAAGTCCCGGGGACATGCCAAAAACTAAGGAGGGGGGCTCACAGGAACCCCCTCCTTGCAAAGCCCCGGGGACCGCCACCTCTCCAGGGCTAAACTAATAAGGTATGTGGGGTCACCCATACCCCCCGCAGCCCTGGAAACTGCCACATCTCGGGGCTTTAACAAAATTTGAGACGGGTGCTGCCCAGTACCCCTCCACACAGCCCTGAGGACCACCACCTCCTCAGGGCTGTAACAAAATGTAGTCCATGTTGCCCTTTCACAGCCCTAGGGACCGTGACCTCTCCAGGGTTTTAACAAAATGTAATGATGGGAGGCTGCCCGCTACCCCCCTGCAGCCTCAGGATCACTGCCTCCCCGGGGCCACAGATATTCTGTGAAGTGGGGGGTCATGCAGCCCCCCCCCCCACAGCCCCATGGAAACCACCTCCCCAGGGCTTCGATAAAAGAATGAAGGGTGTTCATTGCAGACGCCCGAGCCCCACGGAGCACCACCTCCCCGAGTCTGTGTAGGTTGGATGGGGCAGTGCCCCACACCAATGGAGCCAATGATGGCAATGGGGTGAGCACCACTCTCCAGGGCCGGCTCCTGCTGTGTCCGAGGGAGCCCATCCCGGGGCACAGCTGTCCGCTGTGACTTGCAGGAGCTTTGACAGATCCCTTCAAATCAGAGCAAACACTTGGCTTTCTGCAAGTGAAAGCTGTCCAACAGCTCTCATTTGCAAAAAGTGAAGTTTTCATCTGCTTCTCTGCATGTAAATATGCGCGCAGGGAAACAGATGAAAACATTGTCCTGCAAGCAGGGAGCTGCTATTTAATGCAGCTCCCTGCCTGTGGGATCAACGCCAGCTCCTGCAGGATGCGGGTAGCTGTCTAGGACCGTGGGGACCTTCAGGTTCCACCACAGTCCTGTCACTCTTTCTCTCTCTCTCTCTCTCGCTCTCTCTTCCATCCCATAGTGGGATGGAAGAGCGGGAGATTGTCTTTGCAATGGTCTCTTAATGCAAGGACTACACAGAGGTAAACTATCAAGATGTTTGATATGAATGTTATAGTTACATTTGGAAGCAGAGCAGAAAAGAGTCACTTCTGTCCTAATGGTCAAGTTATTGCGTTATCACTCAGTAGTCTGAAGGTTCAAATCTTAGTATCGCTTGGCAGTGTCCTTGTTTTCTTACTAGTTTTTTTACTGTCACACCTTCTTAGTGATGGAACATTCACATTTCTTTCCAATCACATGCATGGGTTGACTGTCATATGCATGTTTAGAAGCATCACAGTAAGGGGTTACCTATGACCTAAAGTTTAAGGTCACAGGCCCTCACACTGAAAGTTGAAGGTTCTACTCCAGGTTTGTCCCTTGTCATTTTCCTTCTTTAATTTCTCTTAAGTTTTAAAAGTTTAAGGTTAATAGTGAATGGTGAGCTCACACTTTTTAATTGACAAATACATTTTTCTTTTCATTGTGTACAGAAATGTCTCATTCCAATTATATATTAATCAAAGTCTAAAAACTATCTCTCTCTCTCTCTCTCTCTCTCTCTCTCTGAATTTCTGAATTTCAAACTCCCACTCAGACCCTTACGCACTCACTCACAGACCCACTCAGACACTCATGCACCCACTCACAGACCCACTGAGACACTCGTGAGCCCACTCACAGCTCCACTCAGACCCTCACGCAGCCACTCACAGATCCACTCCGATACTCATGCACCCACTCACAGTCCCACTCAGACTCTCACACACCCACTCACAGACCTACTGAAACCCTCAGGCACACATTCACAGACCCACGCAGCCACTGATGCACCCACCACCGGACCCACAAAGCCACTGATGCACCCACTCTCACACCCAAACAGACTCTCTCTCAACCAGCCACACCCTCTCACACCTATTCTCACACACAGAGAGACAGGCCACAGCTAACTTGCACCACGCTGTCCGCAGCGTGGGGTTAGGTGGTTAGAGTGGCTTTCACTAAAAAAAACAAAGGTTACAGGAATGTTATAGTCAGGCTCACATTTAACACATACAAAACCAGTGAAATTCAGCAGTTATAGTTATCTTAGCTAACTATAATAAATGCATTGCTTATGACCTCACATATTACATCACTCAAGGCATGGTTAGGGACATGATTGATGACATCTGAATAAAATCTCATTTTTAGAAAACCTTCAAAATTTTGTCCGATAATGTAATTTCAAGGCTGACCTTGGCTTTGGAGTCATTGAACAAAAGGACTTAAACCTTAAGCAGTCTGAGGAGCTGGACATGCAAAATTCCTCTATTCAACTCAAGAGTTCTGAGTGCTTTCCTCTAAAGCCCTTGGTGAAGTCTGCCATATGTTTCTGCAGAAGCATATCAAACATGCGTCGTGTTAAATAACTTGACATTTTTACACGAGTGCTTCAAAAAACCAAATGTGTATGCCATAGGCAGTACCTGAGGTCTTGCAGTGAAAAAGACAATTTTTTGGAATAAAACTTGCTTTCTTAAAGTAGAATGTTGGACATGTCACCCTATTTCTTTTTTTTCCAACACAACTGCATGTGGCTGTCTGTTTAAAAATGATAGGCATTATCCCCCAGAGGAAAGAAGTTGCAATAATTACAGTGCCTGTCAGAAAAGAAGAGGAAACTACATCTTTAGCAACATGATGAGCAGTACAGCATTTCATTGGTTTATACATAGGCATTAGCTCATTCTAAGAAATCATCTCCCCCTCTATTACCTTCCATCCCCACACGGACACACCTACACACAGTGGCAGCTCACACAATGTGAAGCTGAATCCATAGATAAGAATGTGACAGCTAGAAATGAACACAAAGAAATTGTTAAATTGGAACAAGTTAGTCACAGGGCCTCTGCTTTGAAATGATTTGTGATTTCTAAAAGGCTGTAAAAGCATGTGCATTCCTTAGAATAAACACACCACAGAGCATGTGGTGGTCTCTACTGTTTGCCCATTCAAAAACAGAAAAACTTAAATATTTTGCGAGTGTAAACCTCTGTTCATCAAAGAGGCTGGACCCCAACCATGACACAAAAATAATGTACAGGTTTCAAAAATGTGAGAATACTCCAAGTCAAGGAAGTTGACGTATAGTAAAAACCCGGTCTACCAATGAAGAACAAGCTTATAAGATACATATCGAAATTATAGCAAAATGAGGTTTAAGATATGACGTTTCCTGGCTAAAATGAATTACCAAAGAACAATTACACCCTAGTTATCTGAGGGGCATGTGGGGGTAAATTCTGATCCCTGTGTAATCTCTTTCCATGAAGACTGGAATTCTGAGATAAGTGGAAAACTGAGTAAACTGAGTATGCTCACAATGGTTCCCTGACAAATTTCAGCAGATCTAACCTACAAAAATTTGCCAGGTGAAAAACATGCAGTGAATTTCAGTGCATGTGGAATTTGGCTCATACAACACATTTTCACATGCAATTCCTAATTTTCCTCCTGAAGAAAAACAGAATAGGAAATATTCACCAGACCCCTTGTAATAACACATGAAGTAGTATTGGTTTGTATCTGGTTTTCTAAATTCCTCTCTGTTACCCAACTCTCAAGTAATCCGGGTCTAAGACTGACTTCTAATAGGCATTATTGAGAGCTGTAAAGTGCGGTTACTAAGAATGCAGCTATGTTTGTAATCCTACATCACTGAGTCAAAGGAGCCATTTTGCTCCACAATGCAAGTCACAAAACACCTAAGGGAAAAATGGACAATGCCTTCATTAAGAGAAACACTTGAGGAAAGGCATCTAGGTGCCATCGAATTTATAAGTGTATTAAAAGGTTTCAATAAAATGCTCACACTGGTAAAATCTGTCACTGAAGTCTATGCACATGGGTACTATCAGCATTTGAATAATTAGAGACTGCTAATGCAAGAAATACAATACTGGATAGTGTATGAAGTGGTGTAATTGAGTAAGGAGCAGAAACGGATGTCTGCTTCCTCTGTCAGTTCATTCTGTCACTTAGGTCCTGTGATATAAGCAGTAACTCGCTGGCTTTGTTTTTCCCTCATCGCCCTAGACATGTAGTGCTTGATTCGTAAAAGGAGCTCTTTTTGAATTATTATCATCTCTTTTAGGTTTTTATGTAAGCCCATAACCCCCTGAATTATTCCGTTCTGTCGAGTTAGAGATCTAATGTGGCTTTTAAGAGAATATATTTGCTGTGGTCAGTTCTTGTGGATGAATCCTAGGCTGTATTTGTTCTTGGTTTTACTCTGTGCTGCTTGTCAAACATTATGCTGTATGACAATGAAGTCTGCTATTTCCTATTCAAAAACTGAATAAAATGCATCTTTAAAAGGACAAAATGTGTTCATGTCAGGAAATCATCATTACTGCAGGAATATGTAGATGGTAGTTGGTGGATTGTCTTGACACACAGTGCTATTCTTTAGTCTGGGCGTAGCCATGACGTTCTGATTTTAATACAATTGCATGCATAATATACATTCTTATAGGGACTTTCAGTAAGCCCTCTTCATCCGTTGGTCTATTTTTGTGTCAATCACATTTTTTGGCAGACCATTATAGCAAACAGAATGGACTAATGGCTCAGCCTATTGGCTGTCTTCATTGTGAGTAACAGTTATCCGCTGTTTCAGTAGGAGGGCATCTGCACACAAAGTAGATTGTTTGAGTTTACAGGATTACTATTGGAATGTGCTCTCGAAGCAATATCTTTTTTACAAAATCCATGACAAAATCCAACAGTTGCTGACAATGTAAAAATGCTGTCCATCAAAGCCAGATATTTTGAGTTTGCCAAAGTTTGTTAAAAATATGAACTTGCCTAATTAGGACTTTTTAAAAAACTCTTAAATGAAACCGTCCAGGTAAACTTGAATAAGCCACAGGGATATATTTTACATACTGGTCTTTACTATACTGACCAAAGGGAAAACGACTGACCTATTGTATTGAAAAGACAGGTAAAAAATGTTGAGAGTGATTAGGCCACTGTAAAGGGAAAGTCAGGCGATGCCCCCGGCCAATAAAATGATAAAAATAATTTGATCTAGAAACTAATTGCACTGGTGATACCCTGGAACCGGTCCCAGGATGCTTCTTTCCGGTCCAGGGAGGAACTGGCCTGGCAGTACGAGCTGGACTGTTCCCATGGGGGACAGGGCCAAGACTGATTTGCATATGGCTGGGTCCAAACTGGGGTGGCATTGAGAGCAAAAGAACAATGTATTTAACCCAGGTCTATGACTGGGGGTGAGTATTTGAAAATTTTCAGCACCCCATTCATCTTTTTGTTGTGTTACCCCCTCACAAGAGGCATCCTTAGAGGGGAACACATTGGCTGCGGACCACCTCTATGTAGCACACAGTCAGTGAACTTCCTGACAGCTAGTTTGCCTCAGCATCTGCATTTGTAATATGGTGCAGGAGAAATGGGAAAGGATTCTTCATTTGCATGAGGCCATACCCACATGTAAATGATGGTACTCATGTTGGGATTGTGACATGAACAATTAGTGCTGACAAGATCCATAATACAGATGGGGCTGCAAAGCATTTGTGGTTCCTTTGGTAAAAAACTAAAGTGTGCTGGGGGGCCCTCGTGGGGTGCAAAAAGCAGACACAAACACGTTGCTGCTTAGGGGCACTGTAGATACATATATATATAGCACAGCTTTTAGCTGTCAAAGGACATTCACTTTTATATGGTTCTACTTGCATTTCTTTAACTCCACCTACATACCTACAAAATCCACCAGGAGCACCACATCATTTTTCCAATTTAGAAAAAAGCAACAAAAAAAAAACACCTCTTTGAAAAGCACTAGATCACAACAAAGGAGCAATCCATTTCCACTCTCAGGACCATGCTTCCCTTCCAGTCACTCACTGACTCTATGTTGCTTTTCATGACATACAAATCACTGTTTACTTTTGGCTAGGCATGTGCTGGCCAAATGCTAGTGACATACATACATACATACATACATACATACATACATACATGCGTAATACATAAGTTCCAACCACAATTGCTGAGGTGAGACTTAGCAGGCACCTTAGTGGAGTGCTGACCCAGGGGAAAGGGAAGTGGTCATATATTATGCCATGGACACCTGCCATTAGTCATCTACTTACTGTGTTTCTTCACTTTCATTCTGCTTTACTTGTCACATAGCATGCAGTCAGTGAGAAATACATCCTTGAGACATACAGCAGCAGCTGAGAATTGCTTTGATTTGTAGCTTGCATTGAATGTATTTTATGAACCAATGTTCCCTCTAGACACTTAAACCTCAATGATTTGTTTTTACTAGCTCAAGGACAGCTAGAACTGACTTTTAATTCTGTCATGCAGCTGAGAAATAGTTGACTCATTTTGGCTTAAATTAACCAAAAAGAAATGGAGCAAGAAAAAGCAAAAAATTGTAAACCTGACAATTGGATGCAACAACCAATATAACACCAGACAACAACATCAACATTGGAGCATTTGGCAGTAATGATCTCTTTCTAACTTATTAACAGATTGGTGATTTTCAAGACAGAGATTTCAAACCTCAACTCTTTTCATGCCAAGGAAAAAAGCAAATAGAGCAACATCTAAGTGACAGTAATTGAGCACAAATTACTGTATTTGAACTCTGTCCTTCTACCATGGCTCTGAGGGTGGGGGCTCTCAAATGAATATGTGTATGTGCATGAGATGCAAGACCATGTTCAATGCAATATTTGGACTCCACAAACTATTCACTGAAAACATTTTTGTACTTGTTAATTGTGAAGTTTATTTTTCCAGCTCAGTGAATGCATTCATGTGGGTGTTGTTGTGTGGGAAGGTATTATGTTTTCTTTAATACAGTTCACGTTTGCAGACAAGAAGTAGGCACTTTGATATACAGGAAGGAGATAATATAAAAAGCTCATACCTGTTTTAGGATCAACAGAGAAGTAGGGCTGTCCGTGAAGAATGCTGTACACTACTCTGGCACTATTTCCATATGTTGGGTCATCTGCATCTGTAGCTGTCACCTGAAGTACAGAGGTACCTAAAAAGTGGGAAAAGGTCGAATTTTACACATTTCACATTTCATATTGTATGGAAGAGTGCCTATACTGAGTGATAAATATTAAGCGGTTAGCATTACAAATAATTTATCTTTCTAAAAGGAACATATCATATTTGATGGTGGTTCTGGTCTCTTGTTGGCATTTTAAATTCTGTATATTTCGTCTCAACGAATAGGATAAAAATTACATCAATATTGATAAAAGTGTTATTATACTGCTAATATTTAGGCCTGGGTGGAGTTCACAGAGTTCCACTCCTAGGAATTCCATGGAGTTGATAAAAAACTCTGTGGAATTCCGCTGAGCTCCGTGTGCCATGGAGTGCTAAGCAGAGTCGGGCCTGGTTAGCCAGACCTGACCCTGCTTAGCACTTCTGTGATCGAGGGCATTCAGGAGAGGGCCGTAGGCAGTGAGAGCTGTTGTTTCAGGCCTCTTGTGCACTGGCATGTCCCAAGAAGCTTTTTTTCACTTCCTTTGGCCTTTGCCTGAATTCAGGCCAGGGCTGTAGGCAGCAAAAGCTGCAATTTCAGGCCTCTTGTGCACCAGTGTGCACACAAGAAAAAACGAGGACTTTACTTGGGTTCTCCCAAGGTGTCCTCGTTGCCAGCGCCAAGGCCTGGTTCTCTTCCTCCCTCTGCCCCCTGTGACTGGAATCCATTCCCGAGCTGCCGGAAAGCAGCTCCATCGACGACGTGTGAGGACACACTGCAGCCCAGTTATGGGCTGCACAACACAAGCGCAGACAGTCTGCGCCTGTGCTGTGTGGCCCATAACTCAGCTGCAGTGCGCATGAAGGGAGCTCCGCTCTGCTGGCGGGGCTAGCAGAGCTTTTGGGCGAACTCTGCACTCCAAGCGGAGCGCGAAGTGCCAAAAACTCAGTTAGCTCCGCCAGCGGAGGGGAGCTCGACACCCACCCCTACTAAGTTGTTTGTTTTCACAGAATTACAGATTCATAGCACTCTAAATAACAGAGAGGGTATAGTGTTTATTCAACCTGTAGCAGTGTAATTTTCAATTTCAATTTATCAAAACCTGTAAAATATGTTGTTTTTCAACTGGTCACTCCATGCAAATGTCACTTGTAGGGCTATCGGTATCCAAGACCTTTTGATGTTACTAAAATTATATTTATAACATGCTGACTTATAGTGGCTTTCAGCCAGCCCTCTTCTTCCACTGATCTGTTATTGTGTTTTACACATTTTCCTTCCATTAACTGCAGCATACAGCTTCAGACGGTGGGCCAGTCCACCTCAGTCATTGGCTAAATTCACTGTGAGTGATGGCATTCTATATTTTCCAAGGAGCACATCCACACACAATATAGTTCTCTTTATTACCATGGTCTTTTATGGCAATGTGTGCCTTTTAAGACCAAAATTGTTATAGCTTTTAACTAATATTTTTGTTAGATTGACGTGGGCTCAGCATCTTTGCTGTTAATAGAGTTGTGCAAAAACACCCTACATATTGTCTTTTCCAGACTTGATCTGCTTGTCAAGTCATGCCAAGTTCACCAGATTCAGTGGAAATGTTGATGTTGACGGAAACTTTCACTGGCACTGGGACAATCTTTGGATTCCAACACTAGGTGTCACTTCACTCATCTCAATTTCAAGTATTAAAACATATTATAATTGCTCCTTTGACTCTTCTTGAATGATAAACAGCAACTTTTCATTTGAAGCTTGATTTTCGAACTGCAAAATAGTGACTTGTTTGTATGAGATGTTCTTGGTTGTGACACTGTAGGATCTAGGATTATAGTTGCTGCTCATAAACAAAACAAGCAGGTCTTTCACCAGGATTTGTGCTAAGAAACGACAACAACTAAAACTGAGCAATATTTACATGAATGGAAGTGGTATCCTTTTGCTGAAAACGCTGCCACTACTCTAGGAACAAAGGCTGATTCTCTGGGGCTGATAAGAAACGTGTTTAGAACAGGAAAATGTCATTCTTAGCTTTTATTGTAATTGATGGTTGCTGGGGTTAGTAGTCATATTTTGTTTCCTGCTTTGGTGAAGCTGTTTTGAACTACTTCCTTATCAGAATCTGAACATTGGCTGGAATATAAAAGTAGAATCAACATTGTTGAAACTGGTCGTCTGTTTTTCTGTTAGAGGATAGTGTTGCCATTAAAGAACATTTAGGTCTTACCCAGACACATGTGGCTTGCAATGCGATATACATTATATTAAGACAACTTGTTTGTGTATCTAGTGAGTGCTTCATACCACACTTCTGACACATTGGCATGACAATTAACAAATGGTACTTTTATCCAAAATAATCATACTCAATTGACTCACCAAGGAAGGATGAAAAGCATTCTTGGGTTCAAACCTACGGCCTGCAAATTAATCCATCTAGTGTTTAACTCAATGAGCAATCTTTCAGGCATCTGTCTACCATATACACCCTCTCAGCTACTATTAGACCTGGCATCCTTGGCGTGGATTCCCCAAAACTTTTTGACCTCTGGCCTCCTGGTTGCTGACTTCATTTTTGCTGGCTTTAGGACTATGGGCACTTTACCTCTGCTAACCAGTGTTAAAGTGCATGTGCTCTTTCCCTAAAACATGTTCATATTGGTTTATCCACAAGTGGCATATTTCATTTACTTGTAAGTCCCTAATAAAGCGCACTACATTTACCCAGGGCCTGTAATTTAAAAGCTGTTGTTGATGCTACCACACTGATTGTGCCACCATTGCAGAACCTGTGTGTGCAGTTTTGAATTACCATGTGGACCTGGCAAGTTAACCTTCTTGCCAGACCCACACCTTACTTTTTAATACATGTAAGTCACCCTTACATTAGGCCCTGGATAAGCACAACGTCAGGGGGACATGTATTTAAAACAATGGACATGTCATTTTAAGTTTTCCATGTCCAGGTAGTAAAAACAATGTTACATTTGTCCTTCATTACTGCAAGACCTATCTCTCCCATAAGTTAACATTAGACCAGGAGACGGGAAGTGTCTGGTGATAGAAGAAAGAGACACAGGGTAAAACCAAGAATTAGCAACCTTGGTATTTAGCAACGGAGTCCTAAAGGGAAACCTTCCTGCACAAAAACAATCATAAGAGGTGTTTTCCTCTTTCTATGTGTGCTACAGAATGTGGAAAGAGGAAAAAACGGGGAAAAATAAAGATATTTCTCCCTGTTGCATCTTTTTTTACTCCACCCCTGAGGTAGTATAGGAATCTGACACATTCTGAGAATTGTAAATCTGGGAATGCATCAGATTCCTTTGGGTTCCATGGGTGTTGCATGGGAACACCCCAAGCAAAACCCATAGAACGCTCCTATCACACAGTGTTATGAGTGAAAGAATTCAGGCCCGTATTTATACTTTTTTTAGCGCCGCATTTGCGCCGCTTTTTGCCGCAAAACGGCGCAAACCTACAAAATACAATGGTATTTTGCAAGTTTGCGCCATTTTTGCGTCAAAAAACGACGCAAATGCGGTGCAAAAAAAGTATAAATACGGGCTTCAATATTTAGAAGGCCTAGAAATACCATGCAAGGTGGCTTTGCGTGGCCTTGTAAATGTGGGCTGGAACACTGCGCCACAGGAGTGTAAAAAAAATGGCCTTGTAAATAAGACCCTAAGTGTAATAATGCCAAATGTTAAAATGGCATTTGGTGCTGTATTTTAGCACAAAATATGTCATTGCATCCATTTTAGACGCAAGAACACATTTTGCGACAAACAAGTAGCTGAAAAAACACAACCATGAAAAAAATAGCACCCACTCATCTTCTGGTCATGTGTGTTATCCCAGTGCGCTGGGGCTAAATTGTTGTTGCGAACTGCGCATAACTGCATGGCGTGGAGTAAATAGTGTAATTTTAAGAATTTACGACATAACGAATATTTCACCGAGGCATAATCAGGTTGTCCTTCTTCTATCATTCTTCCAGGTCAAATCACCTCTGCTACAGTCTACGCGACAAATGCCCGTAAGGCTCGTAGAGGCGAGCTGCTCTACATGAATCCTAAGCGCGATCTCTCCCTTTTCTACTCATCCGTGAATTGCAAAAAACAAAGGTCCCTTCAGAAGCTGCGCGCTGTACTGTACATTAAAGATGCATGGTGCAGTTTTCACTGAGATCTGCTTACAGCGGTTCCCGAGGATGTAAGACATTATTTCATCTGTTGTGCTTCTTTTTTAAATATGAGAAAGAAAATGGCTGAGCACCACTGGGAGGCAGGAATTAAAACTCAGTCCTGATTCCCCCCTTGACAGACAAGCTGCAGAGAAAGGAGGCTGAGCCAGACGAACGCGGAAGTCATACTTTAGTATACTTCCCTGAGGATACTTCTGACAAAATGCTTTAACAGTAGTAAAAAGGCTGCTGAGGTTGCAAATACATATGCACGATGTGTTGGTAGTTTGAGTCATTATTACCTTGACATATGAGTCCAGGGCTGCTCACTGCCTTAATATTGAAGCGAAAGATGTAAACATCTATATTACCTGGCGCACTTGCCGGGTGCTTGAGGCCGCCAAAAACTTCCTAGACGCTGGGTGCAGATTTAATTTAATTCTGTGCAGGCAGAGAGCACTTACAGCAGAAAAGCCATATGCTTTGCATGTCCCTCTTTTCCAGTTTAGGGAAAACAAAACTCCCGAGCATGCACCCTCGTTGCTTTCACTGGTATTTCCCTCACATCGCCAGCTGACAGCAGATGGGAAAAAAAATCTTGTGGAGAAATTAATTTTAAATATTAATGAATTCTCTCAATACAGATATCTTAGAAGGAAGTGACTTGCTCTTCGGATTCACAAATTGATGGGAGTTAACTGTTACCTTGCAGATGTGATGCATTTCATTAAAAGGGGAGGCTTCTCTATGAAATACTTGTAGAAATGTCCCTCCTTCAGAGCTCGTGTGTATGTTTAAGCATCACCAAACTATGTTGTCCCTTAGAAGCGACTGTGTCCTAACATCAGTGCCACTAACCAACAAAAAACAATCTCGTATTTTTTAATTTCTATAGATAAAAAATGATAATTCACAGAATAGAGCTGGCAGCCTTCTATCAAACACAAACATTAAAAGACAAGAAGAGGGAATAAATACAAATCACAGTAACAAACAGGCCACTTCTACAGGAATTCAGTGCACCATTCTAGTCTTGTTTTTTTTGTTTTTTGTTTTTTTGCTACTGTTAAAAGAATGGGGTAAGAAATCGGGTAGCAGAGTCATGTGGGTAAGGGCATCATACCATGACTAGAATGGACAAAACTTCATAACCTGCAAAAGTCATGTTAATGCGCTATGCATACAGGAAAATATATATAAGTGAAGATAGCATCAGATGTCTACCGAAGGGTTATAGATATAAGAAAAATATGTTGTGGGTGGCAAAGAGCTGGCATTTACTGTCTGCATTGGAAGGGAGGACAAGACTTTCTGGAAGGATGAATTGAAATAGTAACTGATCAAACGAGTATGGGAATTGGACCATCACATAACAAATTGTAGCACTGTGACATGTCTGCAGCCATTGAGTGTGTCATAATTAAAGCACAAACATTCTACTAGGTACAGTAAAAGACTTTCACCCAGAATCTAAAGCACGCCTTAGGCGGCTATTCACAAATTGCATTGCCAAGTGCATTTAGTAGTAATACATTAGTACTAATTAAGTACTATAAATTGCTCTTCACATACCTACTAAACTAAGGGCCAGAAGTAGCAAAGTCCGATTTTGCGAATCGGAAATTGCGAGTCAGTGCGACTCGCAATTTCCGATTCGCAAAATCGGATGCAGTACGGTGTCTCAGACACCGACTGCGAGACGCTATGGGGTCGCAAAGACCCACCTCATTAATATTAATGAGATGGGTCGCATTTTGCGACCCCATAGCGAGTCCCTGCACTCACAGGGATGGTGGCCTGCTGAAGGCAGCAGACCTCCATGTCTGTGACTGCTTTTTAAATAAAGCAGTTTAAAAAAAAAAAATTGCAGCCCGTTTTCCTTAAAGGAAAACTAGTTGCAAAATAACAAAAATAACAAAACCATTTGGTTTCGTTTTTTCAGAGTAGGCAGTGGTCCATTGGACACTTGCCTGCTATGAAAACCCCTTTTTGGCAACATTCACAAAGGGGAAGGGGTCCCATAGGGACCCCTTCCCTTTTGCGAATGGGTTACCACCAGTGTGACACTGGCGGTGACTGCGAATTGCTTTGCGACCGCATTCGCGGTCACAAAGCAATTTAGCATAGCGATGCGAGTCGCAAATAGGAAGGGAACACCCCTTCCTATTTGCGAGTCGCATTCACAATTTGCGAGTCGGTACCGACTCGCAAATTGTGAATGAGCATCGCAAACGGCATTTTGCATGGTGCAAACTGCGATTTTCGCAGTTTGCACCATGCAAAATGTTTGCTACATCTGGCCCTAAATCTCTGACTCCACTGCTATTTTTCATTGGGGAGATCCTCATACATGTAAGTATACTACTGGGGAGTGTCTGAAAAAAGGGGCATACTTACTACTAAATGGGATGGGCTTAAGGAGGAGTAAGAATTTTAGAGAGGGTTTGGGACAGGTTTAGGAAAGGACATGTTCCCACCCATTAAAGAGGAAGCCTCTTGCTATTCACAAACTGCACTTCTAATGTTACTGGAGACAAAATGGGGACCCCAAATAGTTGTAAATTACTCAGGATAAGAGCTGGAATAGGTCCAGCACCACACATGGCCAACTTCTAATACTGTTGTACCCTTCCCTAAGAAAACAAACAGTTCCTCATCCTTATTCAATCCCCAAGGATGGCGGCTATTTAAACTAAAAATATATTCTGATTCCAACTTCCTCAATTGCCTCTCTCTGTCTCCACCCCTTGGGGTATTTCGCACCCTGTCAATACCCAAAAAAAACATGTTTTCCACCTTTCCACCATGAGCCAGATTGCAATGACGAGCAATGATGTTGAATAAGGATGAGGAACTGTTTGTTCACATTGGCTAATCGGATTGTATGAGATGTGATAAAGTAGATCTGTTCAGGGCTCTGAATTAATTTTTATTTTATATCACGGTCCATGTGGCATCTAATTAGTTAAATACGGAATATTGGGGATATGTTGGTACCTTGTATATGGGACATACGGGATAAAAAATATGCAATTAGAGAAAAGGCAAATAGGAAACACATGATATATGAGGTAGAAGAAGAAGGAATAGAGCAAGGAGGAGAAGGAAAGAATAAAAAAAATATATATATATCTTTTATGTTTATGATGGGGGTATGAGTCATGTTTGAAATAGGAGGGGCCACATGGTAGTTGCTCTTTTGTTATTCTTTGTGGGCCAAGGAAGAAGACCGTTAAGGTTGAAACGCGTTGCCCCATTTTTGTTGTTTTTGTGTTATGATGGTCTCATGATATGGAATGGACTCTTGGAGTGAATAAAGAACAGTAACTGCACGGAGTGCCAGCATTTGATTATCAAGTGATGGTAATTATTAAATGGGCCCGGCGCCCATTGTTCTGTTGACGAACCTGATCGGCGAGCGCAGGAAGAATAGCAGGACTTCTTCCCAGTATATATATATATATATATATATATATATATATATATATATATATATATATATATATGTATATTTATATATATATATATATATATAGCTAAATATGAATACAAGTCTTAAAAAATGAACAAACACTCATAGTGGCATAGTGGTGTGTTAAGACAATAACCTTTTGCTAAGGAATGAGTTTAATTATGAACGCAGAGAAGCCTCACTTTGAATACTAATTTAGATGCTGGCGGAGAGGGAACTTTTTTGCAGTGGTGATGGAGTTCCTTCCCTACCAACACAGTGTCCTCCCACTCAATATAAATGTAGGTGGAGCATAGGTTTGGCTCTGATGGTGAACACTTTGTCACCACTGTAGCCAAAATTCTCCAGCTGACCGACGGAGTAAAGGCCATTGGATACTAGGCTTTCTGTCCATCTGACTATTAGGACTGGCAAACATATAGCTGTTTTTTACTGTCCCTAGCGGGAACAGACAGCGGCATTAAAAATGCTCCCCTCTCCATGGGAAATAACTTTCATGATGAGGGAGGCATTATCTTTTTTGTTACTGTAAAACCCCACCTTGGGTTTTTCTTTTTGAAAATAAAAAGGAAAACAGGTTGGTGTTTTCATGTTGATGATACCTTGTACCAAACTTCAAAAAGCATTAACAGGAGACACTGTGACTGCCATTCCTGGAAATGCTTTAAAAATTACCACCTGCTTGGTGGTCATTTCTAAATCTGGCAGGTGGCATCTCCATAATGGCAAAGGAGTAATTTACTCTATTGCTCTGGAGGAGAAACAGGCCTCCCAACTTTATATCAATCTGGCCCTAAGTTCCTTTGGTTACCTTTTAAATTACATAAACAAGTTTGGCATTGCACAGAAGACCAGTGTGAAGTATTCAATTACATTTTCAACACATTCATGAAATTTTTAAATCCTACCTGTAAATTTAGACTTCCTTGATGACATATTTTACCAAAACACTCTGGTGGTCATTACGAATTTGGCGGTCTTTTCCTTAGACCACTTAAGTCGCGGGCGCCAGAAGACCGGCAGTGCTGGCGGTCTTCTGACTGGCATATTATGAGTACTGAAAGATTTCCACCACAATTTGGTCGGAAATCCTCCAGTAGTCATGCTGGCGGTCAGAAGCGCAGGGGCGGATCCACCACCAGCCTTGCCCCGTCAGTAGGACACCACACACTGTATTACAACCCAAAATACGACCTGGCGGTGTCCTGATTGTGGGGGGCTGCTGGCGGTGGGAGCGCTGGGTCCCGTCCCCTCAGGGAGGGGCACCTCGTCGGATGAGGTAAGTGTCCTACACAAGGGGATGGGGGTGGGGTGTGTGAATTGATGTGTGTGAGTGTGTTTATGCATGTAATGAATGTGTAGCTGGGAGGGGAGTTTTTGTGTGTGCAAGTGTGTGTAACTGTGGTGGTGGTGATGTGTGTGTGGGTGAATGTGAATGCTTGGTCGGGGTGCATGTGTGCATGCATGTAGAAAGGGGTGGGGTTTGTGTGTGTATATATGTTGCGAAAAGGAGGTGGTGGGGGATGGAGTATATGCTTGTCAATAGGGGTGAATGTATTGAGTGCCTGTGTGAGCAAGGGTGTTGTGCGTGTACGCTTTTATTTTGTATGGATTTGGGGGGGTGGCGTGTGTGTGTATGCGCATGAGTGTAAGGATGTTGTGAGTCCGAATGAGTGAGTGTAGGGTGTCCTGGTGTGTGGGCACGTGTGTGTATGCGGGGCGGGGTGTAAGTACAGGGATCAGAGTGGGGGTAAGTAAGGGGATCTGGGGCGGGGGTTCACTACTGGAAGCAGGGGGCAAGGGGTTACTGGGGGTTTGGAGAGGTGGGGGTGAAAATGTTGTAAGTGAAGGGGGGTCTTGGGTAGATGGCGGGGGAGTGGGGAGTCGTCTACTGGTGACAGGAATGGAAAAGGGAATCCGGTTACCGCCGGCGGTATTGGGTAGACCGCCGGGTCAGAGATTCTCATCTCCAGCCCAGCGGGTCCAACCGCCCTGGCGGTAGGAACGGGTAAGTGGCGGTTTGGCACAGGCCAAACCACCACATTCTTAATCTGGTGGTCTTCCCCCTGGATGAGGTCAAAACACTGCCACCGGTGTGACGGTCAGGTTACCACCAAACTCGGAATGAGAGCCTCTACGTTTTAGTGTCCCAGAAAATCTCATACATCAAACGTTCTCAGCAGTGGCACATTCTCACTGAAATGTTTATCACCCTTTGCCCAATCAGTAAGAAAAGGGAAACAGATGCACACTTTGCAAAAAAGTGCAAGACATTTGGGAATACAAGTCTTAACTGTGGAACATGCACCTGAATGAATGGGAGGAATAATATTTACGACGGCTATGAACAAACTAATAAAAATGAACTAACTGTACACCTGAGTCATAAAACATGCCCAAAGCAGCAAACACATGTCCCTGTGCTCCTCTACGGATATTCAAGAGAGAAGAATAAATAACAAAACTCATATTGCAGGAGGCATGTGCAAACATGTCACATAACAATGGCCACATACTTTACGACAGCCAAATACATGCACAGCAGTGTATATATCCTCATTATTATTTTCTCATTCCCAAAGGTTCTTCATCATTCACTTCAGAGCAAAGTGTACCCAGGCAGAAATGCACACAGATGAGCAGACAAAGCAGCACTCCAGTCTACCAAACATGACTTTTTAATATGAACCACCAAACCATCATCAATAATGTGCTCTTCACAAAGAAGAAAAGGAAGTACATGACAAATGTCGGATGTCCACAGGCACGTGATCGAAACGCATTTGAGACTTATTTTTCTGTATTTAATGGCAAGAGCCCAAGTTAGATGCTGGAGGAGAGGGAACTCTTTTGCAGTGGTGATGGAGTTCCCTCCCCACCAACAAAGTGGTCCGCCCACTCGATTTTATTGTAGGTGGAGCATAGGTTTGGCTATGCTGGTGAATACTCTGTCACCACCAAGGCCAAAATTCTCCAGCTGCCTGACGGAGTAAGGGCCATCAGAAACTATGCTTTATGTCCATCTGATAATTAGGACGGGTGAACATATAGCTGTTTTTTTCTGTCCTGAGTGGTAACAGACAGTAAAATAAAAAAATGCGCCCCTTGACATGGGAGATGACTCTCCTGATGAGGGGGCATTATCTTTTTTATACTTTAAAGAAAATCCCACTTTGGGTTTTTCTTCTTGAAAATAAAAAAAGGAAAACGGTTTGGTGTTTTCATATTGAGGGGACCTTGTACCAAAATGCAAAAAGCATTAACAGGAAACACTGTGACAGCAGTTCCTGGGAATGCTTTAAAAATTACCACCAGCTTAGTGCTCATTTCTAAATCTGACAGCTGGCATCTCCATAAGAGCAATGGGGTAATTTACTCTGTTGCTCTGGAGGAGAAACAGGTCTATTAACATTTTACCAGCCTTGCCCTAAGTTCCTTTATTTGCCTTTTAAACTACTCAAACAAGTTTGGTCATTGCACAGAAGACCTATGTGAAGTATTCAAAGAAATTCTCAACAGGTTAGTGAAATTGTAAAATGCTACCTCTAAATTTACACTTCCTCAATGGCATATTTCACCAAAATATTCTACTTTTTAGTGTCCCAAAAAATCTCATGCATCAAACATTCTCAGCAATGGCACATTCTCACTACAATGTTATCACCCTATGCCCAATCAGTAAAAAGAGGTAAACAGATGCACACTTTGCAAAAAAGGTGCTAAACAGTTGGGAATACTAGTCTTAACTATGGAACATGCACCTGAATGAATGGGAGGAATCATATTTACGTCGGCTATGAACAAACTAATAAAAATGAACTAACTGTACATCTTAGTTATAAAACATGCCCAAAACAGCAAACACATGTCCCTCTGCTCCCCTATGGATATTCAGGAGAGAAGAATGCGTAACAAAACTCATACTCCAGGAGGCATGTGCAAACATGTCACATAACAATGGCCTATACCTTACGACAGCCAAATACATACACAACAGTATATATATCCTCATTATTATTTTCTCATTCCCAAAGTTTCTTCATCATTCTCTTTGGATCAAAGTGTAACCAGGCAGAAATGTACACAGACGAGCAGACAAAACAGCACTCCAGTCTACCAAACATGACTTTCAAGTACGAACCACCAAACCACTGTCAATAATATGCAGTTCACTCTGAAGTAAAGGAAGGGCACGACAAATGTCAGACGTCAACACGCACGCAATGGAAACAGGTGCCTGTTTATCAAGCAACCAGAAAATAGAATGACTCACATGTACTTCGTGAACTACCGGGTGGAACCAGAGGTGAAATGTTGGTGTGAAGGGAGGAGGTGCAGGACTCAGAAACTGTACTGCAAAATAATTTGCACGATTTGCTGCTTTTGTAATAAAATACATGCATAGTAGAGTACAAGATATTTGCTCTGAATTTCGACATGGAGCAAAATGACTGCTCACTTGGGGCCATATGTACGAACACTTTTTCCCATAGACACAGAATGAGTAAAAACCTTTGCTACATCTGGCCCTTAGTCCTGTCTGTATGATAAGATGTGGATATAATGCATCTGCTATGATTTGCTACTAGTTTCTTAGACAATCACATGAGCAATGCTGGTTTCTTGGCGCTAGATGAGAATTTATCACTCCAGATGAGAACTCGGCTGCATAGCTAAAGAGAGCTAATGGGACAATGACTTTTTAAAAATGATTTACCAAGCCAATTTTTGATTGTTCAAAGAAAAGATAAGATAGGTGAAAAGGAACGGCTCCAAAGGGGAACAGTATTAACCCCTTGTCAATTTTCCTGCCCCAGTCATGACAATGTGAGCAGTTCTGCATGAACACAACACTATTGCCTACGAAAGCTTTCAAAAAGTTCTCCCAAGAAGGCTACCAAATTCCCCTGAGACAGAAAAGTAAGAACTAAGGGGCATATTTATACTCTGTGTGCGCCGAATGTGCGTAAAATGTTTTGACGCACATTCGGCGCAAACCTTGCACCCTATTTATACTATGACGCCCGAACCCACGAACGTCAAAATTGCTCCATGTGTGGCATTTTCTGGATGGGGGAACTCCTGTCCTTCCATGGGGGTTGTGCATCAAACAATGGCACAAGTCCGCTTAGAGCCATGATTTTTTACTCAAACCTGACTTGCACCATTTTTTGACACACTACCCTTATTTTCCCCTACGCTGGTGCTGCCTGGTTAGAGTCATTTTTTTTTACTCTGACCACCCCGCAGCACCGGCTAACGTCAATCCTTAAATAAGCCACCCCCTGAGGCGTAGGAATGGCATTAGCCGGCGGCAAAATATTTGGACGCAAACCAGCGCCAGCTGTGGTTTGTGTCAAAAAGTATAAATATGGGCCTAATACTGTCCACATCCTGTCCTTCTTTTCTGCCAATACTGATTATCATGGCTGTCATCAGATAAGTTATTAATGCTGTTTTATGTCTATTTTATGTTTAATAACTGTTATTTCCTTTTGAGGCTTGCAATATCAGTCTCATGTGTTTAACTTGAGCCAATGCCCTGCTGAGCACTCTAGAACGAGGATATTGGTAAGGTTTTAGTGACTTGGTAAGCAGTCTTGTCTACATGTCACCAGCAATCCAAAATCACGAATTGTTCAGTCAGCTCTGGTTGGACATATGTGCAACAGAGGAGAATTTTCGCCTTTCTCAATCCTACAGTTTGGTGCCTTTTAGAAGAGCTTGGGAGATAGAGCCCTTAATGGTCCCTAAGCCACAGGGTCTCTTCTATGCTTTTCCACTTGTTCCCCTCATTCACAGGGTTTTGAGGAACATTTAGGAAGATGGGCAGATGTCCTCTAAGTGGTACCAGAATGGTCTAGGAAACCATGGTTCCCCTTCTGTTGATGATGGAGTTTCGCGTAATAATCATCTGATCCCTAGGTTTCCATCTCCACTACAATGCCCTCTTCTAGTCTCCATCAAACATCTCAATCTGGGAGTTTGGCACTTGAGGTTGGTTAAGGGATGTCCATCAGAAATAGCCGAGAGCATCCAGATATCTATGAAACCTTCATCCTAAAAATCTTAAAATCACCACTGGAAGAAGTTGGACTTTTGGTGCAGGGACAAGGGTTTCCCCCTGATTCATGTGAGCCTAATAAAGCCCTAGATTTTCTTAGTAATGGTTTCAGGCTGGGACTGGCAATATTTATTAACGGGTGGGTGTCAATTCAAGCTTTCAGGGGAGCTAGCGTCTCATTCATGGCTTATATGGCTTCATGTCTACTCAGAAGGTTTTGCTTTGAGTGTCCTATTATTAATTGTCCTGTTCCAGCTTGGGACTTCCTCTTTGTGCTTGTCTTCTATGTGCTGCATGCTCTAAGTAAACAACTTTCTAAGTTTTTACAAAAAACAGATCTAAAAATTCACTCAACTAAAGTGCTTTTATTTGTGGCCCTCTGTTTAGGGCTCAGGATTGTAGAAATCTTGACTGTATTAGCTTCTCTTTTTTTTAGGGAATGCAAGGGTAAAGTTGTCCTCAGTCCTAATTTCGTTTTCCTTCCCAAAGTTTCTTCCAAATTTCATTATGAGGAGGAAATTGTTCTTCTGGGTTTTTTCCCCCAACCCTTCTTCTTTTGTAGAACAATATTTTTTTGCCTGGAGTGCTCAAGATTTGCATATTCGCAGAAAAACAAAACAAAAAAACAAGCGCAGACTCCCACACTTGTTTTTCTATAGGCCCCCAGCTGGGCAAGGTCCCAGGGGCATTCAACATTTTGTGTGGGGAGGCCTCCTGGCCCCCACACAGCTCCAGGGACCACCACCTCCCCAGAACATTCATTTTTTGATACGCTGGAGTGCCTGCGGCTCCCCCGCTGCCCTGGGAACCATCACCTCCCCATGGCTTCAATTTTTATACATGGGGGGGCCCCAGGCCCTCCTATTCCCCTGGGATCACCACCCCTGGGCTAATATAACTCACACCTTTGCCATGCACAGCTAATTACTGTACATATTATATCATTGATGACATATTGTATGCCATATTGCATACTCTCAGTGCAGCATTTGCAATAAACCTATTGATGAGACAGCTGTGCATGCTGAGGACTTGAGTTATAGTTACCTTAGGGCGCTTGAAAGGACACTAATTATAACTGCTGAATTTCTATCGTTTTATTCGAGTAAATTAAGAACCTAACTATAATGTCCCTGTAACCTTTGTTTTTTCAGTGAATATATATATATATCTATATATATATATATAGATATATATATATATAAATCACCAAAAGTATTCACCGCACTCCATGAAGTTTCAATAGTGCATATTTATTCAAAATAACAACCACCAACGCGTTTCAACTCCCCAAGGAGTCTTGTTCACAGTGAATGAGTTCCTTTTCCCTTTTGCTATTTATACTCCATATTACTACATCATACACAATGCATTATGGATAATGTAGTTTACATATGTTACAATTAAAATTAAAATACGTAATCTTCTAAATTTGAAATTAAAAAATCCCATTCTCAATGTATAATGCTATTCACTTGTGTTCTTTTTATGTTCTTCCATTCCTTTCTCATTCATGATTTCGTACTGATTCTATTTAATACTAACTAATTCATTTTCACTATTTCAACTGTACATGTATGACACTATTTACCCTTTAACATCTATTTCATTTTTTATATATGTATAAAGAAATAGTGTCAATCTTATATTACAGCATATTCCGGTCAAGCAGATATAATTATGTGTCTGCATTGGTCTTAAGAGATTTATTAAATTCATTCCTTATAATAGTTTTTACAATATTTTTTCTTTTCTCTTATTTTATTCTATTCTATTAGTTCCACATAAACATCAATGAATACCTTTTCTCTTTGACTTGATGACTATCGTTATTTGACAGGAATATTATATAGTTTAGTGGTATTGATCAGTAACCACCCTACATGGTTACCATTATTCCCATGTATTGATCAATATTCCAAAATCACAAATGCACATGTAATTCCTCATCCATATTCAGTCCATAAGGCATTTTAGTGCAGAGCTGAATAATGAATTTACTCTCCATTTGTCGTAACTTTTGAATTCTGTCACCCCTCTCTCACTCTTTTTCATTTGTGCTATTCCCATGAATCTTAGCGATCTCCGATCGTTAGTGTGTGATCTCACAAAATGTTTTGCCATTGTGTAGCTCATGTCTTGATTAGTAATGGCTCTAGTGTGTTCCAAAATCCTTTTCTTAAGCGGACATATTGTATTACCAATATAGCTCATTGGACAAGTTTATGACAGAAGGTAGGCAATGAAAGCAAAATAGAAAAGGGACTAGTTTTGCACAATTGGGAAAAAAATGCAACACATTCAGTGCTTGGAGTCAAGGATTTTTAGCTTTAGATTGGCAACATGTTGGAAACTTATGTGTATATAGACCAAAGTCAAAGACAGATATACATTTTGTTAGGAACTAGTGAATGTTTTTTTTATTTTTGTAAAGTACATTGACCTTTATACTAAATGCACAGTTTCCCCCGAAACCAGGTTTATTTTATCTGTGGGGAAAAAAGCTTATTACAAGCTGCCGAAAGGCTGATATGAAACTTATCATCAGGGAGTAGTTTTTCCAAAAGTGTATCATGTGAACAATATCAATGAACCAGTTTGGGATGGGAAATCAAACTCCAGAATTGAAAGAAGAGCAAGTTCCTCAGAGATAGTGGGAGATATATTTTGTTCTATAATTCCATGAGTCGGAGTAATCTTGAATGATCTCAAGATTAGGGAGTTGTCAACCATAGTAGACAAGCTATCTACTGACAATGGAGGAGCTATGTTATTAATGGACATGGAGATGGTTGCTGTGAGATCAAAGGTTTAAAAAAATCATCTTGCATTACACAGAGGGCGGAGTCTGTCAACCATTACATCTGCAACATTGTTGCACAGACATACCTGATAAAGGTAAAGAGATAGGCAAGTACATTGCAAAAATGACAGACTTGAAAAGAGACCTGAAAAGTCTGACAGCCACCAATACCTGGGAAGCTACAGGAAGTGGTTTTTCAGCCACTGGAAAATGGTTTGGAGAAATGGGAAAGGAGATAGTAGGAACCATCTTGAGACCTTCGTTGATTGTGGCTTTGTGTGTCGTCTGCACACTTGGATTTTACAAGCTATACAAGATACTGAAAGAGAAAAGACTTGTCAGATTAAAGAGGAGATAGAAATGAGAAAAGGAGAAGTATTTATTATTGTAACCATAAGAAAATGGAGACTTACAGCAAACCTTATCGAAATAAGACATTAAATATATGAGTTGTCTCGTTGAAATGAGAATTTGGCTTTTTTGTGATGGCGTATTTCGCCATCAAAGAGACTGAGGGAGCGTACATTTTAGCTCTTTCCCTCGTGTCATTAAAGTCATAGGACCAGGACAAGTTTAAGTCTATGAATGTAAATGAGAGAACAATTAACGCAGAAAGCTGCACTGGCACTAATTTTAAATGTGCAATATGCTTGTATTTCAAAGTTCGACATAGGTGCCTTTTTGATTAAATCTCATGCTAGAAGGTTAAAGTTGATGTTCAAAATTAAGTTAGATTCTAAACTAGTAGTGTTTGTTGAAACAAATGTGAATTTCTTGTGTTTAGTGAAAGATTAATGACTAAAAATATGTGCAAGTAAGAAAAGTGCAGTTGTCTGTTATACTTAATATAATGTAATAACAAAACTTTTCCATTTAAAATGATTATGAATGACGGAGTTATATGTTCCTTATTATATGTGTTTTATTAACAAGTATTAAATCAAATGCATTTGATATCTTCCTTGCATTAAAATTACTGTGGCCGAAAGAGCTTGCATTTCACAGTCATGTAAAAGTGTTAAATATTTTTTTTCATAATGCAAAGTCTTCTTTCAGATTTTGTTCCCATGAGAAGCAAAGTCCCATTTGTAAGAAGTCTATTGTCTAACTGTGCAAAGTCATACCCATTTGGCCTTGAGCATTTTGTAGTACAGGAACATGGACTGAAATTGTATACATTTGTTTTGACCTGTTTGGAGTCACATGGAAAATGAGATTTTCCCATAACAGATTTGGGAATATGTCAAACTATTGCAATCTGGAGTCTGGTGATCGATTTTAATTGGATTATGCCCCTTCGATGTAATATGAGCTGACACATTTGACAAACTGGAAAAAAAAATTGTGGATTATTATAGCGATTGATATTTGAACTCTGCTCAAAGTAGTCCTGTGTGAGTCAGAGGCAGACACTTTCCTGATGCTTCCAAATGTCTTGCTGACCAGATGCTTTGCTGATGAAGAATCCCGGAATGGGACAATGTCACTTGAACTGCCCCTTTAGATCAGAAATTCCATCATTCTGACGCTTAGTTACTTTTTATTTTGCTTAGTGACCTGTAGCCCAAGTTAATCCTTTTTCCAATTTATTTTTGTCCTTTTTGTATTTTTGTATTTTGCTCATATGTGTTCCTCCCCATACATGTATTTTTCTAATTTGGTTAGTTGCAGGGTTGACTTGTCCCCAGCCAAAGATTATTAACTTTGCTGAATTTGAATTGACTAATGATTGTGCAATCTGAAGACCGTGTGATTTCTGTGCCACAGTTTTTTCTATTGACTTTCTATATTATTTTTCTTGAATGCTTCGTTTTACTGATGTTAGTATACCTGAATTTTTTTTGGCGCTTTGGGCAACCCTTGGTGATTATGTATCTCTAAAACCTGGTGTTGCACATTGTCTACTTGACTTTGAGTTTGTGTTTGTAATAAAACTATATTTCTGACTGGAGTTTTCCTTCTGTGGACGAATCGGCCATGGTGTCTAAATTATTGGGGTGGTATTGATTATTGTTGATGGTTCACCACATATCTTTTCTAGGTACAAAGGTATGTTGACATTGTTGCATATTTGAGCCCTGCACAGTGGTGGTGGCACCCTAGGCAAAAATGTCAATGTCGGCCAGACCACAGTGCTCAATTCAGGTTAGCTTTTTTTTTTTTTCTGAAAACAAAACCTCACAGAAAAGTTTGTTTTGTGAAAAGAACCAAAACAATGGGAGACTTTTTAATGTGTGGTAGTGGTATTGTTAGACTTCGCATCCTTGGCAGGGTCTCCCCTAACTTTTTGCCTCTCCTTCCCAGGTTGTTGATGTGTGCTGAACTTTGTTTTTGCTGTTTTTTGTACTCTGGGTACTTTACCACTGCCAACCAGTGCTAACGTTCAAGTGCTCCTATGTAAAATGCATGTGTAATTGGCTTATCTATGATTGGCATATTTGATTTACTAGTAAGTCCCAAGTAAAGTGCACTAGAGGTGCCCAGGGCCTGTGAATCAAATGCGACTAGTGGGCCTGCGGCACTGGTTGTGCCACCCTCATTAGCAGGCCTGTAAACATGGCTCAGACCTGCCACTGCAGTGTCTGTAGGTGCAGTTCTAAACTGCCAATTCGACTTGGCAAGTGTACCCACTTGCCATGCCTAAACCTTTCCTTTTCGTACATGTAAGGCACCACTAATGTATGCCCTATGTATCCCCATTGGCAGGGTGCAGGGCATGTTGAAGGTGGGACATGTACTGATGTGTGTTGCATGTCCTAGCATTGAAATACTGCTAACTTCAGTCTTCTCTGTTACAAGGACTATCTCTGTCATAGGTTACCATGGGGGCTGCTTTTAAATATCTTTAAAATGCAGTTTCCCTTTGAGACCAGTTAGAAATATGGAGTTGGGGGTCTCTGAACTCACAATGTAAAAATACATCTTTTAGTAAAGTTGGTTTTCAGATTGTTATTTTGAAAATGCCACATTTAGAAATTAGGCATGTCCTTGCTTAAACCATTCTGTGACTCTGCCTGTCTGTGGATTTCCTGTCTAGGTCAGTTTGACGGTTGGGCTGTTTGTGAATCCCCTCTAGACAGTGAGACAAAGGGAGCTGGGATGAAGCCTGCATATCCTGATGAGCCTTCTGTGCTAGTGTGGAGGGAGGAGTGGGCACTTACACATGAATGGGCTGTGCCTGCCCTCTCACAATGCAGTCTCCAACCCCCTGGTGTATGTCTGGTGCCAGGCCTGGGCAAGGCAGGATCTTATGAACAACAGAGACTTTCCTTTGAAATATGCCTACTTCAAAGGCAAAAATAGGCATAAGTCTTGGGCCCCAAATCCCTGCAAATTAGATCACTTCTGGAACCAAGAGGAACCTCTGCCAAGGGGAAGAGCTGAAGAGCTGAGGAGGAGTGCTGCCCCTGCCGGTGACTGTGTTTTGTTGGGCTATCCTGCAGTTGCTGCTTCTGCCTGTGAAAGAGGACAAAGACTGGAGTTTGTGGTTTATTCCTGCTTGTGAAGAATATCCATGGACTTGAACTGTTGCGTCCTGTTTTGGAGTCTCAGGGCCATCAAAGACTTCCTCTGCTAAGATCTGGACTCTCTGCTGATACTCTTGCCCTGTCAAGTGGTGCCCTATTCAGTCATTGGGCCCTTGAAAGTTGAAGTTGGCAGAATAAGAGCTGAAAATCCATGCACAGAATGCTGTGCGGAAAAATGTTCGATGCTCCACCTGCATTGTGGCTGGGAGACCGATGCATTGCGGCTGGAGAAATGACACACAACACCCACTTGCGGCTGCTGATAATGATGCAAACCCCACACAGCACAGTTTTCAAACACCGTTTGACCCAATTTTCCACGCATCGTCCCTGGGCATTAAAGTAATCCCGACTCTGCGCGGATTCCAGGTGCCCCGTTCGGAAATCAATGCATTGCCATCTTGCAAGGGAGAAAAATTATGCATCGCCAACCAGAACATAGAAGAAACAACACACGGCCTCCGTTGCGAGGAAGGAATCGATGCATTGCTGCCTTTTATGACGCATGCTCGCCTGTGAGCTTTATTTTTTACGGTAACCAGGTACTTTGTGCAAAATCATTGTTTCTATTGTTTTCTATGGAGTAAGACTCTTATTCTTTTCAAAATTCATATTTTAATTTGTCTATGCTGGGTTTTTGTCATTTTGGTCTTGTTTGATGTAGATAAGTATTACCTATTTTAATAAACTGGTGTGGTGTCCATTTTGCAGTGTTTTCACTGTATTACTGTGTGTTGGTACAAATACTTTACACATTGCTTCTGAGTGAAGCCTGCCTGCTTGTGCCAAGCTACCAAGGGGAATGAGTAGGGGGTTACTCAGGTGTGTTTCTCCTTTACCCTGACTAGAGTGAGGGTCCTACTTGGACAGGGGATAACCTGACTGCTAACCAAAAAACCCCATTTCTAACAGGTATGAATACTTTTTCTTGCTATAGGCCACCATGCAGTGCATGATAGTTCTGTGCACTAGAAATCAAAAACCTGCCCTAAATAGGTCTTCAGATGTTCTAAAGGCAGTGCCCTGTAGCTAGTGGGTGAGAAGTGTGTTGCTTAATCTCAATGAAGATCTGTCAGTGATTGAGAAACAATGCAGTTCCATTTACTGTAATTGAGGCAAGGTAACAGTATAGTGGATGGAACTGGACAGCAGAGTTGAATTGGCTTACAGGTCAATCATGCAATTTCTGAATGCTGGTCTGATAGGACAGTGTCAGAACCACTGTTTTCTACTTGTGGGCATGGTGTAGGGTGTTTTTACTGCTTATTTCCCTGCTATTACCAGAAACATTACCTGCAGCAAGTTCAAATGCATACAGTATTCCATACTCTGAAAAAACCTATCTGACGTATCTTTGAGTCACATTTTTGCTTTCTAATTCACTACTAGAGGGCACTTTTATTTTGGTGCCTGGGTCTGCTTTCTGTCCCAGTCTGATCCTGCGGGACATCCAGTGAATTATAATGAAAGCTCTATTTCCACCTAACCTTTAATTACCCCCTGAGTGTTGTGACACCCCCTCAAGTGATGCTGCTGCTTCAAATAGAAATAAGAACAGTTTGATCCTGTGTTTACAACTGGAGACAGGCTTCAGCTCTTGTAGAACGGTGCCTCAAATCACCACCCATGCTTCCTGCTACTCCGTGTTTATCCTTATGGCTTCCGGAATTGTCTTTACACAAATAGTGAACACATATTTTAAGAAATGTTAGGCTATCTTTTTCTGTGCTTTTGAAATGCATTTTTATAGTGGAATTTGTATGTTTTTCCAGAGTTTATCATCAGGTGAACTTTGGTCCTCATTTACAAGGCCCACTGTGCAGGGTAGCACAGCAAGTGCCTTGCTGCGCTGCTCTGCACCACCAGAAAAGAGAAGAAATACACCATATCTACAAGATAGGGCTCGCTTCTATCCTCTCCCCCTGCGCTGTTGCACCTATTGCTGCCATACGCCAATGCAGACACCTTTGCACCATAGTGCAAGGGCGCCTGCGTTGTGGGAGTGATTGTTTTTTTGCAGGAAGGTACACCTTCCTGCACAAAAACAATCACAAGAGGTGTTTTTCTCTTTCTATGTGTACTGAAAAATGGAACACACATAGAAAAAGGGAAAAAAACTGGAGAAATAAAGATATTTCTCCCTGTGCATCACTCTTTCCCACCCCTGAGGTGGCATAGGAATCGGATGCATTCCCAGACTTGTAAATCTGGGAATGCATCAGAATTCTTCGCATTACTTGGGTGTTGCATTGGAACACCCCAAGCAATACCCATGGAATGCCCCTTTCATGCAGTGTTATGCATGAAAGGAGTCCATATGTACAAGGCCCTGGAAAGCCATGCCAGGTGGCTTTGCTTGGTCCTGTGAATATGGGCTGCCACACTCTGCCACCAGAGCGTAAAATAAAATGATGCTCTGGTGTTGCAGTGTGCTGCTAGGGCCTCGTAAATGAGGCCCTTTGTATTTTATTTGAATATTTAGTGCCCTTGCTACGGCCTATTGACAAATAACATTTTCAGTGATCTGTTTTTTTTCTGGGTTGTTCTAAAAAGGCCAAAGAAATTACTTTAATTTTCATTATACAAAACTGCTAAGTATAACCATGTCATAGTGTACAATATAAATTCTTTGTTTTCAGGGCTAGTTTCAGACTCCACTACTGATTGGCTTAAACACCGAGGTTCTATTGATTTAAGAATGGGTACTCAGGAAGTTATGGACTGCAGATTAAACCTCACCTTATGACAAGGATGATTTGTTTTACTCCACTGTTGGTTCACATAAAGCTAATGGCTCTTCTGAAATGGGAATGTGTTTCTTAAACATAATTATACTGGAGTGTCCCTATTCATATCGAGGAGGACTAATCACGAGATATCTTAACTATCTGAAGCACTATGGTGCACAAAAACGAAGTGATTTTTTTCAGGTGCATAATTGCAATTAAGTTCTCGATATTGTACAATGGATCCATCTTCTCTATAAGCGGCTTCAAGGATAAGTGAGTTAACGACGATGCACAGATTAATTAACAATTTGTAAATGTGTGCCAAGGAGCTCCTGCCTGGAAGCAGTGCGGGTTTACCGAAAGGTTTACATTGAAGAGTTCTCGCAGACACCGATAATATTCACGAAATAATGTGCTAATTTTGGTGTTGTAACTGACTGAAGGCGCTAGCATCACTTTGAACTGCTTTATTTTGTTGTTGATGCTTTGTCTTTTAGAACGATGTCTAATTAGCCCCATGCATTTTCACTTTCTCGGTTCCACATCTCGCAGTAATACTATTTGTTGGTGTTATGTATCTAATTGGATAGAAATAACGACATGTATTGTAGGTGGCAAGCTTTTTAACGTCATTACCAGTACAGTGTGTCTAGATGATGATTGTAATCACATTTTAGTTACATTGTTGGGCCTTTGTGGTGTTTTTGTCCAAAATATCACAGGCGTTGGTAGTGTGACGAGGGAGTTTTTTTGCTTTTGTTTTTGCAAATGAAACAACTCCAGATTGAACCCACTAGCCTTTGTGGAGTAGAAGGTACATTGGAATGTTTTCCGCTGCTGATTTTCCGAGGACAAATGAAAGGAATAGTCAGAATATGATGTACAATCCCCAGATCTAACAGATTCCACTGTGCCATTTTTAGTTGTTATTTTCAACACCTGCACAGAGCAGGCGTTTGAAAGGGGGCATACCATTATTTTCATTGGGTCCCTATGTACTCTGCAGGATTAGCGCCAAAACAATGGCGCTAATCCTCCACAGTACATCAAAAATGTCAACGCTATTGCCCCTACCCCGTGCCATGGTGCGCAGTATATTAAATAGGGCCAACACATAGTGGTGGCAGGGGACACTAAGGGGAGTAAGAAAAGTGGAGCTGCATTGGATACAGTGCCACTTTTCCTAAATTCGAGCCATAGATACATTGTTTATTACACCCTTTCACAACGCAAATGTGAAGCAAAGACCTTGACAATATCCAATAAGGAAATAGAGTTTTAAACAAATACAGTCCTTCAATGCTTAGCTCCACTTTTCTTGCACTTTTATACAGCGCAACGTACACCAAAAGCTGTTGGAGCACTTTATATGAGCATACGTTACATTGCGCAAAGACATTTTTGGGGACCTGGAGATTGAGGGACTGCTCCCGAATGACAGGCTGTTCAGCCAACACCCAGACTGGAACCCGGTTCCCCAGTTCTAAAATCAGCTGCAGCCCTGGGTTACACCACATCCGCTCCTACTTTGATGTTCACTCTCAATCTCCATTGCATGAGCATGAACATGATGCCTTAACATGCCAATCATCGAAAAGTAATATGAATACGTCAAACATGGGAAACACTCACAGAAACATGTGCAAAGAAAACCGTTTTTTGAAAAATCTAACTAAGACCAATGAACATAGCAAATGAGGGGCATATTAATTTGAAGAACATCATAACTTGACACGAGCATACTTTACATCAGAAATATTGCCAACCAGTCCACAAGACTGCAGAGTTGTGCATGCAGACGTGCACACATTCCATAAAAATTTATCAACAGCACCCAAACACATGCATGAAGACGAAAGTCATGAGTCGTTGCAATTATGAACACTTCTCAATAACGCTCTGATGACGCAGAAAAAGAGGGTCCAACATATATTCATACATATCATGTAATCGAAAGCATATAATGTAGTGTGATTTTAGTAAAGAAAAAAATGTACGAGGGAAAATGTGCCCTCAGGGTAGTTCGCCATCATTGTAAACGAACTTTATTAATCATGAAGGATTGAAAATTGTAGTAATCCGTCATAATTGCAAATGTATACTATGATTTCTCGTTTTAAACTGTTTTGCTTAGCCTAAATTTAGTAGAGGCTGTGGCCTAGTTGCCTGGTCTCAAATTCTAACCTCGTGGCTTTTTCCTTGAACTAATGAAACATATATTCTTGCTTGAAGTTGTATTTTTCCAGCAGAGATGACTAATACACTTATCTCCAAGGTTTCGTACTAGGCCGGTTTCATCCCCTTTGATACAAGGTCAGTCTGCAGGTGCAGACAATGAAGGTACAGATACCAAAATAATTGGCAACCCATGTTACAACTTGTGTTCCAAGGCTCCAAGGCCAATGTATGCATAAATGAGTGCTAGTAAAGGACAATTTTCATTGGACAATTTGAAGCCAACCTATGAACCCTCCAATGGAAGACCCTGCAGAATTTGGAATGTTTCTTACTTAAACCCACTGGACAAAGAGAAGTCAGCCATTTTCCTTGTTGCCAATTTGAAGCCAGATGTCAGACTCCATTTTGGACGAAACCCTGATGCCCTTTTCTCTATCTGAGAGAAAGAGACTTTAAGAATTCTCACCCTAGAGACTTTAACTTTGATTTGTCCCGTCTTGCCCATGAAGTAACTTTGCCCCATTCTCCTTGCCACTGCAAGGAAGCTTGCCCTTAACTTTGCCCCTTTGAAACCTGCCCCATGCAGATCGAACCGGTACCTGAGGGACGAAGACTTTCCTGAATGCTGATTGTATTTGGTAAATATGAAAGGATAAATGTATTATGCATTGTGTTTTCCTTTTAGGTACCAACTGCTATTTTGATAGGGCCCAAGCTAGAAGTTTTCCAAATTTGTGTTGACTAAATTCGTTTTGCATGAAGCCCCACATGCCAATGCTGATTAGAGGTTAGTTGAGGTATTCATTCGATGTACCATGCTAATTTGAAATCTTGTCATGCTGACCAATGTATGAAATTAGTCAAATACAGTTAGTCTTATTAGTGATTTGCATTGCCATAACTGAGTGTATCATTATTCAGATTTTGCGTAGATTGCGTTTCATCCGCCGCTATGGACAGCTAGTAATGTTCATCTACATATATCATTTGGTTTTGAGACTTATATATATCGTATTAGCTTTGTTAATATAGGGAAATAAATTCACTAACTTTTAATAAACTGGTGTGGTTATTCATGACTGAAAGGTCATGGTGCGCCGAAATACCAACTGTTATTGATTTTTGATGTGCTATATTGAGCTATTAATTGAGTATTGACTACCGATTGCAATAGTTATCGATTATTGATCTGAGTGACCCGACTATTTTAGGATGAGGAGAGCCCGACTTGGTTAAAAGATTCACCGACCTCCAACGTGTCCAGGTACAGGTAATTTATAAGGGCTGGACGCGTTATCAGCTCCAACTCGCTGATTTGTCACTCCAGCTATCACACATGCAAATGTCATTGTGTTATGTGAATCACATGTAAATTTGAAGTGCCCGCCAGCACACAATAGTGAGAAAAAAACTCAGGAAACAGCAAAATTCAAAGACTGCTCCTGTTGGCAAAGTCTACGGAGAATAAGAATCTCAAAGAATATTATTAACAACCTGCACCATAATACTACCTTTACAGATACAGCACGTCCATGTATCAGTGACCACGCTGCCTCGTGCGTTACTATTCTATGTTTTTTCCACAGAGTGATGGGAAAATGGTGTTGTTGTATTGCAACTGTCCAACTGCAACGGAGAATGGCAAACAGCCTTTCTAGTCAAGCTCCGTGTCACATAGCATGTCACCTTTTCTAAATTTCACGGCAGAGACAAAAACGCAGGTACAAATCCACTTCTTTTGCATCTGTGGTTGGAGTCATGAAGTGATGAGGGCTTGTGGGCGAGGAGTCATTAAGAGTCTTTGTTTCTTACGGTGACATGAATAACATTGCTCCTGGCTATACGGCTTATTGTTCGCAGCTTTCGCTGACTGACTAGCATCAGGAAGTCAGCATTGTGGGTTTGTTCATCCTACTGGGATCACTGTCAGAGGTTGTGAAGCACTTGACTATGTTACCATTATTCTGAGTTCTTCCTTTAGTTTTCAGTCGAAATGGTGTATTCAAATGCAGATTCAAACGTCTTAAGCCTTTGGCATGCTGCTGTTTTATGAGAGGCACACAAACAGATGATGGGTTCAAAGCATGAATTCATCTAAGTCACTGGTAATTACTCTGACCTTCATTCCAGTCCTTTGTGTGTGTGCCCCACACTAGCACTACATGTTACCAAGTGGACGGCCTCGACCAGGACTACTTGTGACTAAGTGGAAGGCTTACATCATGATCACTCGTTACTAATTGAAAGACATACACCAGGACTACTTGTTACTAAGTGGAAGACCTACACTAGAATAGATTTTACTAATTAGAAGACCTAAACCTAGACTACTTGTTATTCAGTGTAAGACCTACACCAGCACTGCTTGTTAGTAAGTGGAAGTGAAAATCATGCTAGAACCAATAGGGACGAATAATATTAAAAACATTTTGGGAATTGGTACAATATGGTGTAGGGAAGTACGAGGGGAAGCTGAAATGCTCGGTGGGAGAGGAAGCATGGGTTGTATACCTAGAGGAAATGTATAATAAAGATGTGTTAATTACTCAGCGGCCTACCATCTTTTTAAATAAATAGGAAATAAAGGAGCAGTTTTTCTTAGGAATAATTAAGAAGCAAATTGAGTCACTACAGCTTACAAGAGCGGCCAGCCCAGACAGTCTGCTAGCAGTACTAAATAAAAGAGATACCGATTAGTGGACTAGCCTGTTGCATCCACTATTAAAAATATTTTTAAAAATTGATGAAGTAAAGCTTTCCAGATTGCTGTAAGGGGGCAGTGATTAAACCAATGTATAAAAACGTGACGTATGCCTTCCAGTAGGCAAATAAACGTGTTAGATGTGGGTGGGAAAGTCTTCTCCAAAATACTCTTGGGGATATTGAAAGAATGGGCATAAACAAACTCTTTAATCCCTATAGAGCAAGGTAGGTTTTGGCGGCATTCTACAGAAAATCACTGTTTTAGTTCATGGGCTATAGCCACAAAATCAACAGAGGAATGTGGAGGGTTATACTGTTGTTTTGTGGACTTTTCCTGCTCCACAGTTGACACTGTTGATCGGGCCTTGTTATGGGAAGACTTATCATATCCCATATGGTTTGCTCTTGATTCTACAGAATATCAAGCTAAAGTGGAAATAGATGTTGATGGGTTGCTCTCAAGAAAATAGATATTAGGAATGGCCTCAGTCAAGGCTGTGTTTAGGCACCTATACTGTTCTCCATATTTTTGGCAGATTTGTCAACGATGTTAGGCTGTCGCGTAGGCTCTCATTATCCTAATGAGACTGCTGGATTTTGAGTGGCAAGATCGTTCACAGTGTGTGGGACTAAGTTTGACCCACGGTGAAGACCCTTGTCACTCTAAATCCGGGTTTTGCTCCGGTTAACTAACAGTGCCTCATCTCTCCCAAAGGGAAGAGACAATTGGGCAGCTGAGCGCACGACATCTTAGCACTTCCCAGGTAAGTCGTGGTCACTCAGGTACCAACTGGTTCTCTCATATACATTATGGTCTCACATAGAAATGACAAAGGCAGTTTAAGTTTTAAAGATTGGTTTAATAAAACAACTGCATTTTAGATAGAAAAGCGTGAGCTGCAACAACCAGAACTACACAACACAGTAGGATTAAAATAGTAACAATGAGAGTGAAGCACAAGAATAAAGCTATCATAGTGCCGCTAGATTATGTTCTCTCTAAGTTATATTTTGAGCACAGCATGTGAAGCTCTAAGCCTGCCTTTCAGGTTCCCCCGGGAGGACATCAACCCTCATACCTGACCAAAGGCCTGTAATCTGCATCAGAATCTGCAACGGGGCAGTCAGCATCTAGTTGTAGGTTCCTGGCCGAAATCTCCCTCTGACGTGTACTAGGACTAAGAAGTGTTTTTGTAACTAAAACGCAGATGTTCTAAGAAAATGTCCCTACGTAAGGATGTATATTTTCTACGAATACTGGAGACTAAACTTCTACCACATTTACCGGCAATGTACCAGACTGTAGCCTTGACTGAAGCACAGGGCGATCAAGAATGTATTATTTGAGAACGCATTGCTGAACTAAGCTACACAGTGTGATAGAAGGAAATTAAAACAAGACCGTAAAACTGGTTATTGTAAAATAACAGTACGAGGCTAAATAAAATGTATCTAGGGCAAAGTGCACAGCGGCCTAGTATGTTAAACTATCGTGCATGGAGCTTTATTAAAAATGGCTACACTACAAGGCCTAGTCAATACTTTTAACCCCAAAATGAATGGCATACATGTAAGCTGTCTTTTTTATGCAGACCATTTAGGGATCATAGATTTGACAGAAATAGGCCTACAGAGGAAGTTAGATGCCTTTGGTGACTACTATACTAAAAACACACTATGAATACATCTGGAGAAGACTAAAGTGCCTACATTTAGGAATAAGAAGATGAAACTCAACTCCACCCTAAGTAATGCCAAAATCAAGACTGTTAACAATTACAAGTACTTGAAGTTGTTGTTCATGAATAATTTGTTATGGAAAGAGAAAATTGAATCTCTGCAGGCAAAAGTGCTTTCATTGATAGGGGGATTTAAGAAATGTGATAAAATGTATGGAGGACCCTCTTGAAGACCTGTACTGGTAGACTATTAGGGAATGATATGGCCACAGTTCCAATACAGTGTGGAAGTACTTTGTATCATTCGGAAATCAAACTGGGATCCCTAAGAGATTAGGAGCTTAAAATGATTACTCTCCCTACCACCTTCTACTGTAGTCCAGGCAGTTAGGTTAGAACCCGGTTAACTGTATGGAGCAACTTAGCATTTGCGGAAACATTACAATTCTGCACAAGAATTGATAGCAAAGTGCTTCCCAAAATATCAGCGCTATGTAAAAAATAAATCATTGATAGTGAATTAAATTGGGCAATTACCGTTGGGATAAGGATTTTTGATCTTTGCAAGAATTTAACAATACAATGCAGTACCATAGATCAAATAACTGTTAGTTAAGCCGAGTACAGAAGGGTGACAAAAAAGATGGCCAGGGAGGAATCTCTGAGATACTTAAGGAATAAGAAATCTGTATCCCTTCTGATGAGCTCGTGGCTTGGGGAGGAAATATTCCTCTATCCAGAAAATGTACCAAATGTATGTTTAATACAAAGCTTTTTGACATTTAGATGGGGGGTAAATCAGGTTTTAACCTCTCAAGCAGAAGGTTCCCTTAAAGATAAGGATAGAATTTGTAAATGTGGTCTTAATATTAAAGGGGATTTAATGCACGTCTTTGTGGAATGTCAATGGTTTTTAACACAGTGGAAGTTTTTATTGAGGCTAATTTCACAAAAATACTGTTTTAGAGAAACGAGGCAAGCAGTTAAATTACTTTTGGATATGCAGTTTTTGGCTACAACCTATGCTTTGAAGCGATTTTTATAGTCTGTGAATAAATTGCTAGCAAGAAATCTGAGTATTTTACTGTAATATTGGTCTGAGACTTATGTTCTATTATTAACTGTGGGTTTGGATTGATTTATGTTTGAAATGGGTTCATAGTTTTATGAAAAAACAGATGTAATGTGTTTTATTGTGTGTCTGTTTTTAAAACTAAGGTCTAAATAAGCATATGTTTTGACTATGACAACGAAGTGGATAACCTGGACCAGCACTACTTGTTACTAGGTGGAAACCTACATTAGCACTATAAATTACTAAGTGAAAGACCTAGACCAGCACTACTTGTTACTAAGTGGAAGACCTACTCTAGCACTACATATCACTATGTGGAATACCTATCAGCACTACATGTTACTAAGTGGAAGCCTTCCTCAATGTACGAGTAGTGATGTTGAAGCAAGTGGTGTAATATATCTTCCTGAAGATCCAATGCTTTGAGCTGAAGGTTTGGAGTAATGAGGATTGACATTTTATGGAAGGAAGTTAAAGTGACAGTCTTTCACAGATTAGGTGCATGTGAGTTTCAGATATGTTCTTTAAAAGGCATCTGTAACACATTAATGGCTTGATTTATAGTTTGGCAGATGTGTGCTTCATCACAAACGTGATGGATATCCAGTCTGCCTCATTGCAAGAACATTAGGATATTATGTACTTGTAACAAGATGGACGGGTTATGTAAGTATTTGTGACAAAGTATCCATCTGCCAAACTCTAAATCAGGCCCTACATCCTTTTTATGATTAATTGATTGGTTGATTAACTAAGAGATTTATTGATTTGGGATTTTAAAAGTACTCAATTACCAGGGAACAGGGTTTCTTGGTGCTGATACAGAGGAAGGGACATCTGCTCAACCTTTCATTTTGAAATACGGATAGATATGTATTGCAAAACTGTGAAATCACTCTAATCAGCATTACACAAATTTAACTTGTTTCATGCTTCGGATGGCCTGGAGCTGTCTGACGACTTAATGGGTGTGTGAGTCTCCCTGCCTTCCTGGCACCCAACCACGGGAGGAGTGCTGGCATTCCCCTCATGGGCTGCCCCTTTCAACACCACCCCACCAGGGATGGCAGTGTTAGCACTTCCGCTGCCACTGCAACCACTCCTGATGGAATCAGATAAAGTCAGTACACACAGCACATCAATGTCATCAGAAGTTCCCAGGGACACACTAGAAGCCATTTACTTCTATTGTGTCAGAGGGAAACAGTTCAGTTTCTCCTCGGTTAGGGAGGTCAGGGTAAAATAAGGAGGCATCAGGGAAAAGGAAAAGCCTTTCCTTTCCCCCAATGTCTCTTTGGTGTGCATTCCTTGAAGGAGGCTGGACTGGCTTGTAGTGAGTACCAAGGGGTACTTACACCTTGCACCAGGCCCAGGTATCCCTTATTAGTGTATAGGGGTGTCTAGCAGCTTATGCTGATAGAAAATGGTAGCTTAGCAGAGCAGCTTAGGCTGAACTAGGAGACGAGTGAAGCTCCTACAGTACCACTAGTGTCATATGCACAATATCATAAGAAAACACGTTACACAGATATACAAAAAATAAAGGTACTTTATTTTTATGACAATATGCCAAAGTATCTCAGTGAGTACCCTCAGTATGAGGATAGCAAATATACACAAGATATATGTACACAATACCAAAAATATGCAGTATAGTCTTAGAAAACAGTGCAAACAATGTATAGTTACAATAGGATGCAATGGGGACACATAGGGATAGGGGCAACACAAACCATATACTCCAAAAGTGGAATGCGAACCACGAATGGACCCCAAACCTATGTGACCTTGTAGAGGGTCGCTTAGACTGTAAGAAAACAGTGAGGGTTAGAAAAAATAGCCCACCCCAAGAACCTGAAAAGTGAGTGCAAAGTGCACTAAAGTTCCCCAAAGAGCACAGAAGTCGTGATAGGGGAATTCTGCAGGAAAGACACAAACCAGCAATGCAACAACGATGGATTTCCAAACGAGGGTACTTGTGGAACAAGGGGACGAAGTCCAAAAGTCACAAGCAAGTCGGAGATGGGCAGATGCCCAGGAAATGCCAGCTGTGGGTGCAAAGAAGCTGCTACTAGGCAGTAGAAGCTTAGGATTCTGAAGGAACGACAAGGGCTAGAAACTTCCCCTTTGGAAACGCCGCCAACAAGCCTTGCTAACTGCAAATTGTGCGGTTAGGGTTTTTGGATGCTGCTGTAGCCCAGGAGGGACCAGGATGTCTCCAATTGCGTCAGGGGACAGAGGGGGTGTCCAGCAAGACAAGGTGCCCTCTCAGAAGCAGGCAGCACCCGCAGAAGTGCCGGAACAGGCACTACAAAGAGGGGTGAATTGGTGCTCACCCGAAGTTGCACAAAGGAGTGCCACGCCACCGGAGGACAACTTAGAAAGTCGTGCAATGCAGGTTAGAGTGCCGTGGAACAAGGCTTGGCTGTGCACAAAGGATTTCCGCCGGAAGTGCACAGAGGCTGGAGTAGCTGCAAAAGTTGCGGTTCCCAGCAATGCAGTCTGGCGTGGGGAGGCAAGGACTTACCTTCACCAAACTTGGACTGAAGAGTCACTGGACTGTGGGAGTCACTTGGACAGAGTTGCTGGATTCAAGGGACCTTGCTCGTCGTGCTGAGAGGAGACCCAGGGGACCGGCGATGCAGTTCTTTGGTGCCTGCGGTAGCAGGGGGACGATTCCGTCGACCCACGGGAGATTTCTTCAGAACTTCTAGTACAGAGAGGAGGCAGACTACCCCCACAGCATGCACCACCAGGAAAACAGTCGAGAAGGTGGCAGGATCAGCGTTACAGAGTTGCAGTAGTCGTCTTCACTACTTTGTTGCAGTTTTGCAGGCTTCCAGCTCGGTCAGCAGTCGATTCCTTGGCAGAAGGTGAAGAGAGAGATGCAGAGGAACTCTGATGAGCTCTTGCATTCGTTATCTAAGGAAATCCCCAAAGCAGAGACCCTAAATAGCCAGAAAAGAGGGTTTGGCTACTTAGCAGAGAAGATAGGCTAGCAACACCTGAAGGAGCCTATCAGAAGGAGTCTCTGACGTCACCTGCTCGCCCTGGCCACTCAGAGCAGTCCAGTGTGCCAGCAGCACCTCTGTTTCCAAGATGGCAGAGGTCTGGAGCACACTGGAGGAGCTCTGGGCACCTCCCAGGGGAGGTGCAGGTCAGCGGAGTGGTCACTCCCCTTTCCTTTGTCCAGTTTCGCGCCAGAGCAGGGCTGAGGTGTCCCTGAACCAGTGTAGACTGGCTTATGCAGAAATGGGCACCATCTGTGCCCATGAAAGCATTTCCAGAGGCTGGGGGAGGCTACTCCTCCCCTGCCTTAACACCTTTTTCCAAAGGGAGAGGGTGTAACACCCTCTCTCTGAGGAAGTCCTTTGTTCTGCCATCCTGGGCCAGGCCTGGCTGGACCCCAGGAGGGCAGAAACCTGTCTGAGGGGTTAGCAGCAGCAGCAGCTGCAGTGAAACCCCTGAAAAGGCAGTTTGGCAGTACCCGGGTCTGTGCTACAGACCCGTGGGATCATCGGATTGTGCCAACAATGCCAGCATGGCATAGAGGGGGCAATTCCATGATCATAGACATGTTACATGGCCATATTCGGAGTTACCATTGTGAAGCTACACATAGGTAGTGACCTATGTGTAGTGCACGCGTGTAATGGTGTCCCCGCACTCACAAAGTCTGGAGAATTTGCCCTGAACAATGTGGGAGCACCTTGGCTAGTGCCAGGGTGCCCACACACTAAGTAACTTAGCACCTAACCTTTACCAGGTAAAGGTTAGACATATTGGTGACTTATAAGTTACTTAAGTGCAGTGGTAAATGGCTGTGAAATAACGTGGACGTTATTTCACTCAGGCTGCAGTGGCAGGCCTGTGTAAGAATTGTCAGAGCTCCCTATGGGTGGCAAAAGAAATGCTGTAGCCCATAGGGATCTCCTGGAACCCCAATACCCTGGGTACCTCAGTACCATATACTAGGGAATTATAAGGGTGTTCCAGTATGCCAATGTAAATTGGTGAAATTGGTCACTAGCCTGTTAGTGACAATTTGTACAGAGAGAGCATAACCACTGAGGTTCTGGTTAGCAGAGCCTCAGTGAGACAGTTAGGCACCACACAGGGAACACATACATATAGGTCACAAACTTATGAGCACTGGGGTCCTGGCTAGCAGGGTCCCAGTGACACATAACAAACATACCGAAAACATAGGGTTTTCACTATGAGTACTGGGCCCTGGCTGGCAGGATCCCAGTGAGACAGTGAAAACACCCTGACATACACTCACAAACAGGCCAAAAGTGGGGGTAACACGGCTAGAAAGAGGCTACTTTCTCACATTCCTGCTGAACGATGGCATATGGGGCCACAATTTGGCAGGAATAATGTCTACCAGACACCAGGGATTTTTGTGCTTTTTGTTTTTTGGCATTGTTGGGGAGCAGCCCCTTGGACAAGGGTTGCTCCCCCTTGGTGAGAAAGTATTTTGGCTATTTCTGCCCCCCTCACACTCTTGGGGCAGACCAGCCTTTTGTTTGGCCCATCCACCCCTAAGGATAGTAGAAACCATTAGGCTACCAGGAATGTGCATTTCTGTATTTTAGCAATGTTGGGTAGCGGCCGCTTGGACAAGGGTCGCTCCCTCTTATGGGGCAATTAAAATGGCCATTTAATCCCCTCTTGGGAACAGTTCATCTATTGTCTTCTGCCCATCTGCCTCCAAGGGGGGCAGAAACCACTAGGCCACAAGGGATTTTGTATTTTGGCCATGTTGTGGAGCGGCTCCTTGGTCAAGGGAGGCTCCCCTTTAGGGTGTAAATATTTTGCCAGTTTCTGCCTCCCTTGGAGGCAGATAGGCCATTTTTTAGGCCCATTTGACCCCAAGGGGTTCAGAAAACTACTAAACACCAGGGAAAGTTTCTGAATGTTTGGTGGCGGGGTGCGTGTGGACTGGCACTCCATTTGCATTTGTGATCATAATGTTTTATTTCTCCTTTTTAATCTAGTGCAAAGCTTTTGATTCCTTTGCTGAGACTCCTCATTGCAGATTCAGCACTGGTAGTAGCATGTGTTTGCTAAGAAAAACTTTTTCTCCAGAGGAGTGTCATTGCCAAGCAGGAACGATGTCACAATAGCAGCATATTTAGCTCATGTTGTATTGTGTGTGAGATTCTCCTTGGATTTGTGCAGAATATGTATTGCGTTGTCCTAGGTAATTATATTTTGTTTTTCCTTTTTAGTGGGATACTGTTGGTACTTACTGTGTCTGTGCAGAATAGGTGCTGGTGATTCTAGCTGTCTCTGGCAAGTGTGTGTTATCCTTTTTGAGTAAGTAGGTCTTCGTGATAAAGCCACACTTTATTACTTATTTCAGACAGTGTTGGTTGTTGACTTATTTGTCAAGTTAGTTTCATTAGTAAGGATTATAGTTAGCTGCAAGATTATGGGGGTTATTATGACCCCGGCGGTCAGTGTAAATGTGGCGGTAGTACCGCCAACAGGCTAGTGGTACATACCGCCACATTATGACATTGGTGGGTTGACTGAAGCCAACCCGCCAATGTACCACACCGACCGCCATGGCTGTAGCAGCTGCCGGGCTGGAGATAACAATCTCCAACCCAGCGGCCGCTCCTGTCCAGCCGGAGGCATTATTACCCTGCCTACCGCCATGGTTTTCGGGCGTTCATAATGCCATGAAACCGCCCTGGCAGGCCCTACCAGTGACAGGGAATTCCTTCCCTGTCACTGGTAGGAGGCCTACCCACCCACCCTAACACTCACCAGACAACCCCCACACCATCCATCCACACTCCCCCTTCCAATCCCTCCCATATATGCTCACTCGGAAGCACACACCACACATTTACACACTCACTCACACTGGCATACATGCATTCATACACCCATGCATCCAAACTTACACGCAGACACGCAATCACATTTCCATGCATTCACGCTTTCTCACACATGCACACACACATGCAAGCAACACTACACACTCATTCGCATCTACACACACACTCACACTCACACATTCATGCACACACCCCAACACACACACACAATACCTCCCACCCCCTCCCCTGTCTGAAACCCAACTTACCTGAATACGGGGGTCTTCCGGCAGTGGAAAGGACGGGGCGCTGCTACCACCAGCAGCGCCCGCCAGCAGAACACCGGCAGGCCATATTATTTGATATAATACGGCTGGCGGCAGTCTACTAGTGTAGTGCTGCTGGTGGTTGCAGTGCCACCTTAACACCATCCACCAACATGGCCCCAGCTGGATGTCCGCCCTTAATGTGGCGGAAATCCAGCTGTGGTCATGTCATGGCAGATGGATGTTAGCCGTTGTGACGGTCTTTTGGTGGCCGTCACCGTGGCCGTAGGTGGTACTTACCGCCAATCTTAAAATGAGGGCCAATGTTTCCACAGGTTGCTGGTATGGTTTTGGAATCTTCCTCTGACCATGATTATGAGACTGAATGCATCTGAGGCAGAGTAGGGAGTGCAAGATTCTGGCAGTGAATTTTCTGTCCAAGAGGAATCATCTGATGATGAAGCCACTCTCAGTGTGGAGGAAGTGCCTGTTTTAGAGGACACTGATGTGCTGATGGTGCAGCGAGAGGCATCTGGATTGCAGCCTGGGGCTGAATGGCTTACCACTGGAAGAGCTGAACTCTGGGGTACTCCAAACAGGGTGCAGCTGGCATTGCCTGCCTTTACTGGTGTTGCAGGGTGTAGGGTGAATACTGAAAACTTTTTGGCTATAAATTTCTTTCAGTTGTTTATGGACGATGTATTTTTGGATGAGATTGTTGAACAGACTAGTTTGTATGCTGAATAGTATTTGAGGGACGACAGTACCAGACTTATGCCTAGCTCTAGAGCTACCCGGTGGACTCCCACAAATCTGGATGAGTTGAAGACATTATAGGAGTTATCTTTTTCGATCGGTTTGATAAGGAAGCCGTTGCTGTCTTCATATTCATCTACCAGTCCCTTGATGGCAACGGCCATATTTCCTGCAATCATGAGTCATGATCGGTATTTGCTTCTGCTTTGGATGCTGCATTTTGTTTATAATATATCAGTGTTGCTACAAGATCACCCTGATTGTGACCATCTTTTTACGATTCAGCCTGTTTTTGATCACTTATAGATCAATTTTCAGAGGTTATATGTTCCAGGAAAAGAAATAGTTGTTAATGAGTCTTTGGTCCTGTTCAAGGTCCGTTTGTTTTTTCTGCAGTATATTCCTAGCAAGAGGGCACATTATAGAATGAAGGTGTGTATGCTGTCTGAGAGTAGTACAGGGTATGTCTATAATATCTGGGTGTACACTGGTAGGGATTCCACTATTGCCCCCCACATGTCCATCCACTTTTTGAGTAATTGAGAAAATTGTGTGGGAACGTGGCAGAGGACATTTCAACATAGGTCATCATTTATATGTAGATAACATATGCACTGGTGTTTAGTTGTTCAGGGAATTGTTCAAAGTGGACACTGTTGTTTTTGGCACAGTCCGCTCTAACCATAAAGGTTATCCAAAGGAGCTTGTCTGTAAAAACCTTGAGAAGGGACAGTGCAGTTGTTTGAGTAGTGATGAATTGCTAGCTGTGATGTTTGCAGACAGGAGGGATGTCTACATGCTGACTACCCTGAAACTAGTCCCAGGATACCTGTTTCCAGTCCAGGGAGGACCTGGCCTGGCAGTTTGGGCTGGACTGTTCCTATGGGGAGCAGCATCAAGATTGATTTGCATACGGCTGGGTCCAAACTGGGGTTGCAGTGTGAGCAACAGAATGAGAGATGGAACCCAGATCTGTGACTGGGGGTGAGTGTTTGAAAAGTTTCAGCACTCCACCCATCATCCTTTTGTGTTGCTAAAGTCACACTAAGTTGCCTGGGTAGGCCAAGGCGTGGGTCCCTTGCTCACTGTGCCACTGGATTCAAGCTAGCTTGGCTGATGAGGGGTGATACCCCAAAACGGATCCTAGGATGATTGCTAGTGGTCCAGAGGGGACCTGGCCTGGCTGTTCAGGCTGAACTGTTCACATGGGGAACAGGGTCAAGACTGATTTACATATGGCTGGGTCCAAACTGGGGTGACAAAAGAGCAATGGATTTAACCCAGATCTATTACTGGGGGTGAGTGTATGACGAGTTTCAGACTCCATCCATCATCCTTTTGGGTTGCTACCTGCTGACTACCATCCATGATGAGAGTACTTCACCTGCGACTGTTTAGGGTCAGGTTGCTGAAGTGTGAAATTTAGATTACAATAACCACATGGGTGGTGTAGATAGAGTGCATCAGAAGTTGGAACCTTACACTGCTGTTTGTAAGGCTCACATTTGGTATAAGAAGTTGTCTATACATTTGTTTAATCTTGCATCCTTCGATGCTTTTGTTGTTTTCAAGGATTGTTCTCCAGAGTCAAAGATGATGTGTTCCTTTTCAGCAGTCTGTGATAGGCAGTCCTGTTGTAGTGGAACTGGCAAGTTAGAGTTGTGGAGGATGTGGTAAGATTGAAAAATAGCCACTTTGCTAATCACATTCCTCCTACGCCCCCCCAAAAAAAGTCTGTATGTGCAGTGGTTTGCAGGAGGAGAGTCGTATGCACTTCCCCAAGTGTCCTTCTAAACCTGGGCTGTATATGCCTGCATGTTTTAGATTGCACCACTCACAACAGAGTGTTTTGGGATCAATCATGAGCGTAAAGGTGAACTGCCTAGTCTGTATTGTTCCATATTTTGTATTCAGTTTCAGGTTGCCATTAGTGTGATGTACTTAGTTAGAGTTGTTTTGCCTCTAGTGGATGCCAACACATTTTCTTATCCACAATGACATGCAAATTCAAAATGTGACTAAAATCACACATTTTCCTTGTATTTATCTGCCATATTCTTCCACAATCAGACGGAAACCAAAATCCCTCCCACTTAGCATTTCCACACATGCCCCAAGTAAAAATGCTGCCCCACTTGTGTGGCTGGGTCTAGTGCCGACAACAGGAACTGATCAAACTAACATCAATGGGAGTCCTCCCAAAGGGACCCTCCTTGACCCTGGTTTGATTTGTTCTGGGACATGCACTGGGCCCAGCCACACTGACAAGATAACATTTTTATTAGGAGGATTAGAGGAATGGTGAGTGGGAGGAAGATTGTGGTTCCTTGCTGTTAGAAATGGGGTCTTTGGTTGGCAGTCAGGTTACCCCCTGTCCAAGCAAGGACTCTCACTCTAGTCAGGGTAAGTCACACACAATCCAAATTATCCTGTGCCCACCCTCTGGTAGCTCGGCACTGAGTAGTCAGGCTTAACTGAGAAGGCAATGTGTAAAGTATTTGTGCAATAAATCATACAATACCACCCTATAACACTACAGTAATACACCACACAGTGTTTAGAAAAATATATAATATTTATTTGAATAAATGCAGGTCAAAACGAATAAAGATGAAATAAGCAAATGTAGGGATATCACTGAAATTGATATCAAGTGTCTTTAGAGTTAAAAGATTACTGTAAAAGCAATAAAAGGTGTCTTAAATTCTCGTAGAAACTACAAGTGTCTCTTGAAGGGCAAAGTACCTGGTTTGCTTTGAAAAATCCTTGTAAGGGACCGCAGAGGAGGAGATGCGTGGAAAATGGTCAGTGTGCATCGGTTTCGCCCCTTCGCACATAGACTTGCGTCGTTATTTTCCACGTGGGGAAGACGTTGCATCGATTTATGGCACGCGGACTTGGATCCTCTTCGGGTTGCGGGGTTTTCAGATGCTCCAGGAACAATGCATAGAATCCTGGGCTTGCGGAGCAAAGTCACAGCGGCTGCATCGATTCCAGTAGGCGATGCGTCGAATTTTCTTCTGCACGGCAGGCGCTGCATCGATTCCTCTCAGGAAGTCGAGCGTCATCGTTATGATTCGGCTTGCGTCGATCCAGTAAGGCTGGGCGTTGAAGTTCCGGTCATATTGCATCGATCTTCTGTTGCGAAGTCGGGCTGCTTCGTTCTGGACTCGGTGTGCGGTGAAATTTTCACTGCGGGCAGGCTGTGCGTCATTCTTTGCAGGCGGTGTGTTGAATTTTCGCCACACAGGGATTTCAGCTGCAGAAGGGAAGTCTTTTTGGTCCTGAGACTTCAGGGAACCGGAGGCAAGCTCTACCCAAGCCCTTGTAGAGCACTTCTGCAGCACAGGAAGAGAGCAGTAAGACAGCAGGGCAACAGCAAGGCAGCAGTCCTCTTCAGAAAGCAGTCAGGTGAGTCCTTTAGGCAGCCAGGCAGTTCTTCTTGTCAGGGGTAGGTTCTGGTTCAGGTTTCTTCTCCAGGAAGTGTCTGATTTGGCAGGACAGAGGTCCTGTTTTTATACCAAAATGTGCCTTTGAAGTGGGGGAGAATTCAAAGAGTGGCTTAGAAGTGCACCAGGTGCCCTTTCAGTGCAATCCTGTCTGCCAGGGTCCCAGTGGGGGGTGTGGCAGTCCTTTGTGTGAGAGCAGGCCCTCCACCCTCCGAGCCCAGGAAGACCCATTCAAAATGCAGATGTATGCAAGTGAGGCTGAGTATCCTGTGTTTGGGGTGTGTCTGATTGAATGCACAAGGAGCTGTCAACTAAACCCAGTCAGACGTGGATTGTAAGGCACAGAAGGAATTAAGTGCAGAGAAATGCTCACTTTCTAAAAGTGCCATTTCTAAAATAGTGATATTAAATCCAACTTCACCAGTCAGCAGGATTTTGCATTACCATTCTGGCCATACTAAATATGACCGTACTACTCCTTTTAGATCAGCGGCTACCACTCAAACAATGTATGAGGGCAGACCCAATGTTAGCCTATGAAAGGAGCAGGCCTCACAGCAGTGCTAAACAAATTTAAGAGTTTTACACTACCAGGACATGTAGAACACATATGCTCATATCCTGACTTTTACTGACATAGCACCCTGCCCTATTAGTTACCAAAGGCCTACCTTAGGGGTGACTTATATGTAGAATAAGGGGATTTTAAGGCTTGGCAAGTACTTTTAAATTCCAAGGTGAATTGGCAGTGAAATTGCACACACAGGCCTTACCATGGCAGACATGAGACAAGGTTAAGGGGCTACTGAAGTGGGTGGCACAATCAGTGCTGCAGGCCCACTAGTAGCTTTTAATCTACAGGCCCTAAGCACATATAGTGCACTCTACTAGGGACTTAAAAGGAAATAAAATAGCCCAATTGGGTGTGATCTAATGTTACCATGTTTAAAGGGAGAGATCATACGCACTTTAGCACTGGTTAGCAGTGGTAAAGTGTGCAGAGTGTAAAAACCAGCAAAAACAGTATCTCAAAAGTGGATGGAGGTAGGCAAAAAGTTAGGGGTGACCACCCTAAGGCTGTCAGGTCTAACAATTGCAGATTCTAGAACTTTCCATCACAGAAATGTGAGGAAAATGTGTTTTTTGACACAGTTTCATGTTTGCAAGGGAATCTGGGTAATAAAACTTGCCAAGAGCCATGCAAGCTAGCTAACCATGGATACCCCAAAATATATCTTTTTTAAAAATCTACAGGTTGGCTAGGTTTTGCTGGGTGGGAGCTGAGCTGGGGTCCAAAATCTAGAATTACCCACATTGGGAAAAGTGAGTCAGTTTTGTGTGGAAAAAAGAGCAGCATTCATGTTACGTTTCGGGCACTGTGTCGCAAGCACTAGGTCTACTCACACATGTGAGGTACCATTGTCATAGGGAGACATGGGAAAATGCTGGGTGGAAGGAAGTTTGAGGCCTCCCACAGATTCTAGAACTTTCTACCACAGAAATGTGAGAAATGTGTTTTTTGTTAAAGTTTCATGTTTGCAAGAGATTCTGTGTAACATAAAATCGTGAGAGACACACAAGTCAGCCCACCCTACATCCCAATAGGTGTCTCATTTTTAAAAATGTACAGGTTGGCTCAGTTTTCTTGGATTGCAGCTGAACTAGGGTCCAAAATCTAGAGCTACCCACATTGGGAAAAGCAGGTCAGTTTTGGGTGGAAAAATTCACTGCATCCATGTTGCATTTTGGGCTATTTCCTGTCGCAGGAACTATGTCTACCTATAGAAGTGAGGTACCATTTTTATTGGGAGACATATAAAAGCATAGAATATTAGAACACTTGTTATTACCAATTAGATTCCACTGCATTGTACCTTTCAAATGTAAACCACTGTGTAAGAAAGATGAAATATTCTCCAAATCATTTGCTAGTATGGGTAAAAATTCAGAAATGTAGAAATAACCAATGCTTTTAAACTCTAAATCTTGTGCCATTTCAGAAATACACAAGGTTTCATGATACCCATTTTTCACACTGCCTATTTCTCTATAAGAATTGGTCTATACTTGGTATGTAATGAAAGCTCATTGTATGGTGCAGCTCAGTTGTTTGCTCTGGGTACCTTGTGTTCTTAGGGAACCTACAAATTCTATATTTCCCCACAAACATAGGGTTCTAGCAGACATAATGGTATATTGTTTTTGTCAATCTGCCATTGTGACAATAAATTACAGATGTAAATGTATTCACAAATGTCCTTTTTTACTATTAATTTTCAATATTTCTTTAATTCAACACTTATTTTACTTGCAAAACCTTGAGGGATGTACATATTTGACCACTTGCTGAACTCTGTCTAGTTTTTAGAAAAGTATAGCTTTTTTGAATCACCCAAGAGCTTCACACTGGTTTCCACCACAAACTGGAAGCAGGTAGAAAGCACAAAAAATAGAGAAACGAGGTTACCTCTTACAAAAACGCCAAAACTGTGGTAGAAAATAAAGCTGCAGCCTGATTCAGCTCTGCATGCTCCTGAAACTGGGAAGATGGTGACTTCAGCACAGTAAACTGTTTGTTGATACCATTTTTAGTAAAAAAACAGACAAATGTATCTGGAGTACTTTTTCCCTGCCTAAACTAAACTTTTGCTTTATTTTGCCTATATTCTCTGCCCCCCCCCCCACCACCCCAGGGAATGCACAAACCCTGGAACTATTTAGATTCCCCTGGATGTTGGCTAAAAACAGGACGTAAATTTGGCTTGAGCCCTAAATGCAAACTGCACCAAATAATCAAAAATGACTCGCCACTTGGGGAGGCCTAGCATTTAAGAGGTTCCCTTACAGAATGGCAAAATTACAGATGTACATTCCAACTACATACTGTTGATGTAACATGCATTCTTCATAGTGGTGTAAAATTCCTCCCACCTGTGAAGAATTCATGCCTATGCCATGAAAGTGTAGCATTTAGATGAAATTTAGAATTATGCAACAGAATGAGAGCATTGTTGAATGATTACTGTTTCTGTTGCTGCATCCCATAAATCTGCAGAAAGTTATTTTGAGTTTCAAAAAAGTCAAATGTCATTTGTAAAGTCACCTATGTGTTGGTGAAGGCCTTTTGTGAACAATACAAAACAAAGAGCGGGTGAAGGTTCAGATCTGCAGCACTGGCAAAGCCAATAGTGAGAAACCTTTTAGCTTTGGAAGTGTTTGCTACTAGCTTCTTCAGAAAACTTTTGCTGCAAGAATTTGCAGAAGCAGTGGAGACGAATGATACTGTGATGTATCATATTTCCCCTCTTCTCCATCTCACATCCTTGCATGAGGTCCTGATGTACCTTTGATTTTGGTACCATAAAATCCATTTTAAATATTTTAATTAATCTACTACTTTACAGAGCATCCTGTAATGATCAGTTAGGATGAATTGATATCAAAATCTGTCTCTGCGAGCTGCATTCATATCTAGTTGGCACGTGTTCAACAGACCGGAAAGGAAGCACTGATGGACCCAATGGAGGGCATTACCAAGTTAGACCGAAGCTCCAATTTAGCCACATTAGAAACTCAGACGTGTAGATTGATAACATCGGTTTTGAATAAGTAGAGGAAAAGACAGACCTTGCCAGATCTATCTCATTGTTGTAGCCTAAGATATGTATTTGGTTGCCTGGTTGGTATGTGAGGGCATATTTATCAAATAATCATGCAGCACAGCAAGTTACATTGCTACGCTATATGATAGGGAAAGGGCAGGAATGTGCTGTACTGAAAACTGTATGGTGCATTCCTGTCTTTTTCCTGCACTGGTGCACAATGTGCTGCCTAGCTCCAAAGCAGGCTCCCTTGCACCATGGTTCAGTGGTTCCTGCATTGTAAGAAGGATTGTTTTTGTTCAGGAAGGGGCTCCTTCCTGCACAAAAATACTCCTCAGTGGCATTCCCTTGTTCTATGTGTGCTGCGAAATGCAGCACGCATAGAAGGAGGAAGTAAGAGAGAAGTAAAGATATTTCTCCGTGTTATGCTTACCTGGGGAGGTGTAGGATTTTATTGCATTCCCAGGTCTACCATTATTGGGAAATTTGGGGATATTCATACTTATTGGGGAAATGGAGGCTCCTGGAGGGTAGGGGACCTAATTGCGCCATAGGGGCATCTGGGGCCTGACTTACCTACTTGTTATGACGAGTGGGATCTCAAAGCAAATGCACTAAACATTAGCTTTGGAACATGATAAATCTCATCCCCCCGAATTTCTCTCATGCTTTTTAACCAGCCACTTGTATTGCAAATGCTTGCTTGCTTTTCTAGAGAAGATTGTAACTAGGACATTTTGCTATTGCTGAAAAAACACTGTGAGATTATGATTATTTACGCACTGCATCAAGACCAAATTCTTGTAGATTAGCTTCCCCCCTCTGCACAACCATTTAGCCCAAGTGTGTAGCTCAGCAGTCATCTCTCCAGTCATGTGGTTTAAGTGGGTGCTCATGAAAGGAAATCGATTGAATGTGCAGACACCATAGCAAAGGCTTGTTAGTTTCTCCTGAAGTGTCATACATTGTTAATTCCATCTCAAACTTTTCCGAAGAGGAGATTCAGACCACCAGAGTGGATGGTGATTTAATAGATTGACAGTCTGGTCAGGACTGCCAAGCCTCCTAGAGCGCTTTACGTTTATTGTGAACATAGATAATTATCTTAAACCCAAAAAAGATGATTGTAAACATTATGTTTCAAGCATTGCACCTGTGCATGTCAGTTTTCTAATCGCTGTTCAAAACGAATATTAAGCATTACTGTTAGCTAAATCAAAAATATGAGGATGGTAGGATTCACGGACGTTAAGGAAAACATGGGATTTGCTCATATTGGATTATTTGCTTGTTTGGGGCAAATGTGTAACTTTTTATGCGATTCTCAACGAATGCCAAGGTATTCGCAAACATGCAACATATGCATGCAGAAAATCGATCAGGTGAAAAATTGTACTCCGAGGTAGTGCATTTGATCATGTGATCATGTTTTTGTTCTTCACAGAGAAAATATGTTACCCGGGGTTAAACCTCATTCTAGCAAATGTGGGAGGTTCTCTTTCCTCAATCCCACTCTTGAAACACACACCTGCCAGACCTTCACTGCAGTATATTAGCACGCATTTCCATGGTGCAAGGGATATGAGAATAGCACGAACATGCAGTTTTACAGGTAGAACCTCTTTGGAATTTTCTCTTTGAATTCCCTATTCTAAAAATCCCTCCAAATTTCACCACAGTGACAGAATGTCCATATTTACAAATGTCATTTATTGCGTTAATATTCGGCCAGTCTTGACTGTGTGTGCCAGTTTAGACAGTTAAGTTTCTCAGATGGATTTACTTGAACTCATATAGTTAGCTTGGGGTGCAAGCTCCCTAATGAATTGGACCTCATAATGTTATGTTCAAGAACAAGCCATGGTTATTAACGGTATATACCTGCTCAAGCAGAGCTAATTTGGTCAAGGAATACAAACTGTTCGGTACACACCTACTAATAATTCCAGGTATTTGCCTATTGCAGTACAATCCTCAATCTGCTCTCTTAACCATAGCCACAAATAAGCAATATGTATAACAAACATGTTAACCAAGAAGCTGACACAATGACTACATACAGTATATGAACAACATCTAAACATGCATACTGTTAAAGATCTTTCAGCCAAGAAGAAGATTAGGTGCAGATTTCAGATTTTTAGGAATTCACAAATGTTTCAAACACATCACATATCTCAGGCAGCCGCACATTTCCCAGAGTACTCCTGAAAGTGCTTGTGAATTGCATTTTCTTTTGAGAAGATGTACACATTTAACTTTGTTAATGAAATCTCAAGTGCAAATGTATGTACTGTTTTTTCAGGAAAATATTTTCTCTCTGTCACAGAAATGCCACTGAGGGTTTTCCATACCCATTCGTATGGATTTACTCCTAAAATTTTGAGGGTTCCCATTACGGTAATCGGTTTGGGGGAAAATCTTTGAATATCCTCAAATGAACATATTTGTGGGTATGTACAAACTTTCAGTACATTTCAGCCCCAGAATACTAACTGCCTGAGGAGAGTAGTAGACAAACAAAAATATTAGGGTCAAATCTACAAGCACTTGCTTTTTCCTTGTGTCACGTAAGATGATGCAAGATAACACAGCCGCACAAATCAATATTTCCATGGCCTTGCTCTCTTTTGACTAGAAAAGTAATGCAAAGCAGTCAGGAAGTACTTGAGTGGTGGATGTACCTTTGATGGGCTTTCCTATGCATTAACCCATGTATTTTGATGCTACCTCAGATTGACTAAAGTCAGCAGACCTGGGTTTTCACCAGAATTGTGTGCCTACTCGGCCTTGGCATGACAAAGGGAAATATCTTTATTTTTCCATGTGACTTACTCTTTGAATGTATGCTCTCAGGATTGATTTAATGCAGGAGGTTATCCTTTCCTGACCATAATGTGGGCACCCTTGTGCTGTAGTGCAAGGCTGCCTGTGTTAGCGCTAAGCTGCCAAAAGTGTATTTGTGCATCAAGAGAGCAGAATGCATCATATTTTAGTAGATAGGGCACATTTCTGTTCTCTCCCTTTCACGCAACTCAGTGCAGCAATTGCCTTTGCTTGTGTTATTAAGTCTAACCCAAAGTGTAAGTAAATATTTTCATGAGTGTAAAACCACCTTTATAATATGCAACAGGTTGTATTACACCTGTAAAAAGTTAACTTACAAATAGCTTACTCAGTTTGAGGAAATCCATGAATTTGGGGCAATATCTGGGTATTTCAATCTTTGACTACATGATAATCGTTACAGAAATCAAGTGGCCTCATGCTGTTCATCTTATTGTCATTCTTCAGTAAATGGCACATGTTTCAAATAAATTCCCTTGAAATAAACATGATATAAACAATGTATAGATGGAGAACTATTTTTGAATTAATAACACTTTTTAGAAATTTTAAATGATGAAAATTGGTTTCAGATCACGTTTTTTCATTCAATTATATGTGATAATGATGGAGATAGGAAGAGTGTGAGAATCCACGTGGTATACGCCTACGAGAATGTTGTGCAGACATCTGAGCTCTTCAAAACACAATGCACTGCAACTATGCAAAAACAGAGCCGTGAGCTTGGGGAAGCAAAAAATTAATAATGCAGAAGTTAATACATAGAGAATCATTTGAGTGCAGCATTGCTAGGAATAATTATCACATCTGTCAGAACATTTAGTGGAAGGACGACTAATCACAATATAAAATATGCATAAAATTGCATGTAAATTTGCGTCTGAATGAGAAGAAACTTTGCATAGAGGCCATTTTTTGTACTTATGATTGAGCAAGGCCAAGTAGAGTGTAAATGAAAAAATGAACTCTTTCAAACTGTAATACTAAATCTTTCGTAAGGAGCTTTCATGATATTGATGTTAAACAGTACGCCTCAGGAAAATAAAATAGTATTATTAATTATATTAAAGCCTTCTCATCAACCTCAACTTTCTTGGCACACAGGGTAAGGAGGACACTCCAGGTCATTACGACACTGACTCTAGTGCTTAAAAATACTGAGTTATTCCCTTTGAAATGGCCATAGAAGTTAAAAAAAGTCTGCTTTTTTATTGCCTATTTACAGCAAGTGGAAGCGGAAGCATCGCCTGTCGTTGCCTTCATCCACTGGGTCTCCATAGACGAGGAAGCTTTTGTAGGTATTTGGAGACTTATCTTGTATGTCCCATATTTTCCACCCAGTAGTGTAACTAACTAAACCTGAGACCTCTCCTCATGTAAATTACATGGAGGAGGCCCCCCTCCCTGGCCCACCACCTGACAGTTTTGCTGAGGGAGTCCCCTAGAGGTTGGGGTCAGCCGGAACACGGGTATTGTGGGGGGTTATGTTACGCCACTGTTTCCACGTGATTCTGTGTTGCAAAATAAATCATAAACAAAAGAGCACACTGTTACTAAGAAAAAAATCACAAAACAGGTGGACCCTTCTGAATCTAGAAGCTAAACCCTCAAGCAGGGTGACAACAGTACTGGCAACAAAGGTATAAGTTAATTGAAGAGAAAAATCTAATTATGAAAAAACTAAGACACCAAGAACGTGTATGTCTGAGATGTTGGCCATTTATGAGTGTTGCTAGCTGGAAAGTCAACTGTTGCAACATCTCGGACATAAACATTCTTGTTGTCTTAGTTTTTTCATAATTAGATTTTCTCTTCATTTAACTTATACCTTTGTTGCCAGTATTGTTGTCTGTTGCCCATAACGATTATTTTTTCTACTATTACTATTGTTCACCATTTCTACTTAAGCGGATGGTAGTCCTTTGGCCAGCACGTTACCCATGAAACCCGTTCCTTAAATTAAGGAGGGTAAGTACTACATCATGTACGGTTTTTATGTGGTTCTGCTTGGGTGATATGGCTATATGACATCACATTTTACACAAGATTCATTGCAAAATGCTAATATGCTACTGGGCTCACTTTTTTTTACTTTGGGGCTCCTGGTGGGGAGAGAGGCAACGAGTTCCAGAAGGCCACTGATTGGTGCATGCTCGCCAATGCTTTCCCCAGGTTCCCTTGTATGATAGTTTCATCTGAGTTGTAGGTATGAACAGCCATAGTATGTATCAGGGCATCATTTGGGGCCAGTGTTTAGCAGTGCCTAGCTGTGGCACTTGATCAGCTTCCAATAATCCTCTAAGGGGCAACAGGCATATTTTTGCCCAGTTTAATTTCAGGCTGGAAAAAAGGTCAATCAGCCAGCAACTCCATCACTGGGTGAAAGTCCTACTGCACATCGTCCTGATAAACTAGTGTGTTCCTGTTGGACTTGGCATCCTTGGCGTGGTCTCCCCTAACTTTTTGCCTCTGTTTCCCAGGTTGCTGATGTGTGCTGGTCTCTGTTTTTGTTGTTTTTGTTACTCTGGGTAAGTGCTCCTATGTAAAATTCAGTTGTAATTGGCTTTCCATGATTGGAACATTTGATTTACCAATAAGTCCCTAGTACAGTGCACCAGAGGTGCCCATGGCCTGTAAATCAAATGCTATTAGTGGGCCTGCAGCACTGGTTGTGCCACCCACATTAGTACCTCTGTAGACATGGCTCAGAACTGCGCCTGCAGTGTCTGTGAGTGCAGTTCTAACTGCCAATTCGACTTGGCAAGTGTACCCACTTGCCAGGCCTAAACTTTCCCATTTATTACATGTAAGACACCCCGAAGGTAGGCCCTAGGTAGCCCCATGGGCAGGGTGAAGTGTATGTGAAAGGTAGGACAAATACTAATACGTTTTATATGTCCTCACAGGGAAATACTGCCAAATTAGGTTTTCACTGTTGCAAGGCCTATCTCTCTTTCATAGGTTAACATGGGGGCTGCCTTTAAATATTAATAAGGTTCAGATTCCCTTTGGGAGTAGGTGAACATTTAGAGTTTGGGGTCTCTGAACTTAAAAGTTAAAAATACATATTTTAGTGAAGTTGGTTTTGAGATTGTGTGTTTGAAAATGCCACTTTTAGAAAGTAGGCATTTTGGGCCATATGTACGAACACATTTTCCCATAGACACAGAATGGGTAAAACCCTTTGCTACATATGGCCCTTTGTGGCTTAAACCCTTCTGTGATTCTGCCTGTTTGTGAATTCCCTGACTGGGTTAGTTTGATAGTTGGGCTGTTTGCACCTCTCTCTAAACAGTGACACAAAGGGAGCTGGGGTGTAGGCTGCATATCCTGATGAGCCATCTGTGCTTGGAGGGAGAGGAGGAGTGGTCACTCACAAGAGAGACTTTCCCTTGAAGTAGGCCTACTTCAAAGGCAGACAGGGGTATAAGAAGCCCTGAAAATTAGATCACTTCTGGAATCAAGAGGAACCTCTGCCAAGGAGAAGAGCTGAAGAGCTTAGGAGAAGTGCTGCCCTGCCTGTGACTGAGCTTTGTGGAGCTATCCTACAGTTGCTGCTTCTGCTTGTGAAAGGGGACAAAGACTGGAATTTGTTGTGCATTCCTGCTTGTGAAGAATCTCCAAGCGCTTGAACTGAGCTTGCCTCCTGTTGTTGAAGTCTCAGGGCCATCAAAGACTTCCCCTGCCAGCACCTGGACTCTCTGCTGAGACTCCTGCCCTGCCAAGTGGTGCCCTATCCAATTCTTGTGCCCTTGAAAGTTGAATCTGGCAGACAAAGACTGAAAATCCACACGCAGACCACCGTGAAGTTACATTTTTAATGCACCTTCCGTAACGTGGCTGATAATCGACGAGCTGCCAGGTTTGCGACTGAAATCAACCCTCCACCTGCATCGCGGCTGGAAGATCAACGCAACGTGACTGGAGAAACAACACGTAACACCCACTAACGTTGTCTGATAACGATGCAAATACCACGCAGCGCAGTTTTGTGATACTGTGCGACCAGATTTTCAATGCAACAACGCTGGGCGCAGAAAAACAACACAAAGCCTGCCAGAGGTGCCCATCCAGATTGACGCATCGCTCCCTTGCGGGAGAGAAGGAACGACGCACGCTGACCCGACAGGATGAGGAACGATGCACGGTCTCGCTTGCGAGAGAGAAATCGATGCATCGCTGGCCTTTTCCGACACATACTCGCACATGCGGTGTTATTTTAATTCTACCCAGGTACTTTTGTATACTAACAACTTTCTCACTGTTTTCTAAAGAATTTAAGACTCTTATTCTTTGAAAATTCATAACTTGACTTGTGTATGTTGGAGTTTTGTTGTTTTGCTCTTATTTTGGTTAGATAAATATTACCTATTTTTCTAAACCTATGTTGTGTCATTTTGTAGTTTTTTCACTGAGTTACTGTGTGTGTTGGTAAAAATACTTTACACATTGCTACTGAAGTTAAGCCATCTTGCTCATGCCAAGCTACCAAGGGTGTGAGGGGGGGTTAAGTGAGGGTGATCCTCCTTTACCCTGACTAGAGTGAGGGTCCTTGCTTGAACAGGGGGTAACCTGACTGCCAACCAAAGACCCCATTTCTAGCATTGGTGATCAGCGGTTGGGATTGGACTTGTATTTGTACTTGACATATAGTGATTAAGTGTACATTACTGTTTCAGTGCAGACCACTACATGACCACATACAGCTTATTTGGCTTTTTCTCTTTTGGATTGTTTTTTCCTATTTCCATATTTTTGGTGATCCTTGATTGATCTTTTTTAACTTAATCGAGAACTTGTTTTCTCCCTTTGGAACTTTGCACTTTTGCTGCCTTTTCATCTTGTCCCAATCTGGAGATTCATCAGTTGGAGCTGCTTTTGACGTAGAGAAACTGGAGAGAAATACAGTGGCTCAGTTGAAGCAGTTCTGCAAAAATCTTGCCTGTCCCATTAAGGGCTCCACAGGAAAGGCACTGAGGGCCTGGGTGACAGCCAAGGAAGCTGAGGAGCACACAGAGGAGGAAGAGGTGCAGGAGGTGGAGGAGGAGGAAGAGCAATCTATACACAATGGTATAGTGCGTGGACCGGTCATGTCCAGGGAGAAGGTTTCCAGGGCAGGTAACAGGGTCTCATCTAACGGTCTGACTCATGAAGACAAGACAGACAGGCAAAGAGGGTTCATCAGGTGGAGTTAGAGAAACTTCAAATGGAAATGGAGGGAAAAAGGTTGGCCATCAAGGAGAAAAAGATGCTGCTGGCTCATGAGCTCAGCTTAGCGGAGCTGGATCAGAGGAGCCAGTCTAGCAGAGATGGTGGCAGCAATAGCACAGTGCAGCCTAAGAGGAGGGTGCACATTCCTAAGGACCTTGTGAAGGATTATAAGAAGAAGGATGACGTACTGTTCTGGTTTAAGGGGTATGAGTCTGTTCTCCATATGAATCTGATCCCTGAAGCTCATTGGGGAGGGTCTGTGGAAGCACTTCGAGATAGAGGGAAGGGATACTCGGATATCCTTAGGGGATCACCAGGGGAACACCGACCCTATCATGAAAGACGGCCTGATCACAAGGTATGGTCGCACCCCTGATCAGTATCAGGACAAGTTTAGGTCCTATAATAAGAAGGAATCCCAAACATGGTTGGAATGTGTTGATTCTTTATGTGGTTCACTGGATGGTTGGGTGAAGGGCAGTAAGGTGACAATGTATGAGGGGTTTTACAATGTAATTGCTTGGGAGCAATCATACAGTTTATTTTTTCCGGAGATGCGCCAGCACCTAATTGGCAGCCAGCTGACTGACCCCAGGAAGTTTGCGCAGGAAGCAGACTGCTGGAAGAGCACGAGGGTCCAGAAGAGGTATGGGGAGACCATGAGAATAGTTGGCAGGGTCCCTCTCAGAAGAAAGGGGCGTAAGGGTAAACAGGGGGAGTTCTCTGAAGAACCCCCAGCTGTTTCCCAGGGTAAGGATTCCAAGCCCCCCCAGTGAGAAGAAGCTATGGTTCTCCAAAGGGAAACCTGTGGAAGGGGGTCCCCCACGTAAGTTTTATGCATGTGACCAGCTGGGTCACGTGAGGGGGGACACCAAATGCCCCAAGAGTACACCGGCACCCACTGGTGCTCAGTCCCAGTGATTGGCTAGGGTAGCACTTGGGGAGGGGTTGGTTCCAGGTGGGTGGAAGCCAGCTGAGTTGACCCTTGTCTCACTTGGGGACAGTGAGATGGTCCAGAGAACCCTAGTGCCTGAGAACACTAAAAAGTATAGGCTGTGGGTGACCATTATTGGACAGAGGGTGGAGGCTCTGAGAGACACAGGAGCCAGTGTGACTACAGTGAGGATTCACACAGTGTCTGAAGAGCAGATAGATACCCGGGTACTTCACCAAGTAGTTGCACTGGACAGCTCAGAGCGCCTGTGCAGATTGGGGCAGGTTCCCTTTGAATGGGGGGTCCCAGGTTCCTTGAAGGTCGCTGTGAGTCCAACCGTGCCTGTGGATTGTTTGCTTGGCAATGACCTGGAGGATTCCCCTTGGAATGAGGTGGAACACAGGCCACACTCAGAGATGTTGGGTCTGCCTGGGTGGGTATTCTTATCCACCAGGTTGATAGCAGCCCATCAGGGTTACCAAGAGCCTCTGGAGCCGGAAACAGTGGCCCAGGGGGACCACCAAAAAGAGGCAGGGCAGGGGTGTGGCAAACCGGTCCCCAAAAGTTCCCATGGTCCAGGAGGAGGAACAGCCTGTGGGTGATGCCCTGGAGCCTACAGGGGAACAGGTGACTGAACTGGGTTAGGTCCCTGAGCTGTCCCAGTGGCAGCAGGAAGGGGTACCCACCAGGGCGGCATTCTGTGAGGCACAGAAGACATGCCCTACTCTAGTGGGTTTGGGGCAGTAGGCTGAAGACCAGGTGGCTGTCAAGGAGCCAGGATCTAACCTGATTTAATGGGAGGATGCCTCCTGTATAGGGAGCCTACGGTTGCTGAGCCTGGGTTAGCCTGTGTGCTGGTGGTACCCTACTGCTTTAGAGCCTTCCTACTGGGTCTGGCACATGTGCCTTTCGCTGGACATTTGGGGCAGGATAAGACCTTTGAAAGGCTTGTCACCCACTTTTACTGGCCCCTAATGCACAGGCACTCAGATGCTCATTGCAGGTCTTGCCAGACTTGTCAGGCAAGTGGCAAGAGTGGGGGGAAATGTAAGGCTCCCCTCCAACTTTTTCCAGTGGTTAGTACCCCCTTTGAGAGGGTCGGTATTGACATTGTGGGACCTTTGGATTCCAAGACAGCCATGGGAAACAGGTTCATCCTGGTCTTGGTGGACCATGCCACCTGGTACCCAGAAGCCATTCCTCTGAGGTCAACTGCTACCCCTGTGGTGGGTCGTGCATTGATGGGGTTTTTTCCCCACATGGGGTTCCCCAAGGAAGTGGTATCTGATAGGGGTACCAACTTCATATCCACGTATATGAAGTCTCAGTGGCAGGAGTGTGGGGTAACGTACAAGTTCACCACTCCTTACCACCCCCAAAGCAATAGTCTGGTTGAGAGATTCAACCACACCTTAAAGGGTATGACGATTGGCCTGTCAGAGCCCTTGAGACAGAAGTGGGACGTTCTCTTGCAATGCCTTTTGTTCACCTATGGGGAGGTGCCTCAAAAAGGGCTTGGATTTAGTCCTTTTGAGTTACTGTATGGCAACCCTGTTAGGAGACCTTTGAGTCTTTTGAAGGAGTTCTTAGACAAAGCCCCCAGTATGTATTTAGCAACATGCTGGCCTTCAGAAACCAGCTTGCCTCTTCAGAGCTCCTGCCCAAGAGAATCTGGAAGCAGGCAAGGCAGACATGAAACAGTGGTATGATCAGAATGCTACTCTGCTCGAGTTTCAGGCTGGGCAAAAAGTGTAGGTGATAGTGCCAGTGGAGCCTAGGGTGCTTCAGTAAAATCTGGGGCCACCTAGGCCATAAGGCAGGATATGCGCTGCAAGCTCAGGAACATGTTGCAACCCAGGATGAAGCCATTCATGACCAGGTGGACCAGGATATGTAAGCCAGAGATAAGTCTTTTGGCAATGACTCTGCATAGGATTTTACATCCTGTGTTTAAAAATGTAAGGTGCCAGTATGATCCCACTTCAGGTGGGCATTGGCTTGGCTTACACAGTACCACAATGCATGCCTCTCCCATAGTTGCCGGCAAGACACCTGTATCCTTTACTGATGGTTGAGTAAAACTCCACCGTGAGCCCATCGGTCCCCTGGGTCTTATTGCATGCCATGTGTTTAATGGCTGTCCAAATCTCCTTCATCATAAGTGGTTCATCCAGCTTTTGCCACTGGAGCAGGTCAGTGTGTACCCCTGGGAACCCTTCTATGTTGGCCCATAGCGAGGACCGATCAACCTTCTCCACTGTAGTGTACAAGTCTGTGTAGTAGTCTAGGAAGTCCAAAGACTTCATCAGGGCTGCAAAACATAAATGTTAACTAAATTAAATGGGACTCGTCCCACTCAGCATCTAATATCCTTAAACCCGTGACTTTTGTGAAAATTTCTTTAACATAGTAAGTGACTTTGCGTGACACAAAAAGAATAATAGAATCTTAGATTATACAGAGGGTCATCATAATGCAAATTTCTAATCTGTGACATACAACATGCATGAGACACCATGTGAAATAAGGCTCGTCGGGGGGGTTTACATCTAATATTAAATAATTCAATGTAAAAATGCAAGTAAACTCAGAAATAATAGGATAGTCATGGCACCCGCGTGAAAAGTCCTCATATAAGATATAAATCATAGGACAGAGAGAGCATGTCCCAAGTAGCCAAATGAAAGAAATTACAATTAAGAATAGAAAGGGCCATTAAAAGGAGCCATAAAATTATCAGCTCCTTCTAATGCAAGAGTAGTAATAAGTGGTGAACGAATATTCACCCAGAAAACTAATGCCATTCCTTAATGCATGGTTGCAGGGACTGCAAACGAATATTTACTTGAGTCCCCATCTCAAGTGAAATCTATCTATATGTCTGAAATAGAAAAGAGGAAACCCAAATAAGCCCTTCTTGGAGCTAAAATAGAACAGAACTTTCTCCTAACATCCCGGTCCGACTCATAATTGATGGTGTATCAAATCTTGACACGTATGGAGGACTGAATTTTATTCATGAGTGCCCTGACGCCTGTTATGTTGATGTTTGGTTTCCTTTGGAAACATTGGAGGAGGGAGGAAGATCCTCCTGCCAGGAGCACCTTGTACTTATAAGGATTTATTATGTTTATTTGGTGATAGACTGTGAGCACTGTTTCCTATATCTTTCTCCCCCTTGCTAAATTGTGTTCTCATATTTTTGTATAGGAAAGCTGCTTCAGACACCTTCATTGTATAGTATAAACTGGTTATATCCGTTCATATAAATATGGACCGGGACAAATAGGCAGCAGATATCTTTGGTAATCTGGAACGCACAGGGCATGTTATGAAACCTCTTGCGTCTGGCGCTCCTAAAGCCACAGTAGGCTTATGGGAAAAATTCTTTAGACTGGAAAAATTGAAAAAACAGGAGGTCTCTATATGGTGGGATGGTGCCATGTTGAAACAATATGTGAAACTGAACAGGATTCCAAGTGGACTTAGACCCCATATTTTTAACACATTTGATGATCTAGATCCTGACCTATTAGATAGTTGGGAACAAGAACTAATTTCAAGCTCGCTGAGACTGATGAATATTCTGATAGAAAACTCAGAGAGAAAAGTCAGTAGATTACAAACAGAGATATCTGCTTTAGAAACAGAAATTAAGTACATGAATCTGGAAGAATCAACTGCGAAAAATGATTAGATCTTAAATGAGATTATTGATCAACTTCAGAATGATATCACTCAAAGAAAAACACGCAAGCTCAGACGTGATGAATTAGATTACAAAAATGGCAGGATATTTACATTCTCTCGCAAATACGATCACCTGGTCAAAAGGGTGGAGCATATACAGACTCAGGAGGTTGGTTCCACATTATCCTTAAATAGCGCTTCAACCAGTAATAGTGAAAAGAGTGGGATATCTAACGTATCCAGACAGGATGTCACAATACAACAAAACACTCCCTCTTTTTTAGCGGAGGTCCAAAGAATAAGACAAGGGCAATGGGAAACAAACCGACGCAAGATAGACCCAGGAAAACAATGAGGGGCAGGAGAGGAGGAACTCACAGAGGGAAGAAAAGGAATGAAGACCAGATCATGGAACAAGGAGAAATAGGTAATAAAAATAAAGGTTCGATTAACATTATTAACCTTTCCAGTATGGAACTTACGACAGATGACTTTACACTACTTGGTGGAGGTCTTGGCTTTTGTCCAGGTGATTTTGGTGATTTCCAAATGACAAAAAATGATTTTTTCAAATTTATTAGGCGTTTAAAACTCAAAAAGCATTTTTTTCAACATACTGACAGTAGGGAAATGAATGTCCTTTCTGACATCAATAGGGATCACCACTCTCTGTCCATTAAGGATATTTATGACACAGCCACCTTATTATCTATTACAGATTGTGAACAGGATCCTATCACTATTTCTCAGATTCTAGCAGACCTGGATGTTCCATCAGATACACAGTATAGTGGCTTAAGGTCTAAATCAAGGTGGACACCCACGCTTTCGTGTGGGAACTGCATTGATACATTCTTTAAATTAGTCTGGCGGGATTTGAATGCTATAGAATCGAAGAAAAATACTCAGCAGTATTTTGGTTGTCACAATCTGAACCATGAGGAACGCATTAATTTAAGGCAGCTACAGACACGAACAGACATCACGATTAGGGAGGCTGATAAAGGCGGCAATATCGTGATCATGAATACCTTGGATTACGACCAAGAAATTCATAGACAACTTGATGATGCTACATGTTATGAAAAGATTGATGGTGACCCTATCCCTGCACTAGCAAACAGGATTAATAAATTCTTGCAGGAATGCCTGAACTTATCACTATTAAGAGAGGATGAATACATGTACCTTTGTGTTCTTAAGCCTAGGAATCCTTGTATTTACACATTACCAAAAATACATAACAATCCCATTTATCCACCGGGTAGGCCCATTGTCTCAGGTATAGGTGGCCCCACAGAGAGGCTTCCAGAATATGTGGACATCTTTTTGCAACCATTTGTGGTGAATCTACCTTCTTATATCAAGGATACCAAGCACATATTAAGTATCCTGGCAGACATTACTTGGGAATCAGGGATGACTTTAGTGACATTGGATGTTACCTCCCTCTACACGAGTATTAGTCACGATTTGGGACTGTTAGCCCTACGCCATTTTCTTCATAAAAGACCAGCGAGTTTGTATGATCACACTGATATGTTACTGAAAATGGTGGAACTGATTTTGAATAACAATGTTTTTTTATTTAAGAAGGATTGGTATCGCCAGAAACAGGGCGTGACTATGGGGTCAACATTCTCACCAGCTTATGCTAACCTTTTCATGTTTTTTTTTTTAACAAAATGTCATTTGGAGCAAGGAGGGAAATGCATGGAATACTGATATACTCTTTTGGGGCAGATACATAGATGACTGTCTAATGATTTGGATGGGTGATCCACAGAAACTCAAGGATTTTATAGCCTATCTGAACACCAATGCTTTCAATATTCGATTCACTTCTGAATACAGCACAACCAGCACTGCATTTTTAGATGTTGAACTTTTCATTCATGAGAATAAAGTTGAGAGTCGTCTCTATAGAAAGAGCACGACATGTAATTCCATTCTACACGTGCAGAGTGCACACCCGAAACATCAAATAAACTCTGTGCCATATGGTAAAATGGTACGAGCAAGGAGGAACTGCAGTCTAGAAGAGGATTTTGTATGTTGCATAGATGATATGCGAATTAGATTTAAATCCAGGGGCTATCCTCCCCATATCGTTGATAAGGCACATGACAGAGCTATGCGCCTGAAGAGGACTGACACACTCAACCCAAAATCTAGATCAGGTAACAGCAATATCCGCTGTACAGTGAGTTACACGAAAACATCTGCACTACTGCGCAAATGCATGAATAGACATTGGCATATACTAGTAGCTGATCCTATTCTTAAGAGAGTGATCCCGATACTCCGGCCTTGTCATATCGTAGGGGCAGAACCCTAAAAAACATGCTATCCCCCAGCTATCGTATTGGATATCGACAGGGCAACTGGCTTATGAGTCGCAATAAAGGTTTTTATAAGTGCAGACTTTGTGGCATGTGCAGATTGGCTAATTCAGGCATTTCTACATTTAAGAGCTCTACCGGGGACCAACTTGTTATCAGGTACAACATTACTTGTGATAGCAGTTTTGTCATTTACATGATCACCTGCAAATGCGGTCGTTATTATGTAGGGAGTACAATTAGGTCATTAAAGGCTAGAGTGAGTGAACACTTTAGGGCACTAAGACAGGATGATGACCGATATCCCATAGTCAGTCACATGAGACATTGTTCCAAACAAGGTCACACAAAGGGATTTGAATTTTTTGGTTTTGACCATGTAACCAGGGATCCCAGAGGAGGTAATAGGGAGCTGGCCCTTAGAAGACGTGAGTGCCATTGGATCCTTAAACTTAGAGAGGTGGAATGGGGTCTCAATACAAACTTTGAAATGGAATATTACCTGGGGGATTTATATGACATCTAGCTCATCCAGGTATACGGATCCACTGTATTCTCATGGATGGACCAATAATGATGACTAATGTTTTCTGACTTAATGATCATGTCAGAGTGTGCAGGTAGAGATAAGAATTATACCGGCTGCTATGTATGATTATGACTTATGATAATTACCTACTAACTACGAATTTAAGAAGTTAGATTACTTATCCGTCTGTGTTGCATACAGACTTATGTTGTGCTCTGAAGACTCTAATGATGACTGTCACACACAGGTGTAAAACCTGTTCTATCAGGATGTGTGTGGAATGGTCATGACACATGTGAGAAAGGTCCTCACTGCAATTACCTTTGGAATATACATTTTCCATCTGTCTGTCCCTTATAGACTTCGTTTCTACCGTTACTAGCTATTCGTTCCCTTATTCCTTTCAGTTTTATTAGACGCACACTGCTGAACTTTGCCTCCATTTCAACCTACTCTTGGGTGATGGTGGGGTTTGTTTGTGGTAATACTTGCATTAGCTTTCATATAGAAGTTAGCGCCCGCATTGGGGACGTGTACATATGTCTTTCAAGCTTAACGTTTAATTTGTTTCCCACATTTCGGGGAATTTGCATTTTAAACGCCGAGGGAGAACAGCATTACAGGTGTTCCGTTATTTGTTATGACGGCTAGTTGAACAGTTACTGAAACTTGTTACAATACAATTATCTATACTCAAGATGGCGCCCGCGTTGAGGACGCCAGTCCTCTTTTCATTTTAGTTATGAAGCGGCGAGGAGGCCGGATTAAAATGAGGTCGCCTCGACTGCTGGTGTTTCTTTACACTCCCACGCGTAGGAGCGCCGCATTAAGAACAGGAACGCGTCTCTCCGCTCCTTGGAGCTGGAGGTGAGCAATGGGATGTCTACTAACTTCTCTGAGCAACATTTAATTTAAATTTCAGTTTAGAGTGGATTAACTTTCACGTAGTAACTGCTTATTTTGCAGTGAACTGGATATGCGCTATACTGAGCAGGATGGCATATAATTCTGACAGTTTATTTTTAAGGTATGTAGTGTTTGGGCATGGATCAATAACTTTGATTCCACGTTTTTTATTTGAGCTCCAAGCAGGGCTTATTTGGGTTTCCTCTTTTCTATTTCAGACATTTAGATAGATTTAACTTGAGATGGGGACTCAAGTAAATATTCGTTTAGAGTTCCTGCAACCATGCATTAAGGTATGCCATTAGTTTTCTGGGTGAATATTCGTTTACCACTTATTACTACTCTTGCATTAGGAGGAGCTGATAATTTTAGGGCTCCTTTTAATGGCCCTTTCTATTCTTAATTTTAATTTCTTTCATTTGGCTACTTGGGACACACTCTCTCTGTCCTATGATTTATATCTTATATGAGGACTTTTCACGCGGGTGCCATGACTATCCTATTATTTCTGAGTTTACTTGCATTTTTACATTGAATTATTTAATATTGGATGTAAACCCCCCCCGACGAACCTTATTTCACATGGTGTCTCATGCATGTTGTATGTCACAGATTAGAAATTTGCATTATGATGACCTTCTGTATAATCTAAGATTCTATTATTCTTTTTGTGTCACGCAAAGTCACTTACTATGTTAAAGAAATTTTCACAGAAGTCACGGGTTTAAGGATATTAGATGCTGAGTGGGACGAGTCCCATTTAATTTAGTTAACACTGATGTTTTGCAGCCCTGATGAAGTCTTTGAGAACTAAGGGCCAGATGTAGCAAATCGGCAATTTGCGACTAGCAAATTGCGAGTCCCTGCGACTCGCAATTTGCAAGTCGCAAATTGCTATGCAGTACGGTGTCTCAGACACCGACTGCGACTCGCTATGGGGTCGCAATGACCCACCTCATGAATATTCATGAGGTGGGTCGCAAATTGCGGCCCCATAGCGAGTATAGGCACTCGCTAACATGGAGGCCTGCTGACGTCGGCAGACCTCCATGTTCGTGACCTGCTTTTAAATTAAGCAGTTTTTTTTTTTTAAGTGTAGCCCATTTTCCTTACAGGAAAACGAGCTGCACTTAAAAAAAACCGAAACCTTTTGTTTTGGTATTTTTTCAGGGCAGGGAGTGGTCCCTTGGACCACTCCCTGCCCTGAAAAAATATTTTTGGGTCAAGTCACAAACTGGAAGGGGTCCCATGGGGACCCCTTCCAATTTGCGAGTGGGTTACAATCCACTTGAAGTGGATGGTAACTGCGATGCCATTTGCGACCGCGTACGCGGTCGCAAATGGTATTGCATCCCACTGCGACTCGCAAATAGGAAGGGAACACCCCTTCCTATTTGCGAGTCGGAAATGCATATTGCGAGTCGGTAACGACTCGCAATATGCATTTCTGCATGGCAAACCCACGTTTGCAACTCGCAAACGGCGATTTTTGCCGTTTGCGAGTCGCAAATGGTTTGCTACATCTGGCCCTAATTTTCTCTTAGGACGAAACACACGTGTTGGCTGTTGGTGGATTGTAAATATTTGTTTCCAATGGATTTTACATCTCAAGAACTTTTTCCTAACATCCCGGTCCGACTCATAATTGATGGTGTATCAAGTCTTGACACGTATGGAGGACTGAATTTTATTTGTGAGTGCCCTGACACCTGTTATGTCGATGTTTGGCTTCCTTTGGAAACATTGGAGAAGGGAGGAAGATCCTCCTGCCAGGAGCACCTTGTACTTATAAGATTGATTATGTTTATTTGGTGATAGACTGTGAGCGCTGTTTCCTATATCTTTCTTCCCCTTGCTAAATTATAGTCTAGGAAGTCCATATTGATGTCTACTTTACTGTTTAAACTGTCTCCATTTGGAGAGTTTATAGCATCCAGTATTACTCTGTTCACCTCAGCCCTTAAGAACCATGCCAACAAACGATGAGCTTTATCCCCTTCCAAGTGCTGCCTGGCTATATCGTCCTTGTAGTCCAGTCAACTCTGTCTGTCTGTCAGGATTCCACATTCTGTCCTACTGTGCCCCAGTTCATATCCAAGTTCTAAGCCCCACTCTAATTGCAGCTCTCCTGGCAGGTGCATTCTTGCTGGGAGAGCCGGGTTTAGATCACGATCTTCACTCAATAATTAATTTTAATATATAGGCCCCGAATCACTACCATAAATGTTTTGCAATCCACTGCAGCTAGCTGCTAACTCATCATTGTCCTTAAAATATTGGTCTATGTGTGTCCTTATTGTGTCACTAAAAATTGAGTCGGTCCATGCTGGCGTATGTGATCTGCAAGTGGCTATTGGTGCACTGTACCGTTCCAATTGTACCCCATCTTAAGTGGACTATGGTCATAGAGCATGTGACCCATATACTCAGTTTTGACCACACACGGAGCATCGCTACATTACAGAGCAGCAAGTTAATCTGTGTATATAAGTGGTGTACATAGGAGCAACACTAATATTCAGGGTGCATATGGTGTCTCATGAAATGCAATTGTCTTTTCCATAACTATGTCTTAAGGCACCTCACAGTCCTGGTCCTTGGCCCTCCTGGCAGGGAGAGGTCGATCTGTCCAGCACCATGGCACATACACAGTTAAATTTGCCACACCATATACTCTGCCCCCTCAGGTCTCATACCAGAGAGGAAGGGAGGCTTTCCAGGACGTGCATGTGGTTACTGTTGAGGGCATATAGCACCTCTATTAAAAACCTGCATCTTCAATCAATCGCTACATATAATCCCTCTGTGCCTACCTGTCTCCTGTTAATCACCCTCGGCACTGCATTTTGGCCCCTCCACTGTCTCATGAGGATGGTCAGTTCTGTTGCTGTCATATGGGTCTATTGCATGAGTGCTGTACTAATTTGTCAATGTTTTAAGTATCTGTAGATCATGTGAGGATGTTTTAGTGTAGCTATCCCCCTCACCTTCAAGGTTAGGATGTCATACCAGGATAATGTTCCAGTCTGGCCTGTCGCTATGGTATGTTGCTGTTTCAGAACTACCCAACCCCTCTACCCGCAGCCATGAGTGTCTGCATAATTAGCCTACCACTGCACCTTGCTCCAGATAAACAACAAACTCATCCTTTTCTCCAGCTCCCATCCCTAGGTCTTGGCTGGAACTGGCACTTGACCAGTGAAAAACTGAGAACAAGAAGGTTAGAATAAGTTTGATCACAGACCCAAAGGAAGCCAGGTGCCTGCCATCATAAGAGTCTGCCTGTGTGCGGCAGACTGCTTCACAACTCACTTACTGGCTCCACCAGCCTGGGTTGCAGAAGCACCCTTCTACAGCACACCCACTTAGTCCATCAGTTGCTCCACCATCCCACTTTCTGTCCCAAGTAGTGCAGTGTATCTTTGTGGAAAAGGATACATATTGCTCCCTTATGTCAGATGACATGTTCAGCTCTCATTGGAGTAAGGAATGGCCCAATGTTATTTCTAGTTCAATAACGTAAAGGTTCTTGTCCATATTTCCACCTGGTGAATCCACCACGGCTTCGGAGGATCTCACCTCCGGAATACTGTGGAGTTCCAATTCTGCCAATGTATTGGTTCTTTCATGCACTACCTGCTCCCTTGAAGACCTCCCTTTGGCCCTCCTGCATTGCCATTGATGAGGTGCTTTGTGCGCCTTCAAAGTTTGACAAGGGGTCTAAGTCTGAGTGAGGCACCCCCTTGGTTTCCAACCATTCCCAAGTTTCAATGGTGTTGGAAAGAAATGTGTTTAGCATAAGAGAATCGCAGTTTGGCATGATACATGAGCCAGTGTTAGAGGGCCAGCTGTCAGATCTTCCTCTTGATCACCATGAAGGAGTCCTGTCATCTCTGTTCCTCTGTTGTGTAATCTGGGTAAATCTTGACAGTTCTGTTTTGTATTTGCCATGGTCCTTTGCTTTTTGCCACCTGCATCACATGATCTCGGTCTCTGTAGTTGAGTAGGTATGCCACTACTCATGTTGTAGGTGCCAAAGGAGGGAAGGTTTGCCTAGGACTTTATAGTTATGGTTAACAGCCAGTCCTCTAAGAAGAGGTCCATGTTAGGACCCTCTGCTCCTTCATGGAGTCCCACAATACCAACATTGTTCAGCATGAGCAACTCTTCTCATTGTCCACTTTCACTGGCAGAAAGGTCACCTCCTCCTGTTGTGCCTTGGCCTGTGTCTGAATGTTCACCACTGTGGGGCACAGTGTGGCCTCTGTTGATTGTGTGTTTCCAGTCCATTCCTTCAGTTTGTCTTGGTCCATTCTCAACTGGCCCATCTTGAGCACTAGGGTAGTAAACTTAGGTTTCAAGGTGGTCTTAACTTCATGGATATTGAGTAGTTTTTCAAACTGCCTGGATTTGTCCAGCATCACCTGTTCCTTAGGCAAATCCGGTATCCCTGCTACAGGCCCATTATATGGGGATTAGGGCCATTCTCCAGACTGCTGTCCCTTTTGGGAATATGTTTCTTAACCATAGCATTCAGGCCTCTGGATTGAGATATTGTGCAAGTACTTTCCCATGGCACTACCCGGTATTGTCCAGAGTTTTGGTGGGTGGCCCTCCTATGGATATCAGTCTGAGTTGACGAGGGAAGCTCTCCCCTCTGGCACAGTCTGCCAGTGTGCTCTCCCTCTATAGTATATTCACAGCCCCTGTCTTTACTCCACTGGGGGGAAAAGTAGGGAGTCAGTTTGTTTACCTGGGGCAAGGCCCAGAGGTTCCTCACTTCCTTCCCTGAAACCTTTGGCCATATTCTTGGGTGGCCTATCCCTCCAATGGCCGCTTCACTGCCTCAAGCAACTGGGGCCCCTCATATGTCCCTTGGGAGCAATAGTTCACCTGCAGTGTTGGGCTGTGTCCTCTACTCAGGCCTTCCTGCTCGGTGGCCGGAATCCACCGGCACTATTTTCCCCCCTCGAGCAGAGCACCTCACTATCCCAATGCGTCTCTTCCAGACCCTGGCACTGGTGCTTCACGGCCCACAGCCCTAGGTGCTCATGGGCTATAGCCATATTGTGCACTGCTCTGCTCCACCCTCCGGCTAGGGTTGATGCTGTGCACCCTGTAGGGAACCCCAGGGGAAATGGGTAAGTCCTCTGCCACCCAGGGGTGTGTGAGAAGGGGCTCCTGAAGCCTACAGGATATATGTGGCAAGCGACCGATCTGGAGCTATTCAACTTGCATCCTTCTCAGCTGCCATCTTGACTCCTATCCAAAACTTATGTGCCACATTAAGGTGCTTCAAACCTCTGTCCTCACTGCGATAATCCGATTTCAGCATTGTGAAGGAGGCTTACATAATACAAAAGTCACACACAAAATTAAATTGTAAAATAACAAAGTAAAGCACTAAGCCACACTTTTTGTCTCTTTGGTGCTATTTCCTACTCAATTAAATGGCGGGTGGAGCACTAACAAGTGGAAAAGTTTAAAAGTTATAATTTATAAATTGGAGAATGTTATAGTACAACTTTAAGGCCACAACTGATCTTTATGAAGACACATGGCTGGATCTCATGAAGTAAATGGCTGGATCACGACAGGAGCAGAAAAACTGGTAATTTAATGCATCCCCAAACCATGATTTTAGACTCATTTCAGTCACATTAGCCAGTAAAGCAGCAATGGTGATACTTTTGAATCATTGAGAATCTTGCATCTGTGGGATTGTTTTTGAGTTAATATTTGTGAGCATTAATAATGATGTATATATGCTATTTTACACGTGATCCTACGAAGATAGAATGAATAGAATAGTTGCAATTGAAACAAATTTCATATGATGTATAGAAGTGAAGCTATAAAAGAGTTTTTGTCAGGCCTCATGTTTATATAAATCTCACTTTTATAGAAGACGGATGCAATCTCTGTCACTCTCTCCTGTTTCTCCCTGCACACACCTGCTCCCCACAGGCTCTGCATAGCATAATCAAGCTGGCATGTAGTAGTTCATTTACATTGTTTTAATTGCACTGCTTTTGATGAACATTTCCCTGTTCTCTGTCTTTAACGTTTGTCACGGTCCCTTCCTCTGCTGTCCACTGCAATCATTAGTCTATTCATTCACTGAAAGTTTTATTCTTCAACGTGTCATACTTGTTTGAGCATTAGCATAGAGAGTGCTGAATAAGATTTTTTTACAAATGGGACAGTGCTTAAGTGTTAAGGTAATAACGTGTATTATTCTTGTGTTCTCGTGCTACTGAAATGATATGCGCATAGCTTGGCCACTAAGACGGGGTCACATTTTCTGACAATCAAGCTGTTGCGTAATGTTTAAATATATTATAGGACAAGCAGGGTGCACGAGAGGGGCCCAGGGGGCAGCAGAAAGAGAGAAGAATGCAGTTTGGCAGGAGTACTAAGGGAAAACAATATTTAGTAAAATGACCAATATTTTTGAGGACTTTCAAACAGAGAAGGAAAGAGTGTGTGCATTTTAGTTCTGTTCTTATGTAAAGATTTCTGGTGAAATACAATTGACATCTCACAATGCTCAACTGAAAGCACCTGTACACAGCTGAAGTAAAAATGCAACCCTTTACAAACTGGAAAGGTGAGTGATATGAAGTTGTGAATGCCCAAAAAAGTACTAATTTTTGGGGCTTTACAAACTCCTAAAGCAGACCATGCCTTTCAACCCCAGAGAGTTAGACCACCTCCTGAGAGGGTTTTTTGGTGTAAACAACTGTAGACCTGTGATGAAGATCTCAACATCATAAAAGGGTGTAGGCCTACCTGGATTCCCCCTATTAATTTTAGGAAGGCATAATTAATGTAAATACAGCCGTAACATTACGTTTACGCCTGATTTTACCTATGTGAATAGGCCCCTCGGTCCACATGAACTAATACAGGGAGACATAACTACTATTGTTTTTAACTCATTGTTAGACCTCGCATCCATGGCTTAGGGGGTCATTCCGACCCCGGTGGTCAGGGGTCGGCGGGAGCACCGCCAACAGGCTGGCGGTGCTCCTGAGGGCATTCCTACCGCGGCGGTATGGCCGCGGTCAGAACCGGAAAACCGGCGGTGTCCCGCCGGTTTTCCGCTGCCCTGAGGAATCCCCCATGCGCCGCCATGGGGGATTCCGACCCCCTCACCGCCATCCTGTTCCTGGCGGTTTCGACCGCCAGGAACAGGATGGCGGTGAGGGGTGTCGTGGGGCCCCTGGGGGCCCCTGCAGTGCCCATGCCAATGGCATGGGCACTGCAGGGTCCCCCTAAGAGGGCCCCACTTTGAATTTCAGTGTCTGCTTAGCAGACACTGAAATTCGCGACGGGTGCTACTGCACCCTTCGCACACCTTCCACTCCGCCGTCTCCATTCGGAGCCGGCTTCCTTGTGGAAGGGTGTTTCCCACTGGGCTGGCGGGCGGCCTTTTGGCGGTCGCCCGCCAGCCCAGTGGGAAACCCAGAATGACCGCCGCGGTCTTTTGACCGCGGGACGGTCTTCTGGCGGTCCCAGCCAGGCCGCCGGCTACCGCCGCCGGCCAGGGTCAGAATGACCCCCTTAGTCTCCCCTGTCTGTTTTTTGCCTCTGCTTTCTACGTTTTGACTGTGTGCTGGACATTGTTTTTCCTGTTTTTCACTCTAGGCACATTACCACTGCTGACCAGTGCTAAGGTGTAAGTGCTCCCTATGTGAAATCGGCATTCCCATAATTTACATAATTGATTTACTGGTAAATTGTTAGTAAAGTCCTCAAGAGGTGCCTAGGGCCTGTAAATCAAATACTACTAGTGGGCCTGAGGTACTGATTGTGCTACCCACATGAGTAGCACTGTAAACATGGCTCAGACCTGCTACTGAGGTGTCTGTGTGTGCAGTTTTTAAACTGCCAATTCGACTTGGCAAGTGCACTCCCTTGCCAAGCCTAAACCTTCCCTTTTTATACATGTAAGGCACACCTAAGTTAGACCCTAGGTAGCTCTATTGGCAGGGTACAGTCAATGTTAAAGGTAAGACATTTACTTCTGTGTTTTTACATGTCCGAACAGTGAAATATTGCAGAATTTGGTTTTTACTGTTGCAAGGCCTATCTCTCTCATAGGTTAGCAAAGGGGCTGCCTTTAAATATCCTTAAAGTGTACTTTCCCTTTGAGAGCAGATAGGAATGTGGAGTTTGGGGTCTCTGAACTCACAATTTAAAAATACATCTATTAGGGAAGGTGGTTTTTAGATTGTTAGTTTGAAAATGCCACTTTTACAAAGTGGGCATTTTCTTGCTTAAACCATTCTATGACTCTGCCTCTTTGTCTGTGTCAGACTGACAGTTGGTTTGTTTGTGTATCTCCACTAGAGAATGACACAAAAGGTGCTGGGGTATAACCAGTATATTGTGACAGGCTATCTGGGCTAAAGTGGAGGGAGGAATGGTCACTTACACCTAAAAGGACTGTGCCTGCCCTCACACAATCAGTCTCCATCCCCCTGGTGTGTGTCTAGAGCCAGGCCTGGGCAAGGCAGGATCCTGTAAACAACAGAGACTTTCCTTTGTAGTTTACCAACTTCAAAGGCAGAAAGGGGTATAAGTAGTGGACCCAAAACCCCAGATTGTTAGATCACTTCAAGGATTCAAGAGAAACCTCTGCCTCGAGAAGAGCTGAAGGAGAAGTGCTGCTCCTGCCTGTGACTGTGCTTTGTTGGGCTATCCTGCAGTTGCTGCTTCCGCCTGATAAAAGGGACAAAGACTGGAATTTGGGGTGTATTCCTGCTTGAGAGGTATCTCCAAAGGCTTGGACTGAGCTTGCCCCCTGTTATGAAGTCTCAGGGCCATCAAAGACTTCCTCTGCCAACACCTGGACTCTCTGCTGAGACTCCTACCTTGTCAAGTGGTGGTTAATCCAGCCCCATGGCCCTTGGAAGGAGAAGCTGGTTGAAAACCAAGAAGAACCAGGTGTACCGACTTCGGACGACTCCGAACTGACGCCGCTGCAGGATTCTGTGATGCCACCTGCAACTGAAGCTGTGGTCCTTGCTGGAGTGCGACGACCCCACAGGGCCGATCCCACCGCAGCCTCACTGAAGTCCCTGACTCTGTGAGTCCCGAAGTGCCATGTCACAGATGTAGTGACACCCGACTTCGCCGCACCACGCCGTGACCGCCAGATATGAACCAAGCTGCAAGTGCGTGGAACGAACACTTCTCACCTCCACAGCTCTGCAGCAAGAACCCGACACCTAACACTGACGCGTCTGCTACTTCACCCCACAGCACTGGAACTGACACCGCTCGGGATCCAGCGACACCTTGATTCCTGACTCCGTACATGGGCTGGTTTCCTCATTTACACAAGGTACTGTATCTGGGCATCCGTGTGACGGTATGGTCGGCACCATTAGCGTTGGATTGTTGGGAATGACTCCGTCACTATGCCGTGATCACCAAATCAAAGCACTTGTGTTCCTAAGCACCATATTGCATATTGCAGCTTAATCTTTAAAAAATTCATAACTTGACTTGCCTATGTTGGATTTGTGTTGTTTTGGTCTTGTTTTACTCAGATAACTATTCACTATTTTTCTAACTATGTGTTGAGTCCTTTTGTGTTGTTTTCACTGTATTACTGTGTGTGTTGGTACAACTACTTTACACGTTGCCTTTGAGATAAGCCTGACTGCTTGTGCCAAGCTACCAAGGGGTGAGTATGGGTTATCTTAAGTGAGTATTTATCTAGCCCTGACTAGAGTGAGGGTACCTGCTCGGGTAGAGTGCAAACTGACTGCCAATCAGGGACCCCATTTCTAAAACTCATGCTTTTGCTGCCTCTCTGATTTACAGCTACATTTGTGGTTGAGGGGCACACTAGTTGAGCCACTGAAAATAAAGTTAGTGGTGAAAACAACTGTAGTTTTCCAGCATTGTTCTGTGTTTTGTGACACTACCTCCTCTTCAAATGAACACGTTATTTCAAATAAGGCAATGAGAAATGGGAAGTTTTCCCACAATATCATATCGGTATCTTAATTAAACTGTAGGTGACATCTAGATTCTCTGGTATGTGTGAGGTGTTGTTATATTAATAATGCAGCTAAAAGTCTATCTTTATGTATTTTATAATTGCCCAACTTATGACACACCCAGTAACCGATTATATAAGGGATAAGATACACTGTACATTATCAGGACATTGTAAGTTACTGAGAAGCTCCATAATCATTTAGAGGAACGAGGCTGAAGGCATAGTTCCTTTATAAAGTTGTAGAACTCCAAGGTGACTTGCAATACCCTTATAATGTACACCAAGGGATACCATTTAATACATGGTCACACCATCACCTTTCCCACAAACAACTTAAAAATCATGGTGCATAGCTCTTTCAAGAGTGAGCATGTTTGCAGACATGAAGAATAAAAATAAAAACTAGTGCAAAATCAAACACATCAAAAATTTGCTGCAAACAGATATTTGAAACAGATGCAAAAAATAAGCATAGTCTTTCTGCTTGTCACTGTAAACTATTGAAACAGAGCAAAAGGAGGAGAAATAATCCTCAGTTTTTGCTGCTTTAAGCAGCTGTTTCATTTATGCTCTATGACCTGACCTGCCTTTCACATTAGAGGCTGGTCCTAGCAGAATGGCATTATGATGGTAGAACTCAACAGTAATAACTTAAAATAGTCAAGTTCTGACTTATTTTCTTTTTAATTGGGAAGTGCGTGTTTTACTAGTCACTGATTATAAAGAAATTAGAGATGTGCATTTATACAGGGATTTCAGGATCAGAGATTATGTCAGAACTCAACTGTAGTAACATTATAGTCAAGCTCTGATGTCACAATGCCTGATGCCAGGCTACCAGTGAAGGGGAGATGCAGGTCAGGTCACCTCAGAGTTCCCTTTACTTTATAAAGGAATTTTGGCCTTCGGACTCATTCCTCTATATTATCATGGAACTCCTTGGTGATTTGCAATATCCTTATAATGTGCGGCAGTGGGCGCTCCATACCATATATTAAGGAACTTTAGTGATGTCAATTAAATTGTATTAACCTCAGCTTTAAGGTTATGTGACCACTTCTTGGTATGATTCTGGGTCAAGTCATTTGACATCTTTTCCTGTGATGTCACTCAAAAGATGCATGATAACACTTCGTTTACCCCTTGGCATGGTGCATCCATGTTTTAAATGTTTTCTATTTTGGCTCCATGTCTTGAAGGTCTTTGGTATGGGAATGTGAGAGCGTGAATTTTCCAATATGTATTACTGATTTTCGTATTAATAATGGGTGATAAACTAACGTGTAAAATGAGAAAACGTTTAAAATGGTTGTTTTTCTGTTCTTAGCTAAGCAAAATTATATTCAGATGTGATAGGTATTTTCCATGATTCAAAGCTTCAAATATTAAGGGCCATATTTATACTCCGTTTGCGCCGAAATTGCGTCGTTTTTTTTGACGCAATTTCGACGCAAAACTAACGCCAACTAACGCCATATTTATACTATGGCGTTAGAGGCGAATAGCGCCAAAGTTCCCGGAATGTGCGTCATTTTTTAGCGTGAACCCCTTCCTTGCGTTAATGATATGCAAGGGAGGCGTTCCCGTCTAAAAAATGACTCCCAGGCCTTTACGTGGTATTTATACTCCCGGGCAAAAGAGACGCCCGGGAGTTGGCGTGGCAAAAAACGGCGCATTTGCGCCACTTTTTAACGCCTGCTCAGGGCAGGCGTTAAGGGGCCTGTGGGCTCAAAATGAGCCCACAGGTGCCCTCCCATGCCCCCAGGGACCCCCCCTGCCACCCTTGCCCACCCCAGGAGGACCCCCAAGGATGGAGGGACCCACCCCAGGGACATTCAGGTAAGTTCAGGTAAGTATAATTTTTTATTTTTTATATTTTTTTTTGGTGGCATAGGGGGGCCTTATTTGTGCCCCCCTACATGCCACTATGCCCAATGACCATGCCCAGGGGACATAAGTCCCCTGGGCATGGCCATTGGGCAAGGGGGCATGACTCCTATCTTTACAATGATAGGAGTCATGTTGATGGGGGATGGGCGTCGTTAAAAAATGGCGCAAGTCGGGTTAAGACGATTTTTTCGACGTAACCTGACTTGCCCCATTTTAAGACGCCCATGCGCCATTTTCCCCCTACGCCGGCGCTGTCTGGTCTACGTGGTTTTTTCCCACGCAAACCAGGCAGCGCCGGTCTGATTGCGCCGTCTAACGCCATTCCATAAATACGGCGCCCGCATGGCGCTTCAGAATGGCGTTAGACGGCGCAAAACTTTTTGACGCTAAACTGCGTTAGCACAGTTTAGCGTCAAAAAGTATAAATATGGGCCTAAATGTTTTCATGCTTGTGTAGACGTAGCCACAGCTACCCCTAGCGGGTTGCGGTGACATGTCTTACAATGTCATATATTAACCGAGCATTGCATAAGTTGAAATGTCCTATTGTTTGAGAATGTTACTAATATCTGGTCTTTTCTCGAGGATGGAAGTAAAAGTAGAGGAGAAAGTTTCTTCCTGAGAACAAAATATGCGAGAGGTGGATGAGGTAATGGAGTTACAGACGAGATGGAAGGAAAGTGTATCTACTGAAAAGAAAATGTTATAGTTAGCGTAGGTTTGGCAAGTTTAGGTCATCTAATTAGTTGTTGATTGGCTAAAATGAAAACACCCCATACACTGACCAATCAGGAGTTGATTAGATTTTAGTATAATAATCTGTGTAGACTGATTAGTGGGAGTTAGTTTGTTCGTGGGAGTGCTTAGAGAGAGTGCATGGAGTTACAGTTATTCCTCAACAGCAGACGAGATTAGCTGTCATTATGCCCAAAACTGTCGATGGTGTCCTCAAGTGGAAGCTGATCAATTGCTGTTACTATTATTGTGGTAATGTATGTTATTAAATGTGAATTGTGCCTCTCTTGATTTTCAGGTACCAGGGGCAACTAATGATTATATTGTTGCACATTATTAGTTTTTATATATGACATAATTGAGTTAAAAGTTTTTCTAAATGTGTGTTTCTAAATTCATTTCACATGAAGCCCAACATGTATTGTTAATCTGTGGTTAGTCAGGGAAATAGTCATCTATTGCTTATGATCTGGTTCGAAATCATTTGATGCTGAACCAATGCATTCTGTACCATTATTACCGGTTTATGTATTATTAATAAGTGTGATTGTTTTGGAAATAATTTATTTAACTGTATTAATCAAATTGAGGTAAATACGCTGTTTTAATGAGCTGTTATTGATCCTATATGCTTATCATTTGTGTTTGAGAGTTATCTTTGTGACCTTAGCATTGTTAATATAGGGAAATAAACTCATGAATTCTGGTTACTAAACTGGTGTGATTAATAACTAGAAGCTTTATAATATTGAATGTTGTTTATTTGTTATTGATTTGTTGGTTCTTACAATTCCCATTGGTGACATCCCCTCAAACCTATGTCACTTCGATCCATCGTACTCTAGCACAGGATCCATTGTTTAGTATTAGTTATAGTTTGGATCCCGTGGTGTGCTCAGAGGAAGAACAACAATCGGTTCTACCTTAGAAACCACAGCTCTCTGAAGAAGGACTGACGTACTCTGTGAGGGTGAGATGCAATGTCAGAGCCCTTCTCATCCGTGGGCAGCATTCGACAACAAGACAAGTAGGAATTGTTGAAATACTTCTTTTGTCAATGACTTTTTTCACTGAAAATGATCAGCATATGCTACTTACTTTTTACTCACAGCTGCTAATGTTTTCATTTGCCATTTTGTGTTGCTATTTTTGTGAAAGTATGCCTATGAATATAGATTTCATAGAAAGAACAGCTTTTTTTGTTTGTGAAATTAGCATATTGTTTGATGACTGTTAGCTTTAGAATGTAAAGAAAGTGGTGACAAAATCACACACCCTTGCATATGAGCTTTGAAGTGTTGTTGTAAACATCAAGGATCGTATTATGAACACTTACCCTCAAAAGGGGCACAGCCCTGTGCCTCTTTTATGCAATTGCACTAAATTTCAATGCATAAATTAACCTTGAAATGCTTTTAGGCAAGTTCATGAGCTACAGACTAAACAGCTAGGAAGAAGAGAGAGGCAGTTCACCTGCTAACTCAAACAGAGACGTTTTAAGACAGGAGCAAAGTGGGCTTTGGCCTAAGGTCCCAGACTTTCAGGAGGTGCCTTTTTAGAGCCCTCTGTTCTGCAAAGTATTGTCCTGATGACCTTGAGTAATTCTTAAACTAATTGTTTTAAATACACTATTCCTTTAATTTATTTTTAATGTGGGTGATATGGGAGAGTCTATTATGGACATATTGCAGAGAAATGTGTTTATGTTTCATGCAACATCTATAAAAAGTTCCTTTTAGATCAAAGCAGGATTTCACAGATGAGAAATGGGAGGGCGCCACAGAGATTATTTGCAGTAATATTTGTGAGCATTTGCTGTGTTAAATATTGAAAACCCAAGTCACTATCCCTGAAGAATAGAAGTAAAAACATTTAACATTTTGACTAGTCTTTGTGTCCTGACAGTGACCTGGCCAAAGAGGGCATAAAAGAACTGAATTTGGACCATAAATTCAAATATGTACTGAACAGAGGCCGCATCAAATTATCTTGGCCAAGGGCCCCCAAAATCCTTAAAATGTCCCTGAACGCAATGAAATTCTTAGTTAAATGTATGTGTGTTATAAACTGCAATTACATAAAATGGGCGAACAGCTGTGCCATGCGCCCACATACTCATAAAACAGCCACATTTTCTGTATCATAAACTAGGGCTTTATCCCAAACGTGTGTGTAGGATTTAAGCTGTGAGAAGGATCATGAAGTGCACTGGCTGAGAGTAGACATTTGCTCTGAGCCAGCGCACACATTCATAATACTGTCTCAGTTTGAGGTGGGATTGTTCAATTGGTATTATGCATTGCAGAAAAGTGCAGCATATTTACCCTTTCCTTTGTGCTACTTGTTACTTATTTGGAATAAGACTGTTTTTGACATGTATGGCTGAAACTGTGAAACTGATTGCCAAGCATTATTTTATCTTTTTAAATCACTCACCTTAGTTGATATGCCAAGCCTGGTCATTAGCAGCAACAAAAGTCAGCAACTAATTTCCTTTTGTCAGGTAATTAGCAATAAAGAAGGTTTCAGTCGAGCATTTCTGCTCATTCCGTGAGAGAGTATGCTCACTGACATGAGGATACAGGCATGTCAGCGAAGTCAAGCAACCTGATTTCTTTATGGATTATTTCCTGTAATAGAACATTGTTGACAATCCGGTTACTAATTACAGACCAGGATGAAGGAAGAGAAGGAAATAAATTAAGTTTCCTATTGTAAGGAACTGCTGAATCTTTTCTAGTATGTATGCTCTGAATACAGCTTGGAAATCAGCATGCTAAGGGAGAGTGAACTGTTATTTCTTTACATTCTATAGCATAACTGATAGCTTTGTAGATATATATGTCACATATAGCACAAATATAACTTCGAAGTCATGGGTCGTTGATCAAGAAGGAGCAATTACAGCAAGAGGGAAAACGTGAGGTGAGAATACAGCATCAAGTTCAGGTTAGGACTAGAAGGGAAGGGTGCTTAGCTGAGGATTACAGTGAGGCTCAGAAAGTGAGGAATTGCTGGAGTTTCCGGATGGAGAAAGAGTGTGGAAGGACGTGCGAGAGGCAATTTTGCATGGTTGGTCGGGCATGGATAGCCTCTGATTTGTGTTGCTTGAAAGGTGGGTGAATGGTCAGCTCTTTGCAAAATTGATCATGGGTTATGATTTTATGTATCTGGACAGTGATTACATTCCCAATGCTAGCAACAAAGCTGAAGGATATATGGCGTCTTGTTATTGCTTTCCTACATTTCATGATAAGAGCCTGATTTAGAGTTTGGTGGACGTTACCCTGTCTCTCTTACACCAATGCATCTTATCGAGAATGGAGTGTATTTTTGGTCTGTTAGAACTTGGGTTTCTGTTTGGTAGAGGCATGCACCCTGTACACTCCTGCAAGAGAGTGATGCGTCGATTTGGACAGGCACCTCGGGTAGGGGCAGGCTTTGCGTTGTTTTTCTGTGCTCAGCGATGTTGCGTTGAAAATTCGGTCACACATTATCACAAAACCATGCTGCGTGGGGTTATCATTGTTATCATCCTCCGTTAGTGGGTGTTGTGTATTGTTTCTCCAGCTGTGTTGCATTGATCTTCCAGCCGCGATGCAGAAGGAGCGTTGATTTCAGCCGCAAAGCCGGCAGTGCGTCGTTTATCAGTCGAATCACAGAAGGTGCGTCAAACATTTCCCGGTACGGCGGTCTGTGCATGGATTTTCAGTTTTTGTCTTCCAGCTTTACCTTTCAAGGGCCCAGGAACTGGACAGGGCACCACTTCGGCAGGAGTCTCAGAAGAGAGTCCAGGTGCTGGCAGGGGAAGCCTTTGATGACCCTGAGACTTCAACAACCGGAGGCAAGCTCAGTTCAAGCCCTTGTAGATTCTTCACGAGCAGGAATGCACAACAAAGTCCAATCTTTGTCCCCTTTCACAGGTAGAAACAGCAACTGGAGGATTGCTCCACAAAGCACAGTCACAGGCAGGGCGGGACTTCTCCTCAGCCCTTCAGTTCTTCTAATTGACAGAGGTTCCTCTTGATTCCAGAAGTGATAGAATTTTCAGGAGTTTGGGTGCTCTTCTTTACCCCTTTCTGCCTTTGAGGTAGGCCTACTTCAAAGGAAAGTCTACTCCCTTCCCTCCTAGCACAGATGGCTCATCAGGATATGCAGGCTACCCCCCAGCTCCCTTTGTGTCACTGTCTAGAGAGAGGTGCAAACAGCCCAACTGTCAAACTAATTCAGACAGGGAATCCTGGCAGAGTAACATAATGATTTAAGCAAGAAAATGCCTACTTTATAAAAGTGGCATTTTCAACACACAACTTCAAAACCAGTTTAACTAAAATATGTACTTTAGAATTGTGAGTTCAGAGACCCCAAACTCCATATGTCCATCTACTCCCAAAGGAAATCTGTGCTTTAATAAAATGTAAAGGCAGCCCCCATTTTAACCTATAAGTGAGATAGGCCTTGCACAGTGAAAACTGAATTCACTGTCAGGACATATAAAACACATTAATATATGTCCTCAGTAAACATACAATGCACCCTGCCCATGGGGCTACCTAGCGCCTACCTTAAGGGTGCCTTACATGTAAGAAAAGGGAAGGTTTAGGCCTGGCAAATGGGTACATTTGCCAAGTCAAATTTGGCAGGTTAAAACTGCACACACATGCACCGCAGTGGAAGGTCTGAGCCATGTTTACAGAGCTACTAATATGGGTGGCACAACCAGTGTTGCAGGCCCACTAGTAGCATTTGATTTACATATAAATCAAATATGTCAATCATGGAAAGCCAATTACAAATACATTTTACATAGGAGCACTTGCACTTTAGCACTGGATAGCAGTGGTAAAGTGCCCAGTGTAACAAAAACAGAAAAAAACAGAGTCCAGCACACATCAACAACCTGGGAAGCAGAGGCAAAAAGGTAAGGGAGACCACGCCAAGGATATCAAGTCTAACCGGGGTGGTGTGGGTCCATTTCGGAGAGGTCGAGGATGAGACTGGCAGGTGAATACTGTTTAGTCTTTAGTCTCTTCAAGAGGTGTGTGGTGATTGCTGCCTAGAGTGTGTTGCCGTAGTCCATCCGGCTGATGACTAGGGCTTGACTCACAGTTCATCTAGTGTTCATGGGGAACAATTTGGAGATCTAATGGAACATGTTAAGGGTGAAGACACAGGCAGAAAAGACTGCGTCGATCTGGTTTTTCATGGTGAGCTTGCTGTCCATGGTGATGCCAAGGTTGCAAGCCTCTTGATAAGGGTGTGGTCAGATATGGTGTGTGGTGAACCCTCTTGTGAAGGGTGTGGTGGGATATGGTGTTGAATGCTGTTGAGAGGTTGAGGAAGATCAGGGCAGTCATTTCTCCCCGATTGAGGAGGGCTCTGATGTCATCAGTGGCAGCGATCAGGTCAGTTTCTGTGCTGTAGCTGGTGCAGAATCTGGATTGGGAGGGATCCAGATGATTGTTGACCTCCAATTGTGAGTCAACTGTGAGTTGTCAGTTGATGACCTTTTCAAGGACTTTAGGGGAAAAGGGGAACAGAGACATGGGATGGTATTTCTAGAGTTCTCTGGGGTCAGCGGAAGGTTTCTTGAGAAGGGATTTGACTTCTACCTGTTTCATACTTAGGGGAAGGAAGCCGTGGTTATAAATGAACTGAAGATGAAGGTGAACTTGCTGCGTATCACTTTCCTCCTGAGGTTGAAAAGGGGTCCGTGGGTACATCTAAGTATTCAGAGTTCATGATAGCTTCAATATTTTGTGTGGTGAGCTGGTTCTAGGCGGCAAGCTGGTACTCGGTGATAGCATTCAGTTTGGCATCAATGGGAGCAAGGGAGCTGAGGGTGTTGGTGGCGGTGGGTTGGGTTTGAAGTTTTGTTTGTAGATGTTGGAGATCTTGTTGGGGAAGAAGTCCACCAGTGTGTTGCAGAGTTCTTGAGAAGGGTGATGATGTTTTCTGTGGCTGAGGGGTTGGAGAGCTCTCTGACAATGTTCTTTGCTGTGGTTAGAGCTGGGTTTGATGCAGTTGACAGAGGCCCTCCTCTTCATCTCTTTCAGTAGTTGGTGGCATTGGTTGAGGGACAACGCGAAGGTGGCTCAGTCTGTGGGCTACTCTCTGGTGCGCCATTTCCTTTCTAGTCACTTGCAGTTGCGTTCGTAGTTCTCAGTTCTGTGGAGTTCCAACTGGCCTGGTTGGTGGGTGGCTTGCATTTGGTGGGCTTCATGGGGATGGCTTTGTTGGCACAATAAGTGATCCAGACAGAGAAGTTCTTGACAGCCTATTTTAAGTTGGTTGCAATGTCTTGGTGGGAGGTTTTGAGGGTGTTGGTCAACTGGCTCTTTGATACTTTGAACCAGCAGTGGTATGAGGTGCCGGGAAGTTTGGTGGCAGAGCAAGAGAATTGGGTGTTGCTCAGGGACTGTACTTGACTCTGTCACTGGCTGTGAAGATGGGGTCAAGTGCATGTCCTGTGGTAGTATGTGGGATTGGTGACTAGTTGGGTGAGGCAGATGTTGTTCATGCTTTCGAGCGGAGTGGTAGTGTTGGCACCTTTGAAGTTGTTGAGATGAAAATTGAGATCTCAGAGGAAGATGTAGTGTTTGGAGTCAATGTTGAGGGGGTGATGAATTTGGGACGAGGTCCTGTGCGTCTATAGGCGGGGGCCTCTGATGGTGGTTTTGCCATTGATTTGGAGCTTGAAATTAGCTGTTCCATGATTGGGTTGGTGTTGTCTGCAGCAGTGGTGCACTGGATGGTTTCTTTGTGGATGATGGCGATTCCACCTCCGCGATTGTTGATGTGGTCCTAGTGTGCTATCTTGTAGCCATTTGGAGTTGGTTAGGCAATGTCAGAAGTGAATGCAGTGTTGACCAAGGTGTCAGTGAGGAATGTGATGTCCAAGGTGAGGGAGATGCTGGTGTCCCAGATCTAAGTGGCGTACTTGCAGTGTGATTGTGCATTGAGGAGAAGTTGTTCGGAAGCATTCGTGGTTGGCATGGTGAGGATGGTGGTGGTTGTTGTGTGTGCGGGTGCTCCAGCACTGCAGGAAAAGTGACACTGTTGGCAGGAAAAAGGTAAGGGAAGTGTGGCAGCAGTTGTGGTTGCTGGCTCTGAGGTGCAGGGCTCAGAGCTCAGCAACAGTGTATCAGCGTGTGGCAGGAGAAGCAAATTTCCTAACACTGAGCATGGTTCAGGCATGGGCCGGATGCAGAGGGGCTTGCTGCATGTCCACATTGTGACCTTCATTAAGTAGGTTGTGGGAGGAGAAGAGGCCCTGGGAGGTGGTGGGCAAGGCCTAAAAGGGTGGGAAGCGAGAGGGAAATTTAGCAGGAAAAAGTGTTCGGGAAAAGGCAGAGAAAAACCGAGTGGCTAACAACAGAAGTTAACAAAGGCAGTACAAAAATAAACAAGTTGAACAAAATTAAAGAAAGATGAGTTAAACAAAGTAGAGCTCAATAACATAATAACAAAGTGAGCAATTCAAGAACCAGGGAGGCAGCCACGTAGCAAGTGGGGAGCTATCACAAAGGACCTGCTCACTGAGGCTGCGCTGCGGACTCCAGTGAGTAGGCCCTGGAAGGAGGATGGGGTGCTGGTAGGCAGTGGGAGGGGCTTGCGAGGGCAGGAAGCTGGAGGGCGATGCAACAAGAGAAAGTTGCAGGAAAAAGTGGCGGGAAAGTGGGCTAGTGGGGAAACAACAGAAAATAACAAAGACAGTACAAAACTAAACAAGCTGAATAAGATTAAACAAAGATGAGTTAAACAAGGTTGAGCAGAGTAACACAATAACAAAGCTTGCACAATAACAAAGCATGCAGCAGCTAAAATGTGTACATCTTCTCCAGGCACCAGCAGAGATGTGTCAGGTTTGAGATGCAGTGATTCCAAAGGCAATGTACCGAGGTCAGCCCGCCCTGGGGAGGCGATGCATCAACTACAATCCACGCAGTGGGGCTGATACACCAGTTCAGATTCATGCAAAAATTATGACGCATCAGTTTCGATCTGGGCAGCACCGGCAATGTGTTGGTTCTGACTGGACCAGCACTTTTTACCCATTTCCAAGGGCCCAGGACTGGATTGACACCAAGTGGCAGGTCAAGACACACCATTGATAGAGTCCAGGTGCTGTAGCAGGTGAGTTGGAAGTCTTTTGTGTCCCTGAGACTTCAGAAACCCAGAGGCAAGCCATCAAGCCCTTGGACCCACTTTGGTTCTGTGTTGGAGAGATGCAGGTCCAGTCCTTCTCACTCCCAGGCAAAGAGAGCAGCAGGCAGCAGGGCAAAAGTCCAGCAGAGCAGTAATCCAGCAGAGCGGCGGTCCTGGTAACAGCACAGCAGTCCTTCTTCCTGACAGAGGATCCATAGGTCCAGAAATATACTGATTTAGTGGTATATGAGGTTCAGTACTTATACCCAGTTGTGCTTTTAAAGTGGGGGAGACTTCAAAGAGAGTCCTTCAAAATGTAGAGAGTCTCTGCCCTTTGTGCCCTGGCTCCATACTCACTACAGGGGGTTATTCAGCCCTTTATAGAGGGACAGGACATAGCCTATACAGGTGGAAGTGTCACCTCCTCCCTCCCATCCTGCTGAGGATGTTTGAATCAGGCTGTGGATGGCTGATCAATCACACCTAAGCTCTCTTTGTGTGTTGCTGTCTAAAGGGAATGCACAAATCCCAGCTGTCACACTGCCCAGACATGTATTAAAAGAAAGTTAGGAGGCACTAAATGGTTAAGGCAAGAAAATGGCAACCTTCTAAAAGTGGCATTTTCAGAATTACAATCCGACTCCTCCATAAATTGTGATGTTTCCAGAGACAACAATCTTGGGGCCCCATTCCTTCCCAATTGAGAATCCCAATGTTATCCTATGAGAACGATGGGCCTTACAGTAGTGAAAACTGATTGGACAAATTAACAGGACATGACCTATTTTTTAAATACATTGCACCCTGCCCTTTCCAGGGTCTAACTTATGGGTGATTTAAATGTAGTAAAAATGAAGGTTTGGGCCTGGCAAAAAGGTCAAGTTGCCATGTTGGTAGGGCAGTTCATAACTGCACACACAGGCTCTGCAATAGCAGGCCTGGGACATATTAGAAGTGCTACGGAAGTGGGTGGCACAATCAGTGCTGCAGGCCCATTATTGGCATTTAAATGACAGGCCCGGGGCACAGGTAGTGCACCTTATTAGAGACCTATAAGTGAATTAAATATGCTTTTTGTGGATAAGCCATTGTTACTATGTTTTAAGCAGAGAATGCATGCCCTTTACCACTAGTCAGCAGTGGTAAAGTACCTAAAGTCCTAAGGGCCAGCAAAACATGAGGTCAGCAAAACAGGAAGTCTGAAGGCAAAAAGTCAGTGTTAACCACACCAAGAATGCCAGGTTTAACACAATCCTTCACAGACTCCTAGTTCTCCTTTCTTTTTGTCTTTCTACTTGACATAAGCGTAGCAACGTTAGCTCATCATAAAGGCATAGGAGAGGTTTAGGTCCTCATTTCTCCGTCCTGCCATGTGAGAATGTGGATTATTAGTTGAAGTAGATGGTAGTCCTCTTCAAGTAGTAATGGCACTATTCCTGCCTAGGTTCAGTTGGGCCTCAATAATTTAAACTAGAGCACAACACTTGGGAGCTGAAGCATATAGTACACAGGATTAACTTAGTAGAAATGTGTAAAGAATTCATCAGCACCAAACAGATAAAATGCAGAAAACACAACACAATCCCTCTCCAGTTTATAAAAAACAGAGGAACAATGAATGATCAAAATACACACCAAAACAACAATAATTGGAGGTAGGGAGGAGGAGATATGATTTCTCAATGTTTTTGATGATTCTAGTGCCCAAAAACACAAAGCGCTAACCATGGGTATCTAGTTGTGCTAAACTGGGTCAAGGTAAAAAGTTAAGGCTGACCACGATGAATCAGCATGTCAGACACAGGGACCGCGTTCTTTCTGAGGGACTGTTTTACTTTCTGAATTAGAAACTTTTCTGAAGTTGAGAATCCTCAGTGAGTCAAAGCAGCAGGCTTTGGCCTAGATGAGTTCCATGAGGCCTGATAGCCATGAGGCAAAGTCCCAGTGAAGGTGTTGACTTTTAGGGACAAATCTCTGAGCAGGACAAATTCGAAATTCACACCCAGGTAAGGTCCTTCATTAGAAGTAAAAATTTCTACTTTCAGACTTAACAACTTTTTTGAAAGTTAAACTTCTTCAGTGGGGCAAACCACAAAGTTGAATCCAAACGGTAATTCAATGTTGATAACTGCAGCTCAGTGGATATGGTAGACTCTGGCTCTTTTAGCAAAAATCCTTAGAAGCATTTTTAAGTCCCAGCTTTTAGTGTTAGGAGGAAGACAACACTTTCCAAGGACACCAGGACCTTATGGACACCACTCGGGACCTAGGGCAAGTCCACTTCGACTGGTCGGCTGCACTCTTCAGGAAAGTGGACTTCTTGTGGCTTTTTGTGACCCTGTAGATTACCAGAGGCTAGTAAACTAGTTCTTGGAGTCCACCCTTCTGTCCTGGGTTCAGTGGGAGCAGGTCTAGACCTTGGGGTTTCTGTCTGCATGTTATGGTAGGTGCAGTTCTCTTCGTGAACTCAGGGTTCAGCAGATGCAGTCTTTCGTCTCTCTTCCCTAGGTCCAGAAGTGTTTGAAGAAGGTATCCAGGGGTGCCCCTTTTATGCCTGGCACTAGCTTGTGGGTATGGGTGAGTCCCTATAATAGGAGAAAAGTTTCCAGGAGCACCTTACCCACTTTGACATCATTTACTGAGGGTTTGGCCCTAAACAATCCCACAATGCCCTGCTCTGTCAAAATCCAGCATGGCAGACATACTGTCAGCCAATGAAGGAAGGCAGCAGTCCAAACCCTCCTGGGACCTCCAAGGCTTGGGACTGCTGCCTTTCCTCATTAACTGACCTTAGGTCAGCCAATGATGGAAGGCAGCAGAATCTTGGAGGAAGAGCTGCGCAGGTATGATTTTATTTTTAATGTTAGGTGCATGTGTGCATGAATATTTGGGAGTGAGTGTTGTGAATGGCTGTGTGTGTGTTTTTGTGTGCATATGTGAATGCATGAGTGTGAGTGTTTGTCTGGGTCTGTGCACAAACCGCCACCCTCCCTGCTAAAAGTAAAGACCGCCACTGCCAGAGAAAAACTGGAATCATGTGGGGTGCACTGGTATTACTCATGGGGACACTGCTCCGCACAACTCATAATGCGCTGCATAGATGTATAATAAATTGGGAATTTTAAAGAATGGGTCAATCTTCTATGTTCTGCCCGTCCATAATGGGCTCTAGAGTTATGAGCGTATTCGTAGTGGATTGTTACACTGTGCCATCAGGGATCAACCTAAAGTGTTTTCATTAAAAGTATAAAGCAATGCATGCAGAAGACACAATATATTGATGGGTTCCACGAGCTGTGAAATGATGGGTGCAGACGTCAAAGTCAATAACGTGTCATTCAATTTCTCGTTTCCTTTGTAAAATTGGTGTTTTGAAAAATCAAGTCTGTAGTCCTGCCCTAAGACACATGTTCAGCAAAAATTAAGACATTTATGGGCATATTTATGCTCAGTTTGTGCTAGATTTGTGTCACTTTTTTACGCAAATCCAGTGCAAACTTAACTCCATATTTATATTTTGGTGCTAGACATGTCTAGCACCAAAATATTGGAGTTAAAGTAATTTTTTGCCTGTGCAAAACTACCTTGCGTCAATGAGATCCAAGCTAGGTGTTTCTGGGCAAAAGATGACTCTAAAGCCCTAGCGCCTTATTTATCCTCCTGTGCAACAATCTCACACGAAGAGGAGGAGGGGTCAAAAAATGGTGCAAAGCCTGCTTTTCATCTTTTTTTAATGCCTGGGTCAGGGAAGGCATTAGGGGACATGTGGGCCTATTTCCATGGTGGAACACCATGGAATAAGCCCACAGGTGCCCTTCCCAGGCCCCAGAGACACCCCCACCCACACCTGAGAGACAACAGAGGATGGGGAACTACATCCCAGGTAAGTATAGGTAAGTACAGGTAAGTATTATTTTAAACTGCCATTTGGGGCCCTGAAATGGCCCCCCCTACATTACACTGGGTGCAATAGCCATTCCCATGGGACCCTGGTCCCCTGTGCTGGCCATTGGGGTGGTGGGCATGACTCCTGTCTTTTCTAAGACAGAAGCCATGTGGTATGGATGGTTTTGCGTCAGAAAATTACTCTAGGCAGATTAGAGTATTTATTTTTACTCTAACCTATGCAAAATCCCCTTCTTCCATACCACCAGCCCCACTCAACCAACGTCATTTTACTTTACGCTAGCCTGCCCTTTGCACCGGCTTGCACCACTCCATAAATTTGGTGCCCGGCTGGTGCACAGAATCATTTAAAGATGATAAACTTTTTGTTTTGCATATGGACATCCACTTGTCAGTTTTGATGGGCCAGATGGTCCACCATTTTGGGGGAGCATCTTTGCAAAACACGGGGTCACCACTCCAAAGTTTTCCAATAATACTGTTAGACACAAAGGAGGAACTCCAGTTCCTGTTACTAAGACTGAACCTGCTTACGTGGTAGAGTTCAACCTGCACACTACTGAGCCACTCCGTTGGTTCTAGTCAACAGGTTCTCCAGGTCCATATCCTCAGAGCCACGACAAATACTTCTGCTATTTGAAGCCTGGTATGCATTCGAAACTAAGAAGTCCACCCAGATGGGTACAGAGTTCATGCTTCCCAAGAGGTGCCTGCTATCTTTAGATAAATCGCTAGGCATGAAGGAGACGGTATATCTCAGGTTCAATGGCATGCAATACATTTCTTGATGCAAATATTTTGGGAAGTGATGACATTCTCATGTTGGCTGTTTACATTAACACCAGCCCATCTTTGATTAGACACATGTATAAGTTGCTAAAAGGAGAAATAGTCACAGAATAAATAGGAAAGATCATTGAAAGAATGCTTTGATTTATTAACCCACAGATACGGTAAAATCTACAATCAGTTATTCCATCTAAAGCTAAAAAATCCAATGCATTGTGATCTGGAAAATTAGGTTGAAAGGGTTATTGCCTTAAATAGTTTGCAACTTGCATTTGTGTTACTTGCGTTCTCTTTCTTAAGCCATTCTGTGACTCTGTCTGTTTGTGGATTCCCTGTCTGGGTCAGTTTGACAGTTGGCTGTTTGCACCTCTCCTCTAGACAGTGACACCTGAAAGGGCTGTGCCTACCCTCACACAATGCAGTCTCCAAACCCTTGGTGTGTGTCTGGGGCCTGGCCTGGACCAGGCAGGATTGTGTGAATAATGGAGACTTTCCTTTGAAGTAGGCCTACTTCAAAGGCAAAAAGGGGTATAACTATCGTCCCAAAACCCCTGAAAATGGGATCACTTCTGGATTCAAGAGTGACCTCTGCCAAGGAGAAGAGCTGAAGAGCTGAGGAGAAGTGCTGCCCCTGTATGTGACTGTGCTTTGTTGGACTATCCTGCAGTTGCTGCTTCTGCCTGTAAAAAGGGGACAAAGACTGGACCTTGTGGTAGATTCCTGCTTGTGAAGAATCTCCAAGGGCTTGAACTGAGTTTGCTTCCTGTTTTGAAGTCTCAGGACCATCAAAGTCTTCCTCTGTTAAAATCTGGACCCACTGCAGAGACTCCTGCCATGCCAAGTGGTGTTCTATCCAGTCCCTATTCAGTCCCTGGGCCCTTGAAAGGTGAAGTTGGCAGCCAAGAACTGAAAATCCACGCACAGATCTCTGTGTGGGGAAATTTACGATACACCATCTGCACCATGGCTGCTAAACCACGAGCCGCCAGCCTTGTGGCAAAAATCAACACCCAACCTGCATCGCGGCTGGGAGATGGACACATTGCAGCTGGAGAAACAACGCGCAACACCCGCTTGCGGCTGCTGATAACGACCCAAACCCCACACAGCACGGTTTTCTAACACTGTGCGACAGGATTTTCCATGCATCGTCCCTGGGCGTCAAAGTCATTCCGACTCAGAGGTGCCCCATCTGGAAATCGACGCAACGCTCCCCTGCGAGGGAGAGGAAACAATGCATCGCTGACCCGGCCGGAGAAGAAAACAATGCACGGCCTCCCTTGCGAGGTAGGAATTGATGCATCGCTGCCTTTTCCTATGCACGCTCACCCTTGCGTCTTTATTTTTTATGCTAACCATGTACTTTGTGTAACAACATAATTCGCACTGTTTTGTAAGGATTAAGGCTGCCCAATAATGAACACTGTGGGGACCGCCACAGGCGGCCTTCCACCACCGCCAGGCTACCGCCAACAGGCAGCCTGACGATGGCAGAATACTTTATCCGACAGGGCAGCTCTGCAAGGAGCGCTGCCCTCCGGATAAAGAACCCTTTTTCCACGAGCCATTCCCTGGCCGGATCCAGAGAATGGCTGGTGGAAGGGGTGCTCCGGGCCCCCCTGGGGGCCCCTGCACTGCCCATGCCCTTGGCAGATTTACAGGCAGTGATCTGCGCGACGGATGCTGCTGCACCTGCTGCACACCAACATTGGCGGCGGCTCCATTATGTTACAGCCCTTTTCCCTGCTGGGCCGGTGGGTGGAAAACACTGTTTACGCCCACTGGCCCAGCAGATAAAACATTATACGGCAGATGGGGGGAGTCATTGCGCTGGCAGTCTTCTGTTGACCGCCAGTGCTGATCTCGACGGTTTTTACGGCCCAGATGAGGGCCTAAGACTCATATTCTTTTGAAAATCCATATCTTGACTTGTGTATGTTGGATTTTTGGCATTTTGGTCTTGTTTGATTTAGATACATATTACCTATTTTCTAAACTGGTGTGGTGTCCATTGTGTAGTGTTTTCACTGTATTACTGTGTGTGTTGATACAAATACTTTACATTACTTCTGAGCCTGCCTGCTCGTGCCAAGCTACCAAGGGAGTGAGCGGGGGTTAATTGAGGGTGGTTCTCCTTTACCCTGACTAGAGTGAGGGTCCTTGCTTGGAGAGGGGGTAACCTGCCTGCTAACCAAAGACCCCATTTCTAACACAGGGCAAGAACACAAGGTTGTCCCATGCCCTGGTAGGGGAGAACCCCCCCCGTGGGTTTCCCTACCTAGGATGTTGGTTTTTCCCTGAGATCTTGCTGATTCGCATTGAGTGGCCTAAGGGCCTTGGAGTCCTCCCACTGTAAGTACAGTGTGAAAGTGTGCATACCCTTCTTACATATAGTAGGAAGTTGCGCCTGCCAGGATGTGCACATTTGCACATTGGTGTTTTCATGTATATACTGAACCTGGCATAGCTTACTAGTATGTGGACACTTTCACAATGGTGGTTTCATACATTCTGAGCCTGGCCCAATGTGCCAGCATGTGCACATTTGCACAATGGTGTTTTTATATATGTACTGAGCCTTGTACAACTTACCAGTATGTGAACACTTGCGGATTGGTGTTCTCATATATATACTGAGCCTGGCCCAGCTGCCAGGATGTGCACACTTGCAAATTTGAGTTTTTATGTATATAATGAGCCTGGCACAGTTTGCCAGCATCCACACATTTGCACATTGGTGTTTTCATATATACTTAGCCTGTTACAGAAGGCCTGTATGGGTGCACTTGCACCTTTGCAGTTTTCTCAGACCTTGTATCCAGCCTGCCCCTGCAGGTTTGTCTATCCACCAGGGCACGTGTGCCCAGGGAGTGAAGACTACCCATGTGTGCTCTCATTACCATTAGGAGCTGCTTTGCCCATAGGTTAATATGGGGAAAAGTTTACAATTAATCCTAGCTGAAGTAAAGGATAGCATTGAAGCAGCCTCATGATGTTTACTATCATTGGATTCACAATGACAAGCCCTTTCCAATGGTAAAGGTGGCTTTGTCAGTAATGCCTTGGAAATGCCCCTTCTAGAAAGTGGGTATTTCCAATGTTCTAAAACTCCTTTTGTGTTCCTTTTTAAATCAGATTCATTCCTCTTGGGGCTCGGCGAGAACACATCTGTGCATTCCTCAGTGAGATCTATAAAACCTGGGCAACTGGAACAACAGTCCTCTGCCATTTGAGGGCCTGGCTGGATAGATTGGAGGGAGAGGTTTTGACACTTGGCCTCTGGGAGTCAGCTCTTGGCCCCACTAAAGATTAAGATCTGCATTCCAAAGACCCATGGCAGACAGGAGTGAAATTTAGGGTAGACATCTGTGGTTCAAAGGGGAACCCTTTGAACCACCCCCAACTTCAAAGGCACACACCAGTATAACTACGGGTACCACACTTCAGCAACGTAGAGATGCACTTGCAGGAACACAGGACGGAGACCCTGAACTGTGGTGGTGCACACTGCTGGAGGAAACTGTTGTGAAGAGGAGTATTTACTGCCCTGGGAATGGACTGCACACCCTTCCTCCATCATGACTGGCCTGGCCATACTGCTTACTGCAGTGAGACATTCTGAAGTGTGCTCTCCAAGGGCTTGTTGGCTTGCCCCTTGTTCTTTATGAAGGTCTCAGGGACATCAAAGGCCTCCTTTGAGGGGGCCAACACCTTCTACCTGTATCATCTGCAGAGCAGTGCCTTTTTACACATCTACATTGTCTGCTGGATTCGACTGGTAGCAGAAGAGAAAACGTAGAAGTAAGTAATTGTTTCTAAAGATCAGATTTGCCTAGTGCGGAGCCTTCAAAGTACTGGCTACATTCGAGGAATGTGGTCCTTCATTGTGGGTTCGATATGCACAAGTGTCTGGTTAGTGGTGAGCAGAATGACGAGTTGCGGAACCCCTGCGTGGCCCTCTTTAGTTGAGTGTGCTATATTTCTCTCAAGCAACACCCTTCCTGCATGCTCATTGTGTGTGGTGTCCATGTCACTGGTTGCGACCCTCGGAGGTGGGGGTGTACCTAGAGCAGTGCCGCATTTTATCTCTTGTGGCACCGCGGAACTTGCCTCTCTGTGTGTGTGACTGGATTTGTCTGGTGTGGCTCCAGTCATCACACACCAGACATGGTGTTTCATTCCAGGGAGGTAAGGGAGTGGAACTAATTGTGTGTTTGGAATTGTCTGGTGCGACTCAAGTAATCGTGTAGCAGATGTTGTGCCTCATTCCAGGGAGGTGCTGCATTGGTAAAGTTTTGTGTGCAATCAGAATTGTCTGGTATGACTCAAGTCATTGGGCACCAGACGTAGTGCCTCATTTCAGGGAGGCACTGCATTGGTCACCTTGTGTGAGATCAGAATTGTCTGGTGTGAGACAAGTCGTTGTGCACAAGACTCTACGCCCATACCAGGAGGGCACGGAAATTGGTTACTCTTCCTGGGTGAACAGAATCATCTTGTGTGACTCAAGTCATCCTGCACTGACATTGTGCCTCCTCTCTAGCTCTTGGGTGTGGAAATTTGTTGGAGGGCGGACAAAAGTTTGGGTCCACGAGGGGTCTTTGAACTTATTGGCAACTCACCTGCTGAATGTCAGAGCATGGTATTAAGGTGCTGGAGGTGAGTGTGTGTGAGTGCATGTATGCTAGCCTGCTTGATATCTATGGCGGTGCAGATCTAGTGAGTAGGAATGATTGCCTGGGTTTGATTACATCAGACAGAGGGGTGTCATGAACATTGTTTACTATTACAGTTGACATTAAAGCTTACCTGTGCGGACTAGGCCGCGGAACTACTTTAAAGGAGATCCAAGTGGTGTCTTCTTGGAAACAGAAATTTCTTACCTGAGTTGAGAAGCCTAGGAAAATGGAAGGCCCTCTGAAGGCTAATCTTTTGGAAGCAATATTTAAAGATGGAAAACAAAAGGGCAAAAGATTTCCAGACTGATGAAGCTAATTGGAAGCCTCTGTAAAATGACTATATGTGACCACCTGTGTTACAGTGAATGAGTGAGTGAGTAAGTAAGTTTATCTGGCACATGCTTCGGACTAAATGCAGACTAAATTCTAACATATTGCACTTTTTATATCAATAAAATCCCTATTGTTTTCCAAAATAGTGACAAACTGAGATTTTCTTCAGAACGCCAGGGACAATGGTGCTTTCTGGTTCTTGTGAGGTCTATAATTCTTGCCCTCTGCTGCACATAAAACCATGTTTTTTTGATGTTGCTAGATTTTATTGTTTGGAACGAAGGCCTATTTTCTAAATGGGTGTGCAGCGAGGTGGTGGGTTTCTCATTTAAAAGATGATTATGGTAGAGGTATCCCTGAGATCCTAATATGTTTTGCCCACTTAATTTTTCCCAGTTAACAGACCCATTTGAATACCTATGAACACTAAATTTTATTCTGTGGCTATTTTAGGAAATCAAAATGAGTAATTCAGTCAGGATAGTTGTTGTTATTGATAGCTTTTACTATGGAGTTGGTGTTTCTTTTTTCACCTCTTTAGTACAACAATAAAAATGATCTAAAATATGGATGATATAACCCTGTTTAGAAGGCCCACCACAGATCAAGCAGGAGTTACTGGGCACAACTGCGGTGGTTGTGGCCTTTTACTCCTGAAGTTCTGGAACCCGCCCTACCATGTGTTCCTGCTCAATTGGGCCAAGCACCTTCTTCTACACCTGACTCACAGATGGGCAGCATAAGGCAAGCAGTCAATGCTCTTCTGGGGGGAAGCACAGATACAGGTCAGTAAACACGACTCATAACTAAACCAGCAAACGTTGCAAACAATAAATCAATGTCTAGTCAAATACTTGTGTTTACATAAAGAGGTAAACAACATTAATAAATAATAACAGTGCCCCCTTGAGGTCAGGGCTCTACTAGTTGTCAGGCCACTCCCTGTCCTCCCACCTCTAGACCAACAGGTTTGATGTTATTCCCCATTCACTGATGACCGCATCTAGAGCATGTTCTCCCCTCAGACTCTGTCAGTTCAGTCACTAAAGTCTATGGGGTTGCAGCACCAATGGCGGTATGTCTCTCTGGGCCCCAAAGGCCCAGTTCTTGGCTTACACGCTCCAGCGGCATGGAACCCTTCAGCGGTGCAATGCAGTCTGGCTCCAGATCCGCTAAGTCTGGCTGCCTGTGGTCACACACTGCAGCACCTGACAGGTGCAGATGCTCTTGGTTCTCATGATCGGGGTTGCTCTTGCTCCGGCAATGGTGTGGTAAACCACATTTCACTCCACAAGGTAGGGTGGTAATTTTCTTCCTCTGATGGAGCTACTGTGGTGTCCTGTTGATCCTTGGGCCTCCTTCAATGCAGTCCATGGAATGCGGGATGGTCCCGCCTTGTCACAGCAGCAGTTACTTGATCTCAGGTGATAACCCAGACACTTGGCCTCAGTATGTATGACAGCCCCTCCTGGTATATGGGGTCGCTACCACAGCACTCACAAGTCTAATTAAGCTGTGCTGATATTGGTATCCACAGCATCTTCTCCTGGGATACGGGGTTGCTGAAGTAATCCGGCACACAGATCTCTCAGTTTGGTGCAAGAGTAGATTTGTCCCAACTCGCTTCTTAGTTCAGTCCTTGGTGGCCCTTGCTGGCATACAGGGTTGCCAAATCAATCCAGCACACAGGCTATGGCTCGATTGGAGCTAGAGTGGATTCCTCACTCCTTAGCTCAGACCAGGACAGCTCCTCATGGCATCCAAATCAGTCCAGTACATGGGTTAAACCCATGTAAAGTGCGGGAGAGGATTCCTCACAACTCGCTCCTTAGCTCAGTCTACAGCAGCTCCTCCTAGCATACAGGGTCACTGAATCAGCCCAGCACATCTGATACGGCCTAATTGGTGCGGGACAGGATTCCTCACATCTTGCTCCTTAGGTTAGTCCATGGCGGCCTCTCCTGGCATATGCTACAGCCCGATCGGTGCAGGAGCAAATTCCTCACACCTCGCTCATGGAGTCCTCACTTCAGGGCTCCCCTCTGGACCTCACTTCCTCCAACATTCTCCTCTCTCTCACGAGGCACACTGATCTTGGCGAGCAGGCAGGCACTGGTGCTTCAGGTTCCAGAGCAAGTGGTCTTGGTTTCCATGGGTGGTGTCCCCTCACCCAGCAGGGAGACTAACATGCCCGGGTCCCTAGTCCTAGTCACAATCAGAAGTCTTCCAGACCTTTCCCTTCTCACACAGTCCATCTGGCTGCTCTGCACTTTTGTGGTGTTAGACTCCCCTACTTCAATGTAATTTAGCACCTGGGTCTTTAAAGTTTTATGCTGGGGTTCTACTTCTTTGAAATGAACATCTTTTCCTTTTCATCTTCCTCCTGAAGAATGTCTGTCACAGTAGTCAGGACTGTGAAGCTGATTAACCCACAACAAGATTCTTGAGAGTGGCCAGAGTTCACACCTGGATGTCAGCCACAGCGATATGTGCATCAAAATGTTAATCCTGAGCCCCCAGCCCAACTCTTGGTGATTCCCTTATCAGCCCCACTTTTCTCTTCCTGAGATGTGCCGAGGCACTTTCTTTGTGATTTATCATTGAATCAAAGAGCCCTTTGAAATGCACAGAGAAAGCCTCGGTCTCCCATTCTCCAGTGCATGACCCACCCAGCTTACAGGAATGCAGCAATACACAAATCTGTATGGAGGAGTTCCTTTGGTCCTCATGTTTCCACCAGATAGGCCAGGGCTTCCCAAGGTCCTTCATGTAATGTACTAGTGCAGACACTTTTGCACTCAGTGTGCATCCACAGCACTCAGTCTGCACACACTGTACAGTACTGCAGTCTCCCCGTACTGTACCTGAACACACACTGCCAGCACAGACATACTTACCATGTGCGCAATGTACTACACTTAAACCTTTGGGTGGGGCATTTCTTGTGAGCATACATGCATTCAGCCCATGTTTCATCAAGCACTCACTTCAAAACCAACCTGATGTAGGTCAGGGGTGAGTTAAGCACACAGCAGCAGAATGTTTAAGAAGGTGAGTGAGCCTGTAGGTCTCACTCCAGTGACACAGGGTAAAAGGGACATATTCACTACCACTAATCACTACACGGTATGCTACCACCACCACACTTGTGCTATTTTACTTCTGGTGAAGGTGGTAGCCTTTTACCTCCATGAGGGCAGCGCTTTGGGTGCCGCTCCCAGTCCAACAAGACCGCAATATGTGAGACAGGCCTATGTCATGGTGCACATGCATGATCCGTGTTTGCCTATGAAAAAAAAATGTCATTTGAAATGCAGACAACAGTAAAGTTGGGCACTCTGGGTGGGGTGCATGTCTCTTTTCAAGCAGATAACATTTCCGTCCAAACAATGTATTATTAAAATATTACTGGAAGCTAGCAAAATTATTTATGATAAATACTTTATGCACTGCTGTTTCACGATATTGAGAGAAAGTTTTAGAATTTGAATCAATTTGAAATGACTTCCAAATTAAATCGATGTCAACTAATCTAAGCAGAGCCTATGATTTGCAAGGTATAAGTTCATCCTTGCAAGCACTGTGGACATCCATAAGATCCATTAATATTTTACAAACACTTCGTGGGTGCGCATTACCGACTTGAATTTATAATGTCAAAAACGTTTTGTGTCTCCAGAACAGAAACATAAATTGAACACTAATGGAGAAAATCGAAATAACTTTGTACTGTCTAATCAATATGTGTGAATTATTCTCTGGCATTTATTGCAGACATAGCTATAAATTGGAGTTAATTAACCAGTGCAAAAGTCATATGGCGTTCAGTAAAACTGAACTTTTCAAATCACTTCAGCAGCTTGTCAATTACACAAAATATTGAAGCTCGCTCTTGAAACAGAGGGAGCTGAGGGTGATGGGGTGTGATGGACAACTCGGCTGTTGTAGAATTAGTGCCACATGTACCTAACTATTTTGTCAATGCAAACTTGTGATTCAACCGATTGAGGTCATGTGCTAACATTCTTATGTGAATCAGAAAATCCTTTCCAACCCACATAAGGGGATTTGCGAATTATGACATATCAGAATTAGGAGGGGGAGAAAGAAAGGCATTCCCTCCTAATTGTGATTTACAATGATGTGTATAAATGGTTGTAACTCTACAGTAGTCGCAAACCACTGAAAAGTTAATAACAACTCAACAGGAGTTGTAATTGATCTTCAAAGTAGAGCCTTTCCTCTGAGAATCATGTTGGTCTAACAGGCCAATGCATGACCTTGCCCCCCCCATTAACATTGCCAAACAGGAAACTCTTATTTTTTAAATCAGCACATTTTCATTTAATGGACATAGGGACATATTTATTCGCCCATTTGTGTTGGTCTTGCACTAAGGAATGCGGTGCAAGAGCGACACAAATGAAAACTGGGATTTATACAGCCTTGCTAGGCTTCTCAAATCTCAAGTAATGTAACACAACATAACTCCCTGTGTTGTATTACTCTGCCCCAGGGAGGCATTACCATGGTGTTGCATGGGTGTTCACATGCAACATACATGGATTTTGACGCATTCCTAGATTTACAAGAACAGTTGAACTTCAGAATGAGCCAGAAATATACATCTCCCCCAGAGAAGGGTAAAGCAGAGCTTATTTCTCCTTGTTTCTTCTTCAAGAAGGTAAAGGTCTCTCGGGATTGTTTTTGTTTAGGAAACTGCCCCTACGTGCACCACAAAAAACAATCTTTACTGTACTAGTAGATCTTTTACTCTTCTTGAACAATTATACAGCACTGCGGACAGTCGAGCCAAGGCCCAGTAGAATATGTTGTATATAGCGAAGCCTAGCACCACATTACATCGCCTTCATAGATAGATTATCTATTTATCCATCTTAAGTCTAGCCAATGTTAAATATAGTAGGCATTGTTTTATTGTGTTATGGGGTGCAGGGGATTGCAAATGATGCTCTGAATAAAATGCCTTGGTTCAAAGCATGTAATATTTACCCCTCATCTTTTTGTTCTTATGACACCTATGGATATCACTCAGGATTTTCTAAATGTTTTTCTATTGTACTTTATGATCCTTGGTTGACCAAAATAAAGTCTATGACTGACAACACCAATCCTGAATGCAAGTCAGGCACCCTTGCACCAGGTTGCAAAGGTGCCTGCATTGGCGCCAGGCAGCCCATTGTGAGTCAATGCAGGGTAAAAGATAGGAATGTGCAGTATTTCCTTAAATATGGTGCATTCCTGCCCTTTCCCAGTGACACAGAGCAGTGCATCATAGTGACTTGCTGTGCTGCACCACTTTTTCACAAATAATGGCACATAGCTTTTACAACAAAATAGAAAAAAACGAAAATGCTTCCTTTTTGGCAAATCAAATGCAATAATGCAGATCTCTAGTCTCTTGCAAGGCCCGATACTTGCATTTGCTGCCATTCGCCACTTGCCTAATTCACTTGCAATTCCCATGAATGTGTAGTTTTTGATTCAATCTATTAGCATAAAGGTTGCACTGCAAATTGCATAGCCGTTCACAAATCAAATGTGCTCAAATGACTCATCCTAGTTTGCCAGTTGATCTTTGCACATCACGCCGATCATTTAACATATAATAGGACTAAAACATTTCTCAACCAGTATAGTTTCTAAACGTGATTTGGGTGACCCAAACCTGTTGTGTTATCTTCTGCCTCACTGTTCATTTCAAATTTGTTTCCTTGTGTTTCAAAAACGTATCAGAAATAACTTGCTACTAGCATTTAACACTTACCGTAATACAGTGGGAATGAAAAGTGAGCCCTCTAAGAGAGGACAGCAGAGTACTCAAGATCCTCCACTTTGAAAGGACTGGAATGAGATTTTGCTACTGGGTAGGTCAGATTGCCTCCCACAGGAGCCAAACTTTCATATGAATTTGTTTTGATTTTGTATATGGCCTGATCAGTAAAGTCATTTCTGTAATGTTTCTGAATTACACATTACACTAAGCGCACGAATGAATATTCCAATTTGCAGTTGCAAAGCCTGTGTTTCGGAAAATCACGGACTTCATATCCCCAAAATGCATGAGTGCATGGCTTCACAGGCATTTTAAGACACAGATATACTAAATGGTCACGCAGCGCATTGTAGCAGAGATATATGCTGTGCTGACCTGCACGAGAAGGCGAGAGCAGGAGAGCGCCATATGGCTTTCTCCTCCCCTCTCCCTAGTGCGGTGCTGATTTTAGCTGCTGTGCACCACACACACACACACCTTTGCGCCATAGTGCAAGGCTGTGTTCGTGAGTCTAGCATAGGTTTTGTACTGAACAGCTACCCTTCCAGTAGAAAATACTAAGCGTAGACACACTTTAAAACATTCTTAAGTTGCATGTGTGCTGAGCAGTGCAGAACCCATGCAAAGTCGGAGAAGAAAAGAGAAATTAAGCATTTCTCCTTTTAACGCCTGATTTCAGATGTTAACTTTGGGTGTAAAACCCTGTCAACTATTGTTTGAAGATAGGGTTTTGCGTCAAAAGACATGGGTGGGTGCATGGGAATGCCTATGTACCACCCATGTAATGCCCCCTTGGTGCTAAGTAACTCAAAGCAGTGCTTTTAAGTACTTTCCAGCGCAAAACAAGTTTTGCGCTGGAAAGTCAATAAGTAATAAAGATTTTGCATAGAACTGTGTCACTTTTACGACACAAACATGGCGTTAAATCTTAGCAAATATAACCCTAAGAATCTAAAAAGGAATTGTAATTAAGTGAGGGTGTGAAAATGGCACCCACCTAAGTGCAAATCATATTGAAATGCATCAGAGGTTTGTGCCAAGAATTGAAAAAGCAAACCTTTGATCATGTACCAATGCCCGTTCTTGGAATTTGGGTCTCTAGTTCATAGTGGCATGCACCCTGTCCAAGTAGGGACCACAGTCCTAGTCATGGTAAGTCAGATTCACAACCTAAATTAACCTGTGCTCACCATCTGGTAGCTTGGCACAGAGAAGTGAGGCTTAATTTGAGAAGCAATGCGTGCAACACTTAATTACTTTAACACAGTGAAAGACACCACAAAAAGAGTCCACACATGTTTAGAAAAATAGAGCCTATTTATCTGAGTGAAGACCAAAAAAACAAAACTCTGATAAGTAGAAATCAAGATATGAATTTTTAAAGATAAAGGGCCAGATTTAAGAGAAAATTAAGGTGCGCGTCACTGCGCCAAATTTGGCAGCATTGCGCACCGTCATTTTCAAAATGCAGGGATGCACTGTATTTACTAGGTTACAGCGCACCGTTCTATTTCCCCCATGCCGGCACTAAATATGCTGGGATAGCTGTGTTGAGGGGGAGATTGTTTTTGTGCAGGAAAGAACACCTTCCTGCACAAAAACAATCTCAAATGGTGATTTGCTCTTTCAATGTGTGCTGCATAATGCAGCACACATAGAAAGAACAAAAAAATGAGGATAAATTAAAGCATTTGTCCTCGTTGCACCATACTAATGCCACCCCATATTTTGGCACTGCCTCAGGTTTACGAAAACCCGTAAATCTGGGAAAGCGACAAAATTCAATTGGTGTTGCTATTGCACACCCACAGCAATACCCATTGCACGCCACTTCCACGCAAAGTGCTGCGTGTTAAGGGACCGTATTTACAAGGTGTTGTTAAGCCACAAAAAGTGGCTTAACGCCAACTTTGTGCAATGCATTGCGCCACCAGAGCATCACTCAAGGTGATGCTCTGGTGGTGTAAGGGCCCCTAAAATATGCCCCTAAATGTGAAAACAGTGCTTAGAAGACCCTAGTGGACAACAAGTAACTTCAGGTTGGGAGGGGCCGGTACAAATCTAAAGTTCGGGCTGACTGCGATGGAGGGCAGGCTGACTAAAGTACCCATGTAGGGTTCGCTGAAACATTACATTGGATGGAGCAAGAATCAATGTCGAGGAGCAAATGCGAAGGCGATGTGTCAATATTTTCCACACAGTCGGGTCACTGCATCATCATCGCGCCTCACAGTTGTGTCCTGTGTTGGCCCCAAACTCCATTGAGATGAATGCAATGCATCAAGCCCTGCATGCTGTGGATTCATTGTTATTGAGCAGCCTCTGCATCGCGTCGGAGGATGGATTCACTCATTTTTCACATGCGGGCTGGTTGATGTTCCGCTTTTTGCAGAAACCAGCTGTAGAACCACTTCTGAGGCCCAGAACTGAAGGGAGGCACCTCAGACAAGGCTAGGACTCACAGATGGCAGAGTTCAGCAGCACCAGGAGAGTTGCAGGCAGTCTTTGATGTCCTTGAGACTGTAGGAGGACAAGGGGCAAGTCACCAAGCCCTTGAAGAATATTGGGTTCAAGGATGTAGAGAACAAGTCCAGTCCTTCTCACTCCAGGCAAGAAGCAGCAGGCCAACACAGCAAAGCATGTAGCAAAGTGGCAGTCACTCCTACAGCACCGCACATAACAAGCAGCAGGCCACCACATAAATGCAGGTAGCAGAGTGGCAGTCCCTCCTGACAGCACAGCAGTCTTTCTTCTTGGCAGAAGGTCCTTAGTTCCATTAGAGGCCTGATTTTGTGGGGTTTGGGGTCCAGCCCTGATATCCAAATGTGCCTTAGATGTGGGGGAGACTTCAATGAGGTCTTTGAAGATCCCAAAGTATCTCCCCTTTCTTTCCTGGCACCAGACACTCTACAGGGGGTATGTAGCTCTTTGTGTGAGTAGAGGCACAGCCCTATACAGATGTAAGTGTCAGCTCCTCCCTCCCATCAAGCTCAGGAAGACCTATCAGCCTGGTGATGGGCCAACAGCATGCAAATGTCACGCCCAAGCTCCCTTTGTGTGTGACTAACTAGAGGAAATACACAAAGCCCAGTAGTTATCCACTCCAGATGTGTATTCAGAGACAGGCAGAGGCACAAAATGGTTAACATACAGCCAACATTCTAAGAGTGGCACTTTCAGACTTACAATTTAAAATCTGATTTTGACATAAGCTGTGATTTTCAATTGAGTCCATATGCCCCAGACTGCAGATTTATATCTTTTCCTAATTGGAAGTTGCACTTATAGGTTGCTTCAAGGTAACCCCAATGTTAACCTATGGGAGAGACAGGTTTTGCAGTAGTGAAAAACAAATGTTATAGTTTTTCACTACCTGGACATGTTAAACTTAAAGTACGTTTCCATCTTTTAAAATACACTGCACCCTGCCCCTGGGTGCTACCTTAGGGTGACTCATATGTAATAAAAAGGGAGGTTTGGGTCTAGCAAGTAAGTGTACTTGCCAGGTCAAAATGTCAGTTTAAAACTATGCACACAGGCTCTGCAGTGGCAGGCCTGAGACATGTTTGAAGGGCTACTGTAGTGGGTGGCACAATCACTGCTGCAGGCTGTTAGAAATGGGGTCTTTGGTTGACAGCCAGGTTACCCCATGTTCAAGGAGGGACCCTCACTCTAGTCAGGGTAAAAGAGAATCACCCTCAGCTAACCCCTGCCTACCCCCTTGGTAGTTTGGCAGAGCAGTAGGCTTAACTTCAGAGCGCTAGGTGTAAAGTATTTGTACCAACACACAAGGTAACTTAATGAAAACACTACAAAAGGGCACAACACAGGTTTAGAAAAATAGGAAATATTTATCTAAACAAAACAAGACCAAAACGACAAAAATCCGACATACACAAGTCAAGTTATGAATTTTTAGAGATTAAACTCAAAAATAGCGCTTAGAAACAAAAATGCTTCGATGAGATGTTAACACGGCGTCGTGATGGAGTCGTTCCCAACAAGCCAACACCAGCGGCGCCGGACACGGAGTCGTTTAGACCCCCAAGTACAGTACCTTTGGTGAAGAGTGAAGACAAGCCGATGCGCGAAGTCGGGGATCGCGGTGTCTGTGCGAAAAGTTGAATCCGTGCACTTCGAGCGGCGTCGGTCATGACGTGGTGCGGCGACTTCCACGGAGTCGCGGACTTCAGCGGGCTGCTGCGGCGTCGGGCCTGCGAAGAGCGTCGTGTTCCAGCGAAGGTCACGGCGTCGGGTGCAGGCGGCGTTACCGGATTCAGCAGCGGCATCGGTCCGGAGTCGTCCGAAGTCGATTTCCTTGGATTCCACCAGCTTTCCTTTCAAGGGCCCAGGGACTGGATAGGGCACCACTTGTCGGGGCAGGAGTCTCTCCAGAGACTCCAGGTGCTGGCAGAGAGAAGTCTTTGCTGTCCCTGAGACTTCAAACAACAGGAGGCAAGCTCTAACTCAAGCCCTTGGAGATTTCTTCAGAAGATGGAAGGCACACTGGCCCGTATTTATACTCCGTTTGCGCCGAATTAGCGTCGTTTTTTTCGACGCAAATTTGGCGCAAAACTAACGCCATATTTATACTTTGGCGTTAGGCGCGTCTAGCGCCAAAGTATGGGCAAAGAGCGTCATTTTTTAGCGTGAACGCCTTCCTTGCGTTAATGAGATGCAAGGAAGGCGTTCCTGTCTAAAAAAATTACGGCGACGCAAATGCGTCGTATTTATACTCCTGGGCAAAAATCACGCCCGGGAGGTGGCGGGTCAAAAAACCCCGCATTTGCGCCACTTTTTAACGCCTGGGTCAGGGTAGGCGTTAAGGGGCCTGTGGGCTCAAAATGAGCCCACAGGTGCCCTCCCCTGCCCCCAGGGACCCCCCCTGCCACCCCTGCCCACCCCAGGAGGACACCCAAGGATGGAGGGACCCACCCCAGGGACATTCAGGTAAGTTCACGTAAGTATAATTTTTTATATTTTTCAATTTTTTTTGGGTGGCATAGGGGGGCCTTATTTGTGCCCCCCTACATGCCACTATGCCCAATGACCATGCCCAGGGGACATAAGTCTCCTGGGCATGGCCATTGGGCAAGGGGGCATGACTCCTGTCTTTACTAAGACAGGAGTCATTTAAATGGCGTCTGGGCGTCGAAAAAATGGCGCAAATCGGGTTAAGACGATTTTTTAGCGTCAACCCGACTTGCGCCATTTTAAGACGCCCTAGCGCCATTTTCCCCCTACGCCGGCGCTGCCTGGTCTACGTGGTTTTTTTCCACGCACACCAGGCAGCGCCGGTCTGCTTGCGCCGGCTAACGCCATTCCATAAATACGGCGCCCGCATGGCGCTTCGGAATGGCGTTAGACGGCACTAAATTTTTTGACGCTAAACTGCGTTAGCGCAGTTTAGCGTCAAAAAGTATAAATATGGGCCACAAAGTCCAGTCGTTGCCCTCTTACTCTGGCAGAAGCAGCACTGCAGGAAAGCTCCACAAATCACAGTCACAGGCAGGGCAGCACTTCTTCCTCAGCTATCAGCTCTTCTCCAGGCAGAGGTTCCTCTTGGTTCCAGAAGTGTTTTCCCCAGTCTGTAGATTTGGGTGTCCTTCTTATACCCATTTTAGTCTTTGAAGTCACCTTTCTTCAAAGGGGACTCACACCTACTTGTGAAATCCTGCCTTGCCCAGGCAAGGCCTCAGACACCCACCAGGGGGTTGGAGCCGGCATTGTCAGAGGCAGGCACAGTCCTTTCAGATGACAGTGACCACTCCACCCCTCCCTCCTAGCAGAGATGGCTAATCAGGAAATGCAGGTTACACCCCAGCCCCCTTTGTGTCACTGTCTAGTGCGAGGTGAAAAACAACCCAACTATCAAACTGACCCAGACAGGGAATCCACAAACAAGGCAGAGTCACAGAATGGTTTAAGCAAGAAAATGCTCACTTTCTAAAAGTGGCATTTTCAAAAGCACAATCTTAAAATCAACTTTACTAAAAGATGTATGTTTTAATTGTGAGTTCAGGGACCCCAAACTCCACATGTCCATCTACTCTCTAGGGGAATCTACACTTTAATCATATTTAAAGGTAGCCCCCATATTATCCTATGAGAGAGACAGGCCTTGCAACAGTGAAAAACGAAATTGGCAGTATTTCACTGTCAGGACATATAAACCACATTACTATATGTCCTACCTTATCCATACACTGCACCCTGCCCTTGGGGCTACCTAGGGCCTACCTTAGGGGTGCCTTACATGTAAGAAAAGGGACGGTTTAGGCCTGGCAAGTGGGTACACTTGCCAAGTCGAATTTACAGTGTAAAAATACACTTACAGACACTGCAGTGGCAGGTCTGAGACATGATTACAGGGTTACTTGTGTGGGTGGCACAACCAGTGCTGCAGGCCCACTAGTAACATTTGATTTACAGGTCCTGGGCACCTCTAGTGCACTTTACTAGGGACTTAACAGTAAAACAAATATGCCAATCATGGAGAACCAATTACGTACACATTTTAAACAGGAGCACTTGCACTTTAGCACTGGTTAGCAGTGGTAAAGTGCCCAGCGTAACAAAAACAGTAAAATCAGAGTCCAGCACACATCAACCAGCTGGGGAACAGAGGCAAAAAGTTAAGGGAGACCACACCAAGGGTGAAAAGTCTAACACAGGCCCACTAGTAACATTTAATCTACAGGCCCTGGGAACATTAAGTGCACTTTACTAGGGACTCACAAGTAAACTAAATATGCCAATTGTGGATAAGCCACTGTTACTATGTTTAGAGTACAGAGCACCTGTACTTTAGCACTGGTCAACAGTAGTAAAGTGCTGACTCCAGCAAAAATGAAGTCAGAAAACAGAGGGGTCAGAGGGCAAAAAGTTTGGGGGAACCATATTAAGGATGTCAGGCCTCACACCGAACATGAACAGAATATGATTCAGAAGAGTGAGTGCTGTCTTAGTGGCTTCACCTCTATTTTGAGAACTGTTTTCCACAGCATTGGAGGAGCAGGCTGAGATATAGTTTGTAGGAACCTCTGCCTGTTCCTCAATTTCATCATTTGAAGGGACACAGGCTGCTTTAAAAATATTTCCTGTTTCAGGTTGCAGATGTAGGGCTAGATGTAGCGTGTTTATTGCAAGCAGTCTACTCTGCATGCAGAGCTTATAACTGGAGTTGCAAAGAGGTTTCTGTTAGTCCTGACAGCTTTACGGTACTCTTCCCCCAAACTTTTGGCTTTCCTCCTCCATTTTTGCTGAACTCATTTTTGTTGGCCTTAAGACTTGGTTCACTTTACCACTGCTAACAGTACAAAAGTGTGTGTTCTCACTCATTTAAGCATGATAAAATTGCTTGCACCCAATTGGCACAATAAGTTCCTAGTGAAGTGGTATTTCATGTAGCCAGGGCTTATAAATTAAATGCTACTAGTGGGCCCGCAGCACTGATTGTGCCACCAACTTAAGTAGCCCTTTTCAGCATGTCCCAGGCCTTCCATTGCAGTCAGTGTATGCATTTTTAAACTGCCACGTTGACCTAGCAAAATAAACCTTTTGCCAGGGCTAAACCATCTTTTTTAATACATGTAAGTCATCACTAGGGTAGGCCCTAAATATCCCATAGGGCAGGGTGTAATGTATTTATAAAGCTGGACATGTACTTTAGGTTTTACATATCCTGGTAGTGAACAACTACTAAATGTGTTTTTCACTATTGTGAGGCCTACCTCTCCCATGACATTACAGTGGGTTCCCTTATTACATTTAATAAGTGTTAATTTCCAAATGGGAGCAGGTATGCAGTTCACATTTGGTGTCTTTAAAATTGTTATTTGAAATCCTCTCTCATGGAGAAGTCAAATTTAAGATTTCAGTTTCATAAATGCAACTTTTAGAAAGTTACTGTAATAGGAAAGGGATATGGCCTCTAAGACAGCGAGGCTAGGCTACTTTAATTACTTGTCCTTCTGCTTGCTCACATTGCATTCAGAGTGAATGCATCATGAGCAAGCAGAAGGACAAGCAATTAAAGTGATTTATACTTCAGTGCAGCAACTCGAGTAGTGTTTCTTCCTCTACTCGAACTGTGAGACCCCTGCTTTGGTGACGGCAATTCCTCCTGGCCAGTTGTGGTTTGGTGTTCTGTGTCCTGAAGAGAACTCTTGAATCCAGTGGGTTCGAAAGGCGTCGACAATAGGGAGCATCGGTGAGCGCTATTAAATAAAGAAGATTAGGCCTTCAGGGAGAATTCAAAGTATTGTCTTGTAATGCACATCATTCCTGTTTGAGATACCACAAAGACTTACAATTAGTGCCTCTGTATTATTCTGCTCTTTAAGGAGGAGCCTTAAAATTTTGCGAATGAGTTAGGCACTGAGTTTCATCTTTTTCAAATTGGTGCAGAATCTGAATTTTAATTTTATTTTTCAATGTGATGTGTTATTGTTTGTTCTTGAATTTGTATTATTGTCAAATGTTTTTGATGTAAGTAATGTTTGTGCAGTGCCAATTTTTTATATGGGCTAATTGCTCACTTCTTTATTTGTTTTACTGTGTATGATAAATATTTTCGATTAAAATTGTTCTGGATAAATGGTATCTATTATTGCTAGGGAGAGATAATTGGCCTAAACAATGACGCCAAGCCTGCTTAGCACCATTATTTAACGCCCGGGTCAGGGCAAGGGTTTGGGGACCCTTGGACCCATTTCCATGGTCAAACACCATGGAAAGAGCCCACAGGTGCTCTCACCAAGCTCCAGGAACACCCCCACCCACACAAGAGGGACGCCAGAGGATGGTGGGACCCCATCCCAGGTAAGTAGAGTACGTAGAGGTAAGTACTTAAAAAATGTTTTAAAGTGCCTTTGGGGGCCCTGAAATGGGCCCTTCTACATGGTACTGGGTGCAATAGCCATGCCCAGGGGACCCTTGTCCTTTGTGCTGACAATTGGGGAGGTGGGCATGACTCCTATCTTATATAAGATAGGAGTTATGTGTTATGGATGGTTTTGCGTCAGGAAATGACACTAGACTGGTTAAAGGCATTTTTCTGCCTCTAACCAGCCTAGCGTAATTTTTTGATGGAAAACCCTCTTCCCCCATATTGCCATCCCCACTCGGCTAACGTCATTTTCCCTGACGCTAGTCCACCCTTTGTGCTGGCTTGCGGGGTTTCTTAAATTTGGCACCTGGCTGGCACTCTGGGATGACTCAAGCAGGCGCTGTATTTTTTGATGCAAGACTGCATTTGCACAGTTTTGTGTCAAAAAGTATACATATGAGCCTTAGTGCCTACATCTGCAGTTGAGCTTGTGTATTCCTCCTAGACACCCACACATAATAGAAAACTTAAGTGTGGCGTTGTGTTAGAAATGGGGTCTTTAGTTGGCAGAGGTATACACCCTTGTCCAAGTAGGGACCACAATCCTGGGCATGGCAACTCACAATATAATCCAAATTATCCTGTGCCCACTCTCCGGTAGCTTGGCACTGAGCAGTCAGGCTTAACTTAGAAAGCAATGTGTAAGGTATTTGTGCAATAAATCATAGAGTAACACAGTGAAAACAACACAAAACTACACCACACAGGTTAAGAAAAATAGATAATATTTATCTGACTAAAATAAGGTAAAAACGACAAAGATCCAATAAGCACAAGCTGAAATACCACTTTTAAAGGTTTAAAAGAGTCTCAAATTAACAGTTGTTTCTTTATTAAATACAGTACCTTGGATGCGTCAAAAATAATGGCGCACGGAGACCACAGAGGAGATGCATGGAAAAATAAGGTATTGTGTCGGATATTCCGGTGCAGCACAGATGATGTGTTGTTTCTTTCCACGCTGCAAGGGTTTGCATCATTTTTTGGCACGCAGTCTTGGTTCCTCACTGTGACACAGGGATATTTTGATGCCCAGGGACGATGCGTTGGAAAGCCTTGATTGAAGGAGCAGGAGATGCGTCTATCTGATGAGGCAATAAGTCAAATGTTTTGTCGCAAGATGGGCGCTGCATTGCATTTCCAGTCTGGAAGTCGATGCTGCATTGTTGCAGTCGGCTGTGCTGTGAATTCTCAGCCGCGATGCTGGCTTTGCGTAGATTTCTGAAGCTGTTGCGTCGATTTTCGAAGTGCAAAGAGTTTCTTTAACAGGTGAAGTCTTAGTTGGCCCTGAGACTTCAGAAAACAAGAGGCAAGCTCAATCCAAGCCCTTGGAGAGCACTTAAGGAGGAAGCCAGAGTCCTTCCAGCAGAGTCAGAGGCCATCAGGACAGCATGGCAACAAGCAGGGCAGCAGTCCTTCTCAGCAAAGCAGTCTAGATGAGTTCTTTGGGTAGCCAGGCAGCTCCTCTGACAGGGTGCAGGTGTAGGTACAGAAATGTCTGAGTTGGTGGGGTCAGAGACCCAGTTTATATATACAAACTGCCTTTGAAGGGGAGGAGACTTCAAAGAGTGGTTTTGAAGTGCACATGTTCCCCTTTCAGCCCAGTCCTGTCTACCAGGGTCCCTGTTGGGGGTTACAAGTCCTTTTTGTGAGGGTAGGCCACTGCCCTTTGAAATTTAAGTGTGAGGCCCTCCACCCTTCCAGCCCAGGAAGACCCATTTAGTATGAAGATGAATGTAGACATGACTGAGAGTCCTTTTTTTGTGGTTGTCTGGGTGAAATGCACAAGGGAGCTGTCAACCAGCACAGACCAGATGTGGATTGGAGACAGGCTGCAAGGCACAGATGGTATTAAGTGCAGAGAAATCCCTACTTTCAAAAAGTGGCATTTCTGAAATAGTACTATTAAATCCAACCTCACCACTAAGCTGGATTTTCTATTACCATTCTGGCCATACTAAATAAGACCTGGTTACTCCTTCCAGATCGGAATCTACCACTCAAAAGTATATGAGGGCAGTCCCAATGTTAATCTTTGAAAGTAGCAGGCCTCATGGTGGTGGAAAACAAATTTAGGAGTTTTCACTACTGGGACATGTAAAGTACATAAGTACATGTCCTGCCTTTTAACTACATAGCACCCTGCCCTATGGGTTACCTAGGGCCTACCACAGGGGTGACGCATATGTAGATAAAAGGGAGTTTAAGGCTTGGTAAGCAATTTTAAATGCCAGGTCGAATTGGCAGTGAAACTGTACACACAGGGCTTGCAAAGGCAGGCCAGAGGCATGGTTAAGGCACTAATTATATGGGTGGCACAATCAGTGCTGCAGGCCTACTCGTAGCATTTTATTTACAGGTCCTGGGCACATGTAATGCATTTTACTAGGAACTTACAAATACATCAAATTTGCCAATTGGGTATGAACCAATGTTACCATGTTTAACGGTGAGAGCATATCCACTGTAGCTCTGATTAGCAGTGGTAACATGCGCAGAGTCCTAAAACCAGCAAAAATAGTATCAGAAAAGTGGAGGGAGGCAGGGAAAAAGTTGGGGGATGACCATCCTAAGGCTGTCAGATTTCACAGGTAGGAATGTCAAGTTTAGTGCCCATAAAATTGTAATTTAAAACCCTCTTTAATGGTATGGTCAGATTTCAAGTCACAATTTTGAAAATGGCACTATTAGAAAGTTATGAGTTAGATTTAGTTGACAGAGATTGAAAACTGCTTTACAGTAACGTATTATTCTGATCTGTGGGTTTTTGAAAACTGTAGTAGAATTCCCAGATGGTGTAAGGTCAAGAAAAACATATAGATAAGTGATACTCATTTTATGGATACAGGGAGTAAACAGTATTCTAGGATTCTTGCAGTTGAGTTCAACAATCTGTTGTTCAAGAAGCTCCCTGCTGTCTTTCAAAAAAATGAATATGTCATCATTGATGCAAAACGATTATTTGCAAGCAATTACAATTTTCTTTTGGACAATTACTTGTTGTATATTTAGATGATCAGCTTAAATTTGATTTATTTTATTCACTTGTAGCCTTCTGATATGGTCTGTGCATGCTCAGACTAGTACACTGTGCTGTCCTTGCTAATTCATTGTAGTTACAAGTCAGGTAGGGCTCTTTTGAGCACTGCATGCTAAGTTTGTTTACATTGATGTAATTTGTTTACCTTTGATGTTTATATTGTATAATTTTAGTGCACTGCAACCTATGTTAAAATTTACTTTTAGAAAGTTGCCATTTTCTTGTCTTAACCATTTGGCGTCTGCTGGCTGTATCTTGGGTCACATGGCAAGGTGTAGCTGGCAAATGGTCTTCGTGTACTGCTCCCAGACAGTGAAACAAAGGGCAATAGGAGTTAGCAGGATGGACCATCTCTGACTTGATGAAGGGAAAGGAGATGTCACCTACCTCACTTGCACATCACAAAGGCCCTGCCACAGCAGACTACCAAAGGGGCCAGGGCAGGGAGGCTGGAAATTCCAAACACTTACATTGCAAATTTCACCTCTGGTGTGTATGTAATCCGGACATCCTATTGTGAGAACAATGTAGGGCCTGAATTAGATCTTAGCGGTGTTATCACAAAGCTGCGTCGGTGGCAAGCCCAAACATACTGTCACTGTCAAATCAATGGCATTCCGCCCATCGTATTTAGATGTTACAGCTCTGCAAGTAGTGGACTGTCGACGGAGTGATGACAGAGGGAGGCGGCTGTGGATCCCAATGGACTTTGTAAAATGGTAGGGGTCATGGATTAGAGGTAAGTGATGCACACACACTGTCCCCTAGCCATGGGTGTCCTCTGCACCACACCTTACACAACACACCACATTCACACCATCATTCATTACACTTCCAACACAACACTACCAGTATATACTGAAAACACACATTGCCATACATCCATGACACAACATACACACACCTTTGGCACTGCATCCACACATGACAGAACCATAACAGCCATCACAACTACACACCCATCTACACAAACAAACGCACACACAAGCACAACTACACACAGCACAACAATGTCTGCCACACAACAACAAAACTCACCTGATTGTGTTACACGCCAACACAACATACAAAACAACATTGATCTCACATGCAAGTGACACACATGTGGACACAAACACACCATTCACTTCAGCTCCCTCCACCTCAACCAGCCAATCTACACACACACACACAAACACGTACAGGCTCACATAAAAACAGATAGCACAAACCTACCAGTACAGGTCCCCTTGCTTTGTGCACACATAGACACTGTTGTCAAGTCTGAATATACTCTCATTATGGTGCCAGCATTCATTTGGCAATGAATAGTGACTCTACAATGACATGTGTATATGTTGCAATATGCATGTTGTGCCAGTTTGTCCCCAGACATATGTGACGTAATTATCTCCCAGACATATGCATGTCACAGCAATTTTAAAAAAATGACTGTGACATGTATATGCTTGCAGCAGTCCCGACCTTCTGTGCAGTGCCCACTCAATGAACCTTGGCAATGCGGCGCCCCTATCTGTGAGTCAGGCAACAGGGAGTTTGTGTTTTCTCCTTCGGTCGGTGGTGGCAGAAGCGGCAGGTGTTTAGTTGTGTCCAGGGAAAAACAGAAGTGGAATTGGGAAAATAAGGTGAATTTTCACCCCTTTACTCTCCCAATCCGCCAAGTAAGAAGTGGACGTGGAAAGCTACTTTTTTCTTGGTGATAAGGCACATCCAAATCTGCACGTCGGTCAGGATGGCTGGGATCCCGCTAGCATCCACTTTTCCCAGACCCGCTGTCTTGGCAGAGACAGCGGTTCAAATGCAGGCTTTCAGCTATTGGAATGACAATATCTAGACACAGTGGGTGGACCATCATGGTGCCAGATGGGTTTTCAGTCAAAAACTGAACTGCGGGACCATTACCGCCAAGATCTAAATCAGGCCTTAAGTTTTACAGGCCCAAGTCCTTTTTCGTACTAGTGATTTCCTTCTTTACTTATGCCACTATCATTACTAAAGTCAGGTAATAGAACGTGTAGGAGCAAAACTTACTAAAGAATGTTCCTTATATTTTATAAAAGTTTTTTTCCTCAACATTTTTTGGGGAACTTTTATGTGTGCACTAGAAAGGAAATGGATTTTGAGGAGCAGAAACCAGTAATTCTTCCAAAAGGTACTTTGAACACTATTTCAAAATTTCTAGGAACATTCATAAGTTGCAGCCTATTTCAAGCTCACTCTGATGTGAAAATGAAAAGCTGTGTAATATTTATTGAAACAATGTCTCAGGGAATTGTGATGTTGCTGAACCTAAGTTCTTCATTCATTTTCTCATCCACAATAGAAACAATGTAGCACTTTAGCTCAAAGCTTATGGCTATAGCTGTTAAAATGTTCTCCCTAGTTATATGCCTGAATGCCTCATGACTATAATGACGGAGAATACCTCTATTAATTATTATAGACTTGGTAGAAGTGCTAGAATACTTCTAGAACATTCAACTTACTGTAGGAATGTCTTCTAATTTGACAAGAGAGGAGCGACTTTAGAATACTGAAGTAGAAGGCAAATGGCAACCATATTTTTAACACTCAGACACACTACAGTCTTATTTACAGCTCACAACAGGTTTCTAATATATAGCCTTATAGCCCACTGTGGCTATGGCTAGGGCTATGCCAGCTTTTAAAAGCCTTGAACCTGAGTTAATGAGGGAGAGGGTCTTTAACAACTGATATAAGGGTAGAACATTTTAAATTAAAAAGGGAAAAACATGAAGAGAAACATTGGAATGTTGGAGCTACAGGTTTATACCAGCTGTGAGAAAACAGGGCTGATTGCAGAGGCCCCATAACTTTTTGCCCCCATTTTCCTCTTTTTGCTGGTGTTTTCCTGACTTTGATGGTGCCCTGGGTACTGCTAACCAGTCCCAGGGCCTGTGCTCTGAGTAAAATGGATATGCAAATTAGGCTAATTATAATTGCCTAAGTTAACCTACCTATAAGTCCCTAGTATATGGTAGGGCATGTAGGTTTAGGGACCACAGCATAGGTGGTGCACACCTAGGTGCACTGCTGAGGTGCCCAGTGTCATTTTAAAGGCAGGCCTGCTTTGCTGGCTGCTTTTAAATTAAAGTTATATGCAAATTCGACTTTGGAATTAAAGGTACTTCCAAAGTCTTAAACTACCTTATTTTTACATATAAGTCACCCCTAAGGTGTGCCCTATGTGCCCCTAGGGCTGGGTGCCATGTAACTATAAGCAGGGACTTTATAAAAATAGATTTATAAGCCCTGGTGAGGTAAAAACAGCCAAATTTGTTTTTCCCTCATTGAAGTAAATGGCCTTCATAGGCTAGAATGGGCAGACTTTATTTTAAATTTTAAAGTCTCCTTAAATATTACATACCAAGAATTTGGTATCAAATTGATTGTTGTAATAAATCCCACAACTTCCAGTTGTGGGATTTAATATAACTTGTCCAGGTAAAAAGTTTAGACTTTACCTAAAAAGTTGCCAATTTCAGCTCTGCATTGTTTTTGCTGCTGTGCTCTGATTGGCCAGCCTGCAGCAGCTTCTGCCAGGCCGCCTTGATGAGGTGTGAAGTGGCCTAGCTTCACACAAAGGAATGTGCTTGGGGGAGAGAATCTCCCCTCAGCAGATGGTGAGGCAGGAAGGGGGAGGGCTGCCAAACTGGTCTTCAAAGGCAGAGAAGGACATTTGGAGCACCCAGCAACACCCCCACATCCTGCAACCCCAGACAATTAGGTGCCCCCTTGATTAGATTAGGAGAGGGCAGGAGAGGGGTGTGTTTATGATTTTTAGCCACACCAGTGGGTGGGCTCAGCCAGATGTAACCTCCAAAAATCAGATTCATCCATGTTGGATTTTTAGAGACTGTTGCCTTCTGGGATGGATTTTTGCCACACTTCCCAGGAAGTGGTCATCACAGGGGGACGACCCTGTCCCTGATTGGAGAACCAGGGCCCCCCTGCTTTTCACCCAGGAGCAAGGATAAAACTGGCAGACCTGCACCCACGCCTCAGATCCCCTCCAGAATTCAACAAGAAAGGAACTAAAGAAGAAGAAGGACTGCCCTGCTGGACCCCTGGCCTGCACCTGGAACCTGCACTGAAGGACTGCACCAGCTGCACACTTGGGCTTCACCACAAGAAGGACTTTGCCTGGCTTCAACTGGTTCAAGGAGGGACTCCCTGTTTGCTACAGGTGAAAAATTGCTAAACCAGAGTCCCCTGCACCAACTCCTGAAGAAAGCGACCAGCTGACCACTGTCCAGTGGCCAAAAAGGAGTTTGCGCCAGGTGCATTCTGGGAGTTGAAGTCCGCACCCCCCAAGGACCATCACAGAACTTCTGGACCCTTAGGGTGAGCTGTGGACCCCAAAAGAACATTAAAAGAACATCTGGGTGAAGCCCCAGAAGTTTGGAAAAGATTTGAGAATTTTTGGAAAAAAGCTCCAGAGAGGGACCGACCCGCCGCGGAAATTCTAGCCGGCTTGCCTCAACCGCGACCCGGCCTGACTTCGTGGTTCGTCCCGGTAAAATAAAAACATCCAAAAAAGAGACTAAGTCCGAACGTAAAAAGTTGACCGGGACCTCCCAGCCATCGTATCCGAGAAGGGCTCCATGGACGTCGGATCAAGATCCAGGTTTACCCCGGTCGAAGGATTTTCATCTCGAAAAAACGACTAAGTCCGAAGGTAAAAGTCTCCACCGAGGAAACCCACATCGCGTATCCGGACAAGGGCTCCAGGAGGTCGGATTCAACTGGCAGGTTCGTCCCGGTGAAGAAAAACTTCAAAATAAAGACTAAGTCAGAAGGTAACTTTTTAACCGAGGCCTCCCGCGAACTGTAGCCGAGCAGGGCTTCCTCGCGGTCGGCCTGAAAGTTTGACTTTGCCCCGGTCGAGCTGCAACCAGATGACCCGATTGGCGCTTTTTGTTTCTAAGCGCTAGAAAAGTAATAATTCTTTAAAAATTCATATCTCCGGTTCCCCTGAACCGATTTTAATCGTTTTTGTGTCATTTTAAAGATAAAAATATAAACTATTTTTATAAATTGGTTTTGGATTTTTAAACTGTTTCCTGTGTTTTATTTAATTACTGTTTTGTGATATTTGAATGCTTTACACTTTGTCTCCTAAGTTAAGCCTTGACGCTCGTTGCCAAGCTACCAAGGGTTGAGCTGGGATTAATTTACTGAGACCTAACTGTACCTTTGTGGAGGTTAGTGGCTTGTTGCTAGGTGTAGGTACCTACCTGCCCTACCAATAACCCATTTTCCAACACCAGCCATTATAAGCATGGGGTCACTCTATTGTCTTCAATGGAGTTCCAAAGTTCTAATAAAGAATATTAGTTTACTACTGAGATCTGTACCAGTTGTTAGAAGCCATCTATAGGAGTGATAAATGAAAGCCGCTGGCGAGGATCTATAACAAGATAGAGTTCATAAACCCACTTTATTTGCACGAGGCAGAAGGGTTTTAATGCTGCTAGAACATTTCACAGACTAAGGGGCATATTCACAAGGAGCTAGCGCTGCTGTTGAGTCGTGATTTATGATACTCCAGTGGCGCATTCTCTGCCCCATATTGCTCCATATATACAAAAGGACGCATTAGGACCAACGTGTCAGTTTTTGTCGGCTTGCGTCAAAAAATACCAGTGTTCGTACTGGCTGCATCACGCAGGTTATAATATATGCAATGCAGGCATTCCCATATAAGTACTCACTCACAAGTGATTCAGTGATATTTATGAGTTTGGTTATATGCAACACATCTTTACGATGCATTGCTTTCAGCCAGTAATGCATCAAAAGTCCTATGCCTCTGTAACCCAGGCATAGGAAATGGCACATGAGCTGTGTAATAGGAATCTGCCCAGCTGAAGTCACTTAACACATTGTAATACGTTATAAATCACATCCCTTCATCTAGTAGTGGGCCTACACATGTAACAGTCATGTTGCAGGACCTCTTGACCAACCTGTGACTATGGCACCTGAGGTATTAACATCCACTGCAGCAATGCCATGTGACGCTGTGTAAGGGGCAGACCAGGATTGTCATATATCCCTAGAGGAATGGGTTCCCAAGTCCAGCCAAGCCTGCTCCAATGCACAACAGGCAAGTACACACATAAAGTAGGTAACACATGAATTGCCACCTTACATTACAACATATATTGGTATCCACTCAGATTCAAGTGTCACTTAATATGTCACAAATACTTAGGTATATGCATACACATAAATAGACTATGCCCACTGTAATGTGACATACAGCCATACTTCATACTTGTCTGCATTATATCTAGGACCAATGTAATAGAGTACAGGGTGACTTCACAACCATTTTATACTCTATTACATCGGTCCCCACATATCAGGCTATTTGCTACAGTCAGAACTGATGTTTTCTAACAGAGTTAGAGGATAAAGCCACAGGCCAGAGCCTATATTAAGTTGGAGGGCTGAAAAGCACCTGTTTGACCTGAGGCAGAATGGATATAGTACTAATAGAACATTTTACCTAGTGAGGGTAGATTTTTCCTTAATAAAATTGGGAGAAACAGAAAAGTGAACATTAAGATTTTGTAAGAGAATCTCTATAACAAATTTAATGGCCCTCCTCCCCCATTTTTCAGTCCAATAATCTATTCAAACTTCCATTGTTTTACATTTGTTGAACCAAAATATTTAAATAGATTGTTAAATCTAAACACTCACTGGCATGGGAAATATATAAACCACGCACAATACAGGACACATTTCACAAATGTAATTCCTGGTTGCAAATACTAGTTTTTAGCTACAGACATGTTCATTGTAATAACTAACAATGGCATTTTATAAAAGTCAGCCCTTCTTCAAAGGATATAATTAATCATGTCCTATTTGCAAACACAAATGCGTGCCTTGTTGGCTAATAGTGCTCATAGTAATGATCATCTTTTAAAAGCAAGCAAGCAAACCACTTCATTTCAGCATCAAATGCCATAAAAGCTTTCCACACAACAAAGAATAAATATTTAAAAATATACATAATAAAATCACATAATAAAAAAGATTAAACATATCTCTCAAAACTCCAACATCTAACCCCTGAATCCCATGTATTAGACAACAAAAAAATGAATTTAAAAAAGTGTTTTTATATATACAGTGAATGTACAACAGCCATTGGAGTAACACTTTGTACATAGGGAATATACAGAAGTAACGATTAAAACAATGATGGGAATGTTTAACATGGCATAGCCTTCAAAAGCTTTGTCCTAATACACCACATACCCCCTTTAGAACTTACCAACTGCAATAGCAATAAGTAAACTGGAATCTGATCTTAGTATTCTCAAAGCTGTTACATGATTACGAGTACCCAGCTGTCTGCAGATTGGAATCAGCCAGGGATGCACATGTATTGTTTGGGCAGGCTATGAATACATGTGCTTCCATCCCGGCTTTACAAATAGGACACGATGGGGTGGGCATAGTCCTGTTGTGCCAACTGCTGGTCAATTAATTGAGTGGGAGGGAACCAATTCTGAACTATATATAGAGCCATCTGTCATTTTGTACTGTTAGGAAGTCCTAGTAGGGCTCCAATGACCTAATAATTGTAAAATCCAAAACCCCACTTGTGAGCCAACATTTAGAAGAAAAAAGGGACTCAGTCAATGCTACCCACTCGCAATAGCATGACTTCACTGTATCTTTGGAGGGTACAGTCTCTGATGCAGTGCGATATCACATCCCTAGTGGCTCAATTTCAGACAATAATATCCAAACTTTGCTCATTCAAGAGATCTTATTGGACTTGACCAAAGTACACAATACTCTAAATGCATTTGCATATGAAGACAATTCAGTTGTTGATATGATTGTCCTCCAAAATAACAACCGTCATAACTTGGCTTTATCACTATTGATTTACGGCCCATGTCCAATCTTAGGGGGTGAAGCGGAGTACTCGTGGACAAAGGCACGAGCTTCCTCAAAAACTCATGTTCATTACTAGTGAGCTCATTGAGGTTTTCAAACTCCCATATTCTGTCGCAAAAAGGGCCAAACCTACAGCTTTCAGGTCATAAATCTGTAGAGCAGCAGCTACAGATTTGCTAGATGATGTATGGTGTTCCTTCAAAAGTGCTCCAACCAGTTGTCTGTGCTTTGGTGTCATCTTATTCACGTGTGGTTTCCAAGACATTCTGTCTATCAACTTGATCCCCAAGTATTTAAAAGTACTGACTTGTTTGAGCATGACTCCACCTAGGGAAGGCCTCCCTCTATAGGATTTATGGGGATTGATCACCATGAATTTGGTCTTCACTGTGTTAATCTAGGTACCTCGCAGTACACAGAATTCTTCAAAGAAATTTAATAATAACTGGAGGCCCCCGGGGTTTTTTACACTATTAAGGTATCATCTGTGAATAGGAGTGTCACTATTCTATTCTTCTCAAGCAAAGGGGCATCAGCAGGCTGGGATGAAAGAAATTGAAAAAAATTATTTAAATGAAGAGAAAAAAGAGTTGGTGCCAACACGCATCCCTGGCGAACACCAATTATTGGGTCTGTTAGCTGTCCTTGATCCTCCAGCGTACTCTTGCAAAATTAACTTCATGGAGATGAATAACTAAAGATAAAATCTCATTTGGCATCTCCATTTCATGCAGCACTAGCCAAAGTATGGCTCTAGGGACCAAGTCAATGGCCGACTTTAGATCAATAAATGCAACATAAAGGGTTACCTTACCAATTACAACTGTTTTCCAATCCTGGAAAGAAGGGCTCAGCAAAACACTTTCTGGATAGAGCCAATGAGATTAATGGGCCTGTATTTGGTGGGTGATGATTTATCCCCTTTATTAAATAAAGGAATAACCTCTGCACCCTTCCAAGACACAGGAATCGGAGCACGTCTCACAATGGCATTTGACGGAAGCAAAATATACTGTGGTCATTTTTCTATCTCATGCAGGCAAAGATCCCCTGGCACGCCATCAGGACCAGGAACCTCAGATCGTATGATTGAAAGACTGGAAACTTGTGCAACACCCAAATCAAACAAGCTGTTACTTTCCAACTGGGTAGGTTTGGGATAGGCAGAATAAACCCTGAACTGACTGTGGTCACAATAAAGAGAATTAAAATGATGAAACCAATCAGATGCCTGTATGTGATTTTCAGAAGAGGAAGCTGCCCTATGTCCTCCATTCAAGACTAATGACCAAAATTCTTTGGAGTCTTTACGTTTACAGGCTTCCTTGACTGACCGCCATCTCACCTCTTCCCAAACCCACTTAGCCTTTGCATGTGCCCTCGTATAGAATCGCCAAAATATTCTAATGCGGATAATATCTATGTTTTGATTACCCTAGGCAATGGTACTATTGCTTGCCTACACTCCACTTGGAGTTGGGCTGGGGCACAGGTGCAGTAAAATGCAATTCCAACCACTTGAAAAAACAAGAATGCAGGTCAGGAATCTCAAGGAACCCCCCAGTCTCCTCATTCATAACAGCTAATAATGACATATTTTGCAGCAATTCTTGATTGATACACTGAAGAGTATCTTCCTGTTCGGTCACCTGATGCCACCTTAGGTGGCCCTATTATTAGAATAAATGATTTCCATGGTAGTTTTATGTTAATGAGGCACATTGTGCGCTCTTTTCCATGGTGACAACAAACAAAGCGAAAGAGGGTTGTAGTAACTATCTAGACAATCCTTGACAACCATATCATCCACCAAATGCCAAAGCCTTAAATCAATCAGGATATAGTCACTGTGACTCTTCCCAAGTGGTCTATTGAACATAAAGGCACCCTGCTTATCGGTCTTAGTTCTTTCATTGACAGCCCTTAACCCTAACTCAAGCGACAGAGCCTTCAGCTGGAGTGCAACTTGGGACCACATTTTCACAGGGGCTAGCCCTAGCCTAGGTATAAGTCATAAATCATCCTCCACAAAACACCCACATGCATCAATCTAAAAGCATGATCTTCATGAGGATAAATAATTCAAAGGGAAAATAATAGTGCTTATAAGCAACAGTTTAGAGGCACTTTTTTCATGTAGATAGAATGTAAAGTACTGCGATGTCTTGGGAGTCAAAATAATTGAGCTTTAGTCGTCTCACAAAGAATACAGCATTCGATGCTTTGACATCTGAGTGACATATTAGGTGAAGCAAACAGAGGAGGGACATAGAAAGATATGACTGAGATTACTTCATGTGGTGTGAATTATTGCTTAAACATAATGCCCTGGAGCTTGCTTTTATGGTGTGTGAGCTGGAGAGTATGCACAGCAGCATTGCTCAAATGCAGATGCACTCCTTAGAAAGTGGAGCTAATCTTGAATTAGAAGCTCAATGCATTTGTGGGTTTTCTTGATAGTACACCTTGGAACCATATGGTATTACAATGTGAACCTATGCGTATGGGGGAAGTTTATGTTAATCAGTTGCAACTGGTTTCTGCATGATCTATTTGCAGCACAAAGGTTTTGATGTTATAGGTAAAAAACATAGGCCCTGATTTAAGAGGTCCTAGCGCCACTTTAGCTCCACCTTAGCGTCATTTGTTTCCCACTAAGGTGGCTTTTTCCCCATGCCATATCTAGAAAGTGGAGAAATGCATGCATTGCGCTACTTTGTTACCCTTTGTGTTATATTATGCCTGCACTAGACATAACACAGGCAAAGGGGGCGTTCTCCCATTAGGTAGGCTGAAAAATGGTGCAAAGAAATCTAAGAGACTTCTTTGCATCATTTTTTTCGCCAATTTCAACACCTGCTCAGACCAGGCGTTAAAAGGGGACACACCATTGTTTACAATGGGCCCCTGTGAACTGTTCAGGGTTAGCACCAAACGTTTGGTGTTAACCCTGAACAGTACATCAATATTGTCAAAATGTTGATGCTATTGCCCCCTACCCTGCGCCATAGTGTGCCTTATCTTGGATATGGTGCACACATGGTGGTGGTAGGTGGGCACAAAGAGGCGCCAAGAAATTGGTGCTGCACTAGGTGCAGCGCCACTTTCCTTAAATCTGCCCCATAATCTTCTTTAGGCACTGCCAATTCATCTTAAAGTGCATACAAACCCAAATCTCCATTTGCACAATCTTGAACTGGAGAGATTTGCATTATCAGGTAGAAAGGACAAACTGTCCTTCAGTAGGTTTTATGTTAGTGTGAGTATAAGGAGAGGGGAAGATAAACTATTGTAGGCATTCACAACCATTCACAAAATTTTCTGTACTTTACTTCCACATAGGAATAAATAGAAATAATAACTGAAATAGATGGATACATGTAGTGTTAACGGTTTCCCAAATAGCCCTTGCTAGGACATGTTGTCCCTTGTATAGTTATTAGGGATGAATCCTTTCCCTCAGTGCTCAGCTGTATGTGAAACTGGTATCCTGACTTAGATTTTGGGGGTCATTCTGACCCTGGCGGTAGACTACCGCCAGGCCAACGACCGCGGATGCACCGCCAACAGGCTGGCGGTGCATCCATGGGCATTCTGACCGCGGCGGTACCGCCGCGGTCAGAAACGAAAAACCGGCGGTGTCCCGCCGGTTTCCCGCTGCCCTGGGGAATCCTCCATGGTGGCGCTGCAGGCAGCGCCGCCATGGGGATTCCGACCCCCTTACCGCCAGCCTGGCTCTGGCGGTTTTGACCACCAGAACCTGGCTGGCAGTAACGGGTGTCGTGGGGCCCCTGGGGGCCCCTGCAGTGCCCATGCCACTGGCATGGGCACTGCAGGGGCTCCCTAACAGGGCCCCACCAAGATTTTCAGTGTCTGCCAAGCAGACACTGAAAATGGCGACGGGTGCAACTGCACCCATCACACCCCTTCCACTCCGCCGGCTCCATTCGGAGCCGGCATCCTCATGGAAGGGGGTTTCCCGCAGGGCTGGCGGGCGGCCTCCTGCCGGTCGCCCGCCAGACCAGCGGGAAACTCAGAATTACCGCGGCGGTCTTTTGACCGCGCAGTGGTGTTCTGACGGCGGTACTTTGGCGGGTGGCTTCTGCCGCCCGCCAAGGTCAGAATGAGGCCCTTTGTCACCAAAATCATGCTAGCCTAGTACGTGTGTCAATGTGAGGTCCAGTACCTGTCTTGTGACCCGAGGGGGTGGACTAATGTCTATGCCCTGGGTGTATCACATTAGGATTTATTGGCAGTGTACTGTGTTTTGTGAATTTGCAATGTGGTGAATCCAAAAAAACCTGTGCCTACATTCCATGTTCATGTCAAGTCTGTGTGTATGTGTGTGTGTGGGGGGGGTGCAGTGCATGTGTAGCACATGTATGGTAGTGGGAGTTTATGTGCATGTTTGGGTCTAAGATTGAGGCTAGTGGAATCCATTATGAAGGCCCCTTGTTTGGCGTGGTAGAAGATGGAGGGGGAGGACAGTTATCCCACATAGTGGAAGTGTATTGCCTGCATTCCTGCATTGAAGTAAGGAGTGTGAAGACAGGGGGAAAGAAGACTGAATATGGCACTTGAAAGAGAACCAATGAAACCTAGTTCAGAAAACTTTGGCAGTGGACCCACAATTCATTTCTAGAAAATGTGTACAGAAGCAAAATCCGAACAACCTCATTTTGTTCCCAGTCCAGGTTCTTCATGAAAAAGGAAGGGAGTGCCCAACAGAGTAGTCAAAAGACTGCTGTGCGATGAGGGCTGGTGTCTGCTTGTCAGCCAGCCTCCTAGACATGAGGCAATATCACCTGAAGATGGCAACTTATGCTGTAAGAGCTGAGGCTCTCCCTAGAAGCCTGTCTGCCTTTTAGGAGAATGAGGGAGAGCAATTGATATTTGCAAGAGAAAAGACTGTCTAGGAGGAGAAGATCAGAATTTTCCAGATGTGACAAACACTCATAGGAAGCAGACTGCCCGACAGAGAATTGTCAGAAGCAACCTTTGTTGTGAGGGAATATCCCTGTCTCTCTGTTCTATTCCACTTTTGAATTGCACTAAGACTTTACAAGCACAAATACCATTTTGTCTGTTGGCTACTGCTGTGGATATACAAGCTTGTGCTGTTACTGCCGATCGCAGAGAAGAGGAATTGCGTGAGCACTGTAGAGGAGCCCAAGCAGCGCCAACTGCAAAAGTCCAATCATAACTAATGAATCATCCTTGATGCCGCAACTCCATTGTACTGGTACCTGTCTACCCTCAGCCAGGAGTGCCACAACTTCTAAAGACATTATGCCACTACTCAGACCTGTCTTGCTAATCTCATCAAAGGATTCCTTTCACAAAGAGAATCTGTGAGTCAGGTACCTGCAGTGAAGAGCCACCACTGCCAAAAGTAGGGACACAGGCTGAGCCCATTGCATCACTGTTAGACCTGACAGCCTTAGGGTAGTCACCCCTAACTTTTTGCCTGCCTCCCTCCTCGTTTTTGGATACTGTTTTTGCTGGTTTTTAGACTCTGCGCACTTTACCACTGCTAACCAGTGATAAAGTGTATATGCTCTCTCTCTGTAAACATGGTAACTTTGGATCATACCTGATTGAACTATTTAATCTACTTATAAGTCCCCAGTCATGTGCACTCCAGGTGCCTAGGGCATATAGATTAAATGCTACTAGTGGACCCGCAGCACGGATTGTGCCACCCACTTAAGTAGCCCCTTTTCCTTGTCCCAGGCCTACCATTGCTAGGCCTGTGTGTGCAGTTTCACTGCCACCTCGACTTGGCATTTAAAAGTACTTGCCAAGCCTAGAACTCCCCTTTTTCTGCATATAAGTCACCCTTAATGTGTGCCCTGGGTATCCCCTAGAGCAGGGTGCTGTGTAGGTAAAAGACAGGACATGTACGTGTGTAGTTATATGTCCTGGTAGTGTAAAACTCCTAAATTCGTTTTTGCACTACTGGGAGACCTGCTCCCTTCATAGGCTAACATTGGGGCTGCCCTCATACACTGTTGAAGTGGCAGCTGCTGATCTGAAAGGAGCAGGGAGGTCATATTTAGTATGGCCAGAATGGTAATACAAAATCCTACTGACTGGTGAGGTCGGATTTAATATTACTATTCTAGAAATGCCACTTTTAGAAAGTGAGCATTTCTTTGCACTTAAATCCTTCTGTGCCTTACAATCCACGTCTGGCTAGGTTTAGTTGACAGCTCCTTGTGCATTCACTCAGACACACCCCAAACACAGGGTACTCAGCCTCACTTGCATACATCTGCATTTTGAATGGGTCTTCCTGGGCTGGGAGGGTGGAGGGCCTGCCCTCACACAAAGGACTGCCACACCCCCTACTGGGACCCTGGCAGACAGGATTGAACTGAAAGGGGACCTGGTGCACTTCTTAGCCACTCTTTGAAGTCTCCCCCACTTCAAAGGCACATTTGGGTATAAAACAGGGCCTCTGCCCTACCTCATCAGACACTTGCTGGAGAAGAAACCGGAACCAGAAACTACATCCTGCCAAGAAGAACTGCCTGGCTGCTCAAAGGACTCACCTGTCTGCTTTCTACAAAGGACTGCTGTCTTGCTGTTGCCCTGCTGCCTTGCTGAACTCTTGTCTGGCTGTGAAAGTGCTCTCCAAGGGCTTGGATAGAGCTTGCCTCCTGTTCCTTGAAGTCTCAGGACCAAAAAGACTTCTTCCTTTCACTTGGACGCTCCGTGCGCCGAAACTTTCGACGCACAGCTTGTTTCGCGGCGAGAAAAACGCCGCACACCGACGCTGATCGACGCGACGCCCTCGGGGCGATCGAGACTTCGACGCACCACCTCGCAAGGACAAAGCCGCTCGACTTTCCAGGAGAAATCGACGCGACGCCCACCGTGAGTGCGAAACTTTGACGCACGGCCTCGCAAGGACAACGCCGCCCGACTTCCAAGGAGAAATCGACGCGACGCCTGCCGTGAGACCAAACTTTCGACGCACGGCCTCGCAAGGACAACGCCGCCCGACTTCCAAGGAGAAATCGACGCGACGCCTACCGTGAGATCGAAACTTCGACGCGCAGCCCCGCAGAACGACGCGCAGCCGGAAAACAAGCAGGAGAATCCACGCACAGACCCGGGACATCTGGTAATCCCCGCGATCCACAAAAAGAGACTGTCTGCGCGCCGGAAAACGACGCCCGACTTCCCCGCGTGGAAAAGACCGACGCAAGTCTGTGTGTGCTGAGGAGAAATCGACGCACACACCCCTTTTTCCACGCATCTCTTCTCCTGTGGCCCTCTGAGGAGATTTTCCACCAGAAACCAGGTACTTTGTGCTTGAAAGACACTGTATTGCATTCTAAAGACTTAAGACACTCTATATCACTTCCCTGTGATATTTCTACAATTTTCCATTGCAACTTTATTCTTTTTGACCTACAATTATCCTGATAAATATTATATATTTTTCTAAACACTGTGTGGTGTATTTTTGTGGTGCTATATGGTGGTATTGTATGATTTATTGCACAAATACTTTACACATTGCCTTCTAAGTTAAGCCTGACTGCTCGTGCCAAGCTACCAGAGGGTGGGCACAGGATAATCTTGGATAGTGTGTGACTTACCCTGACTAGAGTGAGGGCTTTTGCTTGGACAGGAAGTAACCTGACTGCCAACCAAAAACCCCATTTCTAACATTGGTGATCAGCGGTGAGGATAGGACTTGTATTTGTGCAGTGACATACAGTAGCTAAGTATTTCACTACATACCCACAGTTGAAGGTCAACTTGGTTTTTATCTCTTTTTGAAAATCCGTTTTTTCCTGACAATTTTCAAAAACTAAATCCTCACTCAACATGTCTCTGACTGGGTCTCAGACAGGGGACTTTGACCTAGTCCAGTTGGATACATACACGGTCAAACAACTAAGAGGATTCTGCAGGGCATTAAGGGTACCCACCCAAGGGGCCTCCAGAAAGGAGGACTTTCAAGTGGCGCTGAGGGCCTGGGCAGAAGCCCATTTAGAGGATGATGAGGAAGAGGAGCCAGAAAATGGCCCCTCAGAAGGATTTCCACTATCTATGGATGGTGTTACCACTGCAATTGTGCACCCTTCCAGACCAGGGAGCAGTGTCTCCATGCAAAGCCTGACCGCAGAGGAAAGGAGAGAAGAAAGGGAGTTCCAATTGCAAATGGCAAAACTGAAAATTGAGGCACAACAGGAGGAGAAGAGGGCAGAAAGAGAAGCCAAACAAGCTGAGGCTGAAAGAGCAGCCAAACAGATTGAAGCTGAAAGAACAGCCAAACAAGTGGAAGCTGAAAGAGCGTTGGCTGAAAAGAAATTATTGTTGGCTCATGAACTGAGTCTCAAGGAGCTGGAGATCAAGGCAAGACAGTCTGAATCCAGCAATAATGGTGGCAGCATACAGACAGGACCTGCTGGAGAAAAGAAGGTTCGTATACCCAAAAATGTGGTGCCCAGTTTTGTGGTGGGAGATGACATAGATAAATGGTTAGCTGCTTATGAAGTTGCACTAAGGGCTCATGAGGTTCCTGAAGGGCAATGGGGGGTAGCTATGTGGGGTTATGTGCCGCCATTGGGGAGGGACACACTTCTCACATTGGATCCACCGGATCAAAACACATACCCACTCCAGAAAGCCACTTTACTTGCCAAGTTTGGGCTGACCCCTGAGGGATACCGTCAGAGGTTCAGGGACAGCACCAAACAAACCACACAAACATGGGTAGATTTCTTTGATTTCTCTAGTAAGGCACTGAATGGATGGGTGCGGGGCAACAAAGTAGCAGATTATAAAGGTTTATATGACTTGATCCTGAGAGAGCATATGCTTAATGTTACTTATACCGATTTGCGCCAGCACCTAGTGGATAGTAAGCTGACTGATCCCAGGAAGCTTGCTGAGGAGGCGGACCTCTGGGTTAGCACCAGAGTGTCCAAAAAGGTACCTGGGGGGGACTCCCACAAAGGTGGTCAGGGTTCCCAACAGAAGAAAGAGGGGGGAGATAAACTTACAGATAAGGAACTCTCTAAAGGCCCCCAAAAGAATTCCCAGGGAGGGGGTGGCAACCCTTCCTTTTCCAAATTTGGGAAGAAACCAGGGACATTTGACAGGTCAGGAAAATCTAGCCCCAAATGCATGGAGTGTTACCAATATGGTCACTACAAAGGCGATCCACAGTGCCCCAAGAGGGCACCGTCCACTACCGGACAGGCGCCTGGGTTGACTAGTGTAGCACTCGGGGGGGAGATGGACCCCACTAGCTTTGGGGAGCAGGTAGAGATTTCCCTAGTGTCCCTGGGAGAAGGAGAAATGATGTCCAAGGTCCACATGCCTAAAAATACTTCCAAGTACCGGCAGTGGGTCCTCATTGATGGGCAGAAGGTGGAGGCTCTGCGTGACACAGGAGCCAGTATGACTACTATCAAGAGTCAGCTGGTGTCCACAGAGCAGATAATCCCGAATACATTCCACCAGGTCATAGTCGCTGACAACCGCGAGAGTCACCTACCGGTGGCTCGGGTTCCCTTTGAGTGGGGGGGGGTCTCTGGTACTCTGAAAGTAGCTGTGAGTCCTGCCATGCCTGTAGATTGTCTGTTAGGCAATGATCTAGAGCATACTGCTTGGAAAGAAGTAGAGCTCAGATCTCACCTGGAGATGTTAGGGTTACCTGAGTGGGTCTGCATGACCACCCGGTCCATGGCTGACCGAGAGGGAAGTCAAGGGCATCTGGAGCCTGGAACGATGGCCCAGGGAGCTGCCAAGAGGAGGGACGAGGGGCGCGGGAAACCGGCCCCAGAAGTTCCCACAGTGGCTGACGGGGCTCCTGAGGAGGAGACTCCCGAGCCAACTGGGGAAGACATTGCCACCCTAGATGACTTACCGGAGCTTGCTGGCTGGCAAGTTGAGGGTGGACCCACCAGGGAGGAATTCTGCCAGGCGCAGAAAGAGTGTCCCACTCTAGAAGGGTTGAGGAAACAAGCCTTAAACCAGGCAGCAGGTGACGCCTCTGGCAATCACCACCTATATTGGGAGAATGATCTCCTCTACAGTGAGCCTAGGGTTCCGGTCTTTGGGGCAGCACGTGTGCTGGTGGTCCCCCAATGTTACCGAGCCTTCCTACTGGGTCTGGCTCACGACATTCCCCTGGCAGGACATTTGGGACAAGACAAGACCTTCAACAGGCTTGTCAACCACTTTCACTGGCCCAAAATGAGGACACACTCAGACAAATTCTGCAGGGCTTGTCCTACCTGCCAGGCTAGTGGTAAAGCAGGAAAGAGGGTTAAAACCCCCCTGATTCCACTTCCTGTCGTTGGCACCCCCTTTGAAAGGGTGGGCGTCGACATTGTTGGCCCCTTGGACCCCAAAACTGCCTTAGGCAACAGGTTTATCCTGGTTTTGGTGGACCATGCCACCCGGTACCCAGAGGCAATCCCTCTGAGGACCGTAACTGCATCGGTGGTAGCCAGAACCCTGATGGGGATATTTACCCGTGTGGGATTCCCCAAGGAGATAGTGTCTGACAGAGGCACTAACTTCATGTCCGCGTACATGAAGCATCTGTGGGATGCGTGTGGTGTAACCTACAAGTTCACCACACCCTATCACCCCCAGTCTAATGGGCTTGTGGAGAGATTCAACAAGACCCTGAAAGGCATGATTGGTGGCCTCCCTGAGGCCATGAGGCGTAAATGGGACGTCCTCTTACCATGCCTTCTCTTTGCTTACAGAGAGGTCCCCCAGAGGGGGGTAGGGTTCAGTCCCTTTGAGCTTCTCTATGGGTACCCCGTCAGGGGACCCTTAAGCATTGTCAAGGAGGGATTGGAGAACGCTCCAAAGACACCCCCTCAGGACGTGGTCAGCTACATGTTGGCCCTCCGCAATCAGATGACCCGCTTCTGGAAAGAGGCCCAAAGTAACCTGGAGGCCAGTCAAGAGGTGATGAAACAATGGTATGACCAGAAGGCCACTCTGGTAGAGTTTCAACCTGGAGACAAAGTGTGGGTAATGGAGCCAGTAGAGCCCAGAGCTCTCCAGGACCGCTGGTCTGGCCCATTTGAAATAAAGGAGCGGAAAGGGGAGGCCACTTACCTAGTGGACCTCCAAACCCCTAGGAACCCCCTAAGGGTGCTCCACGTGAACCGACTAAAAGCTCATTTTGAGAGGTCGGAGATCAACATGCTTCTGGTCACAGATGAAGGAATGGAAGAGGAGAGTGAACCTCTCCCTGACCTCCTCTCTGCCCAAGAAGGTGATGGGTCCGTAAGCGGGGTCATTCTGTCTGACTCCCTGACTCTAAACCAGAAAGGAGACTGCTATGAGCTGTTGGAGCAGTTCTCCCCCCTCTTCTCCCTTACTCCGGGACTGACCCACCTCTGTGTTCATGATATTGACACCGGTGACAGTCTCCCTGTGAAAAACAAAATTTACAGGTTGTCAGATAAGGTGAAGGCCAGCATCAAGGAGGAGGTCTCCAAGATGTTGACGCTAGGGGTTATTGAGAAGTCCAGTAGTCCCTGGGCCAGCCCAGTGGTGTTGGTCCCCAAGGCTACTGCCCCAGGCGCGAAGCCAGAACTCCGGTTCTGCGTGGACTACCGGGGTCTCAACTCAGTCACACGGACTGATGCTCACCCCATCCCCCGAGCTGATGAGCTCGTGGACAGGCTAGGCGCTGCCAAGTTCCTGAGTACGTTTGATCTTACTTCAGGGTACTGGCAGATCGCCCTGACTGAGGGGGCTAAGGAAAGGTCCGCCTTTTCCACCCCTGACGGCCATTACCAGTTCCGGGTGATGCCGTTTGGATTGAAAAATGCCCCCGCTACCTTCCAACGGTTGGTTAACGGGGTCCTGGCTGGCAAGGATGCCTTCTGTGCAGCCTACCTGGATGACATAGCTGTCTACAGTTCCAGCTGGGAGGAACACCTGCTCCACCTCAAGGAGGTGCTTCAGGCCCTGCAACAGGCAGGCCTGACCATCAAGGCTAGTAAGTGCCAGATTGGGCAGGGTTCCGTGGTGTACTTGGGACACCTAGTAGGTGGTGGCAAGGTGCAGCCACTCCAGGCCAAGATCGAAACTATCAAGGCCTGGCAACCACCTCGAACCCAGACTGAGGTGAGGGCCTTTTTAGGCCTCACCGGCTACTACCGCAGGTTTGTCAAGGGCTATGGTACCATTGTGTCCCCCTTGACACAACTCACGTCCAAGAAGCAACCTAGGTTGGTGAATTGGACAGAGGCTTGTCAGAAAGCCTTTGACGCCCTAAAGGAAGCCATGTGCACGGCCCCCGTGCTCAAGGCCCCTGACTACTCCCAGGAATTTATCGTGCAGACAGACGCTTCAGAGCATGGCATAGGGGCAGTCCTAGCACAGCTAAATGAGGAGGGCCAAGATCAACCGGTAGTCTTTATTAGCAGAAGGCTATTACCACGGGAACAGAGGTGGAGTGCTATTGAAAGAGAAGCTTTTGCTGTGGTCTGGGCACTGAAGAAGCTGAGGCCCTACCTGTTTGGGACTCATTTCCTAGTTCAGACAGACCACAGGCCCCTCAGATGGCTCATGCAGATGAGGGGTGAGAATCCAAAACTTCTGAGGTGGTCCATTTCCCTACAGGGGATGGACTTTACGGTGGAACATCGCCCAGGGGTTGACCACGCCAATGCTGATGGTCTCTCCAGGTACTTCCGCCTTAGCGATGAGAGCTCCCAGGAGGTCGGGTAGCTCTCCCCACTTTCAGCTGGGGGGGACACATGTTAGACCTGACAGCCTTAGGGTAGTCACCCCTAACTTTTTGCCTGCCTCCCTCCTCGTTTTTGGATACTGTTTTTGCTGGTTTTTAGACTCTGCGCACTTTACCACTGCTAACCAGTGATAAAGTGTATATGCTCTCTCTCTGTAAACATGGTAACTTTGGATCATACCTGATTGAACTATTTAATCTACTTATAAGTCCCCAGTCATGTGCACTCCAGGTGCCTAGGGCATATAGATTAAATGCTACTAGTGGACCCGCAGCACGGATTGTGCCACCCACTTAAGTAGCCCCTTTTCCTTGTCCCAGGCCTACCATTGCTAGGCCTGTGTGTGCAGTTTCACTGCCACCTCGACTTGGCATTTAAAAGTACTTGCCAAGCCTAGAACTCCCCTTTTTCTGCATATAAGTCACCCTTAATGTGTGCCCTGGGTATCCCCTAGAGCAGGGTGCTGTGTAGGTAAAAGACAGGACATGTACCTGTGTAGTTATATGTCCTGGTAGTGTAAAACTCCTAAATTCGTTTTTGCACTACTGGGAGACCTGCTCCCTTCATAGGCTAACATTGGGGCTGCCCTCATACACTGTTGAAGTGGCAGCTGCTGATCTGAAAGGAGCAGGGAGGTCATATTTGGTATGGCCAGAATGGTAATACAAAATCCTACTGACTGGTGAGGTCGGATTTAATATTACTATTCTAGAAATGCCACTTTTAGAAAGTGAGCATTTCTTTGCACTTAAATCCTTCTGTGCCTTACAATCCACGTCTGGCTAGGTTTAGTTGACAGCTCCTTGTGCATTCACTCAGACACACCCCAAACACAGGGTACTCAGCCTCACTTGCATACATCTGCATTTTGAATGGGTCTTCCTGGGCTGGGAGGGTGGAGGGCCTGCCCTCACACAAAGGACTGCCACACCCCCTACTGGGACCCTGGCAGACAGGATTGAACTGAAAGGGGACCTGGTGCACTTCTTAGCCACTCTTTGAAGTCTCCCCCACTTCAAAGGCACATTTGGGTATAAAACAGGGCCTCTGCCCTACCTCATCAGACACTTGCTGGAGAAGAAACCGGAACCAGAAACTACATCCTGCCAAGAAGAACTGCCTGGCTGCTCAAAGGACTCACCTGTCTGCTTTCTACAAAGGACTGCTGTCTTGCTGTTGCCCTGCTGCCTTGCTGAACTCTTGTCTGGCTGTGAAAGTGCTCTCCAAGGGCTTGGATAGAGCTTGCCTCCTGTTCCTTGAAGTCTCAGGACCAAAAAGACTTCTTCCTTTCACTTGGACGCTCCGTGCGCCGAAACTTTCGACGCACAGCTTGTTTCGCGGCGAGAAAAACGCCGCACACCGACGCTGATCGACGCGACGCCTTCGGGGCGATCGAGACTTCGACGCACCACCTCGCAAGGACAAAGCCGCTCGACTTTCCAGGAGAAATCGACGCGACGCCCACCGTGAGTGCGAAACTTTGACGCACGGCCTCGCAAGGACAACGCCGCCCGACTTCCAAGGAGAAATCCACGCGACGCCTGCCGTGAGACCAAACTTTCGACGCACGGCCTCGCAAGGACAACACCGCCCGACTTCCAAGGAGAAATCGACGCGACGCCTACCGTGAGATCGAAACTTCGACGCGCAGCCCCGCAGAACGACGCGCAGCCGGAAAACAAGCAGGAGAATCCACGCACAGACCCGGGACATCTGGTAATCCCCGCGATCCACAAAAAGAGACTGTCTGCGCGCCGGAAAACGACGCCCGACTTCCCCGCGTGGAAAAGACCGACGCAAGTCTGTGTGTGCTGAGGAGAAATCGACGCACACACCCCTTTTTCCACGCATCTCTTCTCCTGTGGCCCTCTGAGGAGATTTTCCACCAGAAACCAGGTACTTTGTGCTTGAAAGACACTGTATTGCATTCTAAAGACTTAAGACACTCTATATCACTTCCCTGTGATATTTCTACAATTTTCCATTGCAACTTTATTCTTTTTGACCTACAATTATCCTGATAAATATTATATATTTTTCTAAACACTGTGTGGTGTATTTTTGTGGTGCTATATGGTGGTATTGTATGATTTATTGCACAAATACTTTACACATTGCCTTCTAAGTTAAGCCTGACTGCTCGTGCCAAGCTACCAGAGGGTGGGCACAGGATAATCTTGGATAGTGTGTGACTTACCCTGACTAGAGTGAGGGCTTTTGCTTGGACAGGAAGTAACCTGACTGCCAACCAAAAACCCCATTTCTAACAATCACACAATGTGCAACACTAGCAAACCAAGAGAAGCAGGGCTTAGCCGACAAATGGAATGAGAGACTAAACACGTGCCAAGGAACCCGGTGAAAGACTTGAAACATTTTGCCAGAGTTAGTACCTGAGGTGAGAACTAATAAACAGCTTTGCTGATTTCACCATTAGGGAAAAAGTTATATTATTTATACTTGTGCCTAAGTTATAACTATTGGACCTTGCCCTCCTTGTAGGGCCTCCCCCAAATCTTTGCCTTCTGTTGATGAACCTTTTGTTGTTTGGGATTCTGCACCTTTTCCTAGCTAGCCAGTGGTAAAGTGCCTATGAACTCTTCCAAAAACATGGCACAGTTGGCATCTATCTGATAGGTGCATTTAATTTACATGTAAGTCCCTAGTAAGTGGTATGTACCCTGGGACTGTAAAGAAAATATTAATAGTGGGTCTGTAGCAGTCATAGTGCCACCCACTGGAGGAGAAACATGTCTCAGGCCTGCCACTGCATCCTGTAGTGCAATTTGAAACTGTAATTTCAACCTGGTAAATGTATTCTTTTGCCAGGATTAAACCTTCCTTTTTAAGACATATTAGTCACCCCTAAGCCCTAAGGTAGACCCTAAATGGTAGACCCCATTATTGCTAATCTCTTACACTTCAGAGACTGCAATACCATCCTCCGTGCTGCCAGGCAGGTGGGCCCCCTCTGGGTGGGGGACAAGACAGTCATGTTTATTCCAGATTACACCTGAGCGGTACAGCACCAATGCTCCTTCTTCTTTGAAGTCAAACTCTGCCTTCACCAAATGGGGATGCAATACTCGCTGTTTTTCCCAGCTTGCCTCCAGATCATCTCTCCCAGCAACCACTTTTTCACAAATCCAACCGAGCCTTGGACTGGTCCAAACAACACCATAGCGGGTCAACATCACATCACACAGGACATGCAAGGGGCTCCTTCAAACCATAGAGACGTCGAAGGGGCACACAACATCCCAAGAACACTCCACTCTCTCCCCGGTATACTCCCCAGACCTGGAGCAGATCATTGAGACCGACAGAGAGCCATTTAGGCCCCGGCCACCTTGGAAGCCAAAGCTATGGCCACTAATGAATGGAAAGGCCTGTATAGCTTCACCTTAGACGATCACACCCTTCCGTCTGACGACTCTCAGCACGAATCCCAGACTCCTCACCTGGTGACACCTCAGACAGCAGGCCATCTTATTTGAACATTCTTACCCTTTCTTATGTTGCTGTCATTGCACATGTCTGCTCAATGTTGATGTGTACCCTTTTACTACATGCCCTACCCTTACTGCAAAGTCCCTTACTACCCACATACTCTGCTTGATCCCATTGGGCCACTCTCACAGTTTGCCTCTGCTGTCTCACCTGCGCTTGCACGGTCACGCTGTCCACACACACCTTCTCGCCCCCCTCTTTTCTGTACTGCACACATGGGGGGCTCTAGGGCAGTCAGCGACTCACCCCAGGCTCAAGATGACATAATCCTTACTGCACAGAACACTCAGGCTCCTTATCATCCTCTGGCCACACAGTATTTATGATTGTGCCCTGTTTGTACTTACTGTTGTTTGCAGTGGGCTCCCATTGTTTGTGTTTCACCCTATTAACCACTGTTGTGTTTATCTCTTCCCCTTCTGCTACCTCACAGGTCTTGGAAGGCTGATCCCACTTATCCCCTTCGGCAGAGGCTGGTTGGGCTACTATGCCTAAGCTTGTGCCATGCAACCTCTCCTTGTGCGCTGACCGCCGCCCCCTCTCTGCACAATGGCCCCCATAAATGACATCCATTTCCTCACCCTCAATGTCTGAGAAATGCACACCTCCAGAAAGTGCTATGTGGTTTATTCTTATCTCAAACACCATCAGGCGCAGATAGCCCTTGTATAAGAAACCCACACCACTAGGGAGAAACTGGCACACCTTCATAGAGGTTTGAGTGGCCAGATACAGACCACCACCTATGCACGAGGTGCCATGCATTAGGTCTGCCCCATAGTTCCCTTCCAAGAGGTGGGCCCAGTGGTGGACAAGAAACGGGGTTATATACCCCTGGAGGGCCGCTTAGATGGCCAACCTCTGCTAGTAAGGAGCATATATGTCCCCATATTGATCAGGCAGATTGAGATGCTGTTTCTGCCTTTCTAGCTCATAAGACAACACACTTGTGGGCGCTGGGAGGTGATTATGACTGTGTGCTTTACCATAACTTGGACTGATCTCTTCCTCCTCTGCCCTGTTCCCCCTGCCCCCATTCACACAGACTGCCCACTTCCAGAACTGGATGATCCACTGGTCACAATACTCAATGGACTGGCTCTGTTCCTTCCACTCAATACCTCACAACCTTCATGTGCGCCTAGATTGATTCCTTTACCCTGCCACCCGGACACCCCTAGTCCACAAAACTTACTTGGCATGTGTAGTATTACCACACCCACAAATTGGCTCTATGGTGGGTACCCCACTTCCAATGACAACCGTGATGAAGCTCCAGAGAGAATGCTTAGAGGACCCTGTCTTCTCCGATGAGCAGCGAGACCATATTCTGCAGTACTTTGCAGAGAATCACAACATAGCTTCTTCCAGGGCACTGGAGTGAGATGCCTCTAAGGTGGTGACATGAGGTATCTGTATACAGAAGATAGTGGAGACCTGCTAGACGCTGGAGAGGGAGATAATGGATGTCCAGCAGCACCTCGCTAGCCTGAGTAAAGCAGTGAACTGTGACCCTGCACTTATCCCACAACTCTCTGATGCGAGAACTGCATATACTGCCTTCCTGGATCACCTGTGGCACTCAGTTTCTCAGCCCATGCAACCAAAGTCCACAGGAAGGGTGATTAGTCAGGCAGACTCCTGGCCTGGCTAATCAGACAGGAGTCTCCCATCACAGAGGTGCCATCGCCTGCACCCAAGGTGACATTTTACAGGCCTTCTAAAACTATTACTCTTCCATTTATTCACACTCTTCCATCTGTTCGCACGGGTGCCATCGCACGCATCCAAGGTGACATTTTACAGGCCTTCTATCTTGTCACTTCTGTCACTACTTGACAACTCTTTGGAGTGCTCCAAAGTTTTCCTGGCAGGCATTTCCCTTCCACACATATCTGCTTCCAGTAGGCTTTCCTTGGACACTATCATCATCTCGGCAGACATGGCACAAGCGATTCACGATCTCGCCTGAAAGAAAACACTGAGGTTGCATGGCCCACCCTTGGAATACTATAGCACCTTCTCCTTACCTCCAGTGCCCCATCCTGCAGAGATGTATGGGGCAGGCTTGCACACCAGCGAGCTCCCACACTCCCTCCAAGAATCGCTCCTGGCCTCCCTCCCTAATCCAGATAGGGAGCCCACAATTAACGTCCTATAGATCTATCAGCATCCTCCGGCTGACTATAAAATCTTTTGAAAGATCTTGGCTACTAGATTTGCCCAGATTCTCCTGGCGTATGTCCAACCTGTTCAGAACTGGTTTGTCCCGGTGCGCAGCACCTCCCGCAACATCCACCACCTACTTCACGTGCAGGACTGGGTCAGGGGACTGTTCCCACAGATGGCCTGCCTCATACTAGATTTAGAGAAGGTGTTTGATACATTGGCGTGGCATTAACTATTCACAGTCCTGACCCACATGGGATTCAGCCAGAGGTTACTTGCCTTCACCCGCCTACTCAAATTGACCTTTCTCATACGGTTGGGCCGACTCCTCTCTGCCCCTTCACAGTGGGCCGCAGGACTCAGCAGGGGTGCCCACTCTTCCCATTGCTCTTTGTGCTGGCGATGGATCCACTGGCCATGCATTTGTGCAGGGGGCATGAGTGGGGCATACCACTTGAGGATAGAATACCTGCAGTATCATTATATACAGATGACCTGCTCTAATATCTGAGAGATGAAACATTTGACACCTCCTTGATTTGGGATACCCTGGCTGAGTTTGCCTCTGCCACGGGCTCTGGGTTAATTGGGCCAAATCGGCCATTTACCCACTCTGCCCATATCAGTTGCCAAGAGTAGTAGACCTGAGCGACACCCAACTGCGCTGGGATGGGGATGCTCTCTGCTACTCAGAGATCCGGCTATACCACTTTCCTCTGGATCTCAATGAGGGAAACCTTTGAGCAGCCATTTCAGGCATCAAATCTCAAATACAATAATGGCAAACTCTGCCGCTCGCCCCCATCAGTGAAATAGCTTAGCAAAAATGATTATTTTATCCCGCCTCCTGTTAGAAATGGGGTCTCTAGTTGGCAGTCAGCTTGCACTCTGTCCAAGCAGGGACCCTCACTCTAGTCAGGGTAGTGGAGATACACACTTACGATAACTCTTGCTCACCCTCTTCGTTGCTTGACACAAGCAGTCAGGCTTACCTCAAAGGTAATGTGTAAAGTATTTGTTCCAACACACAAAGTAATACAGTGAAAAAACTGCAAAATGGATACCACACCAGTTTAGAAAAATAGGGAATATTTATCTAAATCAAACAAGACCAAAATGACAACAATCCAACATACACAAGTCAAGATACACATTTTCTAAAGGATAAGAGTCTTACTCCATAGAAAACAATGAAATCTGTGATTTTACACAAAGTACCTGATTTGCGTCAAAAATAAAGCCGCACGTGTGAGCATGCATCAGAAAAGTCAGCGATGCATTGATCCCTTACTCACAAGTGAGGCCTTGCTTTGTTTTTCTCTCCTGCAGAAAGCGTTAAGCCGATTTCCGGATGGGCACCTCAGATCTGTGCGGGCCTGCTTTGATTTTTGGCCCCCAGCGATGATGCCTGAGAAATCCGGTTGCACGGTGTTAGAAAAACCATGCTGCGTGGGGTTTGCATCATTATCAGCAGGTGCAAGTGGGTGTTGCGTCGGTTCTCCAGCTGTGATGTGTCTATTTTAGCCGCAAAACAGGTGCTGCATTGATTTTTAGCTGCGTTGCAGGTGGTGTGTCCAAATTTTCCCTGCTGTGTTCTGTTTTAGATTTTAGTCCTTGTTCTGCCAAGTTCACATCTCAAGGGCCCAGAGACTGAACAGGGCACCACTTGGCAGGGCAAGAGTTTCATCAGAGAGTCCAGGTGCTGGCAGAGGATGCCTTCTATGGCCGTGAGACTTTAAAACAGGAGGCAAGCTAAATCCAAGCCCTTGGAGATTCTTCACAAGCAGGAATATACCACAAAGTCCAGTCTTTGTCCTCTCTCAGGCAGAAGCAGCAACTGCAGGCAAACCCAGCAAAGCACAGTCACAGGCAAAGGGGCAGTACTTCTCCTCCAGCTCTTCAGCTCTTCTCCTTGGCAGAGACTCCTCTTGGTTCCAGAAGTAATCTAAAAATCTGGGGTTTTGGGTCCACTACTTATACCTCTTTCTGCCTTTAAAATACGCAAATGTCAAAGGAACATTTCTGTTGTTCACAAGATCTTGCCTTGCCCATGCCCTGGCTCCAGCCTCACACTAGGGAGTTGGAGACTGCATTGTATGAGGGCTGGCAAAACCCATTCAGGTGTAAGTGCCCACTCCTCCCCCTTCACTGTAGCCCTGATGGCTCACCAGGATATGCAGGCTACACCCAGCCCCCTTTGTGTCACTGTCTAGAGGGGATTCACAAATAGACCAACTGACAATCTGGCCCAGAGAGGGAATACACAGGCAGGTAGAGTCACAGAATGGTTTAAGCAAGAAAATGCCTACTTTCTTAAAGTGACATTTTCAAACTGACAATTTAAAAACCAACTTTACCAAAAGTTGTATTATAAAAGTGTGAGTTCAGAGACACCAAACTCCATATTTTATCTGCTCTCAAAGGAAAACAGCACTTAAAGGTTATTTAAAGGCAGCCCCCATCTTAACCTACATGAGAGATAGGCCTTGCAACAGTGAAAACTGAATCTGGCAGTATTTCACTGTTAGGACCTGTAAAACAGATCAGTGCATGTCCCACCTTTAACATGCACTGCACCCTGCCCATGGGGCTACCTAGGGCCTACCTTAGGGGTGCCTTAAATGTGTAAAAAGGAAAGGTTTAGGCCTGGCAAGGAGTACACTTGCCAGGTCGAATTGGCAGGTTAAAACTGCATACACAGACACTGCAGTGGCAGGTCTGAGGCGAGTTTACAGAGCTACTCATGAGGGTGGCACAACCAGTGCTTCAGGCCTACTAGTAGCATTTGATTTACAGACCCGGGGCACCTCTAGTGCACTGTACTAGGGACTTACTAGTAAGTCAACTGTGTCAATAATGGAAAAGCCAATTACACATATATTTTACACAGGGAGCACTTGCACTGGTCAGCAGTGGTAAAGTGCCCAGAGTACCAACACTGCCAAAATAGAGTCCAGCACACAGTCTAAACATGGGAGGCAGAGGCAAAGAAGACAGGGGAGACCATGCCAAGGATGCCAAGTCTAACACGTGTCCCCCCAGCTGAAAGTGAGGAGAATTACCGAACCTCATGGGAGTTCTCATCACTAAGGCAGAAGAATATGGACAGACCATCAGCATTGGCGTGTTCTGTTTCTGGGTGTTGTTCCACAGTAAAGTCCATTCCCTGTAGGGAGATGGACCACCTCAACAGTTTTAGGTTCTCACCCCTCATCTGCATTAACTCTCTGAGGGGCCGGTGGTCTGTCTGAACACAGAAGTGAGTCCCCTAACAAGTAGGGTCTTAGCTTCTTCAGTGCCCAGATCACAGCAAATGTTTCACGCTCAATTGCACTCCACCTGCATTCCTGGGGAAGTAACCTCCTACTAATGAAGGCTACAGGCTACAGGCTACTCTACGCCTTCTTCATTTAGCTGTGACAATACTGCTCCCACACAATGCTCTGAAGCACCAGTCTGCATGACAAATTCTTTAGATAAGTCTGGTGCATTTAGTACAGGTGCCATACACAGGGCTGCCTTCAGAGCATCAAAAGCTGTCTGGCAAGCCTAAGTCCAGATCACCTTTCTGGGTTGCTTCTTGGAGGTTAACTCAGTTGAGGGAGCAACAATAGTGCCATACCCCTTGACAAACCTGCTACAGTTTCCGGTGAGACTTAAAAAGGCTCTCACCTCAATCTGGGCCTTGGGAGGCTCCTAAGCTAGAATGGTGTCAATCTTTGGCTATAGAGGTGCCACCTGGCCACTCCCCACCTGATGTCCCAAGTACACCACTGAACCCTGCCCTATTTGACCCTTGCTTACTTCAATAGTGAGGCCTGCCTTCTGCAGAGCCTCCAACACTTTGCAGAGGTGTTGCAGGGGTTCCTCCCACGTGGGGTTGAACACAGCAATGTCATCCAGGTAGGTGGCACTGAAGTCCTCCAGCCCAGACAAAACCTGGTTAACCAACTTCTGGAAGATGGCAGGGGCAATTTTATTTCCCAAAGGGCATCACCCTAAACTGAGAGTGCCCATTTGGGGTAGATAATGCAGACCTCTCCTTAGCCCCCTCAGTCAGAGCAATCTAATATCCAGATGTTAAGTCAAACATGCTGGGATATTTGGTAGCCCCTAACCAATCAATGAGCTCATCAGCTTGGGGGATGGGGTGTGTGTCATTCTTCGTGACCGCATTGAGTCCACAGTAATCCACACAGAATCTGAGTTCTGGGGTGGAACCAGGAGCAGAAGCCTTTGAGACCAGAACCACAGGAATGGCCCAAAGACTATTGAAAAACTCAATAAACCCTAATGCTGACATCTTGGACACCTCATCCTTGATGTTAGTGCTGACCTTGTAAGTCACCCTGTTAATCCTGTGTTTTACAGGTGTACTGTCCCCAGTGTCCACATCATGGGTACACAAATGAGTGACTCTTGGGACCAAGGAAAACAGTGAGGCAAACTGCCCCAACACCTGGCGACAGTCCCTCTGTTGCTCTGAGGTCAGGGAGGGAGAGAGGTTCACGCCCTAAACAGACCCATCATTCTCCTTAGCAGACAGGAGGTCAGAAAGAGGCTCATTCTCTTCCTCTACTGCATCATCTGTCGATAGAAGCATTGTCAGCCCAGACTTCTCAGAGTGAGGGTGGAGGCGGTTCACATGCAGGAACCTCAAAGGGTTCCTGGGAGCCCGGAAGTTCTACAGGTAGGTGACATCACTCTTGCGCTCCACCACCTCAAAAGGCCCAGTTCACTTGTCCTGGAGAGCCCTAAGCACCACTAAGGCCATCACACACACTTTCTGGCCAGGCTGAAACTCAATCAGGGTGACATTCTGGTCATACCAGTGTTTCATGTTTTCCTGGCTTGCTTCCAGGTTCTCCTGAGCGAGCTTCCTGAAGCAGACTGTCTGATTCCTAAAAGCCAGCATGCAGCTAAATACATCCTGGGGGGGGGCTTATTGGAGGCCTTCTCCAAGCCTTCCCTAACCAGACTCAGAGGTCCTTTGTACAATAATTCAAAGGGACTAAAACCAAGTCCCTTTTGTGGCACCTCCCTGTAAGCAAACAGAAGTCATGGCAAGAGGACATCCCACTTATGCCACAAGGGCTGTGACAGGCCCATGATCATGCCTTTCTGGGTGCAGTTGTATCAGCAACCTTCGGGTCACTATAGAGGAGGCCATCCTCCCAATAAATCAGATGTGACCCAGACTCCTTTCCTGAGGCCTGGTCTGCAGACTGCTGCCGCAAACCCTCCAGAGTAGGGCATGTCTTCTGTGTCTCACAGAATACTTCCCTGGTGGGCCCCCCTTCCTGCTGCCACAGCGTCAGTTCATGGACCTCCGCCAGTTCAGCCACCTGTTCCCCTGTAGGCTCTGGGGCATCCACCTCAGGTTTAGCCTTCTCACGGACCATGGAAACTTCAGGTAGGTTTTTCACGCCCCCTTCCCTTCCTCCTTCTGGCAGACACCTGGGCCACTCTTTCAGGCTCCAGAGTCTCCTGGTCACCCTGACGGGCTGCCTCTGACCAGATGGACACGCAAACCGACCCAGGCAAGCCCAACATCTCCAAGTGATACCTGTGTTCCACCTCCTTCCAAGGGGAATCCTCCAGGTCATTGTCAAGCAGACAATCCACAGGTATGGTTGGACTCACAGGTACTCTCATGGAACCTGAGACCCCCCCCTCTCAAAGGGAACCTGCACCACTTTGCACAGGCACTCAGGGTTTTCTACTGCAACTCCTTTGTGAAGTGCATTGGGAAGTATTACTCTTCAGACACCTGGTGACTTCTCACAGTAGTCACACTGACTCCTGTGTCTCTGAGAGTCTGAGAGCCTCCGCCCTCTGTCCATTGATGGTCACACACTGCCTGTACTTTTTAGTGTTCTCAGGCACAAGGGTCCTTTGGGCCACCTCACTGTCCCCTAGTGAGACAAGGGTAATCTCAGCTGGCTCCCACCCACCTAGAACCAATTCCTCCCCAAGAGCTACACTGTCCAAACCCTGTGACTGAGCATCAGTGGGTGCCTGTGTCCCCTTGGGACATTTGGGATTCCCCTGTATGTGACCCACCTAATCACATGCAAAGTACTTGTGGGGACCCCTCTCTGCATGTTTCCCTGTAGAGACCTATGGTTTCTTTTCTGCCAGGGAATGGGAATCCTTAACCTGGGAACTACATTGGGGCCCTTTATAGAACTCCCCGTTTACCCTTACCCCCCACACTTTTTCTGATGGGGACCCTACCCACCCTTGGCATGGGCTCCCCCACACCTCATCCAGAACCTGGTGCACTCCCACTAGTCCACTTCCTGCGCAAGCTTTCTGGGGTCAGTCAGCTTACTGTCCATCAAGTGCTGGCACAGCTCTGGAATACAAAGACTGGACAAATGCTCCCAAGCAATCAAATTGTACAGCCCCTCAAAAGTTGTCACCTTGATGCCCTTCACCCAACCACCCAGTGACCTGGAAAAAGAGGCAGCACATTTTAATCAGGTTTGAGATTCCTTCTTGATGTAGGACCTAAACTTATCCTTGTATCCTTGTACTGCTCAGGGGTGAGACCATATCTTGTGAGTAGGGCATCCTTCATAATAGAGTAGATGAGTCCCTGAGGATCCCCTAAGGTTGTCAGAGGGACCCTCCCCTCTCCCTCAAAGTGCTTCTTCAGGCCTGCCCCCCAATGAGCTTCAGGGGCCATGTTCATATGTAGAGCTGACTCATACCCCTTAAGTCACAATTAGATGTCATTCTCCCTTTTGTAATCCTTTCTAAGTCCTTTGGAATGTGTAGTCTGCACTGAGGTACTGTTGCCACCATCTCCGCTAGACAGGCTCCTCTGATCCACCTCCCTTCAACTGAGCTTATAAGCCAATAGCATATTTTTCTCCTCCATGGCCAACCTTCTCTCTTCCACCTCCATTTGAAGCTTCTCTAATTGCAACTGGTGCATCCTCTCTGCCTGTCTGTCTTGCAATGTTTCAGGAGTCAGACCTTTGGATGGCACAGTGCTTCCTGCCCTGGAGACCCTACCCACAGGCAGAACAGGCACATCCACTACCACATGATGAACACTCTGCACCTCCTCACCCTCATCCTCCTCCTCCTCCTGTGTGCCCCCCAGCCTCCTTGGCTGCCATCCAGGCCCTCAATGCCCTTTGTACCTCCTTCTTTCAGGTGGAGCTCTTGATTGGGCAGGTAATATCCTTATAAAATTGCTTAAGTTAAGCCACAGTGTATTCCTCCAGTTCCTCCAATTCAAAAACAGCTTTTGTAGACACAGCTGGTGCATCCCCAGATTGAAATATGTTGGTAAGGTTCACTCAAAAGTGCAAAGTTCCAAAAGACCAGAGAGTTCCCAAGTGAAGTTCAAAAATAACAAAAATATAGAAGCAGGAAAAAGTCCAGAAAGAGGAAAAGCAAAAACAAGTAGTATGTTGTGATGTAATGGTCTGCACTGAAAACATCAGTGTACACTTAATCACTGTATGTCAAATACAAATACAAGTCCAATCCTCACCACTGATTACCAGTGTTAGAAATTGGATCTCTGGTTGGCAGTCAGTTAGCACTCTGTCCAAGCAGGAACCCTCACTCTAGTCAGGACAACGGAAATACAAACTTAAGATAACCCTTGCTCACCCCCTTGGTAGCTTGGCTCAAGCAGTCAGGATTATCTCAAAGGCAATGTGTAAAGTATTGGTACCAACACACACAGTAATACAGTAAAAACACTACAAAATGGACACCACACCAGTTTGGAAAAACAGGCAATATTTATCTAAATCAAACAAGACAAAAAACACAAAAATCAAACATACACAATTCAAGATATTAATTTTCAAAAGGATAAGAGTCTTACTCCATAGAAAGCAATGAAAGCGTTGATTTTACACAAAGTACCTGGTTTGCATTAAAAATAAAGCCGCACCGGCGAGCTTGCACCAGAAAAGTAATTGATGCATTGATTCCTTACTCGCAAGTGAAGCTGTGTGTCGTTTCTTCTCCGGTTGAGTTGGCGATGTGTAATTTTTCTCTCCCACAAGAGAGCGATGCGTTGATTTCTGGACGGGTACCTCAGAACCGCGTGGGCTTGTGTCAATTTTTGGTGCCCAGCAATGATGCGTGAGAAATCCGGTCACAGGGTGTTGGAAAAGTCGCTCTACATGGGGTTTGTGTCATTATCACCAGCTTTAAGCAGGTGTTGCATCGGTTCTCCAGCTGTGTTGATTTTTGCCACAAAGTGGGTGGCGCTACGTTTTTCAGCCGCGTTGCACGTGGTGCATCGGAATTTTCCCACATGGTGTTCTGTGCATGGATTTCCCAGCTTGTTCTGTCAATTTCCCCTCTCAAGGACCCAGAGACTGGATAAAGCACCTCTTAGCAGAGGAAGTCTTTGATGGCCTTGAGACTTTGAAACAGGAGGCATGCTCAATACAATTGCAAAACTACAACTGCTGGTGGATCAAGGAGTCCTTGCCACACCATCCTGCAAGGCGTACTTCCCAGCAGCACAGCTTCAATGGCTATCCCTTTGGACAGCTACGCAATATATGGGAGAGGTGTCGATGGACCAGGGGCCCCTGCCAGTGTTCAGAAACCCAAGCTTTCTCCTTCCACAGGTCCTGCCTCCTTCCCCCTGCCCCCAGCAGGTAGCGGTTGTACGAACCTGCATGGCTTGAATACATCGCCTCTCACAATCCTGCTATAAGCACCACTGTCGCCCATGGTAGGTCTCCCCTGCTTCTTGGGTTTTATACCACCAGGGACATGAGGGTATGGACAGAACACTTGTTGCACATGCTAGGAGACCTCTTTTCTGACAGGCACCAGCAGTTAGTCATGGAGCATGGCCTTCCTCCAGGACAGTTCCTTATATACAGGCAACTTAGCCACACCTGTCATGCTCTTTGGGACATCTCACAGTGTGAACCCGCCACACAACCAGTTCTAACAATCCTTAATGTGGCCAACAGTCATCATTTTATTACGTGGCTATATAAAGCTATTTGTGAAGTGGAAGTCATTACCCTCACTGTGCTTCGGCACAAGTGGGAAGATGATATTGATATAGTGCTCCATGACAAGGAATGGGCTCAGGAGCTCGAATTTCCTCAGCAGGTCTCCTGACACTCCTGCTTTAAAAATATCCAATTCTTTATGCTCCACAGGGCATATCTCACACCCATCCAGTTGAACTGCTATCTCCTGGGAGCGCAGATGAGCTGCCCGCACTGCCAAACTCTGGTTGTGGTCTTGCCTGGCCCTTCAAAGCTACTGCCAGTCAGTACACACTACCTTCCATACAGTTACTGAGCTGCTGGACATTTACACCTGGGAGGCGCACTCCTTGGACATTTTTAAACAAAGGAAACTGCAAAAGGTGTGCACCTGCTTAATGGCCAAAGGCACTCTTCCTCACCAAACATGCACTCACTCTCCAGTGTTGCATCCCTACCCGGTCCCCAGTTTCAGCATGGATTGGAATGGTACACAATTAGGGCGCGGTTGAGGTGAATGCTCTTCACTATGGCGAGGTTCACCATCTCCATAAGCAACCTATCTTTCCCTAGTGGGCTACCATCCTTGCACACTTCCTACAGGAAGTGGTGAATGATGATCTCCCACCGTGACCTGGCCATGTTCCCTTCACCTACTCCATGCACCACCAGCGCGCTGGGGACTTTCATGAGGGTGTCGACCCTCTTCTTTTATCATCCTAATTTAAATATATGGTTCCCTGCACCTCTTTGCCTCCACCTCACACCAGCATGCCATATATAGCCTTCACCACCCCCCTCCCTATCCCCCTCCACCACCCCAAGACGGTAAGGCCTATTCCTGGTTTGCAACAATGCATTATGGAGCTGCATTTCACACCAAGCATGAGTCACCTGAGACTTTCACTCTTTACAATCTCGCACATCATCCTACTTGTAGCTACACACTCTTCTCCCTACCTGTTTGGTTCTCTTCTCCTGAGCATGCAGTGTGTATTGTTTGACCACTGTACTTGCTATACTGATGGGCAAAGTTAATTGCATTTGTTACCTACTTTGAAACCTCTAATAAAAATAATTTAAAAAAAAGAGAAGAATAGGGCTGGACATTAGGTTATTGTGTCTATTGACTGACTGACAAACACTACCTGTCTGAGAAGACTGCGACTGCTTGACCTATCGACTCCGAGTACCAAGGGTGTACAGTGTTGTGCTTGGCCCAGTTTGCAAAGCCATGGTGGGATGGCTTGCAAGATGTAAGTGGCAAATTATCTCTGTCTCCATAGTTCTGTCTCAGTGTCATCTATCTGCCCTTTGGCCTCCTGAATAAGATCTAACTCCCTTATTTTTGAAAGGGTGTAGTTGAAAGATTTTCTTCCCTAAGAGAAAAACATTTTTCCTGTGGAGATTTCCTTTGCAATTGCTCCCACAAACTGTGTGTCTGAAGGACAATTTTTAACTAAAATGGTAAATAAGAAGTATGAATGAAAATCAATCATTTATATAGATTTCTAGACATAGTCCTTATTATTTCTGTGAATCTCCTGAACAGAAGAAACGTACGCAAATAGCATACTTAGGTCAAGATTTAGAAATGTTTTGCGTCAGACTTGCATTACTTTTTTCATGCAAACCCGACACAAAACCTTTTTGGGGATTTACAGACCAACACAAATTGGTATTCATGTTAGTTTGTGAGGGAAATTAACGCAAACCAGCACAGCGTGTTAGCTAATGTCAGGGGGGCATTACAAGAGTGGTACCTGGGCTTTCCCATGCAACCACCTATGCGTTTTGATGCAAAACCCTATTTATGAACATTAGTAGAAAGGGTTTTGCATCAAAGAATAATGCTGCTGGAAAGCAGGCATTAAAAAGGGAAATGTTTTCATTTCTCCTTTCTTTTCCAACTTTGCATGCGTGTTGCACTCCACAGCACACATACAAAGTAAGAATAGTTTTAAAATTTGTGTACTCCTAGAATTTTGTAGTAGAATGGTACCTTTCCAGTTCAAAACCTATGCGAAACTCACACACACACTTGAACTATGGCGCAAAAGTGTGTGTGTGGCACTTGGTATAAAAATTCTGCACCAGTGCTAGGGAGAGGGGAGGAAAGAGCCATTTGTGTAGAGATAGCTCTCTCCTGCTCTCCCTGTCATGCAACACAGTGCAGTACCTTTGGGTGCTGCACTGTGCTGAGGGACACCAGGGCCAGCTTTAGCACTGGTGGTATCTGGTGCAGCAATCTTTTTTTGCACCCCATCCATGACCTACTTTTCAGTTTCCCTCACTACCACCCGACAAAAGTAGCACTGATCGCTCCATGGCCCCTCTCTCAAATACATTTCATTTGCTTTAAAGCGCTGGTAAATGCTGGCTTTACTAATCCACTCAGCTATTCACATGAATTACAGATCTGTTCTTTGCAGCAGGCATATTACCTCTATGTGCTACTTTATGGGAAGTCAAAACTGCCACTACTCAAAACTTCGATCTCTCTCTCTAGCAGGGACATTAATCACTAAAGTTATCCTGACAATTAGACTGCTACCTGAAAGCTGGACTCCTAAGGAACTCTGCAACAGGTGTTTTTCAATCATGAGTTATTTCCGTACACACACTGCCCACCCTAAAGTCAGTGCCGACCTAGAGGTCAGAGCCCAGTGCGGCAGCACCGGTCGAACGTCCCTAAATCAGGCTCTGTGTGACACATTTGTAAATTTGGGGGTCATTCTGACCCTGGCGGCCGGTGACCGCCAGGGTCACCGACCACGGGAGCACCGCCAACAGGCTGGCGGTGCTCCCAAGGGCATTCTGACCGCGGTGGTTCAGCCGCGGTCAGAAAGGGTAAACCGGCGGTCTCACGCCGGTTTACCGCTGCCCCATTGAATCCTCCATGGCGGCGGAGCGCGCTCCGCCGCCATGGGGATTCAGACACCCCCTACCGCCATCCTGTTCATGGCGGGAAACCCGCCATGAACAGGATGGCGGTAGGGGGTGCTGCGGGGCCCCTGGGGGCCCCTGCAGTGCCCATGCCAACGGCATGGGCACTGCAGGGGCCCCCGTAAGAGGGCCCCACAAAGTATTTCAGTGTCTGCTTTGCAGACACTGAAATACGCGACGGGTGCAACTGCACCCGTCGCACCCCTGCAACTACGCCGGCTCAATTCTGAGCCGGCGTCCTCGTTGCAGGGGCATTTCCGCTGGGCCGGCGGGCGCTCTTTTGGAGAGCGCCCGCCGGCCCAGCGGAAATGTAAGAATGACCGCTGCGGTCATTTGACCGCGGTGCGGTCATTTGTCGGCGGTACCTTGGCGGACGGCCTCCGCCGTCCGCCAAGGTCAGAATCAGGGCCTTTGTGCCTTAGTTTGTGAATTAGACCATACCTGTATATCAGATAATTAAGGTAAGGTCTACTGGTTGAAATTAAATATTAACTGAAACCCCATGATGCACCAATATCGAGTTCCAAGATACAACTGTTACCAAGTGTATTTTTCTTGTTTGTTTATAAAGTGTGCAAGAACTATCAACAGAACATTTCATTAAACATGTTCAAGGTGACTTGCAATTTGAACCAACCCACTTTTCTAAAAAAAACAAAATGACAGACGCAGTTTTAAAATAAAATGTTTCTTACCAACTTCAGACATCTCTGGAACAGTGGCAACATAGGGGCCATCCGAAAATTCCGGGGCATTGTCATTAATGTCCTGAACCTTGATGATGAATTCGGACTCCGGTTCAAGAGGCAAGTTTTTCCGCCTATCAATTGCCTGAGCGTGGAGGACATAGTGCGCTTTCTTCTCTCTGTCTAGACTTGTGGTTGCATGAATGTCCCCCGTGACATCGTCAATAAGAAATATGCTCCCAGCTCCTTCTCCGGTAAGGATGTACTTGACCGACCCATCTCCTTTATCGGAATTCGAGTGTAGCTGTAGGAAGTAATACAGATATAGGAATCATCAGCATATGTGACATGACCTATAACACAATCTGATGTACACATTTTATCCTCTACAGATACTGTATTGATTAATACTTGTTTTCCCCAAATATTTGCTTTCCCTGTTGTGGGCAATTGTTTAAAAAGCCCACAATTTGAGCAGTCTTTCCCATGAGGGATCATCACTTTACACAAAATTGTGAAAATAAACACTTAACGCATTAAGGGCCAGATGTAGCAAAGGGTTTTACCCATTCTGTGTCTATGGGAAAATGTGTTCGTACATATGGCGCTAAGTGCATAATAAACTTTCCCAGTGATTCTTTAAAAGAAACTACAATTACTTCCAGTTTAAAAACATGTCAGCTGATCTGATAATGTCCCACAGCATGTAGGAGGTAGTGCATGAGCTTGAGACTTTAAAATTACAATCTCCATGTGAAAGCCTAAAAAAAATGTTAGCTTAGTAGGCAAAATCAAAGGGAATTATAAAAAGCAAGTTGGAGTTGTATTTTAAAGAGCACAGATTGCTCTATTTGCCAAGGGTTTCCTTTAAATGAATGAACAAGTGGAAGACATATTGGAGGCGTGCAGTAACTTGCTTAATGTGTGGCAAAACAATTAATACATATTTCCACCCTTTCCCGCTATTTTGAGAAATGTGATAAACCTGCATTTGAATTAGAGCAACATTGTGTAGCATCGAGGAAATCAGTGGTAACAGGTACAACAGATTACTCTTGATTTATCGGGCAACTCTTAATTAGGGGCAATACATTACCACTGATATTCATTAATGCTAATACCTCACTGGGCCATCACTCTTGATTTATTTGAGTCTTAGATTTGAAGTATGTTACATTTAGGAATCTACAGAGGTCTTCGCATATATCACTTTGGAGGACATTACTAGTAAGCACTTCTGTCGTTTTAACTCACATGCTACAATATTCAGTTTGTGTATGAAGCCCATATTTTCCAAATGATGACCCTTAGAAAAAAATCAATAAGTGGACATATTCATCATCATCTTTCTAGGCTACCACAAAGCCTCATTGTATGTCCTCATACCAGTATCAACGTGACTTTACAACTTCAATTTCTGAGATGATGCATCCAGCAAGTGCATAAGTTATGTCTGTTTCAGCATATTGTCCACAGCAAATCTATCTATCTATCTATCTATCTATCTATCTATCTATCTATCTATCTATCTATCTATCTATCTATCTATCTATCTATCTATCTATCTATCTATCTATATATCCGTCTATCTATCTGTGTGTAGGTAGTTATAGTTAGGACCTAGTTTCCATTGAAAAAGCATTTTTGACTTGCCAAAGCACAGGCTTCACGCTTTGTTATTATTAGGTCCCCGGGGGACCAAGTCTCAGAGGCATTTGCTTAAAGATATTAAAGGTTACAGGGACATCATAGTTAGGAAATAGAAGTTTGAAAAAACATAGAAATTCACTTAAAAAAACTAAGGTTACAGGGATGTTATTGTTAGGCTCACATTTTAAATGTACAAAGCCATAGAAATACATCAGTTATAGTTAGAATTACCTCAAGTAACTATAAGTTGTGCCGTAACTTAACTATAGCTTGCCCCCTCACCATGCAAAGGTTTCTTATCTATTAGTTTATAGCAAATGTTACAGTGATATTATCAATGATGTCATGGAAGATGTCATTGAAGATGTCATGAGTGATGTAATATCTGGAGTAATTAGCAAATTATTTTTTAAATTCTATTCCCTAACTATAAAGTCCCTGTAAACTTTGTTTTTTTTCTGTGAATTTCTAGTTTTTTTTCATGTTGAGTAAGATGCCCATCACAATGTACAGTGGGTGGGGGAAGTTGGACGCAAGGCCTGGCCTGGAATTGTGCTTGCCCGTACCCAAGCTAACTGCTCCTGTCATCCCTCCTCCTTGACATCCATTGTCCAAGTCCATGCCTCTGCTCCCTCATTAGAGCCTTATGTGGCTGTTGTTCTGCTACTGCCCTTCCCCTCATTCTAAACATTTTGCTTGGTGTTGCATCCACCACCTTTCTACCCTCTGTTATCTGAGTCCATGCCCCAGCCCCCTCCCTCCTGCCCTGCATGGTCTGATGTGCTGCCACTGCCCTCCATTTAATTTGATGTCACTGCCCACTCCTCCTGCCCTCCATTTACTAATGCTATGCCCCATCATTGTCCCTTCTGCTTAGCCTCTCTGCTTAGCTTGCTGCCCCTATCCTCCTTCCTCAGAACCTCTGATGTCTGTGTGCTTGCCCTTGCTCCCTCCTGTTTGCCCACTGTGATCCATGGACCTACCACTGCCCCTCCTATGTACTCTGAGTGTTTTGTTGAGCAGCCACTGCCCTTCCCTCCTGCCAAGCATGCTCAGATGACTGCAGCCTGTCCCTGCCACCGCCACCCTGCCTGTCCAAGTTCCATGCCCCTATCCACTTCCTCACATCCTCCATGATCCATTTTGCTGCCACTCCCTTCTTTCCTCCATTCTCTTTTGTGCTGCAAATGCTCCTCCTGCCTACACCGTGTGGTCTGTTCTGATGCCCCTGCCCTCTCTTGTCCGTGTCCAGTCCCTTCCCTTCCCATCCCTTCTGTTGTACATGGTCCTTTGTGCTTTCCCCTCCCCTTCTGTGCTGCCACAGCCCCTCCCACCTGCCCTTTGTGGTCAGCTTTCTGCCCATGACCCCCTCCTACCTTCCCTCTGTTGTCTGTGTGTATGTCATTATTGCCTCCTTGTTGCTCTCCATGGTGTGTTGTGCTTCCAGTGCCCATCCCACTTGACCTCCAAAGTGAGCTTGCTGCTACAGCCCCACCCCTTGCTCCCTGCCCTCTGTTTTCCATATGCAGGTCCCTCCCTTCTTTCTTGTCTGGTCTGCTGTCATGGCATTGCCCCATCCCTCCTGCCCTTATGGTCCATTATGCTGAAACTGTCCCTCCTGTCTGTCACTATGGTCAGCTTGCTGCCCTTGCCTCTTTCCCATCTGCTCCCAGTTGTCCGTCTGCATGGACTTGTCTCCTCCCTATTGCTTTCCATTGTCTATTGTGCTACACTGCAAGTTAAGCTTCCCTATGTGGTGTATTGTGCTGCTGCATCCCCTGAGGCCTACCCTGTAAGGTCAATTTGGTGCCCATGTCCATTTCCTCTTTCCCTCCCTACCACATTCCTCCTGTCCTCATTAACCCAATGCACCCTATTTGCCAACATTGTGATACTTAATAAGAGTGAGATTTTGCAAACAAAACTGGGGAATTGATTTTCCTCATTGACTTACATTGAAGAAGAGGAAATTTTAGGCAGGATACTGATAAAATAAAGCCTTTTTAGGCTTAAAAACATTGCAAGTCTTCTGCCTGAATCAGATCTGTTGGAATGTATGGTTGTACTGCCGCTGTCTCTTCTTTCTGCCCTCAAAGGTCTGTTACATTGCCACAGCCTCTCTTGGCTGACTTGCATGGTTGGTGTGTTGCCCCTGCCCTCCTTTTCCCTGCCCCCCCATGGTCCTTTGTGCTGCCACTGCTCCTCACATCTGCCATCAGTTATCTGAGTCTGTACCCCTGACATCTGCTTCGCCACAGTAGTCTAATGAACAACTAGATTGATAACATTTGGTATTTATTACAAAAGTGTGGCACTCGTGACACCATCTTGATGTAATGAAAACAGTAACACCTAAAGCATTTTCTTTAGAAATTATAAACCTGAGAGGGTCTCATTCCCACAGAAGTTATAGTTAGTGCACTAAAAAACTAAAATAAAGACACATTTTGTGGGTTTTCAAATAGCAAGAAAGCACCTTAAAATTATTTTATCTCTTGATTTGTTTTTATCCAGTTGATCACTTGATTATATATATCACTTAGAGGAGAGAATGTGGTGTTATGGCCAGAGCTTCAGACTTTGCAACAGGAAAACCAGGTTTGAGTTTCAGTGTTAGCCTGACATCCTGTGATTCTGGGCAAATCACTTATTCTCCCATTACTAAAGCCAAAAAGGAATGTGTCCTTGTGTAATGTAACTGATGCTCATGTAAAGCACTCCAATACCTCTCAGGTCAAGTCTGTGCTATATAAAATTGCAAACAAAAACAGAAAAATAATTGTTTGCACACTTCTGTCATAGGGCTAAACCTGAGCTACATTAGGGTGATATTTGTGCTAAATTTGGGATCTTCTTTCGTTGGTGGCCATCTTGGAAGACGTATTTCTTACAAAGCTCATTAATCTCTTCATTTACTGCAGTATTCTAGGTAGAAAGTACTTTCCGCTTTCCAGTTGAATTCCATCAATATGGTGGTCAAATGTGCCTTACTTTTAGCATAAATTCATAATTTTAGCACTCTAGCTGCTCATTAGTACATTGTGGTAAGTTGCTGATCACCAGGGAATGAACTGGCAGTTTGCTGCTGGTGTTGAAAGTATATGTTTCAGTCTACATGTCAGAATGTTTTAACGAAATATAAGAGGAAGATGTTTGAGAACTCACTGAAAACATGTTCTACTTTTTCTTTCTACAGCACTAACCATAATTTCTATGACAAAATGAAACCCCTCATTTTGTTTCTTTCTAAATTAAGTATTTTAAGTTTTACCAGTTTAAGTCAATCAAGATGGCTCCATGTGTGCCACACTTTTGTCATAAGTAAGACTGTTATCGCTCTACTTGTTCTTTAGAACGCTAGTGGAGGTTGCAATAGGACACAAGGGAATCAGCTACTCCTGTTGGAAGTATATTTTTTTACTGCAGAATTCATTCTCATATAATTGAGAAAAATAGTGTGAGTTTACAGAAAATATGCTCTCATTTTATCTTCTGGAGTACCTTTCATGACCTCTAAGAGAAAATCATGAGAAATAAGTTTTCTCTTAAACATGATGCATGAAATCCTAGCAGAAGGCTTTTTCATAGGGTAAAATCATCTTAGCAACAAATTATCTATATTATAACTAAAATCAGTTATCAGCCTTTATACATTCTCCTATATGTGACCTCAACACCTGCCATTCACTATAGTGCACTTCAATGTGGTGCTATCACGTATAGTGGAACCAAGATGGCTGCCAAACCTTTCTGGGTGAAGTGCTGATAGCCAATCAGATCGCACCTTGAGATCTGTACTCAGGCTCTGTCCAGATATTCTATATTTCTTTTTCCTTTAATTAAATATCTCTAAAAGTACTGGATGGCCTTACACCAAATCACAAAAAGCACACTTTCTGGACCAAGAGCAAGCTTTCCACCAAATTTGGTGCAATTCCGTCCAGCGATTCAGGCTGTAGTCATGTTCGAAATACCTATGGGAATTAACATGGGAAACTAACTTTTTTTGACCCCTCCTTTTTCTCAGCCTCTGCTTGACAAATCTCCACAAAAGTTACCATGCACAATAAGACTAATCCCGACCTCCTACTATACCTCCGTAAAAAATGATGTCCCAACATTTTCATTTTTGATTTGTGATTTTGTAGCATTAGAGAAGTAATTCAGCTTGGGTAGACATTGCTGATCCGGGCCGAATTTTTCTGGACATTTCTAAAAATGGCAGAATTGTTGCAGTGATGATGTAATATTTCAGGAACCATGAGACCTATGTACATCATTTTGGTGTCAAAACATAGGTTTTGAGGTCAAGTAGTCCTATAGAGACAGAAACTAACTCCTCAGAACAACCCTTCTGCCATTTTCAGAAATCGCAGCTATAATAGAGGATGAAGAGACGTATATAAAAATGAAACAAATAATAATGTTTTGTAATCCTTTTATGTAAGCACCTAATAATGTTTACAATCTGAATATGAAAAAAAAAATTTCATCACTCCTGTTTTAGATACATTACATAGTGCACTTTATTTATATGTTTCAGCAATTGCTTGTGGTACATTTGCACAATGTTGAACATTTCAGAAGAGCATATCGACAAGGACATCTTTTTGTAGCACATGTTTTGAAGTACATGTATGTGTAAGTTCTGTTGGTAGAGGCTTTACAAATCTTGTAGGTTTTAGCACTCCATTAAGATCCTTCTCTACATATGCATGATCCAAAACATTTGCACACCTTCTGATCAAGTAGAATGCTCTTTTAATGTCTCCATACACAGAATATGACGTCGGTGGAAGGCCACTTAGCGAGACTGATCTCTTGAACTCACTGTATCAAAGATCGTCAGAAGTGTGACAGTCAAAATGTTTTTTCTGCTCATGCACAAGGTATTTTTCTACATCTTTAAAGTCACATTCTTTGTCTGTCTCAGCAAACACTTTTAGGAACTTCACAGGTTCAGCAGTTAAAGCTCCAAGCTTTGTCCCAATTCTGCTCATAGTGTCATCCCCCATAAGAATATGTGCCTTTATAAGAACACTGGGCATCTCTGGGTCAAGTTTCTTGTACAGCATATCAAGCTGGAATAAGTGTCTTTTCTCTCCTGTTCCATAGCCTATCCATAACTCTGACAATGCTTGGCTTATGAACATTGCAACAAATCCAATTAGTGCAATATTAACATCTGTGTCATTTAACAGTACAGTGACTCGATTGGAACCATTTTGAACAGCCCACTCAAAATGTGGCAGAAGAAGGTCAGTTTCCTTCAATTTGTTGTTAAGGTCTTGAACAGTATGGCCTGTACATTTTGAATATATCTCTGCAATCACCAATTCCTCACTGACAATCATTTGACTGGCAATAATTGGAAATTCAGTTTTCACTGAAGCATCAGCAATGTTTTGGCAAGCTAACATCTCCAAGTTCATCTTGTTTCATATTGATGACTAGAATGTATCAAGTTGCACAGGTATGGGTGTTGGATTTTTAATGCAGGCAAGGTCAATTTTTTCCCCTTGTAGACATTCATATGATTCTCTCACTTTCTTTGACCGATAGTTCAAGATAACTGTCAAAGACAATGTGGAGTTTTTGCAAGGTCCACACTGTCTTTGATATCTGTAGAAAAGTCTGAATGACCTCTTCGAAGTTTTATATGGTTGAAAACGTGACCATTCACAATTGTGACATATAGTCCACAGCAACAGTGGTTTTTAATGAGGACACATTTGTTTATGGAAATTCTTCAGGAGAAAGGTTTTTTTTGGAGCTCTTGTACGAGTTTGTGCTTCACTGGTTTTGATGCATCATCTCCATCAAATAATGAGTTTGTTGGAGGAAGATAATACGCCAGAATGTTCTTTGTAAATTCCCCCCTTTCTTTTATTACATCCATCTCTCTAAGTGCTTATGAAAGTTGTTTTCTTGTGGCCGGTTTTGTAGAGGCTGGTTGGATGAAACTCTTGCTATAGTAATTAAATCATGGAAGTTTAGCTTTAGTGATTATGCCAAGCAGCATTTTCACTTTTGTTACAAATCTCTCCTGCTTCAGTTCTGCATATAGTTTTCATCCATGTTCCAGGACATCTAGTGGATGGGTCTTTATATCAATATCACACATTGTTTGGTCTCGAAGTTGTGTAGTCACACAGGCTCAGTCATTTCAAAGGGGCTTCCTTGCTGCTGCATGAAATGAAGAAGGCTGTCAACATGGTTATTAAAATGTTCCCCTCTCTTTTCTACTAGTTTGTGGTGAGGAACAGTTTCACGATAGTCCATTAATTTTGAAACTGTAATCTCTCTGAAAACATTGCAAATAGAAAGGTTTTAACTGTAACCTAGCTGCCACTGAGCAACATATTCACTTTTACGTGTCTGACCAACAATTACCTTGGAGCTTTTCTATGATATATTAAGTAGTCTGTTCTAGTTTCACATCTGAAGCCACAGTATTGAACCTTCCCTCCCAGTCTTTCTCCACATAATGCCGTTGGGTGAATTTTCGGGAGAGGTATGATTTTCCACCTCAAGCTTCTTCACTCTTTCCAAATACTAGGATCCATATCTCAGGTAGTTTGTGCAGTTAAATTTGGGAAACACAGTAATCAGTTACTTCTCAGTCTTCACATGCAGCTCCCAATCACCTTCACGATCAGCTTGTACCAAGTTTTTCTGTTTCATGTGTAAAACATTTAGTAGTACTTGCAAAGTTCTGATTTTTCTTTGCAATCTTTGACAATCACTACAAGCTTGTTTTTTTAGTTTTAACTAGGTGTATTGAACATTGCCTGTCTTTTGAATGAAGTGCACCATGTGCCTTGTTCACTTTGGACATAAGTTATGCCAAACCTAATTTGTTATTCTTGTTCCAGATAGCATTCCACTGCAATGTTTCCCTAATCTCAGATATAGTGAGCTTACCTTGTAACAAATAAATATAATGCGTTTCACTCAATACAGACTGGACAGTTGTGCTTCCAAAGATTTCAACCTCAATTACTACATCATCTACGCCGCTTCCACTGAGATAACTTCCTGCACATTGCAACACAACTTTTATCATGTGGAAAATGCCCATCATTGGATAAAGATCATAAAATTCTACTGGATTGCTCATTAAAATGTCAGCTACAATATGGAAAACACTTCAATCACAGACAATTGTCAGGATAAGGGGGTCTTCAAGCTGAGCATGCACATTTTGGCAATTCTTTAGAGCTCTGTGTACTGTTGCATAGTTTGTGACCGGAGAAGGTATTACTGGTAAAACCCCAACCTTCTTCGCTGGGATGGTATTCTGGGAAATCAGAGCATGAATTCTAATCCACAGAGAAAATGGCTTTTCTTCATCCTTCAGTCGGCACTGAATATGTGATATGATAAACTCAATTAAATCAGCTTTGCGGACCTCAGCATCAGGTAGAAGATGATCCCTATTATCCTCAGCCACTTCGAAACTGTCTGGTAGACTGGGCATGTTGATGGCTTGTAGTGATTTTGCACACGTTGGCAAAACAGTTGGGTCATGAGTTAGCTCATCTGTTTATGCCTACAGCTGACACAGTTTGTTTTCCAGCAGCTACTTCATTGGTACAGTCTTTAAAAAATACCATGGCAGTATCATGTGAGTTGGATGTTCCAGACAAAGAAGTGCTGTCTTCCAAATCAAAATTATCAAGATCAGCAATTGTGAATCCTTTCCTGGTAAAGTGAGTAGGAAGTGGTGTGCTGTCAGATTCACAAGATTTTTCAGCATGAGCTGCTAACAAGTTCCTGCTCTGAACTATGTCATTATAACTTGTTGATACACCAGTCCTATTCATGGAAGTGATTAGCGCTCTACTTTTGCACTTGTCAGAGTTTGCGTGAGCACTCATCATGTGTAGCAGAATTTTCTTTTCACCATGATGGAAAAGACAGTACATTTGCACAGCATAAGCCTGTAAGTTCATGGGATTGTCTTCCACTCTTTCGCTTATATCTTCAAAGCTAACAAAAATGTTGTCAGCTTCTGTTCTGAACTTAAGAACTTTAGTTTGTAACAGTTTTGTGTTGCTGATATAAGCAATGATGTAAAAAATGTTAAGACAACATCAGGCATTCTTGTTGACTCCCATGATTTGCAAAGCTCTTGGACATCACAAAATTAGTCATTAAGTCCAAAATCCAAATCTTTCAGTGTGTTTCTTAAAATGGTTTCTTCTAACTTTACTGCATCCTTTGATCAAATTTTGGCTGCAAGGACTTCAAAAATCAGATCAGCTAAGAACATAATGAGTGGCTAATTTGTTTTGTTAGATTGAAAAAAACGAGTGCTGTCATTGTACATTCTTACCAGAAAAATCATAATTTCGTTATTGTGGCTCAATACAGTGTCATCAATGTTGACAATCATTTCTCTAATCTCACTCAGTGTGAACCCAGAGCCAGCACTCAAGAGTCACTTTAAAACTTTATATTATTTTTCATAGAGTGAAAATTTAACTGAAGACCGGCGGTTACATTGCTTCTGGGAGCTCACTGTACATTCATATTTTCAAATTTATGCACACAGGTAGTTTGGGTGGGCATCCAAATCCGCTGCAAAAACATTCACCTTGTTTTTAGATCAGCTACTCGGCTGAAAACCTCACCTTGGAAGAAACTAGCTGTAGATAAAAACATGCTTGCCCTTTGAGACTATCATGCTCTGTAGTTTGTTCTTTCGTCAATCCTTTTGGCCCTTGTTCTGGCTAAACCACAGGTAACACATTGAAGATCCTCTGCTTTCTGATCAGTGGTTGGAGGTGGACGAGGGGAAGCCATCAACATTCTAAGTGGATGGGCACTGCATTTGGTTGACGTCGCTTTCTCAGAAGACTTAGATTCTTGTTGCGATTAACTGGTTTCTGCTATTTTTTGAAAATTTATTTCCACTGTATCTGACTTGTAGCACTTGTTGTTACAATGATAATATATTTGATTATCTTTGCCCATCAGTTTCAATTTTTTGTGAAATTCACCTTTGCATATTTCAGCATCATCTCAAACTCTCTTCTGTCTAGCCATAGCTGATGTGAGCTTTGCTTTCGGATGAGTTTGTTAAATTACATTTTTTTTTTGTTGAAGGAGTCATCAGATCTTGCAATTAACAACACTCTGTCAGGAGGTATAGATCCTCTTCTACTACCTGCTTTGCTCATGTTTACGAATTTGAATGAACAGAAAACAATGTTAAAATAAATTTCCAAAATGATGGATAAAACACATTATTATAGAGCTGACATTTTGGAAAATGGTGGAAGGGTTGCTTTGAGGAGTTGCTTTCTGTCTCTATAAGATAACCTGGCTCCCCCAAAACATATGTTTTGACATCAAAATGAAGTATATAGGACTCATGGTTCCTAAAATATTACATAATCACAGCAACGCATATGCCATTTTAAAAACTGTTGTCCAGAAAAAATCGACCGTGATTAGCAATGGCCACCCAAGCTAAATTCCTCCTGCCAGATCCAGCACAGCCTTACCAAGGGAGCCACCACACAAGGTTCACCCTAATGGCACTGTGATATTGCACAAGCTTTTCTAGGGAAGCTTGCATGGTACTACAGTACTGTGAGGGTGAATCTTGAATTCCGGTACTGTTGAAAACACAAAAAATATTTAAAAAAAATAATAAATGAAATGTGGTTTGAACCACAGGGTTGCTGGCCTGTGGAGGCCAGGCCCTGTGCCCAGCGCCTGCTGTGCATGACTGAAGGTCATGTGCAGGATGGAGTTGGATGCGCAAAAGGAGTTTACTGCCAGGCTCTGCAGCTATCCTCCCACTAGCCAAAGGTCATGAGAATGGCAGGTTGCCACCCATGCAGGGGCTGGGTACAGGGCTTGGCCAGAGACCAGACCCTTCTTTGAACTGTATTGCCTACAGCCGAGAGTCTTACTTCTTTGGGGAATTAACTGAATATGATCATAAATCCCCAGGAATTCACTGAAAAAACACAAAGGTTAACATGACATTATAATTAGGTATATTAACATCACTGATGGCATTGCTGATGATATCATCAAGTGATAAAGTGTCCTATAGGGTTCGTAACTTGAAGTAATCCAGCACGTTCCAAATCTGGACAATTTTACATTCACCCTAGTGGGGTTGTCTTATTAAAGGCATCACATCACCCACGATTTTAAGTCAAAAGGTTGACCAGTGACCACTGAACAGACATTATGGCCAAAAATGCCATCGTTGGTAAAATACACTACACGCATTCCTGAGATGGGCACAATGGCATATGATCTTACAGCCATGCTTTTAATGTCAGTGTGAGATAAACCACCTCTAAATGGAACACCTTTACATTCTATATTATATTATCCATCAATCCACAGCGGTGCAAACGTTTAGCAAATGTATGGCAATAAATATCTACACCAGACTTCTTCAATGAGTAGCTTGTGAGCTACTGGTAGCTTTCTAGCTTCTTAGAAGTAGCTTTCCTTTGTGTAGCCAAGGGAACTAAATTAAAAGCTTGTGATTGGATGAAATAATATACATATACCAAAATGGAAATGTTTGTATTTTAAAAGTAAACATATGTATTTTCTGAATGAATAAGCTGATGTTTGGAGAAAAATGGCTGAATTTCCCAAATAAATTTAAATATATTCAAATATATTTAAATATATTTAAATTTAAAGCTGATACTTCAGTAAAATATCAAAATCAAACAGTGTTGGGGAGACTATGACTAATATTAACTTGGTGCTAGGGGTACTACATACACGGCTATTATGTATTACCCATGTAGAGGCATCTCACATTGTCAAAGCATTTTTTAACACCGCAACTAGCAATTCTGGCTGCTGCATGGAGGTGGTCATTACTAGTAAACATAGATAAGGTAGCCACTAATGCACAGGAACGTAGCTTCAGGGGAGGGGGAGGTGTTTGGGGTGTTACACCCCACTTAATACATTGATGTTCTTATAACTAGTTGGGTGCAGGTGCTTTCAGTCGGGATAGTGAGAGTGTCTGTAGAATTTTACCAGGAATCTTTACTTACAGACAGACAAAAACATACACAAATACTCTCCCTATCTGTTTTACAAGTCCTCCAAAATATTGGTTATTTTGAACGGAATTTTGTTTTCTCTCTTAATCCTCCTTCCGAACTGCATTCCTCTCCCTTTCAACTGCCCCCTAGGCCCCTTCTCATGTACCCTGTAAACATTATGGGCCTCATTACGACCCTGGCGGCTGGCGGTACACTGGCAGTAACACCGCCAACAGGCTGACGGTGTACCGCCAGTGTATTATGACCGTGGCGCATTAGCCATGGCAATACCGCCGGCCCCTCCACTTGACCGCCAGGTGGGCAGCGCTGCAAGCAGCACTGCTCTGGGGATTATGGGTCCCCAACGTACCGCCATGGAAATGGGCAGTGCACGGGCACCCAGGCACAGCCCCATCACGCATTTCACTGCCCGAATTTCAGGCAGTGAAATGCGCGACGGGTGTTGCTGCACCTGCTGCACATCAACATTGCCGCCGGCTCTATTATGAGCCGGTGTCTTTATTTAAGACCGCCGAAGTCGTAATGAGGGCCAATATCTCATTGTATCAGCATCTTCTCAACATTTTCTGTGATTTTTTGGAAGAGGTATACCCTCGCGGAAAAGTTATTTGAGACATCGTTCAGATACACTTTGCATAATTCTCAAAAAATATATGTATTTCATGACGATAGTCTAACATTACGCACACATTAACGCGTTCTAATTTTAGCCTTTGACTTAAAATTACATTTACAACCCACTTGTCACTCATAGTTGAAACGATTCTTCATCTCCTCAGGAACATTATTAATTGAAATATTCATGTTCACTTTTGCCATAAGTGGTATGCTGTGCTGCATATTCTTCTGAGACTAATGTATAGAACATTTAAATACTGAAGAAGTACTTCGGCATGGGCTAAAATAAAATAAAATAAAGGATGTTCTTTAAAGCTCTTTACAGCAAATGTATTAACAGGTTTTTTTTAAAGACTTTTACTTTGTCCTAGTAAATGAAAGTGTGAATATTTAAAAATATCAATTATTTATTTTCTTCTTGTGTCTTTCACGGGAATCGACTTCGGCTTCACGGCAACATGCCAGATGCCTGTGTTGATTTATGTGCTTACATCACACAACAAGACAACGTTAAACATTAAATCACAGAAATAGTAAAACAATTTAGAAACAGATACGTCATTGCCAGTTTTAGATGCCCATTAATGTCGTGTAAAAACATTACTTCTGGCTGTCTTAGCAGGTTTGGAATGAAAAAATGTGAAGAGGCAAAATCAGCATGCAGCAAAAACTAAATTGCTCTTTTCAGTAAAATTCATATAATTTGAAAGATGTAGCTGAGTAGTGCTTCTTAGCGGCCACTTATTACGGCTTCTCTATAATTCTCAATTGACAGTTCACGAGATACAAACATAGATGCAAGAAATTCCTTAGAAGCAATGGTCCATGGCCACATACATCTTTCCGATAAATCTATTATAGTGTGTCTTTATGACAGCATTATTAATATATAAATGAATAAAAATATATATATATATATATATTAATAGATAAAAAGAGAATACTTGCCCAGTATTCCAGTATTCTGACGCTCTTTGGTAACTGAACACCACACTAGTACATTTTTAAAATATATTCCAAGTTAATTGCAGCTATAAAGATTTATTTACATTTTGTCAACTTAATGAAAACAACACGTCTTTTTTCGAAACAATTGCATCGAACATTTCAAAGGATACTGGCTGTCTCTGCTGCAAAATCCCAACAGTTTATTTTCAATGATGTTTGCGAAAACCTGAAGTTGAGCTGAGGAAGGTTTTAGATTCAAGGGCTTATTTATAAGCCCCGTGGCGCAGGGCAGAGTTGCAAGGCACCTTGCTGCATTGCCCTGAGCCAGAGGAAAAGGGCAGGAATGTGCTGTATCTACAAGATACAACATATTTATGTCTTTTCTGCATGTTCTGGCACACAATCAGCTGCCTAGCGCCGACGCAGATGCCCATGCACGATGGTGCAAGGATTCCTGCATCGCAGGCAGGACTGTTTCTGTGCAGGAAGGGACACCTTCCTTCACAAAATCCATGGAGGCTTTTTTCTCAATGTGTGCTGCGGAATGCAGCACACATAAAGAGGAAAAAACAAGGAGAAATAAGATATTTCTCCTTGTTGCGCCTCCCCTAGGGAGGCGTAAGATTTTGACGCACTGCCAGGTTTTCCGATTGTTGTAAATCTGGGAATGAGTAAAAACCCATGGGTATTGCGTGTGAGAATGCACCCCAGTCCCCATGGAACACCTCCCTGACACAGTGTAAGGCAACGCAGTGCCTTGTGCTGCATTGCCGTACACCATATCAACAAGGCTTTTTTTTATGGAACACCTATTTCTAATTCTCAGTTTATGTATTGCTGTGGTTGTTATTGTTTTGAATCTTAAATTGATAAGACTGAACCAATTGCGCTATTTCAGCTTGTCAGCTGTAATTCTGTACCTTTTCAAGATTTTCCTGACTTGCATATATTGGATTGGTTAATGACTGGAAATAAATTACTTAACATCAATTATTGTTTCTTGGTCTCTTGTGTGGTAAGTGGGTTTACAGATATCTGAATTGCTTTACATTGTTTATTCTCTCAAAGTCTCCATCAACTTAAAAAGATCCCTCAGATGAGAGATTGCAAATGATGCTCCTGTGCACTCTTATAGGTCCTCCACAAATTGTAGTGAATCAACCTTGCAATCCAACATGACTGATCAGCCACCTAGTTTGTCTGAGGAAATGTACATGTTAGAAATTGGGCTAGTAGTTGACTGAGGTGTGAACCCTGGTTAAGCAGAAACCACAATCCTAGTCAGGGCAAGACACAAGCAAACATGTGCTCATCCACTGGTAGCTTAGCACAGAGTAGTCAGGATTTAAAGTTTTGAGAGTTAATAGCCCCAAAAGGTGTAATGAGCTAACTGTGGCTATCTGATTGCGCCAGACCAGGGAAAAGTCACAAGTTCAGGCTGACCACGATGGAGGGTGAGCTGGTACAGGGACCAATTGAGGTCTGCTGAGCAAAAGTAAGTTTGATCCTAGATTGCCAAGTATTGCTTTGATCTACATTGAAAATGCTTCACGCAGTTGAGGCGATCCGTCGGTTCCGAGATGCGGTGAGGCTGCTGTGTGAGGTCCTGTTGGGTCATCATGGAGGGTCCCATCAAGGAGTCGTAGTCTGGCGTCGAGAATGCACCATGCAGTCGGGCTGATGCATCAGTTTCTTAGAGCTGCCAGGCTGTGATATGGACTCCGGTGTTGTCGTCGAGGCTTCCATCGATGAAAGATACGAGGGCCTGTACTGAGGATGCATCGCTCAGTGGCAGTTCCAAAGGCGATGTGAGCGGCAGTGACAATGAGAGACTCTGCGGCATTCCAATCCATGCTGCAATGGAGAAATGCTGTTTCTGCTCAAGGTTGCACCATGCAGCAGAGGAGATGCCTCTGTTTCACTGGTGCCACAGAGGCTGAAAAAACACCCTACGCCCACTTCCAAGGGTCCAGTACTGGGGAGGCAGGACTTGGCAGGGAAAACCTGCAGATGGCAGAGTTGATACAAATGCAAGGTGGTTGGAAGCCTCTTATGTCCCTGAGGCTTCAGATTAGGAGGCCAGCCAACTAGGCCTTAGAGTCACTCTGAGATCTGGGTTCAAGAGATGCAGGTCTAGTCCTTCTCAGCCAAGCAAGAGAGCAGCAGGCCAGCACAGCAGGGCAGACGTTCCTCCAGAGCAGCAGTTCACTATTCAGAGGTCCTGGAGCCGAGCTGTAGCATTTTCCTGAGCTCCTGTCCCGGAGGCCTATCAAGTCATTTCCAGGCCTGCCCTAATTTATTTGGTGATCTTCAAGCAGGGCGGTAAGGCGGAGGTCGGGTTAAGCCCCCGACTCCGCTTCCAGTCACATTCGAGTTTTGGGCCTAAACATAAAACCGCGTGTGCGATTGTTTTCCTGGCATTTGGCGATTGGCATTCAGGTGAGCAGTGTGCGCAATCATTTCATGGCAATTGCATTGTGATGTTCGAATCAGCAACAGTGTGCGCGATTCATTCCTGGGATTGAATTCTTGGCATTTAGATCAGCAGTGTGTGCGATCATTTCATGGCATTTGCATCGTGAAGTTCGAATCGGCAACAGTGTGCGCGATTCATTCCTGGCAGTTAATTCTTGGCATTCAGACTGGCAGTGTGCGCGATCATTTCATGGCATTTGCATTGTGAAGTTCGAATCGGCAACAGTGTGCATGATTCATTCCTGGCATTTAACTCTTGCCATTCAGATCGTCAGTGTGCGCGATCACTTCATGGCCTTTGATTCTTGATGTTCAAATCAGCAACAGTGTGCATGATCATTTCATGGCATTTGGTTTTTGATGTTCGAATCGTCAACAGTGTGCGCGATTCATTCCAGGCATTTAACTCTTGAATTACAGATCGGCAGTGCGCGCGATCATTTCATTGCATTTGAATCTAGATGTTCGAATCGGCAACAGTGTGCGCAATTCATTCCTGGCGTTTTAACTTTTGAAATACAGATAGGCAGAGTATGCGATCATTTCTAGACATTGAAATCTTGATGTGCAGTTTGATTAAGGAGCATAATAATTCCTGAACATTTGAGTCTTGGAACTCTTAATCAGAGTGTGATGTAGCAGTGTTATTCATGATTCTAGTACAGTTCATTCATGCAGAGAAAACCAGGTGCTCTTTGATTTTTGTTGTAATGCAGTGATTATTCTAAGAACTATTTGGAGATCGTTCATTGTTCAAAATATGATATGTTAATTCTGGAATGTTCATATGAAACTTTGTATAACCTTTCTTGATTTCCAGGTACCTAGATTCCTGAGGCCTAGTTATAGTAAAGCTTTAGGCCATTCATGTTTTCAGTATAAGTGTTATTTGAAACCGAGCTTATTGAAAGTCATTGTGATTAATCTAGCAATTGTGTTGTTTAACTCTTGCTTCCACAGGCCTTCTTCCCCGCTGTTCCCAACCCAAAACCCATTCCCCCACTTGGCCATTCTTTAACAGTGTGCTATAATAACTAGTGTAGTTTGGAGCTGCCAAGAGGTGGACATGTTGGGACCATGTGCAAGCCCCGAGGATCTGGTCTCCTTGACACTGGTCCTAGCTCTTCCTTCCCATCCTGCCAGTCATGGCCCACCCAGTCACACCTAAGCTCTCATTGTGTGTGGCTGTCTGGGAGAAATACACAAAGCCCAACTGCCAACTACAACCAGTCGTGACCAGAGGCATGCCCCATGCTCCAAATGGTTAAGGTAAGAAAATACCAACTTTCTAAAAGTGGCATTTGTAGAATTTATATTTAAAATTCAACTGTACCATAACTTAGGATTTTAATTTAGGATTCCAAAGACACCAAATGTGAACAGGTTATTGCTTCCAATTTGGAAATTACACATTTAAAATTGTAAGGGGACTCTAATGTTATCCTATGGGACAAACGGGTAATTTTTTTTACTACCGGGACATGTAAAACTTAAAATTACATGTGCACCATTTTAAATACACTGTACCATGCCCTTGGGGCTGTTTAGGGCCTACCCTAGAAGTGGCTTACATGTATTGAAAAGGAAGGTTTGTACTTGTAAATGGTTTATTCTTACAGGTCAACATGGCAAGTAAAAACGGCATACACAGGTTCTGCATTGATAAGCCTAAGAAATGTTTAAAGGACTACTTAAGTGGGTGGCACAACCAGTTGCTGCAGGCCCACTATTAGCATTTAATTTACAGGCCATGGGTACATGTAATACCACCTTACTAGGGACTTACAACTAAATTAAATGTGCAGATTGGGGATAAGCCACTACTACCAAGTTTTAAGGTGAGAGATAGAAGCACTTTAGCACTGGTAAGCAGGTGGTAAAGTGCACAGAGTCTGAAGGGGCACACAGTCCGAGGGGTAACAAAAACAAATTCAGCAAAAAGAGGAAGAATGATGGCAAAATATGGGGATTGTCCCTGCAGAGAGGACCAGGTGCAGCAGTACATACAATAGTTTGTCATGATGATGCTGGATACTTTTTAATATGCTAACTCTAATACGTGTTGACATACTGATGAATTGTGTGCTAGAAATATTTATGGCAATGTGCATTTTTTAACCACTAATACAATCTGTATTGTAGAGAAGCCTCCATCGTTCGGGTCGTGAACTTTAAATATTGCCCCTTCAGCATGAGTAAAATATTACCAATAGAAAGCCCTCTTTAATTCCATACCTCCACCTTCCAAGAATGCAATATGAAAGGGTGCACAAGCGCTGGGAAAGATACAACATTGGTTAAAGAGGAAAGTAGAGACAGGGTGTTGTATAGCTATTTTAGCCATATTTTAGACATGCTATTTTAGCAAACTCGGCCTGCCATTGTGCACTTTAGCCCAGTTACATTTTTATTTAGCATTGCATTATTTTTCAAGCAATAGCCACACTTGTTTTATTTTCTCTATCTATTTGTTCTTTTGCCTAGGAAAGCATTACGTTTCTAGCAGGACATTCATTTCACTTTGTGCTTTCCTCAAGGCTGCAGTCAGATAGGGTTGCCAGCAAAAGTGGTAGTCTGTGTCTCCAACATTCACAGAAACACACAAACTCCTATGTGGGGACCCCCTTCATAGAATGTCAACTGTTTTATTATAAAAACACTCTTTTGTCCCATACACGATGGAGGGAGATTCCAGCTGCATGACCACATCTGCATGCTGATTGCTGATTGGCTCGCTAAAGCTGCTTGCTTAGACCGCCGAACCCCTGGCTTACATTTTTTGGAGTCATATTCTGCTGCCCATGAGGTGGCTGATTAGAACTCTGACCCCCATTGTTAGACTTTTCATCATTGTGCATGCATAAACAACGCAAGGCCTGCCTGGACCCGTGCGCGGGCCAAATCGACAAATCGCTCTCTTGCGAAGAGTAGAACCGACGCACGCTGACTCGACAGAATGGGGAAACGACGCAAGGTCTTGCTCGTGTGCGATATCGATGAATCGCAAGCTATTTTTGATGCACACCTGCCCGTGCAGGGATATTTTTGACGCGCACTAGTTACATTTTCATGCTAGCAGCGCTAACGTGTGTTTAAAACTACTTAAAGACTATTTTTAATTTTTTATTGATACCTTGAGTTGTGTATTGTGGATTTTTGTCATTTTGGTATTGTTTTGTTTAGATAAATATTTCCTATTTTTCTAAACCTGTGTTGTGTCATTTTGTAGTGCTTTCATTAAGTTACTGTGTGTGTTGGTACAAATACTTTACACTTAGCACTCTGAAGTGAAGCCTACTGCTCTGCCAAACTACCAAGGGGGTAGGCAGGGGTTAGCTGAGGGTGATTCTCTTTTATCCTGACTAGAGTGAGGGTCCTTGCTTGAACAGGGGGTAACCTGACTGTCAACCAAAGACCCCATTTCTAACACCCATTTTATGTGTACACAGATGTGGGTTTGCCATAAATCTGTGTATGTGTGTCCATGCCTGTGATGAATTACCTGCTAGGGGTTTGTATGCCACTGGGATCTTCTGAAGGCAGATATAACCCTGCAGACAGAAATATCTCCACCATCACAGCTAAATAAGTGCTATTTTGCACAATGCTTTTGTGATTGAAGCAAGCGTGCCACAAGAATGGATAGAAAACATGCCAGTCAAACTCTATATCTGACCCTTAAACCACAGTTTTTCAACAGTTGTGTAGAATTAGATGAGGACTGCACTGTATATGGCATGTACTTTGACAATGAACAGCACTGTGCCACAGAAATGCTTTAGAGTGCATGGATGATATTAGTCCAGCTTGTGGAAATTTGCACATACTCACTATTGCACACTCTGCAAACTTTATTAAAAGTATAGTAAGAATGATGTTTTTCAATGGCGTATTTGAAGTCCAACAGCTTGATGCTAGTATAGGTGACCACAGATTCAGAGATGTGCAAATAACCCCTGCTTGTGAACTCCATATCTTGTATCCATTTCAGAAATACATTGGTTTCCTTGATACCTACTTTTCACTATTTACAGTTTACCAAATGAATTGCTGTATACCTGGTACAGAATGAAAAACCATTGCAAGGTGCAGCTAAGTTATTGCCTCTGGGTGCCATAGTTAGAAAAAGTTACAGGTGGAAATGCAGACACAAACGGCTGATTTTTTCAACTCAATTTCAATATTTTGTTTTTATTTCAACTGTTCCTTTCTATAGAACAACCTTGAAGGATCCACACAAATTACCTCTTGCTGAATTCAGATTTTTGTCTTCTTTTTAGAAATGTATACCTTTCCGGGATCCACCATTGGTTTAATACTCATTTCTGCCACTAACTGTAAGGAGGTTGAAAGCACACAAAAATAGGAAGGATGGACTATGTCTCTGTAAAATGCCAAAACTGTGTTAAAAAATCTGTTTTTCTGATTGAAGTCCGCCTGTTCCTGAAAGCTGGAATAATTATGATTTTAGCACCACAGACCGTTTGTTGATCCCATTTGCAGGGAAAAACTGATGTATTCTTCTCCAGCACTTTTTTCCCATTTTTCCCCAAAAACTCAAAATGTAGTTATATTTTCCCCATTTTCTCGGTCCCCTCCAAGGAAATCCACAAATCCTGGGTACCTTTAGAATCCCTTGGTTGTTAGAAAAAAATGACACAAGTTTGGCGTGGTTGTCTTACGTGGACAAAAGTTACGGGGCCTAACAGTGAACTACCCCAAACAGCCAAACAGAGGCTTAGCATGTGGGGGCAAGCAGCGAAAGGGTTAAAGGGCACGTATTTATATGTGTGTGAATGGGTGTTTGAGTAGAGGCATGCTGCTTGTGTTTGTAGGGATGAGTGAGTATTTATGTACCTCGGTAAGTCACTAATTGTGTGATCATGGCATTCTGTTTGCGTCCATGCTTTTGGATGTTTCTGTGTGTCTTTGTGCGTGTTTTCTTACGGGCATACGTGTTACTGCCCGTATATGCATTACAGCCAAGCATAGTAGCTTTGTTAATTTTTGTTTTGCTTTGTGTAAGTTAGTCAGTTTAAAATCCATTAATATTTTACGTTTCCTCATGTTTGTATGAGGGTATATGTGCAACAATTATTTCCTCGCAGGCTTCTCCGATTGTGTAAAGAGTTAATGTTGTTCAAGTTGAGGAATTAAGTTATGTAAAATACCAGCGACTTCTGATCAACATTTAATATCGTCGTCAAACTCAATAAAGTATTTAGGCACTGCTGTGACCTAATGGGGGAGAAGGGGGGTCTCCGAAGGAATTTCCAGTTATGCCCCATTGCTTTTTACAGGTTTATCCAAAAAAAATAAGTCTGCCGATTTTGCTCAAATTATGCTGTTTTGTTGATCATGAGTTATCATAGTTATAGGTGGCAAAAGACTAAAATCACACATTGTACCATTCCTTGATGTGTTGAACAATAAGAATGATGTGGTAAATAACGTTTTCAATTTCACCCATAGGTTTGACTATTAACAGACTGTTCATGCGCATTATATTACTTTTTATTTCGAATTAAAATTTAAATCATTCTCATAGCTTTTCTATTTATGATGGCTCAAAACTAATGAGGGTGTTTTTGCTTTATGTCGACTCTACAGATATCGCGTTTAAGTTTTGCTACTTTCGAATTTCCGCATCATAATTTAAAATTTCAAATGGAACTTTGTAAGATGCCTTCACATTAGTTTATATTAATAACGTTCATAGAAAGTCCCAGAAATCAAAGTCACCTTGTAAAGCTGTTTGTTACAAATAAAACAGCTGTTCAACTTAGAGTACAAATGACATTGAACTGTTATTAGGGAAGTATATTAAACGGGAAGCAGGTGCTATTTCTCTAATATATATATATATATATATATATATATATATATTTGTAGTCAGACTGCAGTACCTTTGTTCTGTTTTAAAACTTCTTATGGGGTGGGTTGTATGTGCAACTGAACCTTTGAGACAATGGCCCCTCTCCCAAGAAACCCAGCTTAACAAACACAAAAGGACTGAGGGCTCAGTGATGAAAACATTTGCCTCAATGAGCAGGTTAATTATACAGAACCCAAAGTAATGGGAGCATTGATCCAACCCTGGGGGCTCATCAGGATCCAAATGCAGTTATAATGGTAGGTTACTAGATACAATATTCCTAATGTTATGCCTGCTTCTTGGTACCTGCTTTCATAAGAAAATTGCTTCAAGTACAGTCCGTCACAGCTGGTGTCAGGGACGGGTGGCGGAGAGCGGGGTGGACACACACAGAAAGGAAAAAAAACTTACCTGCTGCATCCAAATCCGAATTGCCACTCCACTGAAGACACAGGCTTCCAGCCTGCCCTGCAGCCAATCCTAATGCTGCCCTCATGCTGCTGGGAGCGTGAAAGCAGCATCAGGATTGACCTGAGTGCCCTGGCTTTGCCCTCCCAGGCAGACTGGGAGCCTGTGCCTGCTGTCTCCAACCCAGCAACACAGTGCTGGGTTGGAGAGAGCTCAGTGCGCATGTGTGTTTGACCATCCTAAGACAGCTGGCCAAACTCACATGCGCACCAAGGGGAGTGCACACCACTTCCCTTCATGGCTGTCATCCCTCATGGCCCACCCCCTTCAAAAATAAAACGGTAATAAACATCCTTTATTATTGTTTTATTTTTCAAGTTTTGCAGCTGCTGGTTGTGTGGGGTGGATGAGGCAATGCCCCACCACAATAGTGGAGGAGCTGCGGCTGGGTACAGGAAAACAACCATCCCGATCAACCAAGTAGAAGAAAATATGACAGAGGTTCATCATGCAGTTCTTCTAAAGATGAGCTCTGACAGGCTTTCGAAATTTGTTTTTAATTTCAGTTCTTTCAAATTCCACTTTCCATCTGTGATAACAGTTTATGAGAGGGTAAAACACTTTTGAACAAGGCCGCCGTTCAAAATTCCTCAATTCCCGTTTTCTCTGGTAATATAATTCAGTGGTTGTATGAAAGTCTATAAACTCGGGTAGTGAATATTTTGATTGGTTACACATCTCCTCAATCCTTGCACGGTGTTGCTGATTCTGCAGAACTGAACATTCCTACGATCATTTTATCAAACATCAGCTCTGTTACTTTAGCGAAGGGATTGCTCTCACTTAGATGGCATGTGCACTGGTAAATGTACTCTTTGGGTCAGATTTACAAGGCCCTAGCGCCGGTGGTGCTGTGCCCTGTCCCATAGTCTCAAGGTGGAGCTAAGCCACTTTTTGTGGCATAACCCGCCTTGTAAATATGGGCCACTCTGATACAGTTTTCTGTGGCGGAGGGGAGTGCAATAGGTGTGCAACACCCAATGCTTTTTACGCTGACTTGGATTTACAAGAAGGTGTAAATTTGTGGCAGCGCCAAAAACTAATGCCACATAGAAAGATCAAAAGGCCATAAATGATTGTTTATGTGCAGGAAGGTGTTCCTTCCTGCACATAAACAATCACTCAAAAATGACGATTTGGTACTTCTATATGTGCTGCATTGTGCAGCACATTTAGAAGTGCCAAATCACTATTGTAGATTGCTTATGAGCAGGAAGGGTCTACCTTCCTGCACATAAACAATCCATCTCCACAGCGCAGACATCCTTGAACTATGGTGCAAGGATGCCTGCGTTGGTACTGGCAGCTAAATTTAGTGTAGGGGAAAACACAAGAGTGTGCCATAGTTTAGTAAATATGGTGCATCCCTATGTTTCTAAAGTGACGCAGTGCGGCCCTGCAAATTTTTCTGCACCACTTTTTAGTAAAACTGTCCCATTATATCTTATACTACTTGCTATTCTTCTTGAGGAAATTTGAGAGTTACGTCTCTGTTGCTGAAAAGTTGCAAATTAATCTTAATAAATTGCTCAGAGTATTTATATGGCTTTCTTTCTTTAAGAAATCCTAAGTATGATTAGAAGAGAAATGAAAAAACCTTCGTACATTTGTGCTATATGGAAATAAATTACTTGAATCAACCGTTAAAGTGTATGTTTTGCCAATTTGATTTCTGACTATCGTCTAGTATAGAATGCTTCAAGAAACAAGAGGTCTAGAGCAACTTTCCTCAAAATTCCACCTCATTTATTGGGAATAGGTATACAACTGTAGGCACTTCCACTGCTTTAACAGGCTGCATAGCTTCTGCTCATGTCCTCATATAGGTTTCTGGGTTGCTGTGATTGTAGTCTTTAGGCAGGGTCGGACTGGTCTGTAAGGCAATCAGGTAGTGCCAGATGAGCTGGTCTGATAGATCAGAGTGGGATGTTTTTTTAGCAGTTGTGGCAGCTCCTCCGTTCCCCCGTCAGCAGCAGCAGCTGCAAACTTAAACTATGTTTATTATTGTTTTATTTTTTAAAGAGGTGGGGCAATTGGGATGACAAGCAGATAGGGTGAGGCACGCCACTCCTCTCAGTGTGCATGTGTGTTTGGCTGCCCGTCTCGGGCCTGCCTCCGAGCCCCAAGCCAGGGCAGTCTGGCCAATACCAACACTGCTTTCATGCTGGCAGCAGCATGAAAGCAGTGTGAGAATTGGCCGCAGGGCACAGGGAGCCTGTACCTGCTGTTTGTGAGGACCGAGGAGCGATGTGGCAGAGCCAGTGGTAGGGAAAGGTTTTTTTTTAAACATTTTTTTCTGTTTCTTCCCCCGCCACACACAGCCCACCCTTTTTTCATGCCGTGAGCCGTCCCTGAGTTGTGGCCCAGTATCATGGGCAGGCAAAAATGAATTTTACTTTTGATTTGTCTGATATGGCCGTTTCTTTGGCTACCTACTTTGCTAATGGGGACCACTGTTATTTTGGTGCTGAGGCCTATTTTTAGTCCCAGTCCCACCCTGCTTTTGTATGTATTTTGCTGCTCCTCTGACTGTGATGGCTCTATGCAGACGAATGTATGTATTTGAGAAGCACACACACTTGCTACCAAGCAGTAATAAACGTTATGTTGAATGTGGCAATAAGTACATAAACATTCAATATAACATAGTAAACAAACCACATTGCACGCAACTACCACAGCACAGATATCAAGATGTTCCCAACAGTACCTACCACTTGCTGTGCCACAAGATAACATCCCACAGAACACATTGGGCAGTTTGTGTGTCATACATCTAGCATGACCCAGATACACCAACATGGACTAGATAAACCAAGCAGCAGGCTATTGCTCTATGCAAAAGCACTCCTTACTGCTGCCCATGAATTCTCACTACATAAAAACTTTCCAATTACACTTATAACTCGCCTTTCACTAACAGTGCTAGGCACCCCTAGGTGCACAACATGGCAGCTAAGCCATATAGTTGGCGAAGCACCGACATTTCAACACCACTCACCTTACAGCAGCATACATCACAGGATTGTTCAGATACAGAAAGCATAAACACACCACACCTTCTTAAGCTCAACATTTCATCATAGCTTTTTACATAGAAATCGATGATGTCTGTAATATAATACTAAGCATATGCAATGGACACACGTTGATGTAAAATGGCACAGTCCTCTGCCATGCCATCCATAATCAAAACACATTACTACAATGATTTTTAGCAGGTTCATGCTTAAATGACTTTGACATTAATTTCTCCAACTACTAGTAAACTAGACAGTAAATACATCTAACTCTAACAACCAAATCACCAAGCACAACTGATAGCTAGAAATCCTATAATGTTACAAAACGGACACAAAACTTAGCAAAGGACTTTGGTGCCATAGGAATAGTAAAAGGTGCTCTAAAAGCTGATGATAAAGCATTTAAAACTAAGCTACTAACCTTTTCTGCTTTGAGAGTAGAAGTTCTCTCTTTTGTATTTATTGAAAGAGCACTTGCAGGTTCACATATACACTGTGATAAATGTTGCATTAATGAGGATGGGAAAAAGGGCAATATGAATGGTCCCTGTTTGGTATCTTTCCTGTTTTTTGGTAGTGGAGAGAGAAGTAGAGTGGGAAGGCAGGATATAAATACATGACATCTCTAGCTCTCAGCTTGCTTTTATAGACGAAAGGAAATGTGCTTAGACACTGCTACACTGCTGTTCAGACCTACCAGCTGTCCCTTTTTAGCAAGATGATCCTGACTTTCAAACGTGTATTTGACAAACGTCAAATTGTAAGTCCATTTTTCGTTTAAAAATGTTGAAAAACACTTTTTGCTGCACAATGGAGCTGTTGTCTTGGTAAGATATTACAGGATTCTATGTGCACAATTCAAAAACCTGTTTTTACTATTCCTACACTGACCTGTAATTTGTTACCATGGGACTTGCAGAAAAGACTTCTAATTCTAGTTTGAGCATGTGACAATAAATTACATGATTGTAGAAAAATTACTGAATATCATTGCACCTCAGATCAAAACATTATGCAACACTAAAGCATACTGTACAGTATAGTGTCTAATAATGTTTGAATAACATGTTGCTGCTCATCATAGCCTGTTTCTTCTAATACGGATTAAATGGAATCTGATGCACACAATGCTACTGTAGATGGAACCCCGTAAGATTTAGATGCCCCTACTAATATAAAAATGTTGTCAGCGCTCAGCGGTGGCATGAAGTTAAGGGCACCCAGTGTTGAGGCCCAAATTCATAAGGACTTGTGTTGGCCTTGCGTCAATGCAAATCCTTAAGTGATATGTGCTAAGCCACACAAGGGGCGATATGTGCCACCTTACTTGACTTTGTAATCAGATTTACCAGAATGTAGGGGCTTCCTGTACAAAAACAATCCTGCCTCTAATGCAGGTACCCTTGCACCACACCACAATGGTTCCTGCATTGGTGCTAGGCAGCGCATAGTGCACCAGCACAAGGAGGGATTGAAGTGCACCACATATTAGTCGATTTGGTGCTTGAAACTATAGCAAATCTGGTCCTCAATGTCTAAATGAAATCACCTTGTGATTACATATATAGACACACACATACTCTCAACATTGCATACACATGTACAGCCACACAGCCATTGCATTTGCCCACTAATATATCTTGCTTGCACTGTAAACCTCATCATGCATGTCACAAAGATTTCTCTCTTCAGCAGACTCTCTTTCTACTGAGCTGTTTTTTGGGTGTGGCCCCTGTAACTTTTATGTGGCACACTATGGGGCATAGTTTAAGAGCCCCTAGAGCCATTCCAATGCCACATTAGCATCATTTATTTACGCTAGTGTGGCATTAGAAGACAAAAAATGCTGTGCCATATATACAAAGTAGAGCAATACATGCATTGTGCCACTTTGTAACCCTTTGCGTTACATTATGCCTATGCCCTGCATAATGTATGCAAAGGGGGCGTTCCTCCATTAGGGGGGGACAAAAAAATGGTGCAAAGAAATTTAAGAGATTTCTTTGAGCCATTTTTTTGGGCGCTTTTGATACCTGCTCAGAACAGGCGTTAAAAGGAGGCTTCCATAGCTTACAATGGGCCCCTTGGTGCTTTGCATGAATAGCTTCAGAATTTTTTACGCTAACCCTGCAAAGCGCCGCACTTACGTAAAAAATTCAGACGTTACCCCCCTAACTACTGCCATGGTTCACAGTAGTTAAAGTACGGCGCCCACATGGTGGCGTGGGGGGCGCTTAGGGGCACAATAAAAGTGGCGTTGCACTGTATGCAGCTCCACTTTTCTTAAATATGCCCCTCTATATTGCTGCTCAGCACACCAATATTTTTATTTCTGGCACTAGTACCAGCAGTTTCCACACGACACAAATATACTTGGATCTAAATGTATCAATTGTTCAAGACAGATTAGAGAGATTTGGCTGGAGGACGCCTGTGGTTCCCTTTTCAGACTATCATCTTCACTCCAAGTGACATCCTATAAAACCTCCAAACATTTAAATTCGCAGTACCTTTCACCATCGCTACCACGTCCAATTCTTCCTGGCTTCCCTTTTAGCTGAGTTCCTTGCACCACCTTTTTCAAACTTTTCATTCAGTGTCCTCTCCCATTTGTGTGCCGAATGTCATTTCAAAAGGTAATTCCATCAACAAGATATGACCGAAAACAGAAATGCAATATTTGAAATATATTTTGCTCATATATTATTTGAAGAAATGATTGCCTGTCTGTTATAGAAGCAGCTATATTAACTCCTAAAGAGGTATATTTCAGCATAATTTGTTGTTGCATTTTCTAAGGTTAGCAATTCAACACACTGAGACGCACTTTGTTTAAGACTGAATGCAAAAACAAATGTTGTAGGATGACCGGGGCCAATGAAACTGTTTTGGGGCTCCTCAAATCGAACATATGTAAGCTTTGCAGTTAGGGAAATGCATGATGTAGTCTTATGCCATTTTTCCATGAGAATAAGGGTTCTCAAAATCAAGATAGATTCCGTGCTTGTCCCACCTCCCAAAATAGTCTGTGGTTGTCAACCAATACACTAAGGAGCCACCACTCCTACGTGACATTGACCTAGTTCAAAAAGGGGCCTAATTTTCCGCATTTGTGCAAGAGATAACGCAGAAAGAATAACTGGGTCAAGTAGTTAACTGAGAAGGACTGAAAGAAGATGAAACGTCCGCACCAACACGAAGAGGAATAACACCTTTTTAACACATCACAGTTCTACCTGCAGGATCAGAAGAAAGCACAGTTGTAGGTCTTTCACTTCAGAACAATGGTCCTTAGGTTATATGGGATCGAGGTTTTGATTTAGATTTAAGAACTGAAGTCATATGGGTCACCTAATTCCATTACATTATAGCCATCGTGTTTATTCCATTGCTTGAGCATGACAACATCATGCATTTTGGGTGTTGTAGCCTTTGTCTGCTTCCATTGAATTAATTAGATTGATGCACCGTATACCAATAATGTGTGGATTGAAAGTCCAGACTTGGTACTGGAAACACTGTCCGTGATGAGATGGAGTGAGCTGGTCCCTTAACTTGAAATAAATAAATCTATGAGTGTTTTATGAGCTTGTGTTAATTAATGTACCCGTTTTAGTTTGCAACATTGTCGGACCTCACAAAACTGGTGGAGTTTCTGGCATGCACAAATATTAATCTCATTCTTGTCACAAGTTGAAATGCTGGACGGTAAGGTCAAAAAAGCCCCCCAGAGGTAGCAGGGGCCATCTCTGGCTTGCCCTTATTACCCCTGGTCGTAGGGGTCTTGATGGCAATAGCAGAAAAAGCAAGTAAATTGGGTCCAAAAAGGCATGTTTACTTTTTGTAGTTTCCACTTTGTGACCTGTCTCTAGTCCGTCGCCAGTGAACTGTAACATATTGAGTGTCGGGGCCGACCCTGTGATGTCACTGAACGTCAAAGGGTTGCATGACAACAACTCCACTCACCCTGGAAGTTTTTGTGAATAGACCTCAAGTTAACCGAATTCACTACACAGAGTTTTAAAAGGGCAGATTATTGAGTACGTGTAAAAAAATGACATCCTGTTGGAACATATTGTGAAAGATAGAAGAGCTTTCTCTGTAAGGATGGACAAATGCCCAGGTAAACTTACTGCCGTATGGAGTACTGACGATGGTAGTAGACCTTTAAAACTGGACATCGAGAGAACTGCTAGTGTGCGAAGGTTCTCACCTATAAAAATATGACTCTTTAATTGCTCAGCTTCCGGTTTGGGAACAATTTCACCTTGTTCTAATGAACACACACACAGACAACCAGATAGGTATTCGGGCTAGCTCCAGTCTAGTGACAGGGATAAGCAGAATGCTTTACACCAGTGGTTCCCAACCTTTTGATTTATGTGGACCCCCATTTTAACATTAACGGAACCCAGGGACCCCCACTGAATCATCATTGGAATCCGGGGACCCCCGCCTGAGTCATTACTGGAAGCCGGGGACCTAATTTGTCAATATTTGTTATAATTTTTTGATTTTCTAAGCAGTCGCGGACCCCCTGAGAAGGCTTCGTGGACCCCAAGGGGTCCCCGGACCACAGGTTGGGAACCACTGCTTTACACCAAACACTTTTGTTCAGCTAAGCTCCTCATGTATGAATGGTATCACACATATGGTGATTTGCCCAGATTCACATTTTTTTGTTAAGTCCAGAAGCTGTGATTATTTGCCACATTTTTAGGACAGAGCTAAGCCACAAGAACAATTGTTATTTTGTCTAAAAGTGGAAATAGGCACCCAGATTTGATACGCTTAGTTCATTATTATTTTCCAAATAAAGTATTTATACCTTACACTTAGTTCATTATTATTTTTCAAATAAAGTATTTATACCTTAAAGTAAGTACAATGTTAATGCATCTTATGTTGCCATCTATTTATTTAGGGCTATTCACTTCAAAAGTTTATATGGACTTGGAAAAGAAACACGAAAGCCCTACAGTCCGTGGCCGGGTATTCGTTAAACAGCTATGCTTTTTTGCAGCAAGAAAGCAGCGTTTGGATCTTCCAGAGGGTCAATGATGGGATATTCCACAGGGTAGTCATCATAACAGAAATGCCCATCCACCAATCCTGTGTACTAAGACACAGTGAGAAGGTTACATCTTTTTGAAGGCTGCGTCTGTGCAGTCAGGTATTTACTAATTCACCCGTTCAAGAAGAGTGGAGCCTGACCATTAACACACTGGTGCGTTAGTCAGAGGGATGTAGAAAGCGTCCGCGCTTCCCAGTGCAACCAGAGCAGGTAGTGAAATGAAAGGTTGGCATGTCAATCTTCTGAGGACCCAAGGACCCACAGGCAGCAGCATTTTGGATGCTGGGGAACCTTCTTATCAGTCATTTAGCCAGTCCCAGGCAGAGTGAGGTACCTTAGTTCAATTTAGCACCATTAGTTTGAAACACTGATGCTTTCCAACCGTACAAACGAAAAATGCAAAGTATTCCGGGGTAAAATAAATGACAGAGTCAGAGGGCGATGCCTGAAGAACATCAGAGGCACAAGTACAGTTCAGATCGTGAGCAGCACAGTTGTACAGTTCCACTTCACCTGAGAAAGAGGTAGAAATGAAGAATTAGGCGGAGGAGATTAAATAGAAATCATGTGATGCTTAGAGAGGGTTTACATTATGTACATTTGTAAGGAAAAACGCTCAGAAAGTTTAAATAGTGTGTTTCTATTAATTAAAGAAAGTACACCCCAGCGAAAAATCAAAAGACCACTGGCTAATTTGAAGCCCAGGGAAGCAGCTGACAAATCGAGTTTTATAAAGGTTATAGAAATTTGTTTGAGGTGAAACTCGTTCCAAAGGTTGAAGCAAGATTTTTACACTTTGTTGTTCCTATGGATAGATTTCTGGGGCAATGCACTGTCAAAAAGGCAAAGGGTGCATGGGTTGTGTAATTACCAGCTTGGTGCATGTTGGGCATCATTAAGATGAAGAAATATCTTAATGAGGCTGATTTAGGAGTTGAGAGTCTTGGTCTTGAAGAGGGCGAATTCCGTAATGGATTTGTAGAAAGACTGAGAGACAAATAATTGTATAGTGCACCTAACACAGAGGGCCTGATTCACAAAGGTAAGTCAAACCTTTGAAAAGGTTGAACTTTGTAGTGTATACTTCTTTCAGTATTCACAAACTCCCAATGTAGATGTACTACAAAAGTGTAAGTTACATCTCTTCATCCTCTGAGAAATGAATTGGCTTTCTCTTGTGTCAGTGGGTTATGTCCCTCCCTAAACCCCTTTCTCTCCAGCCAAAAAACAAAAAACCCTGTTACTCCTCCTTAATCCCATCTCCTTTCTCAGTAAGTCTGCCCCTTTTCCCAGCCACTCCACTGTTTCCTCTCACATTTGCTACGTGTGAGACCTGACAACCTTAGAGTGGTCTTCACCCAAAATGTTTGCTTTCCTCCTCCATTTTTGCTGATCTAATTTTTGTTGACTTTAGGACTCTGTGCACTTCACCACTTCAAAACACCACCAAAGCGCTTGTGCTCTCTCGTTTCAACATGGTAACATTGGCTTATACCCAAATGGCACATTTAATTTTCTTGAAATGCCTTACTAAGTGGTATTACCTGCTCCCAGGACCTGTAAATTAAATGCTAATAGTGGTTCTGCAGCGCTGGTTGTGCCACCCACATAGGTAGACTTTTAAATACGTCTCTGGCCTGCAATTGCAGCCTGTTGGTGCAGTTTAAACTGCCCTTTCAACCTGGTAAAATGAACCTTCGGCAGGCCTAAAATTTACTTTTTAATACATATGTCACCCCTACTGTAGGCCCTAAGAAGCTCAGAGTGCAGTGTATTTAGATGCCCTTGTAATGAAAAACGCCATACTCTCCCACAGGATGATATTGGAGTTCCTTTAATACATTTTTTTAAAGTGTAATTTCCAAATGAGAAGGGATAACCAAGTCATGTTTGGTGTCTCTGGAATCACAATTTAAAATCCTAACTAATGGTGCAGTCGACTTGTAAATTGCAATTCTGAAAATGCCACTTTTAGAAAGTTGGCATTTTCATGCCTTAACCATGTAGCCTGTCTTGGGTCACATGACTGGGTGTAGCTGCCATTTGACCTTTGTGTATTCCTCCTAGACAGCCACACACAATAGGGAGCTTAGATGTGCCTGGTTAGGCAATCACTGGTAGGATGGGAGGGAAGAGCTGGGCGCAGCCCCACCTACACCTGAAGAGGCTGTATCCTGCCTCCACACAAAGATATGCATACCCCTTGTAGTTAGTCTGGAGCCATGGCATGGAAAGCAAAATGCCTGGGGACTTCAAAGGGAAACTTCTCCACCTCAAAGGTACAACTGGGTATAAATAGTGGACCTCAGACACCAATTCTTCAAAACACTTCTGGGCCTGTGGAAACTCAGCCAGGAAGAAGAACTGCTGTGCTGCTGAATGACTGCCACTCTGCTGGACTGCACTCTGATAGACTCCTGCTTCACTGTGCTGACATGCTATCTGCTGACCTCTTTCCTGGGTGAGAAGCACTGGACCCGCATCTCTTGAACCCAGAATGACTCCAAGGTCTTGTTGGCTAGCCTCCTGATCTGAATCCTCAGGGACATACAGGCTTCAAACAACCTTGCATTTGCATCTGGACTCTGCCACCTGTGAGTCTACCCTTCCAAGTGGTGCCACTCCATTCCTGGCCCATTGGAAGTGGGCTTTAGGTGCTTTGAAAGCCTCTATGGATCCAGTGGAGCCATCACATCTCTTCTGTTATGTGGCACAACACCAAGCAGAACCAACACAACTCCACTACTGGAGACTTGAAAATACTTGCATTGCTGCTGCAGCCCTCATTGTCTTCAGAACCACTGCTGTTCTATGCATCCTCAGTGGAGACCCTTGCATCTCTCCTCAGCTGCAGCCTCGATGATGACGCCAGGCTCCGCATTGCAGCCTCGCAGTTCCTTGGTATCAACGTCTAGCTTCAACTGTGTGACACACCCGACTCCAGACTTCACATAGTAAGCTCTTGTTGACTGGATCATCAAAGATGATGCAACAGGACCTTACACCACAGCCTTGCCGCTTCAAGGAACCGATGCACCACTTTGGCTGTGTGTGACATATCTTCAATGCAGAGCCATGTAACGGTCTGCAAACAATGGTTTAAGCAACTCTGTTTAGTGGGTCTAATGAGAGTCCCTGAAGCTGGCCCATCCTGCATCGTGGTCAGTCTGAACGTATGACTTTGACCTGGTCTGGCTTGACCGGATACCCACAGTGGGCTCTTTGCCTTTTGGCACTATTTCTCTAAAACAAATGGTTCTACTAATTTGATGTTTGTCATTTTGGTCCCATTTATTTATTAAAAATACTCTACATTTCTAACTCTGTTGTAGGCTGTGTTAAGCAATCTACTGTGAGCAGTAGAATTATAGGGTGCAGAGAGGAGGTAAATGAATATCAACTTTCTAGGGTGCAATCATCCCAAGTGATAGGGAAGCCTTCCATGATTCCAGAAACGTACACTGTTTGATCTTCTTGAGGGGTCTGACATCTGACAAAGTATTCTGTGTTGATCTGCCTATTAATGCACAGTTCTATTTATGTCCTTTTACATATTGCCAGATCAGAGATTTGAATAGACTAGTGGTTGACTAACATTTGGGAAACTAGGCTATGTTTGTCATGGGGAGAGAGCAAACAGTAAGCTTGATGGGAGTCAGGGCAGATGTCCTTGAGATTAAATACATTTTCTAAATGCTAAATGAAAATTGGGGTCTATCAGAGACCAGTAAATAGAGCATTTTGCTCATGAAATGATCTGAGATGCAATGTTACCCATAGGTGTAATCCTTCCTCTTTTAATTATATGTAGCTCACAATTTCTCACAGTTATATGTGGAAGCTGTTCAATGCAACTGAGCCTCTATTGGCATAGGTTTGGTCTTGTGTTCTCATATTCCTAAAGTTAGGTAATACAACTGATGCTTGGTCACCACTAGGATCATGTTTGTGTTTCTATCTAGTGAACAACTATCACATATAACCAGGATTACTTTTTGTTTTGATTGAGCTATTGGATCCACTCTTTTAGGTACATGAGGTTTCCATCAATCAATTTTTTGATTAGTCAGTTTATTAGAATCGATTCTGTTACTGGTGTTTAATCTGCTCTTTATGTTCACATGTGACAGGCTGCAGAGTGGTAAACGAGTAGCAAGTATGTATGCCAACTATCATTTAGGGTGATATGGATGTCCAAGTGAGGTCTAGTATGCATGATTTCAGTTCTTCTTGTGTGTCTGAAGTCTGACTGACTTAAGATAGGTTGTGGTGTCCCCCATATTAATGGGCATTCTCATAATTTGCAGTTATTATGAAACTGGTAGCTTCCTAGCACTTAGAGTCTGTTTTAGGGTTGGCTATGAAGAATTCCTTGGTATTGTGCATGATTGCACAGCCAAATTGGATACTGTTAGAAATGGGTTTTTTGGTTGGCCGTCAGGTTGCCCTCTGTCCAAGCAAGAACCCTCACTCTAGTCAGGGTAAGTCACACACAATCCAAAATCAGCCTGTGCTCACCCTCCGGTAGCTTGGCACGAGCAGTCAGGCTTAACTTAGAAGGCAATGTGTAAAGCATTTGTGCAATAAATCATACAACACCACAAAAATACACCACACAGTGTTTAGAAAAATATATAATATTTATCTGAGTATCTTCAGGTCAAAACGATCAAAGTTGCAATATGAATTTGTAAAGATATCACTGAAAAGTGATATAAAGCGTCTTAAGTCTTTAGAAAGTAAACAGAGTCTCTTTCGAACACATAGTACCTGGTTTCTGGTGGAAAATCTCCTCAGAGGGCCACAAAGGAAGAGGTGCGTGGAAAAAGGGTGTGTGCGTCGATTTCTCCCCAGCACACACGGACTTGCGTCGTTATTTTCCACGCGGGGAAGTCGGCGTCGTTTTCCGGCGCACGGACAGTCTCTTTCTGTGGATCGCGGGATTACCAGATGTCCCGGGTCTGTGCGTGGATTTTCCTGCTTGTTCTCCGGCTGCGCGTCGGTCTGCGGGGCTGTGCGTCGAAATTACGATCTCACGGCAGGCGTCGCGTCGATTTCTCCTCTAGACTTCGATCTGCGGGACTGCGCGTTGAATTACGATCTCACGGCAGGCGTCGCGTCGATTTCTCCTCTAGAGGTCGGGCGGCGTTGTCCTTGCGAGGCCGTGCGTTGGATCTTCGATCGTCCCAAGAGCGTTGCGTCGATCAGCGTCGGAGTGCGGCGTTTTTCTCGCCGCGAAACAAGCTGTGCGTCGAAATTTTCAGCGCACGGAGCGTCCAAGTAAAAGAGAGAAGTCTTTTTGGTCCTGAGACTTCAAGGAACAGGAGGCAAGCTCTATCCAAGCCCTTGGAGAGCACTTTCACAGCCAGACAAGAGTTCAGCAAGGCAGCAGGGCAACAGCAAGGCAGCAGTCCTTTGTAGAAAGCAGACAGGTGAGTCCTTTGAGCAGCCAGGCAGTTCTTCTTGGCAGGATGTAGTTTCTGGTTCAGGTTTCTTCTCCAGCAAGTGTCTGATGAGGTAGGGCAGAGGCCCTGTTTTATACTAAGTTGTGCCTTTGAAGTGGGGGTGACTTCAAAGAGTCTCTAAGAAATGCACCAAGCCCCCTTTCAGTTCAATCCTGTCTGCCAGAGTCCCAGTAGGGGGTGTGGCAGTCCTTTGTGTGAGGGCAGGCCCTCCACCCTCCCAGCCCAGGAAGACCCATTCAAAATGCAGATGTATGCAAGTGAGGCTGAGTACCCTGTATTTGGGGTGTGTCTGAGTGAATGCACAAAGAGCTGTCGACTAAACCTAGCCAGACGTGGATTGAAGGGCACAACAAGATTTTAGTGCAAAGAAATGCTCACTTTCTAAAAGTGGCGTTTCTAGAATAGTAATATTAAATCCGACTTCACCAGTCAGCAGGATTTTGTATTACCATTCTGGCCATACTAAATATGACCTTCCTGCTCCTTTCAGATCAGCAGCTGCCACTTCAACAGTGTATGAGGGCAGCCCCAATGTTAGCCTATGAAAGGAGCAGGCCTCACAGTAGTGTAAAAACGAATTTAGGAGTTTTACACTACCAGGACATATAACTACACAGGTACATGTCTTGCCTTTTACCTACACAGCACCCTGCTCTAGGGGTTACCTAGGGCACACATTAGGGATGACTTATATGTAGTAAAAGGGGAGTTCTAGGCTTGGCAAGTACTTTTAAATGCCAAGTCGAAGTGGCAGTGAAACTGCACACACAGGCCTTGCAATGGCAGGCCTGAGACAGGGTTAAGGGGCTACTGAGGTGGGTGGCACAACCAGTGCTGCAGGCCCACTAGTAGCATTTAATCTACCTGCCCCAGGCACATGTAGTGCACTCTACCAGGGACTTACAAGTAAATTAAATAGTCAATCATGGATAAACCAATCAGTAGTACAATTTACCCAGAGAGCATATGCACTTTAGCACTGGTTAGCAGTGGTAAAGTGCCCAGAGGTCAAAAGCCAACAACAACAGGTCAGAAAAAATAGGAGGAAGGAGGCAAAAAGTTTGGGGATGTCCCTGTCAAAAAGCCAGGTCCAACATGACCCCCTACCAGCCTAAAGCCAGGGGAGAACAATCACTATCCTGATGTACTTCCCTGTTTGAGGCGACAGAACAAGGACCCAGGCCCACAACAGCAGGGGCATGCTCCAGTTCTTCGCCTTCCTGACTCCAATTGGATCACTCTGTCCATACTCTCAGGGCCCACTAAGCCAACCCATGGGGAACCTTTCTCCTTACCTGCGGATCCCATCTGCGCAGCATCTAACCTTACTTTGCTCACAGATGTATCCCAGGAGCAGGATAGTACCACCATGACCAACACAGTGGTGTCGCCCACTCTATCCCCGGGGTGTGACACTTGTCCCCTCCCCAGGGATAACTCTGTCCACCCGGACAGCAAGCCACAGTGATTACTGACAGCTGCCAGGGATGAGAGCCAGGCCCCAGGCCTCTCAAAGCTCTCCAACCACTGTGGCTGTGGAGAGTGGGGGGCGGTAGCCCCAGGTGCTGGGCACCCTTTAACCACTCTCCCTTCCACCAGGTCAGGGATGACAGCCTGAACCTGGTCCTCCCCTCTGGGGCTCTGTACCCTCCCTCCTAGAGCGGTACCCCCAGAGTCCAACATGGTCAGGGTGCTTACAGAAGTCGCCCTGTACCATTCCTCCACCAGTGCAGGGCTGTTAACCTGCAACCGGCCCTCCAACCTGGGGCCTGTACCTTCAGGTTGGACTAGGGCCCGGGGTGAGGCTTCCCTCCCCCTGCCCTACCTTCTGGGGTCCAGCACCCTCCAACTAGGAGTGGCCTCCTCAGAAGACAACATGGTAGGGGCACTGTTATCAGTAGCCCCTCCCTCCAGGTCCGGGGGGACACCCTGAACCTGGTCTTCCAGCCCAGGGTCTGTACCCTCAGACTAGATCACTGCCTGGCAAACCAGGACTTCCTGGGAGGCACACCTACCCCCCACCAGGTCAGAGTTTAACCTCTGCACCTGACCATTCAACTCAGAGTCACCACCCTGAAGTTGAACAATTGCCTGGAACGCCAGGACTTCCTGGAGGGCACACTGACCCTCCACCAGGTCAGAGTTTAACCTCTGAACTGGGCCATTCAACTCAGAGTCACCACCCTGAAGTTGAACAATTGCCTGGCGCACCAGGACTTTCTGGGAGGCACACCTACCTCCCAACAGGTCAGAGTTTAACCTCTGAGCCCGGTTCCCCAACCCAGGGTCACCACCCTGAGGTTGGGCAATTGCCTGGCACACCAGGACTTTCTGGGGGGCACACCTACCCCCCACCAGGTCAGAGTTTAACCTCTGAACCTGGTCATCCAACCCAGAGTCAACACCCTGAGGTTGGACAATTGCCTGGCACAGCAGGACTTCTTGGGAGGCACACCTACCTCCCACCAGGTCAGAGTTTAACCTCTGAACCTGGGTATCCAACCCAGGGTCACCACCCTGAGGTTGAACAATTGCCTGGCACGCCAGGACTTTCTGGGGGGCACACCTACCCCCCACCAGGTCAGAGTTTAACCTCTGAACCCGGTTATCCAACCCAGAGTCAGCACTCTGAGGTTGGACCACTGCCTGGTACACCAGGACTTTCTGGGGGGCACACCTACCCCCCAACAGGTCAGAGTTTATCCCCTGAACCTGGTTAGCCAACCCAGAGTCACCACCCTGAGGTTGAACCATTGCCTGGCAGGCCAGGACTTCCAGGGAGGCACACCTACCTCCCACCAGGTCAGAGTTTAACCTCTGAGCCTGGTTCCCCAACCCAGAGTCACCACCCTGAGGTTGGGCAATTGCCTGGCACGCCAGGACTTTCTGGGGGGCACACCTATCCCCCACCAGGTCAGAGTTTAACCTCTGAACCTGGTCATCCAACCCAGAGTCAAAACCCTAAGGTTGGACAATTGCCTTGCACAGCAGGACTTCTTGGGTGGCACATCTACCTCCCACCAGGTCAGAGTTTAACCTCTGAACCTGGGTATCCAACCCAGAGTCACCACCCTGAGGTTGAATATTTGCCTGGCATGCCAGGACTTCCTGGGGGGCACTCTCACCCCCCACAAGGGACACACCGTCCCCAAGGGCCACACAAGAGTCTGGTTGGCGCAGGTCTCCCGACCTCTGCCCATCCGGCAGAGTCTGGGTTTCCCCCAAACCAGAAACGGTTTCACCTGGGTCATTCCTGGGGGGCTCTGCTCTCAGAGCTGTCCCCTGACTCTCAAGGTCCTCCACTGGGGTCTTCAACCCCCTCTCAACCCTATGTCTGGACTTCTGCACCCCCTCACTAGGAGGGGTACTGCCAGACACCAGAACTGTTGGGATGCTGGCTACAGTCACCCCCCCAAGTTCTTCTGACACTGCGGGGCTTCCCTCAAAAGGTGGCCCTACGGTACAGGCTAGGCTTCCCTCCTGGTGTTCCCTCATGGAACCCTCTAGGACCTGGGACCTACCTGTGACACTACAATCCTTTCCCACCACACTCGGTTGGGAACCACCTAGACCACTCCCTTCATGAGCACCCCCAAATGCCTCTTCAGACTCTCTGGTACTCACCCAGAAGTCTGCCTCCATTGTAAGTTCCCTGGGGTCAGAGAACTCACACTCCACCTGGTGTTGGCATAGCTCTGGAAAATAAGGACCAGACATATGCTCTCCAGCAATTACATCACTCTGCCCTTCACATGTATTAACCACAGTACCCTTCACCCAACCACCCAGTAACTCAACCTTGGAAAAGCACTCTACTTCACCCTCCTGAGACTGGTGAGACAGTATCTGTCTGTCCCTGACACTCAACCCATACTCTTCTGGGATGTCTCTACACTCTATATCCAGGACGTCCACCAGGGGGGAACCCTTTTCTCTGTTACTCTCTGCTAGAGTCAGTAAAGTGTCCCTCCCCCCAGTAGGAATATGACTCCCTGTGCCAGTTCCCCAATCCTTCTCAGGGACCCTGTGCATAACGGGAACTACCTCATACCCTTGAACCGCCTGGGGTGTGTCAACTCCCTTCTTCAAGTTGGGCACCACATCTCTGGGCTTGTGCCCTTCTTCAGCAGTACTAGATGCAAGATTTTTGCTGCCACCATCTGAACTGGACTCAGCCCTTCCGGCCTCCAGTTTCAGCTCTTTACAGCTCTGCTCTTGAGCTGCAATCTTTTCTTCTTCCAGGGCTAAGAGTCTTTTTGCCTCAACCTCTGCAAGATACTCCTCTAATTGTTGCTACTGTCGCCTTTGACCTCGGAGCCATTCATCTATTTCTGGGTCACTGTCCAACTCGGAGTAGTCTTCCTCCTCATGTGAGAAGTCTTCCTCCTCCTGTGCATAGTCCTCCTCCTCATCTGAGGGGTACTTAGTCATTTGGTTTCTTGCTGCCTCTCTCTCTGCCCATCTTTCCTCCCCCCAGACTATGTAGTGATGGAGCATCTCCACCTTAGTAGATCTCCTTGCTACAGGAAGGCACCATTTTCTGCAAAGCTTCCTTAGGTCAGCCTTAGTGAGGTGGTCAGTACGAACAAAGAATGAGTAGGTAAGCAATCCCATTCTGATAAGATCTTATCAGCAAAAACCAAAATCCAAAGTCCAAAATATCAATAGTATATCCAGGAGGACATCAGAGAACCAAAAGCCAAAAAAGATGAAAAATCAAGTTGACCTTCAACTGTGGGTAGGTAGTGAAATACTTAGCTACTGTATGTCACTGCACAAACACAAGTCCTGTCCTCACCGCTGATCACCAATGTTAGAAATGGGGTTTTTGGTTGGCAGTCAGGTTGCCCTCTGTCCAAGCAAGAACCCTCACTCTAGTCAGGGTAAGTCACACACAATCCAAAATCAGCCTGTGCTCACCCTCCGGTAGCTTGGCACGAGCAGTCAGGCTTAACTTAGAAGGCAATGTGTAAAGCATTTGTGCAATAAATCATACAACACCATAGCATAACACCACAAAAATACACCACACAGTGTTTAGAAAAATATATAATATTTATCTGAGTATCTTCAGGTCAAAACGATCAAAGTTGCAATATGAATTTGTAAAGATATCACTGAAAAGTGATATAAAGCGTCTTAAGTCTTTAGAAAGTAAACAGAGTCTCTTTCAAACAAAAAGTACCTGGTTTCTGGTGGAAAATCTCCTCAGAGGGCCACAAAGGAAGAGGTGCGTGGAAAAAGGGTGTGTGCGTCGATTTGTCCCCAGCACACACGGACTTGCGTCGTTATTTTCCACGCGGGAAAGTCGGCGTCGTTTTCCGGCACGCGGACAGTCTCTTTCTGTGGATCGCGGGGATTACCAGATGTCCCGGGTCTGTGCGTGGATTTTCCTGCTTGTTCTCCGGCTGCGCGTCGGTCTGCGGGGCTGTGCGTCAAAATTACGATCTCACGGCAGGCGTCGCGTCAATTTCTCCTCTAGACTTCGATCTGCGGGACTGCGTGTTGAAATTACGATCTCACGGCAGGCGTCGCGTCGATTTCTCCTCTAGAGGTCGGGCGGCGTTGTCCTTGCGAGGCCGTGCGTCGGATCTTCGATCGTCCCAAGAGCGTTGCGTCGATCAGCGTCGGAGCGCAGCGTTTTTCTCACCGCGAAACAAGCTGTGCGTAGAAATTTTCGGCGCACGGAGCGTCCAAGTAAAAGAGAGAAGTCTTTTTGGTCCTGAGACTTCAAGGAACAGGAGGCAAGCTCTATCCAAGCCCTTGGAGAGCACTTTCATAGCCAGACAAGAGTTCAGCAAGGCAGCAGGGCAACAGCAAGGCAGCAGTCCTTTGTAGAAAGCAGACAGGTGAGTCCTTTGAGCAGCCAGGCAGTTCTTCTTGGCAGGATGTAGTTTCTGGTTTAGGTTTCTTCTCCAGCAAGTGTCTGATGAGGTAGGGCAGAGGCCCTGTTTTATACTAAGTTGTGCCTTTGAAGTTGGGGTGACTTCAAAGAGTCTCTAAGAAATGCACCAAGACCCCTTTCAGTTCAATCCTGTCTGCCAGAGTCCCAGTAGGGGGTGTGGCAGTCCTTTGTGTGAGGGCAGGCCCTCCACCCTCCCAGCCCAGGAAGACCCATTCAAAATGCAGATGTATGCAAGCGAGGCTGAGTACCCTGTGTTTGGGGTGTGTCTGAGTGAATGCACAAGGAGCTGTCAACTAAACCTAGCCAGACGTGGATTGAAGGGCACAACAAGATTTTAGTGCAAAGAAATGCTCACTTTCTAAAAGTGGCATTTCTAGAATAGTAATATTAAATCCGACTTCACCAGTCAGCAGGATTTTGTATTACCATTCTGGCCATACTAAATATGACCTTCCTGCTCCTTTCAGATCAGCAGCTGCCACTTCAACAGTGTATGAGGGCAGCCCCAATGTTAGCCTATGAAAGGAGCAGGCCTCACAGTAGTGTAAAAACGAATTTAGGAGTTTTACACTACCAGGACATATAACTACACAGGTACATGTCCTGCCTTTTACCTACACAGCACCCTGCTCTAGGGGTTACCTAGGGCACACATTAGGGATGACTTATATGTAGTAAAAGGGGAGTTCTAGGCTTGGCAAGTACTTTAAAATGCCCAGTCGAAGTGGCAGTGAAACTGCACACACAGGCCTTGCAATGGCAGGCCTGAGACAGGGTTAAGGGGCTACTGAGGTGGGTGGCACAACCAGTGCTGCAGGCCCACTAGTAGCATTTAATCTACCTGCCCCAGGCACATGTAGTGCACTCTACCAGGGACTTACAAGTAAATTAAATAGTCAATCATGGATAAACCAATCAGTAGTACAATTTACCCAGAGAGCATATGCACTTTAGCACTGGTTAGCAGTGGTAAAGTGCCCAGAGGTCAAAAGCCAACAACAACAGGTCAGAAAAAATAGGCGGAAGGAGGCAAAAAGTTTGGGGATGTCCCTGTCAAAAAGCCAGGTCCAACAGATACCTTGAGCTTTTAGCTTTCTTTTCACCTGTGAGAAAGTAGCCTCTTTCTAGCCTTGTTACCCCCACTTTTGGCCTGTTTGTGAGTGTATGTCAGGGTGTTTTCACTGTCTCACTGGGATCCTGCCAGCCAGGGCCCAGTGCTCATAGTGAAAACCCTATGTTTTCAGTATGTTTGATATGTGTCACTGGGACCCTGCTAGTCAGGACCCCAGTGCTCATAAGTTTGTGGCCTATATGTATGTGTTCCCTGTGTGGTGCCTAACTGTCTCACTGAGGCTCTGCTAACCAGAACCTCAGTGGTTATGCTCTCTCATTTATTTAAAATTGTCACTAACAGGCTAGTGACCAATTTTACCAATTTACATTGGCTTACTGGAACCCCCTTATAATTCCCCAGTATATGGTACTGAGGTACCCAGGGTATTGGGGTTCCAGGAGATCCCTATGGGCTGCAGCATTTCTTTTGCCACCCATAGGGAGCTCTGACAATTCTTACACAGGCCTGCCACTGCAGCCTGAGTGAAATAACGTCCACGTTATTTCACAGCCATTTTACACTGCACTTAAGTAACTTATAAGTCACCTATATGTCTAACCTTTACCTGGTAAAGGTTAGGTGCAAAGTTACTTAGTGTGAGGGCACCCTGGCACTAGCCAAGGTGCCCCCACATTGTTCAGAGCCAATTCCCTGAACTTTGTGAGTGCGGGGACACCATTACACGCGTGCACTACATATAGGTCACTACCTATATGTAGCTTCACAATGGTAACTCCGAATATGGCCATGTAACATGTCTATGATCATGGAATTGTCCCCTCTATGCCATCCTGGCATAGTTGGCACAATCCCATGATCCAAGTGGTCTGTAGCACAGACCCTGGTACTGCCAAACTGCCCTTCCTGGGGTTTCACTGCAGCTGCTGCTGCTGCCAGCCCCTCAGACAGGCAGCTGCCCTCCTGGGCTCCAGCCAGGCCTGGCCCAGGATGGCAGAACAAAGGACTTCCTCTGAGAGAGGGTGTTACACCCTCTCCCTTTGGAAAATGGTGTGAAGGCAGGGGAGGAGTAGCCTCCCCCAGCCTCTGGAAATGCTTTGTTGGGCACAGAGGTGCCCAATTCTGCATAAGCCAGTCTACACCGGTTCAGGGGACCCCTTAGCCCTGCTCTGGCGTGAAACTGGACAAAGGAAAGGGGAGTGACTACTCCCCTGACCTGCACCTCCCCTGGGAGGTGTCCAGAGCTCCTCCAGTGTGCTCCAGACCTCTGCCATCTTGGAAACAGAGGTGCTGCTGGCACACTGGACTGCTCTGAGTGGCCAGTGCCACCAGGTGACGTCAGAGACTCCTTGTGATAGGCTCCTTCAGGTGTTGCTAGCCTATCCTCTCTCCTAGGTAGCCAAACCCTCTTTTCTGGCTATTTAGGGTCTCTGTCTCTGGGGAAATTTTAGATAACGAATGCAAGAGCTCATCCGAGTTCCTCTGCATCTCTCTCTTCACCTTCTGATAAGGAAACGACTGCTGACCGCGCTGGAAGCCTGCAAACCTGCAACATAGTAGCAAAGACGACTACTGCAACTCTGTAACGCTGATCCTGCCGCCTTCTCGACTGTTTTCCTGCTTGTGCATGCTGTGGGGGTAGCCTGCCTCCTCTCTGCAACAGAAGCTCCGAAGAAATCTCCCGTGGGTCGACGGAATCTTCCCCCTGCAACCGCAGGCACCAAAAAGCTGCATTACCGGTCCCTTGGGTCTCCTCTCAGCACGACGAGCGAGGTCCCTCGAATCCAGCGACTCTGTCCCAGTGACCCCCACAGTCCAGTGACTCTTCAGCCCAAGTTTGGTGGAGGTAAGTCCTTGCCTCACCTCGCTGGGCTGCATTGCTGGGAACCGCGACTTTGCAGCTACTCCGGCCCCTGTGCACTTCCGGCAGAAATCCTTTGTGCACAGCCAAGCCTGGGTCCACGGCACTCTAACCTGCATTGCACGACTTTCTAAGTTGGTCTCCGGCGACGTGGGACTCCTTTGTGCAACTTCGGCAAGCACCGTTTCACGCATCCTCATAGTGCCTGTTTCTGGCACTTCTCCGGGTGCTACCTGCTTCAGTGAGGGCTCTTTGTCTTGCTCGACGTCCCTTCTCTCTTCAGGTCCAATTTGCGACCTTCTGGTCCCTCCTGGGCCCCAGCAGCGTCCAAAAACGCCAAACGCACGATTTGCAGCTAGCAAGGCTTGTTGGCGTTCTTTTGGCAGGAAAACACTTCTGCACGACTCTCCACGGCAAGAGGGATCCGTCCACCAAAGGGGAAGTCTCTAGCCCTTTTCGTACCTGCAGAAACCTCAGCTTCTTCTGTCCAGTAGAAGCTTCTTTGCACCCGCAGCTGGCATTTCCTGGGCATCTGCCCATCTCCGACTTGCTTGTGACTTTTGGACTTGGTCCCCTTGTTCCACAGGTACCCTAGATTGGAAATCCACAGTGGTTGCATTGCTGGTTTGTGTCTTTCCTGCATTATTCCTCTAACACGCCTTCTTTGTCCTTAAGGGAACTTTAGTGCACTTTGCACTCACTTTTCAGGGTCTTGGGAGGGTTATTTTTCTAACTCTCACTATTTTCTAATAGTCCCAGCGACCCTCTACAAGGTCACATAGGTTTGGGGTCCATTCGTGGTTCGCATTCCACTTTTGGAGTATATGGTTTGTGTTGCCCCTATCCCTATGTTTCCCCATTGCATCCTATTGTAACTATACATTGTTTGCACTGTTTTCTAAGACTATACTGCATATTTTTGCTATTGTGTATATATATCTTGTGTATATTTCCTATCCTCTCACTGAGGGTACACTCTAAGATACTTTGGCATATTGTCATAAAAATAAAGTACCTTTATTTTTAGTATAACTGTGTATTGTGTTTTCTTATGAGATTGTGCATATGACACTAAGTGGTACTGTAGTAGCTTCACACGTCTCCTAGTTCAGCCTAAGCTGCTCTGCTAAGCTACCATTATCTATCAGCCTAAGCTGCTAGACACCCTATACACTAATAAGGGATAACTGGGCCTGGTGCAAGGTGCAAGTATCCCTTGGTACTCACTACAAGCCAGTCCAGCCTCCTACATCACCCCCCCCTTGCTCCTGAAAGGGAAAACTTTAGGGGCAAACATGGTATACAATATGGATTAGTAGGGTTTCCACTATTTTTAGGTTGAAGTGCAGGCAGTGTAGCTCATTTGGCAAGGATGTTACCTAGGCTCTTGGATGAGTAATTTTAAATAAATTGTTAAATATTTACTTGACTGCTTTACTCATTTGACTCCTTTAGTATGCAGTTTTACGTTCACGTGCAGATATCATTATAATAATTATTCTTCTCTAGACCAGAATTAGAACAATGTCATAGGTGTTCTGAGATCATCTACTCTGCCTTGCATTTGTTTCTTAGACTTTAACAAAGGCGAAGGTATCCCAAGGGGATCCCTTCCATTCTGCAATAGGTTACCGCTCCCTTTGAGATGTTAGTAAATAACAATGTTTTGTGCCCAGATTTCGGTCCCAAGACATAGCATACCAATTTGGTATCTGGAAGGGACGCTGAAACACACCCCTTCCACATACCAATATATTTAGTGATTCAGAAACACTTTTCTGAATCACTAAATGCATCTAGTACATTGACAAGATGGTTTTAGCATTTGCAAACCCTCTGTTGCGCCATTTTGGAGGTTTTACAAATGCTAAAATTCTTTGTATAACTGACCCTTAGTTGCTACCCCCAAGTGTGTGTGTGTTTTTGTGTGTGTTGTGCATGTGTGTGTGTGTGTGTGTGTGTGTGCTTGGCATTGCACATTGTGGTGGGAAGGTTTTGGGTGTACTTACTTGTGAGGGACCATGATTATGATCTCAATCAACCCATATAATGTGGTTAGTTAAAATGTGAACAAATCTAAACCACACTTTAGACAATTATTGAAGAAATGTATCATAAAAATAAACAATCATGCATAAGCTACTAGTATGCATTTTTTCCTTCAATTTAGATACGAGTGACACCTTAAAAGAATATCTACCAAATTACATTTTAATGGAACATGTCATCTTCTGAAACGGATAAAGGCGCAATGTTCAAGAAACCAACAAAATCTCAGGGTCATAGTTTCAAGCAGCTTGTGCAGCCGGTGTGTCACTTTTTTGGGACACCAATGGTGTGGGCTGCAGGCCCATATCTACAAGGCAACAAAAATGCAACTTTGTGTGGCTTTGTATGGCCTTGTAGATATAGAGTAAGACAAAGCAGGACAAGTTGCTGCGTTGCCTTACTCTGCATCAAAGAGGTGTTCCATGGGTTTTGAGGTGGGTGTTTCCATGCAACCCAACCTTGGAATGTGTCAGAAGCCTATGCCTCCTCAGGAGAGGAGCAAGTGAGGCACAACGAGGAGTAATACATTCATTTCTCCTTGTTTTTTTCCTTTTTCCAAGTGCGCTACTTTCTGCAGCACACACAAAAAAAGGAAAACCCTGCTCATTATTGTTTCTGTACAGGAAAGTGTCCTTTCCTGAAAAATAACAATCATCCCAGCAACACAGACGCTCTTGCACCATGGTGCAAAGGTGCTTTCATTGGTGCATGGCAACCCATTGGGCACCAGCGCAGGGGAAAAGGACAGGAATGTGCTGTATTATGTAGATACAGTGGTTTCCTGCCATTTTCTTTTGATGCAGGTCAGGGCAGCAAGGAGGCTTGCGTCGCTGCCCTGTGCCAAAAGATTATAAATATGCACCTAAGTTTGCCTGAGTAAAATCTTAAAAGAGTTACACCTCAGCCATTGTACTTTATAAAATTTCCTTTCATTTTTAGACAGCTGAACTATAGAAAAGAAGCTGTAATCAATAAAAAGCTTTATTACATGCGACAATCACTGAATTCACAATACTTAGGTGAGCGAGCTGTAAAGAAATGTATATTCTATGTTCTCATGCTTCACCATAGCTTCTACTATGCTTAAGGCTGGTATATTGTCTATATAGAAAGCCCAATAAATTGGGAATGCTATTCAAGTGCAGAAACAGACATGGCTACTAGGCTTTGCAGGCACTAGCTATAGCAACAAAAAACATTTATGCAATGTGTAGTAACGTACCGCAACAGGGTTTAAGGTAGTGCCCCCAGTGCGTTTAGCAGTTGCACCATTCTCATGGGCCGAATCCAGGTGGATTCTACAGTAACACAGTTATGACTCTCGCCTGGGCCTATGCAAACCAATCTTTCTGCAAAGTAGCTGTGATTCTCCTCTGGGCCAATGCCTCTGCAAGCATGAGCTCCTGGCAGCTGCAACCTCCTTAGGCTAATTAGCTCACCTTCAGCAGTTCCGTGGCCTTCCCTGCGTTTGGCAACTGCAGCTTCACATTGAGGTCGACAGCAGTGATTCAGAGCATGTAATTGATAGTATGTTAGTAGCCTTTTAGGATAAACTCTAGAGAGAAATCATGGAATGAAACCTGGCAGTTTGGATCACCCGTGAGGTACGCTCTTAGGCAGTTCACCCTTCTCTGGGCATTCCCCATGCTAAGAACAAAATGAGCTTCCCCTCCTGGGCAATCTTACACCTGCAGGAGCAGTAATCCTTTCCCTTTCTAAGCAGGCAGGCACCTAGGCATTTTGCAGACTCTCTGCTCCTGTAGTTGAACGAGCAGAGCTCAGATCATGTTGCCTCACCTCTGGGAAACTCACTGTCAAGCAGACAGCAGTCATGGTCACACAGCAGTTTTTAGAGTACCCCGCATAGCTCTCCCTACTTTGGTCATGAAGAACTTTTAACTGGACAGAGGACGGTTGGTTTAGGTCCCTCTTTAATATATGTTTACCTAACAGGGATTGAACATTCACTGTCTCAAACTTCAGAACAAGTTTGTCGTGGTTATCTTTCAAATGCCTTTTTTCATAATGCTCTCCAGAAACAACATGTATGTAAAGTGATGCTTTTCACAGCAGGTTTCGCTGAGGATGCCTCAGCGTAGGAGCACCACAACTTTAAGACAATACAGTGTGAGGTTTTTGCACCTGGCTGTCATCAGATTTCCTGAAGTAGTAATCGAGGACAGAAAAAGGGCGAGCCTCATTTAGAAATGTCCTCACATTGAACAACAGATGCTTCAGTCCCATGCCTCACCTCACTAATAACTAAATGACAGTGATCAGTAGGAGCTAATCAGCAGTCCCTTACTAACAAAATCTTGATGATATTTCCAAATGTATCATAGTCTCTATTCTCACCATGTCAATGTCTGAATCTGCATCTTTCGGCCACATGAATGCAGGCAGAACATTTCCACTGTATTGGGAAGCTATTCTCACCCTCCATCATCTGCCATGTCAAACCAGATCCAAGATGTACTTCACACACCTTGCGTTGCACCACCATACATGTTTTGCATGCATACTATATATACACACACAGCATTCACACAGAGTATTGGTGTATTTTTCTTGATTACATACTAATAGTTGAACTGTTCACAAGAGGGGTCAGTAAGCCTCACTCTCGCTAAAACTCAGAAAAAGGGCTGACTATATTAAAGTTTCACAAAACATGGTACGCGCCACAATAGATTTCGGTGCGCATACCAGGAAAGGGACAATAGTCATGTGTCCACTGGAAGGCATGCTTGGAGGGCACTTCCTGGTCACAGGACAGTTCTTAGACCTTGCATTGTCAATGATAGGCTCAGGTATCTGTGCACAAAGCCCCATATTTATGCTTTTTGCCGCAAAACTGTGCTAATGCAGTTTTGCAGTAAAAAGTTTAGTGCAGGCTTGCATCATTTAATAATGCCAACCGGGCGCTGTATTTATTGAATGGTGCAAGCCGGCGCTAAACTTGGGCTAATGTCTTAGAAGAAGACGCTAGCCGGGTAGGGGTGGCTGCAGGGAAGGAAGGGTTGTGTGTCAGAAAATGATGCTAGACTGTTTAGAGGCACAAAAAAAATGCCTCTAATCAGACTAGCGCCATTTCCTGGCACACGACCACCTTAAACATGACTCCTATCTTAAGAAGGACAGGAGTCATGCCCACCACCCCAATGGCCAGCACAGTGGACAAGTGTCCCCTGGGCATGGTCATTGCATCCTGTGCCATGCAGGGGGCCCCAAGTTAGGGCCCCCGATGGCAAAAAAAATAAAATACTTATCCAGACTTACCTGGGATGGGGTCCCCCATCCTCCGGTGTCCCTCTGCTGGGGGTGGGGAGTTCCTGGGGCTTGGGGAGGGCACCTGTGGACCCATTCCATGGTATTTAACCATGGAAATGGGTCCACAGGTCCCCTACCGCCTCGTCTGACCCAGGTGTTAAATAATAGTGCAAAGCAAGCTTTGCACCATTATTTAGCCCTTCCCAACACCCGTGCGTCATTTTAGCATGAGGGGATAAATATGGGGCTATGGGGATAGCACCTTTTTTAGATGGTAATGCCTTACCTTGCATCTCATTGATGCAAGGTAGGTGCACGCATCCAAAAAATGGTGCAAACTCCTTTTGACGTTAAGCATGTCTATTGTCAAAATTTAAATATGGAGTTAGGTTTGCGCCGAATTTGCGTAAAACAAAAATGAGGCAAACTCAGTGCAATTGAAGTATATATATGGGCCAAAGTTGATTAGCGTGATGGCAAAGGTAATAAAACACCAGATGCAGTCAGGCACACAGGGCAGGGGTACATGTCAGTTCATGCAGTGGACATACCTGTCCCAACACAATTCATAACATGACATGACCTACATACGTATAGGTGCCTTTTATGAAATACACAGTTACCTGCGTATGCCATACTAATTTTGCAGGCCCTAACACTAGTAGACCTCTTCCTTCTTACACAAGTATAGTTTTTTTTTTTATAACAATTGAACAAATAATATATTAAAAAATCCCAAATAGGTTCACTTGATAAACACTGACAGCATTAAGCTCTATGCCAAAAACAAATTCAGCAAAGGCAGTTGCTAATAAGTTATCTGGACTTAACAAGCCCTATCCACTGAGTATGATCTTTCTCCTCACATGTCCTATGTCAGAACTAAGGGACGTATGTAAAAATTCTACGTATATCATGTACCTTGCTAGGAAGTGCAGAACAAAAGGGAATGCTGAGACATACCAAGCTCAAAATAGCTCATAACATTAAAGATGTTGACATCAATAACTTTAAAACCTCAGCAATAAAATCATGAAGGTCATCAGCAGAAACATCACAATACTGTGCCAGTGATGTCATGTTTCACTTCTGCTGCAATGCAATAATTTATATTAAGAACAAATTATGACAAGTGATTTCAGCAGCGACAGGAATAAGTATGCTAATTTGTCAGTTACGTATGATGTCTTTAGCCACGTCATTGTCAATCTCTATTGAAGTCTGTTACGTAATCCAATATCTTTTTACACCAAAATAAAAGGTGGGACTGTTGAGAGACTACAAACAAGGCAAATTGGTGCCCGTAAAGAACAAGGATGTATTTAATTTTATTTTATGGTTTTATGTACATATACGCACTAGAAATGCAAGTGATAAACACAGTGAAAACACTGCATGTTAACAAGAACTCTATGCAAAGGAATTAAAGACTACCACAGCCGTCTGGAGATAAGAAAACTGAGGGCCTCATTTGCAAGAATCTGATGCATGGCCATCGATGTGACAGATTTCAGCTGCTTTCCTCACATCCCCTAATGACACCGTGGATTCACTGTTTTCACAACACAGAGCTCCATGGTGCCGGTTTTCACAGATGCGTCAGGAATTCTGACGCATCTGTTGGCGCTAAACTCACACCTTGCTGAAGGAGCATTGTTAAATTGGCACAACTCCAGCAATGTGAGGAGTCCCCAACAGGAAAAATCCCTGTGTCAATTCTATGCCTGGTCTGAGAACGTGGTAAATTTGTGACACATTGAAGTCGCAGAATGCTGCAGTGAAATGATATAAATTTCACTGTGTCGGTTCTGCGTGGCTTTTCCCGTGGGAGCCCCTACCCTGCATACATTATACCTGGTGCAGGTTTAATGTGACACAGGACTTTACAAACTGACACATTGAGCCCAATGTGTCAGTTTGTAAATATGGGGCAGTGTAGTGCACTCTTTGCGCCATCACTCCACCACTGCATAAAAACAAAATGACGCAGCAGTGGCGCAAAGAGATTGTAAATGAGGCTCTCGGTTGCTTAAATTATTGCTGCAAATATTATAACGGCATTCTTGAAAATAGTTTCCATTGGCTGTTCATTTCTGCTTCTCCAGGAAACATGACATGACTCTATAAAAGAATTATCTATAATTTCAGAAATGCATGGACAATGTCACAGTCATCTGCTCAGTATGGTCCATTCCTTCAGCATCTGCTCGCCTCGGGATGATTTATGATAGGCCAAACAAATGAGGTTTGTTTTAGAAAATGCAGATGATTAAGTAGAGCAGAAAGAAACGCGCATGTATCTTAAAATACTTCATGGGGAGTGAAGCTCCATTTATCTGGTTATTACAATTGTCTGCTTAATTCATCGCTCAGTATGGTTCTAAGGCTGTTTAAAGGTTAGGATTATTAAAAAAATCTGGAGACTTGCCACGTTTTCGACAATTAATAGAATAGACAAGGAGGGAAGAGTAGTAAAATTGTACAAATCAGCGCATAATAACTAAAATCTGTAGAGTCTATAAGGACAATAGGAAATAATGTTAGATGAGCTCATCAAAAGGTTGTGAAAGGAAACAAAAATGGGTTTTCACACTGTGTTAAATTCAACCATGAGAAAGTATAATCAAAAACATGGCCGATTGAGTTAAGCGCTGCTACTGAGACCTATGATTTGACCTAAAAGACATAAACCTGAATTCTCAATGGCTATCTCAGACCTCCGCCATTCTGAAGCTGTTAAATTGAGTAGCATTAAACAGAGTAATGATAGCAGTGCTAGGGACTGAGGAATGATGTGCTTTATAACCAACAAGTTAGGACACACGACAATTATGTTGCTTTATTAAGTTATTATAGTGCTTAGGTCGTCAGTACTTTCAAGAAGATAATATCATAAAACTGTGTAACACTGAAAAGAAGATGAAGAAAGATTGCATTAAGGAAAAGTAGAAAGTGAAGACAGGAAGACTTAGGCCCAAATTTAGGATGGCCTAGAGCCTCCTTGTGCCACATTAACATAATTTTGTTTACGCTAATTTGGCCAAAATCACACGCCAGATTTGCAAAGTGGTGCAATGCATGCATTGTGCCACTTTGTAACCCCTTGAGCCACAATATGCCTGCACCAGACAGAAGGTATGCAAGGGGGGCAAAAAGGCAAAAAAATGGCGCAAAGTAATTGAAAAGATTTATTTGCGCCATTTTTTTCAGTATTTTTAAATCCTGCTCAGAGCAGGCGTTAAAAGGGAGCACAACATTACTTACAATGGGCACCTGTGTACTGTTCAGGGGTTAGTGTCAAAATCCACATTCAATAAGATTATGCATGACTGCTGCCGTATGCTGAGACAGGCTGCAGCCCAATAACATGAAGGAAGACATGCCGGCCTGGGACTTAAAGGCTGTGACAGAGAAAAAATGGATTGCGATTTTGATCCAGGCTGGGTGAGCTGCCATTGATGAGGCACGGAGGGCTGAATTACATGAAATGATGCTGTGCTGTGACTGAAAAGCTTCACTACAGAGGGAGACAAACTGGTTTAAGATGTGTATGTTGCATTGAAAGTGGCTGCAGTGTGGGGGCCAGTTGAGTGACTGCTAGTGTCTACAGGGACAATAGTTGGGACAGTGGGGTGAGAAATAAGGAAAGGGGCCTGTTGAAAATGGTGCTTCTGTTTGGCTAGGGTATGCACCTATGCTAAGCGAACCTGCAAGTCTAGTCAGGGCAAGTCAGATACACACCCTAAATTAACATGTGCTCAACCTCTGGTAGCTTGACACAGAGCAGACATTCTTAACTTGAGTGGCAATTAGTATAGTATTTGTGCAATGCAGAAATTACAGTCCTTCAGTGAGACCATCACAAAACAACTCCACACCAGTTTTTGAAAAATATATCCTCTTTTTTTGGCTCAATAATGTGACCAAAACAACAACGTCACGGAGATGTCAATGTCTATAGCTTAGTACAACAAGGGAAACACCAGGGCGCTTGAACCCCAGTAATTACAGCCCCCTGGGGGACACAGCAAAACTCTATGTGATCCTGTCAATCAGTAGAAGTATGTTGCCTCGTCCGGATTGGTGCACTCAAAGAAGGTGCATGTCCTCAAGCAAGAGCATAGGCAAGTTGCTGCAACCTCGCTACCTAACTGCTGGTGAGAACAATACAGGAAGCTGCTGGCAAGGACCTCCGACAGGCACTCCGGTGCTGTCATCACCTCACGGGAAGGTGCTGGTTCTCACTCGGGCAGAAAGCAGGAAGATCCAAAAGTGGTACGCTGCCATTACGCGGGGCTCCACAGTGTTTTTCTTCAGGGCACGGAGGGGGATGATCCCAAAATAAGGCATTGCTGTCACTCTGGACTCCTCAGTGTTTTTCTTTCAGCAAATAGTGGGTGCTCTTGAGTGGCAGAGAATGTGGCTCATGGCAATACACAACTGAATTGTAGGAAGCGTGTCTTGTGGCATGATGCAGATGCAAATACAGCAACAGAAGCAGAAGCAGGACTGCGAAGGTGCTCGTTCTGAGCACACAGAAGTCTTTGAAGGCCCTGAGACTTCTACAACAGGGGGTAAGCCAACAGGCCCTTGGAGTTATTTAGGTTTGGTGAGGTTGTCGAGGGTAGTTGCAGTTGCTCCCTCACTTCAGAGGTAGCAGACATGAGGCCAATACAACAGAACAAGTTGCAAAGTGGATGTCTGTCCTGGCAGCACAGCAATCAGCAGGCATCAGTCCAACACAGCAAAGCAAGTGGCAAAGTTGCAGTCCACCCTGGCAGCGCATCTCCTCTTCTTGGCAGGCTCCTCTGGACACGAAATGGAACTGATTTGTCAGGATTTGGGGTCCAGTACTTATACCCAAATGTGCTTTTGTAGTGAGGGAGACTTCAAAGGAGGCCTTTGAAGTTCACAAGGGCCATAACCGTCACTTCCCTGGCCCCAGACATACTACAGAGGGTTATGGAGCCCTTTGTATGAAGAGAGGCACAGCCTTATTCAGGTGTTAATGTCAGCTCCTCCCACCCATCTAGCCCAGGAAGGCCCATTAGCCTTGTGATAGGCCATCAAAATGGAAATGTCTCACACAAACTCCTTTTGTGTGTGAGAATGCCCAGAGACCAGTTGTCAACAACCCCAGACATGTATGTTCACCCTCTTAAATACACTGCACTCTGCCATTGGGGTTAACTAGGGCCTGCCTTAGGTGTGACACATGTAATAAAACGGAAAGTTTGGTTTCAGCAGAACTGCACGCACAGGCTCTGCAGTTGCAGGCCTCAGGCATGTTTTAAAGGCTACTGAGGTGAGAGGCACAATCAGTGCTCAAGACCCGCTAGCAGCATTTAATTTACCGGGCATGGGCACATGTAGTACACTTTACTAGGGACTCACAAGTAAATTAAATATGCAAATTGTGGAAAAGCCAATGTCACCATGTTTAGAGTAGCTGCACTTTGGCACTGGTCAGCAGTGGTTAAGTGCCCAGAATCATAAAAGCCAGCAGAAATGAGTCAGAAAAATGGGAGGTCAAAGGGCAAAAAGTTAGAGGAACCACGCCAAGGATGCCAGGTCTAACACGGCCACTAGAGATGGACTATATTTACATTCTGATCCTCACTGCACGGCCCTGTAAAAACCTAAAACAGTGTGTCATGAAGGACGAAAAGTTAAGGGAGACTGATAACACTCCATTTAGGGAAGCATAGACATTTAAGAATCAGGTTAATGTCTACACACTATCCGAGCTACAAAGATTAGGTAATGACTCTAATGCTGTGACACTATTTACTTAACTGCTGTGATAGGCACCTTTGAGATGCCTGAATCTGCCCTAAAATACATTGGTATGAGTGAACACCTGTTACACAGATGAGTCTCTCCTCTTCTTTCCATCCTCTATACTGAAAGGATGACCCAAACACAGAGAGGCCGAGATTTATGAAGACCTTGCATCTGGTTTACTTAACATAATTAATGCAAACCTAAAGCAAAGTGTTGTGGTGGTATTTGCAATTCATTGCAAATGATGATTTGTGTTGATTTGTAACCAAGAATATTGCAAAGATGCATAATGTACTGCCTTGCATTACTTTGTTTAAAGGGGACATTTCCTGGGTGGTACATCGGTGTTGTGCACCAGGAAATGGCACTAGTCTGGTTAGAGGTATTTTTTTTGCCTCTAATCAGGCTAGCATAATTTTTTAACGCACAACACCATCCTTCCCTACCGCCACCCCCACCCGGCTAGCATCTTCTTTTAAGACGCTAGCCCAAGTTTAGCAACGGCTTGCGTTATTCCTTTAATATGGTGCCTGGCTGGTGCTCTGGATTGACGCAAGTCGACGCTATACTTTTTGCTGCAAAACTGCGTTCGCGAAGTTTTGAGGCAAAAAGTATAAATCAGGTCCTAAATATCTTAGACATAAAGTCACAGACTTGAGGACCAGGTGAGGTAAGACAACCATCCTATTTACAGAGTGCCAGAAAACAGAGAAAAAAAAGACATGGCTGGTTTTTGACTGAATTCTTGACATAACTTCTCAGTAAGCAGTTTCCAGAGCATATTGAATTTTAGAGAGCCTTCAACCCACGTGCTACGAATGGAAGCAAGAGAGCTCAGACAATATTAACGTCTCTTACGCCATCAACATGTCAGAGCAATATTACAATGAAGAAAACAGAAGGGGTAACCCCTTAAAGACTGCTACTCTGGGGTATACGACAAATAAATCAGCTTGTGAGAAGCAGGAATAAACATTTTTAGAAAAGACTACTCAAACAAACACAACTTCACTGTGCTTGTGAACCACAAAATCAATTTGCATCAGATTTTTCCCCAAAATTAATGAATGTCTGCAACCATGTAATTTTGTCTTCAGTCTTTTGTTTATTTTACAATTTCTTTCCCATGTTTTTCTTTCCGTGCAACAATTATAGATTTTATCACAAACAGCAATTTTTAAAAAGACATCTGTTGTGTAAAACAGATATACAGCTGAACTTCACAATACCTAAACACAAAGGAAAATATTTTTCATGAAGAAAGAAATTATTATTAAACTATCAAAACAATACTTTCGGACCAGTTCGTCCATGGTGGTTATACATATTTCTTCAAAGGTATAAAATCCACATATATGGTAGCCTAGAAAGATGACACCTAACTCTCCCTTGTGTCGTTCTGCTCATTATTCAACATTAATATTCAAGAGCTAATCATTTTGTATCGGCCCTTTTAAAACAAACACATAGTAGATGAGTTTTGACCTGTATGCTTTTTAAGGCCTCATCAGACCCAGCGGTTATTAGGTGAGCATAATTCTAAAAAAAATAAAAAATATTACAAATAATGTTTGCATAACAATTTACATTCCTTATCATTAATAATTCACATTGAAAGACTAGAATAAATAAACCCACATTATCCGTGATCAGTAGGAAGTATTAAAGGGTAAATATACATGCACAGTATTCATTGACTACAATAAACATACAGGTTTGACTTTATGTGATACATTCATACTACTCACAATAAATAAACTGAACTCCAAAGATAAACTGAGCACCAAAGAAAGCCTTCTACAAGATTGTGTGCACCAACTCGAGTGTCAAGTGACAAATGACTTAATAAGTGAAAACCACTATTCGTGTGTACAGAATTCCCATAAAAACCTCACGCACAAAAACTGGATTGCAAGTTCATTATTCTTTCTCTTGTACATGCTTAAACCCAGGCCCAAAACAGTTCAAGGACAAATTAGTTTTGAAAAAAAAAAAAAACGTTTGTAAATATACATTAAAATGCTGCAACCTTTACATTTGGCAAGGGGGGTTTTGGGGGGCAGCCAACCACCAGGTCACGACTGCCATGGGTATTTAAGCTGCCATTTTGCGGGTAAAGCCACTATTCTGTTGGAGACACAGTGACTGGGGGTTAGAGCAGGTCCTTTTGTGTTTAGTGTAGGCCTCTTTGTGGTGTATTGTGTTTGCTTGGTGCCAGTAGCAGCATAAATCTGTGTAATCTCACCTGGTGTCTAGCAGCGGTGCTCCGACCATGTCTTGGGCAGAGAAGATCAGCCAGGGGGTGCACCTTCTGACCGAGTCAGACCGGCTTGATTTATTCAACGTTGGCACCCTGTTAAGTGGCAAACCTTTGCGGTGGGCATCAGAGGGGATGGCGACAGCTGTATTTGCCTGCTCTCCCACTGAGAAGAGCCCAGAAGGGTGTGGTAGGGGCCGCTCCTGAGTCAGAAGAGCAGCCGCAGGTGGACACGGCAAGCTGTGGGGAAGTTGATTGCTGCCATTGCCGCCAAACGTGGTGCCACATGGTGGAGCGAAGGTCCATCGCGTGCATGTCCGAAGTGTAGTGCAGCACGGGGCTTCGCTTTCTGAGGGCCCTGGCACATGATGGCAGGAGGTAGATGTGTAGCTGCAGGAGAGGTTTGGGGATGGGTTGAGCAGGGCAAGGGGGAGAGGGCAGTTGGGTGGGAGGGGAAGGGAATGGGGCATCATCAGAGGAAGAGGCACATTAGGGAGGTCTGGAGCCAACAGAAGTGGTTAGCTTCACAGGGGGTCTGGGGGAATCAGGAGTGGGAGGGTGCAAAGAGGGGGCAGGCCAGGTGCACAGTGCAAAAAGCAGGGGGTGGGGGAGCTTCTGGGGACAGCATCAGCACTGGTGGTAGTGCTCCTAGAGTGGAGTCATGAGGGTGAAGAACGGGAGGAGGATATAGGTGATGGGTATGAGGCAGCCATGAGTGGTTAAGTGAGCCGTGCATGGGCAGTAATCCCTCCTAAGAAGGTATATAGCAAGCAGAGCGAGGCAGCAGGGTCGCACAGTGGGAGTAGTGGTGACAGGGGAGCAGGTGGAGGTGAGGAGCGTGGATGCAGCGAGACAGCATTTTCAACAACCTGAAAGATGATTTCTCAGGGCAGGATGTTGGTTGGGAAGTAGGGTCAGAAGGGGGTTCCCCAGCACTCCGAACATGTGTTATCATTCACAAGAAGATTTTGCCCAGGTGGCGGCGGACCTGGGAGAGCTTGTGAGGGCTCGGCAGCCGCAGGAGGAAGTGAAGGCGGGGCGTGGGATGGCTAGCAGGATGTGGTCAGATTGGATGATACACATGCAGTGGGAGAGCATCATGTAAGTCTCTACACTGCCTTGAGAGGGTCAGGACATTGCACCTGCCAGCATCACAGCACTGTGGAGGAGTCATCTAAGTGCTGAAGAATGGCAGAGAGGGCGAATTACGACCCCTCACCAGTGACCACAGGAGTCACATGCAGGAACCTCATATTGGTACGGGGAGGAGGAGGAGCAGTTGATTGCGATGAGGAGAGTATGGAGAGATTAGGAAGGAAGAAGAGGAACAACGGGAGGTGATGCAGTGGTGTCAGGGGGGAGTGAGAAGGGTGAAGTTTCACCAGACTGTTCATAAGTTATTGCGAGTGGTGGAGAAGCCTGGTGGTTTCTGGGATGCACTGCAGAAGGCAGGGACAGACAGGCAGAAGGCACCAGAGTGGCCGCTGACATTGTCTTCAGCTGAGTGTGCTTTGCGGTGCAGCAATATGATCTCGGTGGCAGTGGAGGCCAAGGAACAGGTGAGCAGTGGGGAGGACTGCCTGAAGAAAGGGGTATACATAAAAGATACTGTTGTGGGGTGGATGGGGGACTCCTGGGATACAGATTTGATGTAAGGACAAAGTGTCAGGAGGCAACAGTGAGTGGAGCTAAGGAAAGTGCAAAAGGGGATAGCAAGGGAGAGGGAGTGCCAGACAAGAAGCGGGGGGGCAATGGGCCAGAGGAGTACATGATGGATGCTAAGCCACAGCCATTAGAGAGCAAAGAGCTGAAGTGGAATAAGCTGCCATATATGGGAACGACTAAGACCTTGAGGGCGCATTTAATACAAACCACCAAAAAAAGATCTGGACAGAGTAGTGGGTTGAAATTATGAAACTACTACATAGAGAGTTAAGGTCTAAGGAGGGGTCAAAGGAAGAGGAATATGAGTTGGTGAAGAGGCCAAAAGTGCTGGTCACAATCGAAAATTTGATGGCGGCATTCCTCATATTTGCGAGCGTATATTGCGAAAAGTACCCAGAGAGGTCTGTGGCGCTTTTCAAATATATGGACCTTATCCAGAAGGCGCAGATAAATTACAGTGGGTAAGCATGGGTCCAATACGATGAGGAATTTAGGGCAAGCAAGGTGCTGGACCCGGATATGTAGTGGAGAAAAATCAACTCTGACATGTGGCAGCACACAATGGGGCCCACCAAATTTGGTAAAACTGTCCTTATGGCCATTGGGCTTTCCATGATCTATTGGGCCTTTCAGGCCTGCCCCACCCACGGAGGGGTGGGGTCAGCAGGCAAAAGACAGTCAGGTGTGCAAGACACAGGACCCAGCCAGATTGGGACATTCTGGGAATTCAATAAGGGGCTCTGAAACAGGGAGTACTGTAAGTTTAGGCACGAGTGTTCCAAGTGTGGGGGCAGACATGGCCTGGTTAATTGCCACAGGACCACAACAGGGGGTATGGGGCCCCAAGGTCAGATGCAGCCAAGTGGGTGGGGACAGCAGAGCAACTGGCAGCCAGGTTTCAGGAGGGGAGGGGTGCGCATGGCTCTAGTGGGAAAGGCTTCTACTCCAGTTAATCTGGAGAGGCTACACTTTTGGCCGCCCTAGTACGAGCACAGGGAGGATGCAGAGTTGCTTCTGGAGGGGTTCACTGGGTGTTTCAGACTGGGATACACATGGCCAAGGCAGTGACTTTGGGCAGACAATCTGAAATTGGTGGGGGCACACAAACAAGTGGTGCGGGACAAACTGGTGAAAGAAGTGAGGGGGAGGTCGTCTGGCAGGCCCTTTTAGGACTGGCCGATGTAGAACCTAATAGTCTCTCCCATCAGTGTGGTGCCTAAAAAAGAAGAGAGTCAATTTCGCCTCATACAGCACCTCTCTTGGCCAGAAGAAAATTAGATTAATGACTTCATTGTAGAGGAGCGGGTGAGTGTGTCTTACACCTCGGTGGATGTGGCTATGGCACTAGTAGAAGCCCAACTGGGGTGCTGACGGCGAAAAGTGATATAAAGTCTGCTTTTCGTTTGCTGCCGGTAAACCATGATGATTTTGAGCTCTAATGTATGAAATTCGAGGGCAACGAGTAAGTGGATAAAGCACTCCCAATGGGCTGCTCCATATTGTGCGCCCCCTTTGAATGCTTTAGCACCTTCCTGCAATGGGTTTTCACCAAACAGACAGGATACAACTCCGTAACTCACTATCTTGATGGTTTCTTCCTGGTGGGAGCGCCATGATTGGGGCAATGCAAGGACTTACTGACCAGGTTTCAGGTCAATATGGGGGAAATGCATACCTCTCTTGTCCCCAAGAAGGCGGTGGGGCTGAGCACCATGCTGACATTTCTAGGCATGGAGATTAATTCTGAGACAATGATGGTGCATCTACCACAAGATAAGAAGGAACAAATGGAGGGCAGTTCAAAGATAGGTAGCAGACAAAATAGTTAAGAAAATACATGATTACAAGGTCAGGGATGGGGGGTAGAGGAGGGGAGAGATGTGAGTTATGCAGAGTTGAATTATTGTATAGTGAGGCCCTTAGTTTTGTAAGGCAGAGGCCAAGGTTTTTAAGGTAAGTGCCCCTGTTTCTAATAAAGCTGCCTTTTTCACACATATGCCTTGTGGTTAGTAATGCTTCCCTCTTCCCCAATAAGGAATTTGACCTTCCTCGATTCACACACAAAACATATCTGTGTTTTTCCTAAACAACAGCTATGTCACCTGTAGCAAAAAAGGTTTATTTTGTATTTTCAAAAACACGGTGCATACAAGTGACCACATTACCAATCTACACTGAAGGTATTAGGTAAAAATATTTCACTGATGTGGAAAGAATGGACCATCAAAGCTGAATTCCTATGGAGTGAGATAATGCGGGGAATATATATTATATTCCTTCAAAAGCTTAATTTTAAAAAAACAACTATCATGTAAATGCCTGAAAATACTATGATTCAACAGGATTTGAAGTTTGAAGTATAAACGTATATTCAAGAATGATCCTGAGGCCTCCTCACGAGTACAGCGACATGTGGAAAGGAAGACGTAGAACGTGATTACTGCTGCATTTATATTCTCATGCACAATAGAATGTTAACCGCGATCTTCTGATGACTTTGCTTCATAGCCATTTTGATTAAAGTATACAGTGCAGTAATCTCATTTATGTTATGCACAGGCGCGGCCGGTCCTTTAGGGGGGAGGGGCCACACCTCCTCACCTTTTTCCCCTCATGAAGAGCGTCTGTCTTGCTGAGCAAAGATCAGCCTGACAAACACTCTTCATGTTCAGGTCAGGCAGCCAGGAGCAGACATGCGCGACTGGCTGCCTGAGATGAACTTTGCTGGGGTGAAGAGGTCACAGCTCTTATGGGTGTGGCCTCCTTGGCTCAGCAAAGGTGCCTTGAGGCCGTCCCCCAGGTGACGAGGGAAGCATCACCCATTTACTTCGACCTGGGCACTTCAGGTTTAAGCCCTGAAGCGCCCAGGGCGAGTGTCAATCAGTGGCACTTCATCACAGAGTGGGGTGGGGCCAGGAGTCTCACTGACCCCATCCCACTCTGTGACGAGGCTGGGACTGCTGCCTTCCCTTATTGGCTGACCTAAGGTCAGCCAACCAATGAGGGAAGGCAGCAGTCCCAACCTTTCTGGGACCTCTGAGGCTAAAGGTAATTGTATGTGTTTGTGTGATCATTTTAAATGAATGTTTGGTGTGTGCGTGTTTGTTTGAATGTTGATGAGTGTTAATGGATGTGCATGCGTGTGTGTGTGTGTGTGAAAGTGTGAGTGTGCTTCGCGCCCTCCCCCTCCCTGTTAAATCTGCCGGCCACCACTAAATATGCACACTTCAATGTTAACTGCGATCTTCTAATAACTTAGCACCGCGGCCATTTTTATTACGGTACATGCTGCTGAAACCTCATTTGATATTTTAAATGCCTGTCAATTTATACAAACAACATAAACTATAAATGCAAACTGATAAGGACTACATATGAATCATTGTTAAAAAGATACAAGCCTGAAGGATGACAGATTCAAAAGTCCATGCTTTATTATTACTATTGGAATTTGCCCATTCTAGCAACCATGCTGACAAGATGTGATTTGCCAAGAGTAAAACATTATTCATAATTTCTTTCTCTCTCTTATATCCATTGTGTTTTTCTTTGCATTCTAACAAAACCTCCATTTAAAAAACAGAGGTCTTGTTAATCACCTGCCCATGAAATCCAAGCTCACATTTCATCTGCATCGTTTAGCCCGAATGTAGCTATTTTCAGTTTTTGTATTATTCCGTCCTCTTGTATGTTTAGGACTGTTGCTAAGTGTTCTAATCGTAAGCGTTGCTTTCCAACAAACACCACTGACCACTTTTATGTCATTCTTTGTGTAATTCATATTAATATCATGGTTCACTAATGAGCCCCATAGTTGCAACATCTGATCCACAAGCTGTGATGCAAAATGCGAGATTTTATGGTTTGACTTGTTTGGGCAATATATATATATATATATATATATACCAGCTTTCTGCACAGCATGCCTCCCAGACTTTTTGGGACAGGGCCGCCCCAGATCCTCCTTCCAGGATTCCCTGAGCCCAGCATCTGGAACAGGAAGAGCCCTAATACACCTTAGGTAAAGCTTGGACACTAATCGGGCCCCCGAGGCCGCCAACGCCACCAGGGAGATTGGTGCAAAGTCGGCTGGCACCAGCGGATATGAAGGGTAGCGTTTTTGCAGAGCACTCTGCAGTCAGCATAGTATGAAGTGCTGCAACTGTGTGACATCAGTAAAATGGGTATCTATGGTGCAGGAAAATATGGGATCGCCCGGAAAGACATCCCCAAAGGTATGGAGTTGAAAAGTCTGCAATGTGCGTGAACCAGCGCCTCCTGTGTAAATGGTAAGAAAGGATTATTAATCAGTTTCAGTGCTGAGGAATACAGTGAGGCACAATGAAGTAGGCGAGCAAGTTTACACCAAGCCCTGCTGGTTGCAGCAAGGGTTTGGATATCTCTGCAATGACCTGGAACACCACCAGACAATAGGCCGGTCGATGGAAAGGGGCCGACAGGTAAAGCTCTGGGATGGGATATGAAAGGTCAGCATCAGGGTGAAACTAGTGATATGTATAGTTACATTGTGCCTCCAGATAATAAAGCTGTAAGAGGGGAACCCCAAGGCCTCCACGCTCATAAGGGAGAGTGAGGACCTCCGAACGAACACGTGGGTGTCTATTTGCCCACACCAGCTGAGTGACCAGGCCACGGAGTCTCACAAAGAAAGAGTTAGTAAGCGGGACCAGAATGTTCATGAAGAGATACAAGAATTGTGGAAGAACCACCATTTTAATGAGTGATATCCGCCCGCCAGGGAAAGCAGCAATTTCACCTAACTGTCCACCTGAGCAGTAAAGTCTCAATTGCAGCCCCGTTGTTTTAACGTATCACCTGTTCCTTATCTCTATGGATGTGAATACCTAAGTATTTCGCAGAGTCAGAGCACCAGCGCAAAAGGGAACTCCGTTACAGGTGGGCGGATGATGTCAGTTAACGGAAAAAGCTTCGACTTGTTCCAGTTTATATGTAGGCCGGAGAGTTTGCCAAAGAGAATTTCTTCATCCAGTATTGGAGTATGATTAATGTCTGTATGGTGAATGATAAGTAATATATCGGCGGCATACAATGACACCAGAAGTGGCCCATTAGTAAATTGCAACCCTCTGTGTATGTGTCCTCTCCTCAGATGGTGCACCAGGGAATCCATCGCCAGAATGAAGAGCAGTGGGGGCAAAGGGCATCCCTGCTGTGTACCATTTGTTATAAGGGAAAAGGGGGACGGTACTCCGTTAAGCCATAAGGCAGCAGTGGGTTGCGAGTATAGCAAGGAAATCAGATTGGTGTAACCGCAGGGAAACCTGAGATTACCAAGTACAGCATGTGAGAAGGACCACTGAAGTGAATCAAAAGCCTTTTTTGGCATCTAATAGGGCAATCGCCACCGGAACCTCTGGTGAAATTCTGTTTAACACTGAAAAATCTGAGCGAAAATTGATGGAGGTGGAGTGGTGTGGCAAACTACCAGACTGAGTAGGGGATATGATCTCGTCTAGTGAGAGAGAGAGAGAGGCACATGTTGGCCAGGATTTTGTTGTTGAAGTTTAGTGGGGAAAGGGGTTGGTATGATGTGCATTGTAGGGGATCCTTACCGGATTTGGGTAAAAGAGTAATTACTGCATCGTGCATGGATTCAGGGAGAACCCTGGATTTAATCACCTCTAAATAGACTGATACGAGGAGCGGACTAAGTATATATTTGTATTTCTTATAAAACGCCCCAGTAAAACCCATCTAGCCCCAGAGAGCGCATCCCAGACAGCAATTCTATAGCCTGTGAAACCTCCCCGACAGTGAAAGACTCACTGAAAAACCGCTGCCTGGCCGATATCAACCAGACTATAGCAATTTCGTCAAGATAGTCCTGCTATGCGGGACGGGGCAGCATTGGTTGAAAAAGTGTGTAGGAAAACAGAACTGATTGCAGAGGCCCCCTAATGTTTTGCCCCCATTTTTCACTCTTTGCGGGTGTTTTCCTGACTCTGATGGCGCCCTGGGCACTGCTAACCAGTCCCAGTGCCTGTGCTCTGTATAAAATAAATATGCAACTTAGGCTAATTGTAATTGGCTATGTCAACCTACCTATAAGATCCTAGTACATGGTAGGGCATGTAGGTTTAGGGAACCCAGCAAAGGTAGTGCACCCATAGGTGCACTGCTGAGGTGCCCAGTGTCATTTTAAAGGCAGGCCTGCCTTGCCGGCTGTTTTTAAATGAAAGTTAAATGCAAATTCGACTTTGGAATTAAATGTACTTCCAAAGTCTTAAACTACCTTATTTTTACATATGTCATCCCTAAGGTGTGCCCTATGTGCCCCTAAGGTTGGGTGCCATATAACTATAAGCAGTGACAGTATAAAATTAGTTTTAGAAGCCTCGGTGAGGTAAAACAGCCAAATTTGATTTTCCCTCATTGTAGTGAATGGCCTCCATGGGATAAAATGGGCATACTTTATTTTAATTTACAAAGTCCCCTTAAGGGTCAGATACCTAAAGTTTAGTATCAAATTAATTGTTATAATAAATCCCACAACTTACAATTGTTGGATTTAACATAACTAGTTCATGTAAATAGTTTAAAACTCTATCTAAAAAGTGGCCAACTTCAGCCCTGTAGTGCTCTGCTCTGATTGATCAGCCTCTGGCAGCCTGGCCAGGCTGCCTTGATGAGGTGTGAAGTGGCCTGGGCTGAACACAAAGGAATGTGCTTGTGGGAAGAGAACTTCCCTCAGCAGATGGAGAAGCAGGAAGTGGGGACAGCTGCCAAACTGGTCTTCAAAGACAGAAAAGGACATAAGGAGTAGCCCAGCACCTCCCTCTCATCCTGCAACCCCAGACAGTTAGGTGCCCTCTTGATTAGATTAGGAGAGGGAAGGTGAGGAGTGTGTTTAAGATTTGTAACCACACCAGTGGGTGGGCTCGTCCAGATGTAACCTCAAAAAATCAGTTTCAGCCATGATGAATTTTTGAAGAAAGTTGCTCCCTGGAATTGTTTTTTGCCACACTTCCCATGAAGTGGTAATCACAGGGGGAAGGACCCTGTATTTGATTGGAGAACCAGGACCTCCCTGTTTTTCACCAGGAGCAAGGATAAAACTGGAAGAGCTGCACCCACACCTCAGATCCCTACAAGGAAGAACATCAGAAGAAGTACTGCCCTGCTGGACCCGTTAATTGCACCTGGACACTGCATTATAAAGGACTGCACTAGCTGCACACTTGAGCTTCACCACAAGAAGGACTTTGCCTGGCTTCAACTGGTTCAAAAAGGGACTCCCTGTTTGCTACAGGTAGGAGCTGCCCAACGTCCCCTGCATCAAGTGTTGCAAGCAGAGCCCAGCTAACCAGCGTCCAGTGACCATTTGAGGATTATGACTAGGTGCATTCTGGGAAGTGTAGTCCCAACTCCCAAGGAGCAACTCAGAGCTTCTGGAACCTTGGGTCAAGTTGTGCGCACTTCAAGGACCCAAAAAGGACCTCTGGAAGAAGATCCAGACGTTTGGAGCAACTCCATAAGTTGGAGAGGTGCATTGTGGACGTTGTAGTCCCAGACCCCAAGAGGCAAACCAAAGCCTCTGAACCCTTGGCTGGTGCTGTGGACCACTTTCCTGAATCAAGAAACACTTCTGAAAGTAAGTGTGACAGTGTTACCTCATGGGTGGCCTGAACTCTGGACTTTGTTCCTTTGCAGTGTGACCTTTCTTAACCCTTTGAGCGTTAGTTTCTTCTATGCGCTAGAAAACATTAATTCTTTAAAAATTCATATCTCTGGTTCCCATTATCCAATTTTAATCATTTTGGTGTCATTGAAAGATTGAATTATAATCTATTTTTAATAAATTGGTGTTGGATTTTGTATAGTGTTTTGTGTTTTACTTATTTACTCTTTCTTGACTTTTAAATACTTTACACAATAGTCTCATAAGTTAAGCCTTGTCGCTTGTTGCCAAGCTACCAAGGGTTGAGCTGGGTTTAATTTATTGAGACCTAACTAGACCTAAGTGGAGGTTAGTGGCCTAATGCTAAGTGTAGGTACTTACCTGTGCTTACCAATAATCAATTTTCCAACCAATATAATGAGTAGAGTTCTGTCTGAACCTCGGCGGTACCAACGGCAATACTGCGGCCTGGCCTTTTAATTTCTACTATATGGGATGGAGGATAGGATGGTCTGATCAATCTGGCCAGCAACCTCCTGGGTCTGTCCCCCTCACTAAATCTACAGACCTAGTGTACCTGCCCATGTAGTGCGTCTCCCTGTCCACCAGTGTATAAAACTCTTTAAGCAGGAGGTTACGAGGGTGTAGTTGAGGGGTGATCGCAGTGGGCGCTGTCTTGTGATCAGAGAGCTGCGCCCCCACATCTACCAGACCACAATGTATATTTCTCAGGACACTGGTGTGCGTGAATACGCAAATACCTCTGGTATATGCCATAAAGGTGGCCAACAGCACTGCCCAGGTGCTCACCGAGCCCTCATTTAACTTGAAAAAGTCAACTATTGCCATCCTCAAGGTTGCGCAGAACGGAGCATCCATTAGTGCCATATCCAGGAACCTCCAAAATTTCCTGGCACCACTGGCTTCGGGGACAGCGAGTGTGATAAGTACCAGTGAGTAATCAGACAATATATGGGGTAAATGTTTAACAGCTGTGACCCAGTGTGCAACAGTTCCAGTGATAAACAATAGCTGAAAGGTGACCAGGTGCCATGGGGTGCTGAATGGAAGGTATAGGCCACAATGCCATTGCCTAGCGATCACCATGGATCATAAAAAGTTAGAGTGCTGCAGAGGTCCCTCAACGCCCCTAGGGAGCGGGGCTTAGAGGTCAGGGCATGGGAAATGGTATGAAGTGTAGGGTCCATTGCCATGTTAAAGTCTCCACCCACCAGGACGTGTTGTACGTCAAAGAGATCAATGTGTGAGTGGAGATCTTGAAAGAATTCTGGAGCATCAGGGTTGGGTGCATAGATGTTTACAAGCTACATTTTACTGTTATCCAATAGCCCCGCTCTCATCACACATCTACCTTCACCATCTGACCAAGTCGACAGTGGCCTGAACTGAACAGTTTTGTGAACCAGGATACACAGCCCGTGAGTAAGTGCTGTAGCTAGCAAAGTAGCGGTGCGGGGCCCGTGTGGACGTGAAGGAGGGTGCAGCGCCAGTTGGGAGGTGGATCTCCTGTAGGAAAGCAATCTGCACTGCATGCCTGCAGAGGTATTGCAGAACCAATTTGCCTTTATGGGGGTTGTTGAGGCCACGGATGTTACAGGACATAAGTGTTAGGTCTAATGAGTTTCTCGCCGTTGAGGCGTTAGCCCCCGCATGTTGGAAATGAGTGGTCATGTATAAAACGTATAAGTAAGAAATCATACTGCATTGCATAACAGAACAACATTTCAACAGCCATACCATAGGAGTAGAACAGCCCTCCCACACCCAGCCTATAAATTCCAAGTGAAACCAACATAAACCTAACCAAAAACCAGTACAACAAAAGAACACATATCTTGGTTTAATAGGAGTGGGCAGTCTATTTAAGAAATCTGTGCAAAGGCAACATAGCGGCAAAATAGCATTTATCATAAGTAACCAAGGGAGATGCACTGTTGAGTCAACAAGATAGGGACCTTGGATCGACTGGCACAGTCTAGTCAGAGGGAAATAGTTCCATGCTAGAGGTAGGCCCAGCATCTGGATTGTCATAGCTTCGGGGGGACTCGCCGGGCAATCCACCAAGCCCAGGGTGTTGCTTGCAGAAAGCCATTGCATCATTAGGGGAGTCGAAATAGACCGGTTAATCGTTCACCTCAGCTCTCAACCTAGCTGGATATATCATGCTATATCGAATGCCAATAGAGTGGAGCGCTGAATTGACCTCAGATAATTTCCACCAGGCTTCCTGCATTGTAGGAGTGAAGTCAGGAAAGAGGGATACAGCTGCTCCCTGGTATCGCAAAGGGCCCCTCTCTCTGGCCAGTCAGGGGGCAGTGTTGTGATCCCTATAATTCAAAAGGCAAGCGATAATCAGGTGGGCTGGCACTCTGGGGGAGGGGGTGAAGGCCCAAGGTGTGGTGTGCCCTTTCCACCACAAAGGTGTATGTGAAGCTTTGGCATCCGAACAGCTCCACCAGTAGGTTCTCAATGAACAGGTCCAGCCGGCCAGTGTTGGTGGTTTCCACAATTCTGGCAATGGGCAGGCTATTACGGCACCCTCATGCCTCCAAATCTTCTTTTTTAATAGCCACAGTTTTTAATCTCCCACCCATTTTCTCAAGTTGCTTTTTCAACGTCGTCGTGTCATCCTCAAGCTCAGAAATGTGACCCACTGCTCCCGCCAGGCACGACTGCTGTTTATCCAACCTGCTTCCCATATTATCCAGTCTGGAAGTGAGCAGATCAAATCTGGTGTCAATGACATGGAAACCGGCCTGCAGTTCCATCAGAATATCCTCTGCCCGATCGCCCAGTCCTGCACCACACCATCTCGGGCTTTGCCTTCATCCCCTACTGGAGTCCTGCTGACTCTTTTCAAAGGGGAGCTTCAGCTGCTTACTGTCACCACAGCCTCCACGAATGTCCCACAAGTGCTCCAGACAACAGGAAGCCTGTCACTTTGCCGCCCAAATGCCGGGGCAGATGGCTATTGCCCAAGCTGCAGACCACTGCCAGGCTGCTGGGAAGGCGCCCACATCCGCACACTCAAAGAGGGGACAATGCGGTAGCAGGGTGCAATAGGTATACTCAATGGGGACAGACCAGGCCTGTGTAGTCAACTGTCGGACAAGGAATGAAGGGCACCGAATAGGTCACTTGAATCAAGCACCGGATCTGGATCTTTAGCTGGTCCAAACTTCAATAGATGCACGGTGCCCCATGGTGGCCCAGCAGAGTGTCAGGGGGCTTTAGCGACTGCCCCTGTCACCACCACCAGCCCCCGGGACAGCAAACATGGCCCAAGCCCCACAGCAGTGAGGCGCGTCATCGGTCACTCCCCAATGGTGCCAGCATGCCAGCATGCCAGCAGGAGGGGCCACACTAGGCTGCACCATCCAATAGCCACCGAGGCACAGGCCAGAAAGAGCCAACAGAGCTCTCCCTGGTCACATTCTGGTCCTGGGGGTGGGGAGTGACCAGTGACAACCGGCTACAGGCAGCACTGCGCCACCTGTAGACCCTGCACCTACGACTCACCCGAGGCTCCTGTCACCTCAGGGTCTCCAAGGCGGAGACGCTGGCTGGTGCAGGCCACAACATCAGCAGCACCCGTGCCCGGTAATGTGGCCTCTGAGGCCTCCCCGCACCTCCTCCTTTCTCCTCACCTCTCCGCCATCTCCGCAGTCTCTGGCATGTGGCACCCGCCCATCCTACTCGGTTTAATGGGAGACGCCACAGGAGCTTCAGTGAAGTGTGGCCATTTTGGTCAGTGGCTAGGCCACGCCGCCTGGCCAATATATTTTTTATCACATTGACATGTTATGCAGTAAACTACATTACTCGTATTACAATTTGTTTTTTAAAATGATTGTTGAATATTTATGCCATTCAGAGTAATAGCCTTTAATTCAGACGTAAATCTGCATGCAGTGTATTATTGGCTCTATAATGCCACGTGATGGGTGGTAACCCTAATAGTTTTAGTAAGTCCTCAGGACGTTGGATCTCTCGTTTAGCATGTAATAGCCAATATTTTCTATTTTTGTCTCTCTTATAGGCAACCAAGGGTTTTGAAATCTCAAAGTCTGACAATATCTGCCAATTGTGCAGGATAATGTTCTTCACTTTGTTTACTTTTGGATTAAGTGTAAAATGGCAAGTATCCTCTTTATTTTGGAGTGAGCAAAGACTTGCTGAGAGTGCATCTGCTCTTTTCATGGCAGCATTTACCAATTTTTTTTAGATAGCCTTTAGTTAGCTATTTGCTACTGAAATTTTCAGCGTTAGAAAATAATCATCTTTTAAAGTACAATTTATCCGAAAGCAGATACGCCTATTGGTGTTTCCTTGGGTTTAACAGACAGTACACATGGTGTGATGTACTATTTTACGAATATTTTTTTTTATGTGTAGGTGTGATCCTTATTGGATAACTGTCTCTCAACACTGAGCCCTGATCATGGTCTGACGGACCATTAATTGCAACTACAGACCAAAACGTCAATATTACCTTCTCATTTGACAAACTGGATTGAAAGGCAATGATATTGATGGACTGAGACTGTAAACCAGGCAATTATTGTAAAGGCCTTGTCAAGAGGAGGGTTAGAACCCCTTCCTGACTCTTTTGTTTCAGAATGTTGGGAAACAATATTATGATCTAAGGGGGTGATATTCGGTGTAGTTTGTGATGGGGCATACATTCATTGCATTTGTTGTATATATTGAATTTTATGAGTCCTACGGATTAGTATTATATTGGACTAAATAATACGGAGTATTCCTCTAGGAACACCTAATACTTTCTAAATGTAGCAGTTCTAAAATGGTAATGTTAAATCCAACTTCACCAGTAAGTAGGATTTCTCACTACTATTTCAACCATACCAAATATTACAATGCCACTCCTTTTACATCAGAAAGTACCACTTAAATATATATATAAGGGAATTTCCAATCCTGGCCTATGAGAGGAGCAGACTTCACAATAGTGAAAAACGGCTATGGGGGGTTTTCACCCAAAAATTGATATTCTTACCTGAGATATTCTGTTCTGCAATATTTTGATAGTCACAATATTTTTGACACAATATTTATGTCACTCAATATTTTTACGCTGATATTTTGGTAGTTCAATGTGTCTCGACTCGAATTGATAAGTTCTGCAAATTCCAGACCAGATAATTCCAAGCCCAGAGACATCTGACCTACTTTCCTGCTGCAGGGATAGTGTCTGTGGCAGAAGCATATCAGCTCATTCCCAACTTCTAAAACAGCATGGGGGAAGGCAGTGCTCCACTGGGTAGGTTATGCCTGCTCTAATCCCACAGTAGCCCTATCTGCTATTATGCTGACACTTTCTGACTGCTCTGAGCAGATGGAAAATGCCACTGGTGTTCTCCACGGAATGGGAAAAAACGCATGTAAAATGTTCTGGCATTTCAAGATCTGTGCAGTTATTCCCCATGCCGGGCAGAAAACTTTTGATTGTCACAATTTGGTGCGGGTTTACTGGTCAGAATCAGAGATTCTGACTCCCCCTCTAGTGCCCTAGCACAAACTTCTGGCAATCTTGTAATAAGCATTTAAGCTGTTTACCTGGAGGTTGACGTGGTGAATTGATACTTTTTAGACGTGTTGGTCTTAGGGCAGTCTTCCTCCACACTTTTGGGCTATCTCCTCTATTTCTTTCCCTGATCTCGTTTTTGCTGGCCTTAGGATTCTGCACACCTAACGACTGCTAACCAGTGCTAAAGTGCAAATGCTTGTTCCTTAAAACATGGTAACATTGGCCTATACCTAACTGCCATATTGAATTTGCTTAAAGATCTTGAGTAAAGTGGCACTACATTTACCCAGGGACTGTAAATTAAATGCTACCAGTGTGTTGTATAACTATTCTAGCCATGTTTTAGACACTGTGCACTTTAGCCCTGTTATATTTTATTCAGCATTGCTTTATTTTTCTAACAATAGCTACATTTGTGGTTGTTTTATTTTCTTCATCTCATTGTACTTTCGCCTAGGAAAAGCATTATGTTCTTAGTAGGACATTTATTTCACTTTGTGCTTTCTCCAAGGCTACAGTCAGATAGGGTTGCCAACAAACGTGATATGCTGTGTCTCCAACATTCACAAAAACACATCCACTTACACGTGGGGCCCATTTCTTAGAGTGTCAGTTGTTTTATTATAAAAACACCCCTTTTTCCCAGACACGTTGGAGGGAGATTCCAGCCAGATGACCACGACTGTATGCTGATTGCTGATTGCGCCACTGCAGCTACTTGCTTAGACGGCTGGTCCCTTGATCCACATGGGGACGGTGTCTCTCTAGACTACAGGCTTCTTCCGCTAAGTAGGCTTTTGAACATTTCTCAGGCCTGCAGTTGCAACCTGTTGGTAAATTTTAAACTGCCATTTCAGCCTGGCAAAATACACAGTTTATGAGACCCAAACCCTCTTTTTTAAAACATATGTCACCTGTAAAATAGGCCCTTAATAGCCAAGGGGTGGATGGCAGTGTTTTTAAAAAGTAGGACATGTGCTACTAGGGAAAACCCCTTACATTTGTTAATAAAATACTGCAAGGCCTTCCTCTCCCACAGGATAACATCAGAGTTACCTTATTACATTTAATAAATGTAACTTCCAACTAAGAATAGGGAACCAGTTAATCTTTTGTGTCTCTGGGACCCTAATTCAAAATCATAACTTATGGAAAAGTCAGATTTTAAATTAAAATGTTGAAAAGGCCACTTTAAAAAAATTGACATTTCCTGCCTTAGAAATATGATGCCAGTAGCCTGTCTCTGGTCGCATGACTGGGTGTAGCTGACAGTTGGGGTTTTTGTATTCAACCTAGCTAGTCAATCCAATAGGTCGCTTACGTGTGCCTCAATAGACCTTCACTGACAGAATGGGAGGGAAGATCTGGGTTACAGCCCCAATTATACCTGAATATGTTGTGCCCTGCCCCACACCAAGGGCAGCATACCCTCTTAGTCTGGAGCCAGGTCAGGGGACGCAATGATGAATGGGACTTCAAACGAAAACCGGTAGAGGCTTCTCCCCCACATCAAAGTTGTAACTGTGTATAAATACTGGACCTCGAACACTACCACTGGAGTACACTTTTGGAACTGTGGATACTCTGCCAGGCAGAAGGACTGCTGTTTTGCTGAAGGACTCCGACTCTGCTGTGCCACTGCCTTGCTGTGTTGCTGCTTTGTTGTGCTGGCCTGATGCCTACTACCCTCCTCCCTGGATGAAATGGACTGGACCCACACCTCTTGAACCCAGAACCCCAGAGTGACTCCCAGGGCTAGTTAGCTTGCCTCCTGACTTCAGCCTCAAGGACAGAAGGTTTCAACAACATTGCACCTGCACCTATACTCTGCCATCTGTGAGTCTACCTTGACAAGTGGTGCCACCCCAGGCCTGGACCCTTGGAAGTGGATTTAAGGTGCTTTGCAAGCCTCTGTGGATCCAGCAGAACTGGCACTTCTCAAATGCTTCCCAGCACAAACCGAGTACAACCAATGCATCTCCACTGCTGTGTGGATTGGGCCCGTGGCAATCACCCGCAAAACCTTCGGAACTGTCACTGTACAAAACACTCTTCTGCAGAACTGATGCATAACGCCTACTGTGCAATGCACCCCTTGACTCTGGACCTCACCTCTCAAGCATCAACTGGACCTTTGATGACGACCCAGTAGGACTTTGCACTGCACCCTCTCGCATTTTGGACCCAACACATCTCTTTGGCTGTGTGAGACATCCTTGTCGTGGATCCTCACAAGGCTCTGTAAACCAGGAATGAAGGTACTTTCTTCAGCTGGCCTCACTGGGTGTCTGCAGCTAGCCCGCACTCCAGATATCCACAGTGGTGCTTCACATTTTTGGCTCCAATTTTACTAAAACCTTTAAAATGTGATATCTCTGGTTTTACTGACTAGATTTTTGTTGGTTTTGGACTTGTTGTATTTACTAAAATGCAAATGGACTCTATTTTATTAACTTTGTTGTGGGCTCCTTTCGTGATAGGTTTTCACTGTGTTACTATTTGAAGTATTGCACAAGTATTTTACACATTGCCTCTGAGTTAAGCCTGACTGGTCTGTACCAAGCTACCTAAGGGTTGATCTCAGATTAATTTAGGGTTTGCTTGTGACTTCACACTAAGAATAATTGTGGTTGAGAAGGGATCACCCCCATCAATCAGTAATCCAATTTCGAACAACATTCTTTATGTAAGATGGCAGAAACACTGTCTTTTTTTCTACTTAAAAGATCATGCCTAATCTTCAGCTCTGCCAGTCCATCATCCCAAAATCTAAGTGGCAACATAGTTTACTAGCAGTAATAGTCATTCATCAAAGTCTCGCCTTTGAGCATGGTGATTGGATATCCTTCAGCAAATCTGTCCTAACCAATTAGGTCCTGGTGGTAAATCTTGTTATTTCATGAGGATTGGAAATATCCTCAGCATGGCTTTTGGGTATTACTCCATCCCAAGGATATTCCACTAATTTCTCCTCTCACTTGTTTTTCAAAATAAATGAAAACATATTACAGACATTAATCAAAGATGTAATGCATTTCCATACATTCCAATATGACATCCATTATTAATTTAAAAAATGTAGCAGGCCTCCAGAAACATTTACACCTAGGATGTAAGAGCTCTAATTTAGCTTTCTTTCCTCACTGTATATATACAGCTGAAATAAGCACATTTTGCTAATTAGTCCATCACCATCAAAATAACATACAGACTTTAGCTATGGTTTTCCTCCCATTTAATAGGAACCTTACCCATAATAGCATTAATAGTCACTGGGTTAATCCATGTATAGGGAATTGTTTTGGTTGTTGGGCAGCTGAAGCAACCCCTGATGGGGCAGTATTTAATTTTTCTATTAGGAACTATACTATGCAGCTATATAACCTAAATATTTTATTGTATAGTGGGTGCAGATCTGCTGCCTGTAAATCATGTATTTGGTTATAGTGTGTAGGCAGCTAGAACTTGCCATGAGGTCTCAGTCTAACATTTTCAACAACATGTGGAAGGGTGCCATGGAACTAATTTTGATGTTCCTGATATGTCAAAGGTATTTCTAAATAATTGACTGGTCTATATTGTGCTGGTGGGTTAGCCATTGTGTATGTATGAAATGTATTTGAATTGGCATCGACTGCAGAAAAATGTCAATGAATACAGGGGCATATTTATACTCCGTTTGCGCCGGAATTGCGTCGTTTTTTTTGACGCAATTTCGACGCAAAACTAACTCCATATTTATACTTTGGCGTTAGACGCGTCTAGCGCCAAAGTCCATGGCGTTAGCGTCATTTTTTAGCGTGGACACCTACTTTGCGTATATTATATGCAAGGTAGGCGTTCCCGTCTAAAAAATCGACTCTGAGGCATGTGCGTCGGATTTATACTCCCGGGAAAAAATCACGCCCGGGAGTGGGGGGGGGGTAAAAAAAATGACGTACGGCCGCTTTTGCGCTGTTTTTTAGCGCCTGCAAAAGGCAGGCATTAAGGGACCTGTGGGCTCTGAAGGAGCCCAGAGGTGCCCTCCCATGCCCCCAGGGACACCCCCTGTCACCCTTGCCCACCCCAGGAGGACACCCAAGGCTGGAGGGACCCATCCCAGGGACATTAAGGTAAGTTCAGGTAAGTATTTTATTTTTATTTTTTTGGGGCATAGGGGGGCCTGATTTGTGCCCCCCTACATGCCACTATGCCCAATGACCATGCCCAGGGGACAGAAGTCCCCTGGGCATGGCCATTGGGCAAGGGGGCATGACTCCTGTCTTTGCTAAGACAGGAGTCATTTCTATGGGGGTTGGGAGTGGAAAAAAATGGCGCAAATCGGGTTGAGGCGAAAAAATTGCCTCAACCTGACTTGCCCCATTTCTTGATGCCCAAGCCCCATATCCCCCTACGCCGGCGCTGCCTGGTGTACGTCGTTTTTTTTAACGCACACCAGACGGCGCCGGCGGCTAACGCCGGCTAACGTCATTCAATAAATACGGCGCCCGCATGGCGCTTCAGAATGGCGTTAGCCGGCGCTAATTTTATTGACGCAAAACTGCGTTGGCGCAGTTTTGCGTCAAAAAGTATAAATATGGGCCACAATGTTTCTGTTCTGTGTGCATTGTGTACCTCGTCCATGAATGTAACATATCCACCCCCATTGACTTGCCCATTTAGAAATAAATTTTGTATGACTGTACGTCTATAATTTAATGGAATAACTACTGGATTTGCCTTTTGTAGAAGACAGAATTTAGAGATTGAAACACCAAGTATAGTGTCATTTTAAGAGTTCAAACTTGAATATTTACAGACAAATATAGGTACTATCCATACAGCTGAGGTGGATATGTTCCCTAACACAGTGAACATCTCCATTCAAAGGTGAATAGGGCACCTATCATGGCCCAGATCATATCGGATCTAGAGTTCTATCTTTTACTTGCTCCATGTTCCTAGGCAGGACATCAGTACGCCTTATCATGCTTTTATAATACTGTAAACATTGTAATGTACATTGTTTTATTTCTAAACATGTTTATGATGTCTAACCATACCATTGTTAAAACATCGTAGTAAGAATTTACAACTTTCTAAATTTGCGTTAGATAGTTTATTAGATACTGTGCATCATCCTTGAATATTTGCCTCAGGCAAACAATATTTGAAGTTAGTACATAAAGCTCATCTTGCTGGACTTTTGTAAACAGACTTCTTGGGAGTAACTTTCTTGATTATTGTCCACAGACTGAGTTGGTCACCATTTCACTGCAGCAACCTGGTGCGATGACGTAATTAGCATCAGTAGGATTACGAGCCCATCTTGGGTGTGGAAACTCTATAAATAGCGGCCTCACCAGACAGTAACCACTTGTAATTGCCGTCATTGGAACCTTATTCCCTAAGCCTTTATGTGTGGCAGAGGTTTGAGCCATTTGCATTGAGCCAGAAGCTACTTCTGAAAGTTGTGGGTCTGATCCTGTCCTTTTCCACAGAATCACAGTAAGTGAGACTCCATTTACTATGGAATGCAGTTTTGCTATAAAGAATGAGACTTCTTTCAGAAACAAGAAAATTGTGCCGAATCATGTTCAGTGATGTTATGGAACTTTTTGAATTATTTGATGCTTAAAGACTCTCTAACATTGCAAGGGAGATTTGTTATCATTTAATATTTCCTTGTACTTGTGAATGACATTACAACATCTTCAAGAGGGGTTCTCTTTATCATTATTATGTTTGGATGCAATTTTCTACAAGAGTATTTTGTTGAGACATTCAAGAGTAGCTCCCAGGAACATTGTAGTATTTCTTTCATGCATTCTAGTCCTTTGCAACAGTCATATCTAGAAACTTACTGTAGAAATTTGATTCCTTTCACAGGCAAGGGTTTATTAAATATTCATATAAAGATAAGTAAAACAAACTGTATGTGGAGCAACTCTAGAACTGTTGTAAAGAGTGATCAAAGAAGAGTCAACTAATCAGGATCTCATCTCGTTCCAGATCTGCCTCCCCACAGTACCCTTCCCAAAAACCCTTCCCCTCATCTGGCCACTCCAAACCTCATCAGATATCAATCACAAAGTCAGTGCTGCTGGAAGGTGGGCATATTGAGGGTACTGCTCCTGAGGAACCCACAGCTCCTTAGTCATACAGGAGAGAACTACTCTGGAGATCTGTTAAATAAGTATGTGACCTTGATGTATTGGTGGCACCATGTTATGCAGTTCCTACTTTAGACATGGGACTGTGTGTTTAGGACTGCAGCACTGTAGAGTGTGGGAGACCTAGTGCAATCCACACACTCAGTAGCTCTCAGCCTAACGCCTGCTAGCTCAAAGGTCCTCATTCAAACCACAAAACCCAATGGGGTAAAAGGTGATTATGGCAACCTGAACATGACACTCTGATTCCCCAGGGAAGCCATGGAAATAGACTATACCCCTTTTACTCAGTTACTCATGCATGCTAAGGCAAAACACAAAAATGTGAAACAAGCTTTCAATGCAATTATTGAAACAACCTAGTAAATAAAGAGTGAGTTGTGATAATTAAGCAGATGAAACAAGCATGGTAATCAGCATTACGATCAGGGTAAACAGGATAAACAGTCCAACCATGATGTATGTGGTTCTGGAGTTTGTAGAGGTTCTAGAAGTGCCTACCTAACCCTATGTCATCTCTGAGAGCATAGGGATTGTATCCCTCTGCATGGCCCATCTAAGGGATTAGCCCCAGACCCATTCCGGGGTAAAGTATCAGACTGTATGTAGATGGTAATCCTTTCAGGAAACTGGAAGATCACCAGCCGAGCTACGTGTCACACAGCATGAGTACAAGGTTCGTCATGGTCAGAATACCCTCTATCCTCCTTTGGTCAGTGCACAGTTTATATAATAAACCATCCCAAATTGGGGATACAGTCCTGATGTAATGCTGTCTCTTGGTGATAGAAACTATCTCTTGGACTGGCAACGCTACTTAGCATATCATGTACCTAGCTTCATAGTCTTGGACAAGAAGTACTGATTATATGTGGTGCAAAAGCTGATTAAACGATCAGTGTGGTCCTTCCTTTCATAGATTAAAAGCAAACTGATAAAGTGTGTAAAAAGACATCGCTAAAAAGCAGCCATACTAATATGAATACAATGTGAATAATAACATAAACTGTGAAAATGAGCTAAAAAGGGTCCCTAAACTAAAAAGAGGGTTCTCACAACACAATGAAGGTCATAGTTTTATCTTGTATCCCTGACTATCCTCCACTATGCCAAAAAAAAAAACCTCAAAGTTGTCAAACAGAGCACTTGTTTCTGTGAGGAATTACACACATCCTCATATTCCAAATGATTCCCAGATGTTTTATGCACTCAATGTAATAGTTTAATGAGCACACCTCACAATACTATATACTTATGATTCACATTTTGCCAGCATTTGGAACTTCCCATAAGGCTTTGATTTCACCTGCACTCACCAGCTACTGGTGCACTGGATACTAAGAGATGACTGTCGTTGTAGTAATCTGACATGAAGGCACTCCTAGTTTTTGACTGGGGCCAGAGTGTAAACAAGAGCAAAGTTAGTGATTTCTGTTCCCTTCATCAACGGGGCCAGCACTGGCAAATGCTCACTCAAGCACAGTGGGCCATGTCATGCTTCTTTACTACGTACTAAAGCAGCCATGGTCAGCACTTGGCATGGCTCTCCAGAAGGCACTTTATGGGGATGCAAGTTGTGGTATGTGAACTGCACTCACCAAGAAGACAAAAGCTAGGGAACTCCTCTTTTGATGAGGGTCTATTAAAGGACTTCCCCAAGGTTCATTTAGCATTATACAGGTTGACACAATATGTGGGTTTGCAGGAATTCTGAAAAAACTCTGGTTGAAAGTTTACTTGTTAGTTGGATTCTGGCCATTACTCAGTCCATAACATCCCCTTGCAAAATAGCATCAAACATAACCTTTTTGGTAGTCATAAAGCCATACAAATGATGATTTGCCTGCTCTGTAGCAAACGGTAATGCCACACAGTGCATACCAGTGCCTTGTGTTACTATGCATCAGTTTCCATTGATGATGCATGGGCATTCCTGTGCATCCATCCATATTCTTTGGCACAAACATATACTGACAAACAGATGTACACATTGGTTAGCGCCAAAATGTTGCACCTACCTAAGGCTGGCATAAGAAGGCTAACAAGAAGAAATATTTGTATTCCTCCTTGTTATTTCCTCTGCATGTGTGTTGCATTTTGCAGCACACATGCAAAGAGGATGCCTGCATTGACACTAAGCAAACAAACAGATGGGGAACAGGGTCAAGACTGATTTGCATATGGCTGGGTCCAAACTGGAATGCTATGGTGAGCAAAACAATGATGGATTAAACCCAGATCTGTGACTGGGGGTGAATGTTTGATTTTTTCTGCATTCCGTCCATCAACAGTTATTTTTGCATTTGTCACCCCAAGTGGGAAAGGTATGCCCAGATGTGGGTCCTGTGCTCATTATGCCACCAGATTCAAGCTAGCCTGGCTGAAGAGAGGTGAAACCCTGAAACTGGTCGCAGGGTGCTTGTTTCTGGTCCAGGGAGGATCTGGTCTGGTAGTTCGAACTGGACTGTTCCCATGGGGAACAGGGTCAAGACTAAGTTTGCATATGGCTAGGTCCAATCCGGAATAGCATGATGAGCAAAAAAACTGATGGATTAAACCCAGATCTGTGATTGAGGGTGAATGTTTGATTTGGTCTACATTCCTTCCTTCAACTGTTCTTTTTGCAATTGGCACTAAGCAGCACAAAGTGCACCTACACAAGGAGAAAGCAGAACTGCACTATTTATTTGCACAAATGATGTGCTCCTAATTTGTCAGGTTCTTGCAAAGCAGTTCACTGGGGTGTAATGGAGGCCCCCACAGCAGGTTGGCACGGGGAAGACCCTATGATTTCTTGTTTTACAGGGTGACCCCGCCCCTATGGTTTCTTGTTTTGCAGGGAGACACTTTCTAAGCCATGCCACTGCTTGCCAGCAGAATGTGTGCAATGCGTTGGAATAGAAATAAACACTAAGGAAAACAACTCTGCTTTACTGAGCAGGTCACTGCAGTGAGGGGGGCTACCATCCCACCCCGCTCAATAAGCACATTCTGCAGGAGGACCCCATCACTTTGTGTTGCGTCACTGACGGCATCCATTCCTTGCTGTGCTGTGTGAACTCTTAGTAAATTTGGGGCCAAATCTGCACACACTCCACACAAAAAGTGCAACTAATGAATATAGAGCCCAAAATATAAATGACTAGCATTTAATATAATAAAAATACTAATAATACTAATACCAATAACAATGATATTATTATTAATAATAGTAATCATAATAATAATAATAATAATAATTGTTAGAAATTGGGTCTTTGGTTGGCAGTCAGGTTACCCCCTGTCCAAGCAAGGACCCTCACTCTAGTCGGGGTCAAGGAAAATGACCCTCAGCTAACCCTCTCTCACCCTCTTGGTAGCTTGGCATGAGCAGGCAGGCTTAACTTCAGAAGAAATGTGCAAAGTATTTGTACCAACACACACAGTAATACAGTGAAAACACAACAAACTGGACACCACACCAGTTTAGAAAAATAGAAATCAAGCAAGACCAAAATGACAAAAATCCAACATACACAAATCAAGATATGAATTTTGAAAAGAATAAGAGTCTTAGGGGGTCATTCCGACCCCGGCGGGCGGCAGGCACCGCCCGCCGGGCGGAAACCGCCCAAACACCGCCCCGCGGTCAAATTACCGCGGGGAGCATTCTAACTTTCCCGCTGGGCCGGCGGGCGATCTTCAAAAGATCACCCGCCGGCCCAGCGGGAAAGCCCCAGCAAAGATGAAGCCGGCTCCGAATGGAGCCAGCGGATTGGCTGGGGTTACGACGGGTGCAGTTGCACCCGTCGCGATTTTCAGTGTCTGCCAAGCAGACACTGAAAATCTTAATGGGGCCCTGTTAGGGGGCCCCTGCACTGCCCATGCCAGTGGCATGGGCAGTGCAGGGGCCCCCAGGGGCCCCACGACACCCGTTCCCGCCAGCCTCTTCCTGGCGGTGTAAACCGCCAGGAACAGGCTGGCGGGAAGGGGGTCGGAATCCCCATGGCGGCGCTGCTTGCAGCGCCGCCATGGAGGATTCCTTTGGCCAGGAGAAAACCGGCGGGAAACCGCCGGTTTCCCTTTTCTGACCGCGGCTTTACCGCCGCGGTCAGAATTGGCCAGGAAGCACCGCCAGCCTGTTGGTGGTGCTTCCGTGGTCGTTGGCCCTTGGCAGTCAATGACCGCCAGGGTCAGAATGACCCCCTTAATCCTGAGAAAACAGTGAGAATGCTGTTGTTATTCAAAGTACCTGGTTAGTGTCAGGAATAAAGCCACACGGGCAAGCGTGCGTCGGAAAAGGGTATCGATGCATCTATTCCTTACCTGCAAGTGAAGTCATGCGTTATTTCCTTCTCCCGTCAGGTCGGCGATGTGTTGTTTTTCTTCCTCGCAAGAGAGCGATATGTCGATTTCTGGACAGGGCACCTCGGATCCACGCAGAGTCGGGTTGACCTGGACTCCAAGGGACAATGCGTGGAAAATCCAGTCGCACAGTGTTAGAAAACTGCGCTGCATGGGGTTTGCATCATTATCAGCCTCCGTAAGTGGGTGTTGTGTGTCATTTCTCCAGCCACATTGCGTCGATCTCCCAGCCGCAATGCAGGTGGAGTGTCTATTTCAACCTCGGAGTCAGCAGCATGTTGTTTATCTGCTGCGTTGCAGAAGGTACTTCGTAAATTTCCCTGCACAGTGTTCTGTGCAAGGATTTTCAGTTCTTGTCTGCCAGCTTCACCTTTCAAGGGCCCAGGGACTGGATAGGACACCACTTGGTAGGGTACGAGTCTCAGCAGAGAGTCCAGGTGCTGACAGGGGGAGTCTTTGATGGTCCTGAGACTTCAACAACAGGAGGCAAGCTCCATTCAAGCCCTTGGAGATTCTTCTCAAGCAGGGATGCACAACAAAGTGCAGTCTTTGTCCCGTTTTATAGACAGAAGCAGCAACTGCACGATAGCCCAACAAAGCACAGTCACATTCAGGGGCAGCACTTCTCCTCAGCTCTTCAGCTCTTCTTCTTGGCAGAGGTTCCTCCCATCCCACTAGACTGGGAGAAGTAAATAACTCATGGCCTCACTTGCGAGTGAGGAATCTACGCATTGCTACCCGTTTCCGATGCATGCTCGCCTGTGCAGCTTTATTTCTAACTCTAACCAGGTACTTTGAGTAACAACACCAATCTCCCTGTTTTCTAAGGATTAAGAGGGTCATTCTGACCCTGGCGGTCCGAGACCGCCAGGGCAAAAAAGACCAAAGCACCGCCAACAGGCTGTCAGTGCTTTTTTCGGTATTCTGACCGTGGTGGTATAGCCGCAGTCGCACCGCCGGGGCCGGCGGTTTACCGCCGTTTATGCCCCGGCGGTGATAATCCGCCAGGGCAGCGCTGGAAGCAGCGCTGCCCTGGGGATTAAGACCCCCTTACCGCCAGCCTGTTTCTGGCGGTTTTCACCGCCAGGAAGAGGCTGGCGGTAAGGGGTGTCCAGGGGCCCCCTAACAGGGCCCCGGCCAGCTTTTCACTGTCTGCATAGCAGACAGTGAAAAGTGCGACGGGTGCAACTGCACCCGTCGCACGGCCGCAACACCGCCGGCTCCATTAGGAGCCGGCTCCTGTGTTGCGGCCTCATTCCCGCCGGCCCAGCGGGAATGTCGGAATGGGGGCCGCGGGAGTGCGGCTGCATTGGCGGCTGCATGGCGGTTTCCACCGCCAAGGTCGGAATGACCCCCTAAGACTCTTATTCTTTTGAAAATTCATATCTTGACTTGTGTATGTTGGATTTTTGTTCTGTGTGTGGATTTTCAGTTCTTGTCTGCCAGCTTCATCTTTCAAGGGCCCAGGGACTCGATAAGGCACCACTTGGCAGAGTAGGAGTCTCAGCAGAGAGTACAGGTGCTGGCAGGGGAAGTCTTAGATGGCCCAAGACTTCAACAACAGGAGGCAAGCTCAGTTCAAGCCCTCAGAAGTTCTTCTCAAGCAGGAATGCACAACAAAGGCCAGTCTTTGTTCCTTTCCTTTTTCCACGCAGAAGCAGCAACTGCAGGATAGCCCAACAAAGCACAGGCAGTGGCAGCACTTCTCCTCAGCTCTTCAGCTCTTCTCCTTGGCAGAGGTTCCTCTTGATTCCAGAAGTGATCTGATTTTCAGGGGTTTTGGGTCCATTACTTATACCCCGTTCTGCCTTTGAAGTAGGCCTACTTCAAAGAGAAGTCTCTGTTGTTCTCAAAATCCTGCCTTGCCCAGGCCAGGCTCCAGTCACACGCCAGGGGGTTGGAGACTGCATTGTGTGAGCTCAGGCACAACCCTTTCAAGTGTAGTGACCACTCCTCCCCTCCAGACCAGATGACCCATCAGGATATGCAGGCTCACCCCAGCTCCCTTTGTGTCACTGTCTAGAGGAGATCTGCAAGCCGCCCAACTGTCAAACTGACCCAGACATAGAATTCACAAACAGGCACAGAATGGTTTAAGCAAAACACTGCCTACTTTCTAAAAGTGGTATTTTCAAACACACAATCTAAAAACAACCCTTACCAAAAGATGTATTTTTAAATTGTGAGTTCAGAGACCCCAAACTCCATATTTCTATCTGCTCCCAAAGGGAATCTATGCTTTAATGACCTTCAAAGGCAGCCCCTGCGTTAACCTATGAGAGAGACAGGCCTTGCAACAGTGAAAAAGAAATGTAGCAGTATTTCCTGTTAGGCCATGTAAAACTCCTCAGTACATTTCCCACCTTTGCCATACATGCACACTGCCAATGGGGCTAACTAGCGCCTACCCTATGGGTGCCTTACATATAGAAAAATGGAAGGTTTAGGCCTGGTAAGCGGATACACATGCCTTGTTGAATTGGCAGTTTACAACTGCACACACAGACATTGCAGTGGCAGGTCTGAGCCATGTTTAGATGGCTACTAATGTGGGTGGCACAACCAGTGCTGCAGGCCCACTAGTAGTAAATACAAACTTGGTCACTCGGGGGAAGTAAATGTCTAAACTTCCATGACACTTATAAATATTTAAACACTGGATATAACATCCTTGGTGTGGTTCATGTCTCTTTTTTTTCTTTTAGCCGCAAACAAAAATGAATCATTACTTATCTCCTTAAATACAAAACCTAACTCAAGTATTGCAAAAATAGGCGCTCCTAAAATAACAGTGCAGTGAAAGTGAGTAGTGTGATATTAAAGTGCCAGAGTGTTTATATACAATATATACAAAATGTGGTTTAAGAATATATTAAAAAACTAAAAAAAAGAAAGTGAACTTCAACCGGACCCCTTTATTCCAGGTGTCTTGAAGTCACTTTATCTATTTAATCCACAAATAATATAGTCATCGTTTCGACCCTTTGTAAAGACGTAAAACAATAACAGGTCATCATCAGTACTGAACAATTCTTTATATCAGTAGCACCTATTGTTCAGGGTTTGAAACAGAGATTTTCATAAATTAGTAGTTTAGGGCAAAACCATCACCATTGCTATAAATTTCAGATTTACCAGCAAATGGCCCTCTAATTGGTCAAACTTCTCAAGCTGGAGGTCACGTAGCTAAATGTCAATATTCCATTTAGTATTGCTTTTGTCGGGTGTGCAGAAGGTCACGTAACTCCTCTGTCTCTCTTTCAGAACAGATGCGGCTCGGCCCACTAGTAGCATTTGATTTACAGGCCCAAGGCACGTTTAGTGCACTTTACTAAGGACTTACTACTAAATCAAATTTACCAATGAGGAATAAACCAATCAACCATACAATTTACACAGAGAGCATATGCACTTTAGCACTGGTTAGCAATGGTAAAGTGCCCAGAGTCCTAAAGCCAACAAAAACAGGTAAAAAAAATTAGAGGAAGGAGGCAAAAAGATTGGGGATGACCCTTCAAAAAGGGCCAAGGCTAATAATAATAATAATAATAATAATAATAATAATGTGCATAATAAAAGTTCAAGGATATTTAAATGAACTGATTCTATTAACACTCTCCGCTTCATACACACTACATTATTCGATCTTCTAAATTCTTTTGGTTTAACTGCTTTGAACATATAAAACTGGAAAATGTGAGAAAATATATGAAATCATGGTGGTAGAACTCGGTCTTAAAGAAAAACTGTAATATATCCTGGTGAAAAAATAGGTCCTCTAGCACTCTTGTATCTTAAGATTATGGGCCCCATTTTGAGTTCAGCGGACAGGAAGACCCATCCACCAAACTTCCAACGGGTAGGTTGCCGCCTTACTGGTGACCTCCCCGCCAGACATACTATGACTTTCCCACAGGGTTGATGTTCAACCCAGAGGGAAAGTGGTGGCAGCACTGTCGCCGGCTCATAATCAAGCCATGGCAATGCTGCTGCCTGCAGGGGGCACCAGCACCCTCGAAATAGGCACTGTGTGCAGACAGTGTGCATTGCAAGGCTGATGGGCAGGGGGACCTCAGCACTACCAATGCCACAGGCAGTGCAGGCCCCCCCCCCCAGTGCATCTGTCCTCCGCCAGCCTTTTCATGGCAGTGAAGCCGCTATGAAATGGCTGGCAGAGAACCATTTCATAAACAACAGGGTGACGCTGAGTGCAGCGCCGCCTTGGCTGATTGTGACTTGTATCACAGTCAGCCCGTTGGGATCACCGACCCTGGCAAAGATGGCTGTACCCTGGCGGTTTGACCACCAGGGTCTTAATGTGGGAGTCAGACCACCACAGCATCAGCAGTCCTGATGCAAGACTCGTAATTAGGGCCTTTCTGTGTAGAACAACTCTTGGCCCACAGTACTTGCAAAGATCATTAGCAATTTGGTCTGTGACATCATTTTCAGTTTTCCTATTATTCTCTTCCTGTAACACTGATGTTGTGTGCAAATGCCATTAGCAATATATGGTTAGCAATACACAACCCTATAAAATTGTGGACTGATGTATTATCACAGTTCTCAAACCAGGGATGTTCAAATCCAGCCACCACACATCAAAGATCTTACTATCTCTTAATGAATTATTAGTAGTAATAACACTTTCAATTGTGGTCGTCTTTGTGAGGAGAACAGGGAGGCTCTAAGTATTTACTTGACAAGAGATCCCCTTTTGTATTGATTTATTAGTGTTGTGGACCTCCCAGCTGTAGGCGGACATGGCTGAGCTTTAAGTCTTGGGAAAAACAGTCAAATAATCTTACTTTGTCTGGGCCTACTGTACATTGTTGAAACAATTTTAAGAAGCAATTCTGCTTCAGATATACAATAATTTGCACATCTGTTGGTGTCTCGTCGTGTATGTGCATTTTGCATTTGTATACCCATTTAGGAAAGTACCATCTTGACTGGCATGTTACCTCCATATTTCACTGTATATATGTTGTTTTAGTTGTATGTGTCACTGGGACCCTGCCAGCCAGGGCCCCAGTGCTCATAAGTGTGCCCTGTATGTGTTCCCTGTGTGATGACTAACTGTCTCACTGAGGCTCTGCTAACCAGAACCTCAGTGGTTATGCTCTCTCTTTGCTTTCCAAATTGTCACTAACAGGCTAGTGGCCAATTTCACCAATTCACATTGGCATACTGGAACACCCTTATAATTCCCTAGTATATGGTACTGAGGTACCCAGGGTATTGGGGTTCCAGGAGATCGCTATGGGCTGCAGCATTTCTTTTGCCACCCATAGGGAGCTCTGACAATTCTTACACAGGCCTGCCACTGCAGCCTGAGTGAAATAACGTCCACGTTATTTTACAGCCATTTACCACTGCACTTAAGTAACTTATAAGTCACCTATATGTCTAACCTTTACATGGTAAAGGTTGGGTGCTAAGTTACTTAATGTGTGGGCACCCTGGCACTAGCCAAGGTGCCCCCACATTGTTCAGGGCAAATTCCCCATACTTTGTGAGTGCGGGGACACCATTACACGCGTGCACTGTACATAGGTCACTACCTATGTATAGCGTCACAATGGTAACTCCGAACATGGCCATGTAACATGTCTAAGATCATGGAATTGTCACCCCAATGCCATTCTGGCATTGGGGAGACAATTCCATGATCCCCGAGTCTCTAGCACAGACCCGGGTACTGCCAAACTACCTTTCCCGGGGTTTCACTGCAGCTGCTGCTGCTGCCAACCCCTCAGACAGGTTTCTGCCCTCCTGGGGTCCAGCCAGGCTTGGCCCAGGAAGGCAGAACAAAGGACTTCCTCAGAGAGAGGGTGTTACACCCTCTCCCTTTGGAAAAAGGTGTCAGGGCTGGGGAGGAGTAGCCTCCCCCAGCCTCTGGAAATGCTTTGATGGGCACAGATGGTGCCCATCTCTGCATAAGCCAGTCTACACCGGTTCAGGGATCCCCCAGCCCTGCTCTGGCGTGAAACTGGACAAAGGAAAGGGGAGTGACCACTCCCCTGACCTGCACCTCCCAGGGGAGGTGTCCAGAGCTCCTCCAGTGTGCTCCAGACCTCTGCCATCTTAGAAACAGAGGTGCTGCTGGCACACTGGACTGCTCTGAGTGGCCAGTGCCAGCAGGTGGCGTCAGAGACTCCTTCTGATAGGCTCTTACCTGTGTTGCTAGCCTATCCTCCTTCCTAAGTAGCCAAACCTCCTTTTCTGGCTATTTAGGGTCTCTGCTTTGGGGAATTCTTTAGATAACGAATGCAAGAGCTCATCAGAGTTCCTCTGCATCTCTCTCTTCAACTTCTGCCAAGGAATCGACCGCTGACTGCTCTGGACGCCTGCAAAACCGCAACAAAGTAGCAAAGACGACTACTGCAACCTTGTATCGCTGATCCAGCCGCCTTCTCGTCTGCTTTCCTGGTGGTGCACGCTGTGGGGGTAGTCTGCCTGCTCTCTGCACTAGAAGCTCCGAAGAAATCTCCGGGGGGGCAACGGAAGCTTCCCCCTGCAACCGCAGGCACCAAAAGACTGCATCACCGGTCCTCTGGGTCCCCTCTCAGCACGACGAGCGTGGTCCCTGGAACTCAGCAACTCTGTCCAAGTGACTCCCACAGTCCAGTGACTCATCAGTCCAAGTTTGGTGGAGGTAAGTCCTTGCCTCACCACGCTAGACTGCATTGCTGAGTACTGCGTGATTTGCAGCTGCTCCGGCTCCTGTGCACTCTTCCAGGATTTCCTTTGTGCATAGCCAAGACTGGGTCCCCGCCACTCTAACCTGCAGTGCACGACCTCCTGAGTTGTCCTCTGGCATCGTGGGACCTTCTTTTGTGACTTCAGGTGAGCTCTGGTTCACTCTTCTTCGTAGTACCTGTTCCAGCACTTCTGCAGGCTCTGCTTGCTCCTGAGAGGGCTCCTTGTCTTGCTGGGCGCCCCCTCTGTCTCCTCACACAATTGGCGACATCCTGGTCCCTCCTGGGCCACAGCAGCATCCAAAAACCCTAACCACAACCCTTGCAGCTAGCAAGGCTTGTTTGCGGTCTCTCTGCGTGGGAACACCTCTGCAAGCTTCTTCACGACGTGGGACATCCATCCTCCAAAGGGGAAGTTCCTAGTCCTCTTCGTTCTTGCAGAATCCACAGCTTCTACCATCCGGTGGCAGCTTCTTTGCACCCTCAGCTGGCATTTCCTGGGCATCTGCCCACTCCTGACTTCAGTGTGACTCTTGGACTTGGTCCCCTTGTTCCACAGGTACTCTCGTCTGGAAATCCATCTTTGTTGTTGCATTGCTGGTGTTGGTCTTCCTTGCAGAATTCCCCTATCACGACTTCTGTGCTCTCTGGGGAACTTAGGTGCACTTTACACCTACTTTTCAGGGTCTTGGGGTGGGCTATTTTTCTAATCCTCACTGTTTTCTTACAGTACCAGCGACCCTCTACAAGGTCACATAGGTTTGGGGTCCATTCGTGGTTCGCATTCCACTTCTAGAGTATATGGTTTGTGTTGCCCCTATACCTATGTGCTCTCATTGCAATCTATTGTGACTGTACATTGCTTGCATTGCTTTCTATTGCTATTACTGCATATTTTTGGTATTGTGTACATATATCTTTTGTATATTTGCTATCCTCATACTGAAGGTACTCACTGAGATACTTTTGGCATATTGTCATAAAAATAAAGTACCTTTATTTTTAGTATAACTGTGTATTGTGTTTTCTTATGATATTGTGCATATGACACCAGTGGTATAGTAGGAGCTTTGCATGTCTCCTAGTTCAGCCTAAGCTGCACTGCTAAGCTACCTTTTCTATCAGCCTAAGCTTCTAGAACACCTCTTCTACACTAATAAGAGATACCTGGACCTGGTGCAGAGTGTAAGTACCCCTTGTTACCCACTACAAACCAGGCCAGCCTCCTACATTGGTTGTGCAGCGGAGGGATAAGTACTTGCAACTACTTACCACTTTGTCATTTTGTACTTTTCATAAGAGAAAAATATACAAAACAAGTTCAGTGTATGTACACCTAACCAAAAAATTTTGCTTTTCTTCTCTTACTCTTTTGCTAAGTGCTGAAAAGTACCTCTAAAACTTTCAAAAAGTTTCTTAAAAGTTGAAAACGTTTTTTTTCTGTTCCTTAAAAAGTTCTGAAACTTTTTCTTTCTTTTTCTGTCCCTTAAACCCTTTTCTATCATGTCTGGTACAGGTCAAACTCTGGATCTGGCCAGCACAGCTTATGACCACCTTAACTGGAAAGGTGTAAGGAGTCTCTGCATTGATAGAGGTTTAGGGAAGAATCCCTCTAGAGAATTGTTAGTTAATATGCTCATAGAAAATGATAAGGCCATAGCTGGCACATCAGCTAACAGATTAGCTGATGGTTCACACTCTGATTCTGGGGTAGCCCCAGCAAAAGTGTTATATGAGAATCTTCCCAACCTGCCCCTTAGCAGGCCACCTAGCATGGCTGGTACTAATGTGAGCTCTCATCACAGTAGGAATATCACTCCTTTAGGCCAGGTTGTTAGAGTGCCATCTGTTAGGGACAGGTCACCCTCTGTTCATTCACACCATACTTCTGTGTCTAAGCATGCCCAACCCACCCACCCTGATGACAGAGTGTTATAAAGGGAACTCAATAGATTGAGAGTGGAAGAGTCCAGGCTGAAGCTTAAAAAGCAACAGCTGGATCTAGACAGGGAAGCATTTGACTTAGAAAAAGAAAGGCGGAGGTTGGGGTTTGGAACCCATGGTGGCAGCCACAGTATTACAGATAGTAATCCTGTAAAGGAGCATGATTCTAGGAATCTGCACAAGATAGTTCCCCCTTACAAGGAGGGAGATGACATTAACAAGTGGTTTGTTGCACTTGAGAGGGCCTGTGGTGTACAGGGGGTCCCTCAAAGGCAGTGGGCTGCTATCCTATGGCTATCATTCAGTGGAAAGGGTAGGGATAGGCTCCTTATTGTGAAGGAAAGTGATGCCAATAACTTTACAGTTTTAAAGAATGCACTCCTAGATGGTTATGGCTTAACCACTGAACAGTACAGGATCAAGTTCAGAGAAACCAAAAAGGAGTCTTCACAAGACTGGGTAGACTTTGTTGACCATTCAGTGAAGGCCTTGGAGGGGTGGTTACATGGCAGTAAAGTTTCTGACTATGAAAGCCTGTATAACTTAATCCTGAGAGAGCATATTCTTAATAACTGTGTGTCTGATTTGTTACACCAATATCTAGTGGACTCAGATCTGACCTCTCCCAAAGAGTTGGGAAAGAAGGCAGACAAATGGGTCAGAACAAGAGTGAACAGAAACGTTCATACAGGGGGTGACAAGGATGGCAAGAAGAAGGATGGTAAGTATTCAGACAAGGGTGGGGACAAATCTAAAAATGAGTCTTTATCAGGCCCACAAAAACACTCTGGTGGGGGTGGTGGGCCCAAATCCTCTTCTAATCAAGTAAAAAAAACATGGTGCTATTTATGTAAAGTAAAAGGCCATTGGACAACTGATGCCAGTTGTCCAAAGAAAAGCATCAAGCTTCACACTACCACAACCCCTACTGCTACACCTAGTGCCCCTAGTATTAGCAGTGGTGGTGGGAGCAACCCTACTAATAGCCAATCCAAGGGAGTAGCTGGGCTCACTTTTGGTAATTTAGTTGGGGTTGGTCTTGTTAGGGAGACCACAGAGGCTGTGCTAGTCTCTGAAGATGCCTTTGATTTGGCCACCTTGGTTGCTTATCCCCTTAATATGGATAAGTACAAGAAACTTCCCCTAATAAATGGTGTTGAGGTTCAGGCCTACAGGGACACAGGTGCCAGTGTAACCATGGTAATAGAGAAACTGGTCCACCCTGAACAACACCTACTTGGTCACCAGTACCAAGTGACTGATTCTCATAACAACACTCTTAGCCACCCCATGGCTGTTGTGAATCTCAACTGGTGGGGGTTACTGGTCCAAAGAAAGTTGTGGTTGCCTCAGATTTACCTGTAGACTGTCTAGTACGGAACGATTTAGAGACATCAGATTGGGCAGAAGTGGAGTTGGAGGCTCATGCAGCAATGCTGGGCATTCCTGGGCATATTTTTGCTTTGAACAGGGCTCAGGCCAAAAAGCAAAAAGGACAGGGTGACTTGGATCCTGGAACAATGGACCAAGTGTTCCCTAAAGCTATGGTTAGTAAAGGTAAATCACTACCTACTATCCTTCCCTCTACAGTGGATTCAACTTCTGAGGAAGAAGAATTTCCACCCTGTGCAGAACCTTCACCAGAGGAGCTGGAAGCAGACACTGCTGAGCTTTTGGGTGGAGGGGGGCCTGCCAGGGAGGAGCTGAGTGTGGCACAGCAGACCTGTCCCACACTAGAGGGTCTAAGACAGCAAGCTGTCAAACAGCAAAATGGGGATGTCAGTGCCTCTCACAGAGTTTACTGGTAGGACAACCTCTTGTATACAGAAGCAAGGGATCCAAAACCTGGAGCAGCCAGGAGATTGGTGATTCCCCTGCAATACAGAGAGTTCCTCCTAACTCTAGCCCATGACATTCCCTTGGCTGGACATTTGGGGCAGATGGAAACATGGGACAGGGCTTGTTCCCTTGTTTCATTGGCCTAGAATGTCAGAGGACACAAAGGAATTTTGTAAGTCCTGTGTCACCTGTCAAGCCAGTGGCAAAACAGGTGGCACCCCAAAGGCACCCCTTATTCCACTACATGTGGTTGGGGTTCCCTTTGAAAGGGTAGGGGTTGACATAGTTGGCCCCCTTGACCCTCCTACTGCTTCAGGCAATAGGTTTATCTTGGTGGTAGTAGACCATGCCACCAGATATCCTGAAGCTATTCCTCTAAGGACCACTACAGCTCCTGCAGTGGCAAAGGCCCTCCTGGGAATCTTTTCCAGGGTGGGCTTCCCAAAAGAGGTGGTATCAGACAGGGGTAGCAACTTTATGTCTGCTTACTTAAAGGCCATGTGGAAGGAATGTGGTGTAACATACAAATTCACCACACTCTATCATCCACAAACAAATGGACTGGTTGAGAGGTTTAACAAAACTCTCAAAGGAATGATAATGGGACTCCCTGAAAAACTCCGGAGGAGATGGGGTGTCCTGTTACATTGCCTCCTTTTTGCTTACAGGGAGGTACCCCAAAAAGGAGTGGGCTTCAGCCCCTTTGAAGTCCTATTTGGACACCCTGTAAGAGGTCCTCTAACACTTGTGAAGGAGGGTTGGGAACAACCTTTAAAAGCTCCTAAACAAGACATAGTGGACTATGTACTTGGCCTAAGATCCAGAATGGCTGAGGACATGAAAAAGGCCAGCAAAAACCTTCAGGCCAGCCAAGAGCTCCAAAAGCAATGGCATGACCAGAAGGCTGTTCTGATTCAGTAGCAACCAGGGCAGAAAGTGTGGGTCTTGGAGCCTGTGGACCCAAGAGCACTCCAAGACAAATGGAGTGGACCCCACATTATTGTTGAAAGGAAGGGAGAAGTCACCTACTTAGTTGACTTAGGCACTGTCAGGAGTCCCCTTAGGGTGCTCCATGTCAATCGCCTGAAACCCTACTATGACAGGGCTGATCTCACCCTGCTCATGGCAAAAGATGAAGGACAGGAAGAAGAGAGTGACCCTCTCCCTGATCTCTTCTCTTTCACAGAACAAGATGCTCTAGTGGAAGGTGTAGTTTTGGCAGATTGTCTTACTGCTGAGCAGAAAGACCACTGCATAAATCTCCTGGGTCAGTTTTCTGAACTCTTTTCTACTGTGCCAGGCACCACTTCTTGGTGTGAGCACACTATAGATACTGGAGACAGCTTGCCTGTCAAAAGTAAGATCTATAGGCAGCCTGACCATGTCAGGGGCTGCATAAAACAAGAGGTTCAGAAAATGCTTGAACTGGGAGTGGTTGAGCACTCTGAAAGTCCATGGGCCTCTCCTGTGGTACTTGTACCAAAACCTCATTCCAAAGATGGGAAAAAGGAAATTAGATTTTGTGTGGATTACAGAGGTCTCAACCAGGTAACCAACACTGATGCTCACCCTATAACCAGGGCAAATGAGCTAATAGATACACTTGCATCTGCCAAGTATCTAAGCACCTTTGATTTGACTGCAGGGTATTGGCAGATCAAGTTATCAGAGGATGCTAAAGCAAAAACTGCATTTTTTACTATTGGAGGGCACTTCCATTTCACAGTAATGCCCTTTGGTTTAAAAAATGCACATGCCACTTTTCAGAGGTTGGTGAATACAGTCCTGCAAGGGTTGGAGGCTTTTAGTTCAGCATATCTAGATGATATAGCTGTTTTTAGCTCCACCTGGGATGATCACCTGGTCCACCTGTGGAAAGTTTTGGAGGCCCTGCAAAAGGCAGGCCTCACTATCAAGGCTTCAAAGTGCCATATAGGGCACGAGAAAGTGGTTTATCTGGGACACCTTGTAGGTGGAGAACAAATTGCACCACTTTAGGGGAAAATCCAAACTATTATAGATTGGGTTCCCCCTACATCTCAGACCCAGGTGAGAGCCTTCTTAGGCCTCACTGGGTACTACAGGAGGTTCATAAAGAACTATGGCTCCACATCAGCCTCTCTTAATGACCTCACATCTAAGAAAATGCCTAAAAAGGTATTATGGACAGCTGGCTGTCAGAAAGCTTTTGAGGAGCTGAAACAGGCCATGTGCTCTGCACCTGTCCTAAAAAGCCCATGTTACTCCAAAAAATTAATTGTCCAAACTGATGCATCTGAATTAGGGGTAGGGGCAGTCTTATCACAACTCAATTCTGAGGGCCAGGATCAACCTGTTGCTTTTATCAGCAGGAGGTTGACCCCTAGAGAAAAGCATTGGTCTGCCATAGAGAGGGAGGCATTTGCTGTGGTTTGGGCACTGAAGAAGTTGAGGCCATACCTGTTTGGCACTCACTTCATTGTCCACAAACCTCTACTTTGGCAAAAACAAATGAAAGGTGAAAACCCTAAATTGTTGAGGTGGTCCATATCTCTACAGGGAATGGACTATACTGTGGAACATAGACCTGGGAGTACCCACTCCAATGCAGATGGTCTCTCCAGATATTTCCACTTAGACAATGAAGACTCATCAGGTCATGGCTAGTCTTATTGTCCTTCGTTTGGGGGGGGGGTTGTGTAGGAAAGTACCATCTTGCCTGGCATGTTACCCCCATATTTCACTGTTTATATGTTGTTTTAGTTGTATGAGTAACTGGGACCCTGCCAGCCAGGGCCCCAGTGCTCATAATTGTGTCCTGTATGTGTTCCCTGTGTGATGACTAACTGTCTCACTGAGGCTCTGCTAACCAGAACCTCAGTGGTTATGCTCTCTCTTTGCTTTCCAAATTGTCACTAACAGGCTAGTGACCAATTTAACCAATTCACATTGGCATACTGGAACACCCTTATAATTCCCTAGTATATGGTACTGAGGTACCCAGGGTCTTGGGGTTCCAGGAGATCCCTATGGGCTGCAGCATTTATTTTGCCACCCATAGGGAGCTCTTACAATTCTTACACAGGCCTGCCACTGCAGCCTGAGTGAAATAACGTCCACATTATTTCACAACCATTTACCACTGCACTTAAGTAACTTATAAGTCACCTATATGTCTAACCTTTACCTGATAAAGGTTGGGTGCTAAGTTACTTAGTGTGTGGGCACCCTGGCACTAGCCAAGGTGCCCCCACATTGTTCAGGACAAATTCCTCGGACTTTGTGAGTGCGGGGACACCATTACATGTGTGCACTGTACACAGGTATGTACAGCGTCACAATGGTAACTCCGAACATGGCCATGTAACATGTCTAAGATCATGGAATTGTCACCCCAATGCCATTCTGGCATTGGGGAGACAATTCCATGATCCCCCAAGTCTCTAGCACAGACCCGGGTACTGCCAAACTACCTTTCCCGGGGTTTCACTGCAGCTGCTGCCAACCCCTCAGACAGGTTTCTGCCCTCCTGGGGTCCAGCCAGGCTTGGCCCAGGAAGGCAGAACAAAGGTCTTCCTCAGAGAGAGGGTGTTACACCCTCTCCCTTTGGAAAAAGGTGTCAGGGCTGGGGAGGAGTAGCCTCCCCCAGCCTCTGGAAATGCTTTAATGAGCACAGATGGTGCCCATCTCTGCATAAGCCAGTCTACACCGGTTCAGGGATCCCCCAGCCCTGCTCTGGCGTGAAACCGGACAAAGAAAAGGGGAGTGACCACTCCCCTGACCTGCACCTCCCAGGGGAGGTGCCCAGAGCTCCTCCACTGTGCTCCAGACCTCTGCCATCTTGGAAACAGAGGTGCTGCTGGGACACTGGACTGCTCTGAGTGGCCAGTGCCAGCAGGTGACGTCAGAGACTCCTTCTGATAGGCTCTTACCTGTGTTGCTAGCCTTTCCTCCTTCCTAAGTAGCCAAACCTCCTTTTCTGGCTATTTAGGGTCTCTGCTTTAGGGAATTCTTTAGATAACGAATGCAAGAGCTCATCAGAGTTCCTCTGCATCTCTCTCTTCACCTTCTGCCAAGGAATCGACCGCTGACTGCTCTGGACGCCTGCAAAACCGCAACAAAGTAGCAAAGACGACTACTGCAACCTTGTATCGCTGATCCAGCTGCCTTCTCGTCTGCTTTCCTGGTGGTGCATGCTATGGGGGTAGTCTGCCTCCTCTCTGCACTAGAAGCTCCGAAGAAATCTCCCGTGGGTCAACGGAAACTTCCCCCTGCAACCGCAGGCACCAAAAGACTGCATAACCGGTCCTCTGGGTCCCCTCTCACCACGACGAGCGTGGTCCCTGGAACTCCGCAACTCTGTCCAAGTGACTCCCACAGTCCAGTGACTCTTCAGTCCAAGTTTGGTGGAGGTAAGTCCTTGCCTCACCACGCTAGACTGCATTGCTGGGTACTGCGTGATTTGCAGCTGCTCCGGCTCCTGTGCACTCTTCCAGGATTTCCTTTGTGCACAACCAAGCCTGGGTCCCCGACACTCTAACCTGCAGTGCACAACCTTCTGAGTTGTCCTCCGGCGTCATGGGACCTTCTTTTGTGACTTCGGGTGAGCTCTGGTTCACTCTTCTTCGTAGTACCTGTTTCGGCACTTCTGCAGGTGCTGCCTTCTCCTGAGAGGGCTTTTTGTCTTGCTGGGCGCCCCCTCTGTCTCCTCACACAATTGGCGACATCCTGGTCCCTCCTGGGCCGCAGCAGCATCCAAAAACCCTAACTGCAGCCCTTGCAGCTAGCAAGGCTTGTTTGCAGTCTCTCTGCGTGGGAACACATCTGCAAGCTTCCTCACAACGTGGGACATCTATCCTCCAAAGGGGAAGTTCCTAGTCCTCTTCGTTCTTGCAGAATCCACAGCTTCTACTATCCGGTGGCAGCTTCTTTGCACCCTCAGCTGGCATTTCCTGGGCATCTGCCCACTCCCGACTTGAGTGTGACTCTTGGACTTGGTCCCCTTGTTCCACAGGTACTCTCATCTGGAAATCCATCGTTGTTGCATTGCTGGTGTTGGTCTTTCTTGCAGAATTCCCCTATCACGACTTCTGTGCTCTCTGGAGAACTTAGGTGCACTTTACACCTACTTTTCAGGGTCTTGGGGCGGGCTATTTTTCTAACCCTCACTGTTTTCTTACAGTCCCAGCAACCCTCTACAAGGTCACATAGGTTTGGGGTCCATTCGTGGTTCGCATTCCACTTCTAGAGTATATGGTTTGTGTTGCCCCTATACCTATGTGCTCTTATTGCAATATATTGTGACTGTACGTTGCTTGCATTGCTTTCTATTGCTATTACTGCATATTTTTGGTATTGTGTACATATATCTTGTGTATATTTGCTATACTCATACTGAGGGTACTCACTGAGATACTTTTGGTATATTGTCATAAAAATAAAGTACCTTTATTTTCAGTATATCTGTGTATTGTGTTTTCTTATGATATTGTGCATATGACACCAGTGGTATAGTAGGAGCTTTGCATGTCTCCTAGTTCAGCCTAAGCTGCTCTGCTAAGCTACCTTTTCTATCAGCCTAAGCTGCTAGAACACCTCTTCTACACTAATAAGGGATACCTGGACCTGGTGCAGAGTGTAAGTACCCCTTGGTACCCACTACAAACCAGGCCAGCCTCCTACAACCCATTCACATTGTACAATCAAATACTGCTTATGGGTCAAACAAACACCATTTTGCAAAATCTTGCAACATCCCACATGCCCTTGATTCAAACCCCACATCACAGTAAAAAACACTTAAAAATAGTGCAATCGTGTTATGACCTCCCTTCCCGACTATAAGAAAAAGGTAAACTACAGAGAAGGAAACATCATACAGCCATATAAATCATCCGTCAGTAATGTGTTTTCATCACCACCATCTCCCTGAAGAAAAGGTTTTGGTAAATCTCCCCTTAAGGCAGAAATAACTGTAACTCAGGTCTTTAAACCATTGTCAATTTATGCCTCATTATTCTCTATTTTTCTGACTTCTAGAAAGCTCAGTGCTGTTTGAGTGTTTGTAAATACAGGGGTTTAACCGTTGCTCACCACTCTGAGTTTCATGAGCCTTGAACACTGCATCATCAGCATATTTTCATACTCAAAAGCTCATCTCGTCTACCTGAGTAAAGCAATTAAGTTAAGAGAGCACCACAATTCTGCAGTCTCTAAATTTCAAATTTCTGTTATAGGCTGAAGTGACAGCTTTTCATTGCATTGGTAAACGGCAATGATTCCCCCACATTTGGGGACCTGCAAGTATGGCAGGCCTCACCGGGCCACAGGGGGGTCACATTCCAGTGACCCACTCAGGGATAGGCGAGCAGGTTGCTTGCGACCCTAGAGGCTCTTGGAGTGCTTCCTGGTCATGGGCCTGCAACGTGTGCAGAGGTCGGGATGTCAAAGGGTGCTTCAAGGGATGATGCTGGCAGGGACTTGAATGGAGGAGTGTGGGACGCATTGTTTTGCAAGTAAATGCTGGCATCTGGTTCTTTTGGCCAATCACCTGAGCATGCACCATTGGTGCAAAGCTAGCACTGGCCCTTGGAGGCACACCCCAGGAGGGGAGGCAGGTGGGTGTGGTCCTCCTCTTAGGAGGGACCTAGGCAAGAGCAATAAAAATGGACAGGTTACCTCTTTCAGATCAGAATTTACCACTCAAACAGTATATTAGGGTAGTCCTAATGTTAGCCTATGAATGGAGCAGGCCTCACAGCATTGCAAAATGAATTTAGGAGTTTTACACCACCAGGACATATGGACTAAACAGGTATATGTCCTGCCGTCTACCTACATAGCACCCTTCCCTAAGGGTTACCTCAGGCCTAACTTAGGGGTGACTTATATGTAGAAAAAAGGGAGTTTAAGGCTTGGCAAGTACTTTTAAATGCCAAGTCGAATTGGCAGTGAAACTGCACACATACGCCTTGCAATGGCAGGCCTGAGGCATGGTTAAGGGGCTACTTATGTGGGTGGCACAATCAGTGCTGCAGGCCCACTAGTAGCATTTAATCTACAGGCCAGGGGCACATGTAGTGCACTTTACAGGGGACTTACAAGCAGATTAAATAAGCCAATTGGGTAGGAACCAATGTCACCATGTTTCCAGGGAGAGAGCATATGCACTTTAGCACTAGTTAGCAGTGATAAAGTGCACAGAGTCCTAAAACTAGCAAAAACAGTGTCCAAAAAGTGGAGGGAGGCAGGCAAAAATTTAGGGGTGACAACGCTAAGGCTGTCAGGTCCAACATCCGGGATATATGCTTATGGTTTCCAAACGTGACTGGCTTCATCCACTCCTAGCCAACGGCAAAAACTTTAGATAGCACATCCTCCTCAAACTGCTTCCCTGAACCAAAAGCAAACAAGCATGGGCAAAGAAAATAGGTCCAGTTTATTAATGAAAGCACATCTTTATTTAAGAAAAAGTGTGTGTGCGAGTGATTGCAAGAATGAGTGGTCGAGTGCATTAGAAAATGAGTTATCAAATGTGTAGGTGGATGGATGAGGGAATGCAATCAAGAATCATTATGTTGATGATTTTTAAACGTATTTAATGGCATCTGGTGTCCTGCTAGTGTGGGCTTTGGTCGGCTCACGCGTGCATAGGTAACTCTGACAATTACAATTTCAAAAGGTTGAACGGCTTACAAGTCAGAGTATTTAGGTGCTATGATCATTTAATGGGCTTATTGAAAAGCAAACCGCCTGCCACGAACGGCAACAAATACTGAAGGACAACAAAAAGAATTCCAAAGAGGCTTCTCATGCCTACTGACACGTAAGGCTCACGTTTAAGATTAGGAGGCTAGTTGGTCCATTCAATTTCACTTTTATATTAACCCACAAACATGTTGTTTATATCAAACCTTTCAAATTATTTTGAAAATGGAATACAAAGTAGAAAAGTCAAGGAAATTACACATTAGCATAGACTTCTTGGCATGCACCCTCCTCTAACATTGACTCATTTAGGGGTCGTCATTTAGGGGGCCCATGAAACTCAGAGTGGTGAGCAACGGTTAACCCCCTGTATTTACAAACTCTCAAACAGCACTGAGCTTTCTAGAAGTCAGAAAAATATAGAATAATGAGGCATAAATTGACAATGGTTTAAAGACCTGAGTTACAGTTATTTCTGCCTTAAGGGGAGATTTACCAAAACCTTTTCTTCAGGGAGATGGTGGTGATGAAAACACATTACTGATGGATGATTTATATGGCTGTATGATGTTTCCTTCTCTGTAGTTTCCCTTTTTCTTATAGTCGGGAAGGGAGGTCATAACATGATTGCACTATTTTTAAGTGGTTTTTACTGTGATATGGGGTTTGAATCAAGGGCATGTGGGATGTTGCAAGATTTTGCAAAATGGTGTTTGTTTGACCCATAAGCAGTATTTTATTGTACAATGTGAATAGGTATACAAATGCAAAATGTACAAACACGACTAGACACCAACAGATGTGCAAATTATTGTATATCTGAAGCAGAATTGCTTCTTAAAATTGTTTCAACAATGTACAGTAGGCCCAGACAAAGTAAGATTATTTGACTGTTTTTCCCAAGACTTAAAGCTCAGCCATGTCCGCCTACATCTGGGAGGTCCGGCTTTTCCCTTGCGACCCCTGGCACTGCCTCTGCGTCCCCCGGCCTCTGAGTTGGAAAAATCAGTGAAAGGAAAACAGGGGCAGCTTGTCCTTGTGGGCGTTGCTTGGGCCTCAGCCTTCTTGTTTTCTTTCATTTTCGTTTAATTATACGTAGAGTGAATAATATATTATTCACTATTAATGTAATAAAAAATATAGTTTAGTTTGCTGGAACATGACCCTACTTGGTAGCTGAGGGAAGTGAAAAAAAAATATTAAATATATGTTGTGTGCATGCTTGCAGGTGAGAGTGTGTGTATGTAAAAGAGAGTGTGTTTAGGACTGAATCTGTGTTTGATTAAGCATGTGTATGTGAGTGAAAGTAAAGATGAAATGGTGCGAGATGTCACTTCCTCTACCCCTCAAATTTTGGTTAATTGATGGCCATGGTTGCCAGCGGTCACATCTGCGACCCATGGCTTGCCCCTTGTGACCCCTGGCACTGTCTTTGAGAGTTCAGGCCTCAGAGATGGCAAAATCAGTGCCAGAAATACAGTGGCATCTCATCCTCACATAAGTCTGTTAGCACTCCTCTCTCAGTTTTTCTCATTTTTGTTAGTGTAATAGAAAATTGGAAGAAAACAAAGAAAGTAGAGCCCTAACCCACGTTCACTTTTTATTACACTAATAGTGAATATTTTTCATTTTTCACTATTACTGTAATAAAACATGGAGTACAATGAGCTTCCCTTGAAGCTGAGATAAGTAAAAAATGGGTTTAAATATATGTTGTGTGTGCTTGTGGGCGAGTGTGTGCTTACATGAGGGACAGTGTGTGCATGTGTGATTGTATTTGTGTACTAGCATGTGTGTGTGAGTGAAAATGAAGGTCAAAGGGTATGTGATGTCACTTCTGCTACCCCTTGCATTTTGATGAATTGACGTATTTGAACTCTTGACAAGAGAATAAAAAAATAAATGTGCTTGGTATAGCTTAGAGACGAAAAGTTGTTATTTCCAGCTCAAGGAATGTGCATAGAAGAGTATCCATATTTACTTCATTTTTCAACATCATTTATGTTCATAAATGCATCTGTCATCCAGTGCACTATTACATTTAGCAGACAGGTTAGGGTTCAGTGCTATCTTCGGACCTCAGCAACAAACACTTCCAAAAGTTATTTTCTCACAGCAAGCATCCTCTCGTTCGACAAACCAAACTAACACTTTCCCTTTTTGCATTTCAGCAATCACATCAGAAGACAGTCCTCAGCCTTTAGGGTGACACTCAGTAAGTAATGCTTAGAAGCACGCTCAAGGCTTTCCTATTTATGCAGTTTTCCAACTATTTGCAATTTAACACACAAAGGAAGAGATATGCCCAAATAATATTGTTGATAAAACCACATTAAACACAAACAATTTTGCACATTACTAAATGCTGTTTTTTCAGCAAACATCTGCCTTTGTGCTAGATTAATTAAACTCTAATTGTCGTTTATAAGCTATAACTCTATTGCTCGCCAGCGTGTTTTAAACGAGTACACAAAATACTGCTGCTGCAACAATCTGTAGTTTTAATGTGTAACGTGTCGAACCTTATTTGCATTTTTCTCCATAATCATTTTGAACAAAACCTGAAATAAAAAACAGCAAACCGTTGAACAGCTTTCACTGTCCTTGGGATTTATTTATTGATGTAAACACGTTAATCTGCTTTAAGGCAGATTAGTTCTGAAACACTTGCTTCCATCTTTGGCAATTAAATCCCCCCACTGTATTGTGGCAAACGCTCGTGATATTGTCTCAGTGGAGTTTGGTACCGGCTAATACCCTGAGATTGCTATCTGTAATGAGAAGTAGACAATTGGTGCAAGGGTAGACATTGAAGAGGTAATGCATGCCATCCTCCCACTCTGAAAATACACTGTGCATACAAAATGCAACAGAAATGCATGTGCACGCCTCTAATATATCAGGTAGATAGATACCAATTCACCATATGCCACTGTACACTTTCGGAAAGGAAGCTATCTTGTAAAGTAGGCTAGATTCGGATTGATTTACGGGTTCTTTATTTTCAAACTAGTGTATTTCTTGACATATACAATGGAGATCGATTCTTCAAAATGCTATCCCGTAGAGGTATTAGACCCTTTGCCCCTCCTTCAAAGACATCGCAGTTTGACCCTTTGACCCACTCTGATTCTCTCAATAGCTTCCTATTGCTCCAAGGATCAAGAGGAATGGCAAGGTTATCAAAAATATAGAAATTAAATCTGACTCTTAAAGCCTTGTTCACTTCCCGTTATTAATGTTGCTTTCATGAGCCTTGAGACCCATGGGTAGCCAAGGCACTGTCATGGGAACAAAGGCTAAGTCAAGGTCAGCAACTACTACCCCAGTTACCCCTTATATGCATGAGAGATGCACATGTAACTGTACCTTGATCGACAGAGAATACTGCTGAAACCTGCTTGTGCCGATAACACACTTTTAAATGCACCGGGCCAGCAGCACCACTTTTCTTGCGCCCCTTAACGCCCCCTAACGCCACCATGTGTGCACTGTATCTAAGATACGGAACAGCATGGCAGTAGTTAGGGAACTAGCATCAAAGTTTTTGACATTAGTTTGAAGCTTTGCAGGATTAGCATTAAAAGTGTTTACGCTAATCCTGCAAAGCCCATAGAGGCCCTTTGTAAACAACGGTGTACCTCCTGTTAACACCTGCTCTGAGCAGGCATTAAAAGTGCCAACAAAAATGACGCAAATAAATCTTTTAGGTTGTTCTGCACCATTTGTTGCCCCCCCCCCCCAACAGGCTTATCATTATGACTGGCTCTGTGATTTTGGCCTCATTGGGCACAATAGCGTTTAAAAAAATGATGCTAATGTGGTGCAAGGAAGTGATAGGGGCTCTTAAATCTGCCCTATTGTATAGTAATAGACAAAGCAGCCCATTTGTTTCATTAAATATGCTTCCAATTCGTGTCAGGTTTTGATGACATTAATATTTCTATCAATGGGTTTAGGGGTATTTTGAAGGGCCATTCCAGTGTTCAGTTTTCTTCCATTTCTAACCATCTGAGCATATTTTGCCTACTTGTTACTACAGGAAAACAAGTTGTTTATGCTTTTATTGAGAAGGATGTTGCCGAATAGACTTTTCGAAAGCAGGTCGTTTTAAAAAAAAAGTATATTTGTAGGTTCACTCTGTTTTATACCTTTTTTCCGTTTAAAGTCAAGCTGTATCACAAACTATGTTGAATTATTTGAGTCTTGTTGTACACTTCCCAAAATAGTATAAAGTGATTTTAGATGACCTTACAGAACAAAGCTAAGTACAAAAAAGACAATGCCCAGATCTTCAAGAGTGAAAATAAAAAAGTAAAAAGTTTTGAATCGTCTTCACAAAAATAAAAACGTATACATGACGGTGTAAGGCAGGTACAGCTATTTAAAATATGTTAAGTGAATAATGATTACATACGAATTTTGTGAAAATGATATAGTTTGGGGTTTTATTGCACTATCTTAGCAAAATAAATATCATTCATCGAGAAAAACAAAAAATCTAATTGTTAATTTGAGTATGTTTTTACAAAACTCGTATAACATGTAAGCACATCTCTATATACTGCCTACCAGCTTATCTGCAAGATCATTCATTCAGCTTATCGAGGAAATTATTAAAGCAGCACTAAGGAGCTGATATTTATGTCTCCACCCATAGATTCCGGCATAATACTAATAAAACAACAGATAGACGATTCCTTTTTGGTAAAATGATAACATGTATTTACATCTTTCTTACTGTTGTGTCGATGCAGAGTCTGGTGCCATTTCCTATAAATAATGTGGCCTTCCTCTATATAGATACGGAAGTTATACTACATGGGAGCCAGCATTCCCCATATTGAAGCCCATCTCTAATTTCCTTATTTATAACAACTGATATCACATCTCTAGTCACCTGTAATAAAAACATGATGTTGCCGTTCACCTTATTACAGTTGAATTATGGCATCATCATTGCTGGTGCCAGACCAACAGACAAGGGCAAAATCAGGGCACAGAGCATTATCAGACCTGAAGTTTGAAAAGCCAAAACCAAAACCTACCGTTTCCTTCTGCTCTCTTTTTCTTGATGAACAGACATCAGCAGAAAGGAGATATCTATACTTAAGTTCATTTTTTGCGTTCTTTAGATAATTATAGGAAAGGTAGATTCTCTCTGCATGTATTAAAAATATATTTTTGAAAATAACATTTAACTGTTTTTAAGAGTTGAATTTTTCAACATATATTCCACTTGTACTTTTCATGTCTGTAAACACGCTGCCCCTTTCACATCAAAGGAAGGCACACCAAGGGCCTTATTTATAAGGAAATGGCACATTGGCTCTAATGCTCCAGTTTCCTTGCGTCGCCCTGCACCTCTCTAACGACACCATGATAGCGCTGTGCATAATACAGTGCACCATGGCACTCGTTAACACGACTGCGTCGCAAAGCTCAGAAGGCCAATTGAAAAGAGCTTAGCATCAGTTTAAAGCCTGCCCTGGGAAGGCATTAAAAAATCATGCTAGAATCTTATAGATTTCACTGTGCCATATTTTGGGTCACCGGTGGAGAACGGCTCCCTTGCATACATTATACCTGGCACAGGTATAATGTGGCCTAAGGATTTATAAACTGGTGCAATAGTGACATTGCTCCAGCTTGGAAATACAGTGTGGGGTGGGGATCTGTTTTGCGCTGCTGTAGCATCAGAAAATGATGCTACGGTGGTGCCAGTGGCTTTTAAATGAGACCCCAAGTATTTAGGCAGTTTGCGGGAAGTTGCTGGTGTGACCATTTTTTATGCGGAATAATCTATTCTCTGATGTGCATTATACGAATATTGCCTGTCATCTCAGAGTTCCATCGCCATTTAAATGAACTTAGACTTCTGCCTCGTTCTTCTAAATGGTCAGGGAAGTCCTTGGTGACTTGCCATGTCATTATATGGCAAAGAAGGGGGTACTTTATCCCAATAATACTGCAATTTCCATATAAAAGCCTGTTTCTAATTTCCTTGTTACAGTCAACTTCTGACGTCTCTAGTCTCCTGTAATAAAAAAAATTACATAGCCACTCAGTTGTAATAACGTATTACAGCTCAGTTCTGACATCACAATAAGTGCTGCCAAAGCCATGAAGCCATGAAGGAGAAAGGCAGGTCACATAGTATCTTTAAAGCTGCACAATAAAGAAGGAAGATTACATTTGACTTTTCTCTTCTTCTGCTCTGTTTATGTAGATCAAAAGTGAAAAGTAGAAAGGAAGTATTTATGCAACATATTAAGCTTTAAGTACTTATAACAGAGCTAGAGCCTCTATGCGTGTGTCTACACATTCTGAGCTACACCATTTTTTTTAACATCTGACTTGCATTAAACAGATTGTAATATATTTGAACAACAAATTTTGAACTGTTTTTTGCACTAGAGATTCTAGTGTTATTCATTATGTGTAGAAACATCCTGCCTATTGTACACCACACCAATGGTTTGTGGGAAGGTTGATAGTGTGACCATGCATTATGAGGAATAAAGTACCCCCTACCCCATATTATAGGGATATTGTGGTTTCATGACCTCATATTGGAACTCGACCTTTGCCCTTATTCCTCTGTGCAGTCACTGAACTCCTTGGCCACTTGCAATAGCCTTATAATCTAAGGCAGGGTGTGCTTTATCCCATATGTAAACTCGGACCTGAGATGAGTTTGTGCAGCAGCGAAAGAGACACAAATGGAGTCTTATTCTCCCTCTTCCTGAAGGCCCCAAAATACTTGGTTGGAACCAATATTATTAGACCAGCACCTGTTAAACCCTGCATTTGCTTCTGACGCATGCATGTCAACTGCATTTATGAGTGGCACATAGCCTCACACTTCTGAAAATGTAGCTGTAGAAGTTCACAGAACCTTCAAAAAGGTGATAGATATGGGTCAGTCACTTATCCCTCAAATTGGCTGATATGAATAGTGCATAATCAGCCAAATGTCAGTCCATTGCAGTTAGAGGCCGATGGGCCTGAGGTGAGCTAATCTCATAACACGTTAATGTTTTTGGAGTCTTGGAGGTGTCCTGAATGCTTCAGTCAGTCCCATTTTAGGGCAGTTCCTCTCTCGGGCAGAATGACTGTAATACTGAAGGATGACTGAAATGTGTTGTATGAATTTCAGGACTCAAAAAGGCAAGGGAAAGTTCATCTTTCGTGTCTGTTTTTTTTATCTCCCACACAATCCCATAGTAATCTTTTTTGGATTCAGAATATAAGCATTTTCTTTCCAACGAACAGCCAATGCTCAAGGAATAAATCCATGGACACCTAAATGAAAAGCAAGAATTCCGTCATTTCTATTCAGGCATCATCGAAATAATTTCACTTTAAAGGGTATTACCAAGGAATAACGTGACAAAAATTATACCACCAGGAAAGAAAATAACAGGGAGTCTTCCCAGTTGATTCATGATAAGCCGAAAGAGCGCAATCGTCCCATCTGGTGAATGAGCTTCCTGGTGAAGAGAAATCTAAAGAGAGTATTCATAATTGAAATGGTGCATTTAATGCATCTCAAAAGCCGGGGCCCATCTGCTTTTGTTAAGATGACCCTATTTAAATATGTGGACCTCTCTTCTGTCACGGTGGAAGGTCGCGCCAGAAAAACGCGACGCCATCTTGAAGTGCGTCCAAATTAAACCCTGGACAACTATCGCGTAGGATTTTTCTGAGATTTAATGCTGAACAGGAAAGCCTCGAGTACACTGGATATTGTATCTGTGCTCTGAAGCAAAACAATAACAGATTTGCATAGCAACCGATCGTCATTTGCACATCCCTGTAGACTGTCAAACAAAACACTTTTAGATAGAATCTGATAACGTCTTGGGGTTATGCCACTGCTGAAAATATAATTTGATGATAATGTGGTTCGCGTTTAAAAAAAGGTATGGGATAGATAGTTTGTGACAGTAACGTCAGGGCTTTTTTAATACAATCAATGATTACATAGTAAGAATATTCAGATGCTACGAAGTTACGATTGTTGGCATTACTGAAGAAACAGGATATAATACATGTAGTAGTTATTATACTTGAAAATTACGTCAATAATAAAGTGTGCCTAGAAGCCTAATTACAGATGCTAAAAAAAGTCCTGTGTCTAACATGGTGAACTCTTTTGACTTGCCCCCTCTCAGTGAAAATCTTCCTAAACCACACAGAAATTCACAGGCTCGAGAAGGTCATATAACATCCAAAGGAAAATAACTCATCGATAACGTATGTTGTCAAGCACAATCCCCTGCAGTCAGAAAGAAAACACAAACTGACTAATTATTAATAATTCCAGAAAAGCGATACTAAAATATTACTCACTACAATTACTGTAACTGCAGATCATCCTAATGTAGGCATCCCTTCCAATTGCACAAAGATCAGAGTGCCTTCCAATGTATCACATCTGGATAGATAATCGATTACAGGTGTGATTTGGTCACAGTCAAAATGTCAGTTTCAAATGATAGTGAAGCAGATGTAGTCTCTCATTGCATAATGAGGTGCAATGTGACACATGGTGGGGGACTACTACGGGGAGGGAGTGCTCCAAACATATGAGGCCTTGATGGAAGAGGGGGGTCTTCCAGCTGGGCAATTCTTAGTGTACAATGTACTTATTGGAGCACTAGAGGGGGACTGGCGTGATCTGGTGCAGGAACCCCAGATACACCATACCATACAATACTTCCACGTGATTGGCCAAGGCAGACACATTATTCATTGGCTAATAGGCTTGTTCTGCATGCACACTGATCCATCACTTGCACCTCTCCATGGCGACTGTGAGCGAGATCTCAGTCGTCCCATTACAGCCAAAGAATGATCCACTGGACTGGAGAGCCCTGTGCATATTCCCCAGAATGCACAGTTCCGCCTGATTCAACTCTACATTGTACACAGGGCATACCTTACCCCTACTAAAATAAATAGATATTTTCACTGCACAGACGCTGCTTGCCTCCGCTGCCGAATGATAGACACAGATCTCCTTCACATGCCATGGTACTGCTGCCACTTACATTATTATTGGCAGGGAGTGAAGTGCTATCTGACCCTCTGCACAGGCAGAGACATACTAACAACAAGGGAGTCATGTATCCTGGGCTTATATCGCAAGTGCAAAAAATTGAGGTTCACTTCCAAATTCACAGATTTTGATCTTCGATTGGCCAAGAGGCTCATCAACCACAGGTGGAAATCACCTGATCCTCCATCCCCCTAGTGACTTGGATGCAGTCACTGTCAGTCTTGGCACAGGCAGAGAGCATTGCCTTGCATAGCGAGTATAACCTGGGGCTCCGCAAATATCCCAGAGCCAGTAACTGGGATGCTTTAGTAGATGACTTACATGCTGCATCTCACAACATCCCTGATGAACTGCATACATCAGCTTCTGGCGACATTACTTTAGGGGAGAGGGAATTGCCCACTGTTAGAAATGGGGTTTCTGGTTGGCTAGGGTATGCCCCTCAGCCAGGCAGAACCTACCCACTCTAGTCAGGGCTTGGGAGTTACACGTCCAAGATAACCCCTGCTCACCCCCTTGGTAGCTTGGCACGAGCAGTCAGGCTTAACCTGGAGGCAATGTGTAAAGCGTCTGCACAACACACAACACACTTGACGCAAAATGTACACCACAAAGTAAACACAACACTGAGCTATGTAAAAATAATCTGTATTGCACAAAACATAATTAGACCAACATTACACGTAAGTAATACTCTGCTACCTTAGCAGTTGTCAGACTGCTACACAAGTTACTTATACTCTGCAGGAATATGCAGTTGTCACCTTAGAACATGTATGTACTCAGAATTCTGCAACATAAGCAGTAGTCAGGAAGTATAGTAAAAGATATATGCACTTGTCATGCACAATTCCTAAATACCCATGAAAGGAACATTAAAGATTATGCCACAAATCATATAAATACATTTTAGATTCAGGGAGTACCCCGGGGGCACTAGAGGCAGCGCGACCCGCGCGCCTCCGTCCAAATGGGGCGCCCGGGCTGCGGTGGTAATTTTCACAGGCAGAGACTCCGGGGGGAGCGCTAGGCGCTCCAAATAAAGCGCTTCACACAGCGCTAGCGTAAATCAGCAGCCTGGGCTGTGAATTTTCTTTAGAAATAAAAGCAGCAACTTTGAAAAAAAATGTGCTGTGGGCAAAGTTGTAGAGAGGGTTTGCAGGGGTGAGGGGCCACAGAACCCTGCCCCTTGGAGCAAACCAAAACAAGAAGGTGCACAGGGCTGGTGGGCCCAGCTACAGGCCAGCACAAGGGGTGCAGATGGTGGCAGTTCCTCCTAGTGACCAGGCAGGTCACAGGTCAGCACAACAGCAGCAGTCCAAGGTGGTTTCCTGGTGAGTCCATTCATCAGCGTTCTGTGTAGTTTCAAGCTCCAAGAATGTTCAAATTGTGGGGAAAATTCCCCTGTACTTATAGTCAGTTCTTACAGTGTTTCACAATGGTAGGGAGAGGAGGTTCCAGCCAGTTACAACTGGTTCTGGGAGTGCCCCCTCTCTCCTTTCAGCACAGGCTCCAAACATCAGTTGGGGGTTAACAACCCTATTGTGTGAGGCCAGAGCACAGTATTTACAAATGCAGGTTTGCCCCGTCTCTACCTTCTCTCAGCCCAGGAAGGCTTTACAATATGTAGATGCACCTCTGTGTCACTTCCACCCTCCCTGTGTTCAGGCTGTCTGAGAAGTATGCACAAAGCCCCAACTGTCAGTTTGCCCAGACGTTGATTGGAGACAAGCGGCAAAACACCAAAGTCATAAGCACAGATAAATGTGCACTTTCTAGAAGTGGCATTTCTGTGATAGTAATAAAAAATACACCTACACCAGTAAGCAGCATTTCTTACCACTGTCACAACCATACCAAACATGCCTACGCTACCCCTCATAAATCAGACAATACCCCTTAACACCTAAGACAGGGCATTTCCAATGCAATCCTATGAGAGGGCAGCACTCACAGCAATGAGACACCAGGTTAGGCTGTTTGTCACTACCAGGACAGGCCACGCAATCTGGCACATATCCTGCCTTCTACATACATGGCACCCTGCCCAAAAGGGCTAGCTAGGGTGTACCTTAGGGGTGACTTACATGTAGTAAAAGGGGAGTTCTGGGCCTGGCAAGTAAATTTAGATGTCAGGTCCCTGTGGCAGAAAACTGTGCACACAGGCTCTGCGCAAGCAGGCCTTAGATAGGTTTGACAGGCTACTTCAGTGGGTGGCGCAAACAGCGCTGCAGGCCCACTAGTAGCATGTAATTTACAGGCCCTGGGTATAGGGATACCACTTTACAAGGGACTTATAGGTAAATTAAATATACCAATCAGGTAGAATCCAATCATACCAAATTTGTAAGAGAGAGCACATGCACTTTAGCACTGGTTAGCAGTGAAAAAGTGCTGAGTCAAAACGTCAGCCAACAAAGGTCAAAAAAATAAGGAGGTAAAAGCAAAAAGTCTAGGGAATGACCCCGTAAAAGGGCCAGGTCCAACACCCACACCCCCCAGACTGGTGCATAGTGCCAAGAGATGGCCCATGGAATCACCCACTAATCTCCAGCATCAGCTAATTAATGTTGAATGTTAGGACAAAAGCAATAAACTGATTTAAACAAAGAAAATGATGCACCATGATCCCTTTTAAGTCCTGTACACCCCACAGTGCTTTCTCACCATTAATTTCACCCATAACTGTATTCATTCCACCCCTTGCACTGCCACACGTCTCAACACTTCACCAGTAACACCATTTAGGTAAGGACGAACGTCCCAGACATACCATGAAGCAGTTCCACCTAGGCACCAAATTTTAGAAATTGTACTTGTGTGATATGCTATTAATCATCAAAATTAAAACAAAAAAAATTCTTGGTTGGTATTGTTATGTCCTATGCAATAGCACAGCATTTGGCACATACATCTTTTACCTGAATATCATAAAATTGGCTTTTTGGTAGCAGTAGTGTGCTACTAGCAGTGCTAGGCATATTCGGGCTGCTGAAATGCAGGTAAGGTATTAGAACCACAAAATACTTCAAAACACCTCCACATTGCAGGACCAAAATCACAATACTACAACAAATATGGAGCATAGGATAGCAAAACAAAAACAACAACAACAACATAACACTAAAATACAATGCAATGGCAGTATAGTTCAATAATGAAAACTACTCAATGACAGCTAATGTTTTAATATAGCAAGAAAACAGCACACCAACACGTCACATTAACAAACCCACAAAACAAATCAATGACACAACAAAGCCATTTGGAGAAACACAACAGAGAGAGACGCTCGGTGAGCCCAAGAGGGGGAAGTACTAAAAAGCATTCACGCAAGTGGAGGGGAGCCATGAAGTGTCAGTCGGAGTCAGAATCAGAGAGGAGCTGGAGAGGAGAAGAAGAAGAAGAGAGGAGGCGAGGTGATACAGTGGCGGTGAAGCCTCGCAGTGAACAAGAGAGGTGTGTAAGCTGCGGGCGTGGGCACAGATGCTAAGACTATTGTGCCGGGCAGTACCACGCCCTACTGGGTCGTATTACACCGCACTGGGCCACCTGCAACTGCCCGCAGAATAACTTGGATTCCCCTCTGTAATGGGGTCTGCGCAGCCGAACATCTTAACGTTGGTAAGAGACAATTGCTACCTCTCAGCTTCAATGCCAGAAAGGTGATCATCGCTGCCACCAGACCAGCAGGCAACAGAGTCTGATGGCTTAACAACCGGCTCAACAACTGCATTGTACTAGCTCTGTCTTTGTGTCTCGGGGATCCCCCATGCAGCTCTGTCTCTTTGCCTCAAAGTATTGCATGGCACACAGCATATATCGCTCATCTCAACCATTGTACTGCACTGAATTGTGCACATCTTCCTCTTCTTTCAAATTTGTGACATTATTAATACAGAGGGGGGTCAAAAGGGTGATATCACAAGTGGACAAGTGGACCAGTGGTCCGTCCAGTGGCGAGCGCCGTGAAAAATACAGTGAAAAATGCAGTGAAAATATGAAACCCGTTTTTGAAGCTTTCAGTAGCTGCAGTGAGCTACAGTGAGCCACAAACCACAATTGAAGATCTGAACTAAAGAACTGAGGTCCTGGTGGCAGCTGCTGGAGAGCCTCTCGAAGTGCAGAGTAGTGCATAGCAGGGCAGAGAAGGGTAAACATTAGGAAAGAGGCTGAGCTGCGAGGTAGCTGTGTATTAGGCCCCCACATTGTAGGCAAGGGTCGCAGTGCAGTGAAGCAGCTAGCCTAGGGGCTAGTAAGGCTTGCTCACTGCTCAGTCCTCCCCCACCTCTCCCTTCTGAGTTGCACTACACTATTTATCATCCACAGGTTGGACGTTGAAAGCTTGTTCTGCAAAATCAGGCAGCCCGCGTCCTCATACCCTGAGGTCTACAGCTACTACAGCCTCAAATAAGACCAACAAGTCAAGGAAACTAACAAGGGGTATGTCGCAAAAACCTACTAAAGGCACAATTGCGGGGCAAACCGCAAAGCATGTAGTCCAAGACAGCTCAGCAGGAGAGGGTGTTGAGGTAGGCTTGTAACAAATGTTAAATTCAGCACCTCTTATATCAGCTGTGCCAGTAAGCACAAAGCAGCAATCAGTCAAGGACTGCTGTAGAAGAAAATAACGTTCTTTTGGCATGCCTCACAGTGTGAACTTAGATAACTTAGAGAAAGTTGAGAATCCAGAGAACTCAGAGGCAGGGATACCATTGTTGGAAGGGATATCAACTGGTTTACCATACCCTTCTCTGGTTCCCATTGTGAACTCTTAAGTCACACAAGTCATCACTACATCCTTTATGACTTCCAATACTACTTCTGAAATTATGGATCAAGTAAATCAAGATACCACCGTTTTAATCAATAACACCAATACAGAGTTCAACTCGGAATCTGATTCAATTTTGGTTGTGATGAAGCAGAAAATGAAGGTTTTGATTTATTAACGCTTAAACGTAGTGCTGAAATAATCATGTGTGACATTAACCGAATTAATTAAGATTGTACGGGGACAAAATGTGCCCTCAGAGTAGTTTGCCATCATTTATACGCGTGCTTTATATAACGTGGTGAATTAGAATTGCACTAATCCGACATAATCATAAACGTGTGCTACGATTTGCTTGTTTGAAATGTTTAGCTTAGCATTACTTTAGCGGAGGCTTTGGCCTAGTTGCCTGGTCTCACGGTTTAGATGCTCGTATTTTTCCACTGTGCTATTAAACGTGTATTCTTGCTTGAAGCTGTACTTTTCCACAGAAACTGTTCACATGCTTATCTTAAAGTTAGTGCCAGCCTGGCATATTTTCTCTTTAATTCAAGGTCGACTTGCAGGTGCGGACAATGGAGGCTCTGAGAGTAAGCTAATTGAGAGACAATGTTGCGATTTGCGTACCCATCTCAAAGGATAATGTATGCTTAAGTAAAAGCTTGAGAACTGTCGTTTTTGATTGGTCAATTTGAAGCTAACCTATGAACCCTCCAATGGAGACCCTACAGGACTCGAACTGTTGTCTATAAAAATCAGGTGCACGAGAAGAAGGTAGCCATTTGCCCGCGATTACGAACATTCGGACATCGTAGCTATTATGGCCCACTTTGCTGCAACGCCATTTTGAAAAAGACTTTGATGCTTTCTCTAATCGAGAGAAAGAGACTTTAAATGATTCTTGCCCTAGAGACTGTAACTTTGATTTGATCCCTTTGCATGAAGTAGTAGTTTCACCTTGCCGCCGTGAGGCAATTGCCCCGTTCACCCCTGCCCCTTTGCCCCGTCCTATCCTGATCGAGAAACGGTACCCATGCTGACCGAAGAACGGTACCTGTGAGACGAAGACTTCCTTGTATGCTGATCGTAATTGGTAAATATGAAAGGAAATTGTAAAATTGCATTGTGTTTCTTTTAGGTAACCAACTGCTGATTTTTGGTAAGATCCCTAGTTAGGAGTTTTTCTAAATTAATGTTGCTAAATTGTTTTTGCATGAAATCCCACATGCCGATGCTAATTTGAGGTTAGACGAGGATTCCATATGTCGCACGATGCAATTTGAGATCTTGTTATGCTGACTAAATGTATGCCATTAGTTCATTACAGATTATCGTATTAGTGCTTTGCATTGCCATTATCGAATGCCTTGTGATTCAAATGCTTCATAGATTACACTTGTTTCGACGTTATGGACAGCTACTAATGTTCATATACGTTTATCATTTGGTGTTGAGACACATTTATATTGTGCTAGCTTTGTTAATATAGGGAAATAAATTCACTAACTTTGCAATAAACTGGTGTGGTTCTTCCTGACTGAAAGGTCAGGGTTCGCCGAAATGTATTCTGGATTAATTGTTAAGTGTTATGTTGTTCAAGGTGTTGCTTATGTTCGTTATTGATTATTGATTTGATGCGACTGATCGATATAAGAGTACAGAGAGTTCCCACTAAGTCAAAAGATTCATAGGCCTAAAGAGCGTCCAAACGCAGGTAAACTATTAGTACGGACCGCTCTATCAGTAGATGGTAGCAGAGGACGGTTTCGTCTTTTGGGACCCTGTACTATTAAATTACATGGTGTCGAATTAACGGTTACGCATTTTGAGACTCCATTCGAGAGGTTGAGTTAGATTTTCTTGGGTAGAACGGATTGACAAGATGATGATGGGCTAGGTCCACCGCGACTTTCCCGGGATCTCGGAGCTTGCGAATGGAGAGAACGGAGGTGTGGAATCAGCGCTGGCGGTACTAGTGATGGTATGAGTGAAGTTAGGGTTTTGCGCTTGCACAGCTTATTGCCGCAGGGTGTGTGAAAAGGTTGCGAGGATTTTCTTTTTTTTAGAGGACAGCGGAGGTGCGACTCCGAGTGTAGAAGTAGTGAAGTCGTCGAACTTCATAGAGTTAGCGGAGGTGCGGCTCTGAGTGTGAGAGTAGGGAAGTCGTCGAACTTCATGTGAGTGTGGCGCTTTGTGCATAAAAAGGTCCACGTGGTTGTTGTTGTTGAGACGGGCCCTGCGAGGTCAAGAGACTCCGGAGTATGTTGATACATGTTGTGGTCTGGGCGGTTTAGTAGGTTGATCGGGCGTGGTCAACGAGTCGGTACGTGTGTTAGGGAGTGAAAGAAACTTCGACTTCGGGCTTTGACAAAGATTCTAAGTGCACTAGAACAGATCATTGACAAGTTGAGAGTAAGTCTGCGGGTCAGATTTGCTTGCGAATGTGGGGATTGAGAAAGACGGAATAGCGGCCAGAGGCTAGTGAAAGAGTCCCGAGGCTAGTGAAAGGTCCCTAAGGTCCTGAAGCGATTGTGTTACCCTTCCTGTAGTAAACCGACAGATCTGTTTTATTTTTTGGTAGCTCGCAATATATGCAAGAAGTTGTTACGGAAAGAGGTGAGTGAAGGGGGATTAGCCGCGAGGCTTTGTCAGCCGCAGTGTGTGTGAGTGTGACGTCACTAAGAGCCGCGCTGGGATAGGTTGGTTGAAGAGAAGGGTCGCGCACGGATTGGACTCAGTCCGTGGCACTCGATTGGAAGGGGAGAGGCAGGTGAAGAGTATTCCGGGAATTAAAGTCACCTATTGATTACGAACTTTGTGAAATAAAAGTGACCTATTGATTATACACTTGGTTAAATAAAAGACGAGAAAGATGAAATTCCTTAAAGCATTCAGGAGTGCGATGAAGGGGGAGTCTTACATTAAAGCGAGCGTAGGAGAAGAGACGCCGCCCGAGGGTACACCAGCTTACATTGTAATGGAAGAGAAGGGGGTAGCTCCGTGCCTTTGGCTAAAGCAATGGCACAAGTTGACAGAGAAACATGGGAGCGTAGCGTTCCCGATATATGGGACATTCAATATAAAGATTTTAGAGAATTTGAGATTCACGATGTACGACATGAAGGTGCCTCCAAGGCCAGCACAGTTTGAGGCTCTAGCAATTTGGGAACTAATGGCCAGACAGCAACAGCAAAAGAAGTTCGAGACCAGAATGAGGAAGGTAGAGAAGACACTAGCGGATGCTAGGTGGGATAATGCACAGAAGGTGTGGAGGTCAGATGTATTGCAGGGGATAAAATTGTTCCCCGCAATTACTAAGGAAGGAGAAGAGACAGGTAAGAAAGCCACCTGTAAGACAGACAGAAAGTGTTCCAAGGATAGAGAGGACGAGGAAAAGTTGAGAAGAGAAGAGGAGTTAGAGGATGAGGAGTTGATAATGCAATTGCTGAACGACCGTCCACCGCCATATGCAGAGAATGGACAAGGTCCAAGTACCAGTTCTGCCCCTCCAGCACCGGTACAGAACAATGAAACACAGAGTTCAGGAGCGTCATCGGGATCAAAGGACCCGAGTCTGATGTTCACCCCGCAGATACCGCAGGGTAGGAGAATATATCCAGATGTGCCCGTGTTGAAACCAGCAGAAAATTATCAGCCGCAGATGCCAGGGTACTACAGTAGTGAAAATAGTGGAGGGATGATCCTAGATCCAACCGTAAGGGGCGTACAGAATGGTTACAACCCAACAATGGCACAAGCTGAATCAACTCAGTTTTTGATGCCTCAAAAGCAGATGCAGGGAGGAAACGCACATGCTCAAATGACGGGGAGCCAAATGGGCATGCCGGCGATGATGACCCATGGTGTGGGAATGAACATGCCTCAGAACATGGGGAATGGACAGAACCCAGACGCGATATCCTTACCCATTACTGTAGGTCCAGCGGTACCTCTGTATAGTCAGCCTAATTCGGGTCCGAGCAGTCAGGGATCAATGCTGCAGAATGGGACGGAAAGAAGGTGCATAGAAAACACTCCAGGGATAACTCCGATAGCGGCTCAGCCAACTGGGTCTGGGTCCTTGATGGAGTTTAGTCCCATATGTGCTCAGTCAATGCTAGTGAGGTCGAGCCCCCCACTGATAATACCTCTCATATCGAACACTGAAAAGCTGCCACAGCCATCGATAGCAGTCGATGTGAACGCTACCCTGATGGGGGTGAATGCGCAACAGCTGACACAGTGGTTCAACAGTCTGAATTCCACCCAAAATTCAGCTAGTGGGAAAGGAGAAGACTATATGAATAGGGTCAGGTTGAACATGGAAGCACAAGAATTGGTGGAAGGGACTATGGGTGTGATCAGGTTAGAGTCCTACACGGAAGAAGAGCTGAGGTATCTATGTCCCAGGATTACGAAGGAAGTGAACAAGATACATAAGAGCTTGCAGGAAGCAGCTGACAGAAACGGGGTTGACATAGACAAGACGAAACACTTGAGCAGGAGCTACAGGTTAGATTTTGGGACCACAGATTTTGAACACATGAGGTCAGCAGGCATGAAGACACACCTTAGAGAATTGCTGCAGAGTGCACAAGTGTGGAGGTGCTTAGATAAGTGGGAAAGCAGGTGGGTAAAGAGGAAGGACAAGAGGAGGGACAGTGCTACAGAGCACAATGAGAAAAGACCGCAGAGTAGTGATACAGTAACAATGCTACCAATGAGGGAGACAGCAGGAGGAAAATTAGTACATGTACCATGGCACAGAAGCGACATTCAGTCCTTCACGGACGATTTTCCCAAACTAAGAGAGAAGCCGATTGAATGGTATCAGCAGACTGATAGGTTTGTGAAGCTTGCAAAATGCCTCTGGGAAGACCTGAATACTCTCTTTGAGATTGTGGTTCCGGCAGATTTGTGGGAGGATTGCAAAAGAGCCGTAGGTTGGCCGACAAGTGAACCAGAGAGGAACAGGGAGACAGGTGCACCATCGCCTTTGGTGATGAGCTTGTACTACAAGGTGATTGAGCATTTGAAAATGAAGGTACCAGCGAAAAACGTGGATTGGCAGAAGATTGACCGAACTGCCCAAGAGACTAAAGAATCGATTCATAGTTACTATGAGAGGTTGTTGAAGGCGTTCAAGAATTACAGTGGCACGGAAACCATAGAGGCGAAGGACATGCTCCATTTTGTCTTCAGATTTGTGGAAGGGCTGAGGCCAGAGATAAGTCAAATGATAAAGTCGCATTTGATTTGTTGGCAGTCTAAACCGATTGACGAAGTCTTGACTTATGCGAAATACTGTAGCGACGAAATTGAGGTAAAACAGAAAAAGCTGAAAGAGAAGGTGACGATGATGCAGCTTAAGGCAGCTCAAACAGGTTTGCAAGGTCTGCAAGGTCTGCAAGGCTTGCAAGGGATGCAAGGGTTCCAACAGCAGGTACCACAACCACAGTTGCAGTTGCAGGGAAACATGGCGTTTCAGCCACAGGCCAGAGGCAGAGGCAGAGGAGGTTTTGTGAATAATGGTCCGGATTTGAACACTGTTGTGACGGGTGTGCAGGCAATGAAGAAGGTGATGCCGTGTCACGTGTGCGGAATCGTCGGTCATTGGAAACGCGAGTGCCCAATGGTGGTACAGGAAGGTGCAGGTGTAGGTGCAGGTGTAGGTGCAGGTGTAGGTGCAGGTGTTGGTCAGCAAAACAATGATGTCAATGCATTTCAGACAATGAGGGGACCGAAAACGAGAGGTCCAAACCTAAATTTTCAGACCATAAATCAATTGCAGGGATTGCAACCTATGCAGCCGCAGCAGATGCAGATGCCTCGTATGCAGATGACGCAAATGCAGCCGATGCAACAGCAGTTACCTATGGTACCTAATCAGCAAATGCAAATACCCTTGGCACCAATGAGTCAGCAGCAAGTGATGGTTCCTCCACAGGTCTCGGGTCAGGTAATGAGTACAAATGGCACCGTACAACAGTTCCCATTACACAGTGAGAGTGGAATAAACAACGTATGGGAGAGTGAAAGTTCAGGAGAAGAAGGAGATTGTGTGCTTGCGGCATCCTTGGAAGTTGATCAAAGGGGTCCGTACGTAGAGGGAAGAGTAATGGGTCATCGTGTCTCATTCTTGGTTGACACGGGAGCCACACGTTCAACAGTTAAGAGCAGTGAAGTACCAAATTTGCCACTCTCAGGGAGGACAGTTCAAGTGGTGGGAGTAGCAAACAGACACCTGACGAACCCAATTACAGATCCGGTTCCAGTCAGCATCGGTAACTATCAAGGGGTACATCAGTTTGTGGTGTGTGACTCAAGCCCGATAGCACTGTTAGGGAGAGACCTATTGTGCAAATTGGGTTGCTCAATCATGTGTTTGAACGAAGGAATAACAATCCAGACAAGCAGTGACGGGGAAGAAGAGGACAGTGTAGAGGGGGACGAGATGGAAACTGTCGATGAAGAGTATCCTCTGATTTGTCTCTTCCCGATGATAACTGAAGAAGATATCCCAGCCGAACTACGGGAGACAGTCGGAAAGGAAGTGTGGGACATGACAGGGAAAGAGGTGGGATTGATGAAAGGAGTGGAACCAGTGAAAGTGATGGTAAAGCCCAATGCAATCTTTCCCCAGACCCCACAATACCACATGCCACAAGATACCCTCATGAAAGTTGCTCAACTTATTGACGAATTTGTAAAACAGGGGGTACTGAAAGAAGTGCTAAGCAGTCCATGTAATTCACTGATAATGGGACTAATAAAGCCAAGTGGGAAAGTCCGACTCGTGCAGGATTTGAGGAAAATAAATGACATCATAATAAAGTGCTGCCCTGTCGTGCCGAATCCAGCTGTGATAATGTTTCAAATTCCTTGCGATGCTGAATGGTTTTCAGTCATCGATTTGTCACAAGCATTCTTTTCTGTGCCTCTTCATGAGGACAGCCAATTCCTCTTTTGTTTCAAATTCCTAGACAGAGTGTACAGTTGGTGTCGAATTCCTCAAGGGTTTTCTGAGTCACCGTCAATATTCAATCAGATCTTAAAGAAAGACTTGGAAGAATTGGAATTGCCATTCGAGTCAACTCTAGTACAGTACATTGATGACTTACTGGTTGCATCAAAGACAGAAAGTGGCTGCACAGCCGATACCATTGCTCTGTTGAACCATTTGGGAAGGAATGGACATAAGGGCGGTCATTCTGACCCTGGCGGTCAAAGACCGCCAGGGCGGAGGACCGCGGGAGCACCGCCGACAGGCCGGCGGTGCTCCAATGGGGATTCCGACCGCGGCGGTAAAGCCGCGGTCGGACCGGCAACACTGGCGGTCTCCCGCCAGTGTACCGCCGCCCCATTGAATCCTCCAAGGCGGCGCAGCTTGCTGCGCCGCCGAGGGGATTCCGACCCCCCCTACCGCCATCCAGATCCCGGCGGTCCGACCGCTGGGATCCGGATGGCGGTAGGGGGGGTCGCGGGGCCCCTGGGGGCCCCTGCAGTGCCCATGCCACTGGCATGGGCATTGCAGGGGCCCCCGTAAGAGGGCCCCTAAATGTATTTCACTGTCTGCTGCGCAGACAGTGAAATACGCGACGGGTGCAACTGCACCCGTCGCACAGCTTCCACTCCGCCGGCTCGATTCCGAGCCGGCTTCATCGTGGAAGCCTCTTTCCCGCTGGGCTGGCGGGCGGTCGCCCGCCCTGAAGGCGACCGCCCGCCAGCCCAGCGGGAAAGTCAGAATTACCGCCGCGGTCTTTCGACCGCGGAACGGTAACCTGACGGCGGGACTTTGGCGGGCGGCCTCCGCCGCCCGCCAAGGTCAGAATGAGGGCCAAGGTGTCTCCTTCCAAATTACAGTTCTGTCAGAAGAAAGTGAAATACTTGGGTCACCAAATAGAGAAAGGGTCACGGAGAATAATGAAGGAAAGAATTACAAGTATACTTCAAATGAGTCCACCAAAGACAAGGAAGGAGGTGAGGAAGTTTTTGGGAATGGTGGGATATTGTCGCCAGTGGATTCCCAACTTCTCGTCTCTAGCAAAGCCTTTACTGAAATTGACCCAAAAGGATGCCTTGGATGAAATTGAGCTGAAAGGAGATGAGATGGATGCTTTTGTTGAACTAAAGGAATGCATGTGCAGGGCTCCAGCTTTAGGTATGCCTGATTACACGAAGCCTTTCACATTGTTTTGTCATGAACGTGATGCATGTTCCTTGTCTGTCTTGACTCAAGCCCATGGTGGCGTAAACAGACCAGTAGCATATTTTTCAGCTACTTTGGATCCGGTTGCAGCAGCACTCCCAGGGTGTTTGCGCGCCGTAGCAGCAGTTGGTATCAACCTCACTCAGAGTGAAGGAATAGTGATGGGACATCCAGTAACAGTCATGGTCCCTCACTCAGTTGAAATACTTTTGACCCGCTCCCGAACGCAGCACATGACAGGAGCAAGACTCACAAGGTATGAAACGATAATTCTGGGCTCACCGAATGTGCAGCTGAAAAGGTGCACTACGTTGAATCCAGCAACCTTGCTTCCTGGAGAAAATGCCGAAATTGAGAACGCTGAAGACGTCGAGCATGACTGCCTTCAGGTGACTGAATTTTGCACAAAACCCTGACCGGACATCAAGGATACCAAGCTCGATGTAAATGACCAAATTCTTTTTGTTGATGGTTCATGTCTACGAGATGGGATGGGGATTTTGAAAGCAGGATATGCTGTATGTACTGTAACAGGGGTCTTGGAAGCGGGATGGCTTCAAGGAGTCTATTCTGCACAAGTAGCAGAACTTGTAGCCCTTACCAGAGCATGTCAACTATCTGCATTGATGAAAGTCACCATTTACACTGATAGTCAGTACGGGTTTGGGATTGTGCATGACTTTGGACAACTATGGTCACAGAGAGGGTTTCTGACTTCTTCAGGATCCCCAGTGAAGAACGGGGAGAGGATAAGGGAATTGTTACATGCCATTCAAGTGCCAGCTGAAGTTGCAGTGGTAAAGTGTAGTGCTCACACGAAAGGACAGGACTATGGCCCTCATTCTGACCCTGGCGGTCGGCGGAGAGACGGCGGTCGGACCGCGAACAGACCGGCGGTATTAAAAATGGCATTCTGACCGCGGCGGTCCCCGCCGCGACCGACCGCTACTTCTCCACTCCGACCGCCACGGCGGTCATGACCGCGGGGCTGGAGTTTGCGCACTCCGGCCCGGCGGTCGTCCCAAGACCGCCAAGGGTATTATGACCCTGCCTACCGCCGCGGTTTCTTGCGGGCGGGAACCGCCGTGCGAACCATGGCGGTAAGCACTATCGGGGCCAGGGAATTCCTTCCCTGGCACTGATAGGGGTCTCCCCCACCCCCCACTACCCACCCGAGTCCTCCCCCCACACCCTCCACCCCCCTGCCACCCCCCAGAGGTGGTACGAACCCCCTCCCCACCCCCACCCCGACATGCACATACATGTACCCCGACATGCACACACCCCCAACATGCACATATACACACCCCCTACACACACATACACAACGGGGACACATACCCGCACACATACATGCCGACATGCGCACCTGCCGAACAGCACACATTACCCATAGACACAGCAGCACCCCCCGCCCGCATACACGCACTCACACACTCCCTCTACACACTCACACGCACACCCCCATGCACGCCCACATCACACAACACCCCCCCACCCCCTCCCCTCACGGACGATCAACTTACCTTGTGCGTTGGTCCTCCGGGAGGCGACGGGAGCCATAGGGACGTGACCGCCAACAGAAGACCGCCAACAGAAGACCGCCACACAGAAATGTGGGTCGTAATTCTGTGGGCGGTGTTCTGCTGGCGTGGCGGTGGAGGTTGACCAGTCTCCACTTTCCCGCCGACCGCCAGTGTGGCTGCTGGCGGTTTTCCGGCGGAACGCTCCCAGCGGTCAGAATGCGCACAGCGGCACACCGCCGCGGTCGGCGGTCTTCACCGCGGCGGTAACTCAGCGGTCTTGCGAAAAGACCGCCAAGGTCAGAATGAGGGCCTATGTGTCTCTAGGAAATGCATATGTGGATCAAGTCGCAAGATTTTGTGCCTTGAACTGTATATTACTCAGAGATGAATGGAATTCAATAAGTGAACCAGAACTCGAACCAGCTGAAGCATTTGCCTTGAAGGTCGTAGATACAATAGAGGAACTAAAAGCACTACAGAATAATGTCAGGGAGGATGAAAGAGATTCCTGGATTAAATCACAATGTATGAAGAGACAAGACGAGTTATGGGTTTCACATGAGGGAAAATATGTTTTGCCAAATAGTCTCTTATCACAGCTTGCGCGGTTCTATCATGGGCAAGCTCACCTAGGGAGAGATGCCATGATAAGATTGTTCAAAACTGATTGGTTTAACCCCAGATTTCGTCAAGCTGCAGAAGCAGTTTGCCATCGATGTGTCACTTGCCAGCAGATGAACCCAGGAAAGGGAACGGTTGTGAGCGCGAGTCACATTGGTAGGGCAAGCGGACCTTTTAGTCGAATGCAGATGGACTTCATTGAGATGCCTGTGCATGGGGGTCTGAAATATGTGCTGGTGATTGTGTGCATTTTTAGTCACTGGATTGAGGCATACCCCACACGTAGGAACGACAGCCTTACAGTTGCCAAGCTATTGCTGAGGGAATTAATACCACGTTTCGGATTCCCGATCTCTTTAGAATCAGATAGGGGAAGTCACTTCAATAACGAGGTGATAAAGTTACTTTGCGAAGCGCTGAACATTGAGCAAAAGCTGCACTGTAGCTATCGCCCTGAAGCCTCAGGACTGGTGGAGCAGATGAATGGCACGCTGAAATCGAGAATGGCAAAAATATGTGCATCGACAAATTTGAAATGGCCTGACGCATTGCCCTTAGTGCTAATGTCAATGAGAAACACTCCTGATAGGAAGACTGGATTGTCTCTGCATGAAATTCTCATGAGCAGGGCTATGAGACTTCCTGCAGTTCCCGCAAACATGCTTTTGAATATTACAGATGATATGGTGTTAGACTACTGCAAAGGACTGGCTGACGTGGTTCGCTCTTTCTCTCAACAGGTGGAAGCGACCACCTTGCCACCGATCCAAGGTCCAGGACACGCACTGAAAGCAGGTGACTGGGTCGTGGTAAAGAAGCACGTGAGAAAATCGTGTCTGGAACCCCGTTGGAAAGGCCCTTTCCAAGTGATCCTGACGACAACTACCGCTGTGAAGTGTGCGGGGGTTCCCAACTGGATTCACGCCAGTCACACAAAGAAGGTGTTGTGTCCCACAGATGAGGAAGTCGAAGCGCTGAAACTACCAGTGCCTGATAAAACAGTGCTGAGTACTGAGACAGAACAAAAGCGGACTGAAAGTGAACAGGCAGAAGCAGGAGAGAAAGAGATATTCTCCGACGACGAAGACACCAACTAACTTGGGGGAGACCAAGGAGAAAGTTCAGATAGCGACGCAGAAGCTGAAGGCGACAAAGAGCCTGAAGCAGCTGAGGGTAGCAAAAAGCCTGAAGCAGCTGAAGGTGACAAGGAGCCTGAAGCAGCTGAAAGTGATAAAGAGCCGGAAGAAAGTAACGGTGACGAAGGGCTCGAAAAAGGTGAAAAAGCAGGAGAGCCTCATCAGAGGAGGGCTTTCCCAGAAGCAGACGATACCGAAAAAGAAAAAGAGAACGTGATCGATTCCCCGGAAGAAGGGGATAAGGCAGACCAGAACGAAAAGGTTCAAGCTTCCACAGAAAAGATCGCAGGTCCATCAAATGGACATGGTGCAAAGAGAAGACTATGGGGGTCATTCTGACCTCGGCGGTAAAAGGCGCCTACCGCCGGTCAGAAATCCTCCATAATCCCGCCGCGGTCGCGGAAACCCGCCACGGTCATTCTGACCCGCAGAAGGCAAACCTCCGAAAATCCGACCGCCACAACAGACCGCCAGACCAGCGGTCGGCGGAAAGGTGGAGGTGACCAAACCTCCACCGCCACGCCAACAGAAATACGCCCATCCCATTACGACCCACGAATCCACGCGGCGGTCATTCAAACGCGGTATTCCATTGGCGGGACACACCGGCGCGGTCAGAATACCCACCAACGAACAAAACTCACCCACATTGGACGATTTGAATCCCACACACCTGATACACATACACACACCACTCCCACACACACAATACAATATAAAACACCCACCCACATCACCCACAAACCCCTACGCTTACAAAATCGTAAAGAAGGCAAGAGAGAGACACCAGCATCCAAAACATAACAGCCACAGCCACTCAACACCATCACCCACACACTATCCACACACAAAACAACACACACCACCACACTCAACTCACTTAAATACACATACTCCACCCCACACATCATACACACCACCCCATGGCACCCCAAAGACAACCCCGCTTCACAGACGAAGAACTCAGGGTTATGGTGGAGGAAATCGTTCGTGTAGAGCCCCAGCTGTTCGGCACACAGGTCCAATACACCAGCATTGCCCGGAGGACGGAGCTATGGCAGAGGATTGTCGACAGGGTGAACGCAGTGGGACAGCACCCCAGAAATCGGGAAGACATGAGGAAGCGATGGAACGACCTACGGGGGAAGGTGCGTTCCATGGTATCCAGGCACAACATCGCCGTGCAGAAGACTGGCGGAGGACCCCCACCTCAACCCCCACAATTCACATCATGGGAGGAGGAAGTCTTGAACATCCTGCATCCTGACGGCCTCGCAGGAGTCGGCGGAGGAATGGATACTGGTAAGTTGAAGCTTCAATACTGCTTCCCCCCCACCTGCATGCCAAATCAGACCCCAACCCTCACCCCCATCCTCGAACCCCACCCTCACCCCCACCCCCATCCTCACCCCCACCCTCACCCCCACCACCATCCTCACCCCCACCCTCACCCCCACCACCATCCTCACCCCCACCACCATCCTCACCCCCACCCCCAGCACACCTATTCCCCGCCAATGTCTCACCATCACAACCCACACATCCCAAAACCTAGGCCTGCATGCGTCCACTAAGCATGGACACCCATCACCAAAGCATGCCCAATGCATATACACATCCCCCCCACAAGCCACCCTCACCAAAGCCCCCACACACGAATGCCAGCACTTGGGGACACGGGAACCCACAGATACACCCATATGCCACACATTGAAACTATAACCATACCTCTATACCCCTGCAGGACCCGACCGTCAACACACCGCGGCGGAGGGGCCAGAATTATCCACACCCCCCACCCAAGAGGCCGTCAGCGATGACAGCAGCTCTGTCGATCTGGACACCGATGACCAGCCCGGACCATCGGGGACCTCTGGACAGTCGGTTCCCCTCACACAGGCACAGGCCACCATAGACCCTAACCCCTCTGGGAACACCAGCACAGCTCCCACCCAGCGGGCCCATGCCTCTGTCTCCAGGGCGCGTCAATCTGCGGTGTGTCTACCACTACAGGGCACCCAGGATAACCCACCACCCCAACAACAACAGGGACCTGGGGGCAGTGGTAGTGGGCACACCGGCCAGGGGGCAGAGGCCCAGGGAAACAGGGCAACTCGGCGGGCAGCTGTGCGACAGGGGGGGGAGGAGAGGCCCAGGGAACCCACTCTCCACGAGGTCCTCACCACCATCATGGGAGCATACAACCGCTCCCAGGAGACGATGGCGACGGTACTGGCCCGGTTCCAGGAGATCCAGGTGCTGCAGGAGGAACACTATCGGGGGTACAGGGAGGACATCCGAGCCATCAACACCACCCTGGTTACCATGGTAGGGCTGCTGCAGGACCTCGTAAACAGCAGGGCGGACACTGAACAACACCCAAGGGCCCCTGCCACTAGCCGGGACCAAGAACAGCCATCCACCTCCGCCGGCGCTAGTGGACAGGAGGCCCCCGCACAGCAGCAGCCCACCAGACCCCCACCTCCTGCAGGAGAAGAACCACCCCGCAAGAGGGCCCTGAGATCTCGCAAGACAGAGTAGGATGTCAAGACCCCCGCCAGCAATGGATACCACCTGATGTCATCCCACTGTCCCACATTGTCACCCTGTCCATCCTCGAACTGCCCATGCTCCATCTCTCCACAGGCCTCTGGACAATGCACCTGTGTGACTGTTACTCTGGACTCTGCCATGGACATTCCTTCACCATAGCCCCCACCCACTTGAAACCACCCATCCCATTTTGAGCACTTCAATAAACACCTATTTTGCACCAAAATATCAGGAGTCTGGCTGTGATTTCAATAGATTGTAATTGACATGACAGTGCAAATATGTCCTTGTACATGGTGAAGTCAACAAACAGCTGCCACAAAGCTGTAGTCCATGGGGAAACGAAGCACAGGACTCGTAGTGGGGACCCCAGATCTGAAATAGGGAGGGAAAAGCCAAAACTCAGTCATCATACACTGGGGCAAATAGACAGGCAGCAGAGATGCTGCAGAGTAGTTAACTTTTACTAAATTATCTTTGAAATGTTACCTGTGTCCTATTGGAAGTACTGTTCAATGATTCTGTCCCTGTTGTCTGTTTCAGCCCCGTCGTCTTCCTCCTCGTCACTCTCCTCAGGTTCCACCGCTGCCACAACACCACCGTCTCGACCATCCTCCTGCAGGAAAGGCACCTGGCGGCGCAAAGCCAGGTTGTGAAGCATGCAGCAGGCCACGATGATGTGACACACCTTCTTAGGTGAGTACATTAGGGATCCACCGGTCATATGCAGGCAGCGAAACCTGGCCTTTAGGAGGCCAAAGGTGCGTTCGATCACCCTCCTAGTACGCCCATGGGCCTCATTGTACCGTTCCTCTGCCCTGGTCCGGGGATTCCTTACTGGGGTCAGTAGCCACGACAGGTTGGGGTACCCAGAGTCCCCCACTAGCCATACACGGTGTCTCTGTAGCTGTTCCATCACGTAAGGGATGCTGCTATTCCGCATGATGTAGGCGTCATGCACTGACCCTGGGAATTTGGCATTTACATGCGAGATGTACTGGTCAGCCAAACACACCACCTGGATGTTCATTGAATGGTAACTTTTTCTGTTCCTGTACACCTGCTCCCTGTCTCTTGGGGGAACCAAAGCCACATGGGTCCCATCAATGGCACCAATTACGTTGGGAATATGTCCAAGGGCGTAGAAATCACCCTTCACTGTAGCCAGTTCGCCCACCTCAGGGAAAATGATGTAGTTCCTCACGGATTTCATCAGGGCAGACAACACTCTGGATAACACCTTTGAAAACATGGGCTGAGACATCCCAGAAGCAATTCCCACGGTTGTCTGAAATGACCCACTTGCCAAGAAATGGAGTACTGACAGGACCTGCACCAGAGGGGGAATCCCTGTGGGTTGGCGGATGGGGGACATCAGGTCGGGCTCCAGCCGGGCACACAGTTCATGGATAGTGGCACGGTTAAGACGGTAGGTCAGGATAATGTGGCGTTCTTCCATTGTCGACAGGTCCACCAGCGGTCGGTACACGGGAGGATTCATCCGTCTCCTCGCCCAACCCAGCGGACGGTGCCTAGGAAGGACAACATGGAGCACACAGTCAGGCAACCCACAGGTACGTACTCACAGCTAGCACAGTATACGATTCTCTATGCAGTGAATGGCGTGTATGAGTGGCTATGCAAGGCCTAGGCCTGTGTGACGCAGTTGAAATTGAGCCATGTGGGCCCTGGAAATGGCGGCTGCCTGACCTGTGAAGTGTGACAATGGGATGTGAGGTCAATGCGCTGGCGTGGCACACCGCGGCGGGCGGCGGGCCAAGACCGCGGCGCGAAGCCGCATTGGTTAACATTGAAGCCTATGGGTTTCAGGAGCCAATGGCGAAGGGCGCCGGCGGTGGCGGGACGCACCGCCGCGGTACGCACCGCCGCGGACGTGACCGCCATTTTCTATCTACTTATCCACTTGCGACTTGAACTTTCACAGGAGAGGACCTATACTGCAAGTGTTGCTGTGACCTCGGTCTGGAAGGGACAATGGCTGCTGCGACTGGGGAAAGGGCCCCTGCCTTCACTGGAGAGGAGTTGGAGAAACTTGTGGATGGGGTCCTCCCCCAGTATGCGCTACTCTACGGTCCTCCAGACCAACAAGTGAGTTTAATTCAATCTGGATTTGGGGCCACTGGCTGGCTTGGGGGCCTGGCGGGGGGCCTGGCGGGGATGGGGTGCATGTTGGGGCTGGCGGGGGGCCTGGCGGGGATGGGGGGCATGTTGGGCATGGCGGGGGGCCTGGCGGGGGGCCTGGCGGGGATGGGGGGCGTTGGGCCACTGGAAAGGAAAATGCTGAGTAACTTGAACGTGGTATTTCTCCCTCCCTGTACGTGTCACATAGGTCCGCGCCCATGAGAAGATTGGGATTTGGCGTGCCATCGCCAAGGAAGTCCGGGGCCTGGGGGTCCACCATCGACGGGGCACCCACTGCCGCAAGAGGTGGGAGGACATCCGCCGCGGGACCAAGAAGACCGCCGAGTCTCTGCTGGGGATGGCCTCCCAACGTAGGCGGGGTGCCTGCCGTCAACTGAGCCCCCTGATGTTCCGGATCCTGGCGGTGGCCTACCCTGATTTGGATGGGCGCGTGAGGGCAGCACAGCAGACACAAGGGGGTGAGTAGAAGCATCATCTACTCTGTTGTCGTGCAGTGGAGGTGTCTGGGTGGGGGAGGAGGGCTGTGGGTCCCCCTAGGCCAGGGCGATATCTGTAGGCTGGGCACCCCCGTAAGCCCCTGTGTCCCCAGCCACCACCCTCAGTAGTGTGTCAGTACAGCCATCCCTGGGCCGTGTCATCCATGGGTGCAGTTGACAACTCTAGGCGTGTAGGGCATGTTCCACGGAATGCGTAGCGGACCCCAAGTGCGCAACTTAGTGCAGGGGGCATCTGTGTCTGTCATGTCCGCTAACTGTACCGGAGATCCATGTACTCAATATCCCTTTATTTCTCTCTCCCCCCCCCTTTTTGTTTGTCTTTCTGTGCTTGTGTGCATCAGCATCATCAGGCGGAGGAGAAGTGGCATCGGGGCAGGAGGGAGCTGCATCTCACATGGCCCAGGAGGGCCATGCCACAGAGTCAGACTGGACCAGTGAGACGGAGGGCGAGGGGAGCTCCACGACGGGGACGACTGGAGCCTGCAGCGACACGGACACGTCCTCGGAAGGGGGCTCCCTTGCGGGGGTGGCACCATCCGTGCCCCCCGCCATTACAGGTACAGCCGCCACCCAGCGCACCATCTCCGCCCTCCCAGCAGCCCCTCCGCGTTCGCCCCGTGCCCGCTCTGCCAGGAAGCCGGGCATCTCCTTCGCCCCAGGCACCTCAGGCCCTGCCCCTGTTACCCCCGCTGCCCTCAGTGAGGAGGTCATTGACCTCCTCCGAACGCTCATTGTTGGGCAGACTACCCTTTTGAATGCCATCCAGGGGGTGGAGAGGGAGGTTCATCGCAGCAATGCGTACCTGGAGGGCATTCATTCGGGTCAGGCTGCCCATCAGCGATCGTTCCAGGCTCTGGCCTCAGCACTGACGGCAGCCATTGTCCCTGTCTCCTGCCTGCCTCTACTAACTCCCTCCTCCCAGTCTCCTGTTCCTCTGCCTGTCCCACCCACACCATCAGACCAGCCTGCACACACCTCAACACCCAAGAGAAGCTCATCCAAACATAAGCACCACAGATCACCCAGACATTCACACACGCAACATTCCGATGCAGACATGCCAACAGTCACTACCACCTCTGTGACCCCCACCTCCTCGTCTCCCTCCTCCCTCCCTGTGACGTCTACACTCACACCTCCATTCACCTCACCATCAGCCAGTGTTTCCATCACCAGCACACCCTCCACTCCAGTCCGCACACGTGCAGTCACCATCCCCACTGCCATTTACACGTCCCCTGTGTCCTCTCCCACTGTGTCTGTCACCCCCTCTTCCACACCACACAAACGCAGCCACCCACCCACCCAACAGCCATCCACCTCACGACAGCCTATCCCTCCTGCACCTGCACCCAAAGACAGCAAACGTGACTCACCTACAACCACATCCTCTCCCTCCACTCCCATTCCCACTGTACCTACCACTCTCCATTGTCCCAAGAAGCTCTTCCTCGCCACTACTAACTTCTTTCCTGACCCTGAGCCCCCCCCTCCTTCTCGTCGGGGTAAGAAGAGCACCTCAGCCACCACCAGCCCTGCAGCCCCCTTGACAAGGGTGCAGGGGTATTGGAGCCCGCCAGCCCGCATGTCTGGATCTTCACCCAGCAGCAAGGGGACAGCCAGCCCACCCCCTGGGAAGAGGAGCAGAAGGCGGAAGGGGCGCCGCAGGAGCCCGCCTTCTACATCCCCCCCGGACACCACCCAGAGACAGTCACCAGCCACAGCTCCAAAGGGAGGCAAGGGCCACAGGCCGACGACTAAGGAGGGCAAGGGCAGCAAGTTGGAGAGGTCAGGCAGCAGGCCTGCTGCCCAGGAGGAGCCCACAACCCCCATAGCCGCTGCCCCGGGAGAGCCCACCACCCCCATAGCCGCTGCCCAGGGAGGACCCAGCCCAGCTGGCCAGGAGGGCCCCACCACCCACAGCCCAGGTGGGCAGTGAAGGAGCACCATCCCCGCTGCCCAGGAGGGCACCACCAGGCAATTAGCAGTTGGCCATAGACCGTCCGCCGTCTCAAGAACCGCTGAACTGGGCCCCGCCGTCTCAAGAACCGCTGAACTGGGCCCCGCCGTCTCAAGAACCGCTGAACTGGGCCCCGCCGTCTCAAGAACCGCTGAACTGGGCCCCGCCGTCTCAAGAACCGCTGAACTGGGCCCCGCCGTCTCAAGAACCGCTGAACTGGGCCCTTCAAGGCAAGAACCGCTGAACTGGGCCCCGCCGTCTCAAGAACCGCTGAACTGGGCCCCGCCGTCTCAAGAACCGCTGAACTGGGCCCCGCCGTCTCAAGAACCGCTGAACTGGGCCCCGCCGTCTCAAGAACCGCTGAACTGTGCCCTTCAAGGCAAGAACCGCTGAACTGGGCCCTTCAAGGCAAGAACCGCTGAACTGGGCCCCGCCGTCTCAAGAACCGCTGAACTGGGCCCTTCAAGGCAAGAACCGCTGAACTGGGCCCCGCCGTCTCAAGAACCGCTGGACTGGGCCCTTCAAGGCAAGAACCGCTGAACTGGGCCCCGCCGTCTCAAGAACCGCTGAACTGGGCCCCGCCGTCTCAAGAACCGCTGAACTGGGCCCCGCCGTCTCAAGAACCGCTGAACTGGGCCCTTCAAGGCAAGAACCGCTGAACTGGGCCCCGCCGTCTCAAGAACCGCTGAACTGGGCCCCGCCGTCTCAAGAACCGCTGAACTGGGCCCCGCCGTCTCAAGAACCGCTGAACTGGGCCCTTCAAGGCAAGAACCGCTGAACTGGGCCCTTCAAGGCAAGAACCGCTGAACTGGGCCCCGCCGTCTCAAGAACCGCTGGACTGGGCCCTTCAAGGCAAGAACCGCTGAACTGGGCCCCGCCGTCTCAAGAACCGCTGAACTGGGCCCTTCAAGGCAAGAACCGCTGAACTGGGCCCTTCAAGGCAAGAACCGCTGAACTGGGCCCTTCAAGGCAAGAACCGCTGAACTGGGCCCCGCCGTCTCAAGAACCGCTGAACTGGGCCCTTCAAGGCAAGAACCGCTGAACTGGGCCCTTCAAGGCAAGAACCGCTGGCCCTTTGGCAGACGTGGCAGGGCAGGATCTATCTCGGGCAGGGCTGCAGGATGTCCTCTGGCCAACTTGCCTCCTCCAGTGGCAGTGGGGTCTGTTATGGACTGTTTGGACTGTGGCTTTGCTCTCCCCAGGATGGCCCAGTGGGCAGGCCACCCACTGTATGGACTGTATGGACTGTGGCTTTGCTCTCCCCAGGATGGCCCAGTGGGCAGGCCACCCACTGTATGGACTGTATGGACTGTGGCTTTGCTCTCCCCAGGATGGCCCAGTGGGCAGGCCACCCACTGTATGGACTGTTTGGACTGTGGCTTTGCTCTCCCCAGGATGGCCCAGTGGGCAGGCCACCCACTGTATGGACTGTATGGACTGTGGCTTTGCTCTCCCCAGGATGGCCCAGTGGGCAGGCCACCCACTGTATGGACTGTTTGGACTGTGGCTTTGCTCTCCCCAGGATGGCCCAGTGGGCAGGCCACCCACTGTATGGACTGTATGGACTGTGGCTTTGCTCTCCCCAGGATGGCCCAGTGGGCAGGCCACCCACTGTATGGACAGAGCCCAGTGGGCAGGCCACCCACTGTATGGACTGTTTGGACTGTGGCTTTGCTCTCCCCAGGATGGCCCAGTGGGCAGGCCACCCACTGTATGGACTGTATGGACTGTGGCTTTGCTCTCCCCAGGATGGCCCAGTGGGCAGGCCACCCACTGTATGGACTGTATGGACTGTGGCTTTGCTCTCCCCAGGATGGCCCAGTGGGCAGGCCACCCACTGTATGAACTGTTTGGACTGTGGCTTTGCTCTCCCCAGGATGGCCCAGTGGGCAGGCCACCCACTGTATGGACTGTATGGACTGTGGCTTTGCTCTCCCCAGGATGGCCCAGTGGTCATGGAGTCCCCTCGTGGATCTGGCGTCGTGTACTCAAGTGGCTGAGGTGCCCCCCTTCCCTTCCCCCTGAGGTGCCTGTCCTATTTTCTTTCTGATGCCCCTGCAGTGTTCTCTCCGTGGAGTTCTTGTCGTGGGACTGGGCCTTGCCCCTTTGCACAGGACCCCTGTGATCCACGGACAGTGGTTGGACTACATTTAGTAGCTGTATATATTTTGTACATAGTTTATTTCAATATATCTGGCCGTTTATGATCTCTTCTTTTGGTCTTTGCATTATTTCGGAGGGGGGTGGTTTGTGGGTTGTGACAGTGATCTGTGGGAATGCATTGATGTGTGTGTTGTAGTGGGTGTGGGTGGGTGGGTGTGTGCCGGTAATCTTTTCCCTCCCCTGTGTCGTAGGTGCAGTACTCACCGATGTCTTCCGCGCCGCCGGGCGTGCTCCTGGTATATGAGGAGGAATAGGAGTGCGGGGATGACCTGTAACTCTGGCTCCATACTGCCGGAATCTCCCGTGGAGTGCGTAGAGGTGAGCGTTTTCCCGTTCGTAGTCTGTTTCCGCCGTGTTCTTATCGGCGGTGCTCCCGCCCCGGAAAAGGTGGCAGATTGGTGGGTCGTAATAGGGTGGGCGGTACTTTGTCTGCCGCCGGGCTGTTGGCGGGAACCGCCGCGCTGTTTGTTTGTACCGCTGTGGCGGTCGGAGTGTTAAGTTGGCGGGCTGTGTTGGCGGTTCCCGCCAGGGTCAGAATGCCATTTTTAATACCGCCGGTCTGTTCGCGGTCCGACCGCCGCCTCTCCGCCGACCGCCAGGGTCAGAATGAGGGCCTAAGTATCTCACCAATAAAAGAAAAGGGTAAAGAAAGTTTGGGTGACGGAGGAAGGCCAAAAGTGAAAGAGAAAAGAAAGGAAGTGACTGTTGTGGAACAATCGTCAAGTGAGGAAAAGGACTTGACAAAAGAGGAAAGTACCAGCGAAGCAGAGTCGAAAAGAGAAGCAAAATTGAAAAGAAAAAGGATACCAAACAGGAGGTATTCCGGTCCTGAATGGGCATATGCAGTCAATGATGATTGGACTGACGAGTTTGTATCTCTAAGCATCGAGAACGAAGAAGAAGAAGAGATACCAATAGAAAAGAAAAGTTTCATAGACTCTGTTGATTGAAAGAGTAAATGATATTGCTCGCTACAATATAACGTGAAAGAAACAACCAGCTGAGACATTGTTAAACCGGATGAGACATTTGCTAAACTGATAAAGACTGAGTTATTGCCGAATTGAGACAAATGCTGCTAACCGATAAGTGACTGGCCTTCTGAAGAAGACGGTGTGAACATTGCGCTTGTTCAGCTTTGTAACTGAATTGCTAAATAGTTTCATTTATAAGTGCTTCTAGCTCTCTGATTCTATACAGATCATGACGCAAAACAATAGAAAGAAATATTGTAAATACGTGTGTATAGGCTTGGTATTAACATGTGTAATAATAATAATGGCAATTGTGTTTGGAATGCATGGGAAGGGTGAGAATGAGACTATTGCTGCTTCTACTATTGCTCCTGTTACTGTCACTGAACTAACACCATTGAAAAGACTAGCAATGGATGAGAGGCTCTTGCACAATAAGAAAGAGCTTTCGTATAACGTTTTCTATCGCTTACTAACAGAATATGTTGAGACTATGGATGCGAAGGATTGTTATGTGTGTACCCAGATACCGACATCAGTCAAGGAAGGGGTAACTTATCAACACATGCCTCTTACATACGGGATTACATGTAGTATAGTAATGTCTAGGTTTTATGGTCAAACTAACATACAGTATTTTTACTCGAATTATGATGTTACCTTTGCTTATGTTCCTATAATAGCGCAGCTAAGCCAGACCGCAAAATATTGGGATTATAAAATAATGGGGGAATTTTTCGAGCCAATGCAACCTTTTGAAACGGCTCATGCTCATAGGGAGAACCTTACTTGTTCAGTCTCTGCTGTAGAAATAAGCTTTTTGGATCGCACAGATGATAGAAGGGCTCAAATGAAAGCGAAATTAGAAAAGGAGTTGCATAAGAGGACTTCAGTAGATAATTATGATTTTGCTGCTATAAAGACACAAGGAAAAATAGCTTTAGATGCTTGGCATGTAGGAAAGTTTTGTATATATCGAGGAGAATCTTATTATGACAATATTTTTGTAGGAGCGAGTGAATGCAAACATACGTTTATTTTTAAGGCCAAATGGACATTCATGATGGACGGACTCGACCCTGTCATTCCAGGTGTATATTACATTTGTGGGCATAATGCCTATTATCGTCTTCCAAAGGGATGGTGGGGGAGATGTTATTTGGGTATAGTGTTCCCAAAGGTTTATCAACTGGATGACGTATCGATGATTCAAAAGACATCTGGATCTCATAGTATCCAGAAAAGAGAGACCGCAGCTGCTGTGGTAGGTGATATATTTGGAGCCATGATTCCTTCATTGGGAGTTGTGCTGAATTCCATCAAGATACGAAAGTTGTCTACTATAGTGGATAACATGTTGACAAAGTTTTCAGGTGCTATAATCCTGATAGATGCTGAGCTTGCAGCGGAAAGAGCTATGACTCTTCAAAATAGGCTTGCTTTAGACATTCTTTTAGCAAAGGATGGAGGCGTTTGCAAAATGATTGGTGCACGTCACTGTTGCACCTATATACCGGATAATAGTGTGAAGATTAAAACTATGCTTGCTAATCTAACAAAAGAAAGTGCAGATTTGAAAGAACTGAAAGAACCAGGAGTGTGGGAGAAGGTAGGAAAGGGAATAGCTTCAGTGGGACATTGGCTTGGGGGAATTTGGAATGGAATATTATTGAAAATAATAGAAGGAATATTAATAGTAATAATTTGTGTATTTGGAATTTGGGGAATAAAAAGGGGAATAATAATGATTATGGAAAGAATTAAAAGAAGAAAAGAAGAGAAAATTATGAAAAGAATGGCAGAAGAATACAAAGCGCAAACTAGGGGAACCAAAAGGAAAAGGGAACTGACAGAATTTTAATGGAATAAAATTTGTGGGCGTGGTTTGGTGTGATGACAAGTAGTCATCAGAGGAGGGATTGATGAAGCAGAAAATGAAGGTTTTGATTTATTAACGCTTAAACGTAGTGCTGAAATAATCATGTGTGACATTAACAGAATTAATTAAGATTGTACGGGGACAAAATGTGCCCTCAGAGTAGTTTGCCATCATTTATACGCGTGCTTTATATAACGTGGTGAATTAGAATTGCACTAATCCGACATAATCATAAACGTGTGCTACGATTTGCTTGTTTGAAATGTTTAGCTTAGCATTACTTTAGCGGAGGCTTTGGCCTAGTTGCCTGGTCTCACGGTTTAGATGCTCGTATTTTTCCACTGTGCTATTAAACGTGTATTCTTGCTTGAAGCTGTACTTTTCCACAGAAACTGTTCACATGCTTATCTTAAAGTTAATGCCAGCCTGGCATATTTTCTCTTTAATTCAAGGTCGACTTGCAGGTGCGGACAATGGAGGCTCTGAGAGTAAGCTAATTGAGAGACAATGTTGCGATTTGCGTACCCATCTCCAAGGATAATGTATGCTTAAGTAAAAGCTTGAGAACTGTCGTTTTTGATTGGTCAATTTGAAGCTAACCTATGAACCCTCCAATGGAGACCCTACAGGACTCGAACTGTTGTCTATAAAAATCAGGTGCACGAGAAGAAGGTAGCCATTTGCCCGCGATTACGAACATTCGGACATCGTAGCTATTATGGCCCACTTTGCTGCAAAGCCATTTTGAAAGAGACTTTGATACTTTCTCTAATCGAGAGAAAGAGACTTTAAATGATTCTTGCCCTAGAGACTGTAACTTTGATTTGATCCCTTTGCATGAAGTAGTAGTTTCACCTTGCCGCCGTGAGGCAATTGCCCCGTTCACCCCTGCCCCTTTGCCCCGTCCTATGCTGATCGAGAAACGGTACCCATGCTGACCGAAGAACGGTACCTGTGAGACGAAGACTTCCTTGTATGCTGATCGTAATTGGTAAATATGAAAGGAAATTGTAAAATTGCATTGTGTTTCTTTTAGGTAACCAACTGCTGATTTTTGGTAAGATCCCTAGTTAGGAGTTTTTCTAAATTAATGTTGCTAAATTGTTTTTGCATGAAATCCCACATGCCGATGCTAATTTGAGGTTAGACGAGGATTCCATATGTCGCACGATGCAATTTGAGATCTTGTTATGCTGACTAAATGTATGCCATTAGTTCATTACAGATTATCGTATTAGTGCTTTGCATTGCCATTATCGAATGCCTTGTGATTCAAATGCTTCATAGATTACACTTGTTTCGACGTTATGGACAGCTACTAATGTTCATATACGTTTATCATTTGGTGTTGAGACACATTTATATTGTGCTAGCTTTGTTAATATAGGGAAATAAATTCACTAACTTTGCAATAAACTGGTGTGGTTCTTCCTGACTGAAAGGTCAGGGTTCGCCGAAATGTATTCTGGATTAATTGTTAAGTGTTATGTTGTTCAAGGTGTTGCTTATGTTCGTTATTGATTATTGATTTGATGCGACTGATCGATATAAGAGTACAGAGAGTTCCCACTAAGTCAAAAGATTCATCGGCCTAAAGAGCGTCCAAACGCAGGTAAACTATTAGTACGGACCGCTCTATCAGTTGTGAAGAGTTTAGTGCATTAGAAAATATGGACAACGATACAGATCTCAAAACTGATCAAGTGGAAACACTAGTCGACCCCTTTAATAACTCATTATCATTCAACTAATTACAGGAATTGGAATGTTTAAGCAATCCAGCCTATGTCACCACATATGGACATGCTCCAAAACCAATTAGTTTAGATCCAGGGTTTGGTCCATGGTTAGGTCGTAACAACCATTCCCGGATGAGGGAAAACATGAACCACAACCATCAGGAGAGGAATATACAGCCTGAACTTCCCGATAATGACCGTTATGGGAGCAATTAGCAATACATTGTCACAAATGTCAGACATTTAAATGAATCAATCTTCTCTACAATCTGAGCAAGTTTCCTTTCTTAAGCAGATCTCTAGGGAACTATTATTGATGAAAGATTATTCTAAAGTTTTATCTACCATCAATAAGAATCTGAACAAATTAACAACTGCCTCAAAACACCTTGAGCGACTGGATGATATTGTTGACTCGCTGCAACTTTTACCTGTAAAAGCAAAAAACCTTATAGCGGATCATGCAAAGGATCAGCTATTGCCTCCTATAAGAGAGGAAATTGGTAACTTGATCAAAACTAATCACCTGAGTATCAACAATATTATAATGGAGGATCCAAGTACGATAAGCATACCGGTAATCGCATCTGTTGCACAGTCTCCCCAAGCCAGAAAATCCTCTGTCTTTCCAACCCAGGAAGACTCCCAAGACCTCCTTACTTAAGTAAGAGACATCTTGAAGAGCTCAAGAAACTCAAGAGGAATATAGGATCTAATCAAGCAAATCCAGATAAAATCATCTCGGCGTGACGGGAAAATATTCCCATAACTAATAAGCCAATAATGAAAATATTTACCTGAAACACAAGTGAACCTCACTGCACCACAACTGCTGAAAATGTAGGAAAAGCAAGCATAACAATTACATCTCAAGCTAATTAGCTGCAAAGTGGAGAGCAAGTTAAAAATACTACTGTTGCAGTAAAGCAGCCCACTCCCATTTCCCGCACAGCAATAATGTTATTTAGTGCTGATCAGAATTGGTCAACCATTACTAATACCCCAGTTATTTAAGCATTGCCAACTCCTTCCAGTACCTCCAAGGCAACTATTGTAGTCAAGACTGCAATCACACATCCTAAAAATAATCAAAACCTCAAACAAACAAATGCAACTCTACCTGCAGCTCAAATCAACGATTCAGAGATGCTCAAATGGATCATGAACAGTGTTGCTCGGACAGGAAAATCACTTGAAGCCAAGCTTTTTGATCCATCTGTCTCAGTCAACTCAAGTCAACTCAAGTCCCACCAATGTAATATTAGTATAAAGTGAATCTCCAAGATTGTAACCTGAATCTAATGGAAGTTTCTTCCACTTGGAACAGTTAAATAGGTACAGCATCTGTAAACATTCCAAGTTGGGGTATTAATACATGCGCTGCCCTTCAATCAGGAGCAGCGTGCAGTAGATTTCACACCATTACATAAATCAGAAGGTCCCCATCATATATTTAATCATCAGATCATATCGAATTTAATACGTTATTTTGAACACTTGAAAGTTCTTGATTCTCAATCATTGACAACTATTTGCTTTATTCATTGCCACAAAACAAACTCAGATGTAGAAACCACCAAACTATATGGTCCACACAAATTATGGCTCAAAGGATACAGCACTGAGCGAGACCCTAGCTGTTGGAAAATTGGTTATTAGTAATGGCTGGTAAGTACCTACACTTAGCAATAGGCCACTAACCTCTACTTAGGTCCAGTTATCTCTCAGTAGATTAAACCTAGTTCAACCCTTAGTTGCTTGGCAACGAGCGACAAGGCTTAACTTAGAGACATATGTGTAAAGCATTTGAAAATCACAAAACAGTAAATAGTAAAACACAAAACACAATAAAAATCCAAAACCAATTTATAAAAATAGATTATATTTCTATCTTTGAACTGACACCAAAACAATTTAAAACAGATAAGGGAAACCGGAGATGTGAATTTATAAAGAATTAATGCTTTTTAGTGCTTAGAAATGAATAGCACCAATCTGGTTATCTGGTTGCACCACAACCAAGGCAAAGTAAAAGTTTGAGGCCGACCCCGATGGAGCTACGCTTGGCTACAGCACACTGGGTGCCTCGGTCACAAGTTTACCTTCGGATTTAGCCGTTTTTCTGGAGATTTTCTTCAGCTGGACCAAGTCGCCAGTCCAGTTCGACCTCCTGGCACTCTTCCTCGGATACGTGTTGCGGTAGTCCTCGGTGAAGATTTTTACCTTCAGACTTAGTCATTTTTTCAAGATGGAAATCCTTCGACCAGTGCAAACCTGGATCTTGATCCGACGTCCCGGGAGCCCTCTTCGAATACACTGCCTGAGAGGTCCCGGTCAACTTTTTATGTTCTGACTTAGGTGCTCATTCCGAGTTTGGCGGTCAAACGGCAGCCGATACACTGCCAGTGATGGCGGAGTGAAGCCCGTGGCATTATGAGTGACCAACACAACACTGTCAAATTTTGACAGAAAAAACAGCACTGTCAGCCCAAACAACAGTATGAAGGAGGCAGCTGCACCACCGCCACGCCGAGAAAATGCCACCCACCAAATTCCGATTCACAGATCAGCATCGCGGAAACCAACACGGCGGTAATCCATTGGTGGTCCTAACCAATAGCAACACCTGAAACACATACACTCACCTATCCTCAGCACTACATAGCATACCCCCCACACATACCCAGAATCCTTTGCAAATAGATACCCTGACAGAGCAAGAGAAGGACACAGTGAAAGGAGGCACTGCGCCTAGATACCACAGGCACCATCATACTAAGCACGCATTACACAACACACCACTGCACACATACACCCCAGAGCACACGCACATACCATTACACATATTCACAACTACAAACAGCACACACAGAATCCCTGCACACCATACACCCCCACCTACAGCACAACCACCATGGCATCACAAAAAAAAAAACAGATTCACAGAAGATGAGCTAAGGATAATGGCTGAAGAAATAGTCAAAGTGGATCCGCGACTGTTTGGAGCACTGGTCCAGCAGACATCCAGTACTCTGAAGAACAACTCATGGCAGCAGGATAGTCAACAGGGTGAATGCATTGGGGAACAATTCACGCACAAGGAAGGACATTAGGAAGAGGTGGAACGACCTTGGGGGAAGGTACGGGCCATGGCTTCCAGGCACCAAGTGGCCGTCATGAAGACTGGTGGCGGACCCCCACCACCTCCCCCTGAAATGAAACAATGGGAGGAGATGGTCCTGGCCATACTACATCCAGAAGGGCTGACGGGAATTGCTACTGGACTGGACACTGGTAAGTCCACTGTACTCACTGGCCACCATGTCCCAGTGCACAGCATGTACCCTCACCACCTTCTCACCCCCTCAAACCACCCGAACGTGCACAATACCATCATTGGCCCTATACCCACACTTGCATGCCACATCTCCCCACTTGTGCCATTCCCTTACAGCCCAAACTAGTGCATGTATGCCTCACACAGCAGAAAGTACCACAACTACCACAATGCAATACTCCCTACCTTTGCCTGACTGCTACGTCCATACCACATCTCTGCAATTGCAAGTTAAACCATGTCACTCCCCATCACCAATATGTGGTAGGAATGCACATCAGTACATGGCAATGACAGTGGCAAGACAAATGTAAACTGTACTGCAAATTAGGGCCACAGCAACCTCCCACTGATGGGAACACAAGCAGTGGACTAGAAACTGTCAATGTCATTGCTGCCCTGCAAATAGAGTAAATGAGGGAATACAACCATGTGTGCCACTGCGAAAAAAAAAAAATCATCTGACACAATGCCTCTCATCTCACAGGTATCCCAAGTACTGACACACAGCAGAGGAGCCCAGTGACAGGAAACCCAGACCTAGATGCAGCACCAATAGGAGAGGATTTACATGCAAGTGTGGATTCGGACAATGAACCTGGCCCATCAGGCTTGAGAGGTCTGTCCACCACCACCAGCCTTACCCTGCCCATAACTCAATCCCCCTCCCCTGTGGCAGCCAGTGCAGAGCAGAGCCCGCCTTCCCATACCTCTGTCCCAAGGTCACATCAATCATCAGTGTGCCCCACAGGACAGGTGCAGGAGTCAATGTTGCAAACCCAAGACAATGAGGGTCTTGGTGTCAGTTGGATGGGGCACACTGCACCAGGGACACAGGCACAGGAGGCAAGGGCCAGTGGGAGGACAATCATGGGACAAGGGACGAGGCAGGTAAAGGACACGACTGGCCAGGAGGCCGTCTCCAGGTTCCTGGGAGCCTACCAGCAAACCCAGGACCAGTTGGGCCAGATACTCACCACCTTGCAAGAAGCACAAAGGCTTCAGGAGGAATACCACAAGGAGGCCAGGCAGCAGTGGCAGGCACAAAATGCCACAATGGCCTCCATATTAGGGGAGCTCAAGGAACTCAACTGCCTTCTGTGGACATTCTCCACCCAGCAGCAAGCCCCATCCAGCAGTCAGTCAACACCACTGCCCTCAACATCAGCACCTGCTACTGGAATGGAGGCACAACAGGAGGACCCACAGGACAACAGTACTGCTACCCCTGTAGCTGAGGAACCCCCCACCGTAAAAGAGGTCGCCCATCCAGACATCCTGCGGGACCCCAGGCCAAGACCATTCACCCCACCAGCAAGTGATCCCTCTTCTGAAATGTCACCCTTGTGTGCCACTGTTACACCCTGTTGGCTGTCTAATACCAAGGTCACATCATTCCGAGGCAAATGGACACAGGACCTTTGAACATAACAGCTGGACCACCCACTCTGTTCATCACCTAGAGCACTACCCCATTCCTCTGGACTGTGCAATTCTACCCCAAATAAACACCTATTATCACAAGTCATGGTGCATGTCTCTTTATTGTTAGTATTGTCAAATATGTTGAAGAACAACAAAAGAATACACAGGTCTATAAAACCTAAATGTCTAAGTTACAGATGCAGGGGGATACTCCAGCAGGTGTGTAAGTACATCCATTTTGTTTTAACATCCACTGTCAACTATTCCATCAGGCAAATCAGCAAGCAGACTGCAAACAGAGATGTCACTCGAACAGGGATAAATAAATGGAGTGAGGTAGAAGGTGGTGAGGAATGTAATCCACAGTCAGACATCAATAGCAGTTGAACACAAACACAGGATGAGTGTCCCAGCAGCTATGTTACACCATATGTAAGGGATTGCATAGACATTCACACACGTGTTGGACAGGAAAGATGAAACTTAAGTAACATCCTCAATTGCACAACTCCCTGAGTAGTCATGAAAAGGTACTTGACACCCAGCAGATGACAATGCATGACATGCCAATACAGCAGGACAAGACTGACATGTCCCCCTAACATATCCCCAAATAGGCAGCCTTTAGTACAACTAGAAGCCTGTACCACAATGACCCCAGCATTCCACAAATGAACTTAGCAGCTGTGCATTTCCACTACCTCTCATGGTGAGGGACCTACCCTTCAAGCTCGTTACCTAAGGTGTAAGGCTCCAGTCCCCACACATACCTTGATGCATGCAAATACTGGCTACAGATTGGCTTCAGCAATACACCTCCCATGCGCAGATGATATGTAATGCAGACAAACCTGTACATCAAGGAAAGTAGTGACAAATAATGTCAGTCCTGTTGTCAGGTGCCTCATCCTCGTCAGCCTCCCCCTAAGCATCAGAGTCACTGGTCACAAACACAGCTCCAGCATTAACGACCCCCTCCTCCAAAAGTGGGATGTTCCTTCTGAGGGCCAGATTATGGAGCATGCAGCATGCAACAATGATTTTGCAGACTTTCCCTGGACTGTACGGTAGTGCAGCACCAGTCACATGAAAACAACAAAATCTGGCTTTCAAGAGACCGAAAGTATGTTCAATCACTCGCCTCGTCAAGCCATGTGCCTCATTGTACCTGTTCTCCTCTAATGTAGTTGGATGTCTCTCAGGTGTCAGGAGCCAGGACAGGTTGGGGTATCCAGAGACATCTGTGTGGAAAAGGAAATATGGCCATGGGTAACATTGCTAGGTGGAGTGCTGACTGTGTCATGAGTGTTATAGAGGTCTAACATGGAGAGTAGTACACATACCTATGAGCCAGGCATTTCTCCCTGTAGCTGTGACATAATTGCAGGGACACTGCTTTTCCTCAGGATGGAGGAATCATGTACTGATCCTGGAAATTTAGCATTCACATGTGTAATGTATTTGTCTGTTAGACATAACACTTGTACATTGAGTGAATTTGAACTTTTACTGTTTCTGTAGACCTGTTCATTGATCCTCGGAGGTACCAGGGCAATGTGCGTCCCATAAATGGCCCCAATTACATGTGGGACATTTTAGATGTTATAGAATGCTGTTTTCATAGTGGGAAAATCTGGAGGTAGTGGGAAACTAATGTACCTGTGCACATGCTTGAGTAGGACATCCAGCACATGCTGCAACACCTCACAGAACTTGGGCTGCGAAAAGCCTGCAACCAGACCCACTGTGCTCTGAAATGAGCCACTTTCCAGGAAGTGCAGGACTGACAACACCTGGACTGTTGGAGGGATAGCATGGGGATTCCTCAAACCCGCAGGAGGTCTGCCTTCAACTGGGCAATCAGTTCCCTGATGCACAAACGGTTCAGTCAATGGGTCGGGATGATCTAGTGCCCTTCCATAGTTTCATGTCTCTGAGTGCCTGGTAAATTATTGCTTTCCTCATCACTCCATTGTGGCCAAATCTGTGCAGGGATACAAACAACAATCAGGGTATCTGTCACAATGTAGGCTCTACAGTAAGACACACAACATTAATTTTGTAATAGTTATGCAAGTTGCCTGTAATGTGTGAGTACACATTACTTTACCCTCCGTACCTAACCAGATGATGGCACATGATTCCTATGTGAATGGACGTATACAGAACATGTACATCTACAACTTCCCTGTGTTTTACTATACTGATCAAATATGCTGACAATTGTTGTGGTGACGGTCATGACCGCTGCAGTCGTAACCGCCATTTTGTGTGGGACAGCTCACTTGACTCCTGACATTCAAACTAGACAGACCTCCACTTTGTGTGCTGCTGTGTCCTGTCTCTTGGAGCAACAATGGCACGCACTGTGGGGGAAAGTGCCCCAGCCTTCTCAACAGAGGAGCTAGTAAAACTGGTGGAAGGAGTCCTACCCCTGTATGGGTGGTTGTACGGAGCTCCAGGACAACAGGTCAGTGCAACGTATTTGGTCCCACAAGTTGGGTGTTGTTTGACAATGTATGTGTGTGCACATTGACATATCATGACTGATCAGGTCTATAGTATGCACATGATATGTATGGGATATTACTACAGTAGTGTGCATGAGCAGTGTTCATTGTGTGTCACCAAAGCTTACTGCTGGATTGGTATCATTCACATCTTGTCCCCCCTTTTCTCACTATTTCCTAATCAGATCAACATCCACCAGAAGAAAGGGTTGTGGTGAGCCAACACCAAGAAGGTGTGGACCCTGGGGGTCCATTGCCAGCGGAGCACCCACTGCAGGAAGCAGTGGGAGGACCTGTGACGCTGGGCCCTGGAAGACTGCAGAAGCCCAGCTGGGGACAGCCTCCCAACATGGGAGAGGTGCGCGGCAGACCCTGACCTCCCCTAATGGCCCTCATACGGCCGGTGGCATACCTTGATTTGGATGGGCGCTTGAAGGCAGCGCAGCAGCCACAAGGGGGTAAGTGTTGACTGTCAGGTGCTGCATGGTTGTGCACTGTCACCCTCCTTAGGCTTGGATTGAACGTAATCAGATGTGATTTAGGAAATTACAGTCCTGGTTGCCACATCCATCAAGTAGGAGTGTGTGATGGTCTCTATGTTGAGCCATGTAGGATGAGTAGTGGTGGTACAGTGACACATGTTCAGCTGTAGGTATGGGTTTCTCAAGTCTGCTGTCATGTCAATGGCTGCCTCCTCCATCTCTGCGTGTACTGTAGTAGTTTGAAGTGGTCATGATGGCACTGTATATGGGTAGTGACAAGCATGTTACATTAAGGGCGCAGTTGCATCACTTCTTACATCAATTGATCCTCTGTACTACATGTACTCCTCACATTCCTATCAGTTAGTTAGTATCCTGAGTCCCTCTATGCTTAGATTAGTATCTTCTGTAATGGATGACATGTGATTGGGTATAGTCCTGGGCTTGATTCTAGGAGTAGCCATTTTGGCATTGATGGGCATGTAGTTGTCTTCATGCAGGTGTTTGGTCTGCAGGGTTGGGATGGGTTTGGACATAGCTTGCATTACTCTATTTGGGAAGGACTGCTAATTGGTCTATTGTTTGGCAGGCAGCGACTGTTATCTGCGTTATGTGTATGTGAAGTGGATGTGTGGGTTCTAATATTTTCCCCCCTTTCTGTTTCTGCCACCCTCCTTCTCTCTATCCTCCTCTGTCTATGTGTGCATTAGCATCATCTGGAGAGGGAGGAGGAGCACCAGAGAGTGGGGATGCTGCAGCCAATAGGACCCAGGAGGCAGAACCCAGGAGGCAGCCAGCAGTGAAGCCGAAGGGACCAGTAGGACAGAGGGCAAGAGGAGCACCACGGGGGAGACTGCAGCTACCACAATATCTGACTCAGATTCCTCCTCCGATGGCAGCTCCCTAGCAGTGGCAGACCCTTCTGGTACAACACCAACACTATTATTGTCTGCCACCCCCCTTTCCAGCACCGCCCTCCCTGTAGCACCCCACCCAGTTGCCCATGCCTGTTTACCCAGTAGGGGGGGTGTCTCCTTCAACTCTGCACCTGCCCCAGTCAGCCCTCCTGCCCTCATTGAGGAGGCTATTGACCTCCTGAGGTCCATCTCTGTGGGGCAAGCAATAAGCATGAGTGCCATCCAGGGACTGGTATCCCAGATGCAGCGGACCAATGTGTTCCTGGAAGGCATTCACAGTGCCTTGTCTGGCCTCCAGAGATCCTTTCAGGCTCTGGCCTCCTCGTTGAAGGTAGTCGGTGTCCCTTCAGCTACCTATTCCCAATCCACAAGCCCTCTCTCTACACCAGTCCATGGCACACCAACACACACGCATACACCCAGTATAAAATACAAGGTGCGCAAAGACAGACATGGGCATCACAAACGTTCCCACAGGCATGCACACACACAACACACATCTGCAGACACTTCTCCAACCACCTTCTCCCATACAGTCAGATTTCCACTCATACGTGCCAGCACAGCATCATCACACACTGGCCCTGCTATCATTCCTTTCATCCCCTCAGTCAGCAGAATCACAGTCACACACCCCACACACCACATCCACACTCACCTCGACTACCGTCTATGCCACCTGCAGCACATCCACCTCACTTGCACACACCACCACAACATTCACTCACACATCACCCATTCCCTCTCCCTGCATCTCTGCTCCCTCCCAAGAAATGCATACGTACCCACTCACCCACCCAACATTCAGCCACCACACACATCCAGACACTGCACCCACCAGCATCCACACACAGCACACAGACATGTCAGAAGAGCATCCCCTCTACCTCCACTCCCAATCCTCAGACCGCCCCCATGTACCTAAGAGAGTTTTCCTTGCTACCCTTGACCTCTTCCTGACTCCTCTCCCACCCCGCCTTCCCTGTAAACAGCATGTCACCCTGCCCCGCTCAAGCCCTTCCACCTCCCATTCCATGGGTCCCACCTCTGGCGTTTCCCCTGCTCCTCCACCCAGCAAAAAAGCCACCCTTCTCAGTGCAAAGGTCACCCCCCCAAGCCCAAGCTGAAACGTGTTCCTTCCACATCTAAGCCTCCCCTACTACCCCCACACCCCTCAGGTGCCTGCCTGTCCCATTCCTGCCCCTATGAATTGGAGGCCTACCTTCAATCAGGAGTCAAGTTGGGCCCATATTAATGGACAATGTGTCCTGCTGAAGTGGACATTGGGCTTGCAATTGACACTTTTTGTACATAGTTTATTGTTTGAATACAACTGCCCACATTGCTTTGGTTGGCAAGATAAGATGCTTGTCCTGGTTTCCTTCTACATGGTGGTGTGACATCTGTGTGCAAAAGTGTGTGAGGTCTGTGTGTGGATTGTGCCTGTGTTGTTGCATGTGCTTGGTAGATGGTTTGGGCCATGGGGACATTGTGATGTGTGTGTCTGCTTGCTTGTGTGTTTGTATGGGGTGTTGTGTGTGTCCGTGTGTCTAGTGCTACATGTGTGTATTTCCTTGATTGTTGGTTGTATGTGTTGTGACACCTGTATGATTGTTTGGTTGTGTGTTCACAGCTATTGATTGTGTGTTATTGCTACATTGAGTTAATGATGTGTGTGTATGTGTGGTGTCACACAACGTGTCCTTCTATACCTTCGTTGAGGTGTTTGTGGGGTAGTTGTTTTGTGGTTATGAGATATGTTGGTGGTGTTGTGCGTTGTGCTGTTTGTTTGGCATGTATCTACATGGCTTGGTGTGTGTATTGGGTATTTGGGATTGACGTATGTTGTGTGTGCGTGACCGTCACTGTGTGTGTGGGGGTATGTGTGTTCTGTGTAGAGTGTATCACTGCCATTTCCCTCCCTTCTGTGCTAGGTATACTTACGGTTGTTGTCTTCGTCGGTGGTCCTGAAGGTGTATGGCGAGATACGAAGCTGGAAAGACTAGCAGTTCATTTGCCATGGTGTCTGCGGCGACGTCTCTGTGCCTGGAGGTGGGTGTTTCCATTTATACTTTCTGTTTCTGCCAGATTTTTCATGGCAGTAAGGCCTCACCGGATATCCTGGCAGAGTGGTTACTCGGAAAATGGAGGGGGGGACCTTGGCTGCCTCCTGCCTGAAGTTGTCTTCCACCGGCGGATGCTGCCCGTCAGTGGTGGCTGGTCTGGCGGTGAGTTGTCTGTATTGTGTTGGGTTCACCGTCTTACTCGTTATTTGGCGGTCTGCAACGCCACCCTGCCGGTGGGCACAAGACCACCATCGGTGTGGCAGTTCGTTACCACTAAACTCAGAATAAGAACCTTAGTGACTTTTTCAGAGATATTCTTCACCGGGACAAACCTGCCAGTCGGTCTGGGTCGTGGTTGAGGCACGCCGGCTAGAGTTGCTGCAGTGGGTCGGTCCTTTTATGGAGCTATTTTCCAAAAGTTCTCCAAACTTCTCCAAACTTTTGGATCTTCTACCAGATGTCCCTTTAAGGTTCTTTTGAGGTCCAAAGCTCACCCCAACATTCTAGAAGCTCTGAGATGCTCCTTGAGGGTGCAGACTACAACTCCCTGAATACACCTGTGATGGACACTTCCTGGGAATTGTAGCAAAAATCAATCCCAGGGAGCAACATTCCTCAAAAGTCCATCATGGCTGAAACTGATTTTTGGAGGCTACATCTGGCTGAGCCCACCCACTGGTGTGGCTAAAAATCTTAAACACACCCTTCTCCTGCCCTCTCCTCATCTAATCAGGGGGGCACCTAATTGTCAGGGTTTGCAGGATGCGAGGGAGGTGCTGGGTTGCTCCAAATGTCCTTCTCTGCCTTCGAACACCAGTTTGGCAGCCCGCCCCATACCTGCTTCCCCATCTGCGGAGGGAAGATCTCCTCCCCAGGCACAACTCTCTGTGTTGAGCCAGGCCACTTCACACCTCATCAAGGCAGCCTGTCAGAGCAATCAGAGCAAAGCAGCAGGGCTGAAGTTGGAAACTTTTCAGGTAAAGTTTAAACCTCTTTACCTGAACAAGTTGTATTAAATCCAAAAATTATAAGTTGTGCGATTTATTGTGACAATGCATTTGTTACCAATCTTAAGGTATTTGTTACTTAAGGGGACTTTATAAGTTAAAATAAAGTCTCCACTTTCTATTCTATGGAGGCCATTCACTACAATGCGGTAAAAACAAATTTGGCTGTTTTACCTCACCAGGGCTTATAAAACTATTTTTATAAGGTCCCTGGTTATAGTTCCATGGCACCCAGCCCTAGGGGCACATAGGGCACACCTTAGGAGTGACTTATATGAACAAATAAGGTAGTTCAAGACATTGGAACTACTTTTAATACCAAAATCGAATTTGCACGTAACTTTAATTTAAAAGCAGCCAGCAAGGCAGGCCTGCCTTTAGAATGACCCTGGGCACCTCAGCAGTGCACCTATGGGAGCACCATCTATGCTGGGGTCCCTAAACCTACTTTGCCCTACCATATACAAGGGACTTATAGGTAGGTTAACTTAGCCAATTATAATTAACCTAATTTGCATACTCATTTTATACAGAGCACAGGCCCTGGGACTGGTTAGCAGTACCCAGGGCACCATTAGAGTCCAGAAAACACCACCAAAAAGTGAAAAATGGGGGCAAAAAGTTAGGGGGCCTCTGCAATCAGCCCTGTGTTTTCACACTAGCTAATTGGGGAATCAGGATCTCCAAACCCGAAAAGTCTATGGCCCATATTTATACCTTTTTAGCACTGCATTTGCGCCATTTTTTACGCAAAAGCGGCGCAAACTTACAAAATACAATTTTATTTTGTAAGTTTGCGCTGATTTTGCGTCAAAAAACGATGCAAATACGGCGCTAAAAAAAGTATAAATATGGGCCTAAATATCCACATGTCCTCAGAAAATCAAAGCGGCATGCTGTACTCCACAAAAAAGGTGTAGACACTATAATGTAATTTAAACATTTACAAATTACAGCAGGAAGAACTGCATATAATATGAGATCAATCACATGGCCAGAGAATTTATGACCAACAAATCAATTGCAGCTTCCAGTAAACAATCAGTATATCTAATGTGCTGAACTCAGGGGAATCTTTTTATAACAAATGTTCTATTATGTCTTGGAATATTGCAGGGTTCTATAGACAGTTAGATCACTCGGGGCAAAAATAGTTACATTTTATTTGAGTTTGTATTGTGATATGTTTTCAAGAAATATGGCACCCCTCTACACTGTGGATCTCAAATTATCCTATGCACAAAATCAAAGCAGAAAAGAACGATCTTGGGAGGCCGAGAGGTGGCTGGCAACATTGGTGAGACTCTGCATGATGAGTGCAAAATTTAAATCAACATCAGATTATATATTAGCAGTTTTACTAATATGCCAATCTGCCACAAGGCCTCTGATTGTGAATATTTACTTTTCCCTTAACTCGTTAAAGAACAAACACAAGCACTATGAAGCACTACAAGAGCTGGAGGCATTCATGGAAATGTATGGTCAGCCATTCGTAATGATTACTGGGGACTTTAACCAAAATCTGTTTTCTCAATTGAACCAGTAATCACCTGTGGACTCAGATTTAAGATATAATATCCCTCACCCAAAAATGATATAGCAGGGGAAACATAAAAGTTCCAGTGTCCTAACTGGATTCACTAACAATCTTCTGATAAATACTGGATATGGAGCACTTAAATGGAGACTTGCTCATGATCAGCCTCCAAAATCTACATTCTGGGGACCAATGACATCTTCCATTATAGATCACACCTTGATGCATTGTACTAGTTAGCATCCTTGTAAAAGGCATGCCATTGATCCGAGGTCTGAGAATGACCATGATTCCCAAAAGACAGTTATCAACATCAAATTACATCAGTTGGAAGTTTGGAAAATGACAAACGGCATCCATGTGATTGAAGTCAATGGCAAGAAGCGTAAAAGGAATAGCATTCTGAAAAATAAAGCTCCTAATTTGTTTGGACCACTGCAGTCGCTATGCTTATCCTTTAAAACTAAATATCTGAATATTAGAACTAATGATGATTGGATGAACACTTATTATTAGATGTCATCCTATCTTTCTTGATGACAAAGTTACCAATGGTACAGCAAAATGTTCTTTATCCATCCAGAATTCAGCAACTAAATGAGGCACAGAGGTTCTATCATAAGACACTGCGGAATACCTTAAAATTACCTCCTTCTAATGATTGTGACACAATAATTAAAACATTTGAAGATTACATTCAAGAGGAAAAATAAACAAATAAAACTGGATGACCAGGAAAATGCTTGGGCCAAGTTGATGTATGCCAGTTTGTCTCAAAACAAAACAGTCTTTTGGACTTTGGCCGGTCAAGCTCAGGATCATACCAGCGGCCAGACAACCTGTTTATATCAAATGATAAGTGGTAAACACATATAAAGTCCTTATATAACTCTACCATTAGTGCTCATTTGAATTGCCAGCAGACATTGCCACATACTCCAATATCACCAAGGAGGAAATATCAAAACTAATAAGAAGCTCTCGCTCTTCTAAAGTGGCTGTGCCAAATGGGCTTCCGATAGATCTGGTCAATCTAGATGTCGCTTTTTGGAGCACACTTTTGGAACAGCTATTCTTAAATATCACCATGTCTGGGCAATTTCCATCCTCTTGGAAAGGTGCAGTAGCTCCTCCAATCTATAAGAGGGGCCCCAAGCAAGATACAGCCAGCTATAGATTAATATCACTCCCGGGTTTTGAAGGGAATCTATTTGCCAAGCACATATTGCATAAACTGTAGAGTTGGGCAAAGGATTAGATGTTAATACCATTAACACATACTGAATTCTGCACCAGTTGTTCAACTGTAGGCAATATTATTGCATTGACTCTATTTGCAAAAAAATGCTTAGCAAAGAAATCAATGTCATATGCCTGTTTTGTTGATTACTTCATAGCATTTGACAAAGTGAACCAGCACAGGTTAAGGACTCAGCTTATGAATCAACCCTGTTTTTTACATTTTCTAATTGAACTGAACTACTGATACATGGCTGTAGGTGAAGTTAACCGCAGACAATACCTTGCCACCTAAATGTTATAAACAGAATGGCCTTAAAACATTTTATTTTGGCCCCTTTGTTGTTTTCTTTATACATTGCTGATTTAATGGAAATGTTGGAGTCAGACCAGGGTTTTCCACCTAAGTTGTGAGAAGCTAAAATATCATACTTGGCCTATGCCAATGATTTGTTGATATTGTCCAAACGCCTATAGGCCTTCAAGATCATTTAAACAATTTAAATACATTCAACTTGGAGGATGGACTGATTGTCAGTATATCAAAAAACAACTCATGATTTTTTTAAAGAAACCCAAGTTTATGAGGTTGGCCATTGGCAATGCTATGATTGTAATAGTTGAACAATATGATTATCTCAGGGTTATATTTAATAACACGATATCATGGTCTAACCATCTAACCATCAGGGAGCTTCAGTCAAACAGGATCACCAAATCTTTCGCAAGATTGGCAAATTTGTTTGGTGCTAAAGCAATCAAGCCATTTTTGAAAGCATTAAATATGAAACTTTTTTCATACCTAATATTTGCATCTCTAGTGTTTAATCAGAAGACCATTGCCAGCCCTGAAAAGACTTTTATGCAATGAGTTCTTAGCCTCCTTCATCTCCATATGGCTACTCCCCACTGTGCCCTGAGGCTGGAATTAAGTCTGAAATCATTAACATCACTTCACTACAGAAGCACTTTTAATTACTTCTTTGACTGTACAAGAGCGGATCCATCATCAGTGAAACTCTGAATCCATCAGGAAGTAAGCAAATTGGCATATAGGGATTTACAGTTGAATGCTCTACCCACAATCGTAGGAAGTTACAAACTAAATGACTTAGAGTCACTGGCACTGATCAGCCAATCTGGAAGCATCTACTCTGTGGAACTTTTAATGTTAGCCAGAGGGACTCTGTCTTGGCTCAGGCTAAACCATATAACCATATGGATTTAGCCTTCAACACTTTTTTCTTGCCCAGCCAAGAGTATCTTGAGTCAAACTTGACTGAGTATGTTAAAATGAAATCCCTAAGATTCAGATTGTTTTACATTCCGATTTATGAATTTTAGCAGAAATTAACCCAGTATTTAAAGATAAAACTGTTTGTCCACTCTGTGGACTTGCAACTGAATCCCTTCTTCACGATTTATGTATTTGCCCCAAACTTTTGTATTTTAGAAGAAAGTACTTGCAACCTATTTTTAACAATCAAAACTAAGATGATCTGTTGAGGCTGTTAGATACTGCTTTAGTCTGCCAACATACTTAGGTGCGGCTTATAAAGCAATATCTTCTTGATCTTAGCACTTGACTTTATATCCTGTTTTGATTCCATCTGTATCTAGATTTTAATAAGTTGCTTTCATAATTGATCTTAAATTACTGGTTTTTAGCACACTTCACACATTTTGCACCATATGTTTGTGTTTAGGAAAAATGAACTTCCTACAGGTTATTAGAATGTCAAATAAGATCTATTGCACAGGTTTCCGAAGACTGGGACAGTGTTATGGATATTAGTGCAATAATCAATGACCAGATAGCTGTTTCATACCATGATATTGTCCAGGACATTAGAATAATAATAATACTGCTAAATAAGCTCTTTGACTAGGTGTATATAGCACTAATTTACTGACTCTTATTTTGAATTGAATTTCTTTCTTTCTATATCCGGGTTAACTGTTTTTAAGCTTTGATCCTAATTCACTATGGTTCTACAATTTATTACTGACACTTGACATCTGGGTTGATTTAGGTGTTTGTATATATATATATATATAAGTATATATATATATATATATACATATATATATATATATATAATTGCAATCTCTGATTAATACAATAAATCTATCATTACTACCACTACTACACAAAAAAGCAGTAATGAAAAACACAGTGATAAGACACAATATCAAATACTCAACACCACGGTTAAAACACAATAGTTATTTTTGTGTTGCTGATTTATGTTATTATGCTGTAATGTGGAGGTGTAGTTATTGTGTTTTTACATTTTGATGTAGAAGTGTTTTGTATTATGCTGTTTTTTGCTTTTTTGTTGTATTGTTTTTCTATATTGTTGTATTGATGAATGTCAGCAAAATGTTTCCATATCAGAGAAAGCCAGTAATAAAAGAAAACTGCAACATAACAAAAAATCACTGACTTTAGTGGGCATCTAATAAGCCAACACATGGAATTTGAGACTGAAGAACAAAGGTATGCTAGGATAGGTACCTGTGTTTAGTATGTGGAACAGATTAAATGATGTAAATGCTCCAAAAAGGCCGTCTCCTCTAGCTAATCTCCAGAGAAAGTAAGACATCAAAGGTTTGTAACAAGATGTACAGCAGGAAAGGAGAGTTCCGGGACTATGATACGTCCTGTGTCCAGACAAGGTAAAAAAACAAATAAAAAAGGGATATAGGAGAAGGGAACATAAATGGAGAACCAAGTAGTAAAATAAACTAAAGCATAGCCACATATAAAAAGTAAAACACATGAGACCTAATCACTCAGTGTTACTGTGTTGGTAAAATGTTTTTTATGAATATTGGTTGTATAAATGACCATATTGTCATATATCAACCACCCTATAGAAAAGGACTTAAAAGAAGTATCAAAAAGTACCATAAAGTACTCAATGCGGTGTAGGACACGTAAAAGGGAGCTTAAATGGCTATAACGATATTGTGCAACTAATTAAACACCGAAAACAACTTAAGTCCATAAATAAAGTCCAGGCAAGGAAAAGTATAGAGCTGTATGAAATGCTGGTAAATATATGATCGTAACATCATATTGGAGAGGGACTCCCAAAAAGTATAAGAAAATTATAGTCCATATGTATTGAAAATGCCCTACAGAACTTCCAGTCCGTGTAGACCTTAAACAACCAGCGGAGATGTAAATAAAGCTGGATGCTATGTCCATCATGTTTACAAACTATACTAAAACAACCACAAGTCTGTGGGGTAGTAAAAGCTAAGGTCTAGACGTAACCAACATGTACTGAGCAGGCATAAGCAGTAAGGATCATTACCTAGAGATTAGGGGTGACTGTCCGCACGCAGTATCCTCATTCCAAATGTCGAAGAAACGTAGTGGGCATATGTTAGACCTGACATGCCTTAGGGTGGTCACCCCTAACTTTTTGCCTGCCTCCCTCCACTTTTTGGACTTTGTTTTTGCTGGCTTTTAGACTCTGTGCACTTTACCACTGCTAACCAGTGCTAAAGTGCATATGCTCTCTCCCTTTAAACATGGTAACTTTGGATCTTACCCAATTGGACTATTTAATATACTTATAAGTCCCGAGTAATGTGCACTGTATGTGCCTAGGGCCTGTAGATTAAATGCTACTAGTGGACCTGTAGCACTGGTTGTGCCACCCACTCAAGTAGCCCCTTTACCTTGTCCCAGGCCTGCCCTGGCAAGGCCTGTGTGTGCAGCTTCACTGCCACTTCGACTTGGTATTTAAAAGTACTTGCCAAGCCTAAGCTCCCCTTTTTCTACACATAAGTCACCTCTAATGTGTGCCCTAGGTAACCCCTAGAGCAGGGTGCTGTGGGGGTAAAAGGCAGTACCTGTGTAGTTTACATGTCCTGGTAGTGTAAAACTCCTAAATTTGTTTTTACACTACTGTGAGGCCTGCTCCCTTCATAGGCTAACATTGGGGCTGCCCTCATACATTGTTGAACTGGCAGCTGCTGATCTGAAGGGAGTAGGAAGGTCATATTTAGTATGGCCAGAATGGTAATACAAAATTATGCTGACTGGTGAAGTTGGATTTAATATTACTATTTTAGAAATGCCACTTTTAGAAAGTGAGCATTTCTCAGCACTTAAATCCTTCTGTGCCTTACAATCCACGTCTGGCTAGGTTTAGTTGACAGCTCCTTGTGCAGTCACTCAGACACACCCCAAACACAGGGTACTCAGCCTCACTTGCATACATCTGCATTTTGAATGGGTCTTCCTGGGCTGGGAGGGTGGAGGGCCTGCTCTGACACAAAGGACTGCCACACCCCCTACTGGGACCCTGGCAGACAGGATTGAACTGAAAGGGGACCTGGTGCACTTTTAAACCACTCTTTGAAGTCTCCCCCACTTCAAAGGCACATTTGGGTATAAAACAGGGCCTCTGCCCTACCACCTCAGACACTTGCTGGAGAAAAACCTGAACCATAACCTGCATCCTGCCAAGAAGAACTGCCTGGCTGCTCAAAGGACTCACCTGTCTGCTTTCTACAAAGGACTGCTGCCTTGCTGTTGGCCTGTTGCCTTGCTGAACTCTTATCTGGCTGCCAAAGTGCTCTCCAAGGGCTTGGATAGAGCTTGCCTCCTGTTCCCTGAAGTCTCAGAACAAAAAGACTTCTCTTTTTCATTTGGACTCCTCGTGCGGCGAAAAATTCGACGCACAGTTTGCTCCGTGGTGAAAAAATTGCCACACGCCGACGCTACACCTACGGGGCGACCGGAACTTCGACGCATGGCCTCGCATGGACAACGCCGCCCAGCTTCCAGAGAGGAAATCGACGCGACACCTGCGGTGAGAAACAAAATTCCACGCACAGCCTCCCAGAACGACGCGCAGCCAGATAACAAGCTGAGGAATCCACGCACAGACCCTGGGACATCTGGTAATCCCGCGAACCAAAGAAGGAGTCGGCCCGCGTGCCGGAAAATGACGCACGTCTTCCCCGAGTGAAAAATAACGACGCAAGTTCGTGTGTGAAGGGGCGAAACCGATGCACACACCATTTTTCCATGCATCTCCTCCTCTGTGGCCCTCTGCGGAGATTTTCCACTCCAAACCAGGTACTTTGTGCTTGAAAGACACTTTGTTTGCTTTTTAAAGACTTAAGACACTTTGGGCCTGATTCTAACTTTGGAGGACGGTGTTAAACCGTCCCAAAAGTGGCGGATATACCACCTACTGTATTACGAGTTCCATAGGATATAATGGACTCGTAATACGGTAGGTGGTATATCCGCCACTTTTGGGACGGTTTAACACCGTCCTCCAAAGTTAGAATCAGGCCCTTTATATCACTTTTCAGTGCTACTTCTACAAATTCTTATTGCATCTTTTATTGAGTTGATCTACAAATATCCAGACAAATATTCTATATTTTTCTAAACACTGTGTGGTGTATTTGTGTGGTGCTATATGGTGTTATTGTATGATTTATTGCACAAATACTTTACACATTGCCTTCTAAGATAAGCCTGACTGCTCGTGCCCAGCTACCAGAGGGTGGGCACAGGATAATTTGGATTGTGTGTGACTTACCCTGACTAGAGTGAGGGTTCTTGCTTGGACAGAGGGTAACCTGACTGCCAACCAAAAACCCAATTTCTAACAGCATAGCATGTTAAGAACACCAGTGTTGGAAACAGAAAAAAGGACTAGTTATGTGAGAGGTACTCATATCATACAGAGTTTAAGAAAGATGTGCTGGGCTTAACTAGTTAAAGATATGAGTACTAAAAATAGAAAGAGGACTAATAATGGGAGAGGCCCTCATAACGTACGTGATTGTGGTGGCCATCTATGAAAAAGGGAAGCCCCATATAAGAGCCATAGTACGTAAATAATATCATAAAAAATTGTCATATTTCAATGATAAAATTACTCGTAGACAGGATCAATGTCAAAAAGTAGTTCAAGAGATGTAAGTGGAAACAGGAAGTGGAAAAAGTATATCTCCCTTTGAACGAGTCTAATATCTTCCCAAGTGTTAACAGCCATATTAGGACATCAAACTACTGGGCTGCGTAATCCCAGTATATTGGTCATTCTCGGCAGAATGCTGGAATAGAAAAAAGTCTCTATAGATGATAAACCTATAAATACACATACGTCACTCCATCGGTAAAGAAGTCCAAATGTCAATAAAGTAAGTGAAAGAGGGGAAAAGAGTAAACAAAGGAGCACAGGAAAGTAGGCACTATACCATGCCTGATATAATAATCCCAAAGTCAGAGAAAGGAAGGCAGGATAGAATCCACCACCATGAGGCAATAAATGATAATTAATGGAAATACCAGAACGGAAATACCAAAAATTGTATATTGTAAGCTTGAAGTTTAAAAGTACGAGAAAAAAGTGTCACATAACAGACAATGGTAAGGTCACATACTATATCAATGGGTTATTGGTTACAGAAAAAAACATTGAAACAACACATTGAATTGAACATGCTAGATGTTAACCAAATAGTTTTGATGTTAAATTTATGTGTCAAATAGGGGATGATTTTATGCCAAGGACACATGTAGTTCCCAATCCATAATTAAACCATTTTGAACAGCCTGCCATTTATAATCCATCTAGCTTCACATTTTCTTAATACCTTATTTCTGTCACCTAGTCTGTGGAGGCTAGTGACCTGAGTAATACTGTGGATTCTGATGTTTAAAATCTCTGATTCTTCATGTTTCAAATTGTAGTGTACTGCTAGTGGATAATTGGTGATAAAGTTTCTGATTGATCTGATGTGTTCCTGAATCCGTTCTTTAAGTGGCCGGATGCTATTGCCCACATATATTAGTCCACACACACACACACTAAGCAGTACACCGTATATTTGGTGTTACAATTAACAAATTGTCCAACATGGCAGATTTCCCGTGTGTTGTATGAAAAGTTTTGTTAAGTGCAAACTGACAGGTAGTACAGCCCTCAAATTTGTAAAAGCCTTTGGGTCTAGTAGGCAGACACATCTTAGTACTTTCCTGTGTCAAAGGTGCAACGTAACTGGGACAAAGTAAGTTCCTCAAAGTAAGTCCTCTACTATGAGTAATAGAGGGTGGTGTGCCTAAAGTTTTGCCAAAACCAGTATCTAAAAGTAACAGGTGCCAATGTCTCTGTAGAAAAGTACCATCTTTCTTGGCATGTTACCCCAATTTCTACCTGTTTTTCAGAGTGTTTTTGCTGTCTCACTGGGATCCTGCTAGTCAGGACCCCAGTGCTCATAGTTTGTGGCCTATATGTCACTATGTGTTACTGTGTTGTCAGTATGCTTGACTGTGTCACTAGAGTTCTGCTAACCAGAACTCCAGTGCCATGCTCTCTCTGTTGTTAAATTTGTCATTGTAGTCTAGTGACCTCATATTACACTCCAGATTGGCATACTGGACACCCCTTATAAGTCCCTAATATATGGTACTTAGGTACCCTGGGCAATTTGGGTTCCAGGAGATCCTTATGTGCTGCAGCATTTCGTTTGCCACCCATAAGGAGCTCATACAAACACTCCTTTAGGACTGCCATTGCAGCCTGAGTGAAATAGTGTAAGCACTATTTCACAGCCACTTTAACTGCACCAGGTAACTTATAAATCCCCTATATGTCTAACCTTCAGTTCCTGAAGGCTAGGTGCAAAGTTACTGTGCGTGAGGACACCCATGCACTAGCAGAGGTGCCCCCACATTGTACAGGACCAATTTCTCAGACTTTGTGAGTGCGGGGACACCATTATAAGCATGCACTACATATAGGTCAATATATATGAAGTGTCACAATGGTAACCCTGAATATGGCCATGTGAGGAGTCTAAGATTGTGAAATTGTACCCGCAATATGATTCTGGCAGTGGACGGCCAATTCCATGCAACCTGGGGGCTCGACTATGGACCTCCAGTACTGCCAAAGCATCTCTCTGAGGATTCCGCTGTTTTGTTGTATTTTTGGTGTTATTGTTTTTCTGTATTGTTGCAATGAGGAATGTTATGCTGGGAGTTCTGTTTTGAACTGTGGCTGTATTTTTGTTGTATTCTGTGTTGTCAAGGCTATGCAGCACTTACAGTGCACTAAAACTCAAAAGGGGCCTGATTAAGGCTCCCTCCCAGACTTTACACTCTCCAATACCCTGCCTCAAACATCCCGGAAAGGAAAACCTCTGAGCTCTGCTTCAAGCCTGGGGCTCTCCCTGGAACCACCATCACAGGTACCAAGGATTTGTTCAAGAACAGAGGCAGTGCATCCTGATGTCGGATATAGCCTAGACAGTTTTCAGAAGAAAAAAGGATGAGCAGGTTTTGTTGAATTCAACTGCAGCCACTTTTTTAAATCAAGTGTTTTGTGTGGGCTCTGGGGTGGGACTTCATCCCTCAGCCTGCCCGTGGACCTTCTACACACTTGAGGGTCATTGTGCTACGGAGGAATGGACATCTATTTTAAGAGCTGCACTGACCCATGTGTGCCGGGTTTGGTGTGGGTGCTGGGGTGTGTCTTCATCCCTCATCCTGCCCCTGGACTTTCCACACACCTGAGGGTCATTGTGCCATGAAGGAGTAGACATCTCTATTGAGGACTGCACTGACCCGCAGCACAGGACACATGCGAGACACACCCAGGCACGTGCCCAGGCAAAGATCGGGCCACGAACCAACCCATCTGCGCCTGTCCATGGCCGTTTGAGGCTGGGCGTTGGCTGGGCCATTCCTCTTTTTATCCACTCAGCAGGACATCATCAGCCGCCAACGTTTGGAGTATACATTTGTTACTCTTTTTGAAGTAAAAAAGTATACCCGCATAAACAGATCCTGTAAGCCCAGTGTCTACTGGCAACCGTTGTCCCTACTTTGCCTCTATCAAAGGAAGGGGAAAAGGAAGGCCCAAGCAAATTTAACATCCAAAGATAATCAAACGGCTGGCTCTATTAGATCTATCTTAACTAGGGTTATGAATATCATCGATAAAGAAAGAGGGAATGTTGAGGAAAGCTTGGTTGGTACCCAGCGTACAGCAATGGAGGTTCTTCCAGGATCTGCTGATGTGCCACTTCATTCTGAAATATAGCCTGAGGCATCTGGCTCTGATGGCTCACATATGCAGTCCTCCAATCCTTGTATAAATCAGATTGAGCATGTGCTCTACTCACGTTTGTACTCTTCCCCCAGTGAAGAAAAAGAAAAGGCATCAAAAAAGGGTATGGGCAAGGAACAGCGAGTGGTCGTAGGAACCTTGGTGACCCCATCTAAAAATTCCTATACATAGCAGTTGGAGCCAAGCAGGGGGAAACAACAAAAGAAAGCTGGGCAGGTCCCATCTTCAAAAAAGGACCTTTTTCACCTTACCCCTCAATCTTCGTCCGACTTCATAATTTAAATGGATGTGCCAACCCGCACTTCAGTTATACCTGAGCCAGATCAAGATCTGAAAAACAATGTGGTCAACTGGCTGGCCTTAAGGACTCTAACTGTTAATACATTGTGTAATCATATTCTAACAGTCAGAAGAGTAAGATGGATTGGGTGTCAGAGGAACGTAAGTGATAGGGACTGTATAATAATTTACCACAGAAATCTGAGAATGGTGGAGGAATTGCTAGCTGACTTAAAAATGTTGACTTATGGGAGTAATATACAAGCGGTCCTGTTGAATCTTTTCTACCTCCCCATCATGATACCTACAATCCCAATTATCTCAAAACCTATGCCCAGCACCTAGTCTTATCTGGCCTTTGATCCTGACGAGCAATTGTTTCTCCCTATTATTGAACTTGGAGTCTCATATTGACTACATCAAGCAAATGACTCGTGTCATCTCTGAAGGGGACATTTCTGCACACATTAACCCACCTTTTGGTGGTAACAAAAATATGACTATGGAAGCAACTATGGAAGCAACGGACCAGGGTAAATATATTAATTACTCTCCATGTCATTTAAACACCATTGAGTTCAACTTTTGAAACATTATGAGTTTGGCAAATAAACCTGCAACAAATGACTGGGAAACCTATGTACTGAGGTTGGATATTATTTGTCTCCAGGAGTCCTAGTTAACTACAGACATAGAGATTGACATTTGACAACAATTTGTACTGCGGCCTCCACTTTCACTGGGGAAGTGCTAAAGGTGGTCTGATGATTCTGATTTCCACTGTGCCCCCTCTAAGACTCATTAAAACTAATGCGGCCTCATCTTATTACCAACTTGCTTTGCTTAGTATTGAAGAAAATGTTGAATTTTCCTTTATAAACTTTTATTATGATGTTTTTGATAAATCCAGGGTAGACGTTATCACTGAACTGGAATGAGCTCTTGAGACTTTAATAATTGAACCAAGAAAGGTGTTGTATAATATATGGGCAGGGGATTTTATTTTAACTAAATGCTTCCTCACAATGAACAAGGTATGCAGCCTTGAGGATCTGCAGGAGGATGGTAATGAACATTTTAGACATTGTATGGCACACAACTTAATAATTTAGCACTTAAATATGATTTGCCTCTTTTGGTTCCCACCTTTAGCGGACCGGATAGTAAGTGCCATACCTTAGTTGAACATAGGGGGGATAGTCGTATATACCATATACTGGTCTCAAATAATTATAAAGTGATTCCATCTACCCTGGAGATAGGCAAAACCTGTGCCAGCGGCCAGAAACCTTTAATAATGTCTCTCACAATGCCCCTATGTAAGAATTTAAAAAAAGATTGTATTGATCGTGGCCATAATTCTGTTCAAATTAAATGGGAACATGTAGAATTCAATAAATTTATGGGAGAGCTTGTAAAGGCAAATTTAGAGCATTTTATTTACTGTCTTGATGACAGGGGTGTACCTTTTGCAGTGACAGATGTGCACAACCACATATCACATTTCATAAATCTACAACTGAGTAAACCGAGTGTGGGACAAACAAGTAGGCCCAAGGGGTGGTTTGTTAGGATCTGCACCAAATTAAGCAAGGAATAAATCTCCCTTCTGCATGCGTTTCCAAGGGATCAGACAGCAATTGCCAATGCTAAAGGGCAATATAAGAAAGCTTTAGCTTTAAAATAGAAAGACATTCAAAGGATAAAGCATGGGCAAACCTTCCACAGGCGGCTAATACTAAAGAAATAATTTATTTGTGAAGACAGTTAATGCCCCCTTTCTTAATGGTAATACCAACCCAATTTTATCAAATTCAGAACAGAAACATAGGTGTACTACTTTTCCTCTGTTTCCACCCCCCTCGCCTGAGTAAATTTAACCATAGCCTCCATAAATATTATCTTTGAGACTAAGAAAATCCAGAGAGCCATAGATAGGTCCGTGCAGGGGAGTCTCCAGGCCCAGTTGGTATCAGTAGATGTATATAAGTACTAACCAGACATATGGGTGCCTTTGCTCACACATGGGTGTGATGCTGTTAGTAAGGGGATTTTTCCATCTCCATGGTCAGAGTCTAAAACCCTCCCTATATACTAAAAATGCTCCAGACAGGACCCAAAATCCTATCCACCTATCTCACTGTTGGACTCCTCAGCTAAATTAATGGGCAGACTGGAGAGGCTAGAGGGATTGGCTGAGGCCTATAACATACTTTCTGGTACACAGCATGGCTTCAGAAGGGGCTAAGGGATCATGGAGCAGTGCCTAAACCTGCATCTTATATTAGTGAAATATCTAAAAGCAAGGTTTGGTAGTTTATATTTGTGCTTATTGGACCTTAACAACGTGTTCCACCTTGTGAATCACAAAAAGCTATGGTCTTGGATGTCTACCCTGTGGGCCCCTATGGAAGTTATCTTCCTCCTGGCCCGTGTGTATAGTAATTTAACAGCTAAAGTTCATAATGGTAGACATGGGGAAGTCACTAATTCCTTTGTATATGAAGGAGTGTTAGGCAAGGGTGTGTTTTGGCTCCTTCCCTGTTTTCTATTTATGTTAGCGTCATTTATGAACATCTTCTATCATTGGGTACGGACTTGCCCAAGTTAGGAGCGAGATCCATACTAATTCTGCTATATGCAGCAAGTCTTCAAGCCCTCATTAATACTTTTAGTAATTTTATGGAGACTATTGATCTTAAGATAAACAAGGCCAAGAACTTTACAAAAGGGAAATCATATTCTTTTTACCTTAAGGATGCAAAAAAGGTACTAAGCACTTAAGCTATTTAGGCCTAAAGTTTACTGATAAAGGGGAATGGGAGGAACATAGGGCTATTTGTGCCACAAAGATGGTCAGACAAAATGAGGCAATCTTCAGATCTGCTAGTAAACTGGTGTCAAAGCGTATACCCGATATGATTAAACTATACAATGCCAATCCTGCAAAAGCAAGAGGATTCTTTCCTGAAAAGGGTGATAGCAGTCTCAAAATCAACTTCAATCACTTTAATTCATTATGAATTAGGTATTCAGACCATAATGAACATCTTAGAAGCCAAACCCTGCTACTTTGGCATTCTGTCTGGATGAATAATGTAGCCAAACTGACCCAAGAGATAATCAGGGATTGTATGTCATAGGATGACATGCACACAATATCATGGCTTATTGAAATTAAGAGGTCATTGAGAATTCTGGAGAATAATTATTGGCACCTCTGAGAGCACCCGGAGGACATAGCATGGTTCTCAAGAAAGTATTGAAGCATAAGGCTAGTGACCACGGTGGTCAAGTGAATGTGGAGGAGAAGCAAAGTCCAATGGTTGAACTTTACTTCTCCCAGATCTTCCATCAGGGTCTTCAAGGTTATCTTGGGTGGGTTCACGACCCCTATCATAGATTTCTCCTCCCAAGATTCCGCTTCTCTCTTTTCCATCATTTGGTTACTTTTCCAAAAGGATCTTAGTGGGCCCAAAATGATATTAAATGCCCCTGCGACATTAGGTCCAAGCAATCTACTCCACGCACTACACTTTTTTACAAATTTTATCTTGATGGCAGAAAAACAATTTCTAAGACTACTTTTTCAAAATAAAGGCTTGTTTTCACAGAAAAGCTGACTATACATTTTTAATGGAAATCCATGATATACAGACCTGCATCATGTTAGTGTCTTTCTTAGTTTATGTAGTGAGAGCCTACACATTGCTTAGGTTTTCTAGTTAAATGGGGGATAAACTAGAATAATGAAAACTGTTTTGATTTTTTTTTTAAACTACTGTGCTTTTTTAGCTGAATGTTTACAATTTTCCCCTCATGATTTTTGTCTTATATAATGTCAGAAGTGCCTATTTCTTCTTCTTGACATGTACGAAAAGAGGTGCTCTTAACACAAAAATATTTTACGACAAAGTGTCAATTTTATAATCTTTTCAATATATATGTTTTGATGTGTTTTTATGCTTTTATTGCTATAATGCTTCATTGCTAAATAAAGATATTTTGAGTTTGAGTTAGTTTACTATTTTTTTAATATATCATTTTACTGCTAGTAATTTTATGACTGCAGAGACTGCACACTCATGGAGGAGACTTGCACACAAAAAAATAGGCCTGTCCTATGTTTTTATGTGTGGAGTTCTTCTCCCGACTGGCTTTAGCCCAAAGGTCAGTCTAAGAAATGTATATAGAAGAGGGAGATAGACTACACAAGACAAAGAGTTAAAAACAGCAGCTCAGCAGTGTAAAATAAACAGCAGATTGAAATGTACTGTTTTGGTGCCAGGGTTATATAGCACAGGGAAGGTAAAATGTGTGATGTAGAACGTAGTGGTGCAGCAAGAGTGCTGTAGGCCCTACTGAAAGAAGGGGAATTACCGCTCATTCATTTGGTTTGTACTAGAAAAAAGCTATAATTGGGTGCCCACTAGGCTCCTCACACCCCTGGACCTTGGTCCCACAGCACCTGCTGAACTAATGATAAATGCACCTCTGGCAGAAAGCTACAACACTAGACACAGAGAACTACAAAGTATGGTTCTAGTGAGAAAGTGTGCTTATGCAAAGTGTGGGACCCAGGAGAAGGTCCAGCCTGTAATTGCTCCTACTCAGGTAGACGTTCGGGGGCTCTTCCCTTTAATCAGAGATTTGAAGATCACTACAGCCAGTGATTAGCTCAATGGAGCATTTATTAAGAATTAATTCTCATTTCTTCCTGAAATATGAGAAAGTTTGAAAACCTGGGTGGAGGATCACAGAAAGTGTAGCTGATCAGGATGAATCTGCCCCTTATAATATTCACTGTGGGCCTGATTCACAAAGGTAGACTTACACTTTTGACTAAGTTTATTACTCTTTGGTATTCACAAACTACGTGTGAGGTTTTACAACTATGCACTCCCTATACTTTTATGTGCAGAGTTCTCCACCCAGCTGCGGGAGTCTCTGTGTGCAGAAAAATCGATACACATAAGTATAGGGAGTGCGGAGTCGAAAAAGATCCACACATAATTTGTGAATACCAAAATATAGTAAACTTACAAAAAAGTGTGAATTACTTTTGGAAAGCTGATCCTGTATTGGGACTAATCTTTCCACTTCTTGGAATATTTATGTTTGTGCCACACTTTGCACATTTTGTCAATGGATTGAATAGTGTCGTTTTTCTTTACAACAGTCCATGTGTAGAATATTTATATTCATGTTTTTTAAAGAAAGTGTATTTCAGCTTTTAACAATAATTTGCAAAAGTTGTGTTGCTTTGATTTTTCTTGTGAGGTTCCCATTTAAA